>NC_063175.1:36324458-37558208 GCF_023159225.1 Perognathus longimembris pacificus | reverse complement strand
TATGGCTGCAGGCCCAAGAAAAAAGATAAGCAAGGCGAGTCCTCCAGCCAGAAACTAGCTAGAGGTTTCTTACACCCAAGCCACATCTAGCTGAGTCACCAGCAAAACCAAACATGACGAAAGGGAAGTCTGAAGTGTTCATGCTCAGGTCTGTGGGAACTGCAAATGGGTGGCTCCCAGCACCACATCCTCCTCCCAGGTGAAGAACAGTTTGCAAAGCCAAAGGAACACAACCCCTCCCCACCCTCAAGCCCTGTTGCCGGCACCCGGCTCCTCCCCTGCAGAGGAAAGACATTTACTCAACCTTTTCACTCTCCTTTCTTTGTGTACTACTTCAACTACCTAAAATCTTTTCTCTATTTCTATGCACAAATGCACAACTTAAGAGAGAGGCTTCAGAAAGGAAAACAAAAAGATCTCAAGGGGAAATAACTCACATGATTAATACAGAGTCCGCTTTTTAAAAAGTTTCTGCGCAACTTGTTGAGCTTAGAAAGAGGCTCAATAGCTCTGCTTTAGCTTTATTTGGAGAATGGGTTAGACAGTTAAAGAGGTGAGAATTTAGTAAACTTCCTAACACCAATCTTTGTGGAGAAATTTCTGTAAAAACAAAATGAGCTCTATGCCTGTCATGGAAGGAAATGACAAACTGCAGATTGACCACTGAAATAATACAATGTGGACAACACTCCAATATTCCATTTGAGTATTCATGTAACTGAGTACATGTTAAAAGTTTGTAGGGGACTGACACCAGTGGAAAGTGGTTTGAACTAAAATCCTGTGAGAGTGTGATGAGTAAAACTAGAAGTTCTCATCAGAAAAGACTGAGTTTGCACTTCTTAGTATCTGTCTGTCTCTCAGTATCTCTATCTTCGTCTCTCCCTCTCTCTATTTTTCTGTCTTCTCTCTCTCTTCCTATCCATTACTTCATTCCTCATCCTATTCTACCATTATTTTTTTCACTTCCAAAATAAAGTATGAAAACACAGGACATTCTAAATCTAAACAACAATTCACATTAGCCCTTAGAAAAGGAAAAGAAATATCCCATACTAATTTTAAAAAGTTTTCATTTACACACACACAAATATATTTAATCATTTTCAATCATTTAGATAAAAAGTAGCCATTGTAGACTACTTTAATTCCCTTTCACGTTCCTTACATGAAGTGGCATTATGTCTACATAACAGCAAAAAGAAATGGTGAGAGAAGCCGCATTTCATGGGCTCTTGGAAATGTTAGGAATCCCTCTAAAATCATCCTCTCCATTCATTCCTCAACCCCCAAGATGAAAAGAGAAAAATCAGACTCCCCAACCACATGGGTAGCTAAACCATCTTTCCCTCTTATCCATCTCATGTCCATTATTCCCAATTTCAAATTCTCAAGATCAAAAGGAATCCCAACTACTGATTCTTAAGCAAAACCTAAGAGGCTACACCTATCCTCCATAGGTCACCCTCCCAGCCTCAGGCTGCAGGGCAGATCACTCTCAAGCCTTCTGCATCCCCAAGCGTTCTTGCAGGTTCCAGCAGAAGACACTACCATACAACTTCACTTTCTACTTCTGAGCACATCAGTTTAAAAAACTGGTCAGGAAATACATCTCCCAGAAAATGCCTATTGGCAGCTGCAAAACACACCTGCACTACAGCCAGGATCCAGAACCCTGAAGTCTGAGCACAGCACGTGCCTTCTCTCTCAGGAGCAGCATTTGTTCAGCTGATGGTCTGAAGGAAGCCATACAGGAAGCTACCTATGGCTTTCCCAAGGAGCCTGCTTCCCAGAAAACTAGGAGCATAGTGGGCTCCTAGATAGTGCTCAGCTCAAAAGAACGGCGAATTTTCAACCACTTCCACTTTAGGGAAATCCAACCAATGTTTTCATTCTAGAAAGGATGAAGCTGCCTAGTGAGAGTGTTAAGGTTTGTGCTGCAGTTCAATAGATACCAGTGACTCGTGATCCAATAAGGATAAAGTCCTCTCTTCGGATGGGAATGGCAACTGGCATAGATGATGCTAGCTGTTTCTTTTGCTTATTAGATCCATATCCCATCTATGCCATCTGAGTACTTGTCCAACTTTTAAATGTTTAAAAGTCATATTCAAGACAATTTTCATTGAGGCCCTTTTCCTAGTGGCAGATACCATAGTAGTTGCTGGAGGTATCGTGATATCTTAAGACATGTCCCTCTGCTCAGCAAGGAAGAGGGTGGAGTCCATGTTTCTCGGTCTGGAGCCCAGATTCCTGTATATTGCAAGATACATTTTCTTAATGGTAGGGATGGTCAAAGGAATCATCAACATTATCTCTTTATTCCCTAATCACTACTTACAAAGCTATGCTAGGTCTGGGGAAAAGGTGAGGCACAGACTTCTTAAGTGAATGTATTTGAGTCTTCAAACCAGAGTGGAGCAATGTATACATTGTGATGAGAGAAAAGCAGGTGATATCTACCCTGTAGGTAAACAGATAGGGGTATGACAATTAAGACTCTTCTGCTTAAAAAATGGTTTATATCAGTTTGGTATATTTGACTATATAAATCAGTAATTATTTAAATGTAGAAGATGAAGTTCCAAAATTTAAAACTTGAGTTGTGTGAGATGCATAAAAAATAAAAATTCAATTCTACAAACTTTTGCTGTTCTCCTCAGGTCTTGCAAGATACTAACAAGCAATGAAAATACCAGTTTTCCTTAAGGAAGTTAAACTATCAAAGAGGGATCTGAAAAATAGCTGTAAATGGCAGAATTTCATGTGTACCATAGCAAAGGACAGAAGAAAAAGAAAATAATGTGCTTTTCATTTGAGAAAGCATAGGTCATAGGAAAGCTACAAGAAGAAACACAGGATCTGGCTTGAAACTTGGGCTTTTCTTAGGTACAGTAGGAAGAAAGAAGATGTGGTAGCAGAAGGAACAGCACAAGGCAAATAATTTTCCCGGAGCAAACAGGATTGTGCTCAGAAAAGAGCTAGCTGAGGTGTGGTTAGCGAGTGTGGCATTGATAAGAGGCATACGATACATAAAAGCTTTCCACCCCAATCCACCCCAATGTGTGTGGATAGTATCTTACAGGTAATGAGAAGTCATTCAAGGGATGATGTCACCAGCGAACAATTATTAGCAAAATTTTGCTATAGAAAGATCATCCCAGTTTGGTATTGTGGTACATGTCTATGATCCTTGCTACTTGGGATGATGCAAGGCCAGTTCCAGGCAAGAAGTGTGATATCCTCTCTAGATAATAACCAAAGCTAATGGACCAGGGAGGGAGACAACTCAATTGATAAAGCACTTCCCTAAGAAGTGCAAGGCCCTGAGTTCAATCCCAGGTACTATTATCACTACTACTGCTGCTACTACGAGGACTGCTGCTACTACTACTACTACTAATAACAATAATTAACAAACCAACATTCACAGCACTAGCAAAAATTAAAAGAACTAGATATGAGATGAAGGGGGGGGGGATAAGAAAATCCAGGCTGCTGCTACCATTTTATTTTGATTGTATTCTGATTTATTCTGAAGGTAATGGGACTTTACCATAATAATATTTCATGTATCCCAATCTTTCAGAACACATCATTTCTAGTTTAGACTTTCCATATTAGTCTCACCTTCGAGTCTAGTCTCAGGCCTTACCAGTCACCAAATGGCTCTGTCTAATCAAGTCAAATCTGTATCCATAAGCATCATTACTGGCACAGATTTTTTTACATTTTTAAAACAGAATTGGTTCATATGCCTCTCTTCTTGTATGAATATGCAATGCTACAACGTTCTAAATGTTCATTGCATGAAGCAAGGAATGAACAAATGAGCACCTAAACAGACCCCAAGCTTTGCTACATTTACAGGTTCTGCCCCAATCTTCACTTCTCTATGGTAAAATTTTTACAAACTGTGGACACAGCATCCACTCGCTGGTCTGACTTACACGGCACTAATCTCTAGTTTCCCACTAAATACCAGGCTAGTATTGTCTTCTAGCAGTTCTGAGGACACAAATCTTATTTGTGTAACTCAACTGCAATTCATTCTCAGGCTGAGACCAACTGTGGTTGAATAATGCGTACATTCACTTCAGGACCAGAGCTGGATTGGGTACTTACAAGGTTTCAAGAAGTTCTTTCTGAATGAAAATGAATTCAATCCAACAGCTATTCAAAGTTCTATGGCTCAAACTCCCTTAACCATAGCCCAACTTACCCAGGCAGTCTCTGCCTATACTGGATTATTATCTGTAGGATAATATCCTACAGATAATTATCCTACAGATAATAATCCAGCACCTATATCCACAGGAGCCCCTCACTGTAGAAAAAACAAAATAAACTTTCAAAAGCAAAGAAACCTAACCTGTCTGTTGACTTCAGGAGTACACAAGGCTTCTCTTCTTCTTTAGCCTCTCTAGTCCACACCCACCTACCTGCCTGACAGTTCAATTTTTTGGTGAGTTGGAGAGAAAATTGCCTGTGATGTACCCTGCCAGCACATACATGTGCACATACAGGCCACTCACATGCTCACAGAGTTCAGAGCCCAGTCAAGGTAGAAACATTTCGCCTTGTCACATTCCAGTAGTCAATGACTCCTTCAGAGAGGGTGGCGCACAATGGACACTCTGTACTTGGCTCAGGCCTCCAGAGTTCACTCTCCAAATTTACTGCAACCAAAGTTAACTCTTTCGTGGCTGTGTAACAGGGCTTGGGAGGGAGCAGGGGAACTGAATAGTAAAACCTGTTTTGGAAGTAATTAGGTCCCAAGAAAGCAGTAGAGTGAGAAAAGAACAGAGTTCTTGGAAAGAACACCAATCATGAGTTTGAAAACTTGGTTTCTACTCCTGGTCCTCTTACATCCAGGCAGTGAGGTACTAGACAAGCCACTCTGAGTTCTATATGCCACATGTTTCTCAACAACAGACCAGGTGAAATCAAAGTAGCTCTCAAACTCAACATTGCATAAACCTATGGGGGATTGCTTGAAAATGCCAATATTGTTCCAAGTGGCCAGGGCAATTCTACGTATTTAGATATATCTCAAACTCAGGGAGTCTCAAATATTATATTCCGCGGGCCTTCCAAATCTGTACAATGCAAGATTTTTTTTTCCCTAGTCTAAAATGCATACTCTACCTGCTTCCCAGGGGACTCTTGCTGATTCTGAAGCTGGGTGGAAAGGCAACTTCTCAAATCTTAATTACTGAATCAGAGTTTCAGGATCGAGCCTAGCACACTGACTTTTCACACACTTCCAGGTAATTCTGATGTGCTGGGTCTGGGAACCAGGGTCTTAGACTTTTGCACTCCATACAATTAGCCCTGCACAGTGCCTTGGCCACAGGGTACTGTTTTCCTACATTTGAAAGTATTTATCCCTTACAGAGGTATCTAAATTTCTTGAGAATAGGCATCAGTTACATCTTAGCCCATCTATGCTGTCCTAATGCTTAGCATAGCTACCAACATGTAACTGTCGCCCAGGAACTGTTGATTGACTGAATTAAAAAAATAAAAATCATAAACAATTAAAGCTGGTCTTCTAAGCATCATCTGCCTCCCTACCTGCTTAGCTCCTAGGGCACCTTCCACATGTCAGCCACTGTCATTTTGCTGTTTTCCAAAGGGACAATATGGTAGATACAGTCAAAGCCCTTGGCATATTCAACGAACGTCAAAAGATGCAACTTCTGTACCTCATTCTGCCCACATAGGACCTGTTTCAGTGTAGTATCATCAAATCAAGAGTGGTGTCTTCTTTATCCCTCCCCTTCTCCATTAGACTATAACTTTCATTGGCAATGAAACTCAAGGCTTATTTAAAAATAAATATTAAGAAAACAACACATATGCCTCATAGAATGCTAAAGACAAGCAATCACAAAGCCAGGGAGAACCCTCTCCCTCATTTGTCTTGCTTTCCATTACCTTAGCCTCCCCCACTCCTGGGTATCCAATTCTTCCTCTTTAGCGGAACCTCCATTCTCTACAGTGGATGTTCCCGTAATATCAGACCCTTTTTCCTTCTTTACAGGAGTTTTGCCTCAAATCTTCAGGTTATGTATTCTAAGAGTACACAAGAGAAGATGGCTGCTGGCTGGCCATTCCCCTTGTAGACAACTTGCTTTATACCTTTGCAATTTCACATTTTTCTTTCCCATTTGTCTTAGAGACTTACCAATTAAAACATTGAGAGTGTTATAGATGTATCTCTTCTTAATTTTCCTGAACCGTTACAAATCTACTACATGCAGGTCCTTTCTAGCTCAGAAATGTTCGCTATGATTATTCCCCTTGGTATTTCTTCCTTTCAATGATTCTGGCTTGAGAGTTTTTCTCACAGTTTTCAGTTTAGAATTCCCTCTGTTCTGTTTCTATCATTTTTCTCTCTCACTGGTTTTCTTTCCTTTGCCTTATGTGACAGCATATCCTAATCTGTCCTCGATAAAATCAATTTAATTCTATTTTCCATGTCTGTTTGTTTTTATTGAGCTCACTGTAGATTATTAATTTTGCTGCTGCACGTGCTCTAGTACTGCCATCTTTCTTGATGTTCTTTCTTCTCATTCAGCTGAGTCTGGTGCATTTTTTTTAACCCCAACTTACTCCTTTGTGTTACACTGGCTTCTATTCTGCTAAAATTCTTTCTAAAATTCTTATTTTACTGTCATTATAAATAATTCCATGATACTACTGCTTTTATCTTGTTTTGAGTATTTCCCTGCCTCAGGTCTCCAGTTGGATTCTTCTTATTCATGCTGTAACAAGGGGAAAGTTACCCACTAGAAGCACTGCCCTACAGAGGAACTATCCATCTCTCTTTGATAACCCTTTCCATCCATCAAGAAGCCAACAGAAGTCTCCTCTCAGGGCTGTTGCTACTACCAGGGGTTATCTCAGCTCTAGTGAACAGAAACAATGCTATGCTGAAGCCAGTCCCTAAGGGCTCATGAGAGCTCACCCTGTGTATCACTTCCCCAAGTCAAAGGGAAGTCAAATCAGTGGCTTGAAAATCAGCCATGGTGGGAGTGTTTACACCACAGGAAACTTTACAAATCAGAGCTTTAATGAAAAATGAATGGGATGCTAAGCATTTACAAGAACACTGACAAGAGGCATGCATCTACTACTGTTTGCTGGACTAAAAAGATTATTCTGCTGGATTCTTGGAAGCTCTGAACAACTAAAACCCACAGTGTGCCTTGTAATGACAACTTTGCATGTCTACGCTAGAACTCCCATGAAGAAATGTCTCCATACCGAAGTCAATGGGATTTCTTTCCATCTTACCCTTCTCCAGTCCTGCCATTGGTTGATGAAAAGCCGTGACCTTTTAGAACATCTATAATGATTGAAAGATGTCAGAATATATACATTTTTCATTATAGCAATGTACATGAAAATTATTAATTTTTCTAGTTGAAAGAAATTGTTTGTTTGGGTTTTTTTTTTTTTGCTCTTTTAGTTTTGGGCCTAAAGCCTTATTCATGCTAAGCTGGTGCCCTACATGAAACTTACAGCCCCAGCCTTAGAAATTATGAATTTCAGATTGCAGGGAATGTCCTGTGGTACTGAAGAACAGAGTATGAATCTACCTGATTATAGAGAAAGCAAAGCAACTATATTTTCAACCTAAGCTCATTAGCCTATAGTTATACAAATTCCTGAACAGATTTTTACAAGAACCTGTCTGATTTTTACATTATTTGTCCTTCTACCTTTCTGCTAAGGAATTTAGGAAGGAGTTGCAAGTGGATTTTTATGGAACTTTGTCCACACTTGGAATCCTCCTCCTATCCCTTTGACTTAATACCTTTTCCCTACTCAGGATGAGGTCAGATATTTCTTCTCTGAGCTTCCCAATCAACTCAGGACTCCCCATCTGGTGCCTTCAGAATTTAGAACACATCTTTCCTGGCACTTACTACATAGTTGAATACTTGTGCCTCTCTTAGTTTTAACTCAGCCTCTCCCACTAGACTATAAGCCCATGGGGGTGAGACGTATGTTTATTTGCCTCATCCTAGTAACACCAGGGCCCAACATAGTTTGCAATACATGGAGAGACCATCTAAACTTAATTCAGCGGATGTTGAATGAAAGGATGTGTCAAAGTCCAGCTGGACATCACTTGACTCAGGTGGCAATAGCTCTGAGTGATGCTTCTTAAATGCTTCCCTCCATAGAAATACCTGGAAAGGATGCTCCATAAACACTAGTAAATGAATCCAGTGCCCGAGCCAGTACTCAATTCTCCATCAGCTAAGACAAAAAGCCATGGGTTGCAGTTCTCTGCCACTCCCAATACATCAGCCATCTTATCACAAAGGACTAAGCTCTTTGGTGGTGTCTTTGGGTACCAAACACCTGTGTGCTAATTCCAGATGACATTTTTGTCTCTTCCACCCAGCAACCCCTGACTCTTTCATTAACTACTTCCTTCTCAGCATCTCATGGGATGCCCTGATGCACATTACTGCATGCATCACCCCAGGAGGTGGTCCTTCTACCTGAAGCCCTTTCTCCTTTCTCCACTGGGCTGTTTCTAAGTTACCTTTAAGAACTAGGTCACATTTCTCCTTCTTCATGGAGACTGGCTGAATCTACCTTTTATACCACTTTCCCTTGCATACAGTTGTCACACACACAGAGACACACATTGACACACATACATGTGCACACACAGATCATCTTACCTGCACTTCCTTGGGTATCACATCATCAAAGCATTTGACAAATTGCATTTCAATATTTTACTTAATTATCTATCTTGCCCAGAAGATCGGGCACTCTGTGAAGGAAAGGGGCTTTGTTTTAAATGAGCTTTCACACAGTGCAAAACCCAGTGAGCATACAGAGAAATGGCGGCAGAGAGCACCCATACCATCAGAAAAGTAACGGTATCACAGACAGAATGTCACAGGATTAGATGACTTAGCCTCTAGTTCCCACTTAGTAACCATGTTCTGGGAGACATTTTTAATCTATTCTAGTCTCATTTGGAAATTGGGTAATAACCCTACCTCAAGGGCTGTTTGAAGAAGTAATTGACGATTAAATGAGATAATAATTACCTGGGATCACTTTAGTAAGTGCTCACACTTTTTGTTCAATTTGATTTAGTCCCATAGTCTGTGTCACCCAAGCTTACATTTGGCTAAGTGCTGCTTCTTCTTTTTTTTTCGTTCTCAGATCTCAAGTAAAGCCCAGAGGAATGAGGTTGGAAGGCAGGGTTTGAAAGCCACCTCCTCCTTCTCTAGGCACAATCAGAAACACACACAATGGGTTTAATTTGTACCTGCTAACTTGTCTTTTTTTTTTGCCATTATTTACTTATTGTCTTCTTGTTCCTAGTTCATCATGGAGAAGAAATGACACTGGGTTTTAAATCAGGAATTCCAGACCTAATACTGTCGTTTTTCCTCCTTACATCTTCCCCATCTTTATTCAGTATGACATCAGGAAAATTCTGTGGTCCATTCTGGTCTGACATTTCCAGGTACTGAATACCTGTCTTCTCTACTTCACAGTCAAAAATTCTGCAAAGGTAGGGCTGGCTCCTTCTAACTGCTTTATTGTCTCCTGCATGTTCTGCGGCTTGGTCAGGCTGGGTTGACTGAGCTGAACACAAAACTAAGCATATGGGATCTCCATGACAGGAAAGAGGCAGAGTCAAATTTCTGAGGCCTGAGTTGGGCACAATAACCAACAGAACCAGCTGTAGCTGCAAAAACATTGCCTCCCCTGGGAACCAATAACACAACACACTCCAACAACATGAGCCTCCAATCTTAGCTCCTGGGAAAAGATCTCTATGGCACTACCAGGCCAGTCTTCATGTTTTCAAGTAGAGTCCTGACTTTGGCATTCTACTTACTGCCTATGTTCCTCCACAAAGTCAAGGAAAGAACACACTTGCAGTAAAAAGAAGGTAAATATGAGCAGTGCCCTACACCATGCCCTTTATAGACATTACTTTACAGTCATTTAATCCTTACATGACTATGAATCCTAGAATACAGAGGAGCCTGCCACCAATGGACAGATATTTAAATGAAGCTCCAGAAAGCAAATAATTTGCCCAGGAGCACACATTGCCTGTGTCAGATCCACTACTGAGTTCACATATAGTAGTATGCTGAATAGTGAGATTTTTGTCTATGACACACTTTGTATCTGATGATGGTCCCATAAGATTATCACAGACCTGACATTTTTCTATCATTTGGTGATGCTGCACCTACTGCGATAACATAGTGCATACATTACCCACTTGTTTGAGGTGTCACAGTGTAAACAAATGAACTGCACTGCCAGTCACATGTAAATACAGCTCATACAACTTTGTGTAGCAAACAATAACTGATAATGATAGAAATCGTTCAAGTGCTGGTGGTTCATGCCTGTAATCCTAGCTACCCAGGAGGGTGAGATCTGAGGATCACAGTTCAAAGCCAGCCTGGGCAGGAAAGTCCATGAGACTCATATCTCCAATTAACCACCCAAAAACCAGAAAAGGAGCTGTGGCTCAAATGGTAGAGTTTGAGCCTTGAGCTGAAGAGCTCAGGGACAGCGCCCAAGCCCAGAGTTCAGGTCCCATGACCACCACCAACAAAATGATAGTGATAGTCACTTACTAAGTATCAGTTTGTGTTTTTACTATACTAGTTATTTTTTAATGTCTACTGTAAAACAGACTCCATGTGACTCTGGTCATGACCCCTTCTCTCTCACAGTGACCCCCATTTCTGGATTGTACCAAGTGATCTTGTGTGACTGAATTATACCTACCACGCAGGTATGTATAAGCATCCTCCGATGTGGTTCTCATACCATGTCCCTGTTGTTAAGTGGTGTGTGACTGCTTGGGATTCCAAACCCTCCTTCACCTCACGATGCATCTAAGACACAAATGACTGCTGGCTTATCATCCAAAGATCACAGTTTTTCCCATACACATGAGCTCTAAAACCAGCCTGACATCTGATTTGCTATATCATTTAAACTTTCTGAGCATAAATTTCCTCACCACCCTTCCTATTCTTTTCCCAGAACCTTCCAAGGACGGTAAGGAGGTGGACTGAACAACAACACATACAGAATAATACCAAAATTGGTAAAGCATAGTAGACCTGTAAGATTCCATGATAACAGTATTATTTCCTGTCCAGGTAGATGAATCCAGATGGTAATGGACATGATGATAATCTTGCACATGCACCTGACATATTTTGAGCTCACTTCACTTTAAGTTTACCATCTGACTTAATCAGTGCTCTCCCTATATGAGAGAGAAAAAAACTGAAGTTGAGATTTGTTGTTTGTTCGTTTTTTAAATCACAGAGACAGTCCTGTCTGACCCCAGATGTCATCTGACATTTGTAATACCACCAATAGAGGTTATTGGAACTCTGGCCCCCCACTCGCCATTTGTAACTTAAGGGTAAAAATGACAAACTTACTTAGTGACAATGGGGAGAAACCAGAAGATCTAGGAAATAATAAATTCCTCAGTCCTTTCAAGTTTCTCTACTGTTGATCCTACTGCAAGTTCAGTCTGAATTCAAATTCCTCAACTTTTCATCCATCTGATTCAGCAATTGCTTTGTTCATTGTTGTTTGAACATAAAGTGTAATCTGACACTTACATATTTATGCTTCTGCTGCAAAGGAGATGCTAGGCATACCAGAGAGCTAAGCAAATATTAGCTCCACTTCCCTTTCTTTTTGCTATTTCTCCTCCAGCTATCTTGAACTGTCATTTAAACATTGCATTGCTACTGAAACTTGAATGTCTTTCTCCAATTAGATAAACTCCTGGAGAAAAGTTCCAGTATTGTGGAGATGTCTGGGTGGCAGAGTGACCACTCCACAGTTCAAATGCTAATAAGTGGTTTCATTGTTCATTCTAAAGAGACATCTTTTGAACCCCCGTCTGAAGAGCTGGTGACAGACAGGACTTAGATGGAGGCGGGAAACATGGTTCAATGTTGGAGTTGTTTCGTGTGTGGTATGTGTGCAAATCCCTGGGTGGCATGTTCTCCTGCTCCCGTGGACTTGCACACTCTGCACCTGGGTCCCATTCCTCGGCTCAGCTTTAGGGCACTAAAGCCTTGATCTGATTCTAACAGGACCTAACCCATCTGCCTTGTTCCCTACAATCTACAGAACCCTGTATTAAACTCTCCTTATATTCCCAAGGCATCTCCCTTACCTCTCTGCACCTACCCCCAAAACATCCCGTGATTCAGGATAAAGTGCCTCACCACATTCAATTCGTGAGCTTTCTGTGTAGTGGCCCCAAAGGCTCCCACTACAATTCAGTATTTAGCCTGAGAGCTATCCGATGTGTTCCATGAGATCTTAGGACATGTTTCACCCAGATTGAGGGCAGCCACTTTATCCTTCTCCCCTCTTGAGAGTCCCCACAGCTCCCACCTATCAGAGTCCACTGCATTTGATGACAATGAGCAACCTGATTTTGCTGAATCAAAGTATTAAAAAGTTGATGACTTTAAATCACCACCTTGGGTACACAAACTAAGGCCAACTTCGAGAGCCCTGGGTTTCATCCTTCCATTGTGGAGAGAAGACCTCAAGTCTATAAGGTGCCTGCTAGGTGTGGCCAGTCCTTCCACATCAGTTATCTGGACCTTCATCCCAGAGCTGCCTGCCATTTGTCGTGCATACTCACACTTAGCATGAGTTACATTGAGCCAGTTCTAAATTTACACTTACATATCATCTGATCTCTGCCTCTATGTCAAAGGTAAGGTATTCTGCTCCCTGAAACTGTCTCCCATTCCACTTCTTCTATTAAGCACAACCTCCTCAAAGACTTCTATTGCTACGCTTTAGTACTGATCATGAGAACAGCAAACCTCCACTTTGAACAACGTTCCTTTATGAGCTATAGAGTGATGATTTCACCATCATTAAGCATGTCCCTCCAAATATCCTATCCATTCCCTAAAGACTAAAGACATATCTCATAGTAGGTTTTCCCCGTCAAGAGTATACCAGGCTCAATAGATCACAAAGGCTGCAATGCCGAGACTTTAATAAATATTTGTGGATCAAAACGCTGATTGTAATAGAGCTCCAGAGTACAAATAATGAACAGAAAGAAGGCCCACAGAGCTTTCACATCAAATGGTCCTTTTTAGCCACCACTATTAATCAATACTTTAAAAAAAATCAAAGATCACATTGCTCAAATAACAATAGGTCACAGGCATAGCCAGCAGCAACTGAATACGGCTTGCCACCTCATTCCGCTGCTACACTTCCACAGGTGCCTCCAGTGCTCCCAACAAGCATCATCGGGCCACTAATTTGAATTCGCCAGATTTAGCAACTCCATCTCCCTATGGCACAGTCGTAACTTTAAACTCCAAGCATTCCTTCCCACTGCAAGTTGAACCATTGACAGACATAAAGAATAATGAAGAATTGCTTTTCTCACAATGTTTCTGCCCCCTTTTGCATTCTTGTCTCACATCCTTTGCAAGATTCTGGGGCCCTAGACATCACAGAATCTCAGTAACATGCAGATGCTTTCTTTTTTTGGTAAAAATCCAATCTGTGTGTCCTCATGAAACTTTTTACAGTCCCTTAGGTCAGAGGCCAATTTTCCTGATGTCATCCCAATCGAACATCTCAGAGGACTCTGGCTTTGGAAAAAAATACACACAAAGCCACTTAGCAGCCATTGCTGAACAGAGGTTTCCCTTAGCAGGGCAGAAAGGTATAGGAGGGGGGGAGGACCTCCAAAAGGACAGGTTAACTCATGCTTCAGGCTCTTTAAATTCTACATAGAAAAGTGACACTCAGCCCACAGATACATGACTTAAGTGAAATATTCACAGTGGAGATTCCAGATGCCCACAGGGCATGGGAAGCAAGGGCAAAGCTCTGGCAGATGCTATGGTGTTGGACTTTCCAGAAGCTGTCTTTGTACCATCTCTCACATGTCAACTCAATTATTCCACCAAAGAAGGCTGGGCTTCAAAAGAAGTGGGAATAATTTAACCCCTTTCTTCATTCCACACTACCCTTTGTGGTATTTCTTCATACAGAGTTTGCCATCCACTCCTCAGTTCTTCCCTGCAAGCCTGTTTTGTTCTAATTGGGGAGCTTCTGATTCAATTTACCCCAGGGCACCAACTTCCCCTGCTATAACTCTCTTAACCACATCAAATACTGAGCAAAGCTCATTAATTTCCAGTGGGATTGGTTTAGACAGTTGTTGGGGTGTCATTAAATGGGTTTGAAGAGCTCTGGACTTTATGATAATGTTAAAAATCCTTGGGATTTCAAGACACTGATGGCTCAAGCCTGTAATTCTAGTTTCTCAGGAGGCTGAGACCTGAGGATTCCGGTTTAAAGCCAAACCAGACAGGAAAGTCTATAAGACTCTGAATTTCAATTAACCAACAAAAAGCTGGAAGTGGAGCTGTGGCTCCAGTGGTAGAGCGCAAGTATAAAAAGCTCAAGAACATGCCTAGGCCCTGAGTTCAAGACCTGGGACACGGACACGGACACGGATATGGACACATGGACACACACACACACACACACACACACACACACACACACCTCTGGGATACATCTAGTTACATACAGTCCCAGAACGTCAGAAGGGACTGCTCACACTAATTGTGACTATTCTACTTTATGATGGGTCAACAAAGGAGTAGAACCGATGCAATCTATCCTGCATCCTGTACTAACAGATGGCCAGCCCACCCTGCGGCTTGCCTCCGCCTCCCCCTGTAACTGTCCCTTCTGGATCCCTTTCACTTTTCAGCCTTTCCTCAGTTCCATTGTGGTCAGGCTCTCTCAGTCACTGAGGAGCAAAAGCACTTGGACTTAAGCATCAAAGAAAACAGCACAGTTAAGTACCAGAATGAGTGTGGTGGGCAGAGAATGCAAGCGGAACTTTCAGAGAAAGTCAAGAGCTATGTGAATTAGAGTGGTGATGAGACTCTAGTAGGCACTTAATAAATATTTCATGATTGGGTGAATGAGTGAATCAGTGACTGAAAGGAGGCTGGTGTGTTGTAATATCATTACCTCAGACTTTGAGGGAGAAGCTGAGATGGGGTGATTGTCCCTTAAAGTTAGCTCAAAATATAAAAAGCCATTAATATAAGTAGTTATTACTCTAAGAGGCCTTCACTGTGTGGCTTCATCTTGGAGAGCTATGGTATACCTTCAATAACATTTATGATCAGGAGATAGTGGCTCATGCCTGTAATGCTAGCAACTCAGGAAGCTGATATCTGAGGATCACAGTTCAAAGCCAGTCCAGGTAGGAAAGTCCCTAAGAGTCATATCTCTAATTAATCACCAAAAAGCCAGAAGTAGAGGTGTGGCTCAAGTGGTAGAATGCTAGCCTTGAGCAGAAAATGCTAGCGCAGACAGAGCCCAGGGCCTGAATTCAAGTCCCAATATACACCCCCCCCAAAAAAAAGAATGTATGTGTAAGTAAGGAGGCTTGAACTCAGGGCTTGGGTTATGTCCCTTAGTTTTTGATTTTGTTTTTTTGTTGTTGGTTTTTTTTTTTGTTTTTTTTTTTTTGCTCAAGCCTTGTACTCTGCCTTTTGAACCACACCTCTACTTCTGGCTCCTTGGTGGCTAATTGGAGATAAAGTTTTATGGAGTTTCCTGCCTAGGCTGACTTCAAATCAGGATCCTCAGATTCTAGCTTCTCTAGTAATTAGGATTATAGGCATGAACTAACAACACCTGGATCATATTTATTTTTAATAAATAAAGTCTTTGAATAGTTCATGCACTAAAAAGCTATCATCAGTAGGTGCAAGATGTGGTAGTACACACCTGTAATCCCAGTTACTCTGGGGATAGAACTGGGAGAATTGCAGTTAGAGGCCAGCCCAGACAAAATGTTAGCAAAGTCCATCTCAACCAATAAGCCAGACATGAAGGTATGTACCTCTGGTCCCAGCTACACAGGAGGCATATGTAGGAAGATCATGGCCTGAGGCTTGCCCTGAGTAAGAATGCAAAACATATCTGAAAAATAACTAAAGAAAAATAAAAAGGACTAGAGGCAAAGCTTAAGTGGTAGAGTACCTGCCTAGCAAGTAGTAGTTTCCAAGTTCAAATGCCAGTATTGGGGAAAAAAATATGTACAAGCTTAGTCCTTTTCTTTAAGAAGGGGGAAAGTAGGAAAAAGAAATGCAAAGCAGAATGGCTGGGTGTGGCCTGTGCTTTGGACATAAAATGCACTGGAAACCAGGACAAGAGAGCTGGTGGAGAGTGACTCGTCTGTCCTCATTGAGGACGTGGGGTGGTTGGTGTCAGCTGTCCTAAGACATAGATCAGCTTGAAAGGGACCAGTCAGGGCACTTTGCAGCAAGGAGGTAACAACCCTGAGAGAGCTGAAGTGTGGAGGTGGGCAGGTGACAAGTGCCCAGGTCAGTGAGGAAACCAGTCTGACAGGAGCAGAGAGCCTGGTGTGTGCTTGGTTCAATGAAGTTTCACTCAGTAACTCTGCATAGGCGGCTCTGTGTAGGCTGCTGGACAGAAAGAGTGAGGTGTCTTGGGAAAGAGCAAGAGGAGAGACAAGGAGGAGCTGAGGAGCCAATACGACTAAAGAACCTTCCTGATTCTACAGAACTTCCTGTCCTTGCTGGGACAGAGACAGCTCTGACATTTGTTCATTCTTTAGAGAGGTTAGAATCCAGTCCTGAATGTCACTGCTCAGCCATGGTGGTACCCTGATAAAGAACTAGTCTCTTGTTCTTTCCCTTCCACCTCTCTTCTCTATGTGGTTACACCTGTGTATTCCTTTTCTTCTCCTGATCTTTTTTCAAAGAACACTTCCTGAACACCAGTGCTTCCTTGATTCCAACTGGACATCACGTGGACTTTGTGTCTCAGCTGGACATAGACATATAACAGTGCAACTTGTATATGAGTTGAATAACTCACCTGTCTACAATATATACACCTAGTATATAATGTATATCAAATAGAATATATCAAATCAACGGAAACATTAGAACACAAAGGGCCCTCATGGGCATTTCTGGTCAAACCAAGGGGTTATTAATCTCTAGGCCAAGGCAACAATAATCTCAGATACTAGTCTCTAGGAACCAGCACAGATATCCTCCCAGAATTAAGTGACATAAATTAGCTGGTATTATTTAATCTTTAAAGCCCCCTGCCTTCCCCTGGACATAGGGGAGGTAGTTACCTTTTATCTGTTTTAGTGATTAGGTTACTGAGGTACAAAGAGATTAAATACCTTGCTGGGGTCATTTAACTTGCAAGTACTATGGAAAGGATTCAAGGCATATCTTGTCACTTCAAATATGAAGCTATTGGAGTTTCACCCAAGCTGTCTGGCACCCAAGTCACCCACCAACTTCTGTCATTTTAGGCAACTCTGTTGCAACCATTGCCTCATCTTCTGCATAAATACGAAATGCCTCTTTGGCTTCTTTCCTCAGAAAAACCAAAGGGGTGATGTGAAGATATTTTTGAAAAGAACAAATTTCCATACATATAAAAGGAAGTATTTTGGGTAGAAAATGATATGTTGGATCAAGCTAACACAATTCTTCTCACCAATGGATCCCCTCTCTTCCTAGAACTTTGAAAAGCAAAGCATTGCCTGCCTGCTTGTTGGCTCAGCTGGCTCAATCTAGACTTGCTTTACAGGCAGCTCTGCAGCTTAAGCCATATTCAGCTCCTGGAGATGGTATGGTTGGTTCTTCTTAAAAAGGACTATGAATTTTCAGGTGCTCCACTCTTCATGCTCTGAAACAAATTGAAAAACTACTGATTTCTAAGCTGAAGACATAGAAATGTTTCCTTGAACTTACAGGGCACCCTCTGATAGAATTTAATTCCAACTCTTAGGAAAGTGGCTATATCTGAATCTATGACGTCTAGGGGCCACTAACTTAGACTAATTCATCTCAAGTCATTTTCTCCCAAAACTTTATTTATCTCCCACTTGGTATACCTAAGAGAGAATGAAATCCAGACGAAGGCTAAGTAAAGTTGGATATGACAACACAGAGCTAAGCAATAATGTAGGTTGTCACCATTTCTCAGCATTCAGGAAGTATATATACTCCATGAAACTTAGTGTTTTCTTTTCTGTACAGATCAAGTGTTTGGCTGGCCAATGCATTTACAACTTCATGAGGATTTTATGGAAACATCAGGTGGCCTTCAGAAAGAGCTCTAAACAAAGCCAAAACTTGTGGGATATGATGACAGAAATCTCTATTCAATTCTGACCAAAACACTTAGGGGAACTCACTCAGTTCTATAGTCTGAATGCTGAATGTCACTCACATATCTATGTGCTAAAAGACTGGTCCCCAGAGTGGTACTATTGAGAGCTGGTAAAACTCTGTAAGAGGCAGAGCTTAGTGAGAGGTCTATCTATAAGCTACTGGGAGGGTCATGCACTTGAAGGGGATTTGAACATCCTAGCCCCTTCCTTTTTCTCTATCTTTTACTTCCTGTCCCTGAGGTGAGCTGTTTTGTTCCACCACCTGTACCCACCCAAGGCAGTATACTGCCTTGCCACAGGCTCAAGTCATCAGGGCCAACTAGTCATGGATTGGAGCTTTAAGTCTATAAGCCAAAATAAACCTTTTCTCTTTATAAGCTGATTATGTCAAAGTATTTTGTTATAGCTGATCAGGCTTCATTAGATGCCATAGCATGGAAAGGGAGTTGGATTGTTTTGGACTCATCCTCACAGCAACCTTGGGAGTAGATAAAATGTATACACTGAAATCAATGTGAGACTTCCTTTCTTCAGCCCTATGCTCTACCCTCCAGGACAAGAGCATCTTCCTTTGCCCTCACCCACTTTGGCCAAGATCCTCCAGTACCTTGGACTGCTGAACAAACTCCATATTATCACCCCAGTTTAAATGCTCTGCATTGGCCCTGTTCTTCTGGAAGGAGTATAATAAAAGCAACTTAAAAGCTATTTTTAAAATACCCAAAGAATCAAACAAAAAACCCTATTTATTTCCTATCCCAGAGCATCAGGGAAAACAGAATTTCATTGGCTGGGTTTACCTTCCACAGCTTTCTGGTTTCAATTAAAAGTTCAAGTCTCCAAAGGAAAATCTGGTCTCCACAGGAACCTAGAAAGGATGTCCCATCCATCTAACTAATTCTCATCTTCTTCCTTTTGCATATTACAGAGATATTTCAGAGCAGAGACTGAAGTACCACTAAAAATAATGACCGTGTTGCAAGAACTCTCTTCTCCTGGATGCACACTTTCATGCCAGCGAAGTATTGATTCTACCCCTAATGGAATTCAAAGTTAAGATAACAGCAGAAAAGGAATGGGAAATCCAGGAGGAAAAGTGCCTACCTATTTATTTCTTCTTCAGCAAAAACCTTACTCTTGCCTCTCTCTCCCCACTGACCATTTTTTCAATTATAATTTACAAAGAATCCAAATCTCTCTCTCTCCCTCTTTCTCTTTCTCTCTCTCTCTCTCTTTTCCCTACCCTTTCACCCCACCCCCCAACCTTCAACCAGGTCAGGTGATTGGCAAAGCAGCTAACCCTAAGTGGTGTTAAGTACATGACCAGTAGCCCTCATGGCATCAGTGGGAGCTGCTTGGTTCTCTCAGGGATACTTCCAGGTTTCCTTCTTTTGAAGTTCAGAACTAGGCTCTGTGCAGAGCCTTCCTATGTAACATTCTGATGTTAATGTGCAAAAGATCAGATTACAACCTTTAGCTGGCCTAGCCCATTCATGAACATATAAGGCAACTGATATGTTCTGATATTTTACTCTCAGGCCAGAAGTAGCCCCCTTCCTCACCAAACACTGCTGCCTCTCAGATGGCCCTCCTTATGTTCACTACACCCCCTCCCCCACCGTGAGTTTGTTTATTCCAGTGACACATCTATTTTCCTTGCTAAAAGAGACAAGTCCGCTTCCCTCCTCTGGCTAAACACTGCTTGGGCTCACCACCTCCTCCCCCCAGCTCAGCTCAGCTCAGGTTACTATAGTGGCAACAGCTCCCATAACCCAGTCTGAACATTACTTCCACTTCCCCAAACCAGAACCTTTTCTTTTCTTTTCTTTCTGTCTTTTCTTTTAACTAATGGGGAAAGAAGACTGTGTGCCAAGCAGTACTCTGGGCACAGGCCTCTATATCTTCTAGGGTTATATTCCCTGTAGCTTGCAAAAGCTCTCAGTGTCCAACCATACTTGCTTTCTTCCTTCTCTTCTGATTTACATCACACAATATTTCCAACAGCCTTTCCTGGTAACAGGCATTGAGATTAAGTACAAGTGAAAAGCACAACACCTTTAACTACGTTCTGAAACCTAGGAACCCTAAGTCAGAGAGGAAAAAAAGAAGAAAAAATTAGACCTCCCTCCAGGAGGAGAGGGACAGTAGAAGCCACAGAAATCCAGAGAAAGGGAGGGAGGGACCTCAGATTGTAAACTGACTACACCTTAACAAGCAATAAACTTTCTCCTCCTTCACAAACCACCCCTGGCCAGTTGGCCCCGCCTACCAACTCTAGCCAACCTCTAACTGGGAAACTCCTTCTCTACCCCTCCCCCCTCCCCCCCCCCCCCCAGTTCTGGTCTAGGGCTGTAGCGGTGGCTTCAGACCCTTCTCCAAGTCCCACTCCTCCACCCTCCTTCTTACAACATACACAATAACCTCTTGGCAACAGATAGCTGAATTTAGATGAGACATTAGAGATTTACCTGTGTGAGCTACAGGAACCAAACTACCAAAGAATTTCCATGACAGTTATTTTACAAAAATTAGTCTTCCTGTGCAAATCCACAGGAAATGAAGGAAAAGAGGATGAGCAGTGAAGGAATGAAAAAGGAAAGGGAAAGGAATGTAAGAGAAAAAAAAACAACTAATGTCATTATTTCCTTACAGACTATGGACTCCAACCAAACTTCAAGGGAAAGGTGTGAATAGTTGTGGGATTGTAGAAGAGCTTCTGTAGAAGTCTAGAACAAAGTCCTCACCGGAGGGGAGTTTCACCAGGGATAAGGAGACACGCAAATTACAATCTTAGATGTCAACCATGAGATTGTCAGGACAGTTTATTTTAAAAGGAAACAAATTGGAAATTCTTCCTTCAACAGTCCTTCTAGACAGACACACATAAAGAAGAAATGTAACACCGAGAAGCTTCAAGAATTCCCCCTCCACAGGCCCAGTACCTCCAGCCTCATCTCCTACTTCCAACTGCACAAGTTTCCGATCACCAATGAAAATATTTCCAGTTGGATCCGATTTCAGAATTGTAGTAAGCCGGGTAGGACGGGGGAGGAGGGGTGGTGGAAGACACATTTCAGCAGTAACTTATTATTATTATGTTATTGTTATTTTAGATCCAACATGCTCTACCGATCAGAAATTGCAATTACCCAATAATGCTTCCATCACAAACAGACACCCCAAAGCCAGCATCACCGTTATCACCATCTTGCTAAAGATCTGTCCAGTTCCGTTTACCTGACTTTCATTCTGGGGAACTTCTCAGACAGTGTTTTGGTCAGAGATAATGGTTCGAAAGACAAAAACAATAAATCGATACTGAAGGGCTTCCTTTCCGGGAGGGATTTCTTGCTGGGAACCACGGAAAGGGGAAGCCTGCTGTTAATTCCCAAGCCCAAGGACTCCTCTAGAAGAAACGCACACAATGCGTGCTTTCAAAGGGTCATTCGTCTGCTTTTAAGGGAATTCCTGCCTTTTTAGAATCCTCAAACCAGAGAGCACGAGAAACGGGACTCAAATCCATTGATGAAGATTTTTAAGAGAAAGACCAACGCACAGCCAGAACACAAGCAGACACCAACCTTCGCCCGCTGGACCACTTCTTGCCAGTTCTTCTCTATTAACCGACTCGTTAGATTCTGATACACTGCCCCCCCCCCCAAAAAAAAAGAAAAAGAAAACCAACTAGGTTACAATGTAGCTCTCTAGCTCCACTTAACCTGCAAGTTACAAAGAGAGGAGAGAGAGAGAAAATCCGACCGCCTTGCCTTCCCACCCCTGTTCCTACCCCTCCCCCCTCTCGGGTCCACTCCACCAAAGCCAAGCCCGCTGGCCCCAGCAGCCGGCAGCAGGACCGACCCGGGGAGGGTGGGAAAGATGGGGGGCTTGAAAGGAGGGGGGGGGGGTCCAGATTAGACGAAACTCAATAAGCTCCCAATCCTCCAGCCCGACGCTTCCACCATTGCCGCCACCAACGGGCCACTCCAATTAAGCCAGCATCACTGCCCACCCGCGGGCCGGCCTGAATCGCGCCCATCCTCTGGGCACCCCTCCCGGGGACCAGCATCCCGCCCCCCTCAGCCCGCTCTCCCCTTCCAAAACCCTGTGCAAAGTCAACACCCCCGGCGAGACGACGAGAACTTTTGTATGTAGGGCACACACACACACACTGCCCCGTGGCCCCGGGCGTGCAGGGGGGACCCACGGCGCGGCGGGAAGCTGAGCGCCGGGGTTCCCGAACCAAGGTCGCCGCGCACTGCTCACCCATGTCCCGGCGGCTCCGGCTCCGCTGGCTTCCAGCGCTCGCTCAGATCCCGGTCGCTCCGATCTCTCGCCTGAGCCCCCAAAGGTGCTGCTGCCGCAACTCCATGGCGATGAGCATCTGTCAAACGGCGAGCCGCGGGGCGGGCCACCCTTGCTCGGGGGGCGCCGGGGGGCCCCCGGGCGCGCGGAGGCGGCGGCGAGCGGCGGGCGCCCCGGCCGGCCCCGCGCTTCCCGCCCGACGCGGCCGCCTCCGCCGCGCCACCGATTTATGGAGAGAGATATCAAGGGGGAAAATGGCGTCTCCGGAGCCCGAGGAGTCCTGGAGTAATCACATTCACTCACACACACACACACACACACGCCCGCTCGCACACACACTCACACACAGGCGCGCGGCTAGCCCGGCTAATTTTAGCAAGAGCCAAAAAAATTTAAAAAAAAACAAAACAATCGAATCTATGTACGTAGATGTCCACACACAGAGAGCCTCGGCTCCCCGCTCGGGGTCTCTATTTTTTTTTTTCTTTCCTTTTCTTCAAAGGATGAATTGGAGCTTTAAAAAAAAAAAAAAATGTTGCCGGGCTCGGGCTCGCAGGAGGCGGCGCGCCGAGGGCCAGGGCGCTTTTGCTGAGCTGTGCAGTTCGGTCCGCCGCACCGGGCCGCCCCTGCCCGCCGCCGGTCCTCCCGCCCGCGGTCGCTAAGGCTGCTCCCGCCGCCTCCTGCGCCGCCGCTCCATGGTCGCGCCCGCCCCACGCCCCCGCCGCGTCCCCTCGCCGCCCGCCCGCGTCCCCGGCGAGCGCCGGAGTGGGGTCGGGCCCGGGTTGCCCGCCTCCCGCGCCCTCTCCCGAGTCCCGGAGTCCTAGTGAAAGGAAGGGGGAGGGCGCTGGCGGGGGAGGGGGAGGACCGAGCCGAGCGGGGACCGTCACCCCGCGATCTGCCTCCGAGGGGGGCGCGGATGCCCACTCGGCTCGCCCAGCGGGATCGGGGCCGCTCGCGGGGCTGGAGGAACCGAGAAAAGAGAGAAAGAGAGAGAGGGAGAAAGGGGGGGGGGGAGAGAGAGAGAGAGAGAGAGAGAGAGAGAGCGAGAGAGAGAGAGGCACCGGCCAGCCGCGAGCGGGCGGCGAGCGACCTTCTCCCTCCACCTCCCCTCTCTCAGTGAATTTCGGTCAATTGGCGCGAGCGGGGCTCTTGGCTAGTGGAGAGAGAGAACAGTTTGTGGAGGCCGGTCGGGGACCCCTCGCCAACCCCGCGCCCCGCCCGCTCCCCAGCGCCCTCCCGGCCCAGTGGCTCCTGCCGCCCGGAGACTGAGCGGCCGCGGGGACCGCCGCGGGCTGGGCGCGGGTTCCCGGGCTCAACACTGCCACTATCTGACACAAGGAGAGCAGTGTTGGGGGCTGGGGGAATTGCGCGCCCAGACGCGAGTTGTGATAGGCTCTTGAAACAGGGTGTATTTTTTTTTTTAAACCTGATAATTACATTTCACTTTGAGGGGTTTATTATTTGTGTGTGTGTGTGTGTGTGTGTGTGTGTGTGTGTGTGTGTGTCTGCGAAGCAACCTGTTTGTATTCAGATGCTCACGTAGATCTTCTTGTTAGTCAGAGGAACTGGACCCTTGATGAGAAGGATTTGGAAGAGATGACAAACGCCCCAGTCCCACACACTTACCTCTCCACGGTGGTGGAAAGGAACAAGGAGCAATGTCTTCAGTCTGAACCAATTATGATGATTTTAATCTCTCTTGAGCGTTTATATTTGGACTGCAAATGGTTTGTCCATTCCCTTCTCCTGCCCCCTTAGGCAATTGAAGAGTGGAGCCCCTTATTGACACTGTAAAGTCACATAGGACAAATGCAGAATCAAGACGGTCTGCAAATGGTCTTAAAGACCTTCCGATTTAATGTTGGTTTAGGAAAGGACTCCTGATGATCACATTTTATAGTGAGAGTTTGGGGACATTTAGAATAAGGAAGGATTTGGAAGTGAGGGACAGAAAGCCCTGTCACAAACCCACCTCTCTCTGAATAGCTTGGTTGCTCCTTTGAATGGTGTCACACCTTTTCACTCTTTTCCTAGAAGCACTGCAGTGAAGTGAGCCAATGGAGATTGAGTATGTATGTCCACCCCTCGATCCCACTCTACCAGAGTTTAGTTTGGACAGAAAAATTTTCCCTTTTCAGATCCAAAAGTTTTCACCATCTTCTCTGCCTGCAAAGTGTTGGTCAACCCTTCTTCCTATTACTTATCACTGCAAGACCTCTTTTGTAGCCTTGTTATGCTTCCTGTGGGAACATTGCTTTTGGAGAGAAAGTAATAAGGCAAATATACCCATTTGCCTCTGCCCCCAGCTTTAGAAATCCTAGACTGGAAGCTCACAGAAGCCAAAAATAGCATGTAGGGTAACTCCTACACTTTCTCAATGGAGAAATAAATGAATCTCTGGAATCAGAGGGGCCTGCCCCTAGCAAGCATGTGGCTGGAAGATGTCGTTTGTCGTTAACCAGAACTAAAAGTTGCTGTCCAATTTTCTTCTGTCCCTAAGCATATTTACTGGGAGCTTCATCTTGTGTTGTGTTGCTTTGAAAGCAAATAAGAGACACACACATCTTGCTGCAACATTCACCATAATAGATGGTAAGTCTATAGAATTTTAGTGCAGTCATTGATCCGGGAGATTACCTGACCCAGTATCTGTAAGTTGGGAAAGAAAATAAACTGTCTCAAACCAAAGTCATGAATAGATTCTATGTCCCTTAACTTCATGTTGAAAGAAATGTTCTTTCCCTGTGGGTGGCTCAACTTTGTCATGAAAGGTTGTTTCATATTTCCATGTATATATATATATGTGTGTAGAGAAAATATGTATGTGGATATTATTATTTTAATATATAACCATGAAGTATTTTATGAAGCGATTATCATTTTGTTATGTAATAATCAATGATTCCTAAAAACTAAAATCCCATTCCTGAATTGTAGGTCTGTTGATAGAATAGGTCATGTCTTCAAATTCTAGCTGAGCAGGGTATAATGGCATAGGCCTGCTGTGACCCCCCCCAGTAAAAAGTCAGAGGCAACATGAGCTCAAATTCAAGGCCAACTTGAGGTGAAAGAATCAAAACACGTCTTTAAAACAAAGCTACATGCCAATGGAATTCTCCCATTGTTTCACTAATAGATATGGTGCTCTTAGAATCCCTGAGACATAGAACAGCTAATGCTGGTAAAGAAGTTGGCATACATGGCACTATTGCTTTTAAGGGTTACTGTTTATTGAGCCCCAGGACCATTGAAAAGAATACAAGAGAAATGGGAGTCTTTGGTGGGAATGTATAGGAGATACATCTCTTAGTAGTAGATAATCTCCATGATCTGGTACAAGTAATCACTCAACATGTTATTTTCTGGCATGGATGACGCAGCAGGTACTCTGACTATAATTAGAGACACAATTGTGACCAAGCCTCAGTCCCTCTCCTCACAGATTTCTCGATCTAGTGGGAGAGATTCTAAGTACAAACTTCTAAGTGCAATGAATGCATGGAAATACTCAAAAGGAGAGGCTTGCAAAGTACATGACACGGATGCAGAAACAAAGGGAAGGAGTTGGGTAGAAATTGTGTACCTTTTAGAACTACTGCACATTTAATCTGTGTTTCTATTTAACACATTTCCATTTTTTTGTATCCTTATATCTTTTCTCTACCAAGTGCTTTTTTTTTCTACCAAATACATTGTCAATAAATGGGAGTGAGAACAAACACATGTCTGGTATCCTCATATAGCTGACTTTCTGCCAGCTGCTCTATTGCTGGGTCCTGGGCATTTATGTGGTTAACTTGTAAAGTGACCATAATGATACATCCTTGTCCCCAAACCAGAGAAAATACAAGCATCTGTAGGATGATCACATCCTATAATACATGAAAATCTGAGTTATGTGTACAGACTTAAAAGTGTAAGAAGGGGTCACATAATTTTTACATCTCTGAAGTTAAAGGCAGAAAGAAAACTAGGCCATGCCCTCTATTCATTTTTTTAAATAAGAATTTATGAGCAAGTAATATAATCAAACGCACAGAACCAGTCATGTCCCCTTCTTGGGTTCAAATACAATATCGATTCTCATCTTTTTGGAAAATGTGAGGGAATGTTCTCTAATGTGGTAGTTCTGGACACTTACTTTAAAATAGAATTAGCTGAGAATTATTGATGCTTGGGATTCATCTTGATTTAATCCATCTCGAGTAGAGTCAGCATTGGCCATTTTAGTAAATGTTCCAGGTACTTCTGAGATGCAGTCAGCATTGATAATTATGATTTAATTGAAAGAGCACATGCCCACAATATAACTAAGCTCTTGATAAAGCTCCTACTTTCTTAGACAAACTGGCATTAACAGAACGTATGCGCACCGAAAGGGAGCACCAGATGCAATGAATAGTGGAATGACTGCCATATTTATGCGTTCGAAAACAATGCTGATCTTGTAAAAGCTGGAGGTATGTGCCGTGATACAATGAAAAGACCACATCCTAGATCTTTATAGAAACTGTACTTTTAAGCTTATTTGGAAAGCCCCTTCATGTCCTTCTACCCTTAGATTCTACTTCTGAAAAAAAAAAAAAAGCAAAAAGGACTGAGGATATAGTTAAGTGGTAAATGGTCATAGCATGCATGAGGCCGTGGTGCTTGGCACTAGGAGAAAGAGGGAAGAATGAGAAAGAGATGGAGAGGGATTGAAGCAGAGAAAGAAAATGAAGGAGAAGGAAGAGATGGAAATGAAAGGAGAGAGTTCTAAAGTCTTCAGAATGGTGCTAGTTACAGAAATCACTTCATCTTTTTTTAATATTTTTAAAATATTTTTTAATGTCAATGCAAAGTACAGAGGGGTTACATGTTCATATGTAAGGCAGTGAGTAAATTTCTTATTCAACTTGTTACCTCCTCCCTCATTTTTTTTTTTTTTTTTTGGCTAGTCCTGGGCCTTGGACTCAGGGCCTGAGCACTGTCCCTGGCTTCTTCCCGCTCAAGGCTAGCACTCTGCCACTTGAGCCACAGCACCGCTTCTGGCCGTTTTCTGTATATGTGGTGCTGGGGAATCGAACCTAGGGCCTCGTGTATCCGAGGCAGGCACTCTTGCCACTAGGCTATATCCCCAGCCCACCTCCTCCCTCATTTTTCCCCACTTCCCTCCTCCCCATTTTCCTCTCCCCCAATGAGTTGTACAGTTGGTTTACACCAAATGGTTTTGTAAGTATTACTTTTGAAATAGTTTGTCTTTTTTTCCTTTCTCTCTTGATTTTTGTATTCTCTTATTTTCCAGTAGGCTGTTATTACAATCCCTTCACTAGTTCTAATACACATATATACAGTATCCAAGGTATTAAGATCAGATACAGTGACAGCAGGAGTAATACCACAGGAAGGGAATACAAGAGGAAAAAAAGGGTACGATTTCATATGGCATGTTGAAAATAATTACAACAATGATACATCACTTGTTTCCATAATGTAGAGTTCATTATGCTTAGCATCATCTTATGTGTTCATACAGGCATAGCTTATTGGGCTATTGTGATCTTCTGCTGTGTCTAACCTAAACATGTACTATATCACTGGCCACAAAAGAAATGCAAATCAAAACAACATTGAGATTCCATCTCACCCCATTAAGAATGCCCATTATCAGGAAAACTAATAATAACAAATGCTGGAGGGGATGTGGCCAAAAAAGAACCCTACTACATTGTTGGTAGGAGTGTAAACTCGTTCAACCACTGTGGAAGTGGTATGCAGGTTCTTCAAAAGGCTAAACATAGAGCTCCCCTATGACCCAGCAGCCCCACTTTTGGGCTTCTACCCAAAAGATTACACGCCAGACCACACTAAAGCCACCAGCACAACTATGTTCATCAGAGCACAATTTGTCATTGCTAAAATATGGAACCAACCCAGATGTCCCTCAGTAGATGAGTGGATCAGGAAGATGTGGTACATTTACTCAATGGAATTTTATGTCTCTAACAGAAAGAACAACACTGCCCCATTTGTAAGGAAATGGAAGGACTTGGAAAAAGTCATACTAAGTGAAGTGAGCCAGACCCAAAGAAACATGCACTCTACGGTTTCCTTCATAGGGAATAATTAGTACAGGTTTAAGCTAGTCACACCAGAAGACCACCTCATCTTTGACTCAAGAACTCAGAGAGCATGAGAGCATATATTGGGAAGAGACAGAGAAGAATATGAAAGCTGCCTTTGAATGTAACAAAAAGCATCAGTAAAAATAAATATTCATTTGCTTAGTCTTGCCTTGGGGAGCCTAATGCCCAATGAATTGATATTATAAGGAAACAGATCTCAGCTCAGTATACTGTAAAACACCGTGACTGAATCTAAAATGAGAACAAATCAACCTACTTAGTAAGAAGCTACAAAGTCTTTGAATTGTGCTCTAAATGTTCCCTGGATAAAATCAAACTCAGAGCATGATGTATAGCCAATAAGCATTGGTTAAATGTCAAAGGTATTTAATAAGTAGTGTGACATGGACAAATCTATCATTGACACATAATTTTGTCTAGCCAAATGACATCCAGTTAGTTGTTAGATTGTATAGAAGTTTAAGGGAGTCTGAATGCCAGAATGGACCATGGGAATGAGTTAGAAACAGCTGTTATTTAAAATTTCCAATATTTTAACATCATCATGCCTATTTATGTATGTTAGATGAACTGCAATTCTACAACATGGCTAAATGAATGAATGAGTCAATCAAACAAGTAAGCAAGGAAGGATTCCATGGAGAGAAAGAGTAGATATCAGATAGAATTGAGTATTAGCCATGTTCTGTCATTGAGTAAAGCTGAATACACAATTTTAGTTCTCTCTACATTAATTTTATCACCTATAAACTGAGAACCATGTAAAGTTACATTATGAAGTTAAATAATTCTGTTCAAATACTGGCTAGGATTAGTAAAATAAAATGTGGACATTTAAATGACTCCCTCATGTTACATCCTAATTCTACTATTCCTAAGGTCCATATCATATCTTTCTCTCTGTAGGAAATGAGAAATTAATTTTTGCTCTTCACTTCTCTCACTTTGGCTTCACTTTGGAAGGAAATACTTTCTCTAGTTCCTTCTCTCATACTACTGTGGCTTCTTATCCTCAAGGAGTACAAAGTAATTGTTCTAGGAAAGACATCCCAACCTTTCTAGCTACAGGAAATTCACTTTAAAGAGCTTTCTTGGCACATGGTTCCTTGTGAGGTTCCTCCAAGAGAGTGGCTTTCACTGTTTGAAAAGCAGCAAGGTCAGAGAGGAAAAATCTTCTGGGTTTCCATTTTCTGGCTTCTTGGCAGATTTATTGCCACAATGATTTCAGAGTGCCCTGAAATCTACAGGCAGATTTGAAATGTTCCCAATTCCTAACTGATCCTTAGCACAGCTGTAGGAAGTTTATGTTTATATCCCTGTATGACACAGGAGCCTAAAACAGACCTCAGAGGAAGACCACAGAAAGGCGGAGGCCTCTTTTCACCCTTAAATCTCCATACACATGGGCCAGTGCAGAAAAAGATTGCACAGGACAGCTTGGTCCAGTAGAGAGGGATGCTTTGAAAGGAAGCAGGGGAAGCTTGTGGAAGACAGACAAAGGATGAATAACCAGGCTTCATGAAAACTGGGAAGTTTCCAGGCAGCTAACTCCCCCTCCCCCCCATCTTCCCTCCTCTCTCTCTCCTCTCTCTCTCTCTCTCTCTCTCTCTCTCTCTCTCTCTCTCTCTCTCTCTCTCTCTTTCCTGACTTTCTCCCAACTAGCACTGTATTATCAGGGGCAAATTTTGTCTACAAGATCATGCATACCTACATACATACTCATACATACATATATATACATACACATTCACATACATATATATATATATATAATGTTTGATTTACCCTGAAGAAAACTTAAACTCTTTCAGTTTTAACTTTCAGTCTAGTAAAAGACACTTATACAATATTAGAACCTGCTATTCTCTTATTCATTTCTTAATCTTAAATTGAAGAATAGACTGGTCACGTTTTTTTCTTTTAATTAACTTATTTACTTTCATAACGATATTCATAGGGGTTACAGTTTCATATATAAGCCAGTAAGTACATTTTTTTTATCAAACTTGTTACTTCCTCTCTCATTTTTTCCCACCTTCCCTCCCACCACTGAGTTGTACAGTTGGTTTACAGCATATTGTCTTATAAGTATTGCTGTTGCATTGGTTCACCTTTTACCATTTGTCTCTCCATTTTGATGTTTCCCTTCTCTAGTTCCTATAAACGTATATACAATACCAAGGGTACCAAAATCAGTTACAGTAACATCAAGGGTAAAACCATGGTGAAGAAAGAAAAAAGAAAAAGTAATAGTTCCACATGGTATGTTGAAAATAACAACAATGATAAACCACTTATTTCTATAACTTGGAGTTCATTTTGCTTAGCATCATCATATGTGCTCATATCTACATAGCTATTGAGCTATTGTAATCTTCTGCTAGGACTATCCCAGCTATGTACTAATTATTACCAATGAGGGAAACCATAGCATCTATGTTTCTTTGGGTCTGGCTCACTTCGCTTAATATGATTTTTTTCAAGTCTTTCTATTTCATTGTGAATGGGGTAATGCCATTCTCTCTGAAGCATAGAGTTCAATTGTGTATATGAACCACATTTTCTTGATCCACTCACTCATCTACTGAGGGGCATCTGGGTTGGTTTCATATTTTGGCGACTGTAAATTGTGCTGCGATGAACATAGTTGTACTGGTAGCTTTAGTGTAGTCTTGTTTATAGTCCCTTGGGTAGATGTAGTTGTGGCTTTTTCTTAACTTCTTAATATCAGCTCTAGCTAGATAAGCAGGAGAGCTGTTTCTACATAGTTCTTCTCTGACATTTTTAGCATATAAGACTACATGGAATATAGAATGCAATAAGAAGAAAACACAAGAGATGACATAAAACTGTACTTGTTACTGACAGATCTGAACTTTGAGCAGAGAATCATTCATTGAAAATGACTAAAGAAATACTCTGTCTACATGGTGAATTTAGACTAATAGTGGAAAAAAGAAAAATGTAAATAAACCACAGTTAAAATAAAAGCTTTTTTTGGATAATTTGAATGTCCCTTACATTCTGGGTAGTTGAAGATAGTATTTTTTAATGAAATATTTGATAACTATATGCTATTGTTATCCTATTATTTGAAATTGGCCCTTGGATTGATTGATGTCATATGAGCATTAGCAAATTTGGATAAGAGAAAGAAAGGCAGCTTTCCAATGGTAGGAGGATGACAACAGGTAAGCACTCACCTGAGCTTAGTTTCCTAGATAATGAGTTCATTCCAAGCTCTGGGCTTGAAAACCATAGTCACTTTCTTGTGTTTGGCCATTAAGCTACACAAATGAGTCAGTTTACCTATCAGAGTATTCTGATTATTTAAGCCCTAGAATTAGATTGATCTCTGAAAATGTCATTTGATTCAGCAGGTTCCAAATAATTCTTCCCAAGGTTTATGGAACTTGAACATCTGGGGAAGCTGAGACAATTTGCTTTAAATTGACAGAGTTATCAGAACAGGGTTTGGACTGCAATGAGACTCTAGAGCCAACCTCCATTCCTCCATAGAGCCATTCTATTCAAGCCTACCTATCCATGAAGCAACAAAGATAGGAGGAAGCTCCTTACATGTTATCCTATGTAGAATGTATTCAATGCACTTGTTGATTTTAACCTTCTAAGCTAAATGAATCATAGTAACATCAAAACTTCTAATCACACTGCTAATGGGTTCATTCAATATGATGTGGCCCAAACAATTCATTACAGAGATGAGAGAAAACTTAGAACCAGAAAGATAAATATGCAAACAACTAACATGACTAACATCCAGATAACAAGGCAAGGCTTAGGAACAAATGCTGGACTACAATCCTTTTTCCTTTCAGTCACATGCCAGTTGACTATAGGAATGATGTCCACCTTCTGATATGGAAACAGAATTATGAACTAGTAAACTTGGCAAGTGATTACCACAATGAACTTTCCAGGCATGGATTTGTAAGTATGTTCTCTTTGGGAAAATAAGTTGTATACATTTTTGTGATTATGCATTTCCATCCTGAACTGTGGCCCAAAGGGAAGGAAATATTGAGACCAATATTCTCTCAACAATTACTCAAACTTCATCTTACAATAATTTTTTTTTTTTTTTTTTTGGTCAGTCCTGGGGCTTGGACTCAGGGCCTGAGCACTGTCCCTGGCTTCTTTTTGCTCAAGGCTAGCACTCTGCCACTTGAGCCACAGCGCCACTTCTGGCCATTTTCTGTATATGTGGTGCTGGGGAATCGAACCCAGGGCCTCATGTATATGAGGCAGGCACTCTTGCCACTAGGCCATATCCCCAGCCCTCATCTTACAATAATTTATAGAATGAAATATTTTAGAAATAGACCTAAAAGTAATAATATTTTGAGATAATAAGAGTAAATTATAAGTCTGCAACTATATATGAGTCCTCCCTGAAAATAGTAGGTAGATTTTCTTTTTAGTTAAGCAAACTCAATTATTATAATGAAGGATTAAGACTCTATTTATCTACTCATTAATATTAGAAGCTACTAAGAATAATGATAAACACTATGAAATGTAAAAGAAAAGATAATATGCCATTCTATTTTGAATTATCTTTAATCTAGTTAGGAATTTATAAACTTAAATTCTGTGGTTTGGTGAGAAGCTGGTTGAAGATAATTCAGATTTCAGTCAGAAATAATGACCAAGTGGGATTGTAAACAAGTACAAGTACTCTGGAAAGCAGTCTGGAGCTTCCTCTAAAAACTAAACATAGACCTTCCCTAGGCATCTACCGTGAACATCATGAACCAGGATATGATAAGGACACCTGCACATCCATGTTCATTGCTGCACTATTCACAATAGCTAAGATATGAAGTCAGCCCAGATGCCCCACAATAAGATAATGCTAAGTGAAATGAACAACATGTTATAGAAACGAGTGTTATATCACTGTTGTGATTACTTTCAGCATGCCATGTGAAATGGTAGCTTTTTTTGTTGTTGTTGATGATCCTCTTGTATCCTCTTCCTGTGGTTGTCCCCACACTATCACTGTATCTCATCTGAGTACCCTAGATACTGTATATACTGGTATTAGAACTAGGGAAGGGAAAGGGAATATCAAAATTGAGAGGCAAAGGATAAAAAGTCAAACAACTCCAAAATTAATACTTACAAAACTATTTGGTGTAAACAAACTGAACAACTCATGGGGGGAGAGGGGAAGGGGGAGGGGAGAATGAGAGAGGAGGTAACAAATTGTGCAAGAAATGTACCCACTGCTTTATGTATGAAACTGTAACCCCTCTGTACATCACTTTGACAATAAATAAGTAATTATTTTAAAAAATGTGGTACCTACATACAATGGAAGTTTATACATGCATTAGAAACAATAAAATAATGTTATTTGCAGGGAAATGGATGGACCTAGAACCAACCATGTTAAGTCAGGTAAGCCAAGCTCAGAGAGACAAATGGAGTATGTTCTCTCTGATATGCAGAAGTTGGATCTAAAACACACGGGGATATGACAAATGATACAGATTCAAGATACTCACATATAGTGAGACCAAAAGAGAATGCTCTTAAGAGAGAATCAGAAAGGCCTTATACCTACGTGCTTCTTCATATTTACATAAAATAATATATATACATATATATATACTGAAATGAACCCCATTTATGGAAACAAAAACTTCCTTTTGTTTAGTTTTGGATGATTCTGTCCTCTTTACCTTAGTGTATATCTTTTGGAGGGTGGGGAGCACAGAACTCAAGTGAAAAAATGCATCAGTGGAGCTCACTGGACATTGATGTAAGTGAACTATACAATTCATGGGTGGAGATGGCAGGGAGGGACTTGGAGAGAATGAGGGAACAGAAGACACTGTATGAAAGGAATATGCTCATTGCTTGACTCATGTAATTGCAATCCCACTGTACATCACCTCTATAATGACAATAAATTAAAAAACTTAAAGTAAAAAAGAATGAACGAGTATAACATGTAACTTTGTTTTAACAGATTCTCAATTTTACCAAGGTCACCGGTTTCTAGAACTATAAGTGAATTTTAAGTGTGCAAGTTCCCTCAGAAAATACTATAGATAGTCATAATATTGTCTACACTCAACCTGCAACATCCACTAAGCCTAATATGAAAATGTGTGTGTGTGTGTGTGTGTGTGCATTTAATGTTTTGACCATTGGAATAACTTGAATGTGCTGAGCAGAGCTGTGCTACACAATATGATCATTTCTAAACAACATGCTTATGTTTGAGAGAACAAAAAGAAATGAAAGGAGCAACTTAATAAAATTGACTCATTAAGATTTTCTCTTATTTAAACTTACAATAAAAATGTTTACTTATCTATGATTTGCTTCAAATAAAGGTGCTTCTTCTTCTTCTTCTTCTTCTTCTTCTTCTTCTTCTTCTTCTTCTTCTTCTTCTTCTTCTTTTGGTGGTGGTATTAAAGTTTGAATACAGTGCTCAGGCTTTACTTTTCACTGGTTGTTGTGATTATTTTTTAGGATCGGGTCTTACTTGCCCGCGGCACACACGTGAGCTATGATTTGTATAATTTAGGTTTCCTGTAGGTCCTGGGATTACAGCACACCTCACAACATCCAGCTTCTCTCCTTCGAGAAAGTCTCGAGGACTTTTCTGCCCAGGCTGGCCTGGAATGATGAACTATGATTTAACCAATTGTCATCTTCCCTGTAGCTAGGATTACAGGCTTGAACCACCCCTGCTAGGTTAAAGGTTTCTCTTGATTAAAGTGGTGACTAAGACTTATTTTTTTTCTAGTCTGAAACACAAGGCTGACAAAAGTAGTTACATTTCCGATCTCAGGATTCATGTATTTATTAGTTGTGCCAAGACAGGTGTGAAAAGGTAAGAGCTTAGTGCTATATTTATTAAGAAGGTGTGGCAGACTCTGGAGAAACAGCTCCCTAAAAGCTGTGGATGAGCCAGATAATCAGGGCCAATCTCCAATGGTTTCAATGTTTAGCTGAGATAAAGAGTTGCAGATAATGTGGGTGTGACCATAAGTAAGCCATGTATAAGAATGGTGAAGCCAGGGTGGAAAACTGTACAGTTAGCACCTGAGAGTTGTTCCTAGCTTGGGGAGAAAGAGATTGTAAGAATAAAGGGAGCTCAGATATGTCAGTGTGTGTGTGTGTGTGTGTGTGTGTGTGTGTGTGTGTGTGTGTGTGTGTGACCTAGCAAGTCAGAACTTTGGAAATGGTGGCATAACAAATACTAGAGTAGAAGTGGGACTCTACAAACCATTGTGGAGGAATAAGGTACAAGAGGTGATTCTAGCTTTGAAAAAGCAAGTGGAAGGACCACGGTGCTGAGAATGAAATCCCTGCAAGGCAGTGAGTCAGGAACTATATCAATAGAGGGATAGGTTTTGCTGGCTAGAAAACAAAAGTCAGCACATGGCCTATCAGGTTGTGTGCACAATGGTAATGTCTTATAATTGTGCTACTTGCCAAAATGGACAACGAAGAGACTAATTACATTCTTTCTTAAATACGATTGGTTTGATGTCTGGAATGATATTAAAATTCATGTAGCAGAGTGACAGGTGTTGATGAAACAGCTCTTTGACATGGAAAAGATGATTTTGCTTATATTAGTAAACAACTGCTATTCCAGCTTTTGGTTAATTGGCTAAACTTGTAAGCTAGGGAGAAAATCAGAATTATTTTGTTGCTTATGTAAGTACAAATGCTCTGTCTTGCCCAGGGGAATTTAAGTGCATCAGGGAGAGAAATAAGCACTTTGATTCAGTGATTTCAACATATATTTATTGGATACTAACTGTTGCTAGAGACTTTCTTTGCTATAGATTGCTCCTAGCCAAACTCTTTTCTAACAATTGAAGCCTCCTACCAACAACCTTCTTCATAGCTCATTTCTCTGTGTAGCAGCAATCTTTCTCTGCAGTGGCTACATTTGATATTTATCTGTCTGATACTTGCTATAATAAAGAAATTTTGTATCTTACCTGACCCTACAGACTGAAAGTTTGAATATTCTGGCCTTGGTAAGAAATCCAGGCTTATAATACAGCTTGAAGTTGGGTATTGTAATTCCTCCAGAACCGTTTTTTCTGTTTAGGATTGTTTTTGCTATTCTAGGTCTTTTATTGTTCCATATGAATTTCAGGATTGCTTCCTCTATTTCATAAAAAAAAATGGTGTTGGGATATTAATGGGTATTGCATTGAATTTGTATATCGCCTTTGGCAATATTGCCATTTTGATTATATTAATCCTCCCAATCCAGGAGCATGGGAGGTTTTTCCATTTCCTTAGTTCTGCCTTAATTTCATTTTTTCATGTTTTTAAAGTTCTCATCGTAGAGGTCTTTCACTTCTTTGGTTAAGGTTATTCCTAGAAACAGCTTGGTATTGGCACCGGAACAGGCCTGAAGACCCAATAGAATTGAAGACCCAGAAATGAACCTATAGAACTATGCCTACTTAATTTTTGATAAAGGAGCTAAAACAATAGTCTGGAAGAAAGACAGCCTCTTTAACAAATGGTGCTGGCAAAATTGGTTCAACACATGCAACAAACTAAAACTAGATCCTTATATATCACCCTGCACCAAAATCAATTCCAAATGGATCAAAGATCTTGAAATCAAAACAGACACCCTGAAAACATTAAAGGAAGGAGTAGGAGAAACACTTGGGCTCCTTGGCACTGGATGGAACTTCCTCAACAAAGATTCAGAACGGCTACAAATCAAAGAAAGGTTGGACAAATGGGACTACATCAAACTACAGAGCTTCTGCAGGGCAAAGGACATAACTCGCAAGATAAACAGAAAGCCTACAGGTTGGGAGAAGATCTTTACTGCCTATTCAACAGACAAAGGCCTCATCTAAAATATACGCAGAACTAAAAAAATTACCTTCATCCAAAACAAAACCACAAAGAACCAATAGCCCGTTCATCAAGTGGGCAAGAGACTTAAAAAGAGACTTCTCTGATGAGGAAATGAGAATGGCCAAGAGACATATGAAAAAGTGCTCTACATCACTGGCCATAAAAGAAATGCAAATCAAAACAACATTGAGATTCCACCTCACCCCAGTAAGAATGTCTTGTATCAAGAAAACTAACAATAACAACTGTTGGAGGGGATGTGGCCAAAAGGGAACCCTACTTCATTGTTGGTGGGAATGTAAACTGGTTCAGCCATTCTGGCAAGCAGAGATTCCTCAGAAGGCTAAACATAGAACTCCCCTATGACCCAGCAGCCCCACTTTTGGGTATCTATCCAAAAGACCACAAACAAAATCACACTAAAGCCACCAGCACAACAATGTTCATCGCAGCACAATTTGTCATAGCTAGAATCTGGAACCAACCCAGATACCCCTCTGTAGATGAGTGGATCAGGAAAATGTGGTACATATACACAATGGAATTTTATGCCTCTATCAGAAAGAATGACATTGCTCCATTTGTAAGGAAATGGAAGGACTTGGAAAAAATTATACTAAGTGAAGTGAGCCAGACCCAAAGAAACATGGACTATATGGTCTCCCTCATAGGGAATAATTAGCACAGGTTTAGGCAAGTCACAGCAGAGGATCACAGAAGCCCAATAGCAATACCCTTATGAACACATAAGATAATGCTAAGTGAAATGAACTCCATGTTATGGATCTGATTCTTATATCACAGGTGTAAATACTTTCAACGTGCCATTTGTAACTGTAGCCTCTATTATTGATGATATTCCTGTATCCCCTTCCTGTGGTTGTACCTACAGTATCTCTGTATCTTATCTGAGTAGATTGGAAACCGGGTATACTGGTATTAGAACCAGGAAATTGGAAGGGAATACCAAAATCGAGAGACACAGGGTAAAAAAAGACAAACAACTACAAAAGCAATACTTACAAACTGTTTGGTGAAAATGGACTGAACAACTGAACAACTCATGGGGTGGGAGGGGGAAGAGAAGGAGAGAGGGTGAGGGGGTAATGAGGGATGAGGTAACAAACAGTACAAGAAATATATCCAATGCCTAATGTATGAAACTGTAACCTCTCTGTAATTCAGTTTGATAATATATGTATATAATATGTAATATATATGAAATATGTATATATTATATACATGAATTCCAGGCTTAGAGCAGGTTGTGAGCCCATTGCAAGACGTATACAAATTTTGGCCAAGCAGGTAAGAGCTCATTTAATTACCCACTTGGAAGAGGTATCATTATTTTCCAACTTGATATCCCTGTGATATGTTATCAATGTTTTCTCCCATCTCTGTCCTCTTCATGTCTCTCTTGGCCAATAAAAATTGAGGTTACAATTTAGTATGACTTATTTGGAAGGACAAATTGATTTCCATTTCTGGTTACAAAGAAATGGCTTGTATTACACCTAGCCACCTGCTCAGAACAAAGCACATCTGTTTGAAGACGTGTGGGAAACAAGCGAAGTAGCCAACACGTAAGTTGCCTGATTCCCAAAAGAAGGAAAATGTCTCGAGGAAAACCTGTTATTTTGCACTGTTTCTTTCCACAAGGCATTAACTGATTCTGAAAACCCATGTACACGTAGCAAGAGTTGAAAAAAACAAAACAAATAGAAAATAGAAGCTAAATGGTAAATTAAAAAAAATAAAAGAAAAGCTGAGAAGACTGAAATGTTGCATAGGGCTTTCACTGTGATCAGGACTAGAAAGGCCACTGCCAGAAAGAGAAGGAAAGCACAGAGAATTAAGTCTTACACTGATTTCCTCTTGAGAAATGTATTGACTCTTAAGAAGGATATAGAAAGAGGCTAAAGAGAACACATATTGAAAGACTCAAATGTAAAACAGAGTTTGCTGTGGCCAAATAACCTAGAAAAAGTAGTTCTGGTAAATATTTCCAGGGTTTCATTTGCAATCCTTAAAGGCCTCAGTCTTAAGAATAAGGGTGAATTAGATTAAATTTTACAATGATAGAAGCCCAGCTCCATATTTACTATTAATATTACATCATATACTTACTACTATACCAGAAATGACTGAGAAGTATTTCTTTCAAATCTACAAAGCTTTCTCTCTGCTATTATATTCGAATAAATTGGAGTTGATGGGAACACACACACACACACACACACACACACACACACACACGAATACTTTAAACCAATCCCCTTAAGATTCTGGGGCATCATCCCTGTCCTGTTCACCATCTAGCCTCCCATCCTAAATGAACCCTCAGAGTTTCTACCATTTACTCTAGATATGCATTGACTGTGGTTCAGTATTCTGTTCTCACAGTAGTTTAATCAGCATGAGAGGTTTTATTTTTCATTATTATTTTGTTAGTATGAGGAGAAGAAGAGGCTGGTCACTTTCCATTATAAACAAATTTCTTAGATCTAGTCCTGTTATCTCTTTAGTTAGTTGCCACTAAGTGGATAAGCTTAATGGAAGGTTCAACACAATTAGAGAGAGGATTCTAGACAGGAAGTTAGTACAATAAAGGATATCCAGACCAAAGTACAAAGCAATAAAAATACAGAAATGCCACTTGTCGGTTGTAATATATTTCAAAGGCTTAGATATTTTAAAAATCAGAGAATGATCTCTGATCAAAATGAAATTAACTAGAGGTTAATAACGAGATAATTAGTAAGTAATATAAGATCTCTATACATTTGAAATTATGTAAGGTACTAAGTAGTTCATGAGCCATAGGAGAAATTGAAATGATAGATTAGATATAAAATGCAATATGTTGAAGATCTTGAAATACATGTAAAGTTATGGATTGATTGTAATTAATAACCCCAAAATAGAACAGAAAATAGTAGATGATGAAAAATCAGTTGATCAGTGATCCCATTATTTGCCTATAGAAGTTAGGAAAATAGAAAAATAAACTCGTAAAAGTACAAGAAAGTAATAATATGAAGAAAAAAATATAGCAGAAATGAACAAGACAACTCAAAGATAGTGTTTCGAGAAACATAAAGTATACTTTTATACATTCACAGATAGGCTCATAGCTGATAAATTTTTAATGATTTTACTAGGTAAACTATACCTTGTATTTTGTTACTTTTGAGCTACATAAATGATAGCATTTCTGAATTCCTTCAGGTCATTGTTCATGATCATTCACTTATTGATGAACTTACATTTCATTATATGCTTGGACTTGTATATGTATGTGCATTACATAAATAATACTCCTAAGTACATAAGCACACGTATTTCTAAGATTTCAGTTCAGCAAATTCCTTTTCACTTTCAATGTGCTGGGCACTGAAAATAGAGCAGAAAGTAAAATGGAGTTTTGGCTTTATTCAGGTTTGTAATCTAATAGAAGTGATTATGTTAAGAAAAATAAAATGGTGAGGGTAACAAAATGGGAAATAAATGGTGAGACAAAGGACAAAGGGTGAACCAATGCAACAGGGATATTCAGAAGACCCTTTGTCGGAATTGAATTTTAAACCTTACATGGGAGGAGAGGCCAGTGGGAACGAAGGGTGGGAGAAAATGAGGGAAGGAGTAACACTAATCACAAGACTGTTCTTACCTTTCTTATGTAATTGTAACCCCTCTGTACATCACACTTACAATACAATTAAATATAAAAAAGAAAACAATAAGAAGACATGAAAGACAAGAGGGGGAAGGAAAAAGGAAGTATTTTCTCATAGAGAAAAGGAAAGAGAAGATATCAAAATCATTCAGGTTTGTATGTTTTGTTTTTTACCTTATGGTCTTCTTCCCTAATATCTATTTTATTTCATATTAACTATCAATTTAGATATTGTTTGACCTACATGTCTAACCTCTTTTCTATCTTGATTTACTTGTCTTTGCAAACTAAACATCATATAATTATATAATTTTATACCCTGCATGATTCTCAAGAGATGGGATTTGAATAGAATCATGGCCTTTGTTATGGGAATAGATGTAGAACAGACTTCAAAAACTACACATGGGAGACTGGGAATGTGGCTTAGCGGTACAGTGCTTACTTACCATGCATGAAGCCCTTTGGACCACAGAAAAAGCTGGAAGTGGCACTGTGGCTCAAGTGGTAGAGTGCTAGCCTTGAGCAAAAAGAAGCCAGGGTCAGTGCTCATGCCCTGAGTCTCAAGCCCCAGGACTGGCAACAAACAAACAAACAACAACAACAACAACAAACTGCACATGGAACATCCTACGTTTCAGGAGGGTGATTGCAGCCAAGCCATACCTACCCTTCGTTTGGTGCCATTGCTTAATGTCCTACATTATTTTCCATGTCTTCCTTCTCTTCTCTGACTACCAATGGATGTCAGAAATCTGTAGATCCTTCATCACACCTTCCAAATGCTTACCACTCACTGAGCATTGCAATAAAGCCTTGGTTCACTGAAGAACCATTGATTCTCTTTCTACCTTTATCACTCAATAGCGTTTTTCATTTCTTCCTTGTATCTCTCTTTCTATCCCCATACACACACATCTTATTTCTAACTGGAAATTCCTTTCATGAAGAGATATATCCAGGAAACCCAAACAAAATATCAAACTTCCCATATGAATCATTGAGCTTTATTGACTCTTTGTTTGTGTTGCTGGTGAAGTAGAAGAATCTTGTGAACTTTTCTGTCTGGATAGATTTCAAACCTCTATTTTCAGATCTCAACCTCCAGTGCCTGGTGAGTTGCTATATTATTTTTGTGTGTATGTGCCAGTGCTTGCTTGAATTAAAAGTCTGGGTCCTGTCCCTTAGCTTTCTTACTCAAAACTAGTGCTCTACTACTTGAGCCACACATCCACTTCTGGGTGGGGAATAAAGATTAAACTTCCAACCTTTTCCCAGTAAAGTGTGGCCAGATGATTCTGGATATCATAGTGGTAGCAAAAGTGATATTTGAGATTTCAGGAAATGTCTTTCCTTTTCTCCAGTTCCATCAGAAGTTGCTGATATACTGAGCCAAGTGTTCAAGGGTATGCATAATAAAATACTGAAAGGGCCCAGAGTCATCTACCTAGAAACTATTCTTATTGTTAAGGTAGTCTCCACACACTTTTACTGCCAAACTTACCACAACTCTTTGTCCAGACATAATGTCCCTGTCCAGATTTGGTAGAGCAGTTGTCTTAATCTGTTTTCCATCACTGTGACAAAATAACTAAGATGATTAACCTATCAGAGAGAAAAGTTTACCTTGACTCACACTTTTGAGATTGCAATCCACAGTTGCAATGCTCCATTGCTTTGGGGTCTGACCTGAGAGTGTGTGGTATAGGAAACTGCTCGCCTACTGGCATCCAAGAAACAAAAGACACAGAAGACTCCAGATCCAAATATGTCCTTTCAAGGGCACCCTTCCCCAGTGACCTCACTTTCTTCTACTAGGTCCTAATTCTTAATTCTACTAATTTTAATTCTACTATCTCCTGTGGGATACCAACATTTAGGAGCTACTTCTCATCTAAACCATAAGAGTAGGTAAGATGTCACTTACTTGAATTCCAAAGTCAATATACATTACACACTTGTGATTGGTTCTTTAGGAAGAACTTATATTACTATGGGTCTTTTCCTAGACCAAATCATCTGCCTCATTAAACACAATGAGTAGCCACAGATGGATATCATGGTGCTATGATATTGTTCCCAAAGGGTTTCTGTTAAAATGATCGTTTGTACCTGAAATGAAAACCTGAAACTTACACACTTAAGGCTAATGTCTCAAAGGGTCCAAACTTGGCAAGTAGGGAGCATTAATTTTCAAACCTAAAGTTTTAATTATAATCAATATTTAGCTCCAGTCTCCTCCTTGATGACAAAGGTTCTACGGTGCAAAATAATAGATTTAATTTTTATGGATCTAAGCAAAGCTGAGTTAAAAAAAAAAACAGCTAAGTGCATTTCAGGCAACATGGAATCACTTCTGAGAACATCAGGTATAGGAGTTCCTATCTTATCATTCCATGTTTCATACCTTTAATCAACCTTCCTTCAGTTAGTATTTCCCTCCTTTCTGTGTTTTCTCGCATCAAAGTACTCTGTTTTCCCAAGAGAAAACTAGAAATGGTATTCATTCTTTATCTGTTAATACATGCCCCATGCTCTTGTAAGCGTGTTCATTTCTCCCTCTCTTTACATGCGGCTTACGACAGAAGTTGGCCAGCATTTGCCCTGCCCTACCCTGGTTAGTAAGAAAGGTAAACATGTGGGGAGTATTTCTTAGAATAAACTATGGAATATCAACTTAAGGAATCTCAACTGAATTTAAGCATTTTTTTCAGAAATAAAGGTACTACAATGATTCACATAAATCATTAGGAAGAGAAGTAATAATTGGAAGTGATCCAGCCATATAGTTTCAAGCAATGCAAAAAGAAAGGCCTGTAGGAGTTCCCTGACTGACTTTGTCATCTCACAAAAACTCGAAAACCAACAAACAACAACAAAAAACTGGGAAAATCTTGGGAGCAGTCTTTGGAAAGCTATGGAGAGCACCAGCTTTGCACTGGACATTATAACCTTTACATTGCATTCTTTAACATCACAGGGAGTTGAAGAAAATAGTAACGTAGGATGAGGGAAGATATTCTGGACATGAATTAAAGAATTGAAGGCAAAGATCAATTAATTTTTCTTTTTAAAAATTGTTATTGTAGAGTTGATATACAAATGGGTTTTATTTATATGAATCATGTAATGAGGAATGAATACAATTCTTTTTGAACCATGTCTCCTCTTCTGCTGCGCTCTCCCAGTTTTTCCCTACCATTTCCACCCATGAGATAAACAGTCCATTGTCTACATAGTGTCTAGTGCATATCACTGTTGTATTTACTCATCCCTGTTCTACCTTTTATGTATCCTCCCCTACCCTCCCCAATAAAAACAAACAAACAAAATAAAAGGAAAATAAAACTGAAACAGCAACAATGGCAACTAAAATGTCTCATTTCCTTTTCTAGAGTTCATTTCATAGACTATTATTTTATATGATCATCTGCACATAGCTATTAAGCCTTTGTCACCGACTCTTATGCATACCCTCTTTTGGCTTCAGTGTGTGTATGAATGTCTAGAGCCCTATGTTATTTATCAAGTCCCAGTGTTTGTGCATATATACATGGATATATGTATATATATAATTTTAATCATTCAATGTGTTTACTTGTGCATTGCAGTTATCACAAAGGAGGGAAACCCTGAAGCCTATGTTTCTTTGGGTCTGGCTTACTTTGCTTAATGTAAGTCTTATCAAGTCTTTCCATTTCCTTAAAAATAGTACAACATCATTCTTTCTGATGGATGAGTTGAATTCCATTGTGCATACACACATATACATATATATATATATATCATATTTTATTGATCCATTTGTCCACTCAGGGGCATGTAGGTTGATTCTATATCTTGACTATGGTTAACAATGCCTCAATGAACTGGTTGTAGCTTTAATGTAGCCTGGTTTGTAGTCCATGGGATACATGCCCAGGAGTGGGATTTCTGGGTCACAGGGAAGCTCTATGTTTTGTCTTTTAAAGGAACCTCCATACTGCTTTCTGCAGTGATTGAACAAGTTTACATTCCCACCAACAGTGTAAGAGAGTTCTTTTTTAGCCACATACCTGCCAGTATTTGTTATTGTTAGTTTTCCTGATAATGCTCATTCTGACTGGAGTAAGTTAGACTCTCAATGCTGTTTTGATTTTCATTTCTTTTATGGCCAGAGATGATAAACATTTCTTCATGTTTATTGACCAATCTTTATTTTTTCCTCTGAGAACTCTCTCTTTAAGTCTTTAGCCCATTTATTGATTGGGTTGTTGAGTTTTTGAGGGTTTAATTTTTGGGGGTGGGGTTAATTTTTTGAGCTCTAAGTATATTTTAGATATGAGGCCCTTGTCTGATGCATAGCCAATGAAGATTTCCTCCCATTCTGCGAGTTTTCTATTTATCCTGCTAGCCATGTCCTTTGCCACACAGAAGCTCTTTCTTGATAGGTTGTGATTTTGAATCCTTATATAAAAAGTTTTACTCCATGCCTAGAAAGCCTTGGGTTTCTCCTAACCCTTCCTGTAATATTTTCATAGTATCTGGCCTTACATTGAGGTCTTTCATTCATAGAGTTTATTCTGGTGCAAAGTGATATGGGACTATCTACGTTCAGCACGTAGTTGGCCAATTTTGCCAGCACCATTTGTTGAAGAGGCTATCTTTCTTCCAACCTGTGTTTTTGGCTTCCTTATCAAATATTAGGTGGATATATGTTTGTGGGCTTATTTCTGGGTCTTCTGTTCTGTTCCACTGGTCTTCAGGTCTATTCTTGTGCCAGGATGAAGCTATTTTTATTGCTATGGCTTTGTAGTAAAGCTTACAGTTTGGTATTGATATTTCTCCAGTGCTCAGCTAATTTCATCTATGTGTTGATTTTAGTCTTCCAGTGAATACCATATAATATGATCTTTATAGAGACCAAAGGAAAAAATACCTGTGAATTTGCATAGGGTCATTTTATCTCAGTAGTAACTTGATCTAGAAAGAAGCTCTGTAGACACCATGAACATGAGTCCAGTGCTTACCATTTTTTATAATCACTGTTTTGTCCATAAATAAGTATAATGACTCATTCTTATATAGTGAAATAGTAAAATACTGCATATACAAAACATACCTTGCACCTGGCCTGTTTCTAGTTCCTCTTATACCTGTAATGTCCAACCCTCAACCAGAAAGAAGCCTTTGGAGCAAGTATAGCACTGCCTCTTTCATCAACTCCCTGAGGCTGCAATGTGCTGACACCTGGTACTCCTGAGGCTGGAGTGTCTAGGCTCTTGATCTTTAATCCAGAATTGCAGTGAAGCAATCATCTCTTTGGGCAGAGCAAGGTTCATTTTGGCAAAGAAATGACATAGAGTGTTTGATGGGGTTTCATGTGTCCTGTAATTCTTTGTACAGCAAGTCTTTGCCTTTGTTATTTTGTTCAAGCCACTGCAGCATATTTGACATAATCTACCTGTTACCATTTCCTCTTTGTCAAAAAAAAGAAAAGAAAGAAAGAAGAAAAGAAGAAGAAGGAGGGGGAGGGGGAGGAGGAGGAAGAGAAGAGGAAGAAGACAACCACGAGAAGAAGCAGCTCAGAGAAGGTCAAGGTGATTGTGAGCTTCTACCACACATGTAATATTTATCTTCCTTGTCTTATCTCAGGAACACCTGTACAGCCAAGATTTATCCAGGCCCTCTCAGTAACTAGCTTAGTTTTGAACTCTACACTCTTTTATTTCTGGTTGTCACTTTCTGGTCAACAGAGCTTAACTCAGTGTTAGTTAAAACATGTGTTTTTGTTCTAATTTAGTGTGATATGCTGGTGACACCGAAGTCGTTTGTATTTCCATGTGAGTCAACTTCAGAGTTCCCATGAGTAACTCACAGCTGAAATATATAGGTCATCCAGGAAAGAAGGTAAGTCATGAGGCTATTGGGCATTTGCATCAGCTACTTGGCACAGAATGGCTGTTGGATTAATTGGCTACATTGGCAGAAATCTAGAAGCCAATCCTGGAGGAAAAGGAACAAGGCAGATGGCTGGCTTGGGTATTGGAGCAGATGCATGAAGTAAGACCTTTGGGATTTGTAGCTTAGCATTGGGTGAGTTTCTGTAGTGGGCCACATATAGAAGTGCTATGTGCATAAGACAACTTTCTTCTAGGGGCAAGAATCCAAAAGATACTCTACTCCAAAGATGATTGTCTGTGAGTGGTGGGAATATGGACAAATGCTCCTTTCTTCTTTGCACTTTTCAAGATTCTCTACTCTTCTTTTTTTCTAACAATTATTCATAATTATACAATTAGGTCTATTTAATATAAAAAATCAAAGACCATTTTGTCTCACTTTTCCTAGAGATTGTATGTACTCCTATAGGTTGAACTTGAGCTTTGGACAGTTTCTGACCATTGGCTAAAAATATCTAGTTAATGGATTCTCATTTTCTCATGATAACTTTGTTCTATATGGATGTGGATTGTCTATTTGTCTGAACCAACTTGATCAGAGAATTCTCAGGAGGAATTCATCTGATCATACTTGACTAATATAAATATCTCTATAGATTCAAAACTCCTTTCCCCCACTTTTGTAGCAATTGCTATAGGCTGTGAGTTTCTGAAGGTAACAGTTTGGTCTGCCATGTTACATCAGCCAGCTTCAGGCTGAGTGCCGTAGTAGCATAAGCCAATATGAGTAATTAAGCCAGGATATATAGGATGTGAGTTTGTTTTAACTTAGATGCCAAATACCTACATCATTCACTTGCACAGTTATCTAGAAAAGAAGTATTAAAGTTTTAGCATGATGAAGTTTTCAACTCAAAGTCACAATCAAATTAGGTTGTGAATGCTGTAATTTTCTGAAAATTAAAGTGGTGCCTATGCAGACAGTGTGTTTATCAGCAGGCTCACTACTGCACGGCTCAAGAAGCTTAGTCAAGGTCTAACCAAGCCTCTAAAAGAAGGCTTATAACATGTGACAGCAGCCTGTTCTGGGCTTTCCCTAGTGTCTAATTTACCACTTTGCTCTCTTTTTACTCCTCTTTAGCCCTGGAAACTTTGCAAGTGATTTCCATTTGATTTAGGAAAGTAATAGAGCAAAGAGACTATCTGTAAACATAAAGAATACAATGGAAAACATTATGGGTGTATATAAAGAGAAATAAAACCAGACAAAAAACTTTACAGCTTGTCTCCAAAGAATTATAAAATTAGTGAATGAAGGGCAGGCTGTTACTTTTTTATATTTGCATTTTGCCAATGGAAAGCCTCATAATATTTTTATTATACTTGTAGACTTGGCACTTCTGCCTGTCATGTGGATGGAAAACAGCCTTCAGAACTAAGGGATATTAGGAAGCGTGGTGTGGGAGAAAGCTTGAAGTAGTGAGGAGCCTAATTTCTTCAGCATCTTCACCTGGGAATTGCTGAACAGGTGCAGGGAAGGGCATCAGGCCTGATTGTCTTGCTCATAGAAGAGCCTCTTGATAGGCTTTCCTTGGGAAAAATTTCCAGTCTCCATTCTTCTCATTTGTACTTAGCTTTAAAAACAAAGAAAAACAAAAGGAAAAATTCATTTTCATTACAATAAAAAACCCTCTAACCTTCTTGCACATTTATTATTACTTGGTATGGTCATTCTAAAGCTATTTATGATTTATATCATGATGTTTGATTTATATGTGGAAGGATTTTGCTTCTGCATTGCGAAATTGGTTAGTGTGTTTATGAAGTTCACTGTGTATAGAACTCAAATTCATTGAATCCCTGACTCCTAAGTGTAATGCTATTTGGATATAAGGATTTAAGAAGGTAGTAGCGATAAATGAGGTCATAAAATGAATCTCTGATAGCCTTGATGGTCTTATATGAGAGAATGTGAACACAAAGTGAGAAGGACATGCAAAACTGGACAGGGCCTTGAGCTTAGACTTCCTATACTCTAGAACCTTAGGTATAGAAATTTCTGTAGCTTAACCATTCAGTCTGTAATACTTGGTTGTGATATTCCAAACCAACGACTAAACAGTTAAATTGCTTGGGATCATTTATTCTCAATTAAGGATTAATTTGGCAATTTAGTTGTTGTTTCCATGACATGCTGATTGCCTATGCCACTCAGAAAATAAGAAGGTAAGTAATGGTTGATTCTATAGCTTTGTATGCATAGGGGTTACTTACTTCGACAAAATTTACTCAGCAATGAGTGTCAAGCCAGGCCTAACCTCCTAGTTTGCTGAGTCCTGTTTTTGTGTGCTTTGCACTATGGGGCAAACAAAGATACCATCTCAATTTATTACAAGTAGTCTATGTGTCACAATTTAGAAGCTAAAAAATATAAAGAGGAGTGATAAATATAATTGTGTAAAAAAACTATTTCTGCATGACAAAACCAAAAGAAAAGACAATCCTACCATAAGAAATTCGAAAGTTAAATGACACATTAGAAGTAAGTATTTGCTGACTTACGGTAATAATCTGATAAGAAAGGAAACGGGAAAATAAAATGAATAGGCAGATTATAGTTAAAGTTATCTTTTAAAAATATAATCTTTCATAAAAAGAAATACAACTATTCATATTTGTATCTATCAAAATATCAGGAATCTTGAGTTTAACTGGGCAAGGTGTTTCAAGCCTGTGAACCTAGCTACTTGGGAGATCAAGATAGGAAGATTACAGTTCAAGGTCATCCTAGGCTTTCCATACTTTATTTAAAAGTTTTTTTTTTTTATCTCAATGACTAAGTGAGATGGCACCAGCCTGGTATCCCAGCTACATGGAAAGCACAGTGACTGGGCATAGTAGCATGTGCTTGTCATTCCCAGGAACACAGGGAAGAACATGTAGGAGAATAGCAGCTCAAGCCTGCCTATGCATAAAATGACACCTTCCCCTGAAAGAACATGACGGCAAAAAGTAGCTGCAGACATGGACCAGGTAGTACAGTAGCTTTGTGGTCAATCCCCTTAATAAAGAAAGGAAGGAAGGAAGAGAGAAAGAAAGAAAGGATGAATGGAATTAGGGTGGGTAGAAAGGAGAAAAAAATGCAAAAGTTGAATAGCAAATTCTATCGTAGGGCTGTGGGTCACCAGTCACTTGTAATCATGGGAAAAGGGGAAATTTGGAGGGCAACCAAAAATGTACAAAATTACAAATGTAAATCCTTTTTGACTTTCAATTTTTATTTATAGGAACCAATCCTATATTGCTTACACAAGTACAATACACTTTGATTAAAGTAATTCACATATCATTATTTATCTGAGAAAAAAATAATAAAGCCAAACTTTCACCAATGAAGAGTACTCAAATAACTTATTGTGTCATCACACGATAAAATACACTGAAACTACAAAGGAAACATGAGAGCCCTCCCAATGTAGTAGTGTAATAGTATGCATATAAAGTGTCTTACCAAAGGGACAAGTTACCAACTGATGGGTGTTTAGGGAAGTGACTGGATCATGAGAGCTCTGACTAATGTACCAATTAGTCCATTGATGGATTTGTGATTTGATAGCATTATTGGCATGAAAACTTCAGGATGTAAGGCCTAACTGGAGGAAATGGCTAACTGGAGGCCTACTTTGAAAGGCAAACCTGGTCTCTGATCCTTTCCCCACCACCTCTCTCTGCTTCTGGTGTTCTGCCTTATTCTAGGACTCAAGCAATGATGTCACTGGACCACTGACTGAAACCTCAAACTGTAGTGAGGTAAAGTCACATTCTGTCTTTAACTTGTTTTTCTCAGGTATTTGTCACAGTGACATTTTAAAAGGACTAAGCACGAGTGACAGAAAGATCTCCAGGATATTTTATCAGTGAAGTAAGCAAAGGGTGAGTAGTATGTTACCTCTCAGAAAGAGGAATGCTTCTATAGACTGAAGTAAATACTGGGAAGATATATACAAACTTGTTGTGACTTATGTAGTTGAATGAGTATGGGCAAAGGAACAGAAGGAGACTTTTGATTCTATATTCTCTCAAAATAATTTTTAGCTTTTGAACCATGTAATTTAATTGTCTATTAATAAATATAATGTAACAGAGAGAAGAGAGAGATACAGTGAGGAGTTAGGGAGAGAAAGGCAGAGAAGGAGAAGGAAGAAGAAGAAGGAGGAGAAGGAGGAGAAGGAGAAGAAGAAATGAAGGAGGAGGAGGAAGAGGAGGAAGAGGAAGAGAAAAAGAATCCAGAATTCTCTTAGTAATGGGAATTCCTGGGTTTCTTTGTTTTATTTTCCTAAGGGAAAACTTTTCTCAATTTAGCTATTTTCTGTACTACAGAGTAATAACTTTACTTGGCAGTTAAAAAAGTACATGTTGAACAATCACCACATAGTCTGAAAGTGTAATATTTGAAAGAGGTTTTGCCAAGACACTAGAAAACGCACTCCCAAGATAATCTTGCCATAGTTGCAAATGTTTTGAATTACTATTCATGGCACAGAAAAATGGAAATAACATAGGCCTTAGATTCAAGCCACAAATGGGTGCTCAGACTCATCTACCACAAACAAGCCTTGTGATTTCTAAGAATTGAGTTGCCATCTTATTAAAGATAGTAATAGCAATAGTGCACATAGTAGTTGGAGCAAGTCTACCAAAGTTGAACAGCTGACACAGGTGGATTTGTCTTAGATTGTAGCTACTATTAGATGATGTCTATATTTGTTATCATTGTAAGAATTCTACAAAACTAGTATGCATTGAGAAAATAAAGACATTCTGAAGAGGTCAGTGACATGTTACTGCAATTACTCTACTTTTCATATCATTGACTGTCAGAGCACCCGTTACAGATACAGAAAGAAACAAACAATGCTCATGGTAGCAAAATGGATTCCACAATGAATTACAGGAAGGTTTGTGTGCCTGATTCTTAGAGAATCATAGGAAAGCCCAGAGCAATGTAACAACTAGAATTAGAGAGAAGAAATGACCTCACCAGATGAGCTGCTCAGTCAATATGACAGATCAAAGTGACAGAAGAGCCATAGAAAGAAAACAATGCTAGGTGCCGTGATCCCAACTACTTGAGTGGCTGAAATCAGTAGGATCAAGGTTCTAAGGCAGAGCTGATAGAAAAGTTCACAAACCCTTTCTCAATTGATAGCTGTGCATGGTGGTTCATGTCTGTCATGCTAGCATTGTGGGAGGCACATAGGGGGAAGATTGCAGCTCCATGATAACCTGGGCTAAATAGGCCTCAAGACCTTGTCTCAAAGAACCTACACATAATGGTACATGACGGTCACTCTGCTAGGCAGAAAACCTAATAAAGGATTATAGTGGTCAAGGTATATGCCTACCCAAAAAAGAATGTAGCCAGAACACACACACACACACACACACACACACACACACACACACACACACACACACAGCTGGAAGCATAGCTATGGTTTAGCACACTTGCTGAGTTAGCAGAGAGCCTTTACTTCATACCCCAGTATGTAAACAACAACAACAAAAATACAAGAATTTAGAACATAGCAGTTGAGATCTTTATTTCAGCCACACATATCTTGTCTACATATTCCGGTTAATTGTAAAGACTTTTATGTATTAGTTCCACATCCCCCCCCCCAAATAGTTCTACAATAGGTCTGAAATGGTAAAGAACAAATGTTTTCACACAAAAAAATTGGTTACGATAAAAGTAAGCATTGATATTTGCTGGAGGTCTTGCTCAAGTGGTAGAGCTCCCATCTACCAAAATGAGGCCCTGAGTTGAAACCCTACTGCTGTCAAAACAAAAACATCCATGTTTGAATATCTTGCTATAGAAACGACTTAGCTCCCTTGAATTCCGAAGTCACTGAATTTTTCATGAATTAGTAAAATTTCATTGGATTCCATACCTAAGTGTTCATTAGAAGCAGAAGTACTAACAGAAAAAGTCTTGGCTGAAATGAATAAAACACTTAAAATATTACTTGAAACAAGAGACTTTCACAACAAATGGGATATTGTTCTTTATGAGTTCATGGAAACCACAGTAAACTAACAACCAAGTTACCTCTCCAGCCTCTGATTTAAGGCTTAGGTATGCATTGAGTATAGTCTATAATATTTTCCACCACACTCTCTATTCAAGTTATTCTGACTTGTGTAAGTTTTAGGGAATCCAAGAGGTGAACAACGATTTTTGCAAGTTCTGAATGTCTTTTGCAATGTCTGAACGTCTTTAAAGACAAACACTTGGTTGCTTGTGTATCTTAGAAAATGATATCCTGTTATGAAGCCATGGAATTCAGACCCTAAGTCCTGGTAAGCTTTTATTTATAGAGACACAGACATAATGAAGGGGAATTGGCCCCCTCAGACTTTGCTGCCAATGCCTTGGTATTAGTACAATGCTTTACAGCAATAAACCCACAAAATATTCTGACACAATTCCCCACAAGCAGCTAATTGTACGTGTGTTCCTGCATTGCATATTTTGCAGATGACATGTGCTGTGATGTCCATTTGAGTCAACATTTCTCTTTTATTATGTAGAGTGTTCCAGTCACTCTGCAGTCATGCCCACTGAGTGAGTACTCAGAAGATAGACTACAGGACTTCATCCAAGAAGTTTATGTATAATGGAAAGTGACCAGTCACTTCGTGTCATCATATGAACAAAATAATAATGAAGAATCAAATAATACATACTGAGTAAATTCTGCTTTGAGAAGAGAATATGGAGCCATATTTTGTGCACATCTATAATAAATAGGGGAAGCTCTGAATATTCCTGTAAGGTAGGAAAAGGACAGAAAAGATGCTCCAGCATCTTAAGGTATTCTTGCATGTGTGCCTGTGTGTGTTCCCTATCAACTCCAATTTATTCAAATATAATATTTTAAGGAAGGCCTTGCAGATTTGAAAGAAATGCTTCTCAGATGTTTCTGGCATAGAAATCAATGTACAATATAATGATAATACATATTTCTCAGGAGAAAACACATATTATGTTTGGATATGTAGCCTATTCTTCCTTGTGGTTGAGATTTTCTCTGTGATAATACATTCAAGTTGGTGTTTCAGTTTGGAAATGAACTTCATGAAGTCATTCATGCTCGCTTTCTTATTCCTTTATGGTAAAATTCACACATCTTCATTAAAAAATACTGGTATGTAAAAGAATGCTGTTGTGAGCAGAGGATCACAAGAGCCCAGTAGCTATACCCTTATGAACACATAAGATGATGCTAAGTGAAATGAACTCCATGTTTGGAAATGATTGTTTTATCACTGTTGTAACTATGTTCAACGTGCTATGTGTAACTGTAGCTTCTATTATTGATGATCTTCTTGTATCCCCTTCCTGTGGTTGTACCTACACTATCTCTGTATCTTATCTGAGTATATTGGAAACAGTACTGGTATTGGAACTAGGAAACTGAAAGGGAATATCAAAATCGAGAGACACAGGGTAAAAAAAGACAAACAACTACAAAAGCAATACTTGCAAAACTGTTTGGTGTAAATGAACTGAACAATTCATGGGGGGTGGAAAGGGAAAGGGGGAGGGGGGAGGGAGGAATGAGGAAGGAGGTAACAAACAGTACAAGAAATGTATCCAATGCCTAACATATGAAACTGTAACCTCTCTGTATATCAGTTTGATAATAAAAATTTAAAAGAAAAGAATGCTGTTGTGTCTGCTATAGGTGACTTTAAATAAGAAAACAACTGCAGCATCATTCTCCCTATGATGACCATGGAGAATAAACTCCTTTGTTCTCACTGATAGTTATAGTGAGGTGGTTAGGTTCACAGGGTGAATAGGAAACCAGGAAAAATTAAGGCTCTGAAGGAGTTTAACAGAAGTTAATCTGGGCTAAACACCATATGAGGCAAAAAGATGCTCACAGAAATGTCCTTGCTTCTCTATGTTTCAGTGACAAACAATGTGAAATAAGCAGCGAGCAAGACATTTTTATGTTGCCAAGATGGGGCAAATAGGGTGCAAAATGAAGTGCCAGATTAGGGTAGAATAAACAGAAAGCACTGAAAAAAGGCACAGGGCAACAGGGAACATATGATTTGAATTAGGCTGTGAAGGCAACAAGGTGGAAAAAAAGGGAAAGGTTTTAGGAACTGCATTAGTAGGGGAAGGGTGATTTGGAAGTCCTGAGTAACCAACATGTGCCAAACATAGCCAACCCTTCCCACAAAACCTGAGAAACTTAATCATGCTCACATTATGTAGAATGTAGCTTTGGGCATGGGTTATAGTGTAAGTAAAGTAAGCTCGTCTGTATAATTCAGCTCTGGAGGAAGTTATTACCTGAGGCAAAGGGTGAATCTTCTGTGTTACAATTCTTTTGCCTTCATAGGTACCAGCCTACATAATTCCAAGGATATCAGGAGATATTTACTTCCCAGTTCCATAGGCAGGTTGGAAACAGAGGCAGTAGGATAGGGCAGCAGGTGGGGATAAGGTGGAGCCACAGGTTGGAGGGGGTGGGGACCATCACAGAAAGCCAGCTCAAAAGCAAGATCTCCCAGCTGGGGAATCTACCTTTTCCTGTTCACCTCTCCCTCAACCCCAAATGCCTTTCCTTAAATGTAGAGAATAGTTAAGGATGGGCTGGTATGATTAATACCAGCCTGTCTGGAGTGTATCTCCATCACTCCACGGTCGTTCCATTTTTCTTAGATGCTGAGAAAATGCTTTTCACAGCTATGATGACACAGCCAGAAATATCACCTTTTGAAGACATCATAACCATGAGCTATGACACTCTTTTGGCCGTTAGAAGGTTATTTGCTGTAGCCATTAAATACAGCTCTGTCATTCCCACTCACCTGAGCCATATTTTCTCTTTCGATAGATTATCCATAAATATAGGCTCAGGTACAAATAGAAATAATGAACATTCACAGCTGAAGAAGACATGCACAAATCCTGTTGTAGGGCAAGGAAGCAACCCTTCCCCACCTTCCCAAGAGGAACTCCCCAGATACCACATTTCCCTGGGGATTCTAAGAACACCCTCTCTACCCCACCCCAAGTCAAAATGACTTCAGCCACTCATCAGCATAGCTAGCATGCCTTCCACATTCCAAGGCTATCCACTTAGTGGACAAATCTATTTTGCTGCCATTTGATAATTAGTAGCCTGTACAGGCTTTAATTTCAATTAATATTAATATTGATAATAATTTATTCCAGTTGTATAAATGCTACCATTTCTGAAGGACTGAACAAGCAGATACTTTTCTCATTTAATGTAAAGAATAGTTTTATACTCTAATATAATGTTTCATTGAGTGATTTCCTGGAAACCTAGAGAGAAGTAGCCATTTAGTCACAAACTAGAGCCCTCTTTCCCTCTTGGAAGAGTGAGAGCAGAATGTGATAATTGGATGAGAAATGGCATAGCACAGTTGATTAATTTTGCAGGCATTTGTAGAGAAAGATGATTAGAAATTCCCCATGATTGATAGGATTTACCTAGGCTCAGGGAGAAAGAAATCTACAAAGAGCTTTTATCTGATTTCTTAAAAGTGGGATCTAAAGATTGGAAGATAAAAAAGGCAGGGATATTCCAGACATATAGGGAAATATTTGTTGGATGGTCATGAGACTTGAATTGATGATATGATCCCCCACACTGAAGAACTAACTCTGAGAAAATGAAGTCTAGGAAATAACTTACAGATTGTGTACTATGGTAAGGTCATGTATAAACTTCTCTTGTCCACAAGTGTTTGTGTTCTGGACCTTGAAAACATTCCTAACTTAGCAAGAGAAAAGACAGAGGAAAAGACCATGAGAGTCATGGGACTTAGGATCATTACATCGCTCAAGACAGATCTGTCCTCACAGAGAGACATTAGCTCATCCTGAGCTGAGTTTTTGTCTTCCTGCCTAATTTTCAGAGTTGATACATTTGACTAGCAAAGATGACATGCCTAGTACAGAGCAGCCTTGTTCATAAAAGGATATTTTTTCTATGCATTAACTTCACATGTTCATACTTTCAATTGGTTAAATATTGTCATGTGGAAATAGCTATTTTTAGAATAAAGCATTATTCCGTTTTTGATACTAGAAGTACATGTCATATTTAAATGTCAGCTAAATGTTTTATGTGCTTTCATCAGATTCCAGGTCTTTAGTGAAATAACTACCCTGAAGCTATAACATGTACATAACATTCACATACATATGCCTACAAATGTTCTTGCAAGAGAAAAAGGAGGGAAGGAGGGAAGAGTAGAGGGAGGAGGGAGGGGAAGGAGGAAGGGAAATAAAGGCAGAGAGACAGAAGTTTGCGCATACGTCTATTACATGAAATGTATCTTGAAATCTGACCATTAGCATGCCAGGATTGGAAGGGAGCTACAGATCAGTATGTGAAGAGATGTGATTTGCCTCATTTTAATTCTGGACCATCAGTTTGCCAGACAGTAACTGGAAAGAACCTTTGTAGAGACAAAGCAATTGTCTGCTCAAAGTCCTCCACTGATTTCCCATTACTGTTAGAAAATCCTGAGTCCTCCTCATAGCCTAGAAAGTTCTTCCTTGATTGGCTTTAGTTAGTTCTTACCTTTTTACCACTGGTTTTGTTCACTCTGCCCACATCTTCAAAGATTCATAGCATATTGCTGGCCCAGAGCCCTTAACACATCAATGGCTTTGCTATATCAGTGGCTGCTTCTCTGGAGCACACTTCTCTGAGCTGTTCTCACATCTCACTCCATGTGGGTCTCTCCTTGAACACCCTTTCCAAGAATACTCATTTCCAAGATTCCTTCAAGATTCTTTCCAAGATTCCTTCAAAGGCTTCCTCATTGATCACCCTCCTAAGAGTACTCATTTCCAAGATTACTTCCTTAACCTTGCTAGACCGTTGTCTTGCTTTATTCATAGGAATTAGAATGACCTGATTAAGGCATAATAAAACATAATGCACGTTCACATATATGTATGTATATGCAGTAACTATACTGTATATATTTCAAGTGGTGTCCAGGATTGTGCATCCGTTTGTTGTTCATTGAGTTTATACGTCTTTCAAGTGGGGATGTCTGTTGCCCAAAGGAATAGACTTTATTTTGTTTTAAACTGTAACCTGGCACATAATGGACATTGATTTAGTACTTGTTGAATGGAAAAGCAAAATCAGTCAGAAAATATTTATTTTCTTATTTGTTTATTTATTGTTACCTTCTAAATCTAACTAAGTGGGTTGAGAACTAGAACATTCCTAGAGATTATCATCTGCCTATGTTGTCTCCTTTCTCCCTCCGATGTCATGTTCCTATTCATTCAATATGAGTTACTCTTAATTTTTTGTAATAATTCTCTCTCTATATGTATATGAAATATATGTATATGTAAAATTAAAAAGACATTGTCCTGGACTCTCTGAGAACTTTTTTTCCACTCAATTTTATAATCTTGTATCCATTAATATATTTGGGTATTTTATTTTTGTATTTTGTGTATCATATTGATATATGAGCACTGTCAATATTTTCACAGTTGTGTAGTTTTATTTCGTTTTGTGACTACTCTCATATTGTCTTCATTCTATGTTCTATTATGGCTCTCACTCACCAGTGGAGAATATTTGGCAGAATCCTTTAGAGATTTATCCAAAGCTGTTGATCCAGAGAGTAAAGATCAGGGCTCAGAGTATCTACTGAGGGGTTCCAGTTCTTACAGACTGGTGAGGGACATTTTGAGTGGAAGTTAATGTGTTCTATCATCCCGTGGCTCTTTTTCTCCGAGGCTGCTTCTTCTAGCATTTCAGCCCTGGTTTACTTTTGCAATCTCGCCTGTAAGCCCAGTCCATTTACATTTCCAAAGCAGCTATGATAGAAGGAGTATATTAATTACTCCAGCTGGTGGTGTTTTAAATAAATTTCCCCAAAGATTTAGTATAAGAGCCTTTATTGAAAAATAGCCTTAGGAATTACTGTTCTGCCTTGTTGTCCTGTTATGCCCAGATTTCAGGGTCCCCAAAGACCACCAAGGAGTCGAAAGCCGATGTAATCACAGGAGAGTCTTTACTGCAAGCTTGAGCCTGGGCTCACGATGGTCACTGACTCAGCGGGTCTAAATAGAGAGCCCCGACCATTCAACAGGGTTATTATAGGGTTTTTGGGGAACATTCCATGTGTCACATCATCACACAGCAAATCATGTCACACCGTGGTCAAATATAAAACAGCATAGCAACTCACAGCAAATCATTTTGTATCACGGGAAAGTTATAAAATAATTCTTAAGAATGATTGGCCTAGTCAATGGCGGGAACAGGCCTGGTGAAGGTGATTGGCTAGCTTATGGGGTTCAAAATGACTGGTTTAGACAAATGATCTGGGTCGCAAGGGTGTCGCCTGAGTCATCCTTAACTTGACAGGACATCTGGAACTTCAGGAATTTCCTGTTATTTCTTGATTACTGGTTATTATTAGAGTTTCACTGCCCAAAGAAGTTATTGACACTTTCTTGATTACTTGGTCGTTATGAGAGTTTCACTCCCCAAAGGGGTTATTGACCCTTCTCCTGGAATCTCTGCACTTCTGTACTTTGTCACAGGGGCAGGTTTACCATCTTAAGCACACACCTGCTGGAAGTGGGCCTTATTTCTCAGAAGTGGCTACTCTTATTTATGAGGGACACAACACATTAACCAAGTTTCAGGAACACAAAACACACTGGCCACACTTCAATACATTTCCTTTGTGTCACAATGGTTAAAGCATTCTAACTTTAACTGACCTCTGGTCAAATGAAGTCTCTCTGGCTACCTTCATTATTTTAGACTGCATTTTGTTCAGGCTCTTCAAATTGGCCTGTTCTGCAGTTATTCCAGGAAGCTTCAGGGCCCGGTCAGACTCAAGCTACAATATGGGGGTGTAATGGTTGCTCAGGTTCTTCAGTCCCAACATGGTTATTGCCACATCTTAACTTTCCCACAGCTCCACACTCAAGGGCCTGCATCACAGCTTCAGTTCCAGCTCTTTCTGTGACTAATTGGCCTTAAGAGACTCAGGGACGCTCCTGCCTAGGCTGGTTTAGAACTGCGATCCTCGACCTCAGCCTCTTGTGTAGCGTGGATTAGAGGCATGAGTCACCAGTACCCAGCTTTCATGGTTCTTTCTTGGAGAGCTGTCCTGTCTTCCAGTCCTGCCATTTGGTTTTTCTCTAGAAATATTTTCTCTTTCATGAACATTTGGCTAGTTTGTGGCCTGGCCTTGCTTTTCTCCTTCATGTTTCTTGAGAGTATGGGCTATTCATGCTCAGCACCATCACCCAGTTTTGCCAGTGTCTCCATCCTCTACTTTACAGCCTCACTTTTCCGGTTCTGATTCAAGTAATTCTTGAATTTAAGTAAGAGATTTTTGGATTTCTGAGTCAGATATTTTCTTTAAGCTGATCATTCGGAATAAATCTCTTATGTATCTGCAAATTCTTCACATTTGCGAAATAAATGGCTGAAATTAGGGAGAAGTTTATGCACAAAGTCCTGAGTCTGTAACTAACTGGTATTTATTGGAGTATGAAACTCCAATACATTAAAATAACTTAAATGAAAATTAAAATAACAAAATCAACTTAAAACAACAAACTTGTTATAACAAGCAAAAGTGATCAGATGTAGACTCCACCTGATGTACGATGCATCATCAGACTTTGGGGCGGGGTGATCATGGGGCTTGAACTCAGGGCCTGGGCACTGTCCCTCAGCTCTTCACCTCAAGGTTAGTGCTCTACTACTTGAACTACAGCACCACTTCTGGTTTTCTGGTGGTTAATTGGAGATAAGAATCTCAAGGACTTTCCTTCCCAGGCTGGCTTTGAACCATGATCCTCAGATCTCAGCCTCTTGAGTAGCTGGGATAACAGTGGCTGTGAGCCACTAGCACCTGGATAGCATCAGATTTTATTACTGAGGGTACACGCTGACATACTTCATACTTTACAAACCAATTTTAGAGTATGTATTCTTCAAACACTCATGTATTTTTGCATTGTACAGCTACTGTGGAAACACATGGTAAGATTATTCATTTCAGTTTTTCATTACAGCACTGGGACTTGAACCCAGGTCCTCAAGCTTTCACTCAACATTCTTGCTCACAGCAGGAGCTCTGCCACTTGGGGTGTGTTTCAGTCCAGCATTTTTCTAGTTAATTGGAGATAGAATCTCATAAACCTTTCTACCCAGGCTGGCTTCAAACTATAAATCCTGCAGTTCTCAACCTCCTGAGTAGCTAGGATTACAGATGCGAGCCACTGGCACCTGGCAGGAGATTATTTTAAATAAACTTTGTGGATAAAGATATTCACTGAAGCTTTCCCTAGTTATAAATATGTAACAACTGAAAATCTGTTTGGACGATCACTAAATTAATGGTGTTACTTCCATTAGAACAGTCTTACATTTTGCATTTATACTAACTCTAAAAAATGGCATTATGATGTTATAATGTTATATGCAAAAATATAAAAATCATATGAACAGCATCGTCAACCCACTTTTCTCATTATCTAAGTCCAGAAATAATGTTGGTAGGAATCCTCTACAAACTTAAAAGTGGTGGAATTAAAGCTCTCTTCTAGTTTTCCAGCTCTTCTGTAGGAATATGCATCATTTTTTATAGAAAAGAAATAACCAAACTAAGATAAATCAAACATGACACCTTGTCAATTATGAACACAAATAAAAGGCAGAGAGTAAAGAGTGAGAAAAACCAACCTCAAAGAGATTTAAACCGCCTCCTTCCCTGCCTAGATCTCTCGCCCTGTGGAGATCAGAGCAGGGAAGCTCTTTCTAGTTGCTTGTGAAACATCTGCTTTGGAGATCAAATTCAAGAGTAGAAATAAGCTCGAGATATAAAATGATTTACTTTATGGAGAAAGCAGACGTTCAAATCAGATGGAATCGAGGGATATGTTAACACGCATTAAATATATTTTGAAGAGTGTCTGGCACATTGTAATTGCTGAAATGCTGAGATGTTATTATTGTTGTCATTTGTCAGGACAGGCTATTCACATAGGTGCCTCTCAGCTTAAGACAATACATAATGACACATGATAATAATGATAAAATAATAATAATGAAATTCACAATGCAAAAAAAATCTATCACATCTTACATGAAAACAAATTCCAAATAGCTTTAAAATCCAAAAGCCACAAAAGGAGTCTATATCTAACTGAAAGAAAATTCAGGGCGCAGATATTCTCTGTCAGTATAATATCAGAGGGAGAACCTTTTACACATAGGATCATTTTCAGTTTAAGCAATTAAAAACTTCTGTGAGGATAAAAATAAGAGGAATTATAACCTAGAGTAAACTCATAAAATAGCTATTTTCCCTCAGCTTTATACTTTTGGGTGATATATGCTTATTTCCATTTTCACCCCTCATTACAAAAAAAATTAGTAATCTCATTAAGACAAAGCTCAAACAAATCTATGAAAAAGAAACAAGTACTCCAAAAAAGAATGAAGTAAAGGATAAGAACAGAAAAACAAATTATGTATATATTTATTAAGGTATATTTTTGTCTTTAAAAGTAACTAAAGAAATGTGAATTACAAGAACATGAAGTACCAGATATTTTTCTTATATGGATTAACAAAGATAAAAATAAATATAATACCTGATATTTTTGAGGTTGGATTTGTATGTGAGTTTTGTAGAATTTAATAGGAATACTTCTTGGAAGATTTCTGCTGTTACAATTGTAGTAGTGACTTTGAATTACCTTATGCTTATGAAAACATATCCCTTCAATAATAGGAATATAAACTCTAAGGAAAAAAATGGTACAGAATTTTTACTGCATATGTTTTTTTTTCTGTTTCATTTAATAAGAAAGATTATTAGCTTAAATATAAGAATCTTTGAACTATTTGGAAATCCCTGAGGATATATATACATATATATTTACAAGTGTGTATATATGTATATACATATATATTCTTAGGGATATATGTGTATGTGTGTATGTATATATGTATATATATCTTTGGAAGCTAAGGAATATCCATAAATACAAATCTTTGGAATTTATGGAGCATTTAAATTAAATGCTAATAAGATCTAGTTAAACACTACCTCAAATTAAAATGAAACGATTAAGTCTAATAGAAACATAGAAACTTGTGGTATAATACTCCAAATTTCTCTTTCCCAATATCTCACAAAAGAACTCTCAAGTTTATATAAATTAATGAAAGCTTTTTGGGGGAATAATAGGAAATGTGTAAAGTACTAAGAATTGTAAATATGTCTTGACAGAGAAGTCTTACTTTTGGTAATGTACCCTAAGTCAGAGAAGTGTTCAGAATTGTTTTTATAAGGGAATTCATTGAAGTGTGCTTACAGTAATGAGAAATTAGAAATAAATATCACTACATGCGATAGACTAAAATTTAGGCTAGAATATACTGCAAGAGTTTTTTGCTTATTTATTGAGTTTACTTAAAATGGTATGATCATAGTATTGTGAAAATGAAAAATCAGCTGCAGTGAAATATATTTATTATGATTCTTTTAGCATAAAATGCACATATACAAACATGCCTAAGTGTAATCAACTACCAGGGAAAATATATAATGACAGTCTAAAATTACAAAGAAATTTCCTGTCCCTCTGTTTTAAGGTATTTTAAATTCATTTTCCCCCTGCTATTGTGGTGTTACAACACAATAGTATTTACTGAGCTTTGAAATAATCAGACTTTTCATTTCAACTATTGTATTTACTCAAGCCCACTATCTCCCTTTACCTGACATCCTCACTCCCAACTCTCTAGAAACAGAGTCAGAGATCAGAAGTGGAGGGCCTATTGCCGGGGAACAGAAAGTCCAGGGAGGGAGAAAAGCCCATAAAGCATGAGTTAATAAGCTGGTTAATGCTGTGTGTAACAGGGCGCCATCCCACTGTGGTCTCTTCTCAGTATTGTCCCACGGAAGCCCCGGAGTACAGAAGCCTTTGAGCCTCAGGTCTCACTACTCCCTGGTAGATTGCTCAGGGTGTTGGTTCTTTTGAGCTCCCCTACATGGGGTCAGGGCAGACTGCTGTAGCGCCAGAGGCAAATCCTCAGGCAGAGAAGCAGGGAGCTGAGTCTGCTGGAGAGGGGAGGTGGATGGAATGGTGTTCCCTGGAGCTGCAGCCGAGTTCCTGTGGAGAGCTCAGGGATGGGTGTGGGGCAGGGCATCAACTGCCTGGGATGCCTTGGCATTCCTGGACTTTTTTCACATCATCATGAAAGGCTCGCCTGCTCTTCCCTTATGCCTGTGCATCATATTCTCAGCAGTCACTGGAGTGAGAATTCTAAAATGGAGCCCATCGTGCCAAACCTTTACTCAAAACCTCATGCATATCAATGAAACAGACAAATGATCCTACAAACAAAACTGCCCACAAAGCTTAGATAGCCCACAGGCAGTGGTTGATCCAGCGCCGGTGACACCATCTCCCATGACTCTTCTCAATGCCAGCACTGTTCCTCTACCACACCCAAAGTTGTGGCATTCGTCCCTGCTGCATGGAAAGCTTCTCTCTTCCATATATGCACAAAGCTCGCTCTTGCTCTCTCTCTCACTCTCTCTCTCTCACTTCCTTCAAGCTTCTGCCCCATTAGTCCTTTCTTAGAGCAGCTATCCATGACAATCTTTTGCAGAATAGCAAAGCCCTGGACTGTTGCCTTCTCTTTCTATTGCTTTTCTCCATTGAGGGGAAATCACCATTTGACATGCTATATCCCATATCTTTTCCTTCACTTAAAAAATTGGTAACCCCTCTGTACATCACCTTTACAATAAAAAATAAAACAATAAAAAATTGTCTGGTTTCTTACCAGCAGTAGGCTATAAGCTCTATGAGGACCCATCTATGGCTTTGTGTTGTGTTTTGTTACTATCATTATTTCCTCTGTGCCTAGACTATTGCAAGCATCTATTAAGCATTTATCAGGTGCATAATTAATGTTGAGTAAATTAGTATGATTGATCAAAGGACTTCTCATCTTCCAAGGGAAGGATAGAACAAGGTAGATAATATATCAACAAGTCAGACTCCTTGCTTGGTGTGTTCTGTTCAGAAGAGTCAGTCTTACTAACCTTCCATAGCTTTGACAATTAGCTTCATCTAACTGGTTAGTTAGCATGCAGCTCCTGGGCTGCGTTGGTGTGTAGAATCAGCCATTGTTCACCCAGTAGTCAGGTATTGATTTCTCTATGTTGTTTGCTCCCAGGGCTGTCTGCATCCTGGCAATTCCAGTCAACATAGCCAGTCTTAGGCAATCAGCTCTCTGAGGACTGGGCTAGTGTTCTCAGTACATTCTTGGAATAAATTCTGATTGACTCTGTGCTTGTCTCCTGGTCAGGCCTAGGGAAAGAACTTGGTATGCTGGCACGAAGCCTTGTAGCCCAGACTTCTTGGCAACACACCTTCCCAGAAGCCAAGACAAAAATCATCCTTCCATCAGCACCTTTCCCAGCACCTTGCTGGTTCTGGATTCCTGCCCCAACCTCCACCCAGCCTCATTGCCATGGCTGCTTATAAAACATGAGGTCCACCCACGACTCTCTTCTTCCATGATTCACCTGAATTAATAACAAGGCTACACAAATAAGAAGTGATCATATCTTCTTGCCAAGGAATGTGGAGTGCTTGGAAATGTGCCCAGGCAATCCATCCTTAGCACCCAGAGACACCAAAGGTCACTCCTTTACACAGGAAAGGAAAATGACTTTGTGTTAGAAATTTCTAGTACATTTCATGGAAGGGAAATGCAGAGCAGAAATTTCCATTTAATCCAGTGGTGTTTAGTCTGGTTTGATAGCAAGCATTTCTATTCAGAGCTCTTCTGTCACTTTTTCAATCCACCCATAGTAACTGATGCACACTTAAGTGGTATGGAAACCCATTTTCTGAACTATTATATTATAAGATTAGTTTCCAAACTAAATTTTCAAGGGATTGGTAGCATAATTTGTGTTTTTCTCTTCCTTTCCTCTTGGATTCTGAGTTTAACATGAATCATATGAAAACATTAGGAAAAAAATTCTCTACTTGTTAGTTCACTATATTTAAATGACACAAGTATGTATTTTTGTGTGTTTAATGATCCAGGTACAAAGCAACCCATGGATTGATACACAGAGATATCCTCAAATAATTTATGGTATTTCCAAATGTCATTTCATGAATTTTATACTTTGGTTTTGAAAGGAATTTCATGTAGGCCTTCTTTACCATTTTGATATCCTACTGCCAAGTTGTAACAATTTGAAAATGTATATTTTTATATTTGAAAATAAACATCATGATATGGACAAAACCACAAATACTATAACTCACAAAATAATAAATGTTATGTTGTTTCTTAGCATTACCTAAATTTTTTTCTTTATGTCATTCAGATAATTTTTCCTCTTCCCTATCCTTTATTCTTACCTAGATTTATATGCAAAGACTGTATTCCAGTATTTGAGTATACCATATAAATATGAAGCTTCTGATTTTAAGAAAGCCAATACTTCAAGACATGGTTTATATTGCAACCATAAAAGCTAATTTGTGCAGCATACACAGCCAATCATATAATGCCTTAACAATTTTGACAGGCTTTTTTGTGATGTGAATTTTGTCAAACATTTTTCATATATATGATGTGACTTCATTTAGGTAACATATATGTGTATATATGTATATATATATACATATATAGTGAGTATTAATCTGCTTTAGCAGATTAGACAACAAGGTATCTTCCTAGTTTGGTTTGATTGGGGGGGGATATGAATTTTCTGGCCTTCTACATTTTGTATAAGTATGCTCTGCACACATTTGTTTGTATTATTTATTTTAAAAATATTTTTTGGATCCCTTATTCTGGACAAGAAGTTGAATCAGAAACTGTGCTTGGAGAAATTACTGAAAGAAACTACAGAAAGGTAAGTTTCTGTAGGAACTACAGAAAGATCTTAACCCTTCTCCTGGGGTTTAACATATGGTTTATGTATTATTAGGTGGTAGCAATCTTCTAAAACAGTTCTAAAACCTAGTGGCTTAACATAACAGAAGTCAACTTGCCACCCATATTTAATGGGCTGTCTTCTATCTGGGGATTTGTGGATCCAAACTCCTTCATTCTGTGCTTTGGCAGTCCTTTTTGCTATGGAGAGCACTTCTTTGCTGGAAGGTTGATGGGGAAAAGAAACAAGATAGACCAGGCTGGGCCAGGTCATAGGGTATATCACTTAATTGTATTGTCAAGGACTTCCTGAGTCCCTCTGGAAGAATTCTAGAATATATCTTGTGTAAGTTTGAGGGAGGCTGGACAGTGAAACCTTACAGGGGGCAGAAACAGAAGTGAGCAGTAGTATCATGGAGGCTTCTCTAAATGGGGCCACTCTTCTAGGCCTCTCCTAGCTATTATATAGGACACCGGTCCCTGCCCATGGATGACAACACCTAGGATCTGTCTTGTCATTACAACTATGTCATTGGTCATGATTTCCAGGAATTGCATTTGTAACCCCCACCTGCCCTGGTAGTAATCCAGAAACTCAGAGAAATTTTATCTTCTCCCTATGTACCACACACCTCACCCTCTCTATACTATGGTAGACTGTGTGAAGAAGGAACACTGCCACTGTTGTAAAACACTCCATGCTGTGCAGCCTTATGGAAGGATCCTTATAATTGGGGTTGTGAAGTTGTGGACCAGACCCTTATTGTGTCTCCTGGAGAATTTTCTGTGTTGGCTCTGTTTGTCACACTTCTTTGTGCAGTTTCTCCATATGGTCCCATCTGAACTTGGTGTGGGGAGGTTGTCCTCCTCCAGGATTGCTCAGCATCTGTTGCCTATTTTCTGCTTGGAAAACTTTGGTTACTCAAGGGTTATTGCAAGTCTTATGTAGTTAGAGCTTTTCTTTTTTCATAATACATTTCCCTCAAAAATGTAGCATGCTTTGCTTCTTGTCATCTCTATCTGCTAGTAGCCAGAGGTGACTAGAAGCAGATCTCCTTTCCCAGGGATGATTCTAAAACCTGAGTTGCATTCTCCTTTTCCCATATGACTTTCTAAATTAAATGGACAGCAAGCTTGCAAAGTGGGGTGAAAAGGTCTAATACTGTTAACCTGCTCTTTAGCAGTTGTCTGAGTTACAAATTAAAATGCTTACTGAATGATCCCAATAAGCAACCTTTCTCTCATAAACAATAGAAATGATTAAACATAACCTATAAGTCAAAAGCAGTAACTAGCAAAGTTTAAAAATAGGGTGTTTTCTAGTAGATGAAATACCCTTGAAGGAAAGGTATTTATATCATTTCCATTTTTTTCATGCTTTCTGATGTGGAAAGAATGTAGCTCACCTCTTCTTTTACAAACTTATTAAAGGCAGAAATACATGACTGAAGTCATTCATTTTAATTTATCATCACTCCACAGCATCTTGCTAGCCCAGCATTTATAAGGAGTTAAGCACACTTTGTAGCAAAGTTCAATTTGGGGGCTAGTAATTCACAAATAGGAATTTATCTTTTCTCATTTTTGTGTCCAGGTAGACACATTGTCCTTCTGTTAGATTTCCTAGTATATTTATTAGTCATTTATTTGCACTTAGGCATTCACCAGGCTTTGGAGTATAAAACTTGAATGTATTATCATCTAACAATCCATTATAAAGGCGAAAGCATCTTACCAACCAAATGAGTTCTGGGTCACACCCATGCTTTGGAAATGAATGGGATCAAGTTCTTGGTCTGTGTATTAACCTATTGACAATCTGGTTGAGCACCTGGTGGGGTATCTGAGGAAGCTTGAGGGAGAACATAGGCTCACTGAACGGTGAGCAGAGGTTACCTGTCATGATGGGGAATCTGACGTTTCTTCGGAATCCATAGTTTTACTATTTTGAGAAGACAACATGAATAGGAGAAAGAACCCCAATTTTGAAGTCATTAGGTTTTGGTTGCAGATCAGATATGCCTTTTATGAGCTGTATAACTCTGAGCAAGCTACCTAACTCCTTCTTGATCATTTTTTCTCATCTGTAAAATGTGGGATAATGATGACACATGCTTCATGGCATTATGAGAAGGATCAAACGGACTAATGAATGGGAAAGTGCTTTTCAAATGGCAAAGCAGTTTCAAATGCAAGTTGTTATTATAATTGGCCCTCAATAAATGCTCTTTGATAATAATGGTAAGTGTCTAATCCCATTCTCCTTCCCTGGAGGATTGTGAATATGAGGCACCAGTCACACAGGAAGATACTGTTCTATTGGAACCATCTCCTATCTACCTTATAAGACTGTTGATTAAGTGAGTATAAGAATTGCAAGCCCCTGGCACTGTTTCTTAGGCAGGGATTTTTATCGGGATAAACTTTGCTTTATTACAGAAGGTGGCATCAGTGTAACTGTGAGTAGGAAATGCATTGGGCTGAGAGTATTAACATAGGTTTTTATTTCTTCATTTTTGTGGTTCATACATTTGTTAACTAAGAAAATATTACTATGAGTCTATGGTATATCAGACACCACACTAATCTGCTGTAACTGTGTAACTGGATACTTTAATCCCCTCTTTCATATTAACAGAAACTTGAGAGAATCATTACACCATTTACTGCATCAAATGACTCAACCACTCCTAGTGATCAGTCCTACCCTGCCTTCCTGACACAGCTTTCATGAGAGAATAGCAAAGAGAATGCTTGACAAAAAAAAAAAAAAAAAAAAAAAAAAGGGTTGGACAATTATGAGGTGCTAGGGTATTATTTACCTTTCTTGAATTGCTATTGAAATGTGGCAGGGCTACTGTGCTACAGTATCCACGAAGGCAAGTTGATTGTAAAGCAAAGGGAAATTGGTTATGGTTTAAAGACCTTTTGAGAGATGCCAATAACTGAACTCAACATTCTTTCATTGTTAGTATGACGTGAAGGACATAAAAAAATGAGAAAATGAATTCAAGGAGAGAGTAGGTGTGGGAAAAATGAATCTGGCGAGAAATTTTAATGTGCTGTCTCACAGGAGTGAGCAGGCAGGGCAAGGCAAGTCTGATAAATACTCTGGGAACGTTGAGGTGGGATAGCAGCACAAAATTAGTTTTGGTAGTAATATTAGTTAGCATTTATGCCACACTTTGTTTTTAAAGTACTTTACAATGGTTAATTTGTTAATTACATCCCTGTGAATTAGGTCAGCATTGTTATTTCTCTTTCACCCCATTAATCCCTTCTCCTCCTTAGCTAGCTGAGGTCCTTAGTCATCAAGTTAAACATTTAGCAAACAGTTGGGTGGGTCCTTATAAAACAATGCATTGACCGTAATGGGCAGACCTACAAATGGGCAAATGATTCTCTATCATTTCCTATTTTTTAGTGCTAATCAGTCTAACTCATGAAATCTTAAGTCTGTGGAAGAATAGTTATATAGTATTTTGAAACAGTCACTTTGTGTATTTATTCTCACATTGCATGGTTCATTAGAAAACCCTAGATTGTGTGTCCCAGAAATGTGTGTTTGGGTGTGACTTCTGCCACTTACTAGGTGTGATAATTTCAACAAGCCTCCTAAGATTCTATAATTAAGGGCTTACTTTTGTAAAATAATAATAATCCCTGGTATATTTTGATATTGGTACAAACATTGTAATTTAAGGAAAAATGCTTTGATAACACTAATATGACAGACCAAGTTTGTGATAACATTAGTCAAAAAATGTCAACTGCAAGTCTTCTCTTATACATATGGGTGACATTGCTAATTGATCACATTCCTCTTTTATGTTTCTCTTTTGAACTAGGTCTTGTCTTAGAATCTTTCTCAACAAATATTTTAGCTATGGGTACTGACTGATTGGAGTTGGTAGTGACAAGAACAACATTTGCTAAACCAAAATCAAAACCTGTTTTCTTTTTCTTTTATACTATATTGATTATATTATATATGGTGTTCATGTTCTTAACCATATTCCAAATACTAGTTCCTGTTTCAGCTCCTGGATGACTTTTTCTAGTTTTTTATTTGAACAATGAAGAGGCATAGAAATATTATTATCATCACTACTATGTGGGATGATTGAAGCACTGGTTTTATTCCATTTATTATTTTTAACTTTTTATTCCATTTTTAATTTTTTATTAGTTTCAGTGAGGATGTCTGGGTAAAATTTAGGTAGATGAAGCTGTCAGTGACTCATGACTTGAGGATTAATCATATGAAAGTGACAGACTGCTGTGCTGGACTATCCGTAGCAAACTTGGTATCATTACCATTCCAGTCTATTGTGCATCTTCAGGGTAGATGGGGAGTGTAAAAGACCTTTCTGAAACCTGTACGGTTTCAAGTAAGAGTTTGTCAGTAAGAATCATTCAGAAACCATTTATTTATCTGAATGATTTCTCTTCTTTCTTTTCTTTGCTGGAAAGTGGTATGGATGGTCCTCAAAAAACAAAACATAGAACTATGACCCAGCAATTCCACTCTTGTATCTAAAAGATTACAAACTTGGATAGAGTAAAAGCCACCAGCACAACCATGTTCAATGTTGCAGTATTCATCACAATTAAGGTATGGAATCTGTCAAGATGCTCTTCAAAGAATGGATGGATAAAAAAATTACACACACACACACACACACACACACACACACACACAGAGGAATTTTACTCATGCATTTGAAGGAATGAATGATATTGCATCATTTGCAAAGAAATGAAAGGACCTGGAAAAAGTTATTTTTAGTGAAGTAAGTCAGGCCCAGAGAGACAAAGAATGTTTCCTCTCACCTGTGGAGTCTAGGATTAATTTATAAATATATAAGTAAACCCTTTGGGTGGTATCCAAGTGCATATAGGCATATTGATTGAAATATGGTAGATTCAGTGGAGAATTCAAGCAGTCTAGTTCTTTAGAAAGGTGAACTCATAGTCCAACTACTATACAGGAATTCAATCATGAGATACAAAGAAGCCATATTTTGAGAGGTCCAATTGGGAGTCTTTATTAAGGAGCCAGTTACTACAGACAGACCCATGTCCCCCCAAACTTGAAGCCTCAAATGCACTTAATTCTGTTAGGAAACTGAGCCATGAGGGTAGTAGAGTAAATAAAGAGCAGAAAAACAATCTCACCAAAGCAGATCAACTCTAATGGAGAGTTGACACCCTGGTGACCTGAGGAGAGTTGGGAGAGAGAAGGTATGGTGACTAGTGTCATGATCAGGGGCCAGGGTCAAACAGAGCTCAAAGGGTATTAGAGTTCATGACAGATCTGGCAGGTCCAGTAACCTATTCCAAGTCCCTGCCCCTGCCTCTAGGAATTCAGGCATGCCTCTCACCTGGGTGTGGTGGTGGGGTTTCTCTGCTAAAAGTTTTTGGAAAGTCCCTCATCCACCAAGATGCCATGATGATGCCAGTTAGACTCAGTATCTTTATTTCACAACAGTAGCAGCAACAGCAGCAGCAGCAAAAACAACAAAACTCACTAGGAAATGGGTACTCAAAATGGGGTGAGTGGAACAAAGAGGACAGAATAAAAAGGAATGAAGAGAGAAAGTGAGGGGGCTCAGAGTATGCAGTCATAAAATTCAATGCACATCCTACAAAATTAAGAAAATTGAGGGAATGGGTAGGGTTGGGAGAGATGGGGAGGAAGATGACAGAGCTGACACTGATCATATTCATAAACTGCTTTGTGGAATGGCAGCTCCTCTGTACTCCTCTGATTACTTACACATAATTATAAAATATAAAAAAAATAAAGACAAAAACTGCATTAAACATGAAAATAAAATGGCCAAATCCTCAAGTCTACTTTTCTGACCTATGGAAAGATAACTACAACAATAAGAAGGATCAAGTCATTATTTAGCTCTATCAACATAGAAAATCAAAGTCAATACAAAAAACTAGTGAGAATTTCAGATTAGTGATATGATCAGAAATTTTAAGTAGAACTTCCTAACCTATCTAAAAGTTTGAATTTAGAAAATAAAGGTGACTTTTTATAAACTGAATCAGATAGCAGCTCCAAATACAGCTTCTGTTCCAGATGTAATTTTTGCATTGTTGTTTCTTTCTTTTACTCATTCTTGAACAAATACAACTTACGCTTGGGCTTCAAATATTGCTCTGGTGATTGTTTGTATCTTACATCTGATAGCAAAACCAGCTTCTAAGCAGTTTGCTTTTTTGGGGGGAGAGGCATAGGTAGAAAGATACCTTCACTGTCTTGCTGCAGACGGTGTCAGCTCTGTTATACAGTTTAAGACACAAAGACCTTCATTGTGTCACCATCATCCTGGGTGTCATGCTAGTTCATAACACTAATTGAATCACACAGTGTGAAAATGTTGACCGTGATGTAGAAACATGCCTTGGTAAGCCATGTGCATGTCACAGAGCTAAAAATCAAGTCCATAAAATTTCAGGTATCACCCACCTTGAGAGGAAGTTTTGAGCAGTCCAGTGTTTCTGAACATGTTGAGATTTTCCTGCCAAAGTAAGGACCAAATTGCTGCATCTGTACCTACTAGTCCTCAGAGAGAGAAACAACATTCAGAGGTCTATGGTCTCTAGAAATAGCATATAACACACACGTGCATACTAACAGAGTTCATTTACCAGTTTCTAGATTTGAATTAGCAACAGATAAAAATAGCACACTATGGCAGACACAACTCTCAGTTTCTTGAGGTACAAGATCAATGCTTAAAATGCATTTGAAAGTAAGGAAATGTTGCACAATTACAACAGAACATTCTTAGGCCAAATCTTTAAAATTTGGGGCAAAGCTTTGCACAGAGGTGTGCTTATTTTGAGGAGTATCTTCTGCTTTCCACAAGTCTCTAACAGAGAGGAATACTTAATCATGGGAACTCAAGTTGCTGTGGGACATGAACCTTTTCCTAGTTAGTGTAGGACCTGCGAAGTGATGAATCTAGGTATGCCCAGGAATGTTGTATCATTTCTTGCAAGTGAAATGTTCAAATTCAGAACTGAGAAGGATTTTAATAGATAGTTGAGGTATCAAGGCCCACGCAGGACCCTGTCTCCATTACCTTCACTTCACAGATAGTCCCCCCACATCTAATGGTTTAAAATGTAAACACTGGGGTTGGAAAAATGGCCTGGTGCTTGCCTCGCGTACATGAAACCCTGGGTTTGATTCTTCAGCACCAGATGTATAGAAAAAGCAAAAAATGGAACTGTGCCTCAAGTGGTAGAGTGCTAGCCTTGAGCAAAAAGAAGCCAGGGACAATGCTCAGGTCCTGAGTCCACACCCCAGGACTGGCAAAAAAAAAAAAATGTAAATGCGATTATATATTACCATATTTGAAATATGTGGATTAGTAGATCATTTTAGACTGGATCAGTTTCAATATATCTTTCAAGCCACCAGTCATGGAATATCCTACCAGGTTTTATGACCAACCAGGTTAATGAGCAATTGAGTTGCTAAGTGAGGGAGGAAAGGCTTGTGGAGTATGAAGAATAAGAATAAAATATGATAAGTTATAAAAATGAGGACTTGGTAATAATGCATATCTTCCTCCTTGCTTTAGTATGCTTTATATGTTTATAAATTCTCATATTTCTGAACATCTATTTTAATAAAAGATGTGGTCATTGTAAGTAAGCCTTTATTCAGGGTTAAAGTTATAGAGTACAGAAGGAAATTTGAGCTTAAAAATGAAAGGTATTGCTGAAAGACAAAATGACCTTTATGACTTCATATCTACTTTGGGGCAGAAAGTGAGCAGAATTTTGGTTATATGAGGTATGCTTTTACCTAGGTAAGTCACTATGATGTCAATATCCTGCTCAGAGGTTAAAAATGAGCAAAATGCATGTGTGGGGATGCCGAGTTGGCAAACAAGTTGGTAGGAGACAGAATGTGTGTTCTGAACTTGGTATGAATGCTACACCCTTCCAAGAAGTTTTCTGTATGTCTCACATAAACTTTAGTAGTTACCATTTACTTAAGACTGGGAAGAAAAATGAGAAGAGAATGTCTGTTCTCTTGAGGCAGTTGCAGACTCTAAGTGTAAAATCCATCAGTTTCATTGTAAGCTCTTGAGTACTGCTCTTGATTGCTATGGACTGAGATTGGTGAGGACTTTCTGACAAGCTCTGATGAGGTTTTGGCCTTGTGGCTCCCACGAACTTTCTTTTCTCCATGCCAGTACCTTGTCAGTTCTTCTTCCTGGTCTAAAACAACTGGGAGGATCTATTGTGATGTTTCAGACTGGTAATTCCTTCCAAGTATTGGGTAATATGGAAATCTGTTAGTATAGTTAACATCTTGTGAGAGAAAAATTGCATTAAGGTGAACACTCCAAATCTAGCAAAGCTTTCATTAAGCTAATTAGTATTTAATCATCATAGAATACATGTACATTGTAATAACTGATGCGAGATGCTATGCATTAGCTTATTGGCTGATTACATACAACTTCTTTACAGACTCAATGCCTCCTTGCAACTAGCCACTGTTGCTCTTAGCTTCCCCTGTACCAAATCCTCACACAAGGGGATGTAGGAGACAATTTTAAGTTTGAAAACAGCTATTGTGGCTCAATACCATCACTTCTCAATAAAAAGTTTGAGATTTAGCAAAAAGATGGTTTTTGATTATCCATCTGGGACTAAAGTGAGCACCTTTTTACTAATAATCAAAGACACTTTCCAATAAGAAGCATCTAACCAACCTATAATTTGATACTGCTACTTTCTTCATTTTAACATTTCTTTTGGGCTAAGAAATGTTTTTACAAGTGCTAACATTTTGTGTAATTAAGTAAAGGTCTGTTAGTTATATATGCTCCTGTGTAAAACAAACAAATGGGGTGGGCTTCATTGAGCTTACAAGGTGTCTTTTTGTAATATATGGCTACCTCATGGAGGGGATCCATTTATTTTGCCAGAAATACCAGATTGAAAGGATTTAAGGCCAGGAAAATGAAATCATGTTCTCAAAGGTTTACTTGGCTTATATTAGATATTTATCTGTGATTAGGTTTGAGAAGAGATATTAATCCATATCAATTACAAGTCAAGACAACTATATACATAGCAATACCAAATCCATATGCTAGTATCTATGTAGATTGTCTACTACCTTCTATGTTTCTCTATTTCTTGTGACATTTCAAGAAGGTCTCCTAGGGCCGAGAGAAATCTCAGAAGGCCTGGCAATGGACAAAGCAAAGCCCTTGCTCTTGTGGTTTCTAGTTATTGTGGTGCGTTTGTGTAGGAAGTCAAAGACATTAGCCCTGCCTTCAAGGAGATTACACATGAATTATATCTGGCCAAAATAAAGTACAAGATTGACAGAACCAGTAAATTGAATAACTAAGATGAAATGAGAAGGACAGTGCTTATTTGCTCCCAAAGGCTATAAAATAGTAGAAGGCCTGCACAATGTACATGAGACATTTCTTAATCTATGTCAGGCAGGAATGCTTTGGTTTCTATATGAATCATAGGAACACTTTATATATTTGGGAAAACTGTTCCAAAGTGGGAACTGAAGTACTTCATCCCTAAATGGCATATATTATCAGTAAATTCTACATTTAAAGATAAATAGTTTCTCTGGGGTGTAAGTGAAGCTCAAAGGCTTTGCTGGATCAGAAACTCATGCCTAAAATATAATTTGGAGACCTAGTTGCAGTGCTTTGTTAGGTAAGTTGTTGCTCCCAGAGGAACTGCATTTCATAGGTGTCTTTTGATGTAACTATAGGGAAAGATCAAATTCAGAGTGGTATGTAAACATATAACAAACAAAGAAGGTACTATTTGTTTGCCAGGCAAAATTTTTATCCACACCTTAGAGAATTTTTGAGAAGATCTCCAGGATGCAGGAGATATTAAAACCACTACATGGTTTCCTATCTTCATTCATTCTGATAGTGACTAAAGATGTTCTGGACAGTGCTACTGGGTGTTAACAGTGGTTATAACTGAGTAATTACTGAGGAAGTGACAGTGTCTGCTGCTTTATCTGTTAGGAGCTAAACAGGAATAGACACATTACCTTGCACATCCCACACCCAAGATCACCTACAGAGGATGCACACTAGCAGGGTGATGTGGGAACTGACTGTAGCATGATGATACTTCCCCCCACACTCTGCTATGTGGGAGGGCAAGAGGCACAGGTGTGAATATTTGCCAGCAGAGACACTGATGGAGCCCCCAGGTGTTTGTGTTCTTGCTTAAGGTTGGGGCCAAAGAAAGACCTTAGGGGATTTTCTTTTGGTAAGTAATTAATATATGTTTCAAGTTAAATGCCAAGAGCAGGAAAAAGACCTCACAGGTGCTAAGTGTTATTATAACATTAAAATAATGAGAGCCTTGCTCATCTCGCTCTATGTAGTTTAGTGGTGATTCTCAACACTGACTATAGATTTGAATCACCTGGGAGCTTTGAAAAAAAAAGCCAATGCCCAGGCCCCATTGAGATTGGACTTAATTGTTTGGAGAGGGGGAAAGAGGTAAGGGGTGAACAGTAAAGGAAGGGAATGTTAAAGAGCTTCCTGTGTGATTCTAAAGTACAGTGTTGAGATCCAACACAAGCAACTCAAAGCACTGTCTTTTTCTAATAGTTTTCTGAGAACCATAGTGTTGCCATTTCTAATAGAAGGTTTTTCTTATATGCTTTAATTTATCTATTTACACTGTGGCTAGGTAATGATATTTTTATAATCTTATTTTGTATACCCCTGCCTCCTGTCTGGATCTTTACCTCCCTGGTGATTTCTATAATTACATGCAGTCGAACTCTGGTAAGTTCCTTGTTCCAATGATCCTCACGATGGTTCAGCATCCAAAACTGACTTGTGGCTAACAATCCATACCAGTTCACTCGTCACATATTCCCAGGGCACACCAACTCCACAGGTCCTCAACAGAAAACATCCAATGGAAATGGCTGCATCTTTCCATATATTACCCCTTCTCGAACTTTCCCTATGGTTATTGTTGACTATATCAGAGGACTGTATCACCATGAAAGCTAGAACAGGATGACTTCATTTGTAGAGAGTCTAGGTTGAGACACTTAGACTTCAGGGATGACTGACAGTGACCTTAGTTCTGGCTGTAAGCTTGGAACACTAGGTGAAAAAGCCAACTCTACAAAAGCCACCAGTCCTTCTTAAAATTCTGAGTTACCTGGGATAAATGATGGCAGGACCTTCCCAGAGGGATTCTCTTATTATTTATGGCTGCCTTGGGCTCTACAAGGGCCCAGTCTCTACTTCAGTGTTTTGTTTGGCACTAGTAAGTTATTATTAAGATGATATTTATTTAAATTATCTGATGTCACCACAAACAGGCATGCTTCTCCAACTTTCCAGCTTCCCAGACACCCCCTTGGAATCCTGCATGGTTTGAAAAATTTGAAGAGGTTTTGAGTGCATTGGCATCTGAGCTCATGGAGACAAGGATCTTCCAGGGGATGGACCCTGTAGGAAATAGCGATTGTTGGAAGGTAGAGTTGGGGCAAGTTATCCCAAGTTAGTCTAGAGAGAAGAAGACACTGGTTTACACAATAGGAGATCTCTACTGTAATAGAAGTTGCCATTTCTGGGAGTGCAGGAATCAAAATTAGGTTCAAGATTGCCAGAGAAAGTCTGATCTTTAAAAAAAAAATATTGTCAAGGTGATATACAGAAGGGTTACAGTTACATATGTAAGGTATTGCGTACGTTTCTTGTCAAACTTGTCACCTCCTCCCTCATTTTTCCCCCCTTCCCTCCTCTCCAGCTTCCCTAGGTATACAGTTATTTTTACAACATATTGTCTTGTAAGTACTGTTGTTGCATTGGTTCATCTTTTACCCTTTGTCTTACCATTTTGATATTATCCTTCCCTTCCGTAATTCAGACAAACATATATACAATACCCAGGGTACCTGAATCAAATACAGTGGCAACAGGGACTAAACCATAGGGAAGATAAACAAAATAAAAATGAAATAATTTCACACAGTACATTAAAAATAACAACAACAATGATAAACTGCTTGTTTCCGTATCTTGGAGATTATTTCACTTAGCATCATCTTGCATATGGCCAAAAGGGAACTCTACTACACTGTTGGTGGGAATGTAAACTTGTTCAACCACTCTGGAAAGCAGTGTGGGGGTTCCTCAAAAGGGTAAACATAGAGCTCCCCTATGACCCAGCAGCCCCACATTTTGGACATTGGATCACAAACAAGGCCATACTAAAGTTACCAGCAGAACCAAGTCTGGCAATCTTGTATGACATTCTCACCCACACCCTTCATCATTCTCCCCTCCATCTTTCCCAACCCCATTCATACCCTCAATGTTTCTAGTTCTATTTTTGCACATATACATTGAATATTATGACTCTGTTGTCCTGCCCTATACAAGTTTCCACCCACAGACTTTTTGGGGGTGTGTTTTCCCACAGTCTAGTCACTTTCTCTTCCAAATACTGGATTAAGACAGCATTGCTTCACACAGTCTTGTTTTGTTTTTGCTTTTTATTTTTGGTGAAAATGATTTTCATACTTTATCTCCCCTCTCCTCAGTTAATATTTACCTTGAATACTATTTAGTGCTGAGCATGCCAATTAGCCTAAGGTTCAGAGTTGAATAACTCACTAAAAGGTATTAAGGGCAGGTAATGAGAGTGGCTGTTCTTCATATTTGCATTTTAATAGAAAATTTACTTTCTACTCATTTCCTCATTTGAAGGAGGGATGAAGCTGCCTATCCTATCCCATTAAATAGTGTCCTATGGGTGTTACCTACTTCACTTCCCAGCTGGAGGACAAAACTGGAGCAAAGGTCAGAACAGCACACCCAGTTTAAGGAATTCCGGCTAAGGAAATGGAATCAGGGCATCTGAACACTCCCCAATCTGTCGTCAGACAGTGTTGAAATTTCAGATTAGTGTACAGAGGGTACACAAACATATTAACCAAAGTATGATGTTTGTAGGGAAGAATTCGAATGGTATAATTCCTTAGAAAAAATGAACTCACAATCCAATAAAATTAATACTATAAAACTGACATTTGAACGTGTGAGGGCTCAAGAATTGGCGGGGGCAGTAGACTATTGAAGAGAGGGAGTTTGGTAGAGAGCGAAGTCATAATAATGTCTATCATATAAAACTAGGAAAATTGAGGGGAGGGGTTGGGTTGGGTTGAGAGAGGGATAATATTGATCAGGATGCATTATACTTACAAACTGATTTGTTGAATGATTAGCTCTTTGTACAATTACATACAGATAATAAAATATGATATAAAAAGGATTAATCGGCAGGATTGGATATTGCCTTTGCGCAGTTTTGCCAAATATGGGTTAATATGATTTCGACTGCTGTAAACTCTGGCTTCAGTGCAGACAGAAGAAAGCTCTCTTTCTCTCATCTTTTCTGAACTCCTGATGCCTCCCAGTCAGTATTTGGCTTAGAAGGGATTCAGTATCTTTTATTATAGTTTTGATGTCAACCTCAATTCCACATGGGAAGGGATCTTGTGTTCAAGGGGCAGCCACAAGCAGAAACACAAACAGAAAATGGCGGCTGGGGATATGTCCTAGTGGCAAGAGTGCTTGCCTCATATACATGAGGCCCTAGGTTCGATTCCCCAGCACCACATATACAGAAAATGGCCAGAAGTGGCGCTGTGGCTCAAGTGGCAGAGTGCTAGCCTTGAGCAAGAAGAAGCCAGGGACAGTGCTCAGGCCCTGAGTCCAAGCCCCAGGACTGGCCAAAAAAAAAAAAAAAAAAAAAAAAAAAAAAAAAGAAAAGAAAATGGCAATCTAAAGGTTGCTGTTTTCTTTTTTTCCCTTTCCTTTTAGTTTTGGTCCCTGGGATCATTTTGAAGGAGACCTTGTTTGCATTTTCAGCTTTTCGATTTCTCTTCTCCATGTAAGTACTCCATGGTTTTGTGGTCTTTGGCTGTTCTTTTAAGAAGAAAGTAATCTGATAATCAAACCTACATTAAGTGTTCAAAATTGAGTACATTATTCATTGAGGGAATATTTAGATTTTAAAAGGTATTTTTGACCCAATATATTAACATCAGTTCCCAGAAACAAACCAAATTTATACTTGTATAAAAATTCAGCTCTTTCTTAGTTGAGCATTAATTTCAGTGTAGCTCCAACTCATTTTGCTGCTAAACTATTACTAGTTGGCCTCTGTCAATTATCTTTTTATTTTCTTGATAATATGAAGGATTATAGAATTTTGATAGGATGTTGAGATAGGAGAGGGAAGGCTTGCAGAGCAATAAAGCACAATGCTAAGAAGCTCAGAAGCTGTGCTGGCATTGGTTAAATGGTCATTGGTCACCACTGTTAATTGGTGTTCAAAGTATAGCCAGCTCTGACCTCTAGCAACACCTTATAACTTTTAATCCTCTTTAGACATCTATGGTGTTTAAATGGCAAATTTGCAGAAGTAACTACCATAGCACTCTATAAAGTATGCTAATCTGTTCAAAGGTCAACATTAGTTATAAACGTGTGGCAATATTATAAAGTAGAATAAAAATGTGACATGGAATATCAGTAGAGCACCTAGGCCCCATTTGAAATCCACAATCTTTTCAAAATTGAAAGGCAAAAAATGTTTTCATTGTAGTTACTCTTGACACACAAAAATTTGTTGAGAGTTTGTTTTCTGTCAATAAAACATATCATAAAGGTGACTGATGTTTTGAACAGGAAGATAAAACATCAGACCTATATGTGATATGAGAGATAAACACATAAGTACTAACAATAGCACTTGCTTTTATGTCAATTAGTGTTAAAGAACTTGATCTATGCATGTACAGATATTTGGAGTTTTTTTTTTTTTTACCTGATTGTATGCTCTAAGCACTAAATTGACAATAAGGTATTTGTGTTAAAATAAAATGAATCATTGAAAAATACTTGAATTTTCTTATTTAATAATCAGTGGTCTTTCTAAATTTACCTATATGAGTTTGCTTACCATACTCTATAGTTATTTGCAAGTAAAGATCTATCATTTATTTTTTATTTTCATTGCTAATATACAGAGGGGTTACAGTTACATGAATTAGGTAGTACAATTCTTTTTGAACCATATCTTCCTTTCCCTCGATCTGCTCTCTCCCAGTTTTCCCCTCCTATCCTCACACACAAGATGTACAGTTCATTTTCCACAGTGTCTAGTGAGTACCACTGTTGGATTTGTTTACTCTTTGCCTCACCTTTTCTGTGCCTTCCCTTACTCTCCCAAATTTAAACAAACTAATAAACAAGATAAAAGGAAAAAAATTAAAAACAGCAACAGAGACAACTAAAAATGTCTCTTGTCTCCTATAATTGGAGTTTATTTCATAAAGTGTATTATATGATCACCTGCACATGGCTTTTGAGCCTTTGTCAAACCATTCCTATGCATAGCCTCCTTTAGCCTCAGTATGTGAATGTCTAGAGTCCTATGCAACTTATCATTTCCCTGTGTGTGTATACATATACATGTATAAAGTGTGTTTACTTATAGATTTATAGGCATATTACCACACATGAGGGAACCCATGCAACTTATGTTTTTTTGGGTCTGGCTTATATCACTTCAATTTTTTTCAAGTCCTTCCATTTCCTTATGAATGGTACAATACTGTTCTTTTTGATCAATAAGTAGAATTCCATTGTTTATGTATACCACATTTTCTTGATCCATTAGTCCACTGAATGTCATCTGGGTTGAATCATATTTTACTTTGGTAAATGATACTGCAATGAACATGGTTGTGATGGTAGCTTTAGTGTGGCATTGTTTGTGTTCTATTGCATAAATTCGCAGAAGTGGGATTGCTGGGTCATAGGATAAAGGTTTATTGAAGCATATCACACTAAGGAAAGAACATGAAGCTCCAAGTGAACATCTACTTGTCCTCAGCGTCCAGGAACAAATAGCAGAAGAGTCCATCATGAGTTCTTAAGAGGCCTCATTCATCAGGTTTTAGTCACAGTAAGTACAGGTAAGCCATTATCTTAACTCTCAACATTATGGACTACTTTTGTCTTTTTTCAGGGTTAGACAAATGGAATCACCAGATTTCTTCCTATATTAATAAGTTTACATTTGAATTTGAACAAGGCACTTGCACTTTGGCCCAATGTTAAAGATTTATCCATATTATGGTGTATAGTTTTAGCTTAATATTTTCCATCACTGTGTAGTATTATTATCAAATGAATAGATTTTGTAAATACTCAGTATATTGTTGAGCTTTATTATTCACAACTTTAGAATATTATAAATAGTGCTGCTCTGAGCATTACTATACATGTCATTTTCTAAACACAACAGTCACATTTCAATTGAGCTTATTCTTTGGAGTGAAATTACTGGAAAATAAGTTTGATTTAGCTTTGGCAGATGCAGTTCTCAAGGGGTGTGAGATAACTCATGCTCCCATCAGTGAGTATGAAAGATCCTACCATCATGAACCTACAACAATTAGTATTGTTACATTTATTCATGTATGTAGGTCTCTTGGTGCATTTTACTTTTAGTTTGCCTTTCTGTGACTTATAATCATTGGGCAGTTTTTTTTGTGTGTTATTTTGTCATTTGGTCATGTCCTGAAGTTTCTGTACATTTCTCCTAATTTCCCTCCTGTCTCATCGATAAATGCTAGAGATGAGTCTTTGAATTCCTTCTTCTACAAATATACCGTTATTTTCACTTGATTATATTTATTATTTATCTATTTCACGCAGGGTCTCAGTATGTAAGTATGTAGCTCAAGCTAGCCTTGAACTTGGCAGTTTATTGCTTCAGTCTCTGAAATGCTGGAATTATAATTGTGCCATTAAACTTTGCTTTTCATTTTTCCTTTGTTCAGTACTAGGATTTGAACTCAGAGCCTTGTTGCAGAGTTGCAGAACTCTACTACTAGAATCATGGCAGTATTACTTTAGTTTGTTTATCAGATAGGGTCTTGAAAAGTTCTGTAATTTACTTAAACACAAAGTATTTACACTTTTTATATCTTTATTTTCTTCTAGATTATAAAGACATTCCCTTGACTTTCTTGGAAATAATTACTGGTTCTCCTTTAACATTTTAAATATTCATCCCATCTAGGATTTTTTAAAATGTAGGATATACTTATTTTCCATAAGCACCATTTATCTAAAAGCCCATCTTTCCCACCCCCCACCCCAAAGTACTGTTATGAGATTGTCCTTGTCAATAGAGTAGATGACCTTGTAGATATAGGTAAGTTTCTGGCTCTTCATTTCTTTTCTATTCCTTTGTATTTTAGTACTATTTTGCCTATAGTACCTGTCCTTATGTGCTACAAAATTTAAATAAGTTGAGCTCTACTATTTGGAAGTATAAATTGTTCAACTGAAAACCAAGAAGAAACCATTATTAGCCCTTTGTATGACAACATAGGTGTTAGGATAAGCATGCCAACTTAGACCCATACCAAAGTTAGCAATTATCTTGGGATAGAATTAAATGTAGACAATATTAAGATAGCTATCTTTACAATATTGAATATTCCAATTCACAATCAAAGTATATTCTTTGATTCATATAGTTTTTTCCACCAATAATGTATTATAGTGTTTAATATTTGTATCTTATGTTCTTGTATCACCTTCCTGTGGTTGTACCTACACTATCTCTGTAATCTTATCTAGTATATTGGAAACCGTGTATACTGGTATTAGAACTAGGAAATTGAAAGGGAATACCAATATTTGAGATACACAGGGTAAAAAAAGACAAACAACTACAAAAGCAATACTTGCAAAACTGTTTGGTGTAAGTGAACTGAACACCTCATGGGGGGAAAGGGAAAGGGGGAGGAGGGTGGGGAGTATGAGGGACAAGGTAACAAACAGTACAAGAAATGTATCCAATGCCTAACGTATGAAACTGTAACCTCTCTGTAAATCAGTTTGATAATAAAAATTTGAAAAAAATTTGTATCTTACACGTATTTGCTATATTTACTCCTAGATATTTGATTATTTCAATGGTGTTATAACTTCTAAATTATATTTGAAAAATATTTTATTTTCTGATAGCTTGCAGAAAAGTACAGTGGATGATTTTTTTTTCAGGTATTGTTTTGCCTATCTACTTTCTTCTCCTTCAATTATATTGTTTTTTAATAGGTTTATATGTTCCAGATGAATTTTCTGTATTTTCCATTTTTCTAAATTTTTGGTGCTTAGTTGATGATATCTAAATGTACAGATTTATACCTATACTATCTAAACCAATGTTGTCATTATGGTATTTTAATTATACTATTGAGTATTTGTTTTTAGGAAATTATTTTTAAATTCTGGGATTTTTATTGACTTGTAGTTTTTAATGAAGTATGATGGACCATTCCATTTTTCACATATTTCCATAAACCTTGAGTATTTAAAAATATATGTATTATTTTAACTCAAAAAATTCTAGTCTTTCAAGGGCATTTTTTAGATTCTCTGCAAGTTTATCATTACTGGATTTTCTCTTCTTTCCATTTATACTAACATATGCTTTTTAGGATATCTAGTCATATTGTGCATAAAATTTGTGACTCCAAAGGATGTTATCTTCCTTTTGTGATTCACTTTTCCTGTATGAGGGCAATTTAGTGGTGGCTGATAGGTGTACTGGGTCTGGGTTACACTTTTTGAAAGGCTCAGTTAACACTTTTAGAAAGGCTCAGTTAGCCTTGTAGTATTGCTTTCCTAGTTTGGGAATTTTATTTTTCTTTCTTTTTTCTTTTTTGGTCATTCATGGAGATTGAACTCAGGGCCTGGGTGTTGTCCCTGAACTCTCCTGCTCAAGGCTAGCACTCTACCACTTTGAGTCACTGCTCCACTTTTGGTTTCTGAGAGGTTAATTGGAGAAAAGAGTCTCACGGGTACTTTTCTGCATGGGCTGGCTTTGAACTGAGATCCTTAGATCTCTGCCTCCCGAATAGCTAGGATTACAGGCATGAGCCACTGGCACCTGGTTAGTTAGATTATTTTTTTCATTTCATTATTGTCAGAGTGATGTACAGAGGGGTTATAGTTTCATACATAGGACAGTGTGTACATTTTTATCTACTAGTTGGAAACTTTTTTTTCAAATTTATTTATTTATTTATTTATTTTATTATTATTATTTTTTTTAGTTGGAAACTTTTTAAGAGAGGTGATTGTTGAACTGTAAACTTTTTTTTTTAAGGACTGCCATATAACCAGAAGTTCTACTCTTCTTTTCAGCGGCTACTTCTCCTTTGGTTTCAGACTTTGGAATATATTTTTTGTTATATTTCACAGCACACAGCATGGGTTTGATAAGAAATATATCCTTTACTCAAAGACTAAACAAAACTTTTTAAAGTTGTATAATCAGCTCCCTCTGACACTTCATTTGGAAGTAGAAAAGAGAGTTCATTATTTAAAATTTTTTCTTCCTCAAAAGAGCAAAATTTATAGATAAGAACAATGAGTTCAAAGAAATTTTACATACTATGTATATATTAAAAAATAAGGGGAAAATTGTTTATTGTTTCTAAGTTCCATAGTTCTATGTCATACTAGCTATTTTTCAAATGAACTACTAATGACTTTCTCTGGTGTCTTTCTATAAATGAAATCCAGTCTTAGGGTCCCCTGTTTGAGCAGATGTAGTTTTAGTACTCAGTTTGCAGATGCCAAAAGCATGAACAAAACATACTTTCCCTAGGAACACAGCTCCTTGATAACTGTTGAGATAAATCTATTTTTTCTTTCTCTTATATTTCTTATTATCAAACTGCACATTTTTAATTTTATTTGAAATGATCCCAACAATTTGCTAGATGAAACATAGCCATGTTGATGAGGCATGAATTTGAATCCTATGTTGGGAGTGAGATTATCTCACCAGCAAACGTTGCTTCTTAGAGTGTCTTTGTTTTTTTCCTTTATATTTGCTTATTCATTAGTGCTCATGGTGCATAAATTACTGTGCTCTCTGTCTTCTCTCTGTGTATGTAAAATAATCTCTGTATGAAAGTAATTTTATTAATTGTATTAGAAGTGAAGAAAAAGAGATCTAATAGCGTAATGATTTTTAGAAAAAGAATACTTTGAATACACTGAAGAGTAGAGTGTCTTTGAATTATGGGTCTATTTAATGATCTGAAGGGTATAATTAGAAAGTTTGAGTTATAGTTGGTAGCCTGTTAATGGGGGAAATTATGTACTATTCTTATGCTAGGGAATTTAAAGACTTGAAGTTCCTTCTGATTGTGAATGATCTTCATTTCAAGTTAACTTTTTTGTTTTCTTGGATATTGCCTCTCCCCAAAGAGTGCTAGTTCATTGAGGGCAAAATTCAGATTATATTATACTCTCCACCCTTCTGCCCTTAGTCCTAAATTCTAGTTCACAGCAGGATATAGGTTCATCTTTTCTGCTTGAGGAAGTCTTCTGTTGTTCACAACTATTTTTGTCTGTCTGCCTTTGAGGTACAACACAAGATTAAATTCATTCTCCTGTATGGTCGGGAGAAGGTCTGTGACTAATTTTGTTTAATAAGTTGTGAAAAAATTGTACATAACTTGAAGGCTAAAGCATTTAATTGTGGATGAGTTCCAGCAGCACATGTATTCCCAGTGTTGAAGTGACTGTCAATATCCACATACTGGCCCCAGGCCTGTGGGGTCCCACATGGGCTCATAGGGCAGCTGAACCCTCTGCCTAATCATGATGGGTATTTATATGCATGGAAAGATGAATGGATATAGGGGCAAGAAAAAAATTATTGTTCTCCATCCCTGAGACTTTTTCTTTTTTTTTGGCCAGTCCTGGGCCTTGGACTCAGGGCCTGAGCACTGTCCCTGGCTTCTTCCCGCTCAAGGCTAGCCTGCCACTTGAGCCACAGCGCCGCTTCTGGCCGTTTTCTGTATATGTGGTGCTGGGGAATCGAACCTAGGGTCTCGTGTATCCGAGGCAGGCACTCTTGCCACTAGGCTATATGCCCCAGCCCCATCCCTGAGACTTTTGAGGTGTTTGTTAACATAGTCCCATTGGCTCATCCTGAATGATATCCTCACTGACTACTTATGAGCTTTCCATGTCCAAACTGCTCCAGGAAAAGACTAGGTGCATGGGAACAACCACATCATCAGTTCATTAGGCTCTGGCTAACCAGGCAGTAGGGATATTTGGGGCCTTCCTCTTCTGCCCAAAGAAAGAAGAAAGGAGGACTCACCGAACATTCCCATAGAAAGTCAAGGGAACTGTAAACTTACCGGGATCAGACTATATCACTGGAGCCTCCATGGCTATATCCCTCAAGGTACCTCAATACCTTTACCATGGAGTCCACAGAGGCATATGTTTTATTATACTATGTAGGCTTTAGGCATGCTTTCCTAGGGCTGCTTATGTGCATCATATTTCTTCTCTGTGCATTAAAAAATACTTTTGCTCTATGCGTTTATATTTTATTGAATTTTCAGAGAATGAAGCAATCAGTTTTTAAGCAGCTGACTATGATGGTAACTATTTTTTTTTTTTTTTTTGGCCAGTCCTGGGCCTTGGACTCAGGGCCTGAGCACTGTCCCTGGCTTCTTCCCGCTCAAGGATAGCACTCTGCCACGTGAGCCACAGCGCCGCTTCTGGCCGTTTTTTTCTGTATATGTGGTGCTGGGGAATCGAACCTAGGGCCTCGTGTATCCGAGGCAGGCACTCTTGCCACTAGGCTATATCCCCAGCCCCTGATGGTAACTATTTTAGTCTTATCCTTTCATAGCATTTCTTTTGGTGTGTTTAATGTTCCTATCCTTTGTAAAGTTTTCACCTCTTCCGTTATTCTGAGCTTCATGTTCTTAGGGTAATGTTTGAGCCAAGAGATTAAAAATTTATTATTATTATGTCTTTTTAGATTGAGAGCATGTTTGTGGAGCACTGTAAGAGGATCCCTAAGTAGAGGTGCTGGGGACAGTCTGTAGAGGTCTAAAAAGTCCTTTCTGGAGTCAGTCCTGAAAGTTCCATGGAGAATAAAATACATGGAAGTAATATAGAAAACATTATAAGGGAAGACAAACCATAGAAACACCTAAAAATATGCAAGAGAGAAGGGAACACATAATTTTTCAATCTTTTGTTATCTATCATCATTTTGTTATGGTTAAAGTCATGGAAATTCAAGCTAACAAAGGAAACAAAACAGTACTACCATCACAACGAAACAATAACAACAAAACACTATTGTTTGGGTTCTTGGCAGATAGTCTTTTGTGTTATTGTATTCACTACATATTTATTGAGAAGCAAAAAAAGATTGCAACATGGTGAAGTGTGATGGAAAATGCATATGATTTAAAAACTATTTTACAATTTAAGACTCATACATCCATTTTAATTTCATGTGCTTCTTAATTTATCCATGAAGCACATAAAATGGAGGGAAACACATGGCATTTAATGGAAACCATGAAATAGAAATTAGATAATAATAGCAATAATTTATATGTTAATGATTACTAAATGCTTTTATGTAAGGACAACTGTTCAAAGTATCTTATGTGAACTGTATTATTGATTTTTCAGTGCCTCAATGTTTTCTTCATTATAGAGGAGAAATTAAAGTCACAAAAGACTGTCAACTGCCAGGGCCAACAGACATAGACCCAGATCATTTGGGCCCTTAGCTTGTGCTCAACAACTTGATATAATGACTTTTCCTATGGTTCTTAGTGGAGCTTATGATTAAGAAAATAAGAAGAAGAACCATGCAACTGTCCACTGTGTAGAAAGCATCTGGGGCTTACAGGATATTGATGGAGAAGGACTGGCTTCTTCAAAATGTCCCACTTTTACTTTCTATCACTATGTGGAGCTTGGAAAGAAGCATGTTTTCCAAAACTTTTAATCTGTAAAATGATATAAAGGTAGATAATACTTGGCAGAAAGGAATTTGGAGACTTGCCACTTTCCTTTGCATTCATAGTTATTAAAATATGACCATGGCACAGAAGAAGCATAGCCAGAGGAAAGAGAAGGCTGTGAGGATCCCCAGAGAGACAATTTACCAGAGCTAAGGCAGTGGTGCGGGTGGGAAGATCTTGGATTTCTGAGGTAAAGTTTCAGTTCTAGGATTTCCTAATACCTTCTGATCTTGATGTTATGCAATGACGTGCAAACAAAAATGCTAACCGATGCTAACCGAACAAGTTTCACTGTCAAAATGCTATAGTATTTGAAGCCTGGTATATTTTCCACTGGATGTTTGTGGCTGAGATCTGTACTTGAGTGTGTCTCTGTGGTCCATCAGCATCTTGCCACCATGAACTGTTGAGATGTTAACAGGGAGGGAATGAGATCTTTAAGGCATTAGTATTTGAACTGTGCCATTGTGCTTACCTATTACAAAACCAGGCAAAGAAAATGCAAAATACTTGGAGTACAGAAGCACTGATTTATGGAAGAATTGTATAGATGATACATTATGGGTAAGTTATAAACATAAGAAGTACAAGTAAAATGGAAATTTTAAAGGATCCCATGTAAAATAGAGACAACATCTCCTTATATATGATAACTTCCTAACTATATTTCAAAGTTCGGTGTATATACTAAGATGAGGTTAAAAATCTATGCTGCAAAATAGATCTTAGGATATAATCCATTGTTTTTGCTTCAGAGTGCCCTTGATGAAGGGTTTATACAATACTTGGCTATTTCAGCCTCTTTTCTTGTTATTGTTTATGTTGCCATTACTGCTATTAAATTTAGTTCACGTTTCGTTTAGTTCTTTTTCTCTTTTGCAGGGATAGTTTAAGATAGTTTACTCTGCTATGGGGGTAAGGTAGCCAAATTAGAAAGTGCCAAAATGGTAGGCAAGATGTCAATTTGTTCAAATCTTCCTTTCTATGTAAACTTATATGCATATTTAGTTTTTGTTAAGGATTTTTTCCCATTAAACTAAATATAGTTTCTAGGTAGAGAAAGCCTTTCAAGTAAGGTTGATATTATTATTCCTTACAAGTTTCATCTTGATTCATAAACATTTTATGCCAAAAATAATGCTGTTATAAAGACAATAAGCGCCTGTTTTTGCCTGGAGCAACTGGAAACCCTGTAAAAAGACAGGAGGAATTAAAGGCCCTTAATCATATTTCCCCATTTTTAACTGTTCGTTTTTACACTTCTGAGTCATTTCTCTCCTTTTGCTGGGCTCTACTGAGGCCCATAAATCTTAATTAAAGATGCAATTTTTTTTTCTTATGAAATCTGAGCTACAAGAAACCTTTCATGTTTTTTATTTTTAAGACTAGCTCCATGTGTCGGCTCATAAAACAAATAAGACTTTTACACTCAAAGGATTTTGAAAGCTGTTATTGCTGCTGTCATGCGGAGCTGGTTCCATAATTATTATTATTGTTATTTTATTTTAGCTTTTTACACATAGGCTTCCGATTTTCTTATAACAGTATAAAATGGGGGTGGGGAGGAAGACAAACTCATATCAGGCTGGTCCTGTATTAGAAACATGAGCCTAAAATTCCAGTAAAGAAAAAGCTAATTTCTGAGTATTACAAGGTCTGGGACCTTACTGATGAATAGCACACTAAAGACCATTTAATTGAAGGGAGTATTATCCTTGCTTGAGTATGACTGGTGAGGCAAGCAAGGTGTCTCCAAATGCCTTTCTTGTTACTTTAGACTACTAGATCAGGATGCCTGATGGTTTTAGGCCTCTGAACTTACTATCCCAATGGGAGATGCCAAAGGGGTTCAGATAACTGGGGAGACGACCTGTTCTAGATGATAGATATTGCTCAAAAAGATAAGTAATTCTGATAGTGTATGAACTTCAGTGATGTCAGAAGCAGTACCAGTTTATACGTGGAAGGTGAAAAGTTGATCTCATGCAATTAGAGAATAGAGGTTCCTAGAATTTGGGAAAGGGAGGGATGAAGAAATGAAAGTTAATGGGTACAGAGGTGCAGCAGGACAGAAGGAATGACTTCCAACATTCGGTAGCATGGTAGAAGAAATTTGACTGAAAATGATTAATTGAATGTTTCAAAATATCTAGTGAAAAAGGATTTTGAATTTGTGAAGCATAACATCTTAAAATGACACATGCCAAAGGGGACCAATCATTGCAATATATATGTATCTGTATATATATATATATTCACATGCATGTATATGCATGTGCATATTTATGCATGTATTAAAATGTTGTATTGTAGCCAGTAAGTATGCATGGTAACTTTACGTCGTGCACACATAAACTCCTTTGTTAAGTGACAAAAAATTCAAAACATAACCTAAAAATTAAGAAAAGTGAGGGAAGGGGTGGGCTGAGAGGTGTGGGTGAGAATGTTAGAAGGGGCAACATTGAAACTGCTGTGTTGAATGGCAGCTCCTTTGTACAACTACTTAAAGATAATAGCAACATTCCAATGAATAAATACACTTATAAGAGGGTCAATATTAAAGAAGGGACATAATTCATCTCAATTCACTGAAGAGATAATTGCTCTAGTAGGAATAATTCTGCATAAAGGGAAAATAAAAATGAATTAAAACTTACGCGTTCCAATGATTAGTGAGAGAGAGAGAGAGAGAGAGAGAGAGAGAGAGAGGAGAGATAGAGAGAGAGAGCCATTATGCCCAAAGACTACTGTGATACAAGACATCAGGGCAGGTATCACTTAACTTGTCTTCCTTTACTCCTCCCAAACCTCAGTGGTCTCCTACCACACTTAATATTGTATTAAAGCTCTAAAGACTACTTCTTGTCTGGTGCTAACCAGTTCTCCAACTGTCACATCCCACCTAACCAAAGTTTTCCCCCCATACATACAGAGAAAACCTTAGGCATTGCTTTCCAAACCTTATTTATTTATTTATTTAGGCAACTCTGTGGCTTTGTATACATTGACAGATCAAGTGGGAAAGGGTACAATTATGTAATGGGCTTAGTGTAGGTTTTAAGTTGGGAGGTTTAATTACCAGCTGAGTAACCCATAGACAAATTATTTAGTTTCCCGAGCCTCTTTTTCCTCATCTGTAAGGTAGAGACAATAATCACATCAGTGTGAGGATCATAGGAGATTTATGTAATGCGCTTAGCACATCATCAGCAGTGAAGCTGGGACTCCACAAAGCAGATGCTCCCTCCTTCCTTCTGTATGAAGAACAGCAGTTTCCCCATGTTGAGTTTCTGCTCAGCTTCCCAACCTGCTGTCAAGTTTTACCTCATTTATGAAGCCTTTGATAACATCCACCAGGCACATCAGGTCAAATTCGGTGAACATTTGGCAATAAATGGCAACTCAGCTGGGAAAAAGAAAGGACCTACAATCATCAGGCAAGGCTTATCTGATTTTTTTTTCCTTTGTGGCCATAGTGTACTTTTTTTTTCTTCTGCAGAAGGGGTCTTCTATACCCTAGCCTACTCTGCTTTTGCAGCTATCAGCATTATTCATGGCTTTGCTAATCAATACCTCTCTTTCCCACAATTTCTATCCTACTCTCTCTAAAATCTTTATATCATCTGTGGCTCTACCCCAGTGTTGACAAGTCTTTCAGTACCTAGTTCATATCTTCACATTTGACAGATATCATTAATCCATTTGCCATTTTAAATTTCTTGCATCATTTTTTGTGTATTTATTGTATTCGTTGTGATTGTGTTTGGCAATAGCGTTTGAATAAAAACTGTAAAAGCCTCTTTGGATCATGGAATCATAGTTTCAAAAAGATATAATGCATCTTTTTATCTTTGTTATATATATGAGGACTAGGATGTTCAAAGAGATGCAAAACAGCTTTATCAAATCAAGATTAGAAGCTGAAGAAAGGCTGTCACACCTGGCCATTTTCTTTTTGGTCAAAATCTACACTTATCCCTTTAACTCCTTGCACAATATGGAATCTTAAAATCCAGAAAACTCCCAAGTTTGGAAATTATAGGTTCAGAATAATGCTCTGGAGCTGTGTAGGACTGAGGCCAAAGTCAAATGATTCCTTTTCTATACTAGCCTTTTTAATCAAACCAAGAAACATGATGCCAGCAGAGGGAAGTAAAGAACAAGTGGATAGAACAGGTGAACTAAATATTTAAGGCAGGATAATCCTGGAGAAAGCCTCAATGAAGCAAGCTGTCCTGCAGAATTAGGGAAGACACTTTATTCTCAGATGACAACCCTATTACATCAAGGTCTCACCCAGTGTAACTACCTAACTTAATCTCTTCCAAATTCCAGATGGCCACTGTTGAGTGTTTTCTGTAACTCATAATCAAGGACATTATGACACTATGGCTAGGCTTTCTTTTTTCAATAACAGAGGAATGAGGAAAAGAATGAATATTTATTGAGCACTTAGCCAGAGTCTGGTAAGACATATATATGTTCCTACATAAATCTTCAAAAAGCTTTAATGAGGTTGTGAAAATTTTCCCTGTTTTATACATGAGGAAATTGACATTTGGGAATGATAACTAACTTGCCTAAGGCTATTTGGGAAGCTAGACTAGATATCAACATTGACTTGCCTGACTTACCAAAGTTTAGGGGTATAAAGAGTTTGACTGAGATTTTGTAGAATAAATGTTAGAACCCCATTTTCCAATTGTGTTTATTTCATCAAGGCTTATAACTCTTGCCCATAATTTGTTTTCATGTTAAAACTGGGTGTTAATTTTGTTTTACTTTTTTATGGGTATATTGGGAAATCAGGGAAGACAATGGATTTAACAGTGCTCTGAAATGAAGTGTTATACAAATACAAGTTATTAGTATTGTTTCATTACAATATAAATATTGAATAGACAAGAAAACCTAAAAACATTCTACATTGTTATTATAATTCTTTGGATGCTAACAAAATTTCATAAAGTCTTTTACAATGAAGTCTGCCTCATGGATGGATTATTAAATAATCCCACACCATTATTCTTCAACTATGAATGAAAACTAAATCCCATAGTTATATTTCTTTGTATTCAAAATAAATTGACCTCTTGACAGTCTATATTTAATGATTTCTTAGAGGCGAATAAAATTCAAAACATAAATTACATTGTCATTAATATTTTCATACCATGTTCACCTCCTTTCCTTAGACACTGGGAAGTGAAACTAGTTCTATTAGTAGTATTGATTCATAGATTGGTCATTTATATAGATAAGGTAAAGGGTTGGTGGGTCAGATACCATAATTATGCAGATAAAATTAGCTTTCCATTTATTTATTCTTTTACCATTTTTTAAAAATTTTAATTAAAAAGTTTTAATTGTTATTATAAAGGGGATGTACAGAGGGATTACAATAAGTCAGGTAAAGAGTACATTTCTTTTTTGAACAATGTCACCTCTTCCTTTGCTCTCTCCCAGTTTTTCCCTCCCATCTCCCACCCACCAGTTGTATAGTTCATTTTCAATATAGTATCTAGTAAGTGCCATGACTGAATTTATTCAACCTTTGTCACTCCATTTCTTTGCCTCCCCTTACACTCCCAAAGACATATACATGAAGAAGCAGAACAAAAATAAAAGAAAACAAAAACAGCAAAAAAGGAAAAAAAAACCTCTTGTTTCCATTTTTGGGTGTTCATTTCAATAAATATTATTTCATATGATCTGATTCACATAGGCATTTTGTCTTTCTGTACCTCACCTATACTGTTCTAATCATTAAGACAGAAGATCAGCATATACTTTTAGTAATAATAAATTAGACCGAACAGCTTTCATTTCTGACTTATTTTTCCACCTTTAGCATAAAGTACTAAGTGACACACACACACACACACACACACACACACACACGACCATATATTCTATTCCCTGAGAGTAAGTCTATGCAAGTCAATCAAAGAAAAATAAGGCTATATTTAATAGAAAGCTTAAAGAATATCTAATTATTTTGTTAATGATGTGTGTGTATTGTTTGATACCATGTAAGCATGCAATTGGTTATTTAACAAATTACACTGACTGTGTCCATTCTAGGGCTTACACGATACCAAAATAATGAGAGAGTGAAGTGACACAACTTTCTTAGAATTCCACTGACATACACAAAATAACACAGGGGTTGTGGAGTTGCCCATGATAAAGTCTCCAAGAATTTAGTTGTGAATATACCACAGCAAGTGAAGTAGGGACATGCTGGCAAGTTTTGTGTTACAGATGAGATCTTGAATATCCTTCAGAGGCCTGTGGATGAAAGTCTTTTTCCTCAGCTTGGTCTTCTTGGCAGTTTGAGGGACCTTTACAAGGCAGAGAATCTAGTGAGAGGTCTTTGAGGTATTGGTGGCTTCACCTTGAGATGATTATGGAATCCTAGCTCTTATCTCTTTTGCTTCCTGCAATGAAGTGAGAGGTTTTGCTCTGCCGTGTGCTCCTTCCTTGGTGCTTCGATTTGCCACACATCAAAAGCTGTAAGGAAAATCAATCAAGGATTACTATTCTCAAACTATGTGCCAAAAGGAGTCTTTTCTCTTTTCTCTAGACATCAATGATATCCATCATTGATTGTAGCGATGGAAAGCTAACAAATACAGTGTGTATAGGGGTGAAAATCTTGTCACCCAAATCCACTACACTTTGGGATTTATGACTCTTGCTTTCAGATCAACTCCTTCTCAAGCTTCATTCCCCAGAAGCATTATGAAGCAGAAAAGATAATCTCCTGTCAGAGGAGTTGACACAGGGATTTTACATCAAAGGTGAAACAGGTTCATTCTGGGATCAGAAGCAGAAAGGCTGGAAGCATTCCCATTCCCCATGGTACTGTCAGGCACTGCAGCTTGCCAGCTAAGGAAGAGAAGTTGCCTTGGCAAACCAATGGTGCCTCAAGGCAGTGGATGATCCTAACAGGGCTGCTTGATTCTTGACATACATAAGCTTTTTCAGTGATTCTAAGAACTACTTGAGGGAAAGAAACTCTAGAAAAGCCTGGGCTTCTAGCCATTCCAATTTATTTGTAAGTGTCAGTAGTGCTACATTGCCTTTGCTTAAGAAAGCTGCTTAGATTGCCAGTAAATAACTAAATAATTCATAAACAAGCAGCTAGATGATAAGAATGCATTCATTTTGAAAATACATTTTAAAATAAAGCCATACTTGGGGAAAATTTCAAAACCGTATCTTACAAATCTCTTCTTTACAAATGTAACCACATGGACATGATATTGGTACTACGTAGATTGCATGCTGGGGTTGTGCCTTGTAGTCCACTACTTGAGCTATGTCTCCAATGCTCTTTTATTTATTTCCTAGATTGTGTTTCACTCTTTTCCCAGTCTCTGTCCTCATACCTAATCTTCCCACAAACCGAGCATTATAGGCGTGAACCACTGTGTCAGACTTTAAAGATCAAGTACCATTACTAACCTGAAGAATTGGCAGAAATCAGGAAAGTAATGATGTAAATAGTGATTATAAAATAAAGTAGGTGAGTGAAAATTGAGTACAGCTATTGTTAGCCCTAACATTAATTAGCATTGAATATAGCTTTAATATTAGTGCTGGAGTGTGGTTACTTGTTAGTTGATTCTCAATATCACAACTGTGTAACAGTTATCCTGGCTTAGAAATACTAGTGAAGGACACAAAGGGAAATTGTATTGAAACTTTGGTTTGAATCACATGTTTGAAGTCAGCAAGTTGAATTAAACTCCATATTTCAATCATTCTTATATCTGGTGAGCCAAAGCAATACCAGCAGCACAATTAGTTTTTCCCAGTAGAAAGGAGACAATTATTTCATTGGGGGGATCTAGGGCCATCTAGGAGACTACTTTGTTGTGCTTCTCTCATCTGTCCGATTTGGAAGAATCATAGATCATGAGATACCATGGATTTCAAATGCTTTAGGGGATGGTGTAAGTGAAGCTGCCAAGTCAATAAGATGTAAGATAAGTTATTCAAAATGAAGAATAAGAAGGGAGAAGAATTTGAAAATGCACTTGTGGATAAGAAAGACCTTAAAATTCATTCCAGAAAAATGTTTCATGAGGCACATGGGTAGTTTCTTGAATTCTGCATGCAACCTTTCCTATGTATGTATGGATTTACAATATTCTGCTAAAAAGAAATATTATGTACTTTTTCTTTATCTACATTTTTGAGGAGTTTATGTTAGTTATAGCTGCTATAACAAACAATTCCAAAATCCTTAGATTTCTTTCTCATCCATAACCGTTTTAGTTCAGTTGGGGAAGTGAAGAGAGCAAGTATAGCCACACAAAGTAAGTAATGACCTTGTCTTTCTCATTCTCCAGGGTCTCTTTGAAGTCCTGGACACTCTGTCTCCAGCCGACTATCGATAATGACAGAGTATGGAAATTTTGAAGGACACTTCAGCCCTTGTAAAGGTTTATGTTACTTTTGCCTACATTGTATTTGTCTGTTCTCATAACATAGTCCCCATGTAGTTCTTAAAAACTTGAGAAATATAGTTTTCCTTGTTGCCTAGAAGGAAAATAAATCTTGTGGTAATGACTCAGAATTATTTCTGCCATAAGGTTTGTGGCTATAAATGTTTAGGAAACATTGCTTTGGTCACTATTCATTTGTGGCGGGTATATTTTTCAGGGTAAAATGGTTTAGCTTTCTAGAACTGTTGGACCACTTATTAGAATGAATTCAAGGTGGTAGTACATTTCTCCAGAGCAATAGTGAAAGGTTTGTTTGGTCTCTTCAGGAGCTGTCAGTGGAATTTAACTCTTTTTGTTTCTGTAATACCTATAAATAGGAGAGAAAAATCTCAGGAAATTCTCAAGTATCTGTTTATCTCTAAGTGAGATAAATTAATCTGGGGATATGAGTAGTTTTCTTTCATGGTTTATTTCTGTATTTTCTTTCTCTCTTTGTTTCTTTCTCCCCTCTCTCCCTCCCTCCCTTCCTCCCTCCCTCCCTCCCTTCTCTCCTTCCTTCCTTCCTTCCTTCCTTCCTTCCTTCCTTCCTTCCTTTCTCCTCCTCCTTCTTCTTCTTCTTCCACTCCTTCCTCCCTCCCTCCCTCCCTCCGTCCCTTTTTTCTTTCTTTCTTTCTTTCTTTCTTTCTTTCTTTCTTTCTTTCTTTCTTTCTTTCTTTCTTTCTTTCTTTCTTTTCCTTCCTTCCTTCCTTCCTTCCTTCCTTCCTTCCTTCCTTCCTTCCTTCCTTCCTTCCTTCCTTCCTTCCTTCCTTCCTTTCTTTCTTTCTTTCTTTCTTTCTTTCTTTCTTTCTTTCTTTCTTTCTTTCTTTCTTTCTTTCTTTCTTTCTTTTTATTTCTTTCTTTCTTGTGAGGAGAACTCATGTCTAAAATAGGCTCAGACTTGGGAGTGAGAATGTAGCTATGCCGTGACAGCCTGCCTATAGGAAGTGAGTTACTGGAACTTGGTTACTTGGTATTTGTTAAGTGTCTGAGTTCTTCCCCTGAAAACTTGTGAGAGTATTGGCTAAGTTGTGATAAAGGATGTCAAGATATTCAGTTGGGTTTATGGTTCGGTTTGCCTTCAGCCCTCAGGAATGTTTCCTTTACTTGTTGTGTAGTCCATCCAGGGTCTTCTGGCTGATCATAGCATATATGAATTAACTTATCTAAAATGAAGGCAAGAGTAGAGATATAGGGAACTAGAGCAATGTATCAAACTCTTGTTATAAAACAAATGAAATAAAAATATTTTATTAATGAGCATCTTTTTAATATTTTGGAATGATGAAGATTGTTATATAAGTATCACTTTAAATATTCCTAATCTTAGGAGTAGTACAAACCATTGAGTTTGAAAACCTTATTTGTATACCTTAGTAATAAAAATTGTGTTTGTGTAGCTCAAGTACACATACTTTTAGTCATAAACTATGTTCATGTACATTTGAAATTAGAGTCTATAGTATCAAATCCTTACATACAGATAAAATGAGAATGGAAGAAATTATACTAATGTATCTGTTGAAACTTCTTGCTCTCGTTCTGGGCTTTTCTCACTGAAAATGTTTTGTTTGCTTGCTTGTTTATTTATTTATTTTTTACATATGCAAGACATTTTGGTGTATTCTCTGAATCAGAGTTTCCTGAGCATCGAGCTAGTTATGTCTTTAGAACTCTGCCACAGAAATTCCATGTACGTTTTTAGAATGCTAGATGTCACACAGTCACATTGTTGAAATGGCAGGTTGTCAGACAGGCTGCTTTTAGGTCCTGGGAGAGAACATGTAGCTTCCTCAGAAAGCATTGCTTTTTACTCAGCTACTATGAGTCCATCATACCTCTAAGCCTCTGGGATGCAGTGTAAGATGATGAAAAGCAAGACCAACAATTTCCTCCCAACCAAGCATAATTCAGAAAATAATGAAAACAGATTTGCCCCAGAGTCTGAGACAAAAAAGATACAAAAGTTTTGAAACGCTTAGAAAAGTAAGCCAACAAAAATCTAAAGTAGAGTGATGACTATCCTAGCAATAAAAATAATAAGAACCAATGACTACTAAATACTCATATGTGCCAGACATTGTCCTTGCTAAGTATTTTATGCACACTATCACAGTTTTTTATACAAACCCAAGAAATGTGTGTATTTAACCAACTATGCCATCTTAAGCAAGTCACTTAATCTCAAATATTCTCAGTTTGACTCTCTTTAAATAGAAATTGACCCATCTGAAGGATCTTATAGAAGTTGTGCTAACCACTTAGCATGGCTATGTTTGGAGACATGTTTTCTAACTATTTGAGATATTCTTTCAACCATCATTAAAATGTAATATAGTTTCCGTGTTCTAAGGGTTTTCAGTTTGTGAAGAAATTTCACTTGCAAGAAAGGCATGTTCATAAACAAACAGAAGATAATCCTTCCTTTGTGTTGTTTTATTTTTCCTTTGACTTATATAGCCTCAGGTTTGGGACAAGAAAATGAACCATGGGTTGTTGAGAGGAAGTAATTCTTCTCCCTCCGAGGTGGTGAGATAGACTTTAATAATCCCTTGTATATACTGGACACTTAAAGCTTTCAAAATCCTTTTACACTGCTGATTTCTTCTGATCCTACTTTTTATTCTCTACCAACTATATTGAACATACAGAATTCAGATTCAACAAATTGTTCTGATTAATCAGATATCTGTGCTTTTATTGAAACTTTTGTGAATTTTGGTCACCAACTTGGTGACTTAAACTTACTCAGTTTTTATGTTCATCCCAATAGTAACTTCAGCTCAGCTTGCCTCCCTCCACTTCCCTCCCTTCTCCTCTTCTCCCCTCCCCTTTCTTCTCCTTCCCTCTCTATCTCCTTTCCTTCCTTCTTTCTCTTTTATTCCCCCAATATTTATTTAAGAATCTAATGGCAATTCTTATAGTAGATTCTAGGCTAATAATTGATAGAATTGAGTCTTCAGTCTCAAGAACATATTCAGGGGTTTACTCCAAATGGTATAACTCCTTTGATCTTACAGTTTAACACAATGAATACCAGGTAACTGGAACTAGGGGGAGGGCAGTGGCTTGAAGTCAAGGAGAGGAGGGTTGATGAGTGGAATGAGGAAGGATGGGAAAAAGCAGTGATAGTATTCAATGTATATACTTGGAAATGGAACTAAGGAAATTGAGGGGATGGGTGGGGGTGGGAGAGACAGGGAACAATTATGAAAGGATTGACACTGATCAAGATTCATTGTACTCATAACCTGGCATGTAGAATTGAAACCCCTTTGTACAACTACTTAGAGATAACAAAAATAAAAAATAATAAAAAGAACTCAGTCTTATTGAGGAAATAAACAAGAAGAGTGACCTTTACTTCATGCTGTGACATTGGTATATTAGTGGGAGCAGGCTTCGAGGGAGGGGTTGAGCAGAGGCCTGATCCCAACCAGAGTGCATGTACCCCAGGTTATAGAGAACAGGAAAGGCAGAGAGGCCTGTGTGAGCAAGGTCCCCAAGTTTACTCCTCACCCTCTGGTGGTTTGACCAAAGGCTAAGGAAAATTCACAGTGCTTTTAAGTTAAGAATATTTTCAGATTCAAGGTAAGGGATATTTTAGAATTTGGACTTGACATATCAAACCAGAGATGCTGAGAATTTTTTGATGCACTGTTTATTTCCAGGTTATTCTCCTTTGGTCAATCGAAGGTGCAGATTGAGCCACTGGCCCAGCCCATATCCATGGGCATGCCAGTGATGAAGGGTGTGTTTGTCTGAGGGCCTAAGTACCAGGGCAAACTGCCCAGCTCAGATGAATCAATGGACTAAAAATTGTCTTCCCGGCAGGCACTGCCAAGCAGCCTCTAGCCAACACTTCAGGCAACTGAGAAAAGACCCATTGAGCTCGGCAGGAGGTTCTGTTTCAGCTGACTCAGCGCCTGGGAAGCACTTCTCCAGTCATTTATATCTTCACTTTTCCTCTCCCAGCTCGGCTCTGTGTTTCTACTCTTGATGAGGTCTGCTTTGTGCCAAGCTGGGAGGCACTGAGGTTTCAGATGACTGTACCTTATCAACATCTCCGTGTGCTTTTGACAGGCTCATAAAATAGACCTGGTCTGATAGCCCATTTTCTTCCTCTATTAGTTTAATTGACATTTGGGTTTGGCCCAAGCCATAAAGGTTTTAGTTCAAGAAAAACATTTTTGGAGAATGATGAATGGGATTAATCTTGCAAAGATCGTGGAAAATAATATTTGCATTTGAAACTTGTCTTTTAAGAAACTTGTGAAAAGTCATAAAAACCAGTTGGTGGTGGAAGGGGGTCTAGAACCTGGAATTAGCTTGAGCTTGGGCTAATTCTAGTGTTCTACAAATTAATATGTTCTCCTTATTTTTTAAGGCCATGTAAAGAAATAATGTATTTAAATTTTTTTGTAAGGAGACTGCTTTGAAGTAAATTTGGCACATAGCATTACCATAACCACATATATAGATGAAGGATATTAGGCACATATGTCAAATGTTAACCAAAGATGAACAAAGGATGTGAAAATAGAAATATTTCTTTCCTAGCACTAGAGTACTAGAGCCTTGGGGTCTGACTTGTTTACTTGCTCACTGCTGGTACTTTACCACTAGAACCACTTTTCCAGTCAGACATTTTTCTGGTTAATTGGAGAGGGAATAGCAAGGACTTTTGTGTCCTGGCTGGGTTTCAGCCTTGATCCTCTAGATCTCAGACTTCTAAGGAGCTGGAATTAGAAGCACAAACCACTGGCACTTGCCTGGCTTCTGTTAGGACTATTTCTATTAGGTTACCGAGTTCCAGAAATCCAAAACTAGATCTGTGTTGAAAGAGAGACACAATAGAGAAATTTCTGCCCCTACTAAGAAATGGGTTTGAATCAAGTCTTTTGTTATGGTGGTTTCCCAGATGCTGCTCATGTGTGGAATGTATAAATAGCCCTGCTACAGTCTTAAAAAACAGAATGTTTATAGAGGACAATACTGAGATATCAATGGGGAGTCAGCCCAGGTTGAACCTTCTTCACCCGAAGAGCTCTGACTCCGTGTGATTGATTTCTGCCACTCTGGAATGCAAATCCATAGCAGGGAAAAACCTTGAATTGTGTAAGAGGAGTTAGATATTGTTTCAGAGCAGTTAGATTTTTATGACCTCCTTATTTTTAATTGCTGGTAAATGTCAATTGATGAAATGAACAACAGTGTTTGAAACAAAGAATAAATGCCTGTAGGATAGATAAAGCTTATAAGTTGTTCGTATGTGCTATTTGGATGGTAAAATCCACAGTCTTGGGGAATGTTAGTACTTCACATCTTCATAAACATTCTGAAACTCCCTCAGAGAAGTGTCCCTTAGCATCAACAAGAGGATCACTAAAGTGTATATAATGTGCTGTAAGTCTCCGTAAGGCTCACAATCATCATGACACATTTTGAACATGTTTTGAATAGTTCCAAAGGAACAAGTGATAGGTATTAAAAATGGAGAAACAATAGAAACCTTAAATTACTTTTTTGGTACTTCTGAACTGAATAGTCTGCCTTTTAGATAACATCCCTCGTGTTTCATTCTTAAGTCACACTATGAGCCTTTTCTACACTCTGTAGGCTGATAGGTAATTTTGAAGGCCTGAAACTCTTTTCTCCATCTTTCACTTTTCCCTTGGACCACCATAATATGTGATCACTTGGGCGATGCACGCTAGCCAAACCATCCTTCTGAGGATATGACACCCTGAATGATGTGGTAGTTCTCTGAAGTTTATGCAATAGACATGATAGCTCTCTGTAGGCTTTTGATGGAGCCCCATTTTCTTATGTGGCTCAACATATTCTCATGAGATCTCTTCTTTACCTCCTCTTTTGCTGTTGCAGATAATGCTTCCACAGAGATGATTTTTAACATCTTCCTTTACTCTGCTTCTGTAATTGCCAGTATGACATCTAGAAAAGCCATCAATTTACTTAACTCAATCAGCATTATTTTCTGCCTAACTTACTTCAGGTAGCTTGACCTTCATGGAAAAAAGGAGGGTGAGGAGATTGTTCAAGTAATATGTACAGAACTTGTTGTTCTCAGTGATTGTAAAGTGAGAAGAGGCAATATGCTTCTAATTTTTAAGCATGAGAGAATTTGCTACATGGCAATATAGGACAAAAGAATGAATAACTCATACAATTGGGGACACTAAGGCCTAGCAGTTTTCAACTCAAATGACTGATATTTGGGCTAAAACTTAAGAGACTTTCTGAAACTCAGACTAATTGGAAGCTAAGTCTAGGTTGGAGAATGTTTCCATCTTGGATACTGTGGCAGTTTTAATAACTTCTGTCCTACATCTTGTGTTTTTTCTTTTTAAGTCATCCTCTTTTTAGGAGCCAAATGATCATAGTTTGCCTCTTATTTTATGAAGAGAAATTTCTTCATCTTCTGATATCTTTCTCCTGTTAACCTCCACCATTTTACGGTGGTCAGTTAATTGGTCTCCAGCTCTTCAACCCATTTTCCTAATGAAACAAATGCACAAAGAATGAGACAAACAAGGGCTTTGCTGAAGATGGAGCAAGGGTCTCCATCCCAAACCTCAAACAAGCTAGACAGAGATCTTCACAATTATGGAGCCAAGTTAACCTTCTAATGATCTAGAATAGGTCAAAAATTTTCTTTTTTATTGTTTTGGTTTGTTTTTGGTTCAGAAAACTTCAAGTTATTAGCCTAAAGAAATGTCTAAGTGTTCTGTTTATTAAGTAAATAAATCAGTATTAAGCAATGTAAGCATTGAAATCCATACAACCTGATTTTTTTTTAAAACAACTTAATAGCATTTGACAAATGAATCTATGGAAAGAAAAGAATTTTACTTGAATGAGTACAATCGTTAATGGAGTGTGTGTGTGTGTGTGTGTGTGTGTGTATGTGTGTGTGTACACATGTTAGGCACTATAAAAATTCTAAACCATGGGATTCTGTTGTCCTATTTCACATTGATTTTTGTTCTGTACCTGCTTTTAGTCACAAGAAGAGATGAAAAACTCAGCTTTACAAAGATACGACATCATCAAAAAGAATGTCATACAATCAGATTTTGAAACTGTAAAGTCCCTTGAGATAGTAGTTTGTATGATTTCTGAGAAATGCCAACTGTTTCCCCTGAACAATACAAATATCTGACAACAGCCTTGCCATACCTGTAGCACTTTGAGACATCTCAGCTGATGGAAACAGGGCAAAGAGTCAACTATCTGAGTCATAGCCCTAGATCAGTTTGCTAGCATTGTGACAGTGAGCAAATCATTTAGCACATTCCTTTAACCTTTCTTTCCTTACTGCAATGGAAGATATTTGGATTTGTTAATCCCGTGTGGATCCCTCTAGTTCCCAATGCCTGTGACTAAATGTCTTCTATTATCAGTTCTGCTATGGAAGCTTGAAAAGAGTGCACTGCCTTAAATAGCAAGTAATTATTTTTCTGGGTCCTTGTTTTGAAAGCAAGTATAAAAATGGTCTTGAATTCAGTCATCTAACCCCACCCTGACACCACACTTCCAAATTCTCTTAGTCCTGCAAGCTCGGAATTCTTGAAGAGGAATTATGCAAGGAATTCCATGCATGCTTCATATCAGGCCTGGGACAGAGTGGAAAGAGAGGAGCTTGTATGAGCTGATGCTTTGAAACAAGTGAAATACCTTTATGTGCACAGTTTGTCTTGCTACATTAGGAAATACATTTTGGCGCTCGTTGTCTTTTGAGGGCTAAGAATTTAAATTAGATTGAAAAAATCAAATATTTCTAGTCAATATCCATAAAACTTCAGAACCTGGACAGAATGAAGACAGATTTGTCCATTAATTTTGAGCAGAAATAATGAATAGGTATGTCATTGGAGGTTTGAACAAGTCAAATGAAAAGTAGACATATGTAACAATTTCTTATTTATTATTCAAATGGAAAACACAGGAAAATTATTTTTACTAGTGTTTTTCATGGAACAGAAACCCTCCATTATTTATAATCGTTTCTTGTATTGTCAGTCATGGGGCTTGAACTCAGGGGCAAGGCACTTTCCCTGAGTTCTTTTTGATCAAGGCTTTGAGCCACAGCTTCTGACTTCTCGTTTTCTGGTGGTTAATTGGAGATGAGCGTCTCCCAGATTTTCCTGCTTGGCCTGGCTTTGAATAGCAATCCTTAGATCTCTTGAGAGGAAAATATATGTATTCATATAAATGACAGATATATATGTATACATGTATATCATGTCCACCTGTGTATACAGTGCATCTTGATACATATGTATATTTTTCCAAAGGTAAATAACATTCTTAATGGTTTATTAAAAATGATATAATACTTCACAATATAAATATACAATTGCTATATATATGTATACAATAACACATTGATTTTTAGCTATATAATTAATGGAATAGCTTCTAAAATAAGAATGTTTAATATAGAAGCATACATTCTTTTTAAAATTTATTTTCATTTAAAAATTTTTATCTTTAAGAATTTCTACAAAGGAGATATTCAACAAGGTAGTATATGAACACAATCAGTCTTGATCAGTGTCACCTCTTTCATCATTTTCCCCTTCCCTCCCCACCCATCCCCCAAAGATGATTTTTATATTCCTTGCTGTGAGAGAAAGCTTAGCTCAGAAGCTTTCCAAGAAAGACTTATTATTTCTAGTCCTTTTATATAATGCATGAGATTGCAATGAACTTGAGTAAGTGATGGCAAAGCCAGTGATAATTTAGTACCTCCCAAATGCCCCAAATCCTGTGTGTTTTTCTTTTTTTCTCTGCAAAAGAGGATCTACTAAAAAAGCACGGGAATCTTTATTTCAGCCTTACAAAAAAGAAAGGCTAATACTTAAGAATTTTCCAGAAGTTAATCCTGAAGGGGTTATCTGCTTTGGAGAATAAAATAAGGTCACTCAAATTCCGTTGCCCATGATATCTCCCTTCCGTTTTTCTCCCCTTAAGGATCCTGTGCCCCCCCCCCCCCGCCCCCATCTTAGGACTCCCTTTGCTTGGCCTACTTAAAATCCCCAAATTCACATGTAAATTAGGATAGGCATGATTTCCAACCTGCCCACAGATGCCAGAAATTAAGATACTGACATATCAATGTTAGTAACAACCATGCACCAAAAGTCAAAACAGAGAGACATGCGTTCCATTATTTTGGAAGCCAGGGAGTGGTTGAAAATTTTCTATTGAAAGTTCACTTCAAGAGGGACAGTCTGTGTGTCAACAAGAGCTGATGAAGTCAGAAACTTTCTAGGCCAAGCAGAGAGAGGCAGAGAAGAGAGAATGTTTCTGTGGAATGAGCAGTTAAACGTGGAAGCCTGCGAGGCTCAGGAAAGCTGTTTCCAATCACACATGAAAATTATTTCTTCTTCTTCTTCGCTGGTCTTGTAATGAGACTTTTTAAAAGGGGTTGGAAGCGTAGTGTTAGTGGATTGCCCAATTATTTGTCTAGATAGTTGGAGGATCTTTTTCTTTATCTGTTTTTTTTTTGAAAAGGAAAAAAGAATACATGTGGATTTTTATTCTTGGAGCCACTAGATGAAATATGTCTCCGGAAATCCAGGCTTTTTTTCTGTTTGGCATGACCTCTCATCCATTAGTACCCACGTGGCATTTTAGATGACTTTTTGGAGACTGGACTGCTGTTTCACCCAACACGTGGGTGTGAATAAGTAGAAGTGTTTTGCTTATTCTGGCTTAAGAAAAGTGAAGAACAGGTTTGCATGGCTGGCAAGGACTGATTCTGACACCCAAGTGACAATGGCATTTCAAGAAACAGATGCTTTACCCTGAAAACTTTAGTCACTGTTAAGGTTCTGGGTCTGTCATAAGGCTCAGAATTAGCTTAGATGATGGTTTTTAATTTTTTTTTTTTTTGCCAGTACTGGGACTCAGGGTCTTGCACTTTCTAGACTTGCTTGTTTGGCTAGTGAAAGTTGATGATTATTAATGAAGGTATTCCTTTGACAAATGGCTGAACCAAAATTGTTCACTCGACAATAATATTCTTAAATATTTTCTGTAAAATATATGATGTTTTTGGCTAGACCATTCGTTATTAATAAAGAGTTGGCCTTGTTTTCCAAATATTAGCTCTGAATATTGGGTGTGCTGTTAAAACTGCCTGAAGCTCAGTAGAATAACATCAATGATACTGCTTTGTCAAGCAGATAAAGAAGATAGTATGAGTGATGTAGTTAGTCCAGAGTGGTATTTAATTATTACTCTTTCAAATCTCTTCCTTCACTAACTGAAAGTTCCTGAAAGGACTGACTGTACCCCAACACAGTTGTTTCTATTTTTTAAGCCATTTATAATATTATATCTAGTCTGTAAAAGAGACTGAAGGAATTTATGGAGTTACTGAACTCATGAGCTCTCTAGTGTATAGATTTTTGAGTTGAGATTTTTCTTGGGCTTTGAATTCCATTCACTTTTTGTGTTTTCTGTGGTTATATCAGGAAGATATCCACCTTTTTTTTCTTCTCTGTTAAGTTAAGCAAGCTCTGCACTGGTCTTGACTTTACTGATCTTTGAGTCAGCAGAAAGGAAAGTGGGAGGAAATGAGGGAGGGGGTAACAATATTTGACACGAAATGTACACATTACCTTACTAATGTAACTGCAACCCATTTGCACATCATCCTTACAATAAAAGAAAAAAATGACTAAAGAAAGAATCAAAGATGATCACAAATTCTAGTGTTGATTTAATGGAGCAACGGTGATTGGCCAATCTGCCAATGTGATTGATACTGGTGTAAGAACAACAAAATAACAATACTTTCTCTTCGTAAGAGATAATTTTGCATTCCAAGAGAAGCCTCTGGAGACACCACATCTTTTGTTTTTTTTTTTTTTTTTGGCCAGTCCTGGGGCTTGGACTCTGGGCCTGAGCACTGTCCCAGGCTTCTTTTTGCTCAAGGCTAGCACTCTGCCACCTGAGCCACAGCGCCACTTCTGGCCATTTTCTGTATATGTGGTGCTGGGGATTCGAACCCAGGGCCTCATGTATACGAGGCAAGCTCTCTTGCCACTAGGCCATATCCCCAGCCCAAACACCACATCTTTTGATAGTGCTGTAGCTTCATTGTTAAAAATCTAGCTCATGCCAATCAGGAATGGAAGGGTTAAGAAAGGATTGGTATTTCCTATGCATTTGCCTTCCCTTCTTCTGAGCATGCACACATGCACACATGCATTTGCACACGCACGCGTGTGTGCACACACACACAGAATAGAACCTTATTGCTAATTATGTCATAGTTTTTACCTTGTAGAACATCAACAAGTGTAAAAAAGTGACAGCCAGGTGAGTCACATTTTGGTTTGTTGGATAAATATTTTCCATGTGAGACGCAAAATGAAACTCTTGCCTGTCAGACCTGGAAAAGGTTATTGTTTTCAAGCCACTGGACTACTGTTTGGGCCTGGGATAGTTGCCACAAGTTCATATGGTGAAATTCATAAGGACATTGGCTTTTAGGCACACCCTTGGAGGTTTTCAGTCTAAACTCCCCTGATGATGGTGGATTGTGACCATTTTTAAGTAAACATTGCTTTTCCTCAAAACCTTAGATTTGGTTTCTCTTTATTTTGACTGAGAGAGAAGAATTAGCCTTTCCATTTGTGGAGAACTCAGGCTCAGAGTGAGGTAAAGATGACTTAAGTATCTGTATGTTACTCCAAAGCCTCCCAGTTAGGATCTCTCTTTCTCCTCTCCTCTCTGTCTGTCTCTGTCTGTCTCTGTCTCTGTCTCTGTCTCTGTCTCTGCCTCTCTGTCTCTGTCTCTCTCTCATCAGCCATGGGGTTTGAACTCAGGTTCTGGGTGCTGTCCCTGAGCATTTTTGCCCAAGGCTAGTGCTCTACCACTTTGAACCACAGTACCACTTCTGGTTTTCTGGTGGTTAATTGAAGATGAATCTCATAGACTTTGCTACGCAGACTGGCTTCAAAGCACAGTCCTCAGATCTCAGCCCTCCTGAGTGGCTAGGATTACAAGAGAGAGCCACCAGTGACCAGCACAGTTAGGATCTCGTCACTGGAATCCTTATCTATGTAATACAGTAGGGTTTTGTTCATTAAAAAAATAAACTAAACTACTTCAAGTGAGTAGATTATTATTACTTTGATAGGCCATCATTCAGTCTCTAAGCCTGAGTTCTGTTCTTCAGAGCATGTGCTAGCTCTGTTCTGCTCCATGATTCAGTGTCCTAAACCTTTAGCTTTTGCGCTACCCCAGTTGCTGAAAATATATTCACTTCAGAATGCTTCAAGAATAGTAAATAAGAAAAATGTGATGTGCAAAATATATGATTAAGAAAATTAGAAGTGAACATGAAGAACAAGTTTTGAGGACTTAGAGAAATACAAATTTGGGGGATTTATAGAAACACAGTCTTCAAGGGCCTATGAGAAAGAAACTATTCAGATAAAATGTGATGAATGTTATGCCAGGAGAAGGAGAAGATGCCTTGAGAATACATATTAGAAAAACTTAACCCAGACTCAGGTCCAAGGGAAGCCTTTCCAATGGTATAGCTAGAAGACAAAAAGGTACTAACTACATGAAAGATAGAAGAGTGAGGACAAGAGGGCCAAGCAGGGAGATGATCCAAAAGGTGGAACAGCAGATTCCAGGAGTCTAGACTTTGTGTAGAGTCTTTGCATCTGACCAGTTCAAAGAACTGAAAGAAGATTGTGTTATTTCTGGAGAGAGAGGGAGAGAAGCTAAATGTGAGAGGCCGAAAGAATTCAAATGGAGAAAAGCCATGAAAACCCATTAAGGTTTTTGGATTTTTATCCTAAAGCATTGCTAAGCCACTGAAATTTCCCAATCTCATAAAAATAATCTGAGGATTAATAGCAAGGTGCAATATAAACAGGTTTGTAGTTGGGGGATACTTTGATGGCAGCTGATGAGGGATTGCGGGGCGGTGGGGGGGTGGTAAATTAAGCTTGCAGGCAGGGAAGCTAGTTATGAAGGTATTTATTTCATTGGGAGAATGGAATTGTGTTATTCATCTTTATAGTGTCAGCACCCAGCACTCCGCCAGGCATCTAGTGTGTACTGAGTAAATATTGCTTGAATTGATGTGTAAAGAAATGTTCATTGAGGGGAAGAAAACTCCCCAAATATGTCTTGCTCTTTTTTGGCTATATTTATTTATTTAATTTTTAGCAGTACTGGGGTTTGAGCGCAGGGCTTTGCATTTGTTATTCTGGCATTCTACCACTTGAGTTATGCTTCAAGTTCTGCTTTTTTCTTTTCTGATTGTTTTGAAAATGGAATGCAATGAGCCTTTTATCCTGGGCTGGAATCAAACTGTGATTCTCAGCATCCTAAATAGCTAGAATTACAGATACGAGCTGTTGGTATCTGACTGTGTTCTTTATGCATGCTTTTCCTTTTGTCCGATATGTACATGTTTTTCAGTCTATTTGAATAAATATTAGTTATGATTTTAAGTTCAACTCAAGAATGCTTACTCTTACGGATTTTGTGACTATGCCTCATTTTATTGATTTTCTATTTCCTTCATTTATACTAGGATAGGACTGTTTAAAGCTTTCAGGGAGTATATAATGTATGATTTTGTTTAATTTAACCTGCTTTAAATATATCGGTTAAATATCCCTATCTATCTATCTATCTATCTATCTATCTATCTATCTATCTATCTTTCTATCTATCTGTCTTCCACATATCATTGATTTCTTATTCTATCAATTTTTTTTTGTGTGTGTGTGCTGGTCCTGGGGCTGGCCATGAGCATTTTAGCCTAGGGCTAGCTGTCTACCAGTTGAGCTACTGATTTGCTCCAGCTTTCTGGTAGTTAATTAGAGGTAAGAGTCTCATAGACTTTCTTGCCTGGCTGGCTTCAAGCTCCAATCCTCAGATCTCAGTCTCCTAAGTAGCTAGGGTTACAGGTGAATGCTACAGAGTCCTGTAGGCTTTGCCAGCTGTTTTTAAGACTGGTAGGCTTGGCAAGCTAACCTTATCCATATACAATTGTGAAAACACACAATTTCTTCTGAAATTTTACATATATATCTATATCTCTATATATCTGACCATATAGATGTATGTGTATATATGTATATATGTATATGTATGTGTATATATGTATGTGTATATTATATAATTATATATGCCTTTTGTAGTTTTTAAAGAATTATAGGTGCTCCAATTATTATAGAGTTGTAGAAGCTTAGTGGTTAAGTGCATCATGCTATATTCATATGTAAAATATACTGAATAGCAATATGACTTGGGAAAATTAACAAGGAATGGTAATAGAAAAAGTGAAGTTATAAGTCAATAATAAGCATTTTGTCTATAGTATTTTTTCATTATGGTAATACAGTTAAACCATCAGCATAAATGCTATGTCAAAGCAAAACTATTTTCTGTCCTTTCCTATTGCAAATAACTGTAGTTGGCAAATAAGACTGCCATTCACCATTCACAAACTCCTCATACACCTTCTTGGCAGCTAAATCAGAAGGAAAAGAAAACTTCTAAATTGGCCTTTTAGAAGGCAAGTAGATGGCTTTCTTTATCCAGACCAGCAATTGGAAAGTTACCACCCTCACATTTGTATAAGCTGAGAGAGCAAACCACCTGTTCAAGCACTGGGACACACAACATCTAATATATTTCCCATGAGTGCACAGAGAGGTGAAATATTGACAGGCTCTAGCCATGTTTCACAATGACACAGCAGCATAGAAATATCTCCAAACAGGGTTCCAGATACCAAGCCTGAAGGTAGCTTATCATTTTTATTCTGGCATTTGCTTATATTCTAAAAGTAATTATCAGAGGTAGGACACCAACATCCTTTCTTCATCTCTAAGGAATCGTATTTGACTTGTTTCTTGTCTTATTTAATTACACTGAGGCATTTCCAGAATGCTGTAGCCAGTGATGTTTTGGCTTATGTTGGTGGCAAAACACACTCCAAGAGTTGTTATCACATCTCATAAATGTCTGAGAGGAACAACCCTGAAGTGCAAAGTGTATTTGTTGAATGCAAAACATGTCTAATGCAAAACAGCAAAACAGCAACAACAGCCAAACACAGAACCCTTTGTAAAGAAACAATTCCTTCTCCTTAATGGAAGATGGTGACCAACGGCCAATAGAACTGTCTCAATGTGTTATCAAGAATTCAAAGGGAATACCAAAATTGAGAGACAAAGGGTAAAATACGAGAAACAACGACAAAAGCAATACTTGCAAAACTGTTTGGTGTAAGTGAAATGAACACCTCAGGGGGGGACAGGGGGAGGGGGGAGGGGGGTATGAGGGACAAGGTAACAAACAGTACAAGAAATATATCCAATGCCTAACGTATGAAACTGTAACCTCTCTGTACATCAGTTTTATAATAAAAATTAAAAAAAAGAAAAAAAGAATTGAGCTCTTTGCTTTCCTGTTTCCCATCTGCAACCTATTTGACCTCTCACGCATGTGTTCTGCTTGGCTCCCAGTAACGAAACCAGGCAACATGTGCAGAATTTACACTGGGTTTTCAGACCTAATGCCTGAGCTACTGTCTTTCAGTCTCCCAAAAAACCTTGTGTGGTAGATACTCTGATCATCACTTCAGAAAACTGAAGTAAAAGAAAGCTGACTGAGGTCATACAGGTAGTAATTAAGAACACATCAAATTCTGATCATTTGAGTCACTAACCACCATGCTATATATGTTCAATTAATAACCACAGAATGTTAAGAGTAATATTTGAGTACTCTATAAATAGAAGCTAAATATTAGCTACTATCAGCTCTTTTAAATAAGTTTATAAGAACTCTTGCAGGTCCCCAACTTTGTATCTCAACTGATATGCTCAGAGAAGAAATTCTATTCTCTGAGGGGAATTGAGAATAATACCATCAGTCTATGAACTAGTGGTTGTTAAGCATCCCCAGGCTAGACGTTTGAGAACTACATAAAAGGAGGAAGTTAAGGCTGGCACAATCATGGACGTGACAGAGGACAGAAATGTGAGACATGTAAAGGAACAGTCATCATCTGAAGCTCAGCAAAGCTGCTTGTTTCTTTCTTGAGTCAAACAGGCCATGGACAAGGGAAGAATAAGGTAATGATGCTGAATAAAAGTTGTCTATAAGTAACTTTGAAGCCCATAGCATTCTCATACTTATAAATACTTCTGAGGCTATATAGTTTTCACTTGTATTTGATGAGATTACCTTTCCTCCAATAACCCCCTTGCCCTAAATGTAGCCAACTTTCATATGGGAAATGTACTTGAAGCCTAGAGTAGAAGCCAGAAAAAAAGTACATACTGAAGTAGCTCCTCATCCCTGTTACATACTAAGAAATATTCATGATGATTAATTTGTGCTTGCTATCTCACACAGTTATGCACATACCTAAATTAACACTATGTGAAGCATATTGATTTAGATGCCCTGAGCATAGGTAATTCTAAGAGTTTTGGGAGTTCTATAGAGTGGCTACTTAGTATGATGGTGTATTTCTGTTCATTGAACGCTCTTGATTTTAGATCTCCCTCATTTTAGTATATCTTCGTAACTCATTTATGGTTACCTCCATGACTTTTCATTGCTCTATATTGAAATGTACTGGATAGAAATTGAATTAATATTCTAGAGCTGTGGTTTATTGGGAAGTCCTTTTATCTAGGAATATGAAGTGAGTTCAAGGATCACAGTGAAATGTTTTGATTTTTAAAAGTTACCATGAAAAGAATATTAAAAGAAAATGTGTTGTTTAACTACAAAAGCAATACTTGCAAAACTGTTTGGTGTAAGTGAACTGAACACCCATGGGGGGAAAGGGAAAGGGGGAGGAGGGAGGGGGTATGAGGGACAAGGTAACAAACAGAACAAGAAATGTATCCAATGCCTAACGTATGAAACTGTAACCTCTCTGTTAATCAGTTTGATAATAAAAATTTGAAAAAAAAAGAAAATGTGTTGTTAAGGAAGGATTATATAATATAATAAAACCTTAGAATCTCAGTGAATTGTGATCATAAAGACTTGTTTTTCATTCATCCTACATGGGTAGGTGATGGTTTTCTTTAGTTTCATATTGATTCTCGGACAAAGAATTACTGTTTGGAGTATTGTCACTCATAATGGGAGAGAAGGGCAGGCTTTTGGAGTGTCTTACACTGACAATGTTCTCTTCTGTAAATGACACACAGAGATCATTTACACTCATAAAAGTAACTGGTCTGAACTATTAGAGATATGTTTCTAGGAAGTAAGATTCTGTCTTGTGCTAGAAGGATAGGGAAGTAGACATACAATGAGTTGCAGATCTATGGACTGTCACAGATGGAGAAAATTTCAGTGAGAGATGATGAGAGAGAAGGGTGGGACACTTAAATCCATCAAGAAAGTCAATGGAAAAGCTCAATGTGAAGAGAAATAAAATTTATTGACATTGCCTAGGGAATAGTTTGGGAGAGTCCTAAATATCATGCAGAATTTTGACTTTTACAATGACAGTGATTCACAAAATAATTTTGTCAAAGCAGGTAATTTAAATCAAAGTTACATAGATTCCAGGATGTAAAATAGGAGGTGAAAATTATCTCTCTGACAAAAGTGGATGATTGGCCTCCTTTTCTCTCCTTCTGTTGGGTTTTTATGGATTAGTTTTTAAATAAAAAATTAAAAACCACAACTTTAGAATATTAACTCATTTGCTATTCAGTACACTTCAAAATGGAGAAATAGGAAGTCATTGAAGTAATCATAGATTGGTTTAAAAGGATATACTAAAATGAGGGAGAAGGGCTGGGAATGTAGCTTAGTAGTAGAGTGCTTACCTGGTATGCATGAAGCCCTGGGCTTGATTCTCCAGTACCATATAAACAAAAAATAATATGAAATCCCAAAAATAAAATGAGGGAGTATCAGAAGGCAGAGAGTTCAATGATCATAGCATAATTCAAGCACATAAGAGGCTCTCACAGGAAGATCATGGGTTTGAATTCTAGACCAGCTTCATCCATATAACAAAACCCTGTCTCAAGTATAATTTACAAAAGAGCATAAAATAATATCTCTGAATCTAGTGTTGACAATGGTGGACATATCCATGAAAAATTTGACACACTGGTGATTGATTGGACCTGAGCGCTCACAGTAAGGTCAGTGCCAAAGAATCTGTATGAAGCTTATGAGTTGGGGAACTGATAGCGAAATTAAAGTTAAGATCAAGGAGAGTTTAATGGACTTATCCAACAAATATTCACTTACTAGCTCTTTTTATGATATGAAGTGATTTGGAGCAAATATAAATTAAATATGCACTGTATTAGTTTAGGTACCAGTAGGTTATCCTAAAGCATTTATCCTCAAACATCAAATTCGCATTTGTAAATATGACCCAGGCAATGAGGAGAACCAGGGCAGAAGCTATGGCTTGGGAGGCACAGACAAATGAAGTGCTGCTAATTGGAATAGATAATTATTAGCAAAGGCTCATGTAAATCTGATTCATAAGAGACTCGGTGAATAGGTGAAGCACTTCTTTAGTGCCACCAAAGCAGATGCTAAGCTCTGCAAAATTGAATAGTCATGAAAAAAATAAGACTTTTTAAACCTCAAAATTCACAAACCAAAGTACAATGTAAAACTTAATGTTTCCTTTTGTGACTTGGATAGCAGGTTCATATTATTTTTTTGGTTCTAAATAAGTAATGGAGGTGGCTTATTTTTTCTTCCCATTTGAGAACATAACATAATTGTTCATATTGGAACAATGGGCCCTAGCTTGAAGCTAGTCATCATATATAGTCAGTACAGTGCCAGGACTACCGAGCAGTGATATGTAGTAAAGGAAGAAGGGTAAAGATACCATTTATATGTTCTTGGGATTAAGTGATCAAACATCCTTGGAAAGGTTATCCTTTCCTCTTCTGAAAATGAGATTCCTCTACTCAGTTCCCCATATGCCTGACTTCTCAAAACGGCTGGGGGCCTATAGTTCTTGGCACCTTAGTCTTTTGGTTCCTTGAAAATGGAAAACAGAAGCACAGAGCTTAACTTCTTCATTGGTCTTTGAATTAAAACTGAGAAATTCTATTGATTCATTGATTGATTCATATTGACTCATTGACATATGATCAGGGAGAGTGACGAGCAGTGCAATGAGCTGTCTTTTGTGACTCCTCATTTTTCCTTCCTTCCCTTCCCTTCTTCCCTCCATTCTTTCTTCCTTCTCTCCCTCCTTTATTTCTTTTCACACAAACAACAGTATAAATTATTCAGTGGCCAAAGAATGGAGAAGCAGAAGCCTAGAATTCAAATCAACTTTGGAACCCATTGGGACAGAGAAAACACAGGTATATGATAAAAGAAACGAGGCCTGAGAGAAAGACATAATGAAGGGAAGGAATATTCTTGTCTTTTCTGGGGATGAGCAAAACGTTTCCAGGTATTTGGGAGGCACCTCTTTCCACTTCTTTTACAATTAATTCCAAGAGTCCTAATGTAATTGTCAACTATCTTGGCATTTGAGGTGAGTGTCAATTAGCAGGTACATGGTATTTAAATGGTATTTGGAGTCTATTAGAGGTCATTGAAGTAGCTATCCTGGATCAAATAAGTCTTTCTTGTCTTGCCTGAGAACACTCCAATGATCATCTTGTCCTGGAGCTCATTGTTAGGTTTAACCTAACACCTAGTCTTTAGGTGATATCTAGTATTTAAGAATTATTATTGTTTTGTTGGAAATTATATTTATTCTTAGCAAAATGACACACTAATGAATCAGTGCCAAACAAGTCATCCAAATTAGTAACCAGTGGCCAGTGGTTGTCTATGAGAAATAGAAGAAAGCTTCATCTAGACCATATTACTTGACATTAGAGTGAACGATAAAAAAGGTGCCACATGCAAGGGTCATAGACAATCAGTGGAAATGCACTCTTTACTACAAAATCTTACACTATGGAAGGAGAGGGACATGCAATATGGGTACTTTCTCTTTTCAATAAGGAACAAATATAGAAAATTTGATCGAGAGGGAAACTGAGGCTACTTGGGATGTATAGATGGAGCCCTGATTTATGTGAGCATGGTGCTGAAGAAATAACACTCTTCTGAGATCAGAAATCTGCCTCTGAGACTACTGAGCTCTGAATCCATAGCTTTATCATGTAAAATAAAAAATTTCAATTAAAAGTAATTAATTTTCAGATTATCACTATTATTTCAAATTAATGTAATTTCTTTACCATTTAGTGTAATGTAAAATCCAAATGAATTTATATTAAGTGCCTAAATCTCCACTGAGGGTTCTGCATATTTTGTCTTATTTAATCTTAAGGAGGCATTCTGAAGAATCTATTGCTATCTCAAAAAAAGTGGGAAAATCAGGCCTCAGAAAGATTAAGTGATTAGTTTACATGGGGTAAAGCTGAGATTTAAACTCAGTTTGGGCTCTAAGTCCCATGCTTTCATCCGCTAATATAGATTCCCCTAAAAACTGCTTTATGCAGTGTAATCCTTGGCTCCTGTCCCAGTCACAAACTGGCTAGCTTTTGTTCTTTAGAACAAGATTGTTCTTAATGGTGGCAAGTATGTATTTTGAACCTGTGCCTACTCTTTGCATCAACAAAATATAGAATTACTATTGACAAATATGCTCTTGTGTTACCATGTCATTATGTCTTTTATTTTATTTAAAAAAAATATTCCTCCAGTGAATTTTCCAACCACAAAAAAAGCTTTCATCTCTTTAACTCTAAAATTGCTCCAAGTCTTTTTTCAGTTTCTACCCAGGACCTATAAGGAAGCCCACGGGAGGTGAGTGCTTCTTCTTCCTCACAGGTGCTCCCTAATGAAAAGGGAGTGATGTCATCTGGGGGCCAAATCTCCTCTGGAGAGTTTCTTATTAGCTTCCCAGCTGTGACTGCTTCTGTAGCCGTTATGTACATCTATCTGCCTCCTGCAATCTAGGGCTTAGTGGAGGCTTTGTGGGTTTGAGTAAATGGTTTGCTGATCTGTTAGTTGTTTGCCCTATAAATTATTTTCCTTAATGAAAAGACAGCCTATTTTACTCTTTGAGCTATCCACTAGACCCACTATCACATGCTTTACAAAATTAGAACCTGGAAATACCTGGTTCTCATACTTCATGAGCCAAGGTCTCCCAACATGGTGAAATCTGGGATGGGAAAGATTTCTACTTTACCATTCTGTTGGTTCATTGAATATCTTCTGCTTTGTGGATATGGTCACCCAAAGCCCTTCCCCAGGGGAGCTCTTGGACATTGGGTAGACTGCTGTTGGCATTGGTGGCAGTGCCTACAAGTATCCGATTTGGAAAGACATGGATGGGATTCAGCTGTGAAAATTACAGATTAGGTTTTGGCATTCAGGTCACTGTGTATTTTTAGAACCAGAGGATAATAAAGTAAACATTATTTTAGGCCTAGGGAAGATTATTAATATTATATGCAAGAGAAAAATACCATCCTGGTGATTGGTTGGAATAACTACTGGATATAAATTTTCTCAACAGTGCTAATTTTCTTCAATATAATATTAAACATCATTTTTTTTCTTTATGATCTCTCCCCTCATTTTAAAACAGATGCCTTAGAGATTAGCAGTAGGGAATGAGATGACTCACTTTTTAAAAGTGGTAGACCTACATTTGCCAGATGAAAGCTGCCTGAGTACAGAGCATTTTTCTCCTTTGTTCCTTCACTTTCAAGAGTGATTCTGTGGCCTCCTTCAGACAGGAGCAGATAAGATACTCCTGGACTGAAGAGACAATCAGAAAATATGTGTCCTGGTAATAAAAGTTAATAGTGGAAATATCCCACTTGCCCACTTGTTTTTATCCCTGATATCCTTTGAGCCCTTGATTGTGAGTTCAACACTGTCCAAAGCACTTTCAAACATCTCTCACAGTTACTTTCTCTGAATGTAGTAATGACTATGATTTCAGATTCAGTAGAATTATGCCAGGGGCTTGGAATAAAGATAAAAATTAAGCAAAGACATGAGAAACCAACAACCTATGCCCTCCATGTTAACTCTAGTTGAAAAGACCATAGCATACCTTCATGAAATGGAATAGAACCAGTGTGACATGCAACACTGTAAATGGGTGATTTATGGAAAGGCAAAGGAAAATGGATACTGAGATGCAATAAAAAGTGAACAAAATCTCAGAGTCTTTCAGAAGTAATGTGTATGGTGAATTTGACTATTTGATGGGACTTGCTGCAGGACAAAACTGTAGTAATGATTTCAGTGGGGTGACTTTCAGCCAATCCTCTAATCTCATGGTGCAGACAGACTGCTAAATCCCCTTTCATCCATCATCTGTTGAGCTGGGGAGGTCGAATGAGGTTTGTGGGAAAGTTACCCACACTGTCATGAATGAGAAGGCAGCTAGGAAGCAAGCAAGCAACAGGCAGGGAAGTAAATGGCAGCAATTAACATCAGAACACAAAGGGAACCCCTAGTGGGCTAAGGGAGTTAATGCATTTTCCTCTCTTAGTAAAACCTAATTAAATCAGATGCTACTAATTTGAAAGTCTTGCTTATTTGGACTGGACTGAGTTAAATGTTGCTTCTACTCTACCTACAAAAGAAAGATTTTCTTAGCAAATTACTGGGATAAACATGACTGCAGAGAATTAAGGAGCTTAATAGAATAGCAGAGAATCAATTTGCAAGAAAACAATCATTGTGCTAATTTTAAACAGTTCTTACCTGTTCATTAAGGCAGTTCATTAAGGGCCTCTGCCTCTTAACACTTTGTTATGCTAGTTTGAGTCATTATGTTCAGGAGTGAAAAGAAAAATAGAATTGAACTTCCCCAACTGCCCTTTACCTGGGCCAGTTAGTTTGGAATAAGGGAATTCATTTATAGGCAATTCTCAGAGAATTCTTGTAGAGAGGTCATTAGACTTCATCCCTTCTTCCTGAAGAGCAAATTGGGAGTCTATAGAAGTCACAGGGTATTGTAGACAAATTTTCACATAAAGTCAGATAAGGGAAAGCTTTAATGGCATAACCTCCTAAAGTCAGGCAAGTAATTAAGGTAAGTGATTGAATATCTTCTTTAAGCATATTACTGATTCATTAGTCCCAAGGAAGAGAACAATGGTAAAAGTTAGGCTAGTGTGTTGAAGGCATTTAAGAATCTATAGTTGACACTTTTTGAAATGTGCTCCAAAGTGATTCATAATCTCTTATTTTTATAGTTGTTTAAAATTTTCAATTTAATCAATTTGTAATGATTACATAAAAAGAGTCTAGGGATCTTTTGAGTGTCCATGCTTTCCATCTAATTTTCATAGCTTTGTTTCTACTTCTGTTTATAATTACCTGGTTACCAAGGAGGGCTATCATGTTTACTAGGAGTAAGAAAATAACAGAGGTACAAGAAAGCAACTAGTATCCATGGGAGCTTTGCAAGTAAAGCTTTTGTAGAATTTGAATGAAAAAAAAAGATGGCAGAAGCAGGAATTGGGTCACTTGTGGCACATTATATTGGATTTGTTGAATTGCACTAGAAAAGAATATAGAATATACCATATGTACATTGTGAACAGCCAATACCATCTCATTAAATTAATGCTGTTAATTTAATTTTACAGTTTGCACATTTGTTTGGGTTTTACAGTTCTATAAGACTCACAATCATAATGGACTTAAAGTTTTATGTTTGTTGATATTTAAGTAACATTATAATGCAAGAGTATACTTTACTCCTTAAAAAGGAATTTAGAGGACAAATAACCTGCAGAACCACAGATGATTGGAAGTAGAGGCTTTCTTGGAGATTAGTGAGCTAGTCTGACATTTCTAAAAGTAGTTGTAGGCGTTTAGCTGGCAGATGTGGAGGGGACTTCCATAAACATACATGTCTTGGAAAAGCAAAATAGTGTTTTCTCTCCTTAAGACTATTTGGGCTGACCTCTGAAGTAACGCCTCTACAAGGGTGAGGGTGAAGAAGTTTGTTGAGCATGGTCAAAGCAGCCATGTCAACCTCCTGATTGCCTGAAAATGCTTTCCACGGAGGACCTTCCTTGACCCTACAGCAAATTCTCTGTCAGCTGCACAGTAAGCGACCATTGCTCAAGTGCTCCATTCTTATTCCCTGAAGAGAGAATTGGAGAAAGCTGAATAGTGCACTGCCTTCTCCTCCCCAAGTTCATGATCACTTGGAGGCTCACATGTGATCTTATTTGCAAATAGGAATATTGCAGGTACAATTATTTGAGATGACATTGTGATGTCTAGACCACTGGAATGCCCCAGTATTTGGTCAATCATTATTCTGGATATATTTGTGAGACTGGTTTTTGATACACCAAGTAAAGCAGATTCTCGTGTCTTACGTAGGTGAGCATCATCTGATGAGTCCTGAAAAGAAACAAAGAATAACTCTTTCTGAAGTAAGAGATTGCCTTCTAGATGGAGTGTTGGATTTTTTCTTCCTTTGGATTCAAACAGAAGTATTGGCTTTTCCTAATCTGGGCCTTCTGGCCTTGAAATAGAATGACATTTTTGGCTCTCCTGGGTCTTCAGCCTGCTACTTGTAGTTCTCGGGACTTGCTAACCTCCATAATTGCATGACTCAATTACTTTTTAAAATATAGACATACATATTCTATATTGGATGAGTTTATCTGAAGAACTCTAAACCAGATATCTTACTAGATGAAGGTGGGCCCCAAATCTAATGTTAAATGTTAAGGACTTTCTCTTATAAGAAAACAGTCATAAAGCAATCAAACAGAGATCAGCTCATGTGATTAAAAAAAAAAAAGTCGTCAAGAAATGCCAAGGATTTTGAGCAGCCAGCAAAAGGTACTCCCAGCAAGGTTCCAAAAGGAAACGATGTGGCCAGCATCTTGACTTGAAACTTCTGGATTCTTGCACTGTGAGAAGACCAATTCCTGTTGCTAGAAGTGACACAGCTTGTACAGATTTGTTATGACATCCTTACAAAGTTAACATGTGGAAAGAAGGATGAGGTCATTTACCCCTCAGCACAGGCAGGACTGGACACTGTCTAAAAATTGCCCTTATTAATGTATTTGCATTCCTATTTTGTTCCAGGGAAAAAAGCAAAAAAACAAAGCACCCCAAAGTATATAATTGTTTCTTCAAATAAACACAACAGAAACCGAAAACAAGTTACAAACTACTTAAAATTAAACAAACTCCTTTTTAGAAACAGCAGAACCCTAATTATCTCTGTAATCACTAACTATACTGCTATAAGAAAATCTAGATTTGCTCAAGCCAAAGATAACATCTGACTATAGGATGCCAGAGCTGACAGATGTTTAAATGTTGCAACAATCATTTTAAGAGATATAAACATTTTCATAATGGTGGTATATTAGCTTCCCATTGCTGTTGCAACAAATGCAAATCTAATGGCTTAAAAGTAGTGATATTCTCCTTATAATTCTGGAGGTCAGAAATCCAGAATCATTCTCAGTGGGAGTAAAATCCATATTGCAGAGATGGCTGATTTTCTTGGAGGTTCAGAGGAAGGATCTGTTTCTTAGCCTTTTCCTGCTTCTGAAGGCTATCTACATTGTTTGACTTTATGGCCCTGAATCACTGTGGTCTCCACATCTGCCTCCAGCATTTCCTTCACTCCCTTCTCTTTCCTGCCTGCTTCTGCTAAGGACTCTAATGAATACACCAGGATAATCTAGGATAATCTCCCAGTCTCAAGATCCTTAACATAATCCCATTTGAAAAATCCCATTTGCTATGTACACATAGATTCTAAGGATTGGGATGTAACAAAGTCTTTAGGGGAATCATGACTCAGTCCAGCAGCTAGTTAGTGGTAGGATTATGTTTAGAATTCTCAGTGCAAAGACCTCATTTCATTGCTGTATTTCTCATGCCACGAATGGCACAAAAGAGTGGACTTCGAGTCAGGATGTTTCTCAGATTTCCAAAGTATATATGAACTCCACAGAGGCTTCAATTATACTTCAAATCATACACAGTGACAAAAATACCAAAAGCAGAAATGTATGAAAGATGCTGTTGCAAACTGCATACTACTACTGCATTAGTTGCATAATAAAAAAAATCTCTAATTATTTGTGGCATAGTGGTGGACACAGCTGTCTTTCAAAATAAGACATCCATCAATGGGAATTGATTCCATTCCATTTCTGTCTCTGAATAATGCTGCAGGTGGCCACACAGTGGTCACATACAGTAATGGTGACCTCAACAGATTCTTTCTCAATTTGAGTAGTAACTTAATCCCTCTGTGTGTGTGTGTGTGTGTGTGTGTGTGTGTGTGTGTGTGTGTGTGTGTGTGTGTTTTCATTGGGAGTAAACATATGGCCTTGCATATATTTGGCAAGCTCTACTACTGAGCTACAATCTGAGATACTGATATTTCTGAGACAAAATCTCACTATCCAAAGATGGGCTCAGATTTGTATTTTTTCTTCTGGAATTAAAAAAAAATTGGGCTGGGGATATAGCCTAGTGGCAAGAGTGCCTGCCTCGGATACACGAGGCCCTAGGTTCGATTCCCCAGCACCACATATACAGAAAATGGTCAGAAGCGGTGCTGTGTCTCAAGTGGCAGAGTGCTAGCCTTGAGCGGGAAGAAGCCAGGGACAGTGCTCAGGCCCTGAGTCCAAGGCCCAGGACTGGCCAAAAAAAAAAAAAAAAAAAAAAAATTATTGTCAGGGTGATATTCAGAGGTAGTGAATACATTTATTGTCAAACTTGTTACCTCCTCCCTCACTTTTCTCCCACCTTCCTTCCTCCCCTGTTGTAGTTTGCTTACAACATATTGTCTTGCAAGTATTGCTGTTGCATTGGTTTGCCTTTTATCCTTTGTCTCACCATTTTCATACTCCCTTTTCCTCCCCTAATTCAGACAATACCCAGGGTACCAAAATCAAATACAGTGACAACAGGGACTAAACCATAGGGAACATAAACAGAAGGAAAAAGAAATATTTTCACACAGTATTCTAAAAATGCAACAAAATAATAAAACCCTTGTTTCTATATCTTGGAGTTCATTTTGGTTAGCATCATTTTATGTGATCATATGTATATTGTCATTGAGCTATTGTGATCATCAGCTAGGAATATCCTAGACATATGCTAATTATTACCAACGAGTCCCTGTTTATTTGGGTCTGGCTCACTTCACATAGTATGATTTTTTTCCAAAATTTTTCTATTTCCTTATAAATGGGACAATGCCGTTCTTTCTAATAGAAGCATAGATTTCGATTGTGTTTATATACCACAATTTCTTGATACACTCATCTGTTGAAGGGCATCTGGGTTGGTTCCATATTTTAGCTCTGGTAAACAATGCTGCAATCAACATTGTTATACTGGTAGCTTTAGTATAGCCTTATTTGTGATCCCTTGGGTAAATGCCCCAAAGTGGGGTTGCTGTGGGATAGGGGAGCTCTATGTTTAGCCCTTTGAGGAACCTCCATACTACTTTCCAGAGTGGTTGAATATGTTTAAACTCCCACCAACAGTGTAGTAGAGTTCCTTAATAGCCACATTTCTTCAGCATCTGTTGTTATTAGTTTTTCTGATAATGGCCATTCTTACTGGGGTGAGGCAGACTCTCAATGTTGTTTTGATTTGCTATTTCTTTTATGGTCAGTGATGTTGAACACTTCTTCATTTGCCACTTGGCCATTCTCATTTCCTCTTCAGAGAAGTTTCTCTTTAAGTCTGTTTGAGGTTTTGTTTTTGGGGAACTTAATTTTTTGAGTTCTAGGTATAAGTTAAATACAAACCCTTGTCTGTTGTATGGCCAGTGAAGATTTGTGTGAGGCTCTTAGTTCAATTTACGGTGATATTCTCTACCCTCTGAGGCGGAAAAGATGGCAGATAGTTAAGGATTATTACCAGCCAGAGACTATTTATACAATGATCATTTTATGTTTTAAGTGTGCTCATATTTAGAAAAAAGGTCACATGATACTCATAAAAAGAACTTGCTGAAAGAATGTATCAATAAATTTAAAAAAGACTTTTGGTTAGATCCAACCTATGTCCTTGAAAACCCAATCAATCTCAGCAGCTTAACAAAGGTGTGTTGAGTATTGAAAAGAAGTAAAATTTTACTTATGATTTAAGAAAATAAAGTTTTATGAAAAGTCATTATATATTTTTTGTTTCTCTTGTATTCCCTTCCTGTGGTTGTGTCCATGCTATCACTGTAACTCATCTGAGTACCCTGTATACTGTATATACATGTATTAGAATTAGGGGAGGAAAAGGGACTATCAAAATCGAGAGACAAAGAACAAAAATACAAATGATTTCAAAAAGCAATACTTATAAGAGCATTTGGTGTAAACCAACTGTACAACTCATCAGGGGAGAGGGAAAGGGAGAAGGAGGAGGCGGGGGGAAAATGAGGGAGGAGGTTAACAAGTTGAACAAGAAATGAACTCACTCTTAAGAATGAAACTAATCCCTCTGTACATCACTTTGACAATAAATAAGTAATTATTAAAAAATAAGTTATTATAGTTGATGCCTACATCTTTTATTTGGATCAAATTTTATAACACTTGTGACTTTTATTTAAGCTAGCAGGGGCTGAAACTGTAATGTTGAACATTTATAACAGAAATATTAAATGATATATACCTGATGCATTATAAAGTTTTTCTCCCAGTTAGAGGAATAAACACCTGTGTCACAGTTGTCTGTTAGAGACAGGTTAAGTTCTAAGTAAGATTTCAATGTGAAAGTCTGCCTAAAGTCTAGTCTATGGACCAGGTGGTTGACAGAGGGACTTTTTTTTTTGGGGGGGGATGCTGTAGTGTTGACAATAAATTCTGACCTGTTTAGTCCAGAAAGGGATTATTTACCTGCATGCTTGGAGAGCAATGTCCTTCCTTCTTTCCACCCCTTCTTTCTCTCTCTTTCCTGTTCCCTACTTCTCTTCCTCTCCCCTCTTTCCCTCCCTCTCTCCTCTTTCCCTCCATTCTTTTCTTTTCTCTCCCTTTTCCCTGCCTGTTTCCTCCCTTTCTCCCTCTCTCCTTTCACCCCTCCCTTCCTCCTTCCTTCCTTCCTTCCTTCCTTCCTTTCTTCCTTCCTTTCTTCCTTCCTTCCTTCCTTCCTTCCTTTATCATTTGCTAACTACTATAGTAGACTTTGAAATTACAGAAAGAAGTAAATGAGAAATGGAAATGAATTAGAGCCTTTCATTCTTGTTTATTTCTACTTATTAGAGAGTTCTTAGTTATATGCATTGAAATGGGGGCATCCTTATCTCCTTTCATATTTCAGCTTTCAGGTTAGCAATTATATCTGTTTGCAATCAATGGACCTCTCACTGTCTTGTTTTGGCACAGGATCTCCTAAGTTTAACCCTTATTGCAGATACATTCCAATCTTTTCAGTTGTGTTAGCTTGCAACATCATAGATGAATGAATATATCATATCTAGTGTTTTGTTACATGTTAAAACACCCTAGCTTGTGGTCAAATAATTCTGTCACATGTTATCTTTTCTTTTGATATAAATGTAGGAGTTTATGTTTATTCTATTAAAGTTCATCACATTGATTTTGTCCCAGTGACAAGGTCCTGATTAAACCAACAGAGATAGTTACCAATGCATAGGAAATTATGAGGAATTAAAGCTATTGCCAAATAATCTGAAACCAAATTTTCTTTCCTACTAACTTTTTACCAGTCTAGATTTTTCAATTTAATAACAGTAAAGTATACTAACAAGAATAAAATATCTAGAATTTTCTGGTTAAATTTGGAACTCTTCTATCAAAATCGAGTGTTGTATTAATCCATTAGTCTGAAAAAAGATTATAGTAGCCAATTGCTCCATTCTAACAAGATGGCAAAGGTGAAAGTTATATTCTAATGGAAGAATGGCATAAGAAATATGGGGAAAGAAGCCTTGTTAGGGGAAGACAGATCTGTTTCACTGGGGGGGAAACATAATATTTTATTAGATTAAGTGCTATTAATAATTACCTTAAAATAAATCTGTATACATAGTCCAGATTGACATATATAAATGCCAATACTGTAATATGTAGAAATGGCATTGGCATTGTTATGATTTTACAGATGAAACTGAGAGCTGGAGAGGGCAACTGGCCCAGAATTTCAAGGCAGTGAGTGGCAGAGACAGTGTCTGAAGTCAGGGCTGATAATCAAGAATTCTTTCTCTCTACTTCTTTCTCAGCTGCTGTGAAATTCAAGTTCAACACGCACATTGTCTGGGGGGACAAGTTATAACTGATGAAAAAATAAGAAAGGGGAATGAAAACATTTTTTTTTAAAAGTGGTTTGTCAGAGCTTGGGTGCCTTTTTAAATTTCCTAATTATTAAACTTTCCATCCAATTTTCTTCCAAGAAAATGACTCAGTCTTGGAAGTTGCCTACTAGTGTTGCTTAGGAGTAAGGGTTTTGGATTAGCACCGGAGAGGTAAGACTGATCTAATGATAAACACACTCTGGAGGGGAAAGTTCATTAAATTTAACTTTGTGATACTCAAATTGGAGAAATGGTCACATTGCCTTGGATCCCCATATGAAAAAGAAGCCATCCTTTTGGTGAGAACCAGAATTTTGGCAAGGAGCATTAAAAACCCAATTAATTTCTGTAATGACTCAGGGACTAGTCCATTTATTTGTTTATTCTTCATAGTATTGCACACACCAAAGTAGAAACTAGGAGCATAATGACTAAGCTGAGATTTCTCTGCTACCACAACGTACAGGTTAATTAAAAAAAAGAAAGAAAATCAGTGCTGCTCAGATTATAATACATATGTCTACTGTCCGTCTCAAAGTTTTATTTAGTCTTTCTTGGCTCTCCATAATCAGATACTATGCAGATCATTTGTCTTACTACCTAGTGTTCAACACAGATGCACATCTTTTCCCTTGTTCAGTCTGTTCACTCTTTATAAGCAAATGCTTGGCATACCTTTGCTTCATTCTTTCCCTCTTTTATTTTTGAGTGTCTACAATGTGCCTGGCCACTGTGCTGACTCTTGGTTTCCCCTAGAAGATCAGATGTTATATTTTCCACTCTCTTGGGCTCATGGTGTTAGGATTTAGCTGTTTGGATTATTTTCCTTTCTGAAGTCTCCTGTTGAGTATGCATGTTAGAACTTCCCCCTGCCCCCCAAACATCATTCTTCCCCCTGCCCATTCAGACTGTTAAGGTTCTAGTCAAAGTTTCTGCATTTACTGATACTTCTCTGGGCCTCGGACACTAAGGCCTCAGTTACTGGGTAAATGAAGATTGCCATAGTTTTATGTCTATTTTTCTACCTGTTTATCTATCCATCTACCTGCCTATGTACATACCTACTTGCCTATCACATAGCAATTTATTTATTTTTCAGTGCTAGAGCATGCTCAATAAGTGCTCTGTCTCTGAGCTACATCCTTACACTTGTTGCCCAGCCTAACTTGGAACTTCCTGTGTAAGTAAGGCTGGCATAGAACTTGAGATACTTTTACCTCTACCTGGTACTGGGATTACAAGTGAATAGTAGCTTTATAGTGTACAATATCCTACTTCATGCTGTTGGGGTGGTTAAATAAAGTTTACCTAGGATATATTTGCCTGCTTCTAGGTCAGTGGAAGAACTAACAGGTGTGTCTTAAAGTGCTTGTGAGTGGTGTGGACTTCAACAATGTCAGCAGTGAAATTTTTTTCCTCTAGAAAATATTTTGTGGTGATATAAACGCCATAAGATGCTAAATGGAATTTTATATTTTTTTCTCTCTACTTAAAATTTTCAATACTCCCATACTTTTCCATCTTAGATCTAACCTGTTGCTTGATTTCAAAGACTATATCTCTCTTTGATCTCTAGATATTTTTTCTGGAGATCCTTTAAGCCACTCTTGTTTAATTGCAGAAATGGTCACCCAATAAGAAAGGCAGTGGTATATTCTAAGCACACAGACACTGACATTTCTACTGTAGGTACTTTGAAAAAAATTTTCTTCTATATTATCTTCTTTAGTCTCATGTGAGAGCATCTATCCTAGCTAGATGGGAATCTGTAAGGTTATTCTCATTTTGCTGATAAGAAAACTGATGCTCACAGCATGAAGAGCTTGGGGTAATAATAGGATAGGGTGGGCTAGAGGAATGTCTGGTGGCTTAGGATACTTGAGCTCTGATTTGACTATATTTCTTTGAGCCTCCAGGAGTGTTCTTATTTGTAAAATATAAAATTTGGATAAGATGATTCCTTTGGTATAAACTTTCTATAATGGTTCTAATAAATTCAATGTTGCACAGCAGTTTGGGATAAGGGCAGGATATGAGCATGAATTTCTGTGGTTCAAGTCAGTGCAGTCCCTTGAGACACCCAGTGGCCACCAGCCTTCCCAGCAGCCCATCACCCTGTGAGTGCTTTGACATTTACTTATGAAGCAGTCTCCCAGAATGATTAGGGGTGTTGATAGGAAACTATTTCCCTTCATTTCCCATGTGCTTTGGCACAGATTTTTGTTTGGGCAAGTTGTCCCGATTGTGATCATTATGCACTTGGTTATTTTTGTTCCAGTGCCCAGAAGCCTGTGGGGGCATAGATGCATGGTAAAAGAATTTACAGTCAATTTAGTCCACCTGAGTTAAGTTACACCATCAGCCCAATTTTAGAAACTGGTTTATTTTCTTAAAATTGAACATTCTTGGTGATCAGTGTGGGATATTATTGAGATCACAATATAATCTTGGAAAAGAAAGCTACAGGCATTGGAACTGAGAATGAAGGGGTTCATCCTTGAGGTAGTGGCAATAAGTGTAGGTGTTGAAGCCCCTTGACTGCCACCTATCACCTGCTCTACCTTGATGGGTGATTAAACTTTATAGGTTTCAGTTGTTTCATTAGCAACTGAGTTTAATAACAGTACACATCTCATAAGATGAAGAAACTCACATTAAGTGTTTAAAATAATGTTTGGGGCATTATAGGTGCTCAGTTGACACTAGCTATTCTTATCATTTTATAAATCTCATTTTAAAATTACAAAAGATGAGATTCTAAGTGCCGTATTTCACAGTGCCAAATTTAATAATGCAGTCACAGCAGAAACTCAGTTGTCCTTTCTGTTCTCTTTCCATTCATGTCTCCTTACAACTTTATTTAAATAATGACTTCCCATTTGGGGCTCAGGAAGTGCTTACAAGTACTGCAAGATACAGATAAAGAACTGCTGGGGCAAGCTGGCTTTCTATGTTTAAGAAAAGCATGACTATTTCATCATATGCAAAAGTCCATGCAGAATTTTAGGTGCTATATTTTGGATATCACTCTGTTTCTGCTGGCCATTGTGATCATCATGCCTACCTTGTCGGTGGAGGTTACCCATTGCGAGTGGACTCTGATTGCTTGGGAACTCAGCATCCCAACTGAAATCAGAGTCCATGTCAATGGTGATATCTGTCTTACAGAGGATGGGCATCCCAGAGGTTGTGAAGAATCTCTGTGTCCCTCTCCCATTTCTACTCCTCTATGTCTGCTGTGCACGTGGAACACAACTCCTAGAGAACTGGTGTTAAGACAGCATATGTTGCTGTCCCTGTCATTTGGGGTTCTCTTGACGGGGAGGTCTTGGATTTCAATGGAGGGATTGCCTTCATGAGGGAAACAGTGGTAGTTTGGTTAAACTGGAAGTTAAGGCTGGTACTGTGCATTTATTCTCCACAATTAACAGGTAGTGGAAGAATCATGTTTTACTGCTTAAGCTGATTGCTTTTCTACAACAGAGAAAAATAAATTGCTTCTCGACAATAGGATAGAGGGTATTATATTTGAATTGTTGGGGTTGTTGTGATTATCTCTGGGTGTTTTCATACCTCAATGTTAGTGTACAACAAAATGGGATTTCTACCCTTCAGGAATAATGCTTCCAAATAAAGGATTGTAAGTTACAATTACTGTAATGTCTTTATTTCTTGTACATACACTATTTGCTCTTTTTTATTTCCTACTTTTTTTTATAAAGGAAGTGTCAATTGTGATTCATTTTGAGAATTAGTCCTTAGGTTACAAAGTAAGTTGCGATTGTAATTCAATTCTAAGTAAAATTAGTATCAGCAACAGGTAGAAACAATGACTTCTAGGGCTTTGTATGTATTGTCCTTCTTATGTGAAGTTGGTGAAAGAACAATGATCCCTCACCTATCCCTAGAGATAAGTTCAAGAGACCCTGTGATAGGTGAACATCTACCAAGCAGCAATAAGTGAACCAAGATAAACTATGGGATGACTATCTAATGTTGTTACTTGAGTTGTAGAGAGCTAGCCTTGAGCAAAATAGAGCTCAGGGATAGCACCCAGACCCTGAGTTCAAGTCCCATGCCTGACAAAACAAAAAAACAACCAAAAAGATAATGTTATTACCTAAGTTAATAACTTTAATTGTGTATTGATACTTCTAATTTTTAACTGTTGTTTCTCAGCTATCATTTATTTGTCTGTACTTTGCTTTATATTGCTGGAGCAAAGAGTCTGCAACCAACATTTTACAGTCTCCTTTGCTGGCCAGCCTTTTGTTATGTTCTCCAATAGAAAGATAGGATGAGGGCATTACAAAATGGAGAAAGAAAACTAGGTTATATCAGTAGCTGAATTTACTTCACACATATCAGCCTTCAGGCATGTCTTTCAGACTTTTTCTTTGTATTAACTTTTTTCTTTGTATTAACTTTTCTCCTTATTTGGAATTTTATTCCATTTAGTTTCCAAATACTGCTCTATTGTAACCATTTGGACCTAATTTTAATATCAACCTTACCAGAAATTTTTCCATTTTCTCTCCTCCCTTAATCTAAGACAGTAACTCTTTGTTTTCTTTAAAATTTCTGAATATGTGTGATTTGTTAAGTTTTATTTATCTCTTGATCTATTTAAGTTCTTTAGAATAAAAACTCCACAAAAGTAAGCAGGTCTCTTTCTCTCTTTTCTTTTCCCTTCTTTCTTTCTCCTTCCCTTAACCCATCCCTCCATTTAAACATTTTATATTTTACTGAACAATGCCTAGTAGAAAAGGGGTTTACAAGTCTGGGCAAATAATTTATGAAATCAATTAATAGTACCTTTCTTCTACCTTTCTGTTTCTCAAGATTAAATTAACTTCAGATATTTCTGTAAAGTGTACCAGGCAAAACTCACCATCTCCTTTGTTACAGAAGCAAATGAAAATATGAAATGCTTTGACTTTGGGCTATGATGGTATTCTTGATATTAGAAAGGAAACTTCCACCAAGAAATCAGTAAATTAGGTTGAGGGGTAGGGAGAATGATAAGATATAGCTCCTTTAAAGCATTAGAAGGCAAGTAGAGCTACCAGGTCCAAGACTCTGAAAAGAAGTGAATTCTATTGAACTGAGTTGGCATTTATGGCTGCTTTCCTCCCTCAGGGCTTTTACTGATTCACATATCATGGCACCAAGGCCAAACAGAAAGTGGCAGACTGGAGCTTTTGGCAGACTCTCAGGGCTAGGGGAAAAAGTTGGAGTTCAGATCTGTCAAGGCAGCCATAATTTAACAGGGGAAAGCTCCCACAGAAAAGGAAACCACAGGGAGATGAACTAGAATTCTTTTGCACAATTTCCCCTGGAGACATTTGTTTACTCCAAAGCAGTGTATGTGGCAGGCAGTGTGCTCAGAGACAATGCAAGAAGCTTCTTCTCAGAATTTAAAACAAACAAACAAACAAAAAAGGCAGCCTTTGGCAGTTCTGGAATACTAAAGAGTCAAAGTTTGGTATTCAAATCAGAAAAGACAGGTTATGGTAAACAAATACCCCAGGTGTGATAATAAGATACTGGACAGACCTTTTACCCAAGGGGGGGAAAAAGAGAACTAGAAATAGGCCAATTCCTAATGGAATCAAGCTTCTTTTCCAATCCAGTGTATTCAGTCAGGATCTGAACAAAGGTATCATATGATGTTAGTGTAATTTCTACAAAACATATCTAACATTCACTAAAAAGTTACCAGCTAAGGCAGGAAACAAAACTAAATCACTGAAAACCAAGAGAAAAAATAGAATAGAAGATCTTAGTTGGAAATCATTTGATCTAGACCTATAAATAAATAGGGTTAGTATATTTATATATATTTAATGTATTATAATTTAATATAATGCATAAAATTATTAAGTTAAGAATGTTAAATTTCTAATATATTATACATGGCTTAATATTAATTATTTGACCTATTAAATTATTGTACTTATACACAATTTTACATATTTATGATTAATATATTCATATTTTAGCCACAAAACAGTATAAGCTAACTTCAGAACTAAAAAACACAATAAATAAAATTAGTAAATACTTAAATTGTACTCAGAGAACAAAAAGAAAATATGAAAAACTTATAAGCATTATATGAATTATAGTGAGGAATTCTAATGAACTGACTTCTTAGAATACGAGAAACAGAAAGAGAGAAAGAGAGAGAGAAGAGGGAAAAAGAGGGAGAGAGAAACAGAGTACCAGAAATCTGTGAAAGGATGAAGAGATTATGCCTGGATATCTCCCTGAATTTGTTAGAGGCCGCAAGTTTCAAATGCTAAAGCTTTATATTCCTCAATAACATACTGTCTTGCAATGAGAACAACAGGGAAAACTATACTGTTACAGTTTGTAAGTTTATTTCGCAGAACTTGTATGTTGGGTTGTTGTTGTTGTTGGTTGTAGGGCTCAAAGTCAAGGCCTAGGAGCTATTCTTTGAGCTTTTCTATTCAAGGAAAAAGCTCTACCACTTTGAACCATAGCTCCACTTCCTCATATGTTGGAAAATTAATGTTCCCAGTGATCATGTTGATGACATTCGGAGGCATTTGGTACCATTTATTGATTAGTGCATTATATAGGGAGTAACTTTGTTATAAGAAGAAGCAGCCCTTGGCACACTTAACATGGGTAATAGAAGAGTGTACCTCTATGTATAAGTTTCCTGTTTTGGGTTTTTTTTGGGAGGGGGGGGTGTTGTTTTTTGTTTTTGTTGCCAGTCCTGGGGCTTGAACTCAGGGTCTGAGCACTGTCCCTGGCTTCTTTTTGCTCAAGGCTAGCACTCTGCCTCTTGAGCCACAGCGCCACTTCTGGCTTTTTCTATAAAGGTGGTGCTTGGGGAATTGAACCCAGGGCTTCATGTATATGAGGAGAGGACTTTACCACTAGGCCATATTCCCAGCCCAGGTTTCCTGTTTTGTAAGAACACTGCTCATATTAGGCTAGGATTTACCTTAATGCCTTTGTTGGTTTTTTTTTTTTTTTTTGTTTTTGTTTTTGTTTTTGTTTTTTTTGGTGCTGGTTTTTGGGCTTGAACTCAGTCCTATGTGCTGACCCTGACCTTTTGTGTTCATTGCTAGTGCTCTACCACTTGAGCTAGCTTTTTCTTGGTTAATTGGAGGTAAGAGTCTCATTCACAGATGTTTCTGAGTGGCTACGGCTACGGATGTGAGCCACCAGTGCCCAGCATGACTTAATTTTTTGATTACCTCTGAAAGGCTGTATTTCCAAAGGAAATTATATTCTGAAATTTCTGAATGGATAGGACTTCAACCTATCTTTTTGAGGAAACAGAGTCCACTTACAACACTTAGTTTAGCAAGTAAATTGCTTAAAAGAGCTGTGAAAAAATTTAAAAGTAGGTAGGGAATAAAAGATTACCTTAAAAATAACACAATGTGCATCACATACCACTAATATAAACAGAGGGTAGACTTCAGAAATCCAGTGGGATGGTGTCTGAGAAGAAATAACTTTCAGTCCAAAATTCTATTCCCATAAAAAGTCCTTCAAACACTGAATGTTGTCACACAAAATCTGAGATAACTTATTGTCAGCAGACCTGTACTAAAGGAAATACCATAGCATTTCCACACAGAAGGAATATGCTTATATAGAAAATAAAATACCATGAAAAAGGGGAAATATTTAGGTAAATGTGACTAAATCTTCATTGTGCAAAACAATAAGATTGTCTTGTGATATTTCATATCACCTGAAAAGTCACCACTGGAGCCCAGCAGAAGGCAAGGAATACACTATTTTCCAGTGCATTTTTATATTACATAACATTCAGTGAATAATGCATATTATAACTTCTAGGATAACTAATTATATAATAAAATCATAAATTATTAACAAAGTTCCAAAGTACTATGGAATGAGGAAAACGCAGCTAATTCAAAAGGAACGATAGGACTAAAAAAGGAAAGAAAAATGTGGAGGTAAAAATAGACCAATAATAATATTTGATACAAGTGGAATAAATAGTTAAAAAAGAATATAGTTTTTAAAAGTGTAAAAAATAAATTAATTATCCAAAAGTATAGGAATAAACACTTTTTCTCCTTCATTTGCATCTGGTTTTATTTTTCTACTGAAGAACCAGGAGTTCAAGGAAAAATGTCTCATTCTGGGAGTGGGAAAAGAAAGGAGTGAACTAAGTCTATGAATCTTATTGTGCTAGAAAGCAAAGATGTGTTCCAAATATGAAAGTGACATATCAAAAGGACAGAAGGGTTCACACTGGCCAAATCTGGAAAAACTCAAGTTCTAAATGAATAATGACTGTAAATAATTATAAAGGAGAAAATCTACATATCCTATTGTGAAAAGCAAATAATAAATTCCATGTTCATGGAAAAGAGCCAATCATAGTAGGTAGGAAGAGGAGTTCAGAACTGGATATTTGGAAAGTATAATGATATTTATTTGAGGTTAGAATTATTAAAGATGAAGCTCGTTGATGACCTTAAGGGATAATGAAATGTTTGCAGTCTCAAAAATCCCTTACATATTTATTAATTACAAATGAAAATGAAATAAGTTTGCAGTGGAAAATCCTGGCGGACATTGCTTTATCTAGATGAGTGACACTGATACAATCAATAGCATTTTGTGCCTCCTCATATGATTACTGGTAAAAAGAAATCATTTCAGTAGTGTTCTTATTGAAAAGAATAACCCAAATTTAACCAAGAAGAAGCCTCAAACTTCAGAATTGTTTTCTTGAAACCTCAAAAATGTCATGGGAAAGATAAAGATAGCTTCCATATATTATTTTTGGCTCAATACTTTGCTGATACTCCTAGCAAGAATGATAAAACAAGAAAAAGAAAGATCTGAGAACTGACATGAGTGTATGTCCTTCTTTGGCAGATAGTATGATATTGTATAATAAAGTGAAATCTATCATCTTGTATGCTAATCCCGGCCACTGATATAGTCCATTGGTTACTGGGTGCTGTCATTAGATTCTTCCCTTCCCAAGAAAGGTCTAGAGTGAAATCATGTAAGCCAATATTATTTTGTTACATAGGAAGCTCAAAACTTGTTAAATCCAGGAGGATTGATTTTTTACTAATTACTGTGGACAATGTAAGAGATGGTATCTGAAGGTGAAGAATTTAAAGAGTAGATTCTACTCTTCACAAAAGAAATTTTACTATATTCATTTCTTCGAGTCCCATAAAAATGCAATAAATCAAGTTGAAAATATTGCTGGTTCTCCTTTTAGGTAAGAAACTTCTACTTACAGAATTTGACAGATTGTCTTTAAACACAGTGAATAAATGCTGAAACTGAAATCAGAACTCACTTTCATGAGTCATATTTTTCCCCCTCAAATCTTCCCTTATTTTCTGTATGAATCAGTAGCAATTTCCCTTCATCTCCCGAAATAAGACAAAAATTAACAATATATTGAGCACAAAGAAAAATGTTTTGCTGAAATCAGTTAATATCTAGTTAAATTGCCTTGTATAAAACCTCCAGTTTGTGGAGACAAAAAGGCCTGAAAGTAAAAAATGATATTATAAAAGTCACCCAAAGAATAGTTCTCTATGTTTTATTTTTAAGATTCACTGTTCTCAATTCTCTTTTGAAAATAGTTTCCCTAAAGCTATCTGGGGAGCCTATTTGTCATTCAATACACCCAAATTGAGAATATTATATGCTTTAAGTGTTAAATTATCCATTTCATGTTCTTAAACTAACCATGTGGCTTTAAATCTAGAAGGCATATGTAAATAAAAACGATTACTTATTCTTTCCATTTTCTTCATGTCTTTTAAATGTTTAAAGTGTTTTCTCCACTTTTTTGACCTGTTCCAAAATTCATATATTTAAGTGCGCTTTGTATGTAAGATGCTCATCAATGACATGAACATGGCCTTGGACGAAAAGTCCAGCTGGGATGATCTGGTCTATGAGAAAAGAATAATGTGTATTGTGGTGACCCTGTGGCAAACCCTGGACCAAACGTCACATCTCTCTCCCCCACCCCGTGAGTGTGCTGTTTTGGGGGATATAGATGCAAAGGTATAGGGTTGGTTTTATTGTGTGGAATATGAGGAGACTAGGATGCTAAAAGATGGACTGAGCTGCCTCAGACTAGAAAGAACAAGGTTATAGGAGAGACCTGCCAGCTTCTACCTTCCACCTTTCAGATTCTAATCTTGATTTTAGGCAGTCTCTAGTCTTGGGAGTTTGTGTGATATGATTTCCATTTTCCATATATTTGGATATTCCAATGAATGAAGGTTTAAAAATGTCAATGTTGACTAATGTAAAATCACTTTTCATATTTTACCTCAAATAGCTAAATGGTTTTGAAAATTTACACAAAGAGAATTAAGGTATTATCACAACCTTATGTGAATTCCGTAAATCTTTAACTGGGCTTTAGCTACAGATGATGGTTGTTATGGTTGTTATTATAACTGTAGACAGCACAGCTGTAGCCAGGAGACTGACATTGAGTTAAACAGAATTTTTTTTTTTGTCTTTTATAGCTCCTGAGTAAAGGGCAAGGTATTTGAGGAATATCCTATTTGCACCTCAGCTGTGAGATAAATGTTGTATTTTTCTGGCATCAAGGCCTACTTTTAAGACTTCAGCAGTAATAGAGAGATAGATTTAGTGCTAAAGGAAATACTAAATTGGAATTCAGTGACTCTTTGTATTTTTGTAAACTCTAGAGACATGCATGAGTCCAATAAAGAAGTAAAATAAAGAACATTTGGCAAAAAGAGTGAAGAACTCAGTTGACAGGGAGATTCCTGTTCTCAATTACCTCAGGAAGGAAGAGAATGAGTGCGAGGCCAAGAAGTTAGAGACAAGTGCACAAATATGAGAGAACATTGGAAAAACCATCAAGAGAACTTTTGCTGGCATTGTGAACCGGTGGAATAACACCTGATTATTTGATGGCTTGCTTTAATTGTATATGCCATTGAGTTAAGATAATGTTTAAGGTTGAGATAAAGTTACACATTTGGGCAGCCTTGGGAGATTATAAAGGTACTCTGTAATATTCTTGGAATAACAAACACTTTGGAACAATATGCCTCAGGAGAAAATGTAAAGACCAGGTGGAAGTTCTTGACTTCCTCTTTTGTCTGTACATGTGTGGATAATATGGCTCCAATAAAGAGCATCACAAAAAGCCCATATTGTCTTTCTTACAGTGTGAGGAAGAAAGTTTGCAACATACTAAAGGAAAACCTTTGGTACAAGGCAGCATCTGTGTGCAAAGATATTGGGGCGTCCTCATAATTCTTTCTTCAAGAATAGTGTGACATGGAATCATCCTCTGAAGGCATTTCCAGAATATCTTGCACTAAGTATTTCATCTCTGGCAAAATTATTCTTTCTACATCTGGTTACTCAACTGGTGATTTTGCTTTTTATTTTTTTAAGTGAGAAGATGAAGGGATATTAAAAGAATGTGGATAATGGATGAGACGACTTGTTGTGTCAAGGAGAATATAAGGCAAGGTATTTGTGATATGATCTTAGTTGTTTGCACATGTGGTACTGGGGTTTAAACTCAGCACTTCTTTTCTAGGTAGACATTCTACCACTTGGGTGAACGATCAGTCCAGTTCAGTTAATCTCAGTTGTCAAATGGATTGGATTATGAGCCTACTAAAAGTGAGTGACACACACATCTCTAGAGTGAAGTGCATCTGTAGGGGTATCTGAGGCATAGAGATGATGAACTATGGGGAAAGGGCCTACTCTGAGCGCAAGTGACATCATCCACAAGTTGGGGGTCTTGAGAGAATAAAAGGGAAAATGAGAGAAAGTGAGCTAGCTCGTGTGTTCTCCCTCGCTGCTTCCTGGTTCATTTATGTGAACTGCTTCAAAGATGTTGCACTGCTTCTCCACCATGATAGACCGAAACTTCTGATGCCATGACCTAAAATAAATCTATTGTCCCTTAACTTACTTCTTTTAGGTAAAAAAATCACAGTAACACAAAGCCTGATGGGCAATGTTGTCCTAAACATTTTGAAGAGCTGATAAAATGATAAGTATATTCTAAAAAGGCAATGGATATTAGCTCATTGATATGAATTCCAATTCTGTGCCAGGCACAGTGGGTTACAATGAGGCAAACTTTGCCCCTCAAATTGTCTGAAATTGACCCAGACAATATATTCAAGAATGTGGAAAAATGGATGACAGAGGAGGAACCCAAGCTTGGTCTTTGGAGTTAGATGAACCTTTGACTGTTTCATGGATCTCGTATTGATTATGAAGTTAGACAACCGAGTTAAACTACTGTAGTCTCATTTCCTTCAACTATACACTTAGTTGTACCTGTATAAAATCAAAGATGATCCATGTAAAGTTTGTGGGAAAAAATGACCAGCACAAAGTGGATCATGACTGAATAGTAGGTTTGAGTTTTAGTTTTTAGTTTGGGTCTGCATACATGAGAAAGGAATCTAGTTGTGCACAGTACTCTAAAATGGTGATAGACCTCTTCTCTCTCAAAGTGTTGGGGAAGAAAGGTCCAGGTGAAATGGCACAGTATTTGAATCTTTGTGATATCTCACAGCCTTTCTTTTCACTTGGGAACTGCTCAGAGGAGAAATCCTTTTCTGGAATAGCAACAGGAATTGTCACCCTGGAGAAAGGAGAACTCCTAGTCTATTAACCACAATGCACTGCATTGGAAACAAAGTCCTACTAAATGGCATTGGAAGGGAGTAAGTGGAAAGAAGACCACATGTCGGATAATATATGGGATTATTGATACCTCATATATTAAGTATCCTCAGCAAAGGCACACATCTCTGAAGAGCTCATGAGGACACATTGGGTAAAGAGAAGAGAAGTCAAAAGGAATTTTATCCCAGCAATTTGATTGGTCTTAAGCCAAACATTACTTTTAGGATAACAAGGGTAGTGATATGACTTTAAGAAGCTGTCATTTTCTGCTTTTAGAGGCATTTTAATATATTTGATTGCTTTGTTTTCTCACACATCTCTAGGGAGAGGAAGTCAGCCTGGAGATCATCCTAGATTATAGATATGCATGCAGCAAAAATCGCTCTAGTGAGAAAAGCACCTAAGACTCAAAATCTCTACTAATGAAATGGTCACCATCCAATGTCCTGTCATCTGGGAAATGTAACCCTCCTAGATGTCTTTTCTCCGGTGGTATGAATATAGATAGGTTTTATTCTCTCCTCTCTACCTTTCAACTTCTTCTATACTAGGTATGTATTATTTTAAGCTATGGAAAATATGGAATTAATTTAGTAGCATTCTTTCTCCTCCTTTTACTTTGATGCACTTTGATACTGTAAACTTATGTGTTCCTGTGTATGGCAGAGGAGATGGGATGATAGAAGCACTGGGGTGAAGCTTAAGGCCATGATGTTTAAGCAGCATGCACAATTTCAGACTTTATTGATGATACCCTGTTACATGTACAAGGAAATATTGAATCTTCCCTAGAGGTTACTCTTTGCACATGTCTGGAGGACCAATGAAACAGTTAACAAGAATGTAATAGATGGGAATGGCAGGCCTTACTACCTACTGATGCCATTTCTGTAGGAGAGGCTGGTCTGCTCATGTACCTCATTTGTCTCAGCTTCTACCCTTTGTCCAGTTTTCACCAGAACTGATCTGTCAGGCCATGTATCTTTTTTTTTTTTTTGTCAGTCCTGGGGATTAAACTCAGGGTGTGAGCACTGTCCCTGGCTTCTTTTTGCTCAAGGCTAGCACTCTGCCACTTGAGCCACAGCACCACTTCTGGCAGTTTTCTACATATGTGGTGCTGTGGAATTGAACCCAGGGCTTCATGTATACAAGGCAAGCCCTCTTGCCACTAGGCCATATCCCCAGTCCAGGCCAATGTATCTTGGGCTCCTCTGGATCTAAAACAGTTCCTGGGCTTTCCTTATAACCACTGAGCAGTGGTCTTTGTTTTCCTGTCCATATGCATGGTCTAGAACTTCCTTTTGGGAATCTAAATTATAGAGAAATGACTTACTGTAAAGTCTGGTTGCAAGGTATCCCCAGAGCAGGAATACCTCTCGGCTATGGGTGTACGTTTTAGGAATTTCCATAATGGTAAGAATAGGGACTAGATTACAACTGAGTAACATTCAGAATTATAGAGCAGTCTGGGTCTGTAGCTAAGTTATGAATATAAGAAAGCTGGTCTCAACAGCACTCTGTTCCCTGTTTAGAATTAATCCTCTTCTATTAGACAACCCTGAACCCTTTGTTACCTCCCATCCATCTCATATCTTTTTATTATTGAAGACCTTTTTTTTGTTTCAGGGTTGAGTGAAAGCTCTAAGCCCATCTACATGAGCTGAAACTTCTATTGGAAGCCACAGACATAGGGATAAGCATGTAATGGAAACAGAAGCTTTGCATGAATCACAGATCCCTGGAAAAGTGCCATCAGTGTGTTAAACACTTGAGTTTCTAGAGTTACAGACAGCCTATTGATAGTATGTGGTATAAATCACTTCTAGTTTTGCCTGTACCCTCCAAATTTAGCATTTCAATAGAAATGTGGTGGATTTTAAGGCTCAATAGAAGTGTCTTTACCAGTAGGGGTTACAGACTTTTAGCTATGCAGTTGGAGAAAGTCTTAGGTGAAGGGCCCCATTTGCTGCCTCTGCCTCACAGCCTGAATGTTTGCAGTTGAGTCTGGATGACTATTTGAATCTTGAGCTTCTTACCTGGGGATTATCATATGTGCCCAGGACATAGCAATGAATCTGAGCTGAGTCAAAGTAAAGTTGTGTGGCCATGAGTCTGAAATAGTGGCCTTTGTATGTGGCACACAGACATCTCTGATTAGCTGAGTTTTCCATATAAATAGAGTTTTATTGAAATCAGTGGTATGAAATTTCTTAGCTTTTGCAAAAAATATTTTCTTGTTTTTAGTGCATGTTCTCTTGCATGGAAATTACAGCATATTTACAAAATAATGTCCTGCATTTCTTGTTTTCCTCAAAAGGTATAAATCAAATTGTCACTCTCCAAAATCTGTCCCATGCTACTGTGATAGTATCCTCATCTTTGTACCTATAATTCTTTGAATTGTTATCATTTTATTTATTTATTTTTGTAAGGATACTAGAGATTGAAGTCAGGGACTTAAGGAAGTGTTATTCAACTTGAACTGCACCACACTCCTTTGGCTTTTTTGGTTATTTTTCAGATAGGGCCTCCTAAAGGAATGATCACAAAGAGACTTCTTAATTTAGTTTATTAGATCAGTTACAGTTAGGGCTAGAAGACATAATGAAGAAAGCTAGGAGATTAGAAGGAAATAGACAAGACATTTCATATAGGACATGATGATTCTGAGATCTTGCAGTATGGGAGACAAGTGCTGAAAGGGCTTGTAAGGAAATCTGAATGAAGTCTAGAGCTCTTTGTCAACAATGGGTACAAACGCAAAGGTCAGGAAGATGTAGAACTAGGGATGTTCCCAGTGGACGTACACAGTATGCTTAAGATGCTACACTAACCTGGAAAGAATCAGCCGAATCAGGTTAGAAATTATTACCTTCTGAGCATGTCAAATATCCCTTCGAGAATGATGATCCAAAGTTGGAAGTTAATTTTCAACATTTAGAAAATTATCCTTAGCTATTATTATGCTATGTTTTTTTCTGGTGAACCACAGGCTCATGGAAGTTTGATGCCTTGACAATCCTCAGATCAATTTTTGGTGGTGTCACAAATGGAAACAGTTAAGGGTTCAGAAGGAATTGTGCTATATATTCTTTTTACCTAAGTTATATTTGACTTATATATATTCTTTTTAACTGAAGTTACAAATTCTGAGATCAGATACTAAAAATAATTCTACTCAAGAAATCTTGGATTTGTGTAAAGAATTATAGAGAAGGTGTATAGTTCAGTATAAGTATTTGTAAATCCAAAGAGTCAGAAGATAAAGATTAAAATAGGGTGCTGGGGCTCTTGATTCTTTCTGAGTTGCATATCTGGTCCTACGAAGATACTTTATTACAGGGTTGTTTTTATCTCCATACGTGGCACATTGTTTTCAAATCTTCCATCAGATTTAGAATTTTTTCCAATCCATTTAAATCTGGACTGACTGTTTAACCAATAGTGCAGCAGCATAATACTGCATGACTTCCAAGGCTTGACCAGAAGGAATCTCATGGCTACAGCTCTCAGTTTGGACCTCTGAGAAGGCCAAGTTCTGAGGAAATCTAGTCCAGTCTATTGCAGCATAAAAAATTTCATGCAAGAGGCACAAGAAATGAGAGATGGCACATCTTCCAGCAAGCCATCAAGTATCTGTAGCAATAAGATAGAGTGTGGCCAGAAAATATAACACCATCCAGACCACAAACACATAGGATAGAGAAATGCTAAACAGTAGTTTAAGCCTTGGAGTGATTTGATACGCAGAAATAGATTATTGATGCATCATGGAGTGCTTATGTAACAATAACACAGTTGAACATGTGGTGAGCTGGTTTATAGTTCATTCATGTTTTTCATGTGCAATCTTTTTCCCCCTGGATCCATAAGATAACCTTATGTTTCAACTCTTTAGAGTAGCTATGAGACTTTTCTGTTTCGATTTGCTTTTCAATGTGTGTATTGCTAGTGATTGACCCCAGGGCCTCACATATGTTATGTAAGCACTATATTACTGAGCTACACACACAGTCCTGGAATTTGTTATTATATAGACAGTACATATATTCTCCTATACTATAGACAGAAACTGAGATGTATGAAGTTTCTAGGATGCACTAGTAACTGTAAAACTGGCAAGGAATCAGGCAGGGGCTCCACAGGAAATTGCCTTCAGTCCAATCTCCTGTTCTTTGCCTTATCCTATGCTGTTGCTGTGTATTCTCTCTCTCTCTCTCTTTTTTTTTTTTTGCCAGTCCTAGGCCGTGAACTCAGGGCCTGAGCACTGTCCCTGGCTTCTTTTTGCTCAAGGCTAGCACTCTGCCACTTGAGCCACAGCGCCACTTCTGGCCATTTTCTGTATATGTGGTGCTGAGGAATCGAACCCAGGGCCTCATGTATACGAGGCAAGCACTCTTGCCACTAAGCCATATTCCCAGCCCTGTGTATTCTCTCTTAAGAAGACACTTGAATGGTGGTACAAACCAGAGGAGCATTCCAGTTTTCAGAAGACAAGACTGTGAGATGATTATTTGTGCAGCAAGGAGAGTGTAATGGACAACCCACGGAGGTACTAACAGAGGGCCCCAGAGCTTCCTTTTTCTGTTCAGCCATCAGGGCTTTTGTAGCATTGAACACAACATCAGCTCAGCCTGCAGGGGTTCATTAATTGGTGTGCTGCTCTGACATGTTTTGTAACTGTTAGTTTAAAAAGTAAATAAACAAAAATATACTTTGCCTTAACCACACTCCTGAATTAGCACAAGAGAACAGCACTGCCCTGTGGAAGCAGTGGTGGAGACTATGTCTTTGGTTTCTCAGGTAATAGCCATGCCAAGGAAAACAATTCCTTTTCCACACTCACCCTACTGCCTTCATTTAGGTGCTCAGCACTCCTCTGCTAGATTGTTGTGATAACATCCCACTGTATTCCTGCCATGCTACAACCACTTTTCCCTTCTAACCACATTGCACCACGGACATTGATTCTGTGTGGAGAGCCACCTGGAGCTTCTAGGTATAGGGGATGTAAGCTCCATGGTAAGGGTCTTTATCATTACTGAAAATAAGTCTTGGGGAAATAGTGTGAGTTACCATTCATTAAATAAACAGGAGGGCCACTGTACCAAAGAAATTACCTAGTTGTCTAACTGCATTAAACTCTCATCCCGGCTTTATACTCCGGGTAAATTGAGTAACACTCATTTATACAGAAGCAAGACATTTTCTCATTTCTCCACATGTGTGCCTCTTATTCTGTGTAGATGAAACCCTTTCTTATCTTCTACTTCTTTATCAGTGTAACTTCTATCCATCATCTAACAGGAAGCCGAGGTGCCAATACTTAGGTACTCTTGCCTGTTCATTTTATTTCTTGTTCTGTTATGGATTCTACACATAACAGAATGAGTCATGGGGTACTTAGAGAGTTGAGGTTTATGTGAGCAGGGTTTTCACAGCGAGGTAGGCCAGATGAAACATATCATTGGAAGTCTACTGCAGTCCTAGCTACTCAAGAGGCTGAGGTCTGAGGATCATGGCTCGAAGCCAGGCTTTCAGAAAGTCCCTGAGACTATTATCTCCAATAAAGTACTCAGAAATGCAGATGCAGTGCTGTGGTTCAAGACCAGCAAACAGAGAGAGAGAGAGGAGAGAGAGAGAGAGAGAGAGAGAGAGAGAGAGGAGAGAGAGAGGAGAGAGAGAGAGCGAGAGGAGAGAGAGAGAGAGAGAGGAGAGAGCGAGAGAGAGAGAGAGGAGAGAGAGAAGAGAGAGAGAGAGGAGAGAGGAAGGAGGGAGAGAGAGAGAGAGAGAGAGAGAGAGAGAGAGAGAGAGGAGGAGAGGAGAGAGAGAGAGAGAGAGAGAGAGGGAGAGAGGAGAGAGAGAGAGAGAGAGAGAGAGAGAGGAGGGAGAGAGAGGAATAAAACACAAATTTGAACTTTTCTGGCTTCAAATGTTCAGTTACAAATGATAACATTGAAGCTGGAAGGGAAAGGTAGAATATGTTGTTAGGTGTAGTGTTTAAATGCATTTCCTATGGTCAAATAAGTAAGGTAGAGGGGGAATTTGGTAAGAGTAAAGATCTTTTGGTAACAAAAACATTTTTTTCTCATCCTGGGCTGATTATTTATGTGTGATTAAAGCTAATCATTAGTATCATTAATGAAAGAAATTCATATTTTCTAGAACAGAAAAATGAATTTGTCTCCAAATCCTTGCTGAATCAACCAGTGAACATTCACCAGCCATTCAGTTGCATTAGGAAAACAGATATTCAGTTAAATTATTGATGTTTGCTACTAAATTAGTGAATGGTCTGGGTCCACAACCTAAATAGCTGAGTGTAGGTGTTTTGTAGGCACAGCCACAGCCTGGCTCTCTCTGAGGTGGTAACCTAGTAAACAAACAAACCCAAGGGAGCCATGTAAACACAAACTAGTTCCCTCACATTGCCCACCAATGAAGCACATCAAATTAATAACTTTGCGCTGTTTATGGGCATGCTGGTTATAAGCAATATAGGCATCTTACTGACAATCAGCCAGGCAGAGAAACCAATTAAGTAGCAGATCTAAATCACAAGAAAGAAACCATTTCCTAAATGACCTGGCTACGTTCTTGGTATAAATTACTCAATTAATTAATGAATCCATTCCAAGTCTTTGTTGGTTAGCAACTTCTCTCATCCATCAAATTTTATGAAATAACCCCTCTTCCTATATTAGTCATTGGGAAACTACAATCATTAAAGTCTGTTTTTTTATGACATCGAAGAAAGTCAGTGGGGCTTCAAGTAGATAATTTCTACTTTATTTTTCCTAAGAATTCCTTGGATACAAATCTTGAGATGTGAAAGAGAAAGAGAAGGAAAGAGTGCTGTTTTATTTTAGACTTGGTGACAGTTTCCTATTGCTTTCACCTACAGAAGCTACAACTCCAGGAGAAAGAGTTGGAAAATATAGGCTCACATCATTGCCACTAGTTGTCTTGTATTCCAGTGTCAAAAGCCAACTTAGATGATGATTCCTTGTACTTGTACTAGAGCTTTTAACAGTATTTGTATCTATTATTTCACATGGCCTTCATGTTTACTCTGAGAGAGGTAGAAAAACATTAATTCCATTTAAAAGAAACGAGGAAGTAGGTAATGATAATTTACTTTATACCCTAAAACCACATAACTCAGTGGCTTTTTCAACATATCATACTACCCCATTCAAAGGCATAGCAATTTTCAATCACATCAAGACAATTTTGCCAAGTGCAAAAATTTCTCACTTCAATATTCTTCGTAGAATCATCTCAATTTATTCAGAATAGTGATATGAAATATTCTTGTTGATGCTTCAAGGATAATGACTCAATATTTTGGGGGCAGGGTAGTATGTGACATTCTCCTTTCTTGTCCACTTACCTTTTACTCATCTATGAAGGTCTATCATGTGTCTGGTTTCTCAAATTCATACTCTTCAGTACCTTCCCTGAATGCAAAGGAAAAATTGGCATCATTAATAGTTTATTGATTAAACTTTTAATTTTTTAATTAGGATACTGTGCTAGGTAGGTCTTAAGGCAAAGAAAAATGACTGATACCTGCCTAGTGCACACTTAGTGCTCATGGTCAGATGGAGCAAGGCGAGTCAGGGTAGCCTACAACTCACCTATATAATGTCTATAATACTATGTCACTAGAGAAGAGATTTTCAACCAGAGCCATGGGCTTCTGTTTCCTTTGAGAGAGCAAGCACAGGAGAAGTTTAGCTTTAAACAAGGTGATATTCAGTTACCTTAAGGCAGCAATGCACTAAAAGTTCCCAAAAATGCTGTTGAAAGGTTAATTTTGATTATCAACTTGATTGGATTGATAGGTGTATACAAGCTCCTCTCAATGCAATAATGCATACCCCAGCAGGTGTCTATCAGGGTTTTTCCACACAATTAGATCACAAATGTTCTGACCTAATTGATGGCTTTCTCCATTGGGGGGCTCAAAATTTAAATAGGGAGGTCTGGGGCTGTTGAGTATGAGACCGGCTGTTGGTGTTATTTCGCTTTTTGTTTTATTTTATTTTTTATGTATGTGCCAGTACTGAGGCTTGAACTCGGGGGTTGGGTTCTATCCTTTCGCTTTTTGCTTAAGGCTGGCAGTCTAGCACTTGAGCCAGAGCTCCACATCTGGCTTTGTGGGGGCTACTTGGAATTAAGAGTTGTATAGGCTATGCTGGTTTAGAACAATGATCTTCAGCCCTCTGCCTTCTGAGTAGCTAGGATTATGGTGGGGAGTCACTGACACCTAGCAGTTCTGCCTTTCAATGGTATGCCTTCCCTTCCCCTCCCCTTCCTTTCTCTTCCCTCCTCTACCCTTCCATCCTCACCTTCCCCAACACTGTAAGGTGAGCAGCCTCTGCCTTATGCTCCAGTCACCACGATACTATGCCTCACCCAGGCCTCAAGAAAGAGAGCCAACAGATCATTGACTGAAACCTCTGAAATCGTAAATTCAAATAAATATTTTGTCCTTTAAATTGTTTTTCTTGGGCATTTATCCCAATGGCAAAAACTCTAAAAAAGATGAACAAATCCAAAGTACTATTTTTTTTTCATCACATGAACTTTATTTTTTATTTTTTTAAGTTTTTATTATAAAACTGATGTACAGAGAGGTTACAGTTTCATACGTTAGGCATTGGATACATTTCTTGTACTGTTTGTTACCTTGTCCCTCATGCCCCCCTCCCCCTTCCCCCTTTCCCCCCCTGAGGTGTTCAGTTCACTTACACCAAACAGTTTTGCAAGTATTGCTTTTGATGTAGTTTCTCGTATTTTACCCTTTGTCTCTCAATTTTGGTATTCCCTTTGAATTTCCTAATTCTAATACCAAAGAACTTTTTAAAAACTTTTTTAGTACATTATTTTTTTAATGGTATCTCAATTTTCTTTTTCCAGATTCTCAAACTGGGCAAAGATGAAGGTACAATGTAGAGAGGAGGTAGAAGATAAGCAGCAAAACAATCAAACCAACAGACCCCAAACCCTTCCGTTTCAATTGAAGCAGTATAATTCAATCACCGTGAAAGACAAGCTATGGCTTCAGACTGTAAAGGAGTTATCTGTAGCTTGTGGAAGTCTATTAAAGTCGGACATCTACTTGGCATATTGAGAGACAAGCTTCATGGAGAAGGTGAAATTATTGGCTGTTGAAGAACAGGTTGAATTTGAACTCTTAAGAAGTGAAGGAAAGATATCAGGCCGCATTCCCCAGTAGTGATTATAAACAAGACCCCTCCCTGTTCAGTAGATAGCATAGAGATGTGTTTCTCTCTCCTCCATATCATTAGCAGCAACTAAGCCAATCAGTCTAACTTATATGGAACGCAAAAGACCCTGTGTCTGCCCTCAAAGTATTTAGTGTATAATTTGTCAGAAAATGTGAGGGTAAGAGAAAGAAGGAAGTGCTTCTCAGAACAAAGTGATTTGAGGGCTTCAGGGAAAGAAGCTAGTAACAGGAATGAACACCATAGGTTATGCCCTTGTTTCTTTTTAGAGTTAAGGAGAGCTGTTTAGTACTAGTCTGTATGCTTGGAGAAACAGCTGTAATTAATGGAGATAACTTTAACTGAGAAAAATGTTGGTCCAGTCTCAGAGGCTGCCTGAATTGGCAGCAAGAAAGTAGAGGAACAGGATATCCAGAGACCTGATCTGCTAGTATCTGTTTGTACCGTATTCAGCAAAGTCCTTGAACTAAAGTCCTTGAACTTGGTATCTATTGTGTACAACAAAGGCAGCAATACTTGCCTATCTATCTTCTGGAGTTCTTCCAAATACATATGTAGTCATCGAATAGAAGACATATACAGATACATATAAAGACTAATAAATGCTTGAAGGAAATTTAAGCTAAATTGGTCAAAACACAGGAAACTTGGAAATGTTTATTTTCTCCTGTGGAAGATGGATGGGTGTAAGGTAGTCGAATGGGTATAAAATATCAAAAGATTTTATTCTTCATTCTATCTACATATCTGACATACTATAAAATATACTTCTTTTTCCAGCAATGAGGATTTTGAAATTTTTCAACTGCTAAGTTAAGAATGATCAGTGACTCTTATTGAAGACAAACAACTATTGCATTTTGAAGTTGATGAAAAATTTCTCCAGAAGCCACAGTGATGAATATTTATTAAGTATTTATTGGAGGTCACATTTTTGCTACAAATTAAATGTATGCAGAAAAGTTTAAACAAGTTAAGCAATGAATTACAGTTTAAATTATGAACTTGTCACCAATTTTTGCAAAACAGTAGTAACAAAAATAATTTTAAAAACTATACAGCACTTCTACTTTTTTGTTTTTCATATAGAATTATATGTACAAACATTTGTAACTTCGGTTTGTTAACAAGCCATATGAATATTCAACAATGAAAGGAAAATAACGTGTTCTTTTTACTTATAGTCATGGAAAATCATTTTTTATTGGAGGATGCATTGGCTATTTACAAAGAAAGATTGTTTGCAAGCAAAGACAGTAAAATCAAGTTTGTTGAGAAGGGAAGGAATTTTATAATAAAATTTATTATTCAGGAAATTCATCTAGTGTTGTACATTAAATAAATGAACAATAAATTGTTTTATTAGCTTCAGCTCCCACTAGTAAATGCTTACTCCCTGTTTCTAGCATCTCAGTATTAAATATTTGTAAATATTCAGCTTCCTTTCTTGTACATATACATTTAAACACCAGTCCTTGTACACATCCTTACATTATCACTGTATTTGTACATTTTTGTTTCTACTTTTATGACTTTAGCTGTCAAGTTTTCCATCAATTACATTGAGATAATTTGTTTTCTATTTTTACAGGAGTTAATATGAAATCAAATATAAACTTTCTAGCTACCCTTGACATGTAACTCCCTAGGTTTCAAAGTCTAAGTTTAACAAAATAAAAACAGGAAGAAAGTACTTGAAAGGGGTGGGGTGGGGTCAAAAAGGAAAGGGATAAATGAATGAAGAGGAGAAGAGGGGAAGAACTCTGTCATGAATCTAATGTATAGCCTAGAAAATGAAGAAGAGTAAGGGAAGGGGTGGGTAAGAAGAGAATGTTGTAAACAGTGACACTGATCAAGATATGTTGTATTCATAAACTGCTTTGTTAACCAGCAATACTTTTGTACACATATGTAAAGATTATGTACCCTTTGTTTTGTATATAAATATATCTGATGTGGGGAGGGTAAAGGGAAGCACAGAAACAGTGGGACAAAGGGTGAACTGATTCAACAGTGAAATCCATTTGACACTATGTTGGAAATTAAATATACAACTTTTGGGGGAGGGACGTCAGGTGGGGACTAGGAGAGAATGAGGGAGGGGTGAAGGAAATGTATTTATTACCCTGGAACTCCTGTAACTGTAATCCTTCTGTACATTACTTTTATGATATTTTTTAGAGGGAAAATGTTCTCTATCAGTGATATTATAATGTGAAAAAAAGACTCATAATACTCATAATATCACCTCCCCCAAAATAGTGAGAAAGCTTAAAAGTGTGTGTGTGGGTGGGGGGGTGTCATATAGGGAACAGAGATAAGAAAGTAATAGAGTCAGCAAACATCATCAAGGTACATTGTATACATGCATGGAAATATAAGAGTAGATTTTGTGTAACTAATATGTCAATAAAAATCTTCCTTTAAAAGAAAAAGCATGGGGATTAATGTATGTCAGTTACCATTAATTTCCCCCTTTACATAGAAGTTTGGAAGGGTCCTTTACTGTTCTGTCTGATTTCATTGTCTTCCACTGGTAGTAAATCTTGGCCCTCCCACTAGATACGTATTTCCAAGTTGGCACTTTGCTCTTATGACTTGACTACTCAGAAAAATTCTCACTATTGTCTGCAAAAAAAAAGTCCAATAATTTTTTAGTGCTTCATAATGTTGTTTTCATCTATGTAGTTAATCTCAAGTTTTAAATCTCACCTTTAATAAGCCTAATTTCTCCATTTTTGTATGAAGTAGACTTATATTCTGCTGTATTTTTAAAATTATTGTCTTTAGATAATTGTACAAAGGAGTTTCCATTTAACAAATCAGTTTATGAATATAATGTATTTTGACCAATGTCACCCTTTCATCGTTCTAACTCTTCCCTCTCTAACCCACCTCTTCTCTCACTCTTCTAGATTTTTCAGGATATGCATTGGATCCTAGTTTGCATTTCTCCCTTCTTCATTTATCTACTCATTTCCCCTTGGCTCCAACACCACTCCTTTCTAGTACCCACTTCCTGGTGTTTTATTTTGCTGAACTTTGATTTGGCTTTCTAAAAAATTTTAAATAAGCATATCATAGCTGGCTTTTTGCCTGGGGAGGAATCTATAACAGACATTCGAAGAATATTGGCGGAATCAAATATATGATGACATTTAAATGTCATTTTCACTATTAATTCAGATAAAATTCAAATTTAAATGACATACATATATATTTAAAAATGATATGTAAGGCATGCACTATACCACTAGGCCGTAGAGACAAAGGATAAAAAGACAAACCAAGGCAACAACAATACTTACAAAACTATACGGTGTACTTTGTCTCTCAGTTTTGATATTCCCTTTCCTTTCCCTAGTTCTAATACCGGTGTATACAGTATCCAGGGTACTCAGATGAGATACAGTGATAGTGTGGGGACAACCACAGGAAGGGGATACAAGAGGATCATCAACAAAAACAAGCTACAGTTTCACATGGCATGTTGAAAGTAATTACAACAGTGATATAACACTTTTTTTCCATAACATGGAGTTCTTTTTACTTCGCATTTTATGTGTTCATAAGGGCATGGCTATTGGGCTCTTGTGATCCTCTGCTGTGACCAGCCTAAACCTGTACTAATTATTCCATAAGCCATTCCAAAAGCAATACTTACAAAACCATTTGGTGTAAGCCAACTGAACAACTCATGGGAGGAGAGGGAAAGGGGGAGGGGAAAGTGGGGGAAATGAGGGAGGAGGTAACAAATTGTACAAGAAATGTACCCACTGCCTTATGCATGAAACTGTAACCCCTGTGTACATCACTTTGACAATAAATAAATAATTATTAAAAAATCTATATGGTGTAAACCAATTGTACAACTCATGGGTGGGGAGGGAAATGGGGACAGGGGAGGTGGGGGAAAAGCCAGGGAGGAAGTAAAAAGCTGGATAAGAAATATACACACTGCCCTATGTATGAAACTCTAACCCCTCTGTACATCACTCTGACAATAAACAAATGAAAAAATAAAAAAGTGATATACATTTATAAGGCACTGAAATGTTAGGTTATGAATATAGGGGATTCATTTTCAAAGTCAAAGAAGTTTGAAACCCGAAACAACTGTTTTCTACATCTATCTTCAAGGTGTGGTAAAATCTGATGGTGAATTGGAAGACCCTAGGTAAGTCAGTGTTAATGACCAGGTATTGGGGTAACAGCAACAAAGATTCTTTTCATCCCATAGGTTCAGACCTCAGCTTTATGACCACAGAAAACTACAAAGGAAATTTGAAAGTAACTCACCTGTGTCTCTAGGAAGCAGAAGAAATAGATAGTAGTGAATCGTCAGTAACAGCCTCAGTCTCTCTGTAGCTATCAGAAGCATAATATTCAATAGGGCTCAGTCAATGGTAAAATTAGATAACCAGTTTGTCATCTAGCTGGGTTTAAGATCTTGGCAACTCTCATTAGTTAACACCTCTCCCCACCTCCTGAGACAGTATTGGCTGATGAAGACAAAAACTTATTTGTCTCTTATGACACATTCTTCTAGGGAACAGGAGATTAAATGAGACTGCCAGTAGGAATTTGGGTGGGTGGGGGGGCTTCCTTCTATTTTGATTAAATGGCACCTTTCTTTCTTTTCCTTTGCCTTCCTGTATTTTAAGCTCCTTGTTACAATGTGTAGTCTCATTTTTGCAAAGAACTGGTGAATGGAAGCAGTTTCCCAGGACTATTGATTCTGAGTGCTGTTGATTTGTTATCACTTACAAGCCATTTAATAGCTATCCAGATGTTTTTGTTAGTTTAAGACAAATCACTACAGATCTGAGGTGGCTTTAATTTTTTCATTATACATGGAGCAAAGAGAAAAATAACAACTTTAAAAATTATCCAGTATCGATTTCACAGTTTTATTGTTCAGAGCTCAACAATTTAAGTCAGAGAGCAAATAGGCAGTGAACACTGTTTGTTAAACATCAAAATGGAATCACTTCTGTATCCGTGGGGGAGCTGGCTCCTGACAAGCCTAGATCAAGTTATGTTAGAGATGGGGTGGAAACACTAATGCTCGATTATAATCTTGGTTGTGATGAACTTTTTAGACATGGCTAAGTAATGGACCAGGTGGTCCTTCATATCTGTAGGCCCAACATCCTCTGTTTCATCCAATCAGATGGAAAACAAAGGTGTCATTATTGACAGAACACAAAGATATTTTTCTATATCATTGTTTTCTAAACAATTCAGTATACCAATTATTTACACAGCATTTACTTTGCATTCTATTAGGTATTATAAGCATTGCAGAAATGATTTGGCATATACAGGACAATGTATAGAGATAATTTGCAAATATGTTGGCATTTTCTAAGATGACTTGGAATTTGTGATTTTGGTATCCTTGTGGAGGAGATTTGTTGTAACTAATTCCTCATGAAGATTAAGGACAACTATATTTTATTTGACTTCAAAGTTTTTATATATAAAATAAATATAGTGTTAGCCACAGGAACTTTAAATATTCTTTCAGCATTAATATTTCCCAATATGGGAGTTACAGACATATGAGTTCTAAAATATAAGTGGACTTTGATGTAGTCAAGTACAGTCTATGAAAACCAATCAAGGAGATTTAAGGTTTTACCAAGGCTCTGAGGAATAGAAAGCATAGAGAAGGAAAGAAAAAAATAATTTTAGAGCACAGAGTGCCAAAAATAATTGCATTTATGGTTTCAATAAACATTCACTATGTATATATCAGATACCAAATATTCTATTAGATGCTAGAAATGTAAGAATGAGTAAGAAACACCTTGGGTCCTTCCTGTCTTTATGAAAACTCTAATCTAGCATTTGAAAGGATGAAATAAACAAGCATTATGCTTATTTAAAGTAAACTATGTTGTTTCCTTAAGCAGAATATCAGCATTGGAGCAATAAGAGATGGGGGAAAATGTTCACAGGATATGTAATTCAGAAAGTCTTGAATTCCAAGTGTAAGAAATGTTTACTATTTTAGTACAGCCTTCTATAAAAGATTTCTGACTTCAGGTGGGATGGTAACTGGCATGTGGAGGGTAAAGTAACATGTAGGATAGATTTAGACACATTTTCCTCCGGTTTGTATTTAACATTCTGATCTGTTCTGGAGTCCACATGAGCAAAGTTACTCAGAAATGCACACAGCAACTCCAATGGTCACTTAACCTCCTCTTGTGTTCTCTCTTTACCCATCATTACCTAACCACCAACCCATGACTGATAATTTACAACTTGGTCAGTCTTGGTCCTGCTGTTTGCAATCTACAGATAGGGCCCAGTAGGCAATTGCAATTGGCTAGCACAAACAGATTGATCTGTTTCACTGGGTGGGACTGAACATGTTTCATGGCAAAGATTAGAGAGTGATTCAGCATTCACGAGAAAATGTAGCAACAAAAGGTTAGTGGAACAGTCCTAGCAGTGGTGCTATATTGGGAGCAATTGTGGAAGGAAATGGTCTGGATTTATTATCTACATTAAAGATATTGTGGGTCCCATGGATACCAGGAGTGTCATGGAGACCCAGCTAATAGGTTTTTTATTGGATTATTGTCAGGCTCCTGCACCTGCTTTGAGAAGGAATGCTTGCATCGTTTCTTGGCAGAGGCTACAAGCTGTGAAGCTGAGAATAATCACTAAGGTTGAGAATGGAATTGATTATTTTTTAGAACTTTCCCAAGGATTGTGGGGCTAATCTCTTTACTGTGAAAGTAAATGAGAAACTTAAAAACCTAGAGAATAGAAAGTTCAGTTTTGAAGCTCACATTTTACTTTGGATTCATAATATTCACATTTAAATGATTGGTTGGAATAGATCTTGGGACATTAATATAGTCAGCCAATCAATTATTGAGCCCACATGATCTAACCAAATGTTGACTCCATTATTTTTTATTATTAGTGTGTATTAATTATACAAAATAAAAAGTTCCATTGGGGCATTTTCAAATGTGTATGTAATGTGATTTGATTATGTTTATTTCTCATTGTCCTCACCTAGCTTCCTCTACTTCCCCATCTTCTGCTCTAATTAGCCTCCTTGTACTTTTTTTTTTTTTTTTTTTTTGCCAGTCTTGGTGCTTAAACTCAGGGCCTAAGCACTGTCCCTGGCTTCTTTTTTGCTCAAGGCTAGCACTCTACCACTTGAGCCACTTCACCACTTCCGGCTTTTTCTGTGTATGTGGTGCTGAGGAATTGAACCCAGGGCTTCATGCAAGCTAGGCAAGCACTCTACCACTAGGCTACATTCCTAGCCCTAGCCTCCTTGTACTTACTCTATGTATGAGGAAAAAATGCAATAATTGTCTTCCTGAGTCTATATATTTTTATATAGCATAGTGATCTCCAGTTCCATCCATTTTTCTACAAACTACATCATTTCATTCTTTATGGCAGAATAATACACCATGATGCATGTATACCACATTCTATTTATCACCCATTGGTTGACAACAGGTCTTATTCTATAACTGTATTATTGTGAATAGCCTCATATAGACATGGATATGCATGTGTATCTCTATTGTTCGCTGATTTTGGGGGGTATACACTGGGGAATGGTATAGCTAGATTATCTTTTTATCTTTCTCAGTGCATGTGGTTACTCTTATGTGTTCTAGATAGTTATGATGCAGTATAAGCATGAGTTATTCTTCCCATTTTAGGAGTAGTGTGGCTAGAGATTTTATTCAACTGAATCAATTGTCTAAAGCTTATTCAGTAATCTGAGTGTTGATCTAGAACAAGTTGCAAAAGTAATGATAGTGTTTTCATCTACTGTAGAAATTCTCTGGGGGAATCTCCTGAATCAGGCGGCCAACTTGTTTTCCCTCTCATTTTTCCCTCCTAGTCAATAGTTTAGCAAAAGTGTTGTTGAAATCCACTAGTTCAACAAATGAATGAGCTCCTAGTTTTAAAAATCTTAGTCTGTTCCTCTAGAAGTACAATCTCCTCTTTGGGAATTTTCACATGGGTCCTAATTTCCCCAGAGTAGCACAAGAAACAGAAAACCATAAATCTATTTGTAGTGCTGTGATTGTTCATGTCTCTTCTGTCTGCATGGGTGTGGGGCTATTGAACTTGAGAGCACTGACAGCTCCTTCTTCATATTTGTCTCTCCAGCATGTTGTTCAATGTTAGTATATATTAATTGTTCAATGAAAGCTAGCAAAGCATAAAATATATAGCTTTGCTTTTTGTTACTTCCATATGTCCTTTTACATTGCTGTATATCCTTCCTTGTTATTTTTTGAGCACATCTCATTTTACTTTGAAAATTTAAGTTTCACCAGGCAGTCATTAAAAGACAAATAGCACATAAATTTAAAAAGAGATAACTTTTTATTGAAATTCTAGATGCCACAACACTAGAGAGGACGATGGAAAACAAGATATCTGCTCCTTAAGTAACTCTCTGATAAGCAGTTGCCTACTAAGACAACTATTGTAAATACAAGGAGCATATTTATTTATTGATTAAGCACCTGTTAATTAAAACTACATTAAGCCACCCCGATCAATTAGACAGCAGCAGGTTTTCTGGGTTATGGTCTCTACTGAGCTTATTTGCCTGTTTATTTGGAGTATGTTCCATTAAGTGTATGAGAAGCAGAAGACATCCAGCATGGAAGGTCAGTCACTGGAAAAGCTCTGAGAACTTGGGATCACAAGATATTAGACTTTCAGGACAGAGTTGGAGTTATGTCTTGAGGGATGTTTTCAATTTGTTGTTAAAGCTAAATTTTCCTTCCGGCTTGATTAATGAGGAATGAATGCATTCCCTGGGGGGAGGGGTGTTTTGTAGCCATGTGCTGTGTGATGCATGAAAGCAGCAAGGGCTTTAGATTCCAGAGGTTTGCATTCTTCTAGAAAACCCATCAATAGTGGGCTCTGTGGCTTGTGTGGCAAGTCACTGCATTTTCCTAGGCTTATATTTCTTTGTTTACAAATTGAAGCAATGGGCACCATTTTCCCTCTCTTGGGTACCTTCTGTTTCAATTTTATTTTATTAAAGTCAGAACAGTTATCAAGAGATACACCTATTTGACCAAAATTAAATGGCACAACACAATGTTGGTAACTTTGTAACAATATAAACACATAGTACTATAACTATATAGGGTAACTTTACTCATCCTGTCTAATGGAAACAAATCTGTTGAACAGCAGCTCCCATCTCCTCCTCACCTTATTCCCCACAACTATCTACTCTCTGTTTCTACGAATTCGATAGTTTAGATATTGTTCATAATGGGATTCATGCCCCACTTTTCTTTCTCTGTCTGATCTTGTGATAGCCATGCAAAATGTCCTCTGGATGCCTCTGTGCTGAAGGCTTGGTCTGTGGCTGCTGGCACTATTAAAAGGAGAGTGGGTTGTGAGGGTTCTTAGTCAATAGATTGATCCATTGGTAAGAATCATATCTTGATGGCATTATTGACAGGTGTTGGAATCTAGAAGGGAGAGCCTGATTGGAGAAAATCCATCACTGGGAACAGGGTTTTGAGGGTTATACCTGTTTTTCTTTTCTTCTTCTTTTCTTTCTTTCTTTTTCTATTTTTTGGTCAGTCATGGGGCTTGAACATAGAGCTTGGGCGCTGTCCTTGAGCTTTTATTCTCAAGGCTAGTGCTCTACCACTTTGAGCCATAGCACAACTTCTGGTTTTGAGATGGTTAATTAGAGCTAAGAGTCTCACAGACTTTTCTGCCCTGGTTAGCTTTGAACTGCCCTTCTCAGGTTTTAACCTTCTGAGTAGCTAGGATTACAGGTGTGAACACCCAGAACCTGGCATGGAGGATATATTTTGCAACTCTCTTGTCTTGTCTCTCTCCTCCTGGCTGCCATATGATCAGCTTTCCTCTGCCACATCCTACCATCGTACTGTGCTACTTCACTACCTCAGGCCCCTGGCAATGGAGCCAAAATAAAGCTTTCTCTCTTAAAATTGGCATCATATCACACACACACACACACACACATACACACACACACACACCACACAAACACACACACAGTAACTAACACATATGACTGGCTAATTTCAGCTCCAGGTTTCCCCCTGTTATGTCACATGGCAGGATGCACAATCTTTCTAATTTTATCATTTGGTGTATCTCTGGGTCACAGACACTTTTTTTTTTTTTTTTTTTTTTTTTCTGGCCAGTCCTGGGCCTTGGACTCAGGGCCTGAGCACTGTCCCTGGCTTCTTCCTGCTCAAGGCTAGCACTCTGCCACTTGAGCCACAGCGCCGCTTCTGGCCGTTTTCTGTATATGTGGTGCTGGGGAATCGAACCTAGGGCCTCGTGTATCCGAGGCAGTCACTCTTGCCACTAGGCTATATCCCCAGCCCCACAGACACTTTTTAAAAGATGAGTGTCATGAATGCAAAGCTGCAGTCCGCCAAGAGGTCAAATTCACACACTAGAGCATGTTACCCTGTCAAACCTGAAAGCTCTAAAAGGAGAAGATGAACCTGCACCTGATTATTGCTCAGTGAAACTCTCAGGTTGGCTACTGACCTTTGTAATCAGTGCTGCCTGAGCTGCTCCTATATTCTCTGGAACAGTGAGCAGGTGGATTTTCAAAGCCTCCTTACCGATGCATGTAACTGCATGTTATGGCGGTGAATACTCTGATGAATATTTGCTCTCAGAGAAGGGGAAGGCCCAAGGAAGCAGAAGAAAGAGATACACTGGAAAGAGCACTGTACAACGAGTCAAGTATCCTAGCATCCAATTCCTCAGGCTTGGGAAAACATAAAGTGTCCTAGGGGAAGCCACACAGCTTATGTAATGTTTGATTTCAAATGAAAAAAGTAATGAATGTGCAGCAAGGTAACAGGAAATTAAAAGCAATTGAAAATTAGTCCTGAATAATTTAAACTACTCGGGGAAACCATAGTTTTAGGGAGAAGAAATCAGGAAATCTCTAACCAGAACAACAACAACAACAAAAAAACCCCACACAATTCCCCAGCTAAAATTTAAAAGACCAGATGTTGTGAGATCTGAAACACATTATAAGTAAGGAAAAAATTATTGTACTTCTTGTGTTTAGTCATGGTTCCAAGCTTACTCTTCCTCCATTCTTTATATCATTACAGTGTGTGGAGTGTAGAGACTGACTTGGCTGAAGAGTCTCTTGAGGGATTACAGTCTCCCTGACCATGACTTGGGAACAATTTATATTCCAGAAAGCCCAGATGTTTAGGCGTGTGTGGGGTGGATGCTTTGAGGAACAAAGTTCCCATTTATTTTTCTTAAATATCGGTATCTTTATTGTGGAAGGACTATTTGTTCAGGATATCTTTGAGTGGCAAATGTCCACAGGGTTGTAAATGAAGAAGAAATAGTCTCCTGCAGGAAGTATGGTGCAGGTAAAGGGTATGCATGGCTTACAGCTGAGCAGGTCAAATGATTGGCTATCCTACTCTTCTCTCTAATTTCAGAGCCTCAATATGACTGACCCTACTCTGGCTATGCAGGTCATACTGACACTGACAAGGAGTGGAAAGGCCAGTGTCTGGATCTCTACCAATCTTGTATGTCCTTTGTGGTCCATACCACCGTGCCATAGCTGAGATAGTTTACCTTGAGCATGCACAAACCAAGCACATACCCTTCCCTTGATCCCTCTCTTTCTCCTCTTGCTGAATAATGTTACTATCAGTACAACACCCCCTCAGGACTTGTGGGTATCTAGATTCCAGGTGCTAAATGCAGCAAGCATGATTTATATCACTGCAAAATTGAGGTGAGGACACACAGGAAGCATACCTAGTATATGTCCTGCAGTTCACAGCCTTCATCCCACTGAGCTCTCAGGCTCAGGAAAACGATGCTAAAGAGCTCCTGTTTTGTTCTATTACTGTAATGGTAACACAGTGAATGCTTTTAAAGAATCAATGATGTGCTAAACATGTTTCAGCATGTTACACACCTCCACCCTGCTCGCTACCCATCCCACTCTTACAGGACTGCCAGCGTCTCCTATTCAACTGTTCTGTTTGCTTTCTACTTGTCATTTTTCCCAGGCCTTTGACATTCCAAGGAAGGTAAAAGGAACTTCCTCAAATCTAATTTGGCTGACACTTCCCAAAGAATCTTTACATACTGTCTTCAGGACTTGTTTCCGGCCTTTGATTCTGTTGTCCAGAATCCCAGAGTGCTCCCTCCCCTGCCTTTTCTCTTACTAACACTTTCTCATCTTTAGTAGTTTTTCTCTCATTCATTTCCTCCCAGGAGTCGTCTCTCACCCTCCCAGCCAATTCTAGTTCCTCTTATGGACATCTGTTGTGTACTCCACCTGGCAGCTGTTACTTGGGCTTGTGTCATCACCTCCAAGTCTTGACTTTTGAGAAATACCCTATTCCCTATTGAAGCAGCCTGAACAAAGGATCTGCAAGGTGAGCTAGTCCTCCTGGGAAGGAAGTTGGTGTAAGACCAAAGTTGAGCAAATGAGTCTCTTTCTTTGGAATGTGTGTCAAATGGAGCAATACATCGAATTAGAAATGATTGAAAGCATTTATCCTGGAAATATAAATCCTAGGAAACATTTGCAAAGCTCCTTATCAACAGTGAAGCTACACCATATAATTTTTTTCGTTCTTCAATAGCACACATCACCTTCTCATGAGTTGACTCAGTCTCCCTGACTTTCCAATTCACCTGTCATTCTGCTTTCAGAGAACGATGTGACATTTTATTTTTCTTTGTGTCAGCAGCATTTGACCAGTGACTTGTATTAGGCAAATGATTGGTAAATTGATGAACTTGGGGAGAAAAAAGAGAATGTAATTATAGGATTGAATGGTGACTTTTCTGTTGTTATTATTGCTTTGAGACTAGTTCTTCCTATGCAACTAGTCCCGATTGGCCTTGAATTCACAATACATTTGCCTCTGCCTCCCAAGTGCAGGAAATGCAGGTGTGCATAACCCCACCTGCTGCTGAATGCTGGTTTGATAGAGGAAGGCTGATCGGAAGCAGGACACAAGTCATACGTTCACACAGGATTTGGAGAAGGAGGATTTATTCACCAAAGGTGGAAGGTGAGAGGGAAGGGAGTGGCTTTGAGGTGGTGAGACAGGAAGGCAAGCATAGACTATATCAGTTGCTTCTGCATATCACAGAACGGAAAGTAAGCTCATCTCATGTTTAGAAAGCTTTAAAATTTCTGTCAAGATAGGGAAATACTCGGATGACAAAGGAGTTTTCAAAAAAGATGAGTGAATTTATTTATTGTCAAAGTGATGTGCAGAGGGGTTACAGTTTCATGGGTAAGGCAGTGCATACATTTCTTATCCAACTTGATACCTCCTCCCTCATTTTTCCCCTGCCTTCCCTCCTCCCCATTTCCCATTCCCCCATGAGTTGTACAGTTGGTTTATACCATATAATCTTGTAAGCGTTGCTGTTGCCTTGGTTCCTCCTGTAGTCTTTCCATGGACACAGCAGAGTGTAAAACAAACAGCCCCAGATCTCCAGGACTCCTGGAGAAACCAATGCTGGTGAAGCCTGTTGCCACCTTCTCTCCAAGTTATTTATATAGTATCAGAACCAGAAAGGAGACTGGGGACTTCTATTCCAGAGCTTCTCAAACTCTGTAGTTTGTCCCTGGATTGCTTGCTGGTCTTACTTGGCTCATGCCTGGCCATATTCCTAAACATACTGCCAACAGCCCTGCTGACTCCCCCAGGGAGTCAGTGAAATCGAAAGGCTCCTTCTTTATTTGGGAATTATGTTCTTACATAAAATCTTCCCTGGAAATTTTTTTCTTCAGCCTTAGGTTCCTAGGATACAGATTGGCCGGAACTTAGTGAATTCCTTTCACTTCTTCCAATCTCAGCTTTCCTACCTACATACACAAATAATAATAAGTAGGGTTGCTACTGCGTCACATTTGTACAGGAGAACATTCAAGGAGACAGAGAATGGGAAAACAGCTCCACTTCTACCTTCTTTTGGTGGTTAATTAGAGACGAGAATCTCATAGACCTTCTTACTGCAGCTGGCATAGAACCCACGATATTTATTTCTGAGCCTCCTGGGTATCTAGCATTACTGGAGTGATCCACCTGCACCTGACTCATTTCATTTCTTGAACACACTAAGGTCATCACCACTGCATACTTCTTTGTCTTTCTGTGCCTTGTGTCCTTTACTTGTGTGACTCCTTTCTATCTGTTAGGTTCGAGATCAGGTAGTACTTCCTCCCGAGAGTTGCAAAACTTCTAACAACATCAGCTCCTTCGTTCTATTGCCTTCTTTTATTTTCTTTGCAGCACTAACTACCTATAATTGTGTGTCAACTTATTTATTTTCTAAACTAGACTATTGAACTCCACAGGAAATACAGTTTTCTCTCCATAGTCTCTACAATGTCTAGATCCCATGTCTACCATTCCAAACATGTGTTGAATTAATAAATGGATAGAGAATGTATCAATCTATTCTTTGTTTTATGTCTCACCTCCTTTCCAAAAGCTTTTTTTTTGTGGATTAGCTACCTGCTTTTTTCTTCTCTAAGCTTTCCAGTGATCTGATTAGATTGCTCATGTCTCTCATTTGGGGTTTGCTTCAAGTATCTTTAAGTTCTCACATCTTGTTCCCACAATTCTAAAGGTTGATTTGTGGGCTTGTCATCAAGAAGTATACCTTTTTGTCAACTCAGTAATGAGTGGCAGGTTCTTTAAGATTCCCACATCTATATGGCCCTCTGCAGAGATGAGCATTGTTCTGAGTATTTGGTTAATGGCATGATCTTACTCTTTTGACCTCTGTTACCTCTACATGGATACTGAAAATGAAGTTGACTACAATTATAAGAGACTTGTAATGTTAAGCACTGCAGCAAGAGCCCTGCATGACCTTCCATTGGCTCTTTGCTTCAGAAAGTTACTGAAGTGTTTATCATTTCATGAATCTCTCGTTGCTGTTGTGATATGCTGCTGATTGAAGGGAGCTCTTGTCTTAGTCTTTAACCTCAGCCCTAGATGCCACTCTCTAGGTTTTTCAGCTGGAAGCTAAGTTCTTTTACCTGGTCATTTGTTTTTCACAGCACTACTTATTTTTACTATTATTTTAACCCAATGTCAGTCATTGAACTTGAGCTACCACAAATTATAAAATGGCTTTTTATACCCCTCTATATTCCAACTAGAAGACAGATTGATTATGCATATACAGTTCATGTTAAGAATTTATCAATTTCACTGTGCATTCCAAAATTAGATTTTACCTAAGAATGTGTTCAGGTTGTGCTGAAAAACTAGGAATTATGCTTCACATTCCCACATGGCAACACAAGGCTGCAGGCAAGCAGCATTAGTGCTTTTTAAATCAGTTACCACACACTAATTCTGAGAGGCCCTTCCAATCTCATAACATATGTTTAACACTTATGATCTGGTCCCTCTAGGCTCTTGAGTTTGAGACCCCTGCACTAAAATAATTATAGATATACTCTGGGAGGCCATTGGGGAGATTTGCACAGGAGAGCAACACACTCTGAATTGTATTTAAAAATATCCCTCTGGATGTTTTATGCATAACAAACTCTACTGTGTAAAGAATGGAAGAAGAGAATATAGTACTTAATACCTATTCATATGAATTAAGATTACCCCAAATGACTGGTTGTACATGTCAAACTTGAACTGTAGTGACTGTTCCTTTCTCGGCTCTGGATAGTGTCAGATATAGTAAATTGGTCTTGTAACCTTTGTAAATATTTCTCCATTGGTGCTTAGGAAACACCTGTAAGTTTTCTTATCTCTTCTATTTCCTCTTTCTTTCTAGTTCTCGTCTGTTCTTTATTTCTGTTCAATTTTGTTTCTAACATTTGCAATGGTGGGAGACGCTTGTGTCTCCTCTGCATTAGAACTCATCATTGCCTTTGTTCAGAAGTCATGGTTTTGTTCAGGTGAGATGAGATTGGGCTTGTACAGACTGAAGCAGTCTAGCCTTACAGAGCTGCACAGACATAGAGGAATACTTCCATTCTTCAGCTCTACCATGGTGGGCCCATCTGGTCTGATATATGTTGCTATGGCTAGTTGATGTTGTTTCTTGGATGTCATCATCAAGGCAGGAACCAATCAATTGCCACATTTGTCGAAAGACCTTCTTCTGATTGTATTTCAGCCTCTTCATAGGACAAAGTGCTCACTAAATTTCTGATTCCAGCTAGTATTTGTCTATATTTCCCAGTACCAGGAGTCCCCTCCAACAAAAAGCCATCTTCTGTCTCTTAACAAATGTCTTCCCTGAATTGTTCTTCAGTTGTGTATAGGCAACATCACAAAATCACCTGAAGTTAGAACAGTTATTATTTGATTCTACTTACCTTAAGGCTAGAAACTCAAGCATCCAGAGCACTTAACAAGGAACACAATTGCAACATAAGAAATTCTATTTAATGATGATTAAAGCAATAGTAATTAAAGTAAAAAGAGAGCTCTACCCATGCATATGGAACATGAATGCTCTCACTTAATCAACCTATTATTATTAAATATTTATTGAATACCTACAGTGCAGGAGGCATGTAGTTCTGAGAGAATACACCAAAGACACGGCTCTTACCCTTTGGGAACTTATGATCTAAAGCAATTTAGACTTCAGCTATGACAATGTGCCCTGGCTGTGACTGTAGATAAAACAAAGGCTGCAATTCAAAGCATCTCTGAGCTTCAATTTAATCTTCTCACTACACTAGTCATATTTCAAACCCTCTGCTTTACTCTCTGCTAGAGAAAGAGTGAAGAGCTCACCTGCTTTGTACAGCCTCCAGTGACCTTCCCAGCAGTGCGGACACTGTCTTTCATTCTTTTAAAAGTGTTACACGTGTGTCTATTAAATGTTTTATACTATTATCGTATGATCCCTCATATTACTTGTTTTTTCTCACCATCCTATGAAGGCTTAACATAGGCTGGTTCATGTCTTCAAAGTTTCTATTAGCATAAGTTAATTGAACAAGTTTCACTGTGATGTTTACAATTTGCCTATAATGTATGTTTATCAGATTCATTGCATCTATGTAATTCTTTCTTGAATACCCTTTCTCCCCACTCCTTTAAAATAGATGTGGTGAGTTTTATTGTGCTACTTTTACACACACACACACACACACACACACACACACACACACTCTCTCTCTCTCTCTTTCCTTCCATATTATTCACCCCTCTCACCATCTCCTTTCCCTGTTCTTTGGCTCAGTGACTCTGCTTCCTCTAACCGACGCTCCTTTTGGGATTATGCCATATTATTTTTTTAGAACTCTATTCCACATGAGAGAAAATATGTGATGTTTGCTTCTTGCAATTACATATAGGTTTTAAAGATTGGATAATCATCTTTTCAAACATTTAATTTAAAATCTCTGTTTTCGGCACTGTTTGGGAAATACATTGTTGATGGACATAGCAGATAATAAACAAGCACTAGAGGGGTGTTGATTCCTCAGCGTGCCAATATTGCACTTTGTAGATACTTTGGAAAAGCATTATTTAATCTACTCATTTAACATTTAATCATATATATATATATATATATACATACACACATATGTCGGCATGTGTATATGGATTCACATAATGTAATCAAGATTGGTTTTCCATTGTATATATTTATATATATTTTGGTATAAAATGTGCTAATATCTAATCTAGCTTTTTTATTTTTAATTTTAATCACCGTGAAAAATCTCAAACCAATCATATCTGTTTTCTTTCTTATTTAACAAGAATACAAGTTGGACGAGGAGGAACAAGGCAATGAAACTATAGTTTTATTTGTCTGCTTTTTGGAATTAAGCTCTTCATATTTTTTTTTTCTTCTTCATTTCTGGAGATTTTCTGTCCACTGTCTATAAACATTGATATAGAGGGCATAGAGTTTGGGATTATTATAGTATCTGCATTGTTACAGAAGCCTGAATTATGATAATTAGATGACAGTGCTATTTTTCTGATTCGCACAGTGCTGGTATCATTTGTGCTGTATGCAATCCACCGCTAAAAAGCCTTTCACTCTCGCATGACAATTCAATGACATATTAAACAACTGACAGTTTGAAAACATCTCAGGAAAGTTTCAAACTTGAGAGTAGTCTCCTTCATTCATGATAAACCCTTCATAGCAAAGGCTGTATACCTGCCCCACTGACCTATAGTGTAGGATTACAGAATGGGATTGTAGATCAGGCTGTGGTCTAAGGTTGGGCCAAACTTGATCTTCCACTAAGTCCTTGGGAAAATAGAACCTGTGCATGTCCAAATACATATCCCTACCTGCACTGGCATGATATCCATTATAAACACCATAGAAGCCTTTATTATCCTTTCCCCCAGGCACTCTGGACTCAGAAAAGCAGTACCAAAGTTCTGCTCCAGCTGCAAAAACATGTAGCAGTTAGGTCTCCTTCCAAATTCTGTGTCATGGTTTGATTTACATATTTTATTTGTAGTATGTTCTTCTCAACTTATAATACATGACTGCATTGCGAATTGCTATACATTCAGAGATCTTGTCTCATGGTTCTTATATTCTACGTAGCCTTGATCGTTGAGCTCAGCACATTTTAGATTTCTAGCAAATGTTTTTGGTCAGAGCGAATGAATAGGCAAAGTTAAAACAGGAGACAGATAAAACCCAGTTTCTGATAAAGACTCTTGTTTAAATTCTTTTCCTCTTCTTAAGGCCAGAATCACTTCTGTGGGAACCTATTTCCTAAGTCTGTGTCTTTTCAACACCATGTAGTCAAAAGGACTAGACCATGCAAGCTTCAACCCCAAGGTGAGGCCATTCATGAAGCAATTACTGATCTACTTTCCTTCCAAGGGAAGGCGTGTATGTACCCAGACAAATGCCTCAGGTCTTCTGGCTCAAATTATAGAAGTACTTATTTTTTTCTTAAGAAAGGCAGTCCTTATTTGAATCTTTCTTGAGAGTAGGGAGGCCTAGAGAGACACAAACATTTTGAGTGATAAGATTTGAATTTTCAGTGTGTGAATTTTAGTGTGTAACTGATAACTAAACGCTGAAAACAAGTGTACCACACTCACTTTTAAATTAAGAAAAACAATGTCAGAAAGGTGAAGAGACTTGCCTAAATCTCATGGAAATGCATGAGCAACCTGTGACCATGTGCCAAGCTTTATCAATCCCATGCACGGATGTATATTAGAAAGAAAGCACCTATATTATTTAGAGGGCTTGCAGAATGAAATTCCCTCTTGGCTGGACAATCTTGAGGTTTTATGCATTGCTCCATCTTGCCCTGAAAGGTGGTTGTTATCAAAGCCCCTTCCAAATCTTTCCTGTAATAATTTCCGCTCCAAATCCCAGAAAAACTGAGAACACGGGGTGGGGCTCTGTCCCTCCTGCAAACCTCTTGGCTTGTTGCTATTTACTTAATGATTAATCCTTCAGCACTGCCTCGTTAAATGGAAGGGTAATATTTTCCTTCTGTCTGGACTGGACAGGCTCCCAGTTCCAGTCAGGTACCTTCGGGCCATGGAGTTGATGACATATAATATGCCTTTTGTGTTGGCCTTTGGAAACTGAGCTTGATTGGGGGAGGGTGGGAGTGAAGAATGCTCCAAATAGTGGATTTCCTTCTGTTTCACAGCACTAGGGTTAAGTGGAGGACTGAGAATAAACATTTTAACTCTTCAGGCCAGAGAGAACTGAGGGAACACAGAGTACCAACTGGATGCCTGTGTGTTTTCCTTAAATTGCTGAGACAACTGAACAATCCTATCTTTCTAATTACTAATTTTATTGCTGTAGAACTCACAAATAACTATTTTTATATGTTAGCTATGGGTGAACTGTCAATATCATGTTGTTTCTCAATTCATTTGATTAATTTATTTATTTACAGGTCATGGGGCTTGAACTCAGGTCCTGGGCACTGTCCCTGAGCTCTTTTGCTGAGGGCTAGTTGCTCTCCCACTGTTGAGCTACAGTGCTACTCCCAGGTTTTGAGTGATTAATTGAAGGTAAGAGTCTCATGGGCACCTTTCAGCTCAGGATGGCTTGTGAATCTTGATCCTCAGAACTCAGCCTCCTGAGTAGGATTACAGGTATCAGAAACCAAAGCCTGGATGTGCTCTTATTTTTTAATAAATAGTTAAGTTGTGTTGACTAAACATTCCTTTTTAACTTAGCTAATGGACTGTCAATAGAATAAGTTAAAAACATTCATGCCATAATCTATTTGGGAAATGACTGAATGGAGACCTTTAAGAATGACTTGGCGGAAAAGAACAGAAAGACTTTGGTAGTGTGCCATTATGACTACATTGATTACTTTCTGTGATCCATTTATCTTGAGAAGCTTCTATGCTGTCAAATATTAAGTTTTTCTAACTCCTTTCCCTTCTCCTTCCATACCTTGGCGATTTGACTCAGCTGATAATATTTCTGAAGGATTTCCATTATAAATTGCTTTGTGGAACAACTACTCCTTTGTACAACTACTGAAAGATAATGAAAATGTTAAGAAACATAATGGAAACAAAAGAAAAATATGATTTCAGAATAAATCTGTCTATGTAGATATATTTTGCAAAATGATTCCACTTATCATCAAATAAAGCCAGACTTAATACCTCAGTTAGTATGTATACCAGTAAGATGAAGATAGCTAAACAAGAACTGAGGTCAGCCAACATGATGTAGCGTCGTTCGTTCTTAATGAACACTGCTAATCCAAGGAGGACCTGGCCATGTGTATCTCATTTCCTGAACTCTTTATAATCTGTATAGGCCACATCTGTCCTTACTTTTTTCATATTGTCTATTTGTGAACAGTACTTACTTGACAAGTACACATGCAGAGAGAGAACATATTTCCTAAAAATCTTCTATAGCCCTAACACAAAAGCATGTGTGTTGTTTTTGTCCAGAAATTATTTATAACCTTATAATTTGTATGCATTCTATGTCATCAAAAACACTATCTCTGTAATCTTATCTGAGTATTTTGGAAACCGTGTATACTGGTATTAGAAGTAGGAAATTGAAAGGGAATACCAAAATTGAGAGACACAGGGTAAAAAAAGACAACTACAAAAGCAATACTTGCAAAACTGTTTGGTGAAAGTGAACTGAAAACCTCAGGGGGGGAAAGGGAAAGGGGGAGGAGGGAGGGGGGTATGAGGGATAGGGTAACAAACAGTACAAGAAATGTATCCAATGCCTAACGTATGAAACTGTAACCTCTCTGTATATCAGTTTGATAATAAAAATTTGAAAAAAAATGGAATTCCGAAGGTCATTATCCAGAACTTTTTTTGTTCTCAATCTTTGTAGAAGTTTGTACAATGTGAGCTTCAGAAATAAGTAGATGATGTAATTACAGGTCTCAGGGAAATTTTTAAAATGGAATATATTCTGTGTACTTTACCCATCCTTAGAGGAGAGGTACTCATGCACTTAGTCAAGGAATAAATAAAAATTTGGAGCAAAGTTGCTTATTTTTACTGTTGGGTCAATATTTCCCTTGGTACCTCTTTGGTTTATATAATACAGTGAAATTGAGTCTGCTCATTACATTTAAGGAAAGGATAATAACAGCCCGAAGAAGTAAAAAAAAAAATACACCATTCAGTTTGGTTTTGATACATTTAAGTATTTGATATCCAACTGAGTATCCCAGGTTGAACATTGGGGTAAAGACCAAGAATTTAAGAATTTTTAGCTTTCAGTCCTTGCCTGTGTGGGTATCTTCTCTTGATAACTATACAGTGATCTTTTCCTGCTTCATTTTCCTTGGGTAAGTAGAAGGTAGACTCGGTCTATGAAGGCTGTCCTACAGCAGGATGAAAACTATGGGAATAGTTTAGTATGTATTTTGGAGCCCCGATTATTTATAAATTAGAGTGTATGAACCCTATCTCGTCAGAGCAGCTGGCTTATTATTAGAAAGAAATGAGAAAGATTGATGCCACAGCTCTCTGAGAGGTTATCAGTTTTCTCACTCATCGAACATTGTTTTTGGTATTTTTTTTTTAAAACTTCCACCCAGTAGAGCCACCATTTCAGTAGCCACTCTCTACAGAGAAATAGGTGCTGGTTGTTGGCTTGCTGACACTGACATTTAGAATTGATTTGATCCCAGGACCTACATATGGCTTTATTCTAATTTGTGGGATAGGAATGAAAAAGAGGGAGCAATACTCTCCCCTTTTAGGCTCATGGCTGGTCTGCTTCTCAGAAGTTCCTTGGCATAGTTCCCTGGTGGAAAGGGTAAACTCAGACAGCCCTGAGCAGACACAGTGTACATCTGTGTGTAATGTGATGTAATTCTCCAATTTACATACCTATCTGGGATGCGTAAATGTTTCCAAACCACACTGAGAGAAGGATCATAAATTTTTAACTGAAAAATGTATGATGTCTCCTCTAGAAAATAAAACCATGTAAACATATGTCCAGAATTTATCCCCATCCTCTTACTCTGTTAATGACACATTGTGAACCACATATTTGACAAAAAAGGGGGGAAGATTCAGATCATAACAACAAATTTTCTAGTCTTTGGGAATTAGCATTCCTAAAGCTTAATGGATAGAGGAGGGCCTACATATTGAGAAAAGTGGAGGATCTAGGAGTGAGATCACCACTTAGCGTCTCTCTTACATGGGTGATACCAAGGTGATTGAAAACAATCCCAATGAAGCTTAGGAAGCTCCTTCGATTGGCAGTTTGGTTCCTAGGCACCATCTATACCACTCCCTCTGCTAGGGCCATACAACACATGACTGCACAATTCCAGCTGTGAATCATGGTTTCCTCTTTGCATTATAATTATGCTCTCTGAGCTCCTTCTCTCTCTCTCTCTCTGAGACTTAGACAGAAAGTATAGTCTATATGTAGAAAGACACTTGAATATTAGGCTATTTTATCTTCTTGTCTTAAGAGATTTAGCTATGGTAACCTTTTCTCATATTTTCATTTGATCTTTTCTTCTTATTTATATCTCTTAAAATGTGCTTTTTTTATCATATGGAAAAAAGACAGAACACCTTACTGATGTCTTACCATCTTACTTGACTGTGTCAGAAGAGTTTTACATGCACAAATTCACTTGTTCCTCATAGCTGTATTGTTAGGTCCACTTTAGAGATGAAGACAGGTATAGAGAGACAATCTCTGAGTACATTAATTCAGAGATTTTGTGGGGGAATAATTATTTGGGGATGTTAATACAAACAAATCTAACTCTAATACTTACATTTTATTAATAAATTTGTAGATCTCCCTTACACTTTTCGCTCCTAATTGTCATTGGTCTTCTTTTTTATGATAGATAATAGGAGCCTCACCTTTACTTAGTTTGTTCACTTGGCTGATGCTTTACCACTTGAGCCATACATTCAGCCTGATGTTTTGCTGGTTATTCTGGAGATGGAATGTTATGAAATTGTATTTGTCCAGGCTATCTTCAAACTACATTCCTTCAGGTTTCAGCCTCCTGAGTTGTTGAGATTATACACATGAACCACCAACACCTGGCAACCTTCATTTTATATTTTGAAGAAAGCATTTGTATTTCTAGATGAAACTTTCACACCACACTCTTACAATCCACTATTCTAAGAAAATCTTTTTCTTAAGGTCATCCATTGTCATGGTTTGACTATGTAATATCCCACCCCTCCCCCCCAATTCCGCAGGCTTATGTAGGGACAAAACCAAGCTCAACTTATTTAAAGCATAAACTGAATACTTGGTTTCCAGCTAATATTGCTATTTTAAGAGGTTCTTAAAACTTTAGGAGATGGCTTCTAGCTAGAGGAAATAGATCAGTGGTTGCATTGGGAGTTGCCTCTTGCCCCAGGCTTCTTTCTGTTTTGCTCTGCTACCATAATGTGAATGGCATTGCCTTATCACAATGGACGGAAACCTCTGAAACCAGCATCCACAATAATCCTTCTTCTCTTAAGTTGTTTATGTCAAGTAATTTGTGTAGTGATGAAATTCTAACACACACATATGTGAAATTCAAGACAATGTCATCATAGTCTGATGTAGTTGGTTTTTAGATCTGCAGTAATAGACTTACCTTTCTTTCTAATTGTTTTCCTTTCCTATGCTTCATGACTGAGAACCTCCCAAGATACTCTAAAATCTCAGAAGATAATGAGAATGGAAGCTTAGTGAAACAGTTCATACCTGCAAATCCAGCTACATGAATGTTAGAGGTTGGGAAGGGGATGATTTGAGGTCAACCTGTGCAAAATGGTATCTAAATGAATAGACTGGGCATGGAGTCTGCCAGCCCAGCAATATAGGAAACATAGATGGAAGGATTGTAATGCAGGCTCAAGTAAAAAAAATAAGACCTTATTTGAAAAATAATTAAAACAAAAAAACAAAAAAAAAATAGAGCTACTTGGGGACATGCCAGTTCAAGTAGTACTTTACCTGACTAGCAAGACTGAGGACCCAAGTTTAAGGACTTAAACTATAAAAAAAAAAAGATACAAACAGTTGTAAACTAAAAGGACTAATAGTCTTTGTGATAAGTTCCTAAAGTGTAGTTGGACTTATGAAAGGATCAGGAAAACAAAACAAAACAAGGAGACAAAGATGATTCTAAAGTTTGCAAACTTGTCATAAAATAAGGGGCTGATTTAATGTGTAAACTGAAAACTGTTTTTTCAGTGATATTCATGAATGGCTGGCAACACACTCAGATGAAAATGTCCAGCAAGCCTTTCTAAATATGATCTAAAGGCATAAGAGGACAAAAGGAAGTAGAGATAGAGACTGTTATCATTTGTATGGAGATATTTGTAAAAGCAAGAGAAATAAGTGAGATTTTAAGAAATAGTAAATATTAAGAACAGTATCAATAAGAAAATACTTTTAACAATGGCCCATTGCTTGAAAAATAAAATAAAAAACAGTCCAATTAAAACTCAATGCCTTTCAGAATTTGGCAACGGACCAGGTCACTCTAGTTCAACCACTGAGGTCTTATTATGTCAACAAGAGAGAACAAGAAAATAAAGACACATTCATTAGTCAGAGTCCTTAATTGCAAACCACAGAGACAAAACTTGAGTAGATTAATTAATGAGAAGAGAAATTTATTGGAAGCATATAGTCTAAGATTAATTGGGAAGAATCAAACCAATCTCCAAAATGTACAGAAACTGAAGTAGAAAAGTGAAGCATGCCAGAGAATTATTTCCAAGAAGATGCCACAGAAAGAATCCAATACACAATACCAGGCTTCACTGGTAGAAATGGCCACTGTATGGTTGCCAGCAGATACATGTCATCGCCACTGCTAGAAGCATTCTAATTTGCTCCCTGCATCTCTGCTTTATTGGCTCCCCATTAAAGTCCCAGGGGAAATGTGCAATTGATGGAGTTTCAATGAAGTGTCTGTGGTCTACCTCCCAGGAGCCAGGATAAACATACCCTTTTTTCTCCAGTACTGGATGGATCCCCACCTCTTGCTGTCTTCCGATAACTCTGGGTCATTTGAATAACACAGGAATATAATAAAAAGTGCTAACATAAATATATTCCAGACAGCATAGCAAAACATATATTAATTTAAAAAATATGGCTCTTTTACAGTTTGATCAATTGATTAAAGTTATATCCTGCTTAGTAGTTCTCAAAGAATTTCACCCTCTCTTCTACTTGGTGGAAGTATATCTTCTTCTAAGTGATACTTACGAGAACTTCCCTTCTCTCCTTCTGTGATCTTTTAGTTTTATTTTTCTGACACTCATCCAAAAGGAAATATGATCTCTCTCTCTCTTTTTCTGTAACACACACACACACACACACACACACACACACACACACATGCATGCACATCTCTTAGATTTTTTTTTGACTAATACCATACATGATGATACTAGCTAGGTAATAAAAGGATTCAGGGTTTTAAAATATATTTCCAAGTGAAAACCAGTTAAATACCTACTTTCTAATATCACCACACCACAAATGCCATTAGCAAAAGGTTGGCAATTGATGATTTGAGGGAAAGCTTTAGAAAGATTTGCTGGTGGAACTGTTTCTCATTTGAAGTCAAGTGACATGGAATTGTGGGAGATTCATTGGAAGATATGAGATATTGACCATGGTCTCTTTCTCAACACTTATCATCATGCTTGTGAAATAGAAAATATTAAAAGCCAACCACCAAACAAAGGTAAATATTATTCTCCTTTTTTTAATATAACAGAGCATTTCAAGGTTAGTTCTGTAAAAAGAACTGTCATGTTTTCTTGCAGATCATTTCCATGTTTTCAAGTGGAGATGAAAAGGCTGAATGATAGCTCACATCAATAGCACACTTTGGGGTTACACAATGTTTATCTTTTGGGTATAACAATGAATAGCTCATTGCTCTGTGAACATTTCCACGGGCCACATGAAACATACAGTATGCTCATTTATGGCTGTCTTTTTCTGTGAACTACTTCTAACTAACTTCATACTTCCAGATGATAACTGTTACCTTATTAATCTAGGCTGACTATCAATAAGCATTTCACATATCTGTATGAACATCATTGGGCTGAAAGCATTTTAGTGATAAAGTCTATGGTGTACGGTATTTCCAAAATTTAATGTTGACTAAGGCCTTAGAAATCTAGAGTAATATATCTCCCTCTTTTTAATTTTATTAATACCTGAGACCAACACAAATGCCTTGAACTAGTTTCAGAAGCAAATAACTAAGGAATGCTAAGGGTAGGAAATCATCTTGTGTTTTTGAATGATGGTCCAATGGAGAAGTGAGAGATTTCATTATATTCTTTTAACTTTATTTTCAAGAGAAAGTTCTACTTGAAAGAATTTGATTTATGTACACAACTTACATGCTTCCCTTTTTGGTCTTTTTCTTCAGCCATTTCTCCAAGTAGTTTGCTTCTTTAAATTTGTTTTATTATTATCTTTAACTACTTGTACAAAGGAGTTGACATTTAACAATGCAGTTTACAAATACAATATATCTTGAGCAATTTTACCCCTTTCAACATTCTCACCCATCCCGCTCCTACTTTCCTCACTCTTCTTAATTTTGTAGGACATTTATAGAATTCTTGTCAGTGATTTCCCCCTCCTTTCTGCTTTTTTCTAATACTAACTCAACTTAATTATTATTTTTGAACATATTGTATACATAGGTGAATTAATAGTCAAACTACTTGCTTGGTGACCTGGAATCATTAGATACCTCAATAAAATAATACAAGTTATAGACAGAATCAGTGTTTCATGCCTGTTACCCTAACTATTCAGGCGGCTGAGATCTGAAGATCATGGTTTGAAGCCATCCCTATCAGGAAAGTCTATGAGACTTATCAGTTATCCAGCAACAAGCTGGCTTAAGAGGTAGAATGCTAGCTTTTAGTTACAAAGCTAAAGGACAATGCCCAGGCTCTGAGTTCAAGTTCTAGAATTGGAACACACAAAACATCAACATGAGTTTGTCTAGCCATAAGTTTTAGAATGAATGGAAAAGTTTAAATAAAATTAAATAAAATTACCCTCTTACACTCAATCTTGGAGGTCTAAATTCTATTTCCCCATTCCATTACCTCTTATCTCTTATCACAATTGCAGATGATAAAATAAATCCACACTGAATCTCATAGAGTATGCCTTGAGGCATTAAAAATGTACTAAGTTGTGAGACAGTCCATGTTCATCAACTAGAATATGCGTAGATTTAACATGTATTCAATGGCTGTGATTTCGGAAGTGAAATAAGCTTAAGATCAGTTTGTGATACATTGCACGGCTTTCTATATGTCTTTTTCTATCCTTCCATATATTCATTTCTCTATCAAGTATTAGTGTGACTCCCATAGCTTAGAGTTTACTGAGATACTATCAGCATTTGGAAAGTCAGTGAATTTCCCAATTAATTGCTTCTTTTGCTACACACAGTCCCAAGTAGTGCTAACAGATATTGTTGGTCCTTTTATTATCAGGCTAGAAAATTGAGGCTCTAAAGATGAAATAATTTATGAAATACTTAAAAAGTGAGTGACGGAAATGTGTCAACTATAGCCTGTATCATCGATTCCTGCGTTGGCACCCACCTCCATTATTAACAACTTCAATCAAATAGCAAACAGCAACTATAAGTAAAAATTTGCAAGTCCTACAGTGATATCACCTTCATTTGAATGCAAAGATAAATAGCAATAATTTTAACAATCAAGAAAGGATTCTTGAAGCTTTTAGGAAATTGCCTGATTATATTACTGATTATTTATATTAGATAAGTATTTTTCAGATAAATAAGATCTTATTCTTACCCTTCTATTTAAATGCCTTTCTTAGTCTCACAAATAGCATATTTTGTTCATACGCATACAGTTAGAAACATTCTTTTGATTTCCCTCCTCATTTCTCATGTCTCCCTCTTCCTCACATTCTTTCTTTTTATGATTATGGTAACATCGCTAGGCGTATTCATTGCAATCTATGGCTGACTATACCTTTAAGTACCTAGCTTGGAAATCATTTTGTCCCTCTAGATTTGAAAAATTACATCCCATCCCCCAATTCAAGATACATGGAGACAGAGCTGTGCTGTCTTCAAGAATATTAGTTCTGAGAATAGGATTGCTGTTTGCACCACACACTCTGCTCTCTTGCCAGCAATAATCAAAGCATGCTTGTATTTCTTTAATGACAAAGCCTCCCGGTGTGTTAATTTGGTTCTCTGTGACACTTCATCTTGTCAGAGGAGTGAGAGAAATGGGAAAACATACATTAAGATCACTGTCAGCCAACTGGTGCATTTAAAAATGTAGTCCATGTGTGGGCAGTGAGGCCCCCTCCCTCCCTCCAGGAGGGCATTTGGGTTCTTAGGGTGTCTTGGATTCCAACTTCCTGTTACATCAACGAAGAAGAGTTGGTTCATAAGACTGCTTACAATGGCTTCAAATAAATTATTTCTCTGCAAGGGGATATCACATGGCCATGGAGCATCAACTAACTCTTCACCACCTCCACCCTAAAAATATGTCTTATTCCATGGCAGAAGAGAAAGGAACAAGGGTAATGACATTGAATAGACATGACCTGAACTGATGCTGAATCTGTAACTCCATCCTCATAAAATGATGACTCACACCTAACTCACTAAGCTATTGTAAGGATTAATAACAACACCTACATTGCTTTGTGGTCACTACTGCTCATGTTGTCTCAGGTGAGCATATCTGTGAAGCCATGAAACAATGTTCTATCTCAGAATTGATTGTGAGTATGGGCACAGGCCTTTGAAAATGTGGCTAAAATTGGACCCGAGGTCGAATATCATCCCATATCATCCTGGAATAAAATATTCACTTAAGTCACACCATTCAAAACTGGGGAATCTCTTGATCCAACCTATGAATTTCAAGTTCCAGTGATGACAGTTCTATTTCTTCTGCAGTCACTTGTATTGCCAGTTGATTTTATGGACCACTCTTTTCCAGAGTTTTGTAAGCAGCCTTCTTCTACCTCCTGTTCTTGAGCAACAAGCCTGCAATTTCACATTTGGCTTCTTTCTCCAATTGTAATGATTAAACTGAGGAGGGTTGGTTCTAGAAATGATTATTCCTTTGCATTAGCAACTGCCTTCTAAATTGCCTGCTAAAGAGGAACTTTACATTCCTTTCCTCTTTCCTTTCTCATCAAGAATGCTCTGAGTTCACAGCAACCACTAGAGCCTGTCAGCATGCCCATCTTGCCTGCAAATCAGCCCAGTGGAGGAGAGTGCTTGAGGGAAGTTCTCAGGGCCTGCCTGTTTGGTTTGCCTCTTCCTGTTTGCATTGTAGCTTTAAATAATGTGGTTGCTTCACAACCACTTGTTTTTTGAGTAGGGAACAGGGCATATTTTTCTAGCAGATAAAATGACTTCCCACCATTCACTCTTTGTTATTTCCCCTTTCTGAAGGGTGTTCTGATGAATACAGGCAATGTTTAATGCATGTTTTCCTGTTTTTTGGCTCTTTCTCCATTGGGCTTGTCAGTCAGTCCGTCCTGAGTTGGGTTCTGGGGAGAATGTGACATTCATGAAAAGGAGGTTGAACAGAATTTGTGTATATTGTATTTCTCATAGAGCATGCACTGTAATTCTGTATGAGAATCAGATGCCACTTTCAGTTAACTATACCCAAGATGCTTTATATACAAGTGATTCAATGAAAATCTAATCTTGAATAAAAGGGCAGCAATAGACACCAAGTATTTTATCACCATTTCCTGAGAGATTGTATCATGGTAATCTACTGACAAATTATTATATGGTATGGCTGAACATACACTAATAGAGGACTTAAATTGACTATAGGAGCATATAAAGATGATCATCTTCATAGTTTAGACTCTGAGAAGGCCTTTTATGCACTTACTATGGTGACCTTATGTCCTACACAAAAATTCTTTCTATATATGCCTCTAACTTTGCTGACAGCTTGGTGTCTGGCCAGCTTTCTTCAACAATTCATCATTATTTAATATTAATCAATGTTTGCCTCTAGGATCTTCTAGCATCTGATGGTTGCCATGGGGGAGGATGGTTTTGGCTACTTGTCCTGTGGCCAGTTGTATTGAGAAAAAATAGTTGTCTGAATTAGCAACTGTAGATATAAATTTTTCTTTAACACTTCATTTATAAAGATAAATTATCTCTTAAGCATTTTATCAAAGAGAATTTCAACTTAACTTTAGTGTGTGCTAAATGAATTAAAAATAAGATATGAATAGGTAATAGATTTAGGCCATGTATAGTTCTGTTTTGGGATATCATTCAGCTTTATCTCGTGGGAGTTGCTTAGAAGGTCCCTAATTCAAATTGGCAAATTACAGCCTTCTTAGTTTGCAAGCATAAACGTGATTTATAATGAAAATGATTATTAAATGTTTATGATTGAACATGTGAATATTTGAGTAAATCATCATCTACTTGGGCACACTGGTAGGAATAAGACTGGATACATAAGTGAGAAGTGATATAAATGACAAGGAAAAGGTGAGGACTAAAAATGTGACACATATAGTACCTTATTTTTTCTTTGTACATATTTTACCCAACTCTTTCTCTTTAACCTATCTTCTTAGCAAAGATGTAAGGATTTATAATGTGATAGTGAAAATATACCATGGGCTCCAGAATCTCAGCTGGAGAATCATGATAAGTCAGCTATTATTTGACTAGACATCTTATTGAGTCACTTCTGATGTGGTGGTCAGTATAATACAATCCTCTTAAGTCTTCTAAGGTATCAATTCCTTTCCCCTTTACAGTGGCATATATAAAGGAGCCACATAAATTGGGAATAGCTGATATTCCATGCTGGAATGATCATGAAGGAAGAAAACCAAAATAAAGAATAGAAAAATTAAAATTCCAAATAGAGTATCGAATAGTATTCTTTTCTTCTTACAATCTTTGGGACAAGCATGGTTGAGCTCTTGGGGAAGAGTAGATCTGGAGTTTTGATAATCTAAAGTTTATGATTTGACATGAATAATCATTCTATAGAACCTCAAATGATATCAAGGAAAAGGACTACAGGAAAAGCAATTAGAGAGACTTAAGTGTGTCAAACTGGTGAAAACTTGTAGATCAGATACTTAATGGTGTCCAGAACTTTCCTTGTTCTTGTCTTAACATACAAAGCTTTGCATTGGAGTTGAATCTTTAACAGCTTTCATTGATAGTTTCATCAAAATCAGGGTTAGTAGTATGAAGAAGCTGAATGTGAGTTTATCTATAACTGGAAGAAACACATATCTCAATAAAAACCACATTTGTGACTTCATGTTTTCCTAATGTAACCATAGGACAAGATGTTGACTTTTAGGTATGGAACGGGAAAGAATTGTCACACTCTCCCTAGAGAATTAATCACCAGTCATTTACAAGAGCAAATTCCTTAATTAGTCAAAGCAATATTGTAGATAGAGTATACATTCTTATGTGAAAGGCCTGGGGAGATTTGATGCCAGAATTGTATTTTTTAAAAGTTTTTATTGTCAAACTGAATTACAGAGAGGTTACAGTTTCATACGTTAGGCATTGGATACATTTCTTGTACTGTTTGTTACTTCATCCCTCATTCCCCCCTTCCCCTTCCCCTTCCCCTCCCCCCATGAGTTGTTCAGTTAATTTACACCAAACAGTTTTGCAAGTATTGCTTTTGTAGTTGTTTGTCTTTTTTTACCCTGTGTCTCTCGATTTTGGTATTCCCTTTCAATTTCCTAGTTCTAATACCAGTATACACAGTTTTCAATATACTCAGATAAGATACAGCGATAGTGTAGGTACAACCACAGGAAGGGGATACAAGAAGATCATCAATAATAGAAGCTACAGTTACACATAGCACGTTGAAAGTAGTTACAACTGTGATATAACAATCATTTCCATAACATGGAGTTCATTTCACTTAGCATCATCTTATGTGTTCATAAGGGTATAGCTATTGGGCTCTTGTGATCTTCTGCTGTGACTTGCCTAAACCTGTGCTAATTATTCCCTATAAGGGAAACCATAGAGTCCATATTTCTTTGGGTCTGGCTCACTTCACTTAGTATAACTTTTTCCAAGTCCTTCCATTTCTTTACAAATGGGGCAATGTCATTCTTTCTGATAAAGGCATAAAATTCCATTGTGTATATGTACTACATTTTCTTGATCCATTTGTCTACTGAGGGGCATCTGGGTTGGTTCCAGATTCTAGCTATGACAAATTGTGCTGCGATGAACATTGTTGTGCTGGTGGCTTTAGTGTGATTATGTTTGTGGTCTTTTGGATAGATACCCAAAAGTGGGGCTGCTGGTTCATAGGGGAGTTCTATGTTTAGCCTTCTGAGGAATCTTTGCTTGCCAGAATGGCTGAACCAGTTTACATTCCCACCAACAATGACAAATTGTGCTGCAATGAACATTGTTGTGCTAGTGGCTTTAGTTTGTTTTTGTTTGTGGTCTTTTGGGTAGATGCCCAAAAGTGGAGCTGCTGGGTCATAGGGGAGCTCTATGTTTAGCTTTCTGAGGACTCTCCATACCGCTTGCCAGAGTGGCTGAACCAGTTTACATTTCTACCAATAGAGAAGTCGGGTTCCAGACTCAAAGAAACATGGACTCTATGGTCTCCATCATAGGGAATAATTAGCAGCTAATCACAGCAGAGGATATCAAGAGACCAATAGCTATGCCCTCAAGAATGCATAAGATGATGCTAAGTGAAATGAACTCCATGTTAAGGAAAGGAGTGTTATATCACTGTTGTAATTACTTGCAACATGCCATGTGAAACTGTAGCTTCTATTGTTGATGATCCTCTTGTATCCCCTTTCTGTGGTTGTACCTGCACTATCACTGTATCTTATCTGAGTACACTGGAAACTGTATATACTGGTATTAGAACTAGGAAAGTGAAAGAGAATACCAAAATCGAGAGACACAGGATAAAAAGGCAAACAACTACAAAAGCAATACTTGGAAAACCATTTGGTGTAAACCAACTAAACAACTCATGGGGGAAGAGGGAAAGGGAAGGAGGGAGGGGAGAATGAGGGAGGAGGTAACAAACAGTACAAGAAATGTATCCAGTGGCTAACATATGAAACTGTAACCTGTCTGTACATCATTTGACAATAAATAAGGAAAAAAAAAGATAAATAGAAAGTCCACAGAAGGAGAGAAGATTTTTACTAGCTATGCACCAGACAGAGCTTCATATCTCAAATATACTTACAGCTCCAAAAATTAAATATCCCCAAAATAAACCCTCAAAGAAACAACAACCCAATCAATAAGTGGGCTAAAGATTTAAAGAGATAATTCTCACAAGAAGAAGAATGTCCAATAGACACATGAAGAAATGTTCAACATCGGGCTGGGGATATGGCCTAGTGGTAAGAGTGCCTGCCTCGTATACATGAGGCCCTGGGTTCGATTCCCCAGCACCACATATACAGAAAATGCCAGAAGTGGCAGAGTGCTAGCCTTGAGCAAAAAGAAGCCAGGGACAGTATTCAGGCCCTGAGTCCAAGCCCCAGGACTGGCAAAAAAAAAAAAATGTTCAACATCTCCGGCCATAAAAGAATAGCAAATTAAAACAATATTGTGATTCCACTTCACCCTAGTTAGAATGGGCATTATCAAGAAAAATAGCAATAAAAAACGCTGGCAGGATGTGGCCAAAAGGAAATGCAACTATACTGTTGGTAGGAATGTAAACTTGTTCAACCACTCTGGAAATAAGTATGGAGTTTCCTCAAAAGACGAAACATAGAGATCCCTATGACCCAGCAATCCCACTCCTGGGCATTTATGGAAATGATCACAAACAAGAGCACACGGAAGCTACCAGCACAACTATGTTAATTGCACCATTATTTATCATAGCTAAGATATGGAACCAACTGAGATGCCCCTCAGTAGATGAATGGACCAAGTACATATGCACAATGGGATTTTATGCTTCCATGAGTGGTAGTACACCGGAATTACCATTCACAGAAGCAGTTGTCACCACAATTTTTTCCTTTTAAAAAAGACAAAGAAATTCATTGCTTAGATTTTAAATAATGTTTCCAATATCATCTAGCTAGCTAAGGAAGGGCTTGCATTCATCTCTAGTTTTCCTGAAATACTGTTTCTTTTCTATTAATACTTCTTCTATGGAACTGATTGACCAAATAACCAGTGGGACTTTACTCAGACTGAATGTTTCTGTGAGCTGCTAAGTCTGCTCTGTAATAATAACAACCCTTAAAGTTGCTATGTTCCCAGAAAGAGGAAGGGGCAACAATGTAGAAAACCACTGACAAGAACTGAGCGCAGTGCTTTGCTTGAAGCTCAGAAGCCTTGTTTGCACCTGCAGTGAGTATCGAAGAGACACTTAGAAAACCACAAAGATTCTCTTTTGTTTCCTTTATTTACATATTTATTTTTGATAATGTTAGTTTCTGCCAGGCATTATGGGTTATGAAGAATAAAATCTCTTCCAGGAGATATTGTTTGGCCTATGAAACCTTAGAGCTGGAACTCAGAATATGTCATAGAGGGAGGGACTAGAAATAGTTTTATTAGGGTACAGATGTGATAGGAGGCTTTGTGGGGAGGAAACAATATTAAAAAACAACCGCTTCCTTAACCACCAAGCCCCACTTACTTGAAATCTACAGAGCAGAAGGGCAATTTAAGAAACACCTGCACATCAGGGAGATGCAAGGGAATGATACCAAAGAAATCTGAGAATGCACCTGGCAGGGCTGAGTATAACTAGGTCATAAGGCCTGTCTGTCCTCATAAACAGAGCTTCAAAGGCAAACACAGACACACAAGACTCTGGCCAATTAGTCTTGAAACCAGAATTCTAGGCACTGAATTGGATGATCTAGCTTCCTCCATGCACAAGACCACAGGTAAATATACCCTCAACAAGAATGCCAGGGCAAAAAGAAAAGAAGCTATTATGATCCTATTAGGTTAAGAAAATGAAGGACCTTAGTTTTGAGTGAACTGTGCTTCAAATAAAAGTGAATAGTGAGAGGAAAGAAAAGAGAAAGATGACATGTATGGCATTAATATCTTATGAATTTGTCTTTTCTGACATCCACATGGAAAAGTGTATTCTGTGTTATTGTTATAAAACTGGAGCTTGTGGTAATATTGAAATGAAGGGTGGCATGTGTAGGCATGATCTCTGTGTGGCAAACATGCCTATTTTGCTGAGTTAGGCTCCAACAAGGAAGATTTTACATAGGGTTATTGCAGCTTTAAACATTTTCATGTGTATCTACTTAGGTCAATCTCTTTCTCTCTCTCTTCCCCCTTCTCTGTGTATATATGCACACACACACACACACACACACACACACACACACACATTTTTCATTTCTGCATATTTTGTAGGAAATAAATATGCCTAAAATTTCAAAACATTTTTTATCTTTAAGTAGTTGTACAAGTGGCTAAAAGCCAGTTTATGAGTACAATGCATAGCGAGCAATGACACTTATTCCATCTTTGTTAATAGTCCCATCACTGCCTTATCAAATGTGATCTGTTGTCTGTCTTATCTATTTTGATGGCATATATAGTTTATATAAAACTTCCTTAAGATGTCTAGTTATTTATAGATACAGAGCATAATGTCAAACTTAGAATATCAAAATGATAATCTTTATCACCTCAACTCCATCTTCTTAGTCTACTTTTCCTCTTCTCACATCCAAGGCCTTTCCAGAGTTAGACTTGTAATCCCAAATAGAGGAGGTGTGATTTTTCTTAGCTCTAATAGCCAAACTGTATGTAAAGAGTTGAGTAAGTTCTTACAGAGTGATTTTAAAGTGCATTGCTTCCACTAGCAACTGGAATAAGGGAAAGACATAGCTGTTCAGTTTAAATAAAAATATTTTTATTATTTAAATAATTTACATGAGAGATCATTTCATGGGGAAAACACCATGATTTAAGAAAGAGAACTCAGTAAAACAGAATAATGTAAGAAATTTCCACCTCCCAGTTTTGCCATTCTGTTTTGTGGCAGCTAAGGTATCTTTTCAGAGGAATTTAATTGAGAAGCTCATTCTCAGACTGATTTAAATTTATGATCAATCAAAATTCTGGTTCTTCCTACTACATTGTTGGTAGGAATGCAAACTTGTTCAACCACTCTGGAAAGCTGTATGGAGATTCCTCAGAAGGCTAAACATAGAGCTCCCCTATGACTCGGCAGCCCCACTTTTGGGCATCTACCCCAAAAGACTACAAGCAAGACCGGACTAAAGCCGCCAGCACAACACAACTATGTTCATCGCTGAAACATGGAACCAACCTAGATGCCCCTCAGTAGACGAGGAAAATGTGGTACAAATACACACTGGAATTATATGCCTCTATCAGAAAGAACGACATTGCCCCATTCGTAAGGAACTGGAAGGACTTTGAAAAAAAATCATACTAGTGAAGTGACCCAGACCCAATGAAACATAAACCCTATGGTTTCCCTCATAGGGAATAGCTTGTATATTATTAGGATAGTCATGGTAGAAGACCAAAATACCCCAATTGCTGCACCCATATGATCACATAAGATGATGCCAAGTGAAATGAACTCCACGTTACAGAGACAAGAGTTATACCACTGTTGTAATTAGTACCATGGTCTGATGTGAAACCGTACCTTTTGTATTTTTTATTATTTTTATGTATTTTTTCTTGTATGTTTGTTTGTTTGTTTTGTTTAGTTTTGTTTCTCTTGTATTCCCGTCCTGTGGTTGTACCCCCTCTACCACTATATCTCAGCTGAATACCCTGGATACTGTTTGTATGGGTATTAGAACTGGGGAAGGGAAAGGGAGTATCAAAACTGAGAGACAAAGGACAAAAAGACAAACCATTCCAAAAGCAATACTTACAAAACCATTTGGTGTAAATCAATTGCACAGCTGGCGGGGGCGGGGGGGGGGGGGGAGGCGGGAAAGGGGGAGGAAGGAGGGGGAAAATGAGGGAGGATGTAACAAGTTGAACAAGAAATGTACTTACTGCCTTACATATGAATCTGTAAGTCCTCTATACAACACTTTGACAATAAAGAAAAAAGTTTAATAAAAATATTCTGGTTCTTAGAAGAGACCATTTTATGATTGATGTGAGAAAAATAACAGAAATGTCTAATAAGTTGGAGCTTGGCTAGGTTAGTGAAGTCTTTTAATGAAGCAGCAGTGAGTATGGTAAAGACAGTGACTCCTCTTGGAAGCATGTGGCTGATTTTAGAGAAATTCAAAGGAAGAGTAGTGGCATAATTAGTAGTAGAAACAGGAGATAGAACAAAAGAGTGAAAATGAACCAATGGTCTCCCCTATCTCCACTTCTGCTTCAAATGTATCTGTGTGTTTCAAATTCAATTTGGGTATGTAATCTCGTATTTACAGAAAAAGGTCTAGCATTTTTTCCAGGCTGCCAGATTCTTTCTGTCATCAAAAGACTGTGTATTTATGGAAGACACAGATAAATTGTCATGGACTAGGATCTTTTTAAAATCTAGGATCTGCTCATGTAGATTTTAGCACCACCTGTGAAGTTTTGAATGTCTAGTGATTCCCAAATTTGAAGCCTTCCTGTAAAAAAAAAAAATCCTAGAAATTCTCTGGAACAAAGTGTAGAGGTGTGTGTGTGTGTGTGTGTGTGTGTGTTTCTACCTTACAAATTCCTGTATCTTGTCTAAAGCCCACTATAGCATATTCAATATTCTGTAATTCAAAACTGTGTTGGTTATTCTGTTTTGTTAATTCTTTGCCTTATTGTCTACTCTGCTGACTAATTCTGAGTCTTGTTCATACATCTATGACATGGTCTTTCCCTTATCCATTGACACTCATTGTTTTTGATGCATAGGATTTTTCATTGAAATAAGGATCAAATTTGTGAGAAAGCCACCATCTAGGGACCTCATCTTAACTCTCTAATACTCAGCTTTGTCCAGTCATCCAGCACAAAGATAGGCAAGTTTAATAGAGAGAATGTCAAAGGGAAAGAGGGAATAAGCTCATGGCTTATAAGTATACAGCTTTGTTCCCACACTTCGTGATCTGAGTTGGTTTGTGTTTGAGGCATCAGTACTAAGCACTATATATAGAAAGTCTGGTTCCCTCCTCCCAGTCTTGATGATTTAACATTCTAACACAGAAGACACAAACATGACCCAGAGGAGTACTCGTAGGCACAGAAATGTTTCTTCTCAAAGTAGCCAGAGTTCGATAAAACATGCATTGCCTGTTCTTTCTTCTGCAGTCCACTTTCTGGTGCACCTAGAAATAGTATCTGTCAGGATCCCTCATTGAAAGGGTCAGCCCAGGGCATTTTTATGTCAACTTCCAATATATTTTTGAGAAACAAAATTCCCTCAAATGACCAAAAGGCTGACTCCAAACACATAATAATGTTGAATCTTCATGATATTATAAAGTCCAGGCCTGCCTGATAGTTACATGGAAAAGCCTTGCTGCCAATATTTCTTCTTCCTGGAGCTGAGCCTAGAAGAGGTTCTGCTAGTCCTGCGACTGAGTGGATTAGACCAATGTTGTTAACTAAAACCAGCTTCATGTAACAGCAGAGATTTAAAGATGCTGCCTACTGAAGACTTTGTACCATAGTAGTCATGTTCTGTTTTAGTTTTCTGGGCACATATTGAGAACATGTTTGAGTATGAAGAGAAAGCAAAGGAAATTGTAGATGGGGAGAGAGTGTCAAAAAAAGAATCAATATCAAAATCCATGTTTTCACAATCTGTAAAAACAAGTTCTTTTGGAAAAAGAAACAAATAACTAAACCCCAGAATGTGTGAGTGGGTGATTCATGTATTCCATAGAGTGGAAATGTTAAATTCTGAAAGCCTTTAGGCTGTGATTTTCTTGTCTTTCCCTGTAACTTAAAATAGATGGAGGAAAAAGACAGCGGAGAAAAAGGAGGGGGATTAAATGAATCAAGAGGGAAACTGTCAAAGCTGCTATAAAGTCTGCAGGAAAGCAATAGCAGTAAGGAAAGTAAAAAGGCTACAGTCATAAAGATGATGGCATTTGTGAAGCAGCCGAAAGAAATGTCAGGAAGGGTGCTCTCTAAATCTGAATAATATAGGACTTAGGCATTTCACAGTCTAGATTATTTTATTGGTCCAACCAATGCAGTTTGTAATAAATTTTGCATATGAAAATAATTGAGTGCTTCAATGGAAAGGTCTTACAGGCACAGGAAATCCACTTATTTTATGACACTTTATCACCACTAAGAGGTATTATTTTATCATTATTATTGTTTTTAATATGATTACTGTTATTATTATTTGAGGCTAGATATGATTAATTAGGCTAGTTTACTGATTTTTTCAAAAATTGATAATCCAATAAGATAGTGTGTCCTAATCTGGCTGTAATTTTGGATTGCTCAAGGTTTTTCTTTTCAATATGCATTTCTAAATCTGCCCAAATACCACCACATTCAGAATTCAGCATATCTGAGAAAACATGATGTGAAAATCTGTCACCTTTGGAAATTGCAGTACTAGAGCAATGTGAGGAAATTTATCTATCAGTCAATAATTTGTCAAAACTAAAAAAGTGTATTAAAATATTAACCATAACTATTTTTAAGGATTTAAAAATTGAACACACAAAGAATAATTGTCTTTTTATTGTATGCCTTGTGGTAAGATATACAAACAGTGAGGTTCATTTTAGTTAACAAAGGCTTCCAAGTTGTACTCCTGGGGAATTAATATGCAACACAGAAATGTATTACAAGTAGATAATGTAGGCCTTGTAAGTTAATATAAAAACAGAAGAAGAAAAGCATCACTGTTAAAATATCTGAACAATTCTGTGCAACATTACATTAAATGCAAAACCAGCTCAGCTTCCTCTGTTGTAAAATAAGTCATTTGGATTATAATTTAGAAAAAAACCACAGTAAACTGTAAGTTAATTATAGTTGGGTATACTTGAACTATTTTTAAAAATAAAATCTTACGTTTTATCAATAGTCAACATTGCCTTGCTTCAGTAAAGATCCTGGATCTTCTCTCTATAACTAAACTTTGAAGTAGAAAGTCTACCAGGGAAGCTGGTATAAGTCATCAAATAATTTAGTTTCAGGTTTCTGGATTCTTATTTACGGATTGGTGTATTATGTTTTGATATACCACTATAATTTAACTTATTCAGTAATTCATTTGTACATTAAATTTATTTTTGGCTTTACTGGGTCTTGAACTCAGGGCCTTACACTTGCAGGTGTTCTAACCTTTGAGCCATGCCCCAGCTCTTTTTGAATTTAGTTATTTTTCAGAAAGGGTCTTGTGTTTTGTCCAGGGGCCAGCCTCAGACCACACAGTCTTTCTACTCATGTCTTCTGGTGTCTAGAGCTACAGGCGTTTTCCACTGTGCCTGGTTTATTTATTACAATAAGCATTACTGTTTGCTTGGTTTGGCCTTGAATCTTGACCACTGTGATTTCCTCCTCTTGAGTAGCTGTGATTACAAGGATGTAACAATATGGCCAGTTCATACATACATTTGACACTGTTGAATCCCGAAAATATGACAGAGTTGTGCAAGGTGCTGAGGACCCAAGCAAGACTAAAGTCACATGTGAATAAATGGTCTCTATTTATTTAGACCAATATGGACTACTGAGTACATATATTTAATACATAAGATATTTAATGTGTTTTAAATACATTTAATATATTACAAAATCAATATTAAATCTCTATTGTGACAGGCATTCTGAGAAAGGAGAAGTCAAAGCTTAAAACAAAAACAGTCAAATATGTCTTCATGTAGAGAGAAATGGACTAGGTAAAGAAAAAAGAAGATTCAGGAAAACAAGATTGACTCTATAAAAATCCAGTGACTGAAAGTAACATAAAGAGCATGAAGAGCAGAACAAAGCCCAAGGAGACTGAGGACTGAGAAGCAAGAGGAAGATGTTACAGGTTAGGATTCAGTGATGCTGGGGTGGCTCTTTAAAGATCTGAGGGCCATCTGGAGAGGCCGTTTGTACTGTTTAGCAAATATTTCCAGTATTTCTCTGGGCAAATAGTAGTAGGATGATAATTCTCTGTGCATTTGCATGTAGGAGAGACCTTTAGACTTCCTTGGAGTTTAGGAGGATGTAAGATGCTATTGTTCAATTTGTATTTCCCTTGTGAATAATCATGTAGATTTTTTCATGTCATTTATATCTTCTATACACTCTGGTTAGCAGTCTGCTAAAAATTTTGCCAGCACTTTTGCATTTTCAAAGATTGGGCTATTTTCTCATTATTGAATATTGGAATCTTTATAGGTTCTAGATAGAAGTCTTACTATGCATGTTACCCTCTGGTACTATAGCATTTCTTTTCATTTTTTTAAACAGTGTCTTTTGACAATCCTAAATCATTAGTTTCTTGTTTTTGTAGGTATCTCTTTTATGGTAAACTTTTCAAGATCTTTTTGTATTTGAAGAAACTAGATATTTTGGAAAGCATACAGATTCAAACTATCACATATATTCAACTTAATAGTATTATCAAAGTATGAAGTTGTGGTTTTATCAATACTCAGATTCTTTTTCTGTTAAAGAGATCTAATGACATTCCCTGAACTACTCAATCAAACTTGATATTGCTCATAATTGGTCATTTGAAAACATGTATCCTCAGGTCCTTCAATATGTTTCCATAACATCACTTCAAAAGAATTTTTATGGAAAATATTTAATCTGAATTTAGCCAAGCTTTTAAATTCAAATTCAGCTTCAAAGAAATACAAAGGATACAACAAGTTAGCAGTATAATAAGCAAATATAACCACAATGAGGATGTGTTTGTAAGGTAAGTGTAAGAACAATGATTCCTCAGATGGCATCCAAATAGATGGAATATTGTTTGAAAAAGAGAAAGACATTATCACATTCTGGGAGATGATTGAGAAATTTGAATATAGACAAGGCACTACATTCTTAGAAGATATAATTTTATAAGTATAGCATTGCTATTTCAATTACGTCCAAGTTTATTGTTTTTTGTTTTTGTTTTTTAGCACCATTAGGTATTAAGTACAGGGCCTCATATATGCTAGCAAAACACTCTGCCACTGAGCCTCACTCTTAATTTGAACATTTTTAATTTGAAAAAATGAACACTCAACTACAAATGTGTGCAGTTTTTTCAAATGTTTCAATTTTTACATATTAATAAAGCAAATATGGTAAAATGTTAATTTACCTAATTTAAGTTAATGATATTCTAAGTTTGCCTTTATATTTGCGAACTTTACAAAGAGAATAGAATGGACACTGGAAAAATTCTAAAATAGCAAAAGGGCATTTTGGTCAAAATAGAGCAATGCATACATGCCCAATTTCATAACCACTGAACTCCAGTGATAGTGAAAATCACTGGTGACAATTTTTCTTAGGATTTTTCTCCCATTTCCATTTAATAGTCACCTCAAATGACTGGTGGCAGTCTAAAGGCAAAGGTATCAATTTGTCTACAGTTATTTGACATAGATACGATAAAAAAAAATTTCCCTTGAGATGAACAATGTTTTCTGATTCATTCAGGCTCCAAATGAGAGTGAATGATTAATGCTTGATTTCTATTTTCAGAGGCCATTTTTATAAACATTCCTTTTAAGTTCACTTGCAAGGAAATTAAGGCTAGTGATCAATGGTTGCCACTCACTTATGTACAATTGATTGTGGTTTAGTTCACTGAACTTGTTATGAGGAACAGACAAGTTTTGAAAGATGTGAAGAAGAAGGTGATATGGAAATTGTAGAGTGGCTCTCAGTATGCAGTCTCTTTTCTAATAAGCTGGAGAAGGAAAGATAAACCATGACATTTGCCAGACTCCCTGTGATAACTCTGTCAGAATTCTAGATGTGATTTAGTTTCTGTCAATCAGACACATTCAGTTGAGACTGTTTGGAACGGAGCCACTTGGGCGAGAAACATAGTGTGAAGCGTGATTTCACTGGCCTACCTCTTGGCCCAGTGCCAATGGATGAATCCATGATTTGGTAACTGATTTTCCATTTTGGTGGTTCTCTGAAGATTTGTTACTTGTTCTCCCTTTTACAATTTCAAATGACCACCTAGGATTCTGTAGTAAATGTTGTTCTGCCTAAATCACTTAATTGGCTGCTATTGGCTATGACTTTAGAAATTATAAACAAAATCAAATGATCAGTTCCTTATCTATATGGGAACAGTTGTATCTATACTCAGGCCTTGCTCTCTTAAAGATGAGAAAATATCCTCAGAAAGGAGAAAGGCTATGAATCTAGGGATGAATCAATACATTTGGTCCTATCATCCTTTAAAGAAAACTAAATTCCAAAATATTGTATTTGTTATGTAATGATACTGTTGGTGTACCAAAATAGTATATATATGTATATATATTATATATCATCTATATCTCTAGGGAGAACACCAGACTAAGCACTTATTCCAATATTTTCCACTCAGAGAAAAGCAATGACTAGAAAAATAATAAAAATTTAAACAAATACCTCATTACTAAAGGGTGTATTCAATCTAATAAAAAGAAAATCAAATTAAATTTCAAAATTGCTTAACATAAAAAAGCAATCGCTGTTGTTTTGTTCACTAATTCATATTTGATTGCAACAGCCAAAGAGATGTATACAGAGAAAATAAACTTCTTTAAGGTATTAGCATTGTGGTAAGATTAAGTGCAGCAGTAGTGGAATTTTGAATCAACGTAATAATCAAAATGCAATTAAGCCTGACCACTGGTGGCTCATGCCTATAATCTATAAATACTCGGGAGTTAAGATCTAAGGATTGCAGTTTGAAACTACTCTAGACAGGAAAGTTCATGAGACTTTTATTTCCAAGTAAGCACCAAAAGAACTGTAAGTGGAGATATGGCTCAAGTGATAGAGAGCTAGCCGTGAGCAAGAAAGTTTGGTGACAATACCGAGACCCTGAGCTCAAGCCCGAGAACCAGCATATATACACGCACAAGCACACACACATACACACACATGCAATTTAAAATTAAAATGCTGTTGATTGGCTTTTGAAAAGTTAATGGTAAAGATAAATTGATAGGAGAGTTGGCATCTATGTTGGAAACCTTATAAGCAATATTGTTTCTAAAGAATTTGAGAAAATAATAATTCTGTACAACTTGAAAAATTTTGAAAAACTGCTAAGATGTGTTGCAACTGAATAGTAGCAACAATACAGAGAAAGATGTAGTTGGGAAATTTTACAGAAATTATAAAAATTCTAGATGTCAAATCATCTATTACATTATTCATCATATAGTTTGAAGGAACTATTTAACCTAGTCTTGTTGAATTAATGATTGGAGTCTCAATGATGGAATTTCAATTTCATTGACTTCCTGTGGGTTCACACATCATTAGTTTTGTAAATTTTGGTTAGAAATAGAAACTAAGTGTCACATAGAAATTTTGTGGTATCAGAATGCTAGAGTATTTTGTTTCAATTGTTCAAGGCTGACACTGAAATTCTTCTGAATGAGAAGAACCATTATCAACTTTACTTTCAGGCACTGTAGCACTTGGGAGATTGGTTTTGCTAGATTTCATAATTTTAAAAAAAATCCTAAAATCACAAGGCAGAATATCACTTCTATGTGAAATATAGACTATGATAATTTTGACAACTACTGCTGCTTGAGTAGTGCTCTGAGATGATTTATATACTTCTTATTCTATTAAACATTAAAAGAGAATTCCATCCAAATTTGCAGAAGATATATTTTTCAAACTTAAACTAGAGTGCTATTAGCTTTTTTAGACCTGTGTGTAAGTACAAATAAAATTTCCATATTTCAAAATCCACTTAATGCACAATTGGAAAAGCTTCTCTGTAACCTTAACTTAGAAATGATTAGTTTGTAATGTAATGGCATGCTAAAAGCCAAGTATCAAGAAAAGATTCTAATATAATCTTATAACTTTCTTTTAAATGATGAACATTCTTAATTAAAGTTATATGATCATAGATTGACAAATGAATTTGGCAGTACCTATCTGTGTGAAAAGATATTTCAAAGTTGAAATATTTAAAATCTCATTACAGATCACATTAACATATGAACATTAGTAATTGATTTTGATTATAGGGAGTGGTAACTTTGAAACTCATTTAAATGCAATGTTATCTTCCTAAAATTGTCTATTTTGATCAATGGACTTAAAAATAGACTAAATTATTATTATATTTTTTCCAAATTTTTATTATCAAACTGATGTACACAGAGGTTAGAGTTTCATACATTAGGCATTGGATACATTACTTGTACTGTTTGTTACCTTGTCCCTCATAACCCCTCTCCCCCCTCCCCCTTTCCCATTCCCCCCATGAGGTGTTCCATTCACTTAGACCATACAGTTTTGCAAGTATTGCTTTTGTAGTTGTTTTTCTTTTTATATTTTTATTTTAAAACTATTGTAAGCATATGTTTCTTTTCTTTTTTATGTTACCAGTGTGATGTTGTTATTTTTACTTCTTTGTTCATAAAGCCTAAAATACCTATTATATTGGCAGAGTCAGATAGTTTTTTTGGTCGTTGTTCCATCCAGTTGATTTTTCCCCCTTGTCTCCCTTATAGTACTGAGGATTGAACCCAGAGATTCAGAGTTGGTAGGAAAGAACTCTACCACTTGAGTAATGTTCACAGCCTCTTTGCTTTTATTTTGCTTATGAAATATATCTGACTGAATTTTCCTAAGCTCAAGTAAAAGGTGATTCCAGAAGTACAAACATTTTCACAGAAGCAAATTTAAAAAGGCACCACTCTAATTAGACTCAGTTATTCTCATGTCATGCAATTCTCAATGTCTTTATTTCACTCCCAATCAAGCTCTGTCTAGAAACCCACACTGGTTTCAGGACTGACCCCCAACACTAAGAAGTGGCAGCACAAGGAAATAAGTAGGACTGCCCCCCCAACCATCCTTGCAAATTCAAGCCAGAAGAAGTAATGATGGATTACCTTACAACTCTAAGTGAATGTCAAGGTACTACAACAAAGGGGAATCTTTCTGTGTTCCAAGCATTTCTAACTATATATTTCATGTGTCACAATTTCCAACTATCTGGAGGTCTGCTTAGCAGTGACAGCCTACTCTCCATGGATCCCTGGAAGGCTGATGTGCCAGAGAAGTAGTGCTTCTTACACTGACCCCCGAAGAAGTAATCCTTTGGGGGCATGATGGGGACATATGGACTGAGCTGATTCCCAACTTAGTCCGAGTGGCGACAAAGTTCAAGAAATAGGTAAGGCCTCTACTTCTCTGACTCTCTTGCCAGGTCCTATACTGATGCTTGCAGGAATCACCTTTGGAGTAAACATTTGGCTTTGACCCTTTTTTAGGGACCTGTGACTGATCATATTGAATTATGGAATATCTATCTTCTACCAAAGCATTAAAATTGGTTGTAGCAGAATGTGTGTGTGTTTGTGTGTGTACGTGTACACACACACTTAAATTAAGGGCCTGAGCACTGTCACTGAGGTTTTTCTTTTCTTAGTGTTCTAGGACTTGATCCATAGCTCCATTTCCTGTCTTTTTGTGGTTAATTGAAAGAGTCTCATGGGCTTTCCTGCCCCAGATGGCTTCAAATTGCAGCCCTGATTATAGGTGGGAGCTACCAGCACACAGCCAATTTCATTATCTCTTTGCCAAGTACTCCACTCTTAAGTTTTTAACAAAAATTTAAGCTAATATTTTTACTTTCAATAGCTATTGTTATATTATTGTTATATTTTATTGCATTGTTAATTTGTCTATAAAGTGACTGTAGAAAGACAGACATCACTAAATTTAAATTACTAAAGTGTCAATGTTAAATTATTATATTATTTTCCAAAATTTGTGCTTCCTTTTTTCTACTTTGTCACCTTATTTCAGTAGGTTTATTAGGGCTACATAGCTTCCTTTTGTTTTTGTCACGGTGTGCTGTTTTGAGCCAAACAAAATGAGAAACTTGTTTCTATGTCTTGGTTGATGCAATGCAAGAACAGATTATATAGAGAAACTTGCCGAAGGCAGTGCAAAGTCCAAAATTGAATAGATCTGAGAATTAGGACATTCCTGGGCAAACTTCTAATTTTCAGGGTTGTGGAACTATGACAACAATACTGAGTAAGCCAAAGGGAAAACTAGAGCCAATTCTTATGTAGAATATAGATACAATATAGAATACTGCACTAAAATGTGTGTCAGTAATATATTTGACATTTATAAGTGTGTGTATGTATGTATGACATGTTATCTATTACAGTTTGAAAATGGTGAGAGCCAGGGAAATGTGGAATGATCTAGCTATCCTGTATCACTCTTCATTTTAAGTCTCTTCTTGTAATTGTGAGAGCCATTCACAACTCTCCTATGGCTCTATGTGTCAGTCTCGGATCTCCAAGCCATACTCAGCCTATGCTCCTCAGCACTGTTTCAGAGCTGTGCCAGGCTGAAGATGCAAATTGCTCTGTTTCCTCAACAGCCACGGGGCCCACAGATGAACTCAAGCTTAATTTCCCAAGCTGTTTTCCTGTGTTCAATGTTACCCTTCTTTCACCATATTCTCTTCAGATTAATAAACCATTTGTAGAACAAAAACAACAAAGAACAGAAACAGGATTAAGGAAACTCTAGCTTCAACCTTCAATGTTGGCTGAACTGTGTTTTTCCTCATTCCTCTCCCCATTCCCCTAAATCAATTGTGTTTACACATGCAGTCATCTCAGATGGTCTCACCTGGGAAAGATTCAACTTTACTTCTAGGGAGAAGGGTGAACAGGATAGAGGTCTTCTCTCAAGAACTCATTGACTAATCTCTCTGCAAGTAGGAGAAGTCTCTATGGTAAAGCCCCATGCACTTGCTATTCTCTTGGACAGGATTATCAAGCAAGCACAGGATATATTTAAGGAACAAAATCACAACAAATGTCCACCACTTCCTTCACTTGTTTTCAGTGTCTCTGGGCCATGTCTATACTACATATGATCCTCAGTGCTAGTCTGAGACTATGAAGAGCCTTTGATCAGAAACTGAAAATGGAACTGTGGCCTTAGGGAACAGAATTCTTTCTGTTGAAGCTCACAGACAGATAAGGTCAGAGATTCTGCACCTGCTTTCAGCAGAGGATTAGTGACTAGGAAATCCTGGGAAGCCTACTAGCAGAAAGCCCTTCATTTTGAGTGTTTTTTGGGAAAAACCCATCAACAACCAGGAAATGGCCTTATCCTCTTCAAACAATAAGAGGAGAAGTAAAATATTCCACAAATTTATGGCAGAAATCATAGTATTCATAAACTTTGACAATCTGCAGTTTGCCTAAAAGAAGAGAGGGCACACAATCTCAGAACTTTGTAATCCACTGTCAAGACAAATTCACAGGAAGCATGATCTCATTAGACTCCGCAGCCTATTGGGAAATCCCTTTCCTACCTGATGACATGAATCTGTTCTTCTTGTGTATCATTGCTTATCTCTTTACATAACTGAAAAACACCAGCTTTGTGCTGCCCTGGTCCCCCTTCTGTTGAACACTGCCCCAAAGAGGTCCTGTTTAGAATGTGAGATGACAGTAGGATGACTTCTCCTCTTCCAACATTCCTAGTCCTGGTGAATGCCTCCCTTCCTATCTCAACCTCCTACTACATGTAGTTGTCCATGCAGATTTTCTACTTTTTATCTTCTCCCACATTTGAGTTTTCAGTATAAAAGAGTGCTTTTTATATTTGTTGGCAAGTTTTTTTTTTCTGGAGATACTAGCTGCCGTATTTGTAGAGACTAGCAGCTTCTGTATTAATATTCTATCGTCCATGAGTTGTGAATCATAAAGAAAACATGTGTCTATATATGACTAAAATGGGGAAAGGGATTATTTCTGAAGCAGTATATGAACTGAATTCTGGAGAAAGCCTTATAATTATTTGCTAGTAAGCAAGTTATATACAACTTATGGGGTACTCAAGACAAACCAGAGAAGTTGTGCAAGAAAAATCACCAAGGGGAAAGTCTGCTGGTTGTTTATTTGCAAAAGGAAATCAAGAGAGATATATATGATCCTAGAGGTTCTGTCTCCAAGGGGAGAACTAAATAATGTAGGGAATCGCTCCCTACAGCCCTGAGGTTACTTACACAAGACCTAAAGAAGATGCATCTAAAAGATGGAGAGTTTAATTCCAGTCAGAGGAGGAACTTCAGGTTAATCTGCAATGCTGAAGAGCCTCTGACTTACTGTTTGATTTTAAGGGATTCAGAGCCTCAATCCAAACTGCCTGAAGAAGAGACATGTCCACTGTCCAGGTATACCACTTCTACTTGAAGAAGAGAATGAATAACCTGGGTTAGCAGAAACAGTGTAATCCTATTATTCAGACTCTATAAGAGGGACCATTACAGAAAAATACATAAAAAGAAGGTCATGAGAGACTTCCATCACAGACACCTATCCAGAAGAGAATGCAACATTGTAGTTGTTTCTTGCACAGAAAAATGATGTGCAACAATATTCTCAAAATACGAGAGAGCTCATTAATCAATACAACATCTTTCTGTCCCCCAAAGAACACAGTTATCAACAAAGTAAACTGTAGCAAAAAATGAGTCAACTGCAGTACTGCATTTGGCTCAGGTTAAAAGGGAACAGTTGGTCAGTTCATGCTTGTAATTCTAGCTACTCAGGAGGCTGAGGATTGCAGTTTGGAACCAGCCCCTTCTGGAAAATCTGTGAGACTCTTATCTCCAATTAATCACCACTCAAAGCAAAAGGCCAGCAGGAAATGAAGATGTTATTACTCAACTGCTAGAGTGCTCCTCTTGAGCAATAAAGCTCAGGGGTAGCATCCATGCCCTGGGGCCCTGAGTTCAAAGTCACCAAACCAACACACACACACACACACACACACACACACACACACACACACACATAAAAAGTAAAGGTCAACAAATTGGCATGTGACAAACTGGATTGAGGTCAGTCATCTGACGATGGTGTCTGAAGTATCATTCTTTCACGTCTCCAATATTTCCTCTAATCTATTTAGTTTGGTCTCTATTTCCCTTAACCTGTCTTTCTGTCCTTTAAAAATACATTTAGTAACCCAAGTGCCAGTGGCTCACATCTGTAATTATAACTATTCAGGAGGCTGAAATCTGAGGATCATGGTTTAAAGCCAGCTTGGGCAGCAAAAGTCTGTTAACCCTTAATTTCCAATTAAACACCAAAAAAAAAAAAAAAAAAGAAAGAAAGTGGAGTTGTGGCTCAAGTGTTAGAGCACTAGATTCATGTGGACAAGCTAAGAGACAGCACTCAAGTCCTGAGTTCAAGCCTGGCATATACACCCACCCCCACCAACACACCCACACATACAAATGGCACTTATTCTTTCAAATAAGAAAGTGGTGACTTTTGTCTAGGCCACATCTAAGACTGAGGGTGAAGCTACTGCACTTGGTGGGGGGCATTTAGTGCCTGTTTAGTATTTGCTTTGGCATGTAAAAAATGTCCTATGTGCAAGGATAATTTTTAGGAAGCTTTATTTGTGCTACCGGATATTTTTGCTTGTTTGATTGTTTTCATGGCATCATGGTTAAGAAGTCTAGTATAAAAATTTCTTGTTGAAGACACATGTATTACACAACTGATTTTTGTTTTTGTTTTCTTTTTTAGAAAACCATTCTACCTATGGTTGTCTGGAGGGACCAGTAAGAGTGCTATGTGTTCTCTCTAGCTCTCTCTCTTTCTTTCTCTCTGTCTCTCAGAATATATTAATTATATAAAATGTTTTCATTATGTTATTTCCATACATGATATGAGGAACAATTTCTACAATGTGTTTCAGATAAAATATACCTGCTGCTAGTTTGCTTATTACTCACTTTTCTTACATCATTCATAGACCTAAAGTTCAAAATCAAAGTGTGAGCAGCTTGGCTTCATTTTGAAGGGTTGATTGAAAGAGAATCCTTCCTTGACTCTTCTAGCCTCTGGCAGTGCCAGGACTTCTTTACCTTGTAACTGTGTTATTTCAATATCTCTGCCTCCATCGTCATGTGTCTTATCTCTTCTTATGCTCATCTAGCATTTAAGCATTATACATATCTATCGGGATGTATCTATCTGGCAGCCTCTCTCCAGGGAAGCAGGTAGCTAAAGTCACTATAGACAGGAGAGGCAATGGGAGTGACTTCCATCGCTGATAGAAAATTTCAGAACAGCCTACTGTAAACCAGTGAATAATCTCAAATCTCCAGCCATGTAGCACAGATAATTTACTGCCTGTTTGGAAAGAAGTCAGCCTAGGCTAAAATTGTGGATATATCTGATTTATTATCAACTGGAGTCTTTATTTCATACTCTCAAGAAATATACACATAGCTGAGATGTGTGTGGTAAAGCCAGTAAAACCACATCTACAGTAAGTCACCCTCCTCTGGGGTTGCAGGGCTGGTCCATACAAATGAAGTTGCTTTCCCCTTACATTCTAAAACCCAAACCTCTTGCTCCCTTTTTTAGCAAGTGTTTTGTCTTTTCTCTTCCTTCCTATGGCTGACATCTATACAGTAGCTGATGAGAAAATATTTAAAAATGAATTAAATGAATAAGTCTCAAAACCCAACTGAGTCATGTTTTTCTGTTGATCAGAAAACACTGACCAAGATTGTGGGTTGCCTTCTGGGTCAGTGGCTCTGGGTCTGGATGATGGAGATTGTTTGGGGGAGGCAATGCTCTCCCTCGTATCCCCAAAGCTCAAAAGACACATGGCTGCTTGGCCTGACATGCTCTTTAGCAATGCTTGCGGAGCTGTCCAACTCTAATTGTGTTTGATGGAATGCAATCTCTGCTAAGCAGTCACGGATCAAAGGACTCTTGACAACAAATGAAATCAGAAGAGGACAGCAATTTGTCATCCTTCTCTCTACTCTGACCCCCATGGGGATGGATCATTAATATAAGAAACCACAAAGGAGCTGAACACAGGCCTCAGCTAGAAGGTTAAGAGGAACTCACAGGCAACTCTCTGGTCTTGTTTTTTTCTTTCTCAAGGATTCCTACTTTGGGCTGTAGCCACTAAAGAAAGAATTATCTTCCCAGAAAGTAGTTGAGGATACACAACTGCTCCTGGATGAAGGGTTGTGGAGGAATATATATATATGTATATATATATATATATATATATATATATATGTGTGTGTGTGTGTGTGTGTGTGTGTGTGCATGTGTGCGTGTGTGTATTTATTGTCAAAGTGATGTAGAGAGGGGTTACAGTTTGATACATATGGCAGTGAGTACATTTCTTATCAAACTTATTACCTCCTCCCTCATTTTTCTTCCACCTTCCCCCCTCCCCATTTCCTTACCCCCATAAGTTGTACAGTTGGTTTACAGCATGTAGTTTTGCTTTGGTTCACCTTTTACCTTTGTTTCTCCATTTTGATGTTCCCCTTCCCTTCCGTAGTTCCTATAAATGTATATATAATACTCAATGTACCAAAATCAGTAACAGTGACATCAGGGGAAAAACCCTAGGCAATAAAGACAAAAGAAAATGAATAGTTTCACATGGTACATTGAAAATAACAATGACAATGATAAACCACTATTTCCATAACTTGGAGTTCATTTCATGTAACATCATCTTAAATGTTCATATGTACATAGGTATTGAGCTATTATGATCTTCTGCTAGAACTATGCTAGATGTGTACTAATTATTACCAATGAGGGAAACAATAGAACCTATGTTTCTTTGTGTTGTGGTCACTTCACTTAGTATGATTTTTCCAAGTCCTTCCATTTTCTTATGACTGGGGCAATGCCATTTTTTTTTTTCTGATAGGGGCATAGAATTCCATTGTGTATATGTACCACATTTTCTTGATCCATTCATCTAGTGAAGGGCATCTGGGTTGGTTCCATATTTTAGCCATGACAAATTGTGCTGTGATGCTAGTGGCTTTCGTGTGGTCTTGCTTGTAATCTTTTGGGTAAATGCCCAAAAGCGGGGCTGCTAGATCATAGGGGAGTTCTATGTTTAGCCTTATGAGGAACTTCCATACTACTTTCCAGAGTGGTTGAATAAGTTTACACTCCCACCAACAGTATAGTAGGGTTCCCTTTCGGTGTGGAGGAGTATTAACTCATTGATACTTACATTTTACCCTAGATATAAATATTTTTATAAGACAACTGAGTGGCATATGGGTAGGTAATCTTTGAAAATGAAAGTATAGAGGAATTACCTTATTATTTGTGGAAAAGGAATGAAAGGAATACCAGAGGCCCGGAGAACAAGAGCAGTATAAGTGGAATGGGCCCTTAGAGTCATGAGCAGGGAAAAAGTTCTGTGCATGCTGAAAGGAGGAACTACAAAACCTAATTTGAAAGGTGAGAGCTTATGAGAGGACACAGGAATGAAATGAGGGTGGCAAGAAAGGACAGCCACATGATAGTAAAGGGACCTACCATGCTTCTACTACAGAGGTGAGGATCACAAGATGATGTATTTGTAGGAAAGTATTGGACAACTCATTAAAATTTTCACTAATGGATGTTGTATGCACCATACCCTGTGTACACCTGTAATCCTAGCACTCAAGAAGCTGAGGTAGAGGTAGGAAGCTTGAAGGCAGCTAGCTGAGAAAGTGTGTGTGTGTGTGTGTGTGTGTGTGTGTGTGAGAGAGAGAGAGAGAGAGAGAGAAAGAGAGTATAAAATGTCCATATATCTAGTCAGAGGTACAAGGGATATTGTGGGGAAAATAATTGGTTCATAAAATACTTTATGATAACTAGAGTTGTTTGCTGATTTTATTTATACATTAATATAATAATCCTCTGGAATTCAGTATAAATATTAATAGTTTGAGTAACATCCTCACATGATCAAGCAAACTTACTATAGTAAAAAGACTTTGTGATCAGATCCCTCCATCTCCATTTGATCAAAAGAGAATGAAATGAGAGAGAGAGAGAAATAGAGAGAGAGAGAAAGAGAGGAGAGAAAAAAAGAGGGAGGGAGGGAGGCATCTGGAGCAGGACATGGTTGAAGATAACCCCATACACATGTAATGGAGATGGTAAAGAATGGGGAGGAAACTATTGTGTTGTCTTCTAAAGCAGTATTTTACAACTTGTAGTTTATGACTTAAAATATACAAAGAAAATAGAATGGAAAACACTAAACTGTGTATCGTGGGTCAAGAACCATTTTATGAACTTGTTTCTGCTAAGTTTCCTTATATTACTATACATATTAGGTCAGGATGTTACATTTTCATAGGCAGATTTTAGCAAACATAAAACTTTTGAGAAGTTTGTAAAAGAAACAAAATAAAAACCTGTCAAATGAGCCTCATTTTTATGATGCAAAAATTGTGGATAAGCCTAGGAATTTGTTTTATATATTTAAAAAAATCCTTTAGGGATATCTTTTTATTACATGTTGCTGGCCCCAAACACTGGCCAGACTGGTCTTCAAAACTCCCTGAAATCTTTAGGGAATTGGTATGAGGTGCTCACATCCTCTCTATCCTCTGTATCCTATCACATGGCACTACAGTTTTTATTCTTCACCAACTCAAGCTCTTTCCATAAGCCACACATGCTTAGAAACCTAGAGAGTGTTAGTTCTATGCTGTTACATCTGGCTTCAAGGATATGTTCAGCTGGCTTCTTCCATAAGAGCAGTGGAAAGGAATCTATGTTTTCTACAACTTAGCACCCCTGTTGTGAAATCCCCCAAGTAAATTCATATTTCTTTGGAATTTAGAGGCCGATAAAGAATTGGCACTTCCTTTGAAAAATTTCTCTTGGGAGCTGACATGTAGAATTATATATAACAGTAAGAAACCATTGTTTAATTTGTAAATTGTTACGTGATATTGCAGATATTTTTGAAACTGGAAATGTTGCATCTGTATCTTGGAAGCCACTGTAGATTGATGAGAATCTCTGGTAAGTGATTGAAAAGCTATAATTATTTATGCAATGAAGGGATAGCTAGATCCTTGTAATTTTCTAAGAGAGTATGGCTAGACTTTAAGAAGATCTCAGCCAAATCCACAAACTTTTCCATTAGTTCTTTAAGCCAAGGTTAATGCAAAAGTGCAGATTCCAGAGTTAGAGTATTTTTTTTGGAAGAATAAGATAGACATGAATAATGATAGTAACTGATTAGTTAGGAAATCTGGGAAAAGATTTCCAGCATTTCTCATCCTCAGTTTTTCCGGAGTCAAATGAAGATGTCTGATATTTCTCAATATTCCTCAACTTCATTTATGAAGGACTCAACTATGTAATAAAGGAGTTAAGCTTAATTGTGAGTTTCCCATCCATTCATTCACTCATCTGTTCAACAAAAATACATTATGTATCTACTATGTCTTCTGCTTTATTCCTGAGGAGGAAAATGTTGGTTGGTTCTGGGGTGTTTTCCTTCACACTTCCTTTGTGCCAATGGTGTGTCCAGTTTCTCCTGTAAATGGTTGATTGCAATTTGTGTTCATCAAACTTTTTTAACCAAGGTGATGTGCCAAGAATGATGTAATATGGTGATGCCAGTGGATATACAGGTAGAAAAAGTAGACTCCATCTCTTCAAGAAGTCAGCAGACAGAAATAGAGAAAAATGTAAATAAAGAACTATAATTCAATAGTACAGATGATGACACACTATGAGACCTGGTAACTATACTGGTAGGAACTCAGATTGGATGGAAAAGGTAACAAGTGCTATGTCTTGAACATATTGGAAAGCCTCAAGATTAGATGTAAAAGTGGAAGCTATGTACCTTAACCAGTTGATCTCAACACAATAGTCAATGTCATGACTTGACCCGAGGTCCCCAGCTTTCAATTCATGAGTCCCAGTAGTAGTAATTCCACATTAAAAAACAACTGTATAAAAAAATGAGTAGATAATTTCATAATCTACATCATAAAAACTCCACATTTGTATATACATTATTTTAATATGAACCCATGATAATTACTCATGGGAACTGTAATAGAGTTATATTTTTCATCAATAGCTCTATTTTGCATTTGCAAAGCAAAGATTGAAAAAATATATCAGTTTCACATAACAAAATGATGCCACTGGTAAAAGAGTTGTTTGTTGTTGTTGTTGTTTGCCAGTTCTGGGGCTTGAACTCAGGTCCTAACACTGTCCCTGGCTTCTTGTTGCTCAAGGATAGCACTCTACCACTTGAGCCACAGTGCCACTTCTGGCTTCTTCCATATATGTGGTGCCAAGGAATCGAATCCAGGGCTTCATGTATAAGAGACAAGCACTCTACCACGTGGCCATATTCCTAACCCAGGTAAAAGAGTTTTAAAGACAAACTTCAATGAATCTCTAATTTTATAGATCAGATCTCTAAATAGTTCAAACCACTGGGAAAAAAGACTCCTGTAAAATGCTCAAGGTGACATTCTGAAGTCAGCGTGTACAATCAGGTGTCCTGAACCTAGTATCTGAGAGAGTTTTACTAAACAAACTGCCTCTTGTGACATAGGGCTAAGCCACTTCTCCTTCAAGGTAGACACTTTTTAAAGGGAAATAACAGCAGGTGAACAAATTTAATGCTGCACAATATCTTAACATAGCTCTTCATTTGTGAGGAAAAAAAGAATGTAGAGAACTGGAAGCCAGCTTGGCAGTACTCTGCAGTGCAGTGCCTGTTGGTATCCAGCTTTTGTAACTAGCTTTCCTCATCTGATACCCTAAGCCAATAGAGGATCCAGACAATAAACTACTTCACTTAAATTATGTTCTCATCTTACTGAATGTGGAACACAGTTCTCTTGTATTTTTCTGTTAAGTCTGATAATGAAGCGATCAGTCCATAGGATTCCCGGGTAGCAGTGAGCCTGAATTTACATAATGATATTATAGCGTCTGTCGAACCTGCTAGCAGTGATCCATCCATATGCGAGAAATATAGGTCAGCAAAGATGCAGCAGCAATGAGGGAGGCAGGGCTACCCACTTATTAGAGTAAGAAAGGTCTCGTCACCATCCTTTTGCTCAGCACGACAGAAATAAATGGAATGGAATGGATCAGGGGATTCTATTGGCTTTTGAACAATCAAAGGAGATGCATCTATTCTGTTTCATGGTTAAACTCAGTTCAAAGTCGACTTAACCCTTTCAGATCGGTTTGCACAGTATCCTTCCTACACTTATCTATCTAATTCGGAAAAGAAGAACAGTTTAATAATATTATATAGAGGGGGTCATGCTGTCCCATACAGAAAGGGGTAAGGTCAAGGAATAAGGAAATTAACTACCATAATTTTTTCCTGGACCACTGACCTTCAGATTGCTCTATACAGATCTTTTCATTTTGGGGCTTTAGATCATTTGACTTACTGTTTTTATTTGCTAATTGAAGTCTTTTTTACTTACCAAATTTTCTTTTCCTGTGCTGCTTTTCACCAGTGTGTCTCTGAAAATGTGTGCAAGAATAAACAGCTTACTCTTCTTTTTATTTATTTATTTTTTTTGGCCAGTCCTGGGCCTTGGACTCAGGGCCTGAGCACTGTCCCTGGCTTCTTCCCGCTCAAGGCTAGCACTCTGCCACTTGAGCCACAGCACCGCTTCTGGCCGTTTTCTGTATATGTGGTGCTGGGGAATCGAACCTAGGGCCTCGTGTATCCGAGGCAGGCACTCTTGCCACTAGGCTATATCCCCAGCCCCTTACTCTTCTTTTAAAAAAAAAAATTATTAATTAAATTTTGTTGACAAGGTGTTGTGCAAAAGGGGTATAGTTACATAATAAGTGAGTGAGTACATTTCTTGTGATATCTTACACCCTCATTTTTCTTTCCCTTCCTTAGATCAATAGGCATGTATACAATACCCAGTGCACCAAAAACTTATACAGTAGTCACGTGGCATATGCCAAAGGAAATTCACCTAGAACTTTAAACATAACGTCAACAATAGAGTTTGTTTATCCTTGTCTTATATGATCATACATATATAGCTTTTGAGCTATTGTGATCCACTGAGAGGTCTAATTTAGACCTTTTTATGTTTAGTAGTTGTTTGGTTTTAGTTACATGATGTTATGTTACTCTTCTTGCTATAAGAATTGTACATTTGGCTCACCCCACATAGTATGTTTTTTTCTGAATCTTTCCATTTCCTTACAAATGGGGCAATGCCATTCTTTATGATAGAATCATAGAATTCCATTGCATAAATATACCATGATTTCTTGGTCCATTCATCTACTGAGGGGCATCTGGGTTCGTTCCATATTTTAGCTATGGTAAATAATGCTGCAATGAACACAGTTGTGCTGGTAGCTTTAGTTTGGTCTTGTTTGTTATCCTTTGGGTAAATGCCAAAACAGGGGGTTGCTGGATCATAGGGGAGCTCTATGTTCATCCTTTTGAGGAACCTCCATATTGCTTTCCAGAGTGGTTGAACAAGTGCACACTCCCACCAACAGTATTGTACCATTCCCTTTTGGCCACATCCCTGCCAGCATCTGCTGTTACTGGTTTTCCGGATAATGGCCATTCTTACTGGGGTGAAGTGAAATCTCAATACTGTTTTTTTTTTTTTTTTTTTTGCCAGTCCTGGGCCTTGGACTCAGGGCCTGAGCACTGTCCCTGGCTTCTTCCCGCTCAAGGGTAGCACTCTGCCACTTGAGCCACAGCGCCGTTTCTGGCCGTTTTCTGCATATGTGGTACTGGGGAATCGAACCTAGGGCCTCGTGTATCCGAGGCAGGCACTCTTGCCACTAGGCTATATCCCCAGCCCCTCAATACTGTTTTGATTTCCTTTATGGCCAATGATGTTGAGCACTTTTTCATGAGTCTCTTGGCCATTCTCATTTCCTCTTCAGAGAAGTGTCTCTTTAAGTCTTTAGCCTACTTATTAATGGGACAGTTTGTTCATTAAGGTTTTGTTTCTGGGGAAATTAATTTTTTGAGTTCTAGATATATTTTAGATATGAAGCCCTTGTCTGTTATATAACCAGTGAAGATTTTCTCAGAATCTGTGGGCTTTCTATTTATCTTGCATGTTATGTTCTTTGCCATGCAGAATTTGTCTAGGACATTCCTAACAGATAATCACAGTAGCTCAATAGCTATTTATATGTAAGATCACATAAGATGGCATTAAGTGAAATGAACTTCAAGTTAGGGAAACAAGTGGTTTATCATTGCTGCTGTTATTTTTAATGCACTATGTGAAATTATTATTTTTTCTTTTGTTTATCTTTCCTATGGTTCAGCCCCTGTTGCCACTATATTTGATTTTGGTATCCTGGGTAGGACATATATGTTTGTCTGAATCAGGGAAGGGAAGGGAAATATCAAAATGGTAAGACAAAAGGTGAAAGCTGAACCAATTCAACAGCAATACCTACAAGACAATATTTTGTAAACTCACTGTACAACTTGGAGGGGTGGGATTGGGGATGGAGGAAGGGGGGAGCAAAGTGAGGGAGGAGGTAACAAGTTTGGCAAGAAATGTACTCACTACCTTACATGTGTAACTGTGACCACTCTGTACACTACCTTGATAATAAAAATTTTAAAAACCCAACGAATTGCTCATTTGACAGGGGCGAATGCTGGCATACCCTCACACTGAATGTGACCTAATCAATTCGAATTGGAATTTTAACATTGGCATGGAATCAATCTCAAAGAGGCCAAGGGACATTAAAGGTTTACTCAAGTCAACTTTGTGCCTTGGAGTAGCAACTCCTTCTGGGAAAAATAGTTTGTCATTAAAATAATTAGATAGCTAACAGAATACATGTATTATCTCAACTGAAACAAACTCTTCTAACATCTATTTTAGCTCATATTTCTATAAGTTGTTTTTAACACGCATATCTGCATATTTGTATATGCACATGTGTTTATAGGTCTGTGCATAAATATATGTATGTAGAGGTATATATACATACATGTATATATATATGTGTGTATGTCTTCCAGCCTGCTAAGAAACTGTCAGCATGCTCAGAAACTGTGATGATACTTTAGTGATTTATAACAAATGGAAGTTATAAATTGCGTTTATATAGACAAAAGTACACTAGACAAAAAAGATGCTCCTCTTTAACTCTCATTTATTGCTTGGGAAACAGAAAATGTTTCTCTCATTTCTATTTTCCTCCAATATACTAATATAAATCCTTGCTGAAACTTTGAAAAAAAGAAGTAAATTATCTGTTTATTGATACATTCTATTAATTCATTATGTTGAATTATTCTCAAGGAAAATGAACATGCAGCTACCAACACTGAGTAATAACTCACACTTCCTCATCTCCTACATCAATAACACTAATATTATGGTTTTTAATAGGAAAAAAATATGTGGATAGCTCCTTAAATTCTTCATTGCTTGGGAGTGAGTTGAGTGTGATGATTTTGTGGACAGACAGCAATTGGGTACTTGTTTAGTACAGTGTTGATTTCATAGGTAAACTGCTAAAGAAGAAGAAAACAAAATCCCTAATTCATGGCTTGGGGCATCTGGGCTATTCAGCCATTACTTGTTCAACTTGTGACAAAGTAAGGGACTTGAGGTTTGACCATTTCCCAGGCACTCAGGAATCTAGATTAACCCAACTGAAAGAGTTGGACTAGGGTGAAAAAAAAAAGGGTTATTTCTCTTCTGGGTTAGACCTCACTCTTCTTTGTTCTCAGTCCTGATCTCTGGGCTGCTTTCCACCATTCCCAGGCTCTACAGCTCGTGCCAGTCTGGAGTTTGGTCATAGACTGGAGTAAAAACAAACAAACAAATAACAACAACAACAACAACAACAACAAATCCTTGAAGAATATTCAAAGCCAAATGATGATAAATTAGTGTCACCAAAAGAGAAAAAAATACACTTATCTTTCCTTAACTATCACTGAAAGTTTGTATTTCCTGCCAATAATAATCAACTATGAGATCTTCCCTTGGGGGTCTATTTTCTGTCATCTTCTGCAGTTGTTACTAGTATTTCTATTGCTCACAAATTCACCTTTCTCACCTAGGATCTAGGCTGCTACTGTGGGTCGGGAGCATTTTGTAAATGATTTAGTCAAAACAATCCTAACATGCTTTGTTTAGAAACAAAATCATACCATTACCATCCCTTCCATTTCTCCTCATGCCCTACCCCATCCTCCAAAATAAACATTTTAAGAAATAGATATATCAGATTAGCATGCACAGAGAAGTCATGGGAAAATGGAATGATTATTACCTTAGTCTGCCTTGCATGAAAGTTCCAACAGGGTAAAGGGCATTCAACTCCTGGTGGATTCAAAATACCTGCTGATTGAATGCCTAAAGGACTCAAGCACTGCCCAACTCTTGAGTAGAAATGAAGCTTGGAACTTGTTGTTACCTGTTGCATGTTAGAATTTTTGTAGCAACTGAACAACCTTTTTCTGGCATCCTTTGCTTTAGCTTAACTAATGGTTTTCATTTCTCATTTTGGATCCAACTACTTATGACCATGCCTCTTATTTTGCAGATAAGAACATGGTGGGAAATAATTTGGTGTATGGGACTTTTTCTTGTTTGACATGGTCAGTTTATTTGGCAGCAGTGGAATGTGGGAGAAGAGGATGGGAGTTTGGCTTGTTTTCACTAATCATTGCCTTGGTATTTTGCAAGATTGATGGCTTTGTTTCTTCAAAGGCATAGCTGGCCTACTTTCTGCAAAGGCAGTTGGAAGTCTGACTCAGGACTTGAAGAAATCTCAGTGACCTCATGACTCATGCCATTCTAGCTCTTGATCTTTCTGTTGTTATGTCGACGTGGGTGTCATACACAAACATTGGAAAAGAATTTTGTTATTGCTGCTTCAAGCTTATCCCAGGCTAACTCCGTAGCTATTTCTCTATGATGCAACAGAACTCTAGAGTGTTGGGTATTTTCAGTCTGTAGCTTCATTTTTATTTGATCTTAGTTACACAGTGTAAGACATTTTTTTGAAGTCAGGCTTTAAGGTAAAAAAAGTATATATGTGCACATATGTAATATTTGGCACTAAATGTATCTGCTTTTGAATTTAATATTTTTGTGGTGCTGGAAATAAACATAGGGACTTCATGACTAGAAAGCAGGCACTCTACCTCTGATCTATAATTATAAACATTGAATGTATGTTTTTAAGGGACCAGAAGTAAGGTAGGTAGTAGTAAGAACTTGGGAAATTTAAACTGAACTATGATGTATATAAGAATATCCTATTGTATTTATTGCAGAATTGTTCATATTTAATAATCTTCCAAACTGACATGTTTGCATAAACCCTATTATCTCTATTATGTATATTTGGGTGTTTATACTTTGTGTGGTTTTTCCTTTAAACATGCCAAGAATTGTCATGGGTATGCTCATATATGAAACATCCTTGAAGACAACGATAGTAATCTCTATTTCATTAACACTGACATAATTATTATAATTTATTTTCTGTCTACTAATTTGGGCATTGGTTTGTTCTTAATTGTTTGTGGATTAAGTGGGCTTGAACTCATAACCTCATGCTAGCTAGTTAGACACTGCTACTTGTGCCATACCCATTGCCTATTTTTGCTTTTTTCTTTGGATAAGGTCTTATGTCTTTGCCTAGGACCCAGTTAGGACTGAAATCTTCCTAGTTATTTCTTCTCCAAAGCTTAGATTATTGGCACATTTGTTGTGATGAAGACTTATTAACCATTTTCTCATGATGACCTCTAATTGTGGTGCTTCTGATCTCTGACTCTCCGGGATTACAAAGATGAACCACTTTGCCAAGTTTGCATCAATAGTATGATGCATTATAACATGTTATTATTTCCTTGAGATATTTTGATTTTTAATATAGGCAATCAAAGTTGTATATATATAAACTTCTCTCTTAGAACTTTTCTGCATCCCAAAGATTTGGATAAGATTTCTTTTGAGTTTAGAAAGTTTTAAATTTTCATCTTGATTACTTCACAAGCCACTGATTATTTAAAAAAATTATAATGTTCAGTTTCCATGTTTGTATAATTTCTGTATTTTTTCTTCTCATTAATTTCTAATTTGCTTCTAACTTACTTAATTATGATCTGATAAGATTATGTAATTAGTTAAATTTTTGTTTGTATATATTAAGACTTGTTTTATATCCAAAGATATGATTTCTTTTGAAAGAAGTTCCATGGGATCATGAAAAGAATATGAATTAGATGGAGTACTATGTAGGTTTTTTTTATATTCATCTGTGATGTAGTTTAACTCTGAAAAAAATTTTGTTGTTGTTTTTTTTTTCTTTTGGTCTGGATGATATATCTGATGATGAGAGTGAGTTACTAAATTTATCCTCCATTATTTTATCTAGACCTATTTGTCCCTTTATGTCCTGTCATATTTGTTTCATAAACTTGGGTGCCCTGGTGTTTGATGCATACAATTACAACAATTAGGACTTCTGGGAAGATGGTGGAGGACCAACAGAGCCCTAGCTGAGCTCCCTCCAACATCGCGGTTTTCCCACCCCAGAGAAACTTTTACTCCTAGAAAGACAGCCAAAGTAAGTTATAACAGTCCAGGGATTCTGGCCAGGAAGGAAAAATCAACTTTGCTGGTCTGAAAACACAGATTTGAGCTCTGGGTGGCGTCCCACTGCCACACCAGTGCTGGCGCCAGCACAGTGCCCCGCACTCTGTACAGCTAAAGCACTCAACGGAGACCAGGGAGAAATCCTCCAGATGGCGGTGGACAGACATGGATCACAGGCTGAGCATAGATGGGCCAAAATCACAGAGAAAGCGTGAGTATCCCACAAAAGACATTCTCACTTGAAGATACCTTGTATACCTGTCTATAAAATTAGATTTGGTGTTCCTAAAGAATACAATTTCAATATAACAATCGATCCTGGGCTCTGTATTCAGTAGTTACTTATTTACTGTTACAACCCTATGAGTAATTCTTGTTCTTATATTAAGTTCTTTTTGGACTGGCTTTCTCTATGAACCCCTTTGATTCAGTCGGATTAAGCAGGGATACCCTCTATCCAATAACCAGGAGTCAATGGAATCTGGAGGTCCTGGCAGTAAGTCAGGAGGGAAAGTTAGAGGTAGTAAAGAGAATAGAGTAAAATGTATTGGGGGTGTGTATGATGATTTTGGTTTAGTTTCAGTGACGTGGAAATGTGGAGAAGAGTAGAATCAGTAGAAAGAACAAGGTTAAAATGATACACAATGGAGAGTTAGCAGAAAAGAGTGGAGATGTTATTCATATGAAAGTAATTTTTAAAGAAAGAGAACGCAAAGAGAAAGAAAGAAAAAATACTGGAAGAGAGATGCACAAAACAGAGAAAAATTATTTAAAAAAATAAAATTAAAAACAAAAAGGAAAAAAAAAACAAAAAACGAACAACCAAAAAAAATTGATAAAACAAACAGGTAAATATGGAAAACAAAAAAACCAATGACGTTTCAGAAGTGAAAAAATTAAAAAAAAATTTTTTTTAAAGTTTAAAAATGTTTGAAAAAGAAAAAAAGAGTCCTCCTTGTTTGGGTGGTCTTTCCCCAGTCTCTGGTTTCCTTGCGACGGTCTGCAGTCTATTTTCCTGATTGGCTGGTTTGACTTGCTTTCAGTTTGCAGGGGGTGGATCTGTTCTGACCCTTCTCCCCTGTTGCTGAAATCCTGGGTCTCTGTGGTTCACACAGCTTGCAGGTAGGCCTTGGGCTTCCTCTGTAGATGGGGACGTGAGCAGTCTCGGGAACCGTGCCTCCTCTGTCTGCTGTGGGGCCACGGCTATTAACGCCTGGCTTTGAATAGGCTGTGGACTCAGCAGGGCGTGGTTCCTCTGGCCTGGTTTACTCGGCTGAGAGTGGCTTGCCTGGGGGAGGTTCCTCCCTCCTGGGGGGGCGTTCTCCTTGGAGGAGTTGGCTATGGAATTCAGCTCCATTTTGGGCTGGGAATTGGGCTTCCTCTGTGACGGGACTGTTTATCGGTCTCAGGAACTGTTTGTTCCCCCGTCTGGTGTTTCCGTGCCGCCAGTAGCTGCTGGTCACTTTCGTTTTAAATTTAGAAATTCCGGCGGGCAGGGCGGGGCACCTCTGGCTAAACCTAGGTCCAGGACAAGCCTCCTGCCTGGGCAGGGGGGGGTTCTCCTGGGCAGAGCTGGCTCTCGCTGGTTGATCCCTCTTGCCCTTCTCAAAGATGGCTGCTTTGTCCTCGCTTTCCCCAGGCCCGTTTAGTTCCAATCTGGTCTGACCCTATGCCAGTGTCCAAGATGGTGCTTTGCTCTGGTGGTGGGGGAAGGGCTACCTTCAAGGAGCTACTCTGTGGGCCGAGTGAGAATATCTTTCGTGAGGTACTCACGCTTTCTCTGAGATTTCAGCCCGTTCGTGCTCAGCTGCCATCTGGAGGATTTCTCCCTGGTCTATGCTGTGTGCTTTAGCTGCGTGGAGTGTGGGTTGCTGTGCTGGGTGCAGTGCCGGTGCCGGCACTGGCGTGGCGGTGGGACGCTGCCCGGAGCTCAAATCTGTGTTTTCAGACGAGCAAAGTCGATTTTTCCTTCCTGGCCAGAATCCCTGTACTGTTAGAACTTACTCTGGTTGTCTTTCTAGGAGTAAAAGTTTCTATGGGGTGAGAAAACTGCGATGTTGGAGGGAGCTCAGCTAGGGCTCTGCTGCTCCTCCTCCGTCTTCCCAGAAGTCCTCTATAAAAATTTTTTTTGAGACAGTGTTGCTAACTTTCTCTGAGCTGGCCTTGAACTTGTAATCTCTTGCCTCTACTTCCCATGGGGAGATCACAGCATATACCAGTATGCCTAGCTTCATTATATCTTCTTGATGGATTGTTCCCTTTGTTAGTATTTAATGACTTTTTTTTGTCTCTTCTCATTGTGGCTTGATATTTGATTTGTCAGAATGAGTTTAGCTACTTGTTCTTGTTTCTGGATTCCCTTTTCTTGCTGTGTTATTCAGAAGTTATTAGGGAAATCATGTTATTATGCTGAAATTTTTAAGTTTTTCCTAGTTGGCTTATATATACTGTTTTTTTTTTCCCTCTCCTTAGTATTCATTGGGGTTTATTAGCATATTGTCTTCAACATGTTTGATTCTTACCTAATTCTCATTTGTTCATTCATACCTCTCAAAACATTTTTTTTTATTCCTAAGCTCCTGTGCTGGTAATTAACTTTCTTCTCCATCTGTTTATGAGGTTTCTTTAAATATCTACTAGAATATTGGTTTAGTTATAATGAATTACTTGAGTTTGTGCTTACCTTAGAAGGTCTTTGTTTGTTCACTGAATATAAAAGATAACACTTTTATTATCTCTGTAAGTAATCTGGGTTCAGTAATTTACTCTCAGTGTTTGAAAATCAACATTCCACTTTCCTGCATTTTAGGGCTTTGCTCAGAGATCTGATGAGTTTCCCTAGGTACATAAGTTTGTGTTTTTCTCTTACTGGTTTCAATAACCTTTTTGTGTTCCATGGTCTTGCAACAGGTGCTTAAAAGCTGCTTTTGTTGAAGGGAACTTACTCATTACTTGGGCCCAGGAACCAACTAACAGCAGGATATAAAGATTTTCAATCCTGCTTGAATTTTGTATCTGTGTCCTTCTACTTAAGCCATTCTTTACTTTGGTAACTTTGCAGCTGTCTTGGGATCCTAAAAGGACTACACCACCTGCTATGCCTCAATGACATCTTGCACCATAGCCCACCTAAGTAATCTTTAGACAATATGTTACTTGATCACCTGCCACTGCTGACTGCTACTCATGACTACTGAATGCACCTACCTATGCCTGTGACTGTTTATGTACTTTCTTGCCTTTAGTTTTATCTCAGTTCCTCTTCTTACTGTTGATTTTCTTGAGATCCTCTGAATACAATATTTTCTCAACCTTGTTTGCAATCCCTGATATTATGTCTTCTGTTTTATCTAAGCTTTGGTGATGCTTCCTGGCCTGTTTTTTAAATTTTTTATTATGGGGTTTGAACTCTGGGCCTGGGTATTGTCCCTGTACTCTTCAGCTCAAAGCTACTACTCGGAGCCACAGCACCATTTCTGGTTTTCTGGTGGTTAATTGGAGATAACAGTTTCATGGACTTTCCAACCAGGGCTGGCTTTGAACTATGATCCTCAGCTCTCAGCCTGCTGAGTAGTTAGGATTACAGGCATCTGCCACTGGTGCCCAGCTCCACTTTAAAAAAAAATAATTGGTTGTATTGCTTTTTTTTGTTTCCAATGTTTTTTAATTTCCTTGATGGATTTCTTTTTTTTTTTTTTTTTTAATTTTTTTTTTTTTTTTTTTTTGGCCAGTCCTGGGCCTTGGGACTCAGGGCCTGAGCACTGTCCCTGGCTTCTTCCCGCTCAAGGCTAGCACTCTGCCACTTGAGCCACAGCGCCGCTTCTGGCCGTTTTCTGTATATGTGGTGCTGGGGAATCGAACCTAGGGCCTCGTGTATCCGAGGCAGGCACTCTTGCCACTAGGCTATATCCCCAGCCCTCCTTGATGGATTTCTTAACCATACTGCTGACTTTATTGCCCAAAACTGAACAGACTTCTTACTTGGTTCATTTGTTTGTTTGAATCTTCTCTAAAAATCACTGATAACATTTTGAAAACTAGACTTTGAATTCTTTGTTGGCTACTTAAACTATCTACCCCCATTTTATCCCCTTTTTAATATTTTAGGAGGGTTTTCTGAGTCTTTTCTTCGAGTTCTGATCACTACTACCATGTAGGGAGTCATAATATACAGAAGTAAAAAAAACAAACAAAATACAAAAGTGCAATAAGAAAACATCTGAAAAGATCAGCCACCAATAAACTTTAGAAACTATAGGAACTAGGCTACTTGTGGAGCAAACTAAAAGTTAAGAAATAATTGAAATCAAATTTATTAATACATATAAAATAAGGGAGATAGAAAGGAAGAAAATGAAGAAAAAGTAGGAAAGAGCATGAAATGAAGTTAAAAGAAATTAAAGTGAGATAATAGGATAAAATAAGTATAGACAAAGAACAATTATGGAGATAAAACAAAATAACAAACAGGAAAAACAAATAAAATCACAGGTCAATATTTTTTGTCTGCTCACCCCTGGCTTGTGTTTTGCAATTTTCTCTGTGGATGTTGGGTGTGGGCAAGTTATCTTTACCTCTGATATCCAAACAGGTTAGACTTAGACCATAGAACTATTCACATACTCACACTTCTCCCAAGCCTGTGTTCTCTGCAAGGCTGAGCTCCTATGCAGTAGCCACCTTGAAGTGGTTCCTGTTAGCTGAACCTGAATCACTGCAGGCCTCTGGGGATATATAAGACAGTCAAATCAAAGCAGTCTATGTAGCTAGACAAAGCAAGGGGATCTTATAGGTCCTGTGTGTCCTGGTAGTACAGCTGTCTATCCCATCAAGTCCTCACATACCTTCCCACACTCACCCCAGTGGTCTTAAACATTTTCACATTGGAGCTGATATCTCTCCACTTTGCAAAGGTCAGGCTGCATTTTCCCCAATGTATTTGCCTTCAGCTTCCCTCTAAATAGCTTTTAACTGTCCCTCCCTGCTTTTAACTGACCATATGAATGCCAGTCCAAGCTACAACCAGTTTCCTGAGTCCACACTGGTTCTTGGGGTTGTCACTTATGTAGCTAGTGGAGTGAGGATGCTTTGGGGTTTGAAGATAGGAAGATACACACTCATTTGCTTTTTCCAGCATGGAGATTTGATTGTGAGATCTTTGATAAGTTGATTTTCTTCAGTATCACCAGTGAACAAGCTAGGGAAATACAGAGGGCTTTTGGGGGTTTTACTTGCTGTGCTGTATGCCAATCTTCTGTCTAAGGTTATTTGTGTATGGGGAAGATGTGTGTGTGTGTGTGTGTGTGTGTGTGTGTGCATGCGTGCACACATGCTGATCCTGGGTCTGGAACTCAGAGCCTGGGCACTGTCTCTTGATCTTTCTCCTCCTAAAGGATAGCTCAACTACTTGACTCACCTCCACTTCCACTGTTTAGTGTGTGGGAATTAGGAGTCACAAGGATTTTCCTGCAGGTATTGGGTTTGAACTATGATCCTCAGATCTCAGCCTCCTAACTAGCCAGGGTTACATGTGTGAACCACCAATGCCCTGCTTAATGCTATTTTTTTTTTTTAAGAGTACTAGCTGGTACACCTGTGGATCTTCCTGACTTTGCTTTTCTCTTTTGTTTGCATCCACACAGAGGGGTATTTTCTCCCTTTCCTACCATTTTGCATACTGCTCTTAGCAGTACAACTGATCTATTGCTTACTCTTGCCTTGTTTCCCATACCACGCACCTTTCCCTGCAGCCAGGCACTTGAGGTTTGGTTTCTGGTTTGTGGAGATGAAGAGATGTGTTGGATGTGTCTGATTCATTGTTTCCTCCCTCCAAGAATGGTTATTCAACTACAAGAGAATTTAAAGTTAGATAATACATAATATACATAATAATAATAGAATAAGACTAGTGGGAATGGCTAATTGGAATTCTCTTGGGTTTGTTCTTTAATTAAAAAACTGAAAAGGCACTGACAACATACAAATGCATGATGGAGAAGACCAGATGATAGGTCAGGAAACAAGGTTATTCTACTCACTCACCTTATATTGGTGGAAGGTGTAAGTTAATAGCCCTCTGTAAGTGTAATATGCAATTGTGAATCTTCTACTCTTGGGTTAAGAATCCACTGATTTGTACTTTCTATATGGACAGAGATGGTGAATATTTATTTCTTCATGTGCCATTTATTTCTTCATGGTCATTTTCACTTCTTCCAAGAAGTCTCTTTTAAAGTTATTAGCCCGTTTGTTAATTGGGTTGTTATTTCTTTGATGGGGCTTAAGTTTTTGAACTCTTAAGTATATTTTGGATATTAGACCTTTGTCTGATATATAGCCGGAAAAATCATGTGGGCTTTTAAATTAGCTTTCTGGATATGTCCTTTGCCACACAGAAACTTTTAAGTTTGATGTAGTCCCATTAATCCAGTCTTTCTTTGATTTGCTGTGATTCTGGATTTTTACTTAAGAAGTCTGGACCTGTGCTTAGGAGGCCTAGTGTTTCCCTGCCCTTTCCTGTAATATTCCATATATTTGGTAAGATAACTCATACCTGGAGTTCATTTCTTTAAGTTTACTTAACCAAATACCTGAACAAAGGTATAATGCACTGTACTTTATACCAGCAGTGCCTCTATCATACTTCCCTTTTCTCTAAGATAAATGATAATTAGGGCAAGAAAAAACACTCCATCAGGGCCAAGTCCAGGGAAAAATGACTAAACATCAGCATCAAACCATATCTTAAAAAAACCATTAAATATCAGGATAAGACCATACCCCAAAAATGGCAACAGTTGGGGTCACACTTGACTGACACTGTCAGTGGTGATCTATGGCCTCTAGGGTTTCTCTGCCATTCATTAAATGCTTTTAAAGTACCTTCGCACATAAAAAGAATTTGAAGTTAGGGACTTTGTTCATCTTCGATTGTTAGCTAGGAATTCATAATAAAGCAGATTGATGCTTTTAAAGTAGTAGTCTCAGAAATTTGTCAGCAGTAACTGAACAAAGAGAATCTGCACTAAAGTGTTTTGAATTAATTTTGTTCAAATATCACTTTATTTATAGACAAATAAAATATCATTATGAAATTACAAATGATAGTAATTCTGGAAAAAGCCTTATTAAATCAAATCATTTGTTTTGTTGTGTTTTGAAGATAGAGTCTCACTATGTATCCTATGCTAGCCTTGAATTCATGATCCTCAGTCTCTGCATCTCCAGTGCTGGGATTATAGGTATATACCATAGCACGAAATAGACACAAGAAATAGACACAACAAATAGGTTTAGTAAGAGAATCTATCATTTTCAATATTCTCACTCTTTAAAGATAAGACAAGTGAGGGTAAAGAATTTCAATGGTTTTGTGAAGACCTAATTTTAGTCACTTCAAATGGAAAACAAGAACTCAGAGACTCCTGGATTTTAGGACTGTTCTTTTCTCAAGTGATGGCAGAACTGGGACTCGAATACAAGTAGTAAGGTTTAGATCCCATGCCCTTATTCCTAATTATCACCATCCATTGTACCTCTGAAGATAGCTCACCTCTCTCTAAACCCAGAGATCTTTTTACCCCACTGAAAAATATTTCCTTTTTTATGGCATTCATTTGTTCCTTTCATGTGAAAAAGCATGCAAATTCAACATCCATAAAGAAACAAGTAATGAACCTGAAATGTTGACATTAAAAAAAATACTTAATGATCTCTCTTGTTTTGTGTATGTGTGTGAGTAGATACAGAAAATCATATATATAGATAGATATCACTTCTAAGTATTTTTCCTATCACTACTCTTAAATTTGTTGGTTTCTTTCTTTCTTTTTTCTTTTTCTTTTTGCCAGTCCTGGGCCTTGGATTCAGGGACTGAGCACTGTCCCTGGCTTCTTTTTGCTCAAGGCTAGTACTCTGCCACTTGAGCCACAGTGCCACTTCTGGCTGTTTTCTATATATGTGGTTCTGGGGAATTGAACCCAGGGCTTCATGTATATGAGGCAAGCACTCTAGCACTAGGCCATATCCTCATCCCTTAAATTAGTTTTATTTTTATTTATTTTTTAAATTTAATTTTATTGGCAAGGTGATGTACAGAGGTGTTACTGTTACATATCTAAGGCAGTGAGTACATTTCTTGTCAAATTTGTTACCTTTTCCTTCATTTTTTCTCTCACTTTCCCTCCTTCCCAATTCCACTCCTCCCACTTGTACTATCAATTTCCAACATACTGTCTTGTAAGTATCAATGTTGCATTGGTTTGCCTTTTATCCTTTGTCGCACCATTTTGATATTCCCCTTCCCTTCCCTAATTCAGGAAAACATATATACAATACCCAGGGTACCAAAATCAAATACAGTGACAACAAGGCCTAAACCATAGGGAAGAAAAACGCAAGAAAAAAGAAATAATTTCAAATAGTACATTAAGGGGCTGGGGGTATGGCCTAGTGTCAACAGTGCTTGCCTCATATACATGAAGCCCTGGGTTCAATTCCCCAGCACCACGTATACAGAAAACAGCCAGAAGTGGCGCTGTGGCTCAAGTGGCAGAGTGCTAGTCTTGAGCAAAAAGAAGCCAGGGACAGTGCTCAGGCCCTGAGACTACACCCCAGGACTGGCAAAACAACAACAACAACAACAACAACAACAACAACAAAACCAAATCAAATAGTACATTAAAACTAACAACAATGAAAAACCACTTGTTTCCATTTCTTGGAGTTCATTTCACTTAGCATCATTTTTTATTTTTTAAATTACTATCTTTAAGTTGTTGTGCAAAGGAGTACTTTCATTTTGGTTGTGGAGAGAAAAGTTCAGCATGATTGTGGAGAAAAAGTTCAGTAGGAATTTTTTTCTTTGTATAAAAAGTCATCAAAGCCCAAACTTCTAGATTCACAAGGACTTTTTTTTGCTTGAAATTAAATTGTTGGATGGTCCAAATGGGCCCTTATAAAAGTGCATGAAGATGTTTCAAAAGGGAATGCCACACACTATTACAACAAATATAAAACTGTAATGTTTTGCATCTCTCATCTGCTATGGCACAGACGAGGCTAATATAGGAAGGAAGGTGATTGACATATCAGAATAAGATTTTTTATTTTTAAGTGGAATAGCTTTTTCCCCTCTCACAAAGAATATAGATTAATTTTTCATTAAGTACATATGGAGGTATCTTGCAATGATCTTTTAGAAAGCCCCACAGACATAGGATAATTTGCCTCCACTTCATCATCAAATGAAAAAGAGATACTAGTTTGGGGACCAAGAAAGAGAGAAGACAGCTGAATTATTCACATTCAAAGGCTTCCATTTCCAATATTTTGCAAGCTCATTTGCAGCTGGGTTGCAGCAGGCTCCATCCACGTCTGTCTAATGAAACTCATGCTGAAAATCTCAGTTGGAAGTTCAGGGAATCAGAGCTATTCATCAACCCTCGTCATAATTATTTAATAAGCAACATTAAGTGTTCAGTCAAGTCTTTAACTCATCAGTTCAGTTATCACAGTTTAGTGCATGTGAACATCATTTACAAGGTTTCCTGCTGAACGAAAGAGGATACAAATAAACCCCATAAATTAAGCCAACCCTCAAAATCACCTTCTCCCTGCCTGTCCCCTGTTTCACCTTTCCAATGCTTCAAAAGGGTTCTTCAAATGGCCTCCCTCCTCAGAAAGGTGAGTAGATAAGGAACTCATTCAGCTGGCAATTAGTTTCCATGAGTGTAGACGTGTGTGCACATGTATGCACACACATTTGCCTGTGCATTTTGTACATTATTGGATTAGAAAAATCCCACACTTTTTCAAGTCTTTGAGTGACTTTGCTTTTCTCAGTCTGTCTAGCTAGTACTTGTATGTCCATCTCTTAGAGTGAAGTAAACACATGTAGAAGCATTTTGCTCTTCCTTCTTTTTGAGATAATAGGACACAGAATCCAATGGTTTGAATCTTCAGCAGAAAAAGGGCATAGAAGAGAGAAAGCTAAACACTGAGGAGAAGGATGAAAAAAGAAAATGTGAGAAGTAAACTTTATTATTTAAAATTTTTTTAATTTTATTGTCAAAGTGAAGTACAGAGGGGTTACAATTTCATCCATAATACAGTGAGTACATTTCTTATCCAACTTACTACTTCCTCCTTCATTTTTCTTTTTCCTCCTCCTCACCATTTCCCGCTCCCCCACATGAGTTGTACAGTTGGTTTACACCATAAAGTTTTGTAAGTTTTACTATTGCATTCGTTTTTCTTTTTATCCGTTGTCTCTCAATTTTTTTGTTCCCTTTCCCTTTCCTAATTCCAATACATGTATATACAATATTCAGGGTATTAAAATTAGTTACAGTGCTATCATGGTTTAAACCATGTGAAGGGAATATGGAAAAGAAGATAAAAAAAGAAAAAAAAGAAAGAAAGAAAGGCACGGTTTAATATGCCATGTGGAAAGTAACTACAACAGTGATATACTACTTCTTTTTATAACTTGAAGTTTATTTTGCTTAGGATCATCTTATGTGTTCATTTGGCCATAGCTCTTGAGCTATTGTGATCTTCTACTAGGACTATCCTAGAAGTGTACTAATTATTCCCTATGATGGGAACCACAGAGTCCATGTCCAAGTCTGGCTTACTTCACTTAATATGATTTTTTCCCCAAGTCCTTCCATTTCCTTATGAATGGGACAGTGTCATTCTTTCTGATAGAGGCATAGAATTCCATTGTGTATATGTACCACATTTTCTTGATCCACTCATCTACTGAGGGGCATCTGGGTTGTTTTATACTTTAGCAATGGCAAATTGGGCTGTGATAAAAATGGTTGTGCTGGTGGCTGTAGTGTGGTCTTGCTTGTAATCTTTTGGGTAGATGCCCAAAAGTGGAGCAGCTGGGTTTTAAGGGAGCTCTATGTTTAGCCTTCTGAGGAATCTCCATACTGCTTTCCATAGTGGTTGAACAAGTTTACACTCCCACCAATGATGTAGTAAGGTTCCCTTTGGGCCACTTCCCCTCCAGCATTTGTTATGGTTAGTTTCTCTGATAATGGACATTCTTACTGGAATGAGGTGGAATCTCAGTGTAGTTTTGATTTTCATTTCTTTTATGGCTAGTGAGGTAGAGCACTTTTTCATGTGTCTCTTGACCATTTTCATTTCCTCTTCAGAGAAGTCTTTTTTTTAGGTCTTTAGCCCATTTATTGAGGAGGCTGTTGGTTCTGTGAGGATTTGCTTTGGAGGAATTTAATTTTTTGAGTTCTACATATATTTTGGATATGAGGCCTTAGTCTGTTGTATAGTTGGTAAAGATCTTCTCCCACTCTGTGGGGTTTCTATTAATCTTGCAGGTTATGTCTTTTGCCATGCAGAAGCTCTGTATTTTGATGCAATCCCATTTGTCCAACCTTTCTTTGATTTGTTGTGTTGCTGGGCCTTTATTAAGAAAGTTTCATTCTGTGCCAAGGAGCCCAACTGTTTCACCTATCCCTTCTTGTAGTGTTTCCAAGGTGTCAGGTTTTACCTTGAGGTCTTTGACCCATTTGGAATTGATTTTGGTGCAGGATAATATTGCCAACTGAACTTTCAGAATACACCAATGCATTGCCATAGGTGGCAAAATGTGGCACAGGTAACTTACTCATATCATTTGCTTTGTAATATACTCTAAAATATAGTGAATAGACTCCAGGTCATGCATTTCATATTCAGAATGATGCTATTATACTTTCTTTTAGACAGGAAAAGGGCAAAGTAGTGCAAGATTTTCACATCATCCTCAATTTCTATCTATTTAGGTGTATTTTTTTTTGGAATATGTGCATGGTCTGGGGGACACAGGAAAGGCAAAGAGACAGAGGAAAGAGTGATGGAAGGAGGAAGAAAAAAGGAGGGAGAGATTTAGAAACAGAGACAGAGAGAAAAAGAGACAAGGAGGAAAATATATTTAGTTAAGCAATTAGAAATATGCTTGGGTTTTGTATTCCAGTGGTCCAGCACATTGACAGATGTTTTCTGTATAGTCAGGTAGACTGTCAGGGATCAGCATTCTTCCACTACTTCATGAACAGTGAAATAAATGATGACTGAGGACTCCTGGAGTCTCGATTTTACTTGACATTGGCTCATCATACAAGCCTTGGCTTTCTTAATTACAAAATATTAAATGAAAAAAAATATTAAATGAATTTTTAAATAGACTATCTACATAGATACTTTTCATAAACAACTTCAAATCTTAAAAGTTTTTTGTTATACCTCAAGTATAAATATATAAAATGCCATAGATGGATATTAAACATACATGAATATTAAACATACATGAATATATACAGTCTACATCTTATATAGTCCCTCTATTGCTGAGATAAAGCATAGAAACTTTAAGCTATATAAATGTTTAAATTTAAGAAGTTCCAATGAAAAGGATTTACAAATACTTTAACACCACACCTGTTAAAATCATCTTTTCAGGGGAAGGTACTCCACCCAGTGCTGTTACTTGACATGATCTCTCTATGCATCACCCTACCATATCGAAATAAAACAATGACATTTTGACATAATAATGGAATTGGAGGCTATGTTATACTGACAATGTGCTTTTAGAGTTGTTGTTCAGATCATTTTAGTCTTACAAAATGTTTAAAATTTTCTTTTATTTTTCTGTATACATACTGGATCCCTCTAGGTTTCCTTTTATTTCCTCCATAGAAGCAGATTCCTCCCCTTTACAAGATCCATAATAGTGTTCTTCCTCCTGAACTGTTCTCTCTTCCTTATCTCTCTGTCATATACTCCTGGGCATCTTGAAGTTGTGTTTCAGATCTCATAGCTATTGACTCCCAACCCCAGTTTTCTGCCATTAAAACACTATCTTTCTTTTCTTCCATGCACACATCACAATGTCAAGTTTAGACCCATGTTAGTACAACCATTAATTGTCTGCCTTGCTAGTCTATTCTAAGTGCCAGAAGGTCAGAAAGTAAGAAGGCTTGGCTTCTTGCTATCTTACTGGAGCCTTCCGAGAGCATGGTATATACAGATCTGTGAAGATTTATGGAAAGCATGGTATTCCAGGTTCCCTACTAGGTTAAAAATGGTTATCCAAGACTGCAAACACTGTAATGCTTATAAAAGGGTCCATCACTCAGTTCTTTCCATATGCATGCATATCTGTCATTTTGGGCCAGTGGATGGAATTCAGTCTTTCTATGAGAGACAGATCATTTGGATTAAGATAAAGTAGAATTTAAACTCTGTGGAGGTTTAAACTGAAGAAAGGAAAGACTGTGTCAGGGAAATGTGAGTAGAGCCCAATGTTAATGCTTCACTTTTTAGTCTTTTATTTTTATCCTTCCATATTTTTTCTTGTCATACTTTATTACTTTTTTCCTCACTTTTTTATTGATCTACTTTTTCTTCTACTTTTGCTTTGTGACCTAACCTCACAAAGTTGAAGTTGGCTTAGACAACAGTGGTGTCCTGGAAAAGGAATTAATGGTGTCTATGTTAAATGATACACCAGAAATGCAATATGATAATAACTATTTGTATGTTGTTAGGCTGCAAACTCAGTGTCACTGCAAAGTTCTTTTCTTTCATCTGTAGACATCCATGCTTTTGGTGAGCTGGAATAAACTGGCCTGAGACTGACAGCAGTGTGGTCAGACCTCATGTGGTGAGCACCTAAAGACTAACAAAACCAAGGATGCAGAGAAGAGCAGACAACATCCTTCAGGTTTACACAAAACAGAACACCATGAGTCCCATGTGCTCAGTGAGGGGTGCAGGCTTTCAAGTCCTCCAAATTCCTCTGTCCTCTAACATGCACACACCTTCCACATGTTCAAGAGCCATCAATATCATCAGATGCCATAGCTGAGAAATCTTTCTGAAGTTGTCAGCAAGTGGACATGTCAATGCTTAATTCAGCCACTGCTTGTCTTCCTCTTCTTCCTGAATGGGAGTGGTAATCTGCTGAAAGCTCTGTGATTCTACCTACAGCTTCTGGTGACCAGCCAAACTAAAGATCACCCCATTATTATACAGTAGTACTATTTTCTAATATTCTCAAAAGATTAAGAGCCTCTATGTCAGACATCAAGGTCAAAGATCATATATCAAGCAGAAGTTACACCTAGTACATCATTACTATAGAATTTATGAATGTTTTAGAAGCTCTGTGGAAAGAACTAGACCAGAGATCCTATATATAATTTTTTTACTATATCATAATATCATACCTTAATAGCAGCAATTATTTAAAATGTTTCTACAATAAACACTAACACTCATATAAAAGAAGATCTATTATAAAGCAAGAAGACAAAATTGAGTATTGCATCTTCACAAAAAATTCCCTAACAATGGGAACTTTTGGTGCTGTTGAAAACTTCTGATTGTGGCCAAGAGTTTGACAATAGGATGAGAAAGTACTGCAAACCAAATGGTAAGGAATCAGAAAAGCAGTGAGGTTGTGGTCACCCAAAACAGCTAAAGGAATTATTTGAATGTGTGGTCATATTTTATTTTTTACTTTATCATGTAAGGGACAGGCCTTGCCCTGTGGTATTTATTTATTTTTGTAATGATAGCATGAAACACTGCTTGTATCAATCAGGCTGAGTTTCTTAACCATGTTGCACAGTAAGCACTAAGAGGTTCAATAGAGTTGGAAGAAAGTATATTTTGAATAATATCCATGTACTTCTTACTGACGAGCAAACATACTCAAAACTTAATGACTCTCATAATTCTATGGATTGAGTAGGTTAGATTTGGGTCTGTTTCTTGGGGTATCTCCTGCAGTTGTCATTAACACTGGCTGATCATGGAGCTGTCTGAAGTTTGGACTCATCTGAGAATTGATGTTGTGTCATTCACTGGGCTGCCACATGGTTCCATCTGATAGGTGGGGCCTTAGCTGGATGAATTGGAGAACTTGCCTAGGGTTTTTCTTGTCATCCTGACCCTCAGTATTGTGGCTAGTTTCTCAGGAGTTTCAACAAGCCTGTTTTAGGATACTCATGTGAAAGCTAAATGATTTCTTATGTTCTACTACTGGAGCTATCAAAATTTCACTTCAACCACATTCTTTGGGTTGATATAAGTCACTAAAGCCATATATATTTAGATGAGTTAGGATTCCACTTCTTTTAATGGCAGTGGTCATCCTTTCCTATCTACTAGAAAGGTAAAAACAGTCACAGAAGAATTTATTTGTCCAGTTATTGACTTAAGAGGTATTTATTGGCCATCTAGAGTGTAGACTGGCAAACTGAAACAATAATTTTGTTACAACAACAAAGAGTTTTGAATTTATGGATATTATATCCAACTACAGAATACCATGGAAAACAACCAAAGTCATACAATGAGTTGTGAAAAAAATAAGGTAAAGGATAGAGAGTAATGGAAGTACTGATTTGAAGGGAGTTGTTAAGAAAACTTATTTTAGAGGAAAAATTAGTATATCTGGGCTATTTTCTGATGACATATGGAAAAGCACAACATATACTTAGCACAGCATCAGAAACCCAACAGAAGTTGGGGTTTTTCTAGGATGTACAAAGCTATGGATTCAATACCTAGACCAAAGATAAGGAAGATACGAGAGTTTGGCTGGAAGCAGATAGATACATTAGTGTCCTGCAATCCAGTGGAGGGAGGTATTCTGATTTTGATTTCATTTTAATTATGAGAGGAGTCTTTGAAGGATGGAGGAGCAGCATGGTTTCATGTAGGTTTTATGTAGAGTAGACTCTGGTTTTCTGTGGGTATATGGTTCTAAGTCCACTGTACAGGCTAACCTGTGATGCTCAGGTTATGTAGAATTTAGTAATATACTGTGTATATTCAATTATTTTTCTTCATCATATCATTCAACTTTTGACAAAAACATGTTGCCTTTCAAAAATATAATTTACAAAACATTCTCACTTCAATTAAGTGCATTAACTTCACTTTACTTTTTGGAAGGCATATGTTTTTCAAAATTTAGGGAAAGGAAACATTAAAGTCACATGATGATTTAAATGCAAATAATATATTTCCAGAATGACAGAGATCTTTTCTTCATCCACTTAGCTGTGTAATGCTTGCAAGGTAATTAAGACTTGTAAAAAAGGTATTATGAATTTTTTTTTAGTATTACTACTATTACTATTATTAATTTACTTGGTCAAAACCATATATACTAAATATTCTAACATAGGGGAGCTCTATGTTTAGTCTTCTGAGGTATCTCCATACCGCTTTCCAGAGTGGCTGAACCAGTTTACATTCCCACCTACAATGAAGTAGGGTTCCCTTTTGGCCACATCCCCTCCAACAGTTGTTATTGTTAGTTTTCTTGATATAGGACATTCTTACTGTCGTGAGATGAAATCTCAATGTTGTTTTGATTTGCATTTCTTTTATGGCCAGTGATGTAGAGCACTTTTTTGTATGTCTCTTGGCCATTCTCATTTCCTCATCACAGAAGTCTCTTTTTTTAAGTCTTTAGCCCATTTGTTGAGAGGGCTATTGGTTCTTTGCAGTTTTGTTTTGGAGGAATGTAATTTTTAAATTTCTGCATATATTTTAGATATGATGCCTTTGTCTGTTGTATGGCCGGTAAAGATCTTTTCCCAATCTGTGGGCTTTCTGTTTATCTTGTGAGCTAGTCCTTTGCCCTGAAGAAGCTCTGCAGTTTGATGCAGTCCCATTTGTCCATCCTTTCTTTGAGTTGTAGTGTTTCTGGGTCTTTGTTAGGGAAGTTCCATCCTGTGCCAAGGAGCCCAAGTGTTTCTCTTACTCTTTCCTTTAGTGTTTTCAGGGTATCTATTTTGATTTCGAGGTCTTTGATCCATTTGGAATTGAATTTGTTGCAGGGTGATATATAAGGATCTAGTTTTAGTTTGTTGCATGTGTTGAACCAGTTTTGCCAGCACCATTTGTTAAAGAGGCTATCTTTGTTCCATCCTATTTTTTAACTGCTTTACCAAAGTTTAAGTAGGCATAGTTCTGTGGGTTCATTTCTGGGTCTTCAATTCTGTTCCATTGGTCTTCAGGCCTGTTCTGGTGCCAATACCAAGCTGTTTTTATTACTATAGCTTTATAATACAGCTTCTCAGAAGGCTTCCCTATGACCCAGCAGCCCCACTTTTGGGCGTCTATACAAAAGACCACAAACAAGAACACACTGAAGCCACCAGCATAACAATGTTCATCACAGCACAATTTGTCATAGCTAGAATATGGAACCAACCCAGATATCCCTCAGTAGACGAATGGATCAAGAAAATGTGGTACATATACACAACGGAATTGTATGCCTCTATCAGAAAGAATGACATTGCCCCATTCATAAGGAAATGGAAGGATTTGGAAAAAAATATACTAAGTGAAGTGAGCCAGACCCAAAGAAACATGGACTCTATGGTTTCCCTTATAGGGAATAATTAGCACAGGTTTAGGCTAGTCACAGCAGAGGATCACAAGAGCCCAATAGCTATACCCTTATGAACACATAAGATAATGCTAAGTGAAATGAACTCCATGTTATGGAAACGACTGTTATATCACTTTTGTAATAACTTTCTACATACCATGTGTAACTGTAGCTTCTATTATTGATTATCTTCTTGTATCCCCTTCCTGTGGTTGTACCTGACTATCTCTGTATCTTATCTGAGTACATTGGAAACCGTGTATACTGGTATTAGAACTAGGAACCTGAAAGGGAATACCAAAATCGAGAGAAACAGGGTAAAAAGACAAATGACTACAAAAGCAATACTTGCAAAACTGTTAGATGTAAATCAACTGAACAACCCATGGGGGAAAGGGAAAGGGAGAGAGGGAAGGGAGAATGAGGGAGGAGGTAACTAACAGTACAAGAAATGTATACAGTGCCTAGCGAATAAAACTGTAACCTCTCTGTACATCAGTTTGACAATAAAAATTAAAAAAATAAATATTCTAACACAACAGTATTATTGTAATTCAATACAGCTGTCATATACAGACTAGACTGGTTGAAATAAAGAGGTACATCAGAGATAAAAATGGAAGCAAGAATGCCAATTTGGAGGTCTGAAGGGCTCTGCAGAATAGTTGATGGTATCTTGGCCTAGAATATTGATAATGCATAATTTCAAATGAGTTGTTTTCAGTTATATTTTCTAATGATAGCCAATGATATTTATTAACAGATTGGTTTGAGAAGGCAAATCAAAGGTGACAACATGTTTTGCCCTATGTAAACATAAATGATGATTTTTTTTTTTTTCTGAGACAAAATTTTTTAGGGATGTCAGGGGTTCTTAGCCTCCTGCGCTCTCCTGTCCTGCAGGAGAGATGGGATAGCACACCCCACACGGATGGGTCCAGGAAGATGATATAGGGGGCTGACGGACCACCACCCAGCCCCCCTCTCCACAGAGGACAGACAGGCAGCCTGGGAGCAGGTTGAGCCTATTCATTTATTCATGAAATATCTGTTCTTTTACACAGGTTGGAGGGCAGCTGAAGGGGAGGGATACGTGCACCTATGTAGGGGCTGTGATTTGATGCCTGAGCTGTCTGTCAGGGTGGAGCTCTGAAGGACCTCCTTAAGGGGCGGCCTACATCCATGTCACTGCCCTCAGGACCGCCTCTTGGTTCCTCCCCCGCCACCATCTTGGCGCACATGCAGTCTGAGGAGGGAGGCGGGGCTACCAGCCACACGGTCCCAGGGCTGGTAAAATAGGTGGTGCCAGCTAGAACCGCCTCGTGATGATGCAAGGTGCCCTGATGCAAGCAAGGCGCCTGGGCGGGTGTGCCCCACATAGGGAAAACTAGGTTTTGATGGAAGTTAATTGATTATATATATAAAACGTGATATATACCAAAAGACCTAAAGATTACATGTAGATTCACTGAGTTTTGACAACTGTGAATATCCATACAACAAAAACTCCTATGGAACATTTAAAGTGACCATTGTCTTGGAACATTTCCTTTTACTCCTCAGTCCATTCCCATCCTAGCCCATGAAAAAGCACTCTTGGTTTTTCCTCAATGTAATCTCTCGCGTGCACACACGCAAATGTGTGTAGACATATATATGTCTCTATACATTATATATGTCTACATATTAGATATATATGTGTCTATATATTATATATAGATATATGTCTATATATTAGGTAGATCTAAATATATATGTCTATACACACACGCACACACACACACACATATATATATATATGAAATTTCACTTATTTAGAAGGTTAATGGGTTTCTGAAATGGTAAGGTCAATATCTTCATTAGAGATCCATATGAAGATGCCATTTAGGCATAGCAACTACAGTCCCTTGAAAGGGAACTTAGAGACCAGTGTAGTGGATAAGGCACAAATGAGAGTGCAGGTGAGGAGCTCTGATGGAGCTAAATTATTAGCATAATGCTTGGAGATGACACTTCTTAATTAGTAGGGTATTTGAGAAATAACGCCAGAATTATAACATAGTTTCAGTTGTCAGAAATCTATTTTAAGTGTGGAAAAAAAGACTTGGTCACAGGCCTCATAAATAAAACCAAGGATACAAAACCAAAGCTGTAAGGCAATGTCAGCATGCATGAGCAAATTCTCGCAAATTTCTTTTTCCCCATCCATTTGATAATGTCTGACAAACAGCAATGAACCAAAGCCACCCCATAAAACTTAGAAAATTGTGAAGCCATGAGAAAAGACTGCAATTTGGAAGCATTCATGTAATGAGAGAGAAATTACAATGTTTTTTTTTAAAGCTATCTCTGAGTAGTTGTACAAAGGAGTTGCCATTAAACAAGGCAGTTTATGAATACAAGGTTTCTTGATCAAAGTCACCCCTTTCAACATTTTCACTCATCTCTCACCTGCACAACCCCTTCCCAGTTCTTCATCTTGTAGAATATACATTGGGTTCTTGAGTGAATTCAGAAATTTCAGTTTTTAATCACTTGTCCTGGGTGAGACTGTGAGTAACTTATTCAAAAGAAGAGACTGTTGTTATTTAGTGCAGTTTGTGGGTGGTCTGTCTGCTTGGCACTCTAATTTGGAATGGAACACTGGAAACAGGCCAAAGGACAGGCTTGCTTTGATGGTCCTCTTTTCAGAGGGAATTGGAGTGTGGGTCCTAATCCTGGAACAAGCATCATAGAAGGTCAGAACTCTGTCCTTTTCTCTTAGGATCTAAAAAAAAACCCCACCATAGAAAGCTCATGTAAGAATACATTACCTGATACACAGATGCTGATGGAGAGGAATTTGTTGCAGAGTGAAAAGCCCTTCAGGCCAAAGTATTTCCTCCTCTATGAAATCTGCTGTTTTACTTTGGAGCTTTGGAAATTCCTAGAGTATCTGATTCTTCTCTCAATACCGTAGGGAGGGAGAGGATCTCATCAGCTAGTGGATTTATTGCTTCCACCCAAGAGTAAAGCCCCATGGGAACAAGACACAGAAAATAGGTGGTGATGCTCAGATGGCAGAAGTCTTAAAATCCGGGGTAGTTTTCAGAAAGCGTTCTGGAGAGATCCTGAGATTTCAGCTTTTCCCCAAAGCTTGGTTTTGCCTGTGTCACTGCCGTGAGATCCCTTATTGAGAAAAGCTGCTTCTTATTTCTCTGCACCCGCTCCTCTCTACCCTCCTCTCTAAAATGCTGTGGCCAATACTTCCGAGCCATGATCTGAAGCTCTTCTGCAGCTTCATCCATCAGGAAGCATCCCTTTCCTTTCTTTGCCCTCTATGTCCTCTTGGCTCCCCTTCTTTCTGCTCCATTTAGAAATGTTGACAAGGCATTGTGTGCTGCTGACTAGTTTTTCTTTTTTTAAGTTTGGTTATTAAGTGGCTCTTCTGTTGTTGTTTTCCACAGCACTGGATTTTAATAGCTGCTGAACAGCAAATAATGGATAAAGCATGCAACTAGAAAAGGAGAACATGGAAAGTATTATTTTCCAAATAAGGACACCTGAGCTGAAAGAGCAGGGGACATTGGAGTAACTGACTTAAGTTGCCCAGGAGATAACTGTTGAAACTCACAAGGTTGGAATTTTATTAATTGCAAGGGGGAGCAAGGGATTTTATGTGACTGCTATTTTTAGTGGAGAAAAAAAAAAACAGAGAGGCACTAATAGCACTGGCTTGTTATGTGTTTTAGGTATTCATTGGGCTTAATTGAAAGAAGGCTTTAAGTGAAGAGTGGTGTCAAAATAGGGCAAAGTATGTGAGGTACTGCCTGAAGGTGTTTGAGCCCAGGACAGAGGTGCTGACAACTGTTTATAGAGATGATGATGAAGGAATTACCTCACATTCCACACATGCCCCCATTTGACTGTGGCTAAAGACAAATAGGTACCTATGGGGAATGAAAATGAGCCTTAACTACTTTAAGGATCAGTCTTCTGTCCAGCTTTCTCTTCCAAACCTTCATTTTAAGGACTACAAATAATAAATAATTTTCCAATTTCAAAAGCCCTCCATACATCTCATCAGCATGTTGCATTTCAAAAGAAAAAAGCTTGTAATTCAGGTATCTGATCAGAGGAGAGTAATTAGGATGTCAAGAAAAACTATGCACACGTACAGCAAACTTGCTCACTGTGTTCCTCCAGCTGTAGAAAGTGAGAAGTGTTCTCGAACCTGCCATAGGACAGTTGACAGCCTCCTGAGTTCTATTAAGTAGTCTTGCTTCGTTTAGAATTTTTCCAAGTCTGGAACTGGCGACGCTCAGTCATCATCTCAAGTTAAGGACAATAGTGAAGCATTCTTATAGTCTTCACAGGTGTTTTAGACAGGCTTGTCATCACCACACTAACTCTGGGTGTAGGCAGATCTGATCATCCAGTGTATCTTTGAAAAAAGGAATCCCTAAAAGATTTGAGATTTGACAAGTTGTCTTATTGATACATCAGGTGTCTACAACAACTAGAGAAAGAGACAAAAGTTTACCAATCCTCATATGTGTGAAAAATTCAAGACTACTGTAGGATATTTGATTGTCTGGTAACATCTTTAAGGCTGGGTAATTAAACTCATTGTTATCTTAGACTATGTGACCGAAATGAAGATCTTTGGGGTAATGGGAGATCCAGATTTTAATGGAGGCATGACAGTGGAAAGCAGAAATTGGGGTCAGTTATTGAGCTCTTATAGGTGCTAGAAACTGCCCTATGTTCTCATTAAATTCCCATAATCACATCAGAGAGAAATCAAAGCTTCCATTTTTTTGTAAAGGAAACTGAATTCAGAGAGACTGAAAAACTTAGATAGCCATACCAGGACTCAAATCCAAGGCCAACTAACCTAAAATGCTCTATTATTCACAACAAGGTTTAGTCTTTCATCAAACAAATAATCTGCTCTCATTTTGGTTTTACATCCAGATCAACACATTTTGGAAGAATTTTAAACAACAAAATTGCATGTTAACTTGTGTTCTTTGAACATTTTAATGCAATTTTAGTCATCTTTCAATTCATCTATTATAAGTTTTCTGGAGGAATGAGGGAGTGTAAATAGGGAAGAAAATCCTTCATTTAGCATTAATTTACACAAGAAAATTTCAGTTTTTGATATCAAGAAAATTTAAATAAATTGAGAAAGGTCATAAGAGTATCAGTTAAATTCATCAAGATAGCAGTAAAGAAAGTAGTTAGGAGACTGATTTTTATATTTGCAGGCAAGCCAAGCAGGTCACTCTATTAAAATTCCAAGAAAACCTGCTTTGCAATGCTGCTCAGCGTGACAATTAAAAGCAATGTGTAATTTCTTCCACTATCCATTACACTGATGGGCCAAGGTAGTGACTGTAAATGAAAGCTACAGGAGCTATTAATGCTGCATAGTGCAGCAGGCATGTGGTGGGGCCATGTGGTTTGTTTCATTACAACATATTAGTCTCTATGATTTTCCTCTCCTTGGTGGCCAAGACTTAACTTTCAGCTGTCAGCTCAGTCCTAACACACTTATAAATGTTGTTTATCATTGATGCATAATTAGCAATTATGCTAAATTTCCCCCATTTCATACATCAATAGGCCATCCAATAATTCATATCTGAAGAGTATCATGCATAGACTTATTTTATTTGGAAATTTAGATTTCTATGTGTATTTATTTTTATCACCTGGTCATGTGCACTAAAATCTATCTTGTGAATAGCCCACATGATTAAGTTGGAGTTCAGAGGTCATATGTGTCCACTCAACAATATAGCATGCAAAAGTAGTCGTTGTCTCTCCCCAGGCTTTAGCTTCCTTTTTCTAAGAAGGTAGGTTTCCCTGAGCAACCTCAAAAGGTTCTTCTAACAAAGCAACTGATCGTATTCAAGTCTGATTATTGACAAAATAAGCAAGGGGAGTCACTGTACTTGTAGCTAATCTCAGGTATCCAGCTTCCAGTCTTGGGACAAATATATAATATTTAGTGTATGGTATTCAATATGGAAGTTTAAACTGAGTAATCCAGATATTAAACTACAGCTCCAAGCAGGACAAATGCAAAGCAAGGAAGCAAACACAAACTCCTATGTTTAGATATATCATATGGAAATGATAGAATAACAAATATAAAGAATGAGCTATGAAAGAAGTCAAGGTGGATAAGCATTTGCCTCTTGAGAAAGGAAGAATAAAATTACATCTAAGTTCTTCTCAGAAATTACATAAATAAGAGAGTAGAATGAAATATTTTAAACTTTAAGGAAAAGAATCAAGAACTTAGAGTTCTATACCATGGAAACTTATCCCTTAAAATTGAAGGTGGAATAAAAACTTAATTTTTCTCATTTTTAGATAACTAAACAAAAACAATTGTTCAAAATATTTTTATAAAAGATATAATAATAACAGATGGAAGAAACATTAGGATTAGATTCTGATTAGTTATATGAACCATTCGAGAGGCATTATACAATAACTTGAGTTAGTTGTAAAGTATATTGCTAATTTTCCTGAATAATCACTAAAAAAGATTTATAAGTGTCACTGTGGCTCTAGTGGTAGAGCCACTAGCCTTGTGCTGAAGAATTCAGGGACAGGACCCAGGCCCAGAGTTCGAGCCCCATAACTGACAAAAAACATCTGTCTCTCTCTATATATATCTATATATACATCTATCTACATCATCTACATCTATACCTATATCTATATAGAGAGATGTATATCTATCTATGTACTAATAAACTAAGAAGAGAAAATTCAGTTATATGCAATGTTTATTTAATACCATTCAAAGTGACAAGGTGACAAAGAAGGGAACAAAGAATAAGGATGGACAATGAATAAAAATGGTAACAAAGATAGGGATGCAATCAGATCAATGATTGCTTTAAATGTCAGTAGCCAAGATCCACAAATTAAAAGAGAATTTTAGAGTGGAAAACAGAGCAGATGAACTACACATTGTCTAAAAGAAGGTCACTTTAAATGCAAATGTGTAAAAAGGTTAAAAGCAAATTAATAATAAAGATATACTATGTTTGTGTAGTCTCAGGCTCACATGTAAAATTGACCAAGGCAGTAAACATTCTGGGGCATAAAACACATAGTAATGAATTTGAAAGAATAGAAATCAGACAATATCTGAGCCCACACAGAGATGGAGTGAAACTTGAAATGATAAATAGAGTGACAAGTGGAAAATTCCAAAATTGTTTTAAAGTAGGCAACACTCCACGAAATAGCACATGAATCAAAGAAGACATATGAAACAAATAAAAATATTATTAACTAAATAAAAATTAAACAATTTATCAAAATTTGTAATATGCAGTGAAATCAGCATTTAGAGGACAATTTATAGTGCTGAGTGCATATATTAGCAGAAAAAATTAAAATCAGTATTCTAACTTCTACATTCTAAAACGAGAAAGAGAAGTAAATAATTCCAAAGAATAAAATAAGATACAAGAATAAAAAGATACAAGATAAAAAGATACAAGAATAAAAAAATAAGATACAAAGAATAAAAATAAGATACAAAAGTTAGAATAGAAATAAATAAAGGTGAACCAGAAAATAAACAAAACAAAATTTGATTTTGGGGATGATAAAACCAATCAGTCTCTAACCAAACAAGTATGAAGAAAAGAGAATATGTTTTACTTATATCAGAAATGGAATTTGAAAGAAAAGATACTATTTACATCACCATCAATACCAGATTGAAATGTTTAGGTACAAATATAACAAAATATAAAATGGTTATGATAAAAACTACTGAGTTCTGAAAAATGAAGTAAAAGAACTAAATGATTAAAGAAGTGGAATATTGTAAAAATGTCAGGTTATTTGTTGTTGTTGTTTTGTTTTGTTTTTGTCAGTCCTGGGGCTTGGACTCATGGCCCAAGCACTGTTACTGATTTCTTTTTGCTCAAGGCTAGCACTCTATCTCTTGAACCACAGCACCACTTCCAGCTTTTTTGATTATGTGGTGCTGAGAAATCGAACCCAGGGCTTTGCACATGCTAGGTAAGCACTCTACCACTAAGCCACATTTCCAGTCCCAAATGTCAGTTCTTGGTGTGAAGATTCAACAAAATCTCAATAAAAATTTTTGGAAATTGTTTTGTTGAGGTACAGGGAGAAAAAATACTTGGAGTAGCCAAAGCAATATTGAAGTTGTGTGGCTCAAGTGAGGTAACTTTATGATTTACTATCAAGTTACCGTAATCAAGTTACAGGGAAGTGTGGTATAAGAATAGGCAAGCATACCAATGGAATAGATTACAGTGCCTAGAATCAGGTCTACATACATGTCCTCAATTGATCTTTGATTCAGAAGCAAAGGTAATACAGTGAAGCCGATCATGTTTTCAGATGAATGTCAACAAGAAAAGTTAGTGTGTATCCAGTAATAAAAGCACACATATGTGAAATAGTGGAGATGTTCATTATGACTCACGATTGTGATAACAGTGCTTAACAAGAGTGTAATCAAAAGTGTATTAGAAAAATATATATCGTATATTCACAGTTGGTTCCTAAATGGGACTGAAAGCATTGAACAGACATTGATGTAGGGTTATGAAGAAAGAAGGATTGCAGATAGGTGATTGTGGCACACATGTGTCATGCTAGTGACTTGGGAGGCTTGAGGATGGGAATATCATGGTTTGAGGCCAATGTGGAATGAAAAGCCCAAGGAACCTCTTCTAAAGAATAGCTGGGGACATGACTGTTGCACCAAGCTATATGGGAAGCTAAGAATGGAAGGATTGGGGTTCTAAGCCAGCCCAGGCAGATAAATCTTCACCGAAGGAGGATGGATTCAGTGAGTAATGCCTATGATCCAGACTAAAGCAGGTGAACTGCTACACAGGCATGTGCCTAGGCTGGAAGTGAGATCATATCCTAAAAATAAACAGTGAAAAACAGAGTAGGAGGCATGGCTCACACAACTGCACCAGCCTAGCAAGTGTGCAACCAGGAAAAGTGACCTGCATCTGAAAAATGCTGTTTCTAGCAATGAATATTTCCACTCAATTTTTGAGATAATAGACTGAGTCATTTACATATGAATTGTGGGTGTGTTTCTTTGTACATTACATTTCAACTAAAAAGCGAAAGTAATAAAGCAGAGTAAATGTTCTGAAGTTACTGGCTCAATCAGTATTGACCAACTAATGAATTATCAAGTTCTTATTATATGACTGTCATCATCAATATCATTAAAATATTCTTTTTTTTGTTTTGTTTTTTTGGCCAGTCCTGGGGCTTGGACTCAGGGCTTGAGCACTGTCCCTGGCTTCTTCTTGCTCAAGTCTAGCACTCTGCCACTTGAGCCACAGCGCCACTTCTGGCCATTTTCTGTATATGTGGTGCTGGGGAATCGAACCTAGGGCCTCATGTATACGAGGCAAGCACTCTTGCCACTAGGCCATATCCCCAGCCCCAAAATATTCTTAATTTTAGGAGTATCAGTGTCAAATTACAAAAATAAAGAATTACAAGTCAGGTTTTCTTGACTTGAGTAATATAACCAGGGGAAAAATCTAGTGTCTCACACTGTAATCCTAGCTACTCAGGAGGCTGAGATCTGAAGATCACTGTTCCAAGCCAGCCAGGGAAGGGAAGTCCTTGACACGCTTATCTTCAATTAAGCACCAAAAAAAAAAAAAAAAAAAAAAAAAAGTGGTAGATCACTAGCCTTGAGCACAAAAGCTGAGGGACAACATCTAGGCCCTAAGTTCAAACCAAAGGACCAACACACACACACACACACACACACACACACAAACGCACACATGCACACATGCATGCATGCATTCATGCATACCACCTATTACCACCTCCAAATTCCTACTATTGCTTTAGAGTCTACATGGTATAGGGTGCTAGAACTCAGTTGAAGTTTTCCTTCTATCCCCCTATTTACTCCCTGTTCTAAAGCAGCAGTGGCTTGAAGTTCTGCAAATGTTTTTTGTTTTTCCTTCTGTCTGGAATGCATGTGCTTTATTCAGTTATCTCAAATGCCTTGTTCTTTTATTCCACTTAGTTCTGTTCCAATACCATCTCAAAGCAGCCTCTTTAGGCTGCCCTAGTCAAAGTAGCACCTTTTTTTTGTTGTTGTTTCTGTATTCTTAGCTAAGTATACTTTATATCCTAACACAACCTCATGCCATTTTATTACGTATCTTTATGCCATATTCTATTATTTCCCCCTGATGTAAAATTTCTGAGAAGAACCTTGGATACCCAAAATAGATTCTACTACATAGCTGGCACTCAATAATTGTTGAAGTATGTGTGACTAAATGATCTGCGTTGACAGGCAACAATATATTCACATTGACACACTGTGCTCATTGATAATTTATTGGATTATCACTACCAAACTCTGGCCAACATGGTGATTGATCCATATTTGGTTTATTTGGGCCATCTGAACCCCCTAAAGCTAGACCTGGCCATTCTCATCCTTTATCCTGCTGTGCATATTATACTGAATTGCTCAGTCCCTGGTGGAGAAACATTAAGCAAACAGAGCCCAGGGTTACTATGCTGTTAAAGTCAGAAGTGCATCATTCATTATGTGAATAAAATACATAGAGAATAAAATAGCCACAGAGTAATGGGAGTTTTATTCTCTCTCTATTCCATCTCACTCCCTCTCTATTTTACTTACGGTATGAAATGATGCTCCCGCCGCTAGCTGATAAATGTTGATTAATCTGATGGAGAGTTGGATTTGTTAGCGGGCAAAAGCAATGTAAATAAATCGAGCAGGTGAACTGGAGTTCACAGTGTCATTTCTGAGATTAAAGAGCCTGTCTAACCCTCCAAGCTCACTTATTACAATCAGGATGCATGCTCTTCTTGTAAACAGACCCAAGCCAGCTTTCTCGGCAGCTCTACAGGCCTCCTTTTGTGCTGTGCTGTCAGCTGACGGTACCTTCAGCAACTTTCATCTCCTGGGAATTACTGATAATGCTGATTTTTTTTTAATTCTCCTCTGAGAGGTAGATGATGGGGTGTACAAGGACTGGAGGCCATCACTTTTTCTTTTTAGAAACCATGCAGTCAGCCAGTCAATAATTGCTTAGGACTTAAAATCCTCAAAAGCACAGGATAAAACGCTTTGTGATTCATGACAGTATAGCCAACAATAAAAACAGCACTGGTAACTAACACATAAAATTTTGTTGTTTATAAAACATTTTGAGGAGCATCAAATTCTTGGGTGCTCAAGAAACTTCTAAACATAAGAGTTAGTGTTGTATCCAGGTCACCCAGATGTCATCTGTGTTAACTTTCCTGGGAAATGTATTTATTACTTTTTTAGTAGGTACATTTTCTATTTTCAAGATACAAAGAATATTTATGTCTTCTTCAGAATGTATTGTGTGCCCCTGAGCAGACTGTGGTCTAGTCATTTGGGGCTCTGGATATTGGCTCTGCTTAAACATCACCCCTCCTCAAACCTTTGTTTCTTCCATTGCTTCCTCCTCCAAACTTTTCTTTTAATGCTTGGCTCCTTTAGGCTTGGACTTCTCTGATCTGGATTGCAAATTAAGTCAACCCTTTTATGATCAGATTAGAAGCTTTTTGTGGTATACACTTTTTCCGTCCTTGGCTAAATTGTTCAGCCACAGCACTGGAGTTGGGAGTGGGGACCAAGGCAGGTTCATTTCTCTATTCTAGAGGAGAAAGGGCAGAGGTCTCAGGTCTTCTTGATTTGCTTCCATCCTGGGGAAATTTTATCAGCATCTCATTGTTTTCAGTGGTCTGTTTAACCAAGGTATAGCCTTCATTTTATGAATTAAACTGAGACAAACAGCAGCCCAATAAATTTGACCTAGCAATAAACAGGTGGAAGAAAGATGACAAATGTAGAAGTCAGCTTCCCAATTGGAAGCTGATGGGAGAAGGAACATCTTGTCGTCAGACTATTTTTCTGAAATATTACTGCTTCATTGAGCCAGAGGTGAAAGATAGAATGATCTTAGTTCCCATGCCACAGACTCTTACTTCCTGAATTTTCTAGATGCTCTTGAATACATACTTGTTCAACAGTTCTTGGGGCAGTAAATGGCTGTTTTATACAATTTCCCCAAGATATTCTGAGGTGTGGTCATTGAACACTTCATGCTGCTATGTTAGATGTCAATCTGCTCTCCTCTTTTTTTCTCCTCCATTATCACCTTTCCATCTTAATGATTCAATTTTTATCAGTAGACACACAAAATTTTCTCATCTTACAATGATATTTCAGTTCAGTTTTCCTTCCAGCTGGTGCCATGCTTTTCTCATTCACTTACAATACAGTTTTATAAAACATATCTGTAGTTTGTAGATTAATTAGCACAATCTGCTCGGAGGGAGACAGCAATTGCAATGACAGTGATACATAACTATGTGACTATGATAATAATGAAAGTCACTACAATATCCAAATAGAGATGCTGAGTGGGCAGATGGTTTGTGGAACACAAGAAGGAAAGTTCAAGCTGTAGATATCAGTTTAGGAGCCATCCAATTTAATATTTAAAGGTATGAGATTGCATGATATCAAAGAATAACTTTCCTTCCTTTCTTCCTCCTCTTTCTCCTCTCTTCCTCTTCCTCCTCCCCCTTCCTTCCTTTCTTCTTATCCTCCCCTTCCTTCTCCCCAGCCCTACTCCCCTCCTTTCCTCTTTTGTCTCCTGCTTCTTTTTCTTCCTTCTTCCTCCCTTCTCCTCCTCCTCCTTTCTTCTATTCCATTTCCTCCCCACTTCTTCCTCACTTACTCTTCCTGCTCCTCCTCCTTCTTCCTCTTCTTCTCCTTTGCTCTCTCTTTCTCTCTCTTACTGCATTTGAACTCAGGTTCAATCTTGCCAAGGAAATGCTCTCTCATTTGACCCAAGAGCCTAGTTCTTTGTGCTTTAGCTACTACTTTCAGCTTTTAGCCGGTGACCTCCCCCTTTTGCCTTAAGTGAAGAGGGATTACAGGATGCCCAACCATATCTTCTTGCTCATCATTTCTTTTCAATTAATTGCTATGAGGATTTTTACCTCTGTTCCTATTTTCAACTTAACATTTTTAGCAAGGTCTCCAGTGAGTTCATATTATTTAATGAGTAATCATTTATCTCATCTTAATTGACTTCTGTGAGGCTCTCTCTTAAATTAGTTTCTAGTGTGCTGTATTGGTGTCCATTTTATTCATTTTTATTAGCATACATTAACTGTAAAAACTCAATTATGACATTGCCATATGTGCATATAATGCAGTTTGATTATTTTCATTCCACTATTACTGTTTCTTAACCCCACCCCCTCTCCACTTTTCCTTTTCCACATCTGTAAAATTCCCTCTTTTCCTTTCATGCCCTTTTATGAATTACACATATGAGGAAAAACAAAACATATCTATCTTTCTAAGACAGGCTTATTTCACTTAATACACTGAAATGCACTAACTGCAAATGACCTGAAGTCATCTTTTTTTGTGGCTGATTAGTACTTGTTTGTGTACATATACCACATTTTCTTTATTGGTAGCCTGGTTATTATGAGTTGGGCCATAATAAACCTGATTATACAGATGTCTTTATACTAAGCTAGCACTTACTCTTTGGGATACATGCCCAGAAGTGATAGGACTGGTTCCTAATATAGTTATACTTTTAATTTTGTGAAACTTAAATTCTAATATCCACGAAGCAATGTACACTCTAGCAACATATAAAATTCCTTTTGCTTTGCATTTTGGCCAACGCTCATTTTTCACTTTCTGTTATAGTTATTCTTTGATTATAGTTCTTTATTAGTCATTCAGAGATGGAATCTCAATGTAGTTTTCTTAATTTTTTTAACATTTTGCACAAAGACTGCCATGGGGACACATCACTGGTCACTTCTAATAAAAGATAGATCTGGATCATATATTTCACCAGGTTAGAATGAGGATTTTATATTCTTTGTCATACTAAAATGACTTCATTTTATACTGTTTAAAGGTCTATCCTTAAGTGTGGGAAGAGAAGGTAGGACCTCAGTTTTTCAGAAGAGATTCCCAAATCAATATGTTCAGTCTAATTTATAATAAGTCTTTGTGAGCAAGGAAACTGATTCCAGAAGTAAACAAGCGTAAGTAATGGGCAACAAATATGCTGCCCCTCCCTATGTAAAAGGAATATCATCCTTAGCTCATGTGTACCTTTCAATGGGAGTGTGACTCTCCTGGTTTCCTGCAGAGGAGAGCCTTGGCTCCTCCCATCCCCTTTCTGCTCCCCCTCCCACCAGTAAGTGGGCCAGGGCACAGTTGGCTTTGAACAGCTTGTGCATGGCATGCTTCCTCTTTGTCACTGGACCTTGGGTATAGAAAGCCTCCAGCAGCTCATGTGACAGCTTCTCTTGCATCAGTGCCCACCGGTGCTTGTTCTCTCTACACTCAGTGATCTTCTACTTCATAGCTAGGATGCCATGGTGTCTGTCAGCTTGAGGCATTCAGTAATTGAAGCAGCGTGGTACTTGTCTAACTGGCTTCTTTTCACAGCTTTCAGAGTATAGGTCATGATGCATCCAGCTACTACACTGTTTCCTTTCCTCAGTAGATTGGTGAATGCACTGATAATGGGGTGTGTTTACAGAACTTGTTGTCCTCGCTGGGGCAGCTTTGATGGGATAAGTTTTCTTAAGCTCTCAGTCCCAGTTTCTCCCTTTCTGTGAGCTTTGGTTGACATGCTTGCAGTCATTTTCTTTGTCAACAGGAAGATGATTGTTTTTAAGAACCCAACGGCTCTATGTCATCTGAGTTTGGCCTGAGCCATGAGTTGGCACACTGCACACCCAGTGCCTGTCCCAGTCACTCTACTGTACAGTCAGGGACAGTCTTAGGTACGATGAAAAACCATAAGGACAGCCCAAAGGGGTCTGATCAAATGAAAGGATACAGGAAAAGATTCCAATGGGTTCCTAAACTGCATTTTACCTCATTGTCCTTGATATCTATGCTCAAAAGGAAGATGCAACAGAAAGTACTTGCCCTCCAAGTACCCACAGAAGTTTGCCATTACTCTCAGTAATGGCTCTTGCTCAACCTTAGGCCCCCATGGAAGCCCACCCAAGAGTTTTGATCACATCTACTCTTGTTTTCTTTTAACTCTTTGAGTTCTTTCTATATTTTAGGTATTAATCTTCTGTTGGATACCAAATATTTTCTCACATCCTGTAGGCTTTCTCTTCACACTCCTAGTTGTTTCTTTTCCACGCACAAGCCTTTTAATGTAGTCCGATTGTATTGATCAATTCTTGTTGTCATTTCCTGAGCTTTTAGAATCCTTTTCAGAAAGTCATTGCCTAAACCTAGATCTTGAAGTGATTCCTTTGTATTTTCACAAATTTAAAGCTGTGGGCCTTAAATTAATGTCTTGACCCATTTTCGAACTGATTTTTTTGTATAGGGTGAGAGGTGGTATTTGTCTTAAGTCTTTTTTCATGGTCTTCCTTGACTCCCTAACACAGTGAGCATTCCAGGGTTCACAGATCAAGACTTTGAGTCTCCATTTTTTTTTTTTTACAGTCATTCCTTGTTAATCTCATTCAGCCTTATGCCTTTAATAAAAAGTAAATTTATTTATTCAAATTTGTATCTCTAGATTGACCTGTACTCTGAATTTCACATTAATATAGCCAACCACCTACTCAATATCTGGAATGTGTGGTGAATTCCTCCTCCTCCTCTTCTTCCTCCTCCTCCTCCTCTTCCTCCTCCTCTTCTTCTTCCTCATTATTGTCATTTTTGGTGTCCTCATTTTTGTCATCTTCCTTCCTCTTTGTTCCTTTTTCTTCTCCTTCTTCTACTCCTCTTCTTCCTCTTATAATTATTATACTTATACCATTTTCATTGCCATCACTAACCTTGTAAATGACTTGGGGAGGATTGTAAACTTCTAGGAGAGGATTAAATAATATCATTTTGATAACTTCTATTGATTAACCAAACATGGATTCTATAGCTTGAGTAGGTCCCAAGATTTAGTACATGGATTTCTTTTTTCATTCTTCTTTCATAATGACTTGGAACATTCTAGTTATAAACATCTCTAAAGGTCAATGCATGATGGTCTGATGTATATGTAACTTGAGTGAGACATAACACTGTGCTATTTTAGGTTTTTGACATTTTTAGGGTGATTATTACTCCCTGAGTGCACAGATACCATCTATTTAACAGGTCTCAAAAAGAATGCTTTAATATCTTGCCTTCAATCCTGAATCTGAGTTGTATTTAATCACAATATAGAATGACTCCATTTCTCCCATTTTATGTGATGTATAATTTAATTATACATAAAGGTTTCATTGCAATATTACATTCATGCATAGAGTAGTAAACCTTGATCAAATGCACTCCTTTTCCCCCTCCTCACCAACTGCTATTTAAGTTTCAATGTTTTTCAATATGCTAGTGTGTGTATATACACGAACTTACATATTCATATACATATATATATATATATAAATTTCACCCCCACCATACTATCTCCAACTCAGTTCAAGAGAAAGAGCCGTCAGTAGTCTTTGCATTCTTTTTGAAATAGCCTTTGCCAAAAACTCAAGGGGACTATTGCATAGTCAGGGTTAAATCACTTAATTATACTCTTTTACTTGTCATGCAGTTTACATACTTGTACAGGAATTGGGTGACTTTGCCTGTGGCAATCTTCACAAATGGTAAAATAATAGGCAGGAAAATAATAAACTATAAGTTCCCTCTTTGTCACATTTGTTGCATTGTTTATCACATCTGTTGTGATTTTTTTCCTGAGCAGTATGATGATCAATTATTCATGACAGAATGATAGCAGTTTCATAATAATCTCCCTCGTGGGTGAAATCACCCTGTTCATTGAGGCGCCCAAAGAATCTGCATCACTATAGTAATAAGTCACTATTAAGCACCCACCTGCTCTGGGTATTTCTCTTCATCTTATTTGTCCAGGCTTCCAGAAATTACTGCAGCAGAAATCTGCAATAGTCACTAATGTTATGCTTGATGAATAATGCCAGCAAATAAGATGGACATTAAGAGAGACTGAAACTAGAAATACTTGGCATTATTTTGTGTTTTACAAATAGCAAAATGGCATTTAACTGCCTATTATGCATAGGCAGGTCAAGGATGAGGTAAGGGTGGGGAAGAGATTAGAACTCCTCTGAAGATGCAGTGACTAGTTCAAGTTCACAGTTGATAGATGTCTAACATGCCCGTGGAAGTAAAGCTGATTTAAGGGAATGTGATGAGGTCTGTTGGAGTTCAGAGTAATTCTTCAGGGATTAGAAGAATCATCCTCCCTGCTAAATTAAATTGAGGTCAGAAACAACCCTGGTGACAAGGAATGAGGAACAACACTGGTTTGAGGATCAGCTAAAGGCATTTAAAATTTTCTGCACTGTCTTTATGTTTGCTTTATTTATTTGGTAACAAAATGGTAAGGTCTCAGATTGACTATAGTAAATTATAGAAACCTCTTTTTGTCCCCTGACTTTTAAAAAATTGATGTTGTGTTTTGATTTATAATAGTCTTGAAAAACATTTTGAAAGTAATATCAGAATTTGAGTGCTAAATATCTTCTCATTGCCTACATGCATGCTATGGGCTTATTTTGGAGATGTTTGGTACTTGTTTTAACTTAGTGCATCAAGGAAGGGATAGACATAGATAAATGGGTAATATGTGAAGGTATTTTAGATACTGAGTCCTTCGTTTTTATATTCCTTCTATACCTTGTTCATACAATGTACCTTGAAAATCAGAGCCCTTGTGTTCCATGACTGAAATCAACGTTTTTTTTAAATCAGATGCTTTTTTTCCATAAGATATCTAGGGCACATTTACATATTTAAATTTTATTTATTTGTATTGGCAGGTATTAATTATACCAAGGTATATATATATTTATATACAATAATAATACCAATTATAATACCAATCATACCATAGTTTCATTGCAGTATTTCGATATGTGCATGCATGCAATATAAAAGTGGGTATGGTGCACTCTGTGTGTTGACCTTTTTCTACCCGTTCTCTTTTAAAGGAATTTTAATGTGTTTTCTTATTCTGTCTTCTTACATGCTATAAGTCCTTTGTTTATAAGTGGCCCTCAAACTTCTCCTGTCACTCTCCCCTCCCAGTGGTTCCTCTACACAACACTTACAATTTTATACTTATTTTATCACCTTTTGGGCCTAGATTACACACGTAAAAGAGAATATAGGATGCTTTATCCTTCTCATCTATGAGAGTGAATATTTTAAATCTGAAGCACAATTATACAGCCATTTTAATTATTGCTAAGGATGGAGAAATAAAGGTAAGTGGAATTGCAGAAAGATCAATGCCAGTCATCATGAAGAGAAATATGAAAGAGTGGGTCAGGATTCTCAGAAAGACCATTGCTTCTATAGTTGGAAATAAATTATTAATATATGCATATTTTGGTAGCACTGGGATTTGAATCCATAATCTTGCCCTTTATTGATAAGAACTCAAGTGCATTCCAGTTCTTTCATGCATTAGTTTAATTTTTGGGTAGAGTTTCATGTTTTTGCCAGGACTGGTATAGACAGTTATCCAAATGTTCACTTGGTTGGAATTACAACAAAATGACACTAGGCTCATCTTATTGATTGAGATAGGAGTCTCACTAAATTTTGGACCACGATCCTCCTGATCTCCAATTCCCAAATTGCTCAGATTACAGGTATGAACCACTGCACCTGGCCAAATGCTATTTTTGGGCATTAATCTGGAAATAGAGATTTCCTGATGGTTTTTATAAATAGAATCTTATACTGTCAGGATTTTTTAAAATGTATATTCAAAAAGTGAATTTTCAAATAACTTTATAATAATGTATAAGATCTGAACTTTCATATGCAATATGTACTTCAAAGCCCATGTACATCCTTACAAAATTAAGAGTGAAGGAATGAGTTGGTAGGAGAGGAAATGGTGAGAATGTTGAAAGTGGTAACATTGATCAAAATATGTTGTATTCACAAGATTTCTTAATAAAATAAAAAACTGCTTTGTACAATGACAAAATAATTTTAAAAATTGCTTCTACTTAAGTATAGTAAGTATAGGAAGTAGGAATTCATTTGGATATTCGTACTTACAAGTAAATCTCTGAAGTTAGGTGATTTTTAGCTATGGGAGTGACAGCACTAATCCTCTTGGTAGATATGTCCTCGAAAGCATAAAGGGTCATTTCTAGTATTCTATGTTGCCCAGGCATATATTTGTATGTATAATTCCTGCCTTGAGAAAAGCCACAGTGCCAATTCCATAGGGCTCCCATCCAGATTTCCTCAAGCTTGGCTCAGCTGTCAAGTGGTCTTCCGGATGGATCTGACTCTTTCCAACATAGCTGACATTTCTCTTATGAGAATGTTCATGCTGAAAAAGAAACTTCCTAAGAATTCTCTGTTCAGGTTGCCTAAGAGCAGTACCATCAAGGCATTTATGGTTTCTTTTGTGCCATCCTCTTGGGCCAGAAAGCAACTGCTCTTTTCCCTGGGCGCTCCCTCTGTGCCTGCTGACGAGGCAGTGGAAACTAACAGTGTGAAAACACTGCAAGCTGCAGAGGGAGGTTGCTCCCACACACCTCATTAGGCCTTTAACACATTTGACTTTGTCTTTCCCCAGCACAGCGCATATTATAATTGGAAGCAGTTGGGTACTTCCTATTTTTCTTTGAAAGGTGTAATTGGGTAGCCAAGAAGCTGTCACTTCCTGGACTTTTCAGGCTTAGCCATCTGCCTCTGGAGCCTCAATTTACTGGCTATTTCTTTAAAAGGCTTTGACTCACGGAATGTTCCATTTAAAAAGAGTACCAGTTTTTAATTTAATCTCATAAATTACCCATGAAGAAATTAAGGCTAGGAAGATGAAATGCCTCAAGTGTACACATTTAATGACTGGATTTTTATCTTAAGTTACCTGCCTTCAATATTCAATGTCTTTGTACAACACCAATCCTTAACCCACCCATGTTCTCACTTACCAATGATCTTATGAATACAATGGGTTAAATGGGCATGCCAAACACTCACATAAAATTTAAATTATTTAGGTATAAAATGAATGACAATGAAAACCAGGCTGTTATGGACAAAAAACTTTAGGTTGTGGTTTCAGAAATGGTTTGTTCTTCACTTGAGCATGGTTATACGATATTGTTCTGTAACTATCATGGATAAAAGGAAATGGGACAAAAAATGGTAGAGTATAGGAAAATCTTAGTCTATACGCTGGTTTCATTTAAGGTTCTCCTTCCCTATCTGCTGAAGCAATGGGAAGAGATATGGACTGCAGTGTAACATACAATGTTTATACTTCAGTGTGTGGCTAACTGGTGTTATATGTCTATGAGCATAACACGTGTTATGCAATACCACTTCTATATACCTGTTGTTACTATCTTTAAGTAATTGTACAAAGGACATTTAACCAGACAGCTTGAGAACATACTCTTATTCAATATCACCCCTTTCAGCATTCTTACCTTTCCCTTCCATACCCACTCTTTCCCCTTACTCTTGTTAATTTTGTAGAATGTACATTCAATCCTTGACTACATTCTCTCCCTCTTCCTCTTTTCATTCATCTTCCCCATTCAAGCACCCCACTTCCTGGTGTTTATTTTGTTGAACTTTGATTCTCATAACTTTAGTGTTTTTCTAAATTGGGTTTTAAGCAATAGGAAATAAGTATGAACTTGTAAGCTTTATGTTAATTGCCTAGTTGAATTTTCATCTGAAACTTCAGAAGGCATGAGCTACCCAATAAGAAAAGTTTTGCTTTTATAGTACTGAGTTTTAGGATTGTACTTCTACTTTTTAATCACTCCTTTGACCCCCATTGTTTTCCCATTCTTCTTTGCTCATAATTCTATCTTCTTCCACCACCTAAGCCAGACATTATGCAAATCTCCCTTCTCCATCATATCTGTTAATATAGACAGGTTTGGAGGCTCTTTGTGCAAAACTGAAATCATGATGAAGTGTTGGTCTTCATTATTAAAAACAGGTCTGAATGAAAAATAAAAGTAAAGATCATAAAATTATTCATCTAGTTCTCTTTTACTTATGCTCAATTTATTGCCAGTGTAAAAAGAAAAAAATGGATAGGAAATAGAGGTGGAGTTCTCATCTTTATATGTGGGGAAGTTTGTCAGCTAGGTTGTCAAGTTCCTCTTTGCTCATCTATATTCTTTCTGGGTCATAAACCTATACTGTATCCCAAACTTTTCTTGCACTAGAAGGATCCCTGCCTACCAAACAAAGTTATTTTGAGGTCAATTTTTCTGCTTAGAAAGGTTTCAAGGGTAACTGGGAAATATTACTATTATACTGACACATTTTTCAATAACCTCTAAGCTCTTTATAGCTCTCTTCTTACTCTCTAATGCATTCTATACTCTCCTGTCATATCAAACTTCTTAAGGAGGAGCTTTATGTTATCACTTCATTTCACCAATATCTTCAATGACTCTCTGATGCCAATTACATTAAATCTGGAATTCAAGGCTTTCTATAACCTTTCTGTCCAGACTCATCTCCAACTACTGTACTCTATTTTATTTAAGTACCTGTCAGGATAGGCTGCTCTAACTTTGTTAAATAAATGACCCAATTCATTTTATTTGTTTTTGTGCATGTTCTCCTCGCCTGTGATTCCCTCTCTTAACATTTACATATGCCAAGAAGCATCCTTATCTTTATGAATTTCTGCTCTTACTATTCAGGGAAAAATGGTAAGATACTACTTCATGGAGCTGTTGGTAATGCAACAATGAGCACGGAAGTGATAAAGCTTTAAATATATTATTAGTACCTTTATTGTCACTGTCATCATTATCATCATCAAAGTGTTACATTTAAATGATATTAGTACTTCTTTTAATCACTTCTATATGTATGTCATTCTGCTTTTCATTTATAGTACCAATCTTATTTTTTTTTTTTTTTGGCCAGTCCTGGGCCTTGGACTCAGGGCCTGAGCACTGTCCCTGGCTTCTTCCCGCTCAAGGCTAGCACTCCGCCACTTGAGCCACAGCGCCGCTTCTGGCCGTTTTCTGTATATGTGGTGCTGGGGAATCGAACCTAGGGCCTCGTGTATCCGAGGCAGGCATTCTTGCCACTAGGCTATATCCCCAGCCCCTACCAATCTTATTTTGACTTGCCAAAAACTTTGAATTTATTTCTCTTGTATTCTTTCTGAATGTATGAGTATATTGGCTTCTTCATAGCAAAAGTATTGTTTTACTCTTTTTTTCTGTAAAGCTCACACTATTTTGATGCACAAGAGACCCGTGGGAAGTTACAAAGCTATTCTCTATGATGTTGAGGATATCTATTTTCAAGGCTTCTTCTAAGGTTATTTAACTGCCCTTGGTATTGCATTGTTGCTCTTATGTGCAACTTCAAGTCCTCTCATCTGTCCAGTATACTCTTTATTTCCTGGGTTGCTCATTTTCTGAGATATTCTTCCTTGTTTTCCATGTTCTTGAACACGAGTGCACACTTATTGTGCTACTAAAATGCCTTTTTCAGTTTAGAACTGAGTTTTCCCACTGCATCGTTCTTAGACCCTTTCAACTTCATTTCAATCCCACTGCATCTTTATTCTCAGAGGCTCTTCCTTACTGATTCAACCCAAAATGCACTTTAGGTATGGAATGGCTGTTGAGAAAGCAAAAGGAATTACAAGGCAATTTAGAGCTAGTAAATATCAAAGACTTGTACCTGTTTGGTCTTATTGAAGCTTCACAACAATGAAACTTTGTGGGATTAAGTAGTGCCTGCCTTTACACATAGATGTTGTAGGATAGAGAAATTAAATGCATCATCAAGATATATCTTGTGACAGAGTTCAATTCTCACTGTTTGACTACCTCCAAAACATGTTCTCTCCGTACTCTAAAGCTCTGGGCACTTGCTTCTCAGTGAAAGTCGCTTGGAAAAACATTTTGAATTATGTTTCAAATAAGTGAGTTCTAAATGTTTCTGACATAATGCATAACTGTGGGAAAACATGTTTTTATTGATGTTAAAAGAAACCCACGCTTACATTTGTGCTGAATTCTAGAACTGTTGGCTTTTTTGTGTAGTCTATATTTGGGGTCTAAGGGACTTGTCAGTGTCTCTTTAATAATATTGCTGTATATATATATATTTTTATTCCAGACTGAATCTCATTGTCTCTAATCACTGGTTTTACTTGTATGTGTAGCTTCCAGTCTTCAATTTTCCTAAATGTCATGGAGATATAAATGTAAGACTCAATTGCTCAGCTCAAGTTTTTGTGTCTTGATGGACAGTTAGGCGGGGGAGGCAGAGAATGCTTGGTGTTGAATTTCGCCCTAATTTTGTGGGTATTTTGTGCAAATAAGAACCCAAGTATATATTTGCTCCTGTTTTTTTTCACATATAAATATCTTCAGGGAAACTGGAAATGAAAAGAAAAACACTGCGCTCCACAGTTTCAAGGCAGAGACAAATTATCTCAAGGTAAAAAGCTTGGCCAGGATGCATATAGTGGCTGAATTACAGCTTTTTTTGTACATTAATATCAGTGTTGACTAGGAGAACATTGTGCTTTCAATACCAAAGAACTCAAATTAGAAAAGTGCATTGGCATTTTCTAAAAAAACTCACCACAAGGCATGGCCTTATGCCCAGAAGCTGTTGGGGCAAATGCACCTATGCAGTGCAATTAGAGTCAAGAGAAGCAGCTTCCAACAAATTCAATCTTCTGGGCACCATCACTGCACCAAAATTCTGTTTTGGAGACCAAAGCTTTTGATTTGAATATTAAGCCCTGGAGTTCTCCACCACTATTGAAAGAAGGCCCAAGAGAGGAGTAAAACATAAAACTTTTTAGATTCATTATTATTTCTGGGAAATTATTTTTTCAAAACTTTCATGTTTCTTTCTTGTTGGAGAGGAAATAGAGAGACTCCTCTCAGCAGTGCCATTGCATTTGAATCTTGGTAGGTGAGAAGGAGAAGGGGACTATGGAATGAATACTTCTACTGTAATTTATCAGAAGGTCAGGAGTTCTGAGGATGGGAGGAATTTGGAGTGGAAGCAGTTCAATGTGGGAAGAGAAAAGCAAACATCATTCATTCTCTGCTTCTGGTGAACTAGCATTTGTATTGCTATGATCACATGTACGTGGTGTTACTGGCTAGGATGGCTAACCTATGCTCCGTATTTATTATATTAGTCTAGGCATTTCATGATTCTATCTCTGTGAGGAAGAAAATACAAACAACGTGGCTTGAAAAGATCATTTGGTACTCAGCTCAATGCCTCCTTCTCCTTGTAGATGCTGTGGCCACTTAAAATCTATTTGGGACCCATATCTATACTCAGCAGAATAGTGAAGTCTTTATAATGAGTGTCAGCCCTTGTTTCTTTTGTAATATTGTATAGATGATAATTAAGAGTGAAATATAATTATGGGTTATCATTTCAAAAATTCTCTTTCATTTTTTTTGCCAATGACAAAGACTAATACACACTGCATTATTCCTATATTGGAAGCTTAGTTTCCTCATTTGTAAAATGATCTGTTGGTGAGATCTCTGGGGTCCTCTCTACAGTAACATCAATAATTTATGTACTAAATATATGTGCTCCTAGGTCTGATTAGTTTGGTCTCTGGCAACCTTGAAAAATCAAGATTAATGAGTACTTGTGGAGGATAACATTTCATAGAACTTCCTTTAACATACTGTTTTAGCTTGTTTTTAGCACTTGGGAAAATAATGAAGCAATAATAAACAGAAAATTTATAATAAAACTGCCCATGGTTAAATTTTCAAGTTAACACAAGCACTGCTCTGACTTTTGCAGCAAGTGATGGAGGTTAAAAAAAATCACAGTATGACAAAAGAAAAGCAATAGAATTTGACATTGGCAGTGCCTGAAAAGCATTTGTTTTGTTGCAGAGTGCTTAGAAGCCATTAATAGTCAGCTTGTCAGTTCATAATCTACCTCTCAAATATAGAAGGAACTAGATCATCTAACCCAACAAAACATTTTACAAATAAGGAAAGTAAGAAGGGATTTTCTTGAGGTGATGCAACAGCATCCAGATTTCTCAACTTCTAGTTAAACATTGAAGTTGTTAATTTAACTCAAGGGACACTTTTGGTATGAGATAATATTGAGAGTTGAGGACTAAATGTGGTTTAGAGAGGAGCATTGGTAAGACCATTAGAATGTTAGCTCTACATGGACTTTAGGAACCCACAGAAAAAACACTGCATATTCTTTTCTTCTAAGAATTGGGGCTGGATGCACTGAGCTGAGCCAAAGCTCTTATGTGGGATGGGTTTTCAGTTAGCAAACTATTAGGTAAGAAGAAAGGAGAGTCCAACTGGATACTTGAAGTCTTGGATGTTGCTATAGCTCTGAGACAAACTAAGTGATTCTACTAAAATCACTTTTTCATTCTAACCCTCCATTTTCTTAATTTTGAATTAGTGATGATGTTGCCTTCTCTGTTCACTACACCACATTGGCAGCAAGACAATAGATATGAAAAATAAGAGTGAATATGATTTCAGCACCTTCATTCCTCCTCAGGTCTTTTCTACCTTGAACAAGAGATTGTTTACAAAGTACATTCAAGGGACAGATTTAGTTTTCTTTATTTCATCTGTATCTCTACTTCTTGATTACCAGGAAGTCCAATGGGTTCTCATTTGCTAGTGTTCTTGGTCGTTTCTCAGCTTTGCAGGAGGAAATAAGTGTCCTGGGGAAAATCATATTGATTTTTAGATCATTCAGGTATTGCCTTGACTGCAGAGAACAAACTTGTTTCGGATTTATATTCCTCTTGAGGGAAGCCAACATCCAATGACAGATCTGCATAACAGAATGAAAGCTGTTGCCTTTTTATCCAAATGGGGACAGCTCTGATACATCATTATAATATGCACAGCTTTTCAGCTCTTCGAGGGGTTGGTTGAAACTCATTGGTTTACCAATTGATTTTCTCTTCTGTCCAAACTTACTTCTCTCCTACAAGTGTCTCTTCTACAAGCATTGGTGCCATAACATTTCTCCAACAGGGCTGGGAATATGGCCTAGTGGTAAAGTACTCGCCTCATATACATGAAGTCCTGGGTTCAATTCATCAGCACCACATATATAGAAAAAGCCAGAAGTGGTTCTGTGGCTCAAGTGGTAGAGTGCTAGCCTTGAGCAAAAAGAAGCCAGACACAGTGCTCAGGCCCTGAATTCAAGCCCCAGTACCAGCAAAAACCAAAACAAACCAAAACAAAGATTACTCCAATAGGGCTGGGATATAGCTCAGTGGCAAAGTACTTGCCTCTCATGTACAACATCCTGGGTTTGATCACCAATGCCAATACTAACAGAGAAAAGAAAAAAAAAGGAATTCTCTAATAAACATCTTATATCCTAAACTTCCTTCACTATCTGCTTTCCAGAGAATTCAATTCACAACATCAATGCTTTAGCACATTTCTTCATTGTTTCTTCTGAGGAAGAGTATCGTTTGGGATATACACATTCTAGAAACTGTTTTTAAAGAATTTCATAGGAGGGGCTGGGATGTAGCTCAGTGGCAAAGCACTTGCCTAGCAAGTACAACGTCCTGGGTTCAATACCCAGTACCAAAAAAAAAAAAAAAAAAAGAATTTCATAGGAAGACTCATAGCCAGTCCAATGCTTGTTTCTACCTGTGACTAATTCCTGTCTATGATTATTGATACACACTCTCTCTCTTGATGTCAGATCATAGTTTCCTAAGTTTAAATGATATGATTGACTCTCATTACAAAATGGTAATGTGTTGCATCCAGCAGGGTTCATGAGATTACCTATGGTCTGCAGTTTTATTGTTCATTTAAAGTATTACAATACTGTAATTAACTTTTTAAGTTCGTGGCAATGCAGGCCTTTTAGGATTTGCAAATGCACCAGAGAAAAGTTTAAATCCTTGTTAATTCTTATTTGGTTATCTCCAGCAATGTGGCATGATATTTGAATGATGAAAATTATTGACCCATTTCCCACCTAATCAGCTTATTCCCTTACTTCTGAAATTTTACCTACATGCTGTTCTGAAGGGTATTTGTTGTTAAGCTTTACTCAGTGTACTGAGTTTGGGTGTTTAATCTATAGCATTTTCACAAATGCATATGTATACACACATATAGTTAGAGTTATAACAGTGTGTGTGTGTGTGTGTGTGTGTGTGTGTGTGTGTGTGTGTGTGTATGTATGTGTGCCTGTGCTGAGGCTTGAACACAGACCTGGTTGCTATCCCTGAGCTTTATTTGCTCAAGAGTAGCATTCTATCCCTAAACTATACCTCCACTTTTGGCTTTCTCTTTTTTCCTTCTTTTATCTTCTTCTTCTTCTTTTTTTTTTTTTTTTCAGGTTAATTGGACATATGAGTCTCATGTACTTCCCTGCCCAAGGTGGCTTTGAACTACAATCCTCAGACCTCAAAACACCGGTGCCTGGAAACTCTTTTTTTTTTTTTAAGGAACATCTTCCCTATTTATATGCTAAGAGGAGTTATTTTTTTAATCAAATTCCTGAACATGGTTATTATTTTTACAGGATTTTATTTTTTTTTATGCTTTCTTGCCTGTTTGGAGTCAGGAGTCATCCTTGTGCTGTAGAGTAGATGCTGGTCATGATCAAATCGATCTTTGATTTTGCTGAGATTGGAGTCTAATGGGAAAGCAAACAAATTGTCAATTAGAACACAATAGATTAGGATCTGGTTTAATGGAAAGAGCGGAGTATTCTTGGGATTGGACTAAGAATACAAAATAGGGCTTTGTCGGTCAGAGGTTTCATTTGTACAAACATTCTACATTTGGATACTTACTAGAATGGTCACTTCATTTTCTACAGGTGGCAGGAAAAGGGCTGCTAGTCAGGCTTTCACAGGATTTGGAGAATCAAATATGAGGACCAGTCATTTCTCACCTGCCTGGTGATCTAGCAAAGGCAAAGGCCAGCTTGGTTTTCATTGTCAAAGGATATGAACACTATCTAGGGCAATAAGAAAGACATTGGGTATTGACTTATGGCTCACTGAGTTTGGCTAATATTCTTGTTTCCAATGAGATGAGACAATAATATGATGCGTAATGGATCTCATTTTTTCTCCCTAACTCAAACTGCTTGCTTATATAATTATATTTCATGTTAGAGTAAATGCGGGAAATTTTGTAAGGTTTTAAAATTATATATCTTCATACATTCAATCCAGCCCCTTGTGCTCTCAAGTATTCAAGAGAAAATGTATGAGATCTACTGAAGGAACGCTTTATAGTTTTGTTTAAGGAAGGACATGATAGAAAAAAGAAAATTGCCACTCAAATCATATATGTAAAGAGACATATATTGCAATGTAGATAGTACAATAAACATAATTCTACCTATTAGTACTAGCTTGGTGTGGCACTAACTTAGTATCATGAAAAGAGGTAGCATATTATTATCTATCACCAACTTCCAGGGTTTTTCTCCTGGTCTCACCTTGATAGGTCTCACTGATTTCTATTCAGTTTCAGTACGTGTGCCATTTACTTTAGGATCCTTCATTGACAGGAATACAATCCCCTTTCTACTCTTGACCTCACCTTCCCTAAATGCAAAGGCTTTGACCTCCAGAGCTTTATAATCATACATATAACTTTTTATGATACTTACTCATGTATATTTTAGTTTCCTCCCTCTCTCCCTCCCTCCTTTTTTCACTTTTTCTCCTCCTTTCCTCCTTCTTTCTCTTTCTATATCTCTGTCTGTCTGCCTGTCTTTCTATCTTTTGCTATCTGAGGCAGAGTCTTGACATGTATAGCCCAGGCTAGCCTGAAAATGTGACCTAAGATCCTTCTACATCAGCCCCTGGAGTTCTGGGATTACAATTGCATGGCCATATGCTCAACTTCTTTTGGCCTGTCTACAGATAAGTTTATCAGTCTGTTTATCATCTTCTTTTTAAAGATAGAAATTCTACTTTCGTATTGAGCAAAGAAAAGATAGCAACATAAAGGGCAGTGGATAGGCATGGTGACTCATGCTTTTAATCCAAGCTACTCAGAACAAAGGTATAAGGCAAATCACTGTTTGAGGTTGAGGTGGGAGAAAAGCAGTGAGATTCCCATTTTGATAAGAAAAAACAAAAACAGAAACCTGGGTATAGTGGCACATGCTTTTCATCCTAGCTAAATATGAAACATAAACAGGAAGACTGCATTCCTTGCAAGCTTGAGAAAGAAAATAGATCTTGTGTCAAAACCTACCAAAATGTAAAGAGCTGAAAGTATAGATCAAGAATTGAAATTGAGATTCAATTGAGATTCAATTGAATTGAAACTTAGGTACACCGTCACCACCACCACCACCACCAATAACACCACCACCACCAACAACAACAACCACCACCATGACTACATACGCAATATAAAGTAGACTTTGGTATTTTCTCAGCATGAATTATTCCCTGGAAAGTTAAAAAAATGAGATATAACAACAACTCTACAGACATCAGGGATCCTCCTAAGTGATCAAACCTCATCTAGAGTTGCATATTCCAGACTGTGCTTTCCAGCCACACATGAAGCTCCCAGAGGAAATAGTCTACATTGAAATGCTTTTGGGAACTCTGCCCATGACTCCCCTGCCTGGAATGTCATCGTGCATTTGTGTTATTCAATGTTCTGCCAAACTGCAGTAAAATAACCTGTTAAACTTTATTTAACCTTGCCTTTTCTGAACTCATTTGATCTTAGGAGGCTTTTGTGTATATATTACCAATTATAATTCCATGGAGGGAGAAACTCTATGGGAACAGTTTGAAAAAAGTCTGGCTTGGGCCTTTGTTCCACTGCTCTTTAGCACAATGCTGTGTCCACGTGTGGAGGTCAATATTTCTCCTTGCTTTAACCAACTTCTTCCTGAAAGCCTTTGTGCAGAAGAACAATGTAGGGGCTGGAACAATGTCCACACTCAGCTTCGGATTTTAGCCTCCAGGAAATTTTTCTGGTGCTTTTTTCATGGAATAAAAAATTCACAGTAACAACAATTAAGTCAGATTCTATGGGCAATAAAAATACGTGGAAGGCAAATCCCCGTCTTAAAGAAATTGTATCATTACATCCAATAGACAATCATTGTACTGGCAATGAGAACAAAAATAAAGGTGAATGACACCACCAGCCCAAGTAGATGATACTATTAGCTGAATTTAGGAGAAAGTGGAAGTAGTAAGGATGAGAGTGGTATGTAAAATCTAGGACACAAAATAGAAGCCAGAAACTGAGACTTAGGAGAATGAGTTCAATGACAGTAAAAGAAACATTACCCCAGATGCAATGCAAACATGAATCCAGGCTTAAGACACAAATGATGACTAACAAAGAAAGTTACTTCTTTGTGAATTACTATTTAGGCATAAATTAAGGAAGTATGAAGGAAATATATGAGAACAGATTATACATCAGTGTTCCTCAGACATGTGCCTGAAACTGTAGCAGTCAGGGCATCCATTCCCACAGGAGTAAGGATCTGGCATGGAGGTGTTCAGATCACCAGGACCTCTGTATTTTGTTTTTATCAGGCTCTGTAGTTGCTCAATTAGTGCACAGGACTCTGCCTTTTGCCAAATTACATATGTCCTATGTAGTCCACCATCATGGAAGTCTATGTTCTATTTCTGACAATAGACCAGTGGATGAATAACAGGCTGTGTGCCATGGCCTGTCACAGAATTAGTGGAGAATATTATAAGTGGGGAAAATAAATATTTGACAATGTTATCAAACAATAAAGAGGGCATGAATGAAGCCAAGTTCTCCTTCTTGTTTTAGGTACCTGAATTAAACACTGTATGTCCACATGTGTGTTGAGTCACCTACCTAAAACTCAAGTGAACATGATCTCCCTGTCAGTCTGAAGGAAGCAAAGAGAGCGAGATTGGTTTGAACTATCCCTGTCTTAAGCACATTGGTCACATCCCTGCTTCAGTTTCCCAGGTTCTTCTGCCAGCAGAAGTTTGCTGGAGAAAACAAACTGTTCCCATTAAATCTTCATAATTTAAGAAGGGATTTGGTATATTATCATAGCCTCATCAGTGGATTTTTTAATGGTAGATGAGGTTATCCTTTTGCATCTTTTATAAAGTAAAGTTATCTAGTTTGCATTAAATATGCATCATGTGTGTTCTGTTATTTCATACCAACAACTTGACGATGCCAGTAATTTTGCCGTTTCTCCCTCATGTCCCATTCTCTGTCCCTCCCGAACAGTACACAGCTCCCTCTGGGTTCCAGGGAAAATTGGGCAGCTCTACAATCGAAATGATGTGTTTCCCCAAGTCTCATTTTTAAGGAGGCTTTATCAGCTTTAATTAGACAGCTGCCATCTCTCGTGGCTTGCAGTGTATATTTAAGGAGAGAAACATGAGTCGTCCTCAGTGAAATGAAAAACAATGCCATCAAAGCTGTCTCTCCAGTGCTCTCTTGACTCTACCCACAGTCTAGAAACACGCTCAAAGTCTTTTCCAGGCTCTGTAGAGAGCTTCTCAGCAAAGATGTGCAGATTGTGTTAGCTTAGACAGCAGTGTTTTCATAGGGAAATGTCCGCAATGGCTTGATAATTATAGGAAAGAAATATCTGGGCATAAAGATAGCAAACTGGTTTGCTTGGTAGCGGAAGGGAAGCGTGAACCAAGAAAGGTAGTTATAAATCTATGTTTCAGTCTCTGTTCAGTTCAGATCTTGAGCTGTTTGCATCCCTAAAGAATGCACAGAAGTGTACAGGTAGGAGGAGAAATAGCAGAAGAGGGAAGGATGGAAAGAAATTTTAAGTGGATTGAAATCCTCATTAGGAGGCTTCTGTGGAAAATTGCCTCTCCTTTCTTACTCAGCTTGAGTGACTCATTCCTTTTTATTTATTTTCCCTCCATGGATGTCCTTCATGCATGCTGTTTCCAGACTTCCCTTGATTTTATTGTTGAGATGTGGTCCATTCATGATGGGACCTGCCTAGCACCTTGTCCATTCTAGCACAGGTATCCGATAGTGATAGTCTTCTTGACACTATTGCTTTTATTTATTTAGTTTTTGGTTGTTTTGTTCTGAATTTTGTGTCATTTCCAATTGTGAATCAAGTCTTAGCGAGACAAATTCTTATTGGGTTCTTGAATTCATTTCTATTCTTTCAGCAATATAAGGGTGGCAGGGAGGTGGGGGAGGTGGAGAAGGGGAGCCAGAAGCTTCCAGGAATCTCTAATCATCCCTGAAGAATGACTTGGTGATGCCTGAATCCCTCCAGTGTCCCCACGAAGCAGAACAAATCTCTAGCCAATATTTTAGAAATTAGCTGCAAATTAGCGTTCCTTCCCTAGGTCTTTCATCATTTCACTCAGCCTTGGCTTCCCTCCTCACCAATTTGCCTGATATTTTGTGCAGCCATGGAGCTAGGAAGTGCCAGTTAGGAGGTTTGTGACTCTGTTCCTGGCATGGATACTACCCAAGATTCAGGTTTTCATTAAATAAGTCCAGCAAGGTGAGGGAGAACAGGATGTGTGTGGTTTAAGAGAAACGAGAAAATAAACTGATAGAAAATGAAGAATCATTAAGAAGTATATGGGCAGAATATTTTGATTGCTCCTAATGTGTCAGTCACTATGGCAATCTCTAACTATTATATCAAATACTCCAAATCATTGTATGCAAACATGTGACACATAAAGGCAGGCTCAGCGTCATTAGCCCATATTTTACCATATTTTTATCTTCATGGCATCAGAGATAGGACTTGGCTGATAACATTTTGTCAAACCATTTAGATTTCACATATTTAGAGTAAGAAATCAACTGCTTCTTAAAAAAATAGGGATGATATGTGCATCATAGGATTGTAGTAAGGATAAACCTTGCATTGTTGTAAGAATAAACTGGGGTGATTATGAAAACAGAAGAGAACAGGGGCAGCCTCTGGAGATCTTCTATGGTTGTGGATATGATGAACCCAGTTCTTTCACTGAATTGTTAGAGGATGATGTTAATACGTGATATTTTCCACTGAAGACTGAAGGTTGTTGACCATCTTTTTTACTTATTTGAGCAAGTGTTGATTAAATGCCTTTAGTTATACCAACTTTTATGTGCAAAACTAAGATGTGCATAATCAACAAGGGATTTGTGGCCTATCGTACTGAAACATGGAGAAGTATTAGATAATTACTGACAACCTATCACATAACAAAGAAAGGATCTAAGGAGTCAAAAACACATCTTATTTTTTCTAGAAAGAGTTTTTTCCCCAGAGTTTCCTCTATGCATGGATTTTAGATGTACCTTCATGTGGACTGCCCGCATGCCAACAATGGGATCTAGAGAAATCTAGAAACAGTTAATGAACATTAGTAACATATGCCTGGATGCATGCACATGCATGCATGCACACACACACACACACACACACAAACACACACACACGTAAATAAAAATACAAGACCAAAGGGCTGGGAATGTGGCTTAGTGGTAGAGTGCTTGCCTAGCATGCATGAAGCCCTGGGTTCAATTCCTCAGTACCACATAAACAGGAAAAGTCAGAAGTGGTGCTGTGGCTCAAGTGGTAGAGTGCTAGCCTGAGAATAGAGAAGTTCAGCGACAGTGCCCAGGCCTTGAGTTCAAGCCCCAAGACTGGCAAAAATATAAGACCAAAGGTGGTGGTGATGAGGAAGGCATTTGATGGCATCATTGTTTTTGGAGAGAGACTATGAAGAAATAAATGGCTATTTCATGAGGACTGGTTTGTGTCCTTTACATCTCTGGGATTCTGCAAGCCTTGTCTTACTAAAAAGCAAGCAAACAAACAAACAAAGAAAATGTATTTTCTGCATGTTATGCCCCATGGTACAATATCTTCCTCCAAGAAGATACTCTTGCTCATATGGAGTGAACTCTTAAATCAATGCATCTCTTTTCTTTTTAAATGAAAAAACCACAGCACAGCTTTATTATATGCTTAACTCTATTATGAACACAATTGTATACCTGTCTTATATCTTCATCCAGAGGGGAAAAAACCAAAATGATGACACAAAGATGGCTTAAAGCAGATTCCATCAGGATGTTATAAACTTATGTATCAATAATGAAGAAAGAATTAAAAACAGCCGAAAGGCAGCATGTGTGAGAGGTTGATGTTGCTGTGTTGGTATATCTGCTGTGGAATTCTAACGGCATGGACCGGTCCTTTTCTCAGGCCAGGGTGTGACAGTGATAGTAGTTGGGAAAGGTTGGGTGTGGGCCCCACTTCTTGTCTTCAGCTGGGACTGAGCAATGTCAGCCAGTGCACTCTGGATCTTTTCCAGAAGCAAATCTCCTCGATAAACATCTTCCAGACAGGTAGCATCTTCTTGGTTCTCTTCCTCCAGCTTATACAAGCTAGCAGCCTGTAATGCGGCTGTGGATTCTTCACTGGGTAAGGAATCTATCAAAACATCAATGTTTTTTGCTGTCCGGGCAATCAGTGCAGCAAAAAGCTGAGCATATTCTTCTGTGGGGTTGGTTGGCTGGTCCTTGTTAATTGCTGATTGAATGTCATTACATGAGGCTGGACCACACTGTTGCAGTACTCCAATGGCATTACAAAACTGATCTGCAAGAGAATTCACCGCGTCTTGGAGCTGCATGAGGCGGTCCGCCATGTTGTTCCCACCAACCAATGCATCTCTTTTCATCTTTGTTGCAAGGAGACTTGAATTCCTTCTTCCTAGAATGTGCGTGTGACATGCTCGTTCTTTCCCATGAGCATCATTGCCACATGTGAAGGTGTGTGAACTTTGTAAGTGCAAACCTATCTCCCTTTACATGCCTGACAATGCTTCTTCGTTGTCTTGGACTATTCAAGAACTGCTTTCTTTTGGAGCAGGACTGCTTGCTGTGGGGCGATATAGATTCAATATTAAAAGTCATCCATAGGTCCATATGTTAAAGATATAGTCCTTATATAGGCATTATTGGATGATGAGGCCTAGTGAAAATGTTTAGGTCATTGGTGGTCCACCTTTGCAGGAGATCATAGTACCTAAGCCCATCCCTTTCTCTTTTACTTCCCACCTTTAGGGTGCATAACTGTACCCTGCCTTACCACCCTGTTAAGACAGTGCTGCTGCAACAGGTCCAAAGGAATGGACACAACAGACCATGGACCAAGACCTCCGGTAAGCGAAAACAAACCTCTTCTCTTTTCAATTTGGTTGTAATGAAATGGGAAGTACTAGAAAGCTGATTAACATAGAAGTTTCTTCTCAGAGTTACATATAAGGAGCCAGACAAGAACTCTCATGATATTCTTACCATCTGTCCAATATTTTATTTCCTTCTCTTGGGTTTGGAATATTTTGGGGGGCTGGGAGAGGGCCGGAGATTAGAAATTGGATCCTTTCTCTCTCCAGAGAACAAAGAAAAATTTCTTTTGTGGGTTACCCTTCCTTCTATGGTGCTACCAGTGGCCACAATGAAATTAAGTATTGCCTCTATTCTTTCCAGGAAAGGAGATGATCTGAAGTTTCCAAACATAATTCTTAGGACCCATAGGATCACTTGTAGCAAATGACTTTGGGTAGTGAAACGTTTACCAAAATCACGACATGACTCGAGTAAAAAAAAAAAAAAGGAAACAGTGTGGCTGGGAATGTGACTTAGTGATAGAGTGCTTGCTTAGTGTGCATGAAGCCCTGGGTTTAATTCCTCATTACCACATAAGCAGAAAAGGCCAGAGGTGTTATGGTGGCTCAGTGTTACAGTGAGCCTTTGTGACATCCAGACTATGATGACTCCCGGAACAAGGCCCCTTTGAGGAGGGGGAAATTCCCTCAGAAGAGCACAAAGACCTGGAATGTGGTCTGGGCTTAGATACAAAAAGAAAACCCTGGAATGTGGTCTGGGCTTAGATAGGAAGAGAAGGAAAGACATCTTGAATGTGTTCTGGTCAATAATACCTTGTTTACTGGAATTGTAATCATATGTAACTATTGTCTATTTGCTTCCTTTGCCTAACTGGCTTGATCGCCTGCATGTGTTTTTCAACCTTGAAAACCCAGGCCTATTGAAGCTCAGGGCTGCACTTTGCTCCTTGAATGGTGGAGTGTAGATACCATGAGGTAAATAAAATCCTAGCCCTACTAACTGTGTGTCTTGGATTCTTCTTTGAATTCGGGATAAAACACCACCGGTATGGCTATGTGTTAGAGTCTTACCATGGATGAGAGTCCCACCTTGGTGACTGGAATACAACAGCCTTGAGCAAAAGAAACTCAAGGGCAGTGCCCAGGCCCTGAGTTGAAGCCCAGGACTGCCCCCTCCCCACAAAAGAAAAAGAAACAGTGATACCAACAGAGGTATAGCAAATTTATTTAAGTAACATGAAAAAGTAATAGATTTCAGTTGTGGCAAAGACATGCTAGATATAAGAAATTCTAGGATTTTTTTTCAACTGATGTTTGATGTATTTTGAAGCAGTAAGATGTTAACAAATCCAGCTGAAAAAATGAATGCTTTTATTTAATAGAAATTGTTAGAATTGGCAATGTAGCGAGAAGCACTTTGTTTTTACAAACACTTCCCATGCTTCAAATGTGGTGGTGAGATATATAGCAACTCTTTTCAAAGGCAAAATAAGTTTTATTGTTTATTTAAGGAGTTATACAAAGGGGTTATGATTTCATAAGCCAGGTTATGAGTACAATGTGTCTTGGGTGATGTTACCCATTCCTTCACTTTCCCCATTTTCTTCTTCTCATCCCTGCTCACAAGTTACATAGATCATTTTTTTACTTAGTATACAGATGAAACCAATGACTCCATTTGTTCACTCTTTATCTCACCAATAATTAGTTGCACAAGGGGGTTCATTTTGATATCCCATATATGTATACAATGGACCTTGATAAAACTATTCTCTCTGTCAATCTCCTTCATTCACCCCCTTGCTTTCCTAATCATGTTAACAAGTTTCATTGTTTCATTTTCATAGGAGTATATGAAGTATTTTAACCACAGTCATCCCATTTCACCCTCTGTGTTTCCCTTCTTGCACCTAGCACTCACAACCTAGAGAAGACCTGTGTAGAATTCCTATAATTCAAATCTTTAAATGTATGTCAGTTGTTTAAAGGAGTTGATATATCTGATTTCACACGTCTATACTATACTTTAATCAAATTGACCGCACAGCTGGCTCTCAATTTCCATATGATCCATTCTTTGTTATTCATCAGTTTTCATTGGGTTTCGGGTGCGATCATTATTCACCAATGTTTTTCTCAATTCTGGTCCCCTTAAATAGTCCCACAATTACAAACATATAAAGGACACACATAATATACATTTTAGGATGATATGTAGGGTTCCATATATACTTATATATATGTTTATTTTCTAGAACTAGCATCTATATATGAAAGAAAACATGTTGCCTTTGTACTTGAGTACAAGTGCCTCTACTGCACACTGATTTACAATCCTTTAGACATATGTCCAAGACTGGTATTTCTGGATTATATGATAGTTTTTTAAAGAAGTATCCAGGGGGCTGGGAATGTGGCTTAGTGGTAGAGTGCTTGCCTAGCATGCATGAAGCCCTGGGTTCAATTCCTTAGCACCACATAAACAGAAAAAGCTGGAAGTGGTGCTGTGGCTCAAGAGGTAGAGTGCTAGCCTTGAGCAAAAAGAAGCCAGGGACAGTGCTCAGGCCCTGAATCCAAGTCCCAGGACTGGCAAAACATAAAAAAAATAAGTGTCCATACTGTCTTCTATGTTGATTTACTAGTTTGCATTCCCAACATCACTGTGTAAGGGGAGAAGGGTCCTCCCAGCCTCATCTTTGCCGGCATTTATCCCTGTTTGTATTCTTAACCTAAAAAGATGTTGAATTTTGTTAAAACAATAGCTCATATAATTCTCATTTTAAATTTTGTTCATTTTTCATTATATTTATTGATTTACCTAGGTTGAACCAACCTTGAATCCCTGGAATAAATGTGCCCCATCATGATGTAAGAACTATGTTTAGAATGTGATGGTGAGATATATAATACTTTTTCCTCAAGGCAAATACTTTTAAATAGTTTGGAAAGAAAATATAGTAAAAAACTAAAAAAAAGTAAGTCACCTAAGGCAATATATATATATATATATATATATATATATATATATATAGAGAGAGAGAGAGAGAGAGAGAGAGAGAGAGAGAGAGTTCCTAATAACAGTAGTGAAACAAAATACCATTGTTAATTAAGACTTGCCCTGCCAGTTAAGAAGATTGGTTCATGGTAATAGCAAAGGCAACCAAGAGGATTTCATCTCTGGGAAGCATTTGTGTCCCATCATGACTGGGGGTCAGATCAAGTTCAATGCTAGAAACAGGCAGTTGGTGTAGAGTTGCATTTGATGAACAAAGGATCAATGAGAACCAATCTTTGGGAAGTAGGAGATATGGATGACCATTCTGAGATCAGTGTTCCAATGTTTCTGTCTTAGATCTATTTCATCTCTAGTAGAACAGAGGACAGGACCTTGAGAAATTCATGTCAACTGTTCTGAAAGCTGTGCTATTTAACTTCATCAGCAGTGTCTTTATTAATTAGATTTTTTTTTCTCCTGGAGAAATGTTTCCTATTTCACAAGCCTTCTAATTGTAATTGAAATTCTACATGTGATGTTAGGTTGAATGATTGTTGAATAATGCAGCTTCTTGGAGTTCTTTCATTGTATGGCTTACTTTTCTAAAGCCTATCTTCATAATTTCTGTCCTTATTAGCATTGTTATAATCAAGTATTATGCTTTTATTTTAATAAATATAAGGACATAGGATATAACTCTATGGTAAAGTTCTTGCCTAGTATGCTTGAGGCACTGGGTTTGATTCTCAGAGCACATATACAAAAGGAAGGAAGGAAGGATAGATAGATGATAGATAGACAGAGACAGATAGACAGACAGATGGATGGAGAGACAGATAATACTGTTACCAAATTCATTTTTATGGCAAAAATACAATTGGGTAAACTTTTCAACTTTGTCAAAAATAATATATCTAAAAAATTGATGCAGGTTCAAGTTAGCTTTCATTTTTTGTGGAGTGGAAAGAAGAAAATTACAGACAAAATACAGAAGTACAACATTTTCTAACAACACCATAAGGGGGAACAAGCTATGATATCATTGTAGTGGGTCCAAGTTAGTCAAAGAAGTGGTTTTTTTGCTAAGAGCCTATAAATAGAAGAACTTTGGTACTTCTGTAAGACCTTTCTATCCAGATAAATCAATAAAAAATTCTGCAATATCCTCTTGTTTATTTTAATCAGCATAAAGTGATATTTGTGTTTACGTGTTGCAATCAAATTGGTTATTTGTTAATATACCACAATCCGAAAAGCTTGGAGATGAAAAATATAATATGGTAAAAATCCTAAGTAGATTTCCAGGATAAATTGTTGAGATAATTATACAATGTATGCTGTGTCTTTGCACATTGTCCAAAAGGAAATATATTATGAGAATGAATTGTTAGAAGTAATTGGTTTTAGATAAAGGTTATTTGAAAGGATAATTGGTTTGGTGCATTAAGGAATATGTATGGTTTCCATTAATTGTTTAACCAACTGGATACATGCAACAAGATAAAACAGTCTCCCCCACCTCTCTGGGAGAACTGTGCTGCAGATGCTCTGAGATTTTATATAGAAAATGAAAAATAGTAAAATATCTTTTTAAGTGTTCCTGTGTGTGAAGTTTACAAATATCAATCATATATTTATATTATTCAGAAGCTTCCCAGTGTTGTTTCTGCTTATCACGTGTAACTGTATTAGTATTTGTAGAATGAATAATAATTGTTCTTATTTCACATATGGAGAATAAGCTCAAAGAGATTGAGTATGTAATGGGACAATATTGAAACCTGGTCCCCTGAGCCCCTTGTCCTGCGTTTTGTCTTTCACAACACATTCCTTAAGCTATGGGAGTTAATGCTTATGAAATGGTATTGAGTAAATCAGGTTAGCTTTCTTTGCTCAGTTTGTGGCCTGTGCCAATGCACAAAGTTCCAAGAATGATTAGAGATTTAAAAGTTTCTTCCATACTTTCTGTTTTGTAGAATAAAGAGCAAATTGTTCAACAGTGGACTTTTTCTACAATAATAAGATATTGAGACAAGATAGGGGAGAGATAGAGAGCAGGAGATAGTGAGGTCCCAGGAAACACAAATGGGCAATGGACATTGAAGGAGGCTGTTAGGAGCAAGGAGTTGAACTGCTTTGGCAAGTTCTTTTTCTATAGAGATTAAAGTATTAGAAGGTTGAGAGAGAAGAATCACATTCTCATTTTGGGTGAGTTGGTGGTTCTAAGTGCGATTGATCAATTAGAATTTTTAACTTGAGGTTTCTATTCCCAATTTTTGGAATCCTCAACAGCAAGTTCTTGATAGTAAGTGTAATACACTGTGCACGTTACGTTAATGGAGGGGCAAATGCTGACATGCATTCAGATTCTTTCGGAGCTTTAAAAATTGAGAGAGCGACACATTTTCAGGTGAAAATTTCACTTGACAGTGAAGCCATGCGGCAATCAGACTGATGGATTCATCTGCAGAAAGGCTTACAAAACAGAATACCCTGGGTGAATTGTTAATTTTTCAGGTGGTGGTGGTAGGTTCATATTGATTTCTTTTTTTTTTTTTGCAAGTCCTGGGCTTTGGACTCAGGGCCTGAGCACTGTCCCTGGCTTCTTTTTGTTCAATCAAGGCTAGTACTCTGCCAGTTGAACCACAGTGCCACTTCTGGCCGTTTTCTGTATATGTGGTGCTGGGGAATCGAACCCAGGGCATGTATACGAGACAAGCACTCTTGCCACTAGGTCATATTCCCAGCCCCTCATATTGATTTTTTAAATGTAGTGGTACTGTGGTTTAATCTGAAAACTGGGTTCAGTTTGTTCAGGTTTATTTATTATTTCTGAATCATGCATTTCACTTTTTAAAAATTAATTAATTTATTATCAAGTGATATACAGAGGGGTTACAGTTTCATACTCAAGGCAGTCAGTACATTTCTTATAAAACGTGTTACATTATCCCTCATTTTTCTCCCATCTACCCCCTGCCCAATTCCCCCTTGAGTCGTACAGTTGGTTTACAGCATATTGTCTTGTAACTATTTCTGTTGCATTCATTCACCTTATAACCTTTGTCTTCCCACCTTGATGTTCCCCTTCCCTTACCTAGTTCTGATAAATGTATGTCCAATACCTAGGGTTGCATCATCAGTTACAGTGACATCAAGGGTAAAACCATAGGGAAGAAAGACAAAATAGAAAGGCATAATTTCATATAGTACATTGAAAATAACAATAATAATAAACCAGATTTTTCCGTAACTTGGAGTTCATTTCACTTAGCATCATCTTATGTGTTCATATGTACATAGCTATTGAGCTATTGTGATCTTCTGCTAGGACTACCCTAGACATGTACTAATTATTACCAGTGAGAGAAACCATAGAGTCTATGTTTCTCTGGGTCTGGATCACTTCACTTAATATTATTTTTTCCATCCAAGTCTTTTCATTTCCTTACAAATGGGGCAATACCATTCTTTCTGATAGAAGCATAGAATTCCATTGTGTGTATATACCACATTTTCTTGATCCATTCATCTACTAAGGGGCATCAGGTTTGGTTCCATATTTTAGCAATGGTAAATTGTGTTACAATAAACATAGTTGTTCTGGTAGCTTTAGTGTGGTCTTGTTTGTAATCCTTTGGGTAGATATCCAAAAGTGGGGCTGCTGGGTCATAGGGGAGCTCTATGTTTAGCCTTTGGAGGAATCTCCACATTGCTTTCCAGAGTGTTTGAACAAGTTTACTCTCCCACCAACAGTCTAGTATGGTTCAATTTTTAGTGTTTTTTTTTTTTTTCATTTTTTCCAGGTCTGTGGCTTGGGACTCAGTGCCTGAGTACTCTCCCTGACTTCTTTTTGCTCAAGGCTAACACTCTACCACTTGTGCTACAGTGCCACTTCTGGCTTTATATATATATATATATATATATATATATATATATATATATATATATATATATGTATATATGTGGTGCTAGGGAATCAAAAGGCTTCATGTATGCAAAGCAAGCAATCTATCACTATGCCATATTCCCAGCCTCCATTTTTAGTTTTCTTGATAATGGCTATTCTTACTGGGATGAAGTGGAATCTCAATGTTATTTTGATTTGAATTTCTTTTATGGCCAGTGAGCTTTAGCACTTCTTTATGTTCCTCTTGGCCATTCTCATTTCATCTTCAGAGAAGTCTTTCTTTAAGTAGTTAGCCCATTTATTAAGGAGACAGTTGTTTCTTTGAGGATTTGTTTTGGAGGAACTTGATTTTTTGACTTCTAAGTATATTTTAGATATAAGGCCCTTGTTTGTTGTATGTCCAGTGAAGATCTTCTCCAAATCTGAGGGCATTCTATTTATCTTGCAAGCTATATCCTTTGCCATACAGAGGCTCTGCAGTTTGTTGCAATCCTATTTATCCAATCTTCTTTGATTTGTTGTGTTTCTGGGCCTTTATTAAGAAAGTTTTGACCTGTGCCAAGGAACCCAAGTGTTTCTCCTATTCCTTCTTGCAATGTTTTCAGGGAACTTGCTTTTACCTTGAGGTCTTTTATCCATTTGGAATTGATTCTGGTGGAGAGTGATATATAAGGGTCTAGCTTTAGTTTGTTACAGGTGTTGAACCAATTTTTCCAGCACCATTTGTTGAAGAGGCTCTCTTTTTCCCATCCTATTTTATAGCTCCTTTAACAAAGATTAAGTGGCCATAGGTCTATGGGTTCATTTCTGGGTCTCCATTTCTATTCCATTGGTCCTCAGGCCTGTTCTTGTGCCAATACCAAGCTGTTTTTGTTACTATAGCTTTTAATAGAGTTTGAAGTTTGATATTGGTATTATTTCAGCACTGTTCTTCCTGTTTAGGATTGTTTTTGCTATTCAGGAGTCTTTGATTGTTCCATATGAATTTCTGGATTGTTTCCTCTGTTCCCTTAAAGAATAATGTTGGGATATTGATGAGCATTGCATTGAATTTGTAGATAGCCTTTGGAAGTGTTGCCATTTTCACAATGTTAATCCTCTCAATCCAGGAACATGGGAAGTTTTTCCATTTCCTTAGTTCTACTTCAATTCTTTTTTCAGGTTTTTAAAGTTTTCATCGTAGAGATCTTTCACTTCTTTGGTTAAGGTTATTTCTAAGTATTTTATGTTCTTGAGGCTATTGCAAAAGGAGTTGCTTTCCTGATTTCAGCCTTGCTGTTCTCATTGTTTGCATACAGGAAAGCCATTGATTTCGGATATTTACTTTATATCCTGCTATGTTGCCAATGTTTTGGATCAGGTCAAGTATTTTGGGAGTAGTCTATGAAGTTCTTTAAATACAGGATAATGTCATCTGCATAGAGAGAGTTTTACTTCATCTTTCCCTATTTGGATCTCCTTTATATTTGCCTTTTGTCTTATTGCTCTAGCTAGGAATTCTAGTACTATGTTGAAGAGGAGTGGAGAGAGTGGACATCTTACCCTGCTCCTGCTTTTAAAGGAAATGGCTTTATTTGAATCATACATTTCTCTTAGTCATAGGCTTCGAATCAGTTCAATGGAGATAAGTGTATATGAATTACACAATTCCCTGGATTTTGCATGGCTTATATTGTGAAAATCTGCATGAATATAGTTTTTCAACTTGAACACACACCTGTCATCTGTTTTGTGTGTGTGTTTGTGTGTATTTATGTGTTTAGTTTTGATATTTTAACACTGTAGACTACAGTGTATGAACATCTTGTTACTATTTTTAAAGAGACGATACTTACATGTACCAATGAAAAATGTTAGAAATTTGTTGACTTATGAAAATGATTCCTAATTACAATTTTAACTACTATAAAACAAACATGGCCAGATCTGACACATGGAAACTCTGACTTCTGATTTCAAAACAAGAATTAAATGCTAGGATGTGCAAAAATGGCTGAGGTAATTATGAATTCAGAATGCCAGGTCTAGATGATCTGGGCTGAGTTGACTCATCTCTGCCCTTGCCCCATTCTGACTATAGGGATGGAAATGAGATTACTTTCTTGACTTGCCTGGTACATGTCTTCCTCAGTGCATGTCAAGAGGGCATGAAACAATGGACTATTCTCTCTGGAGAGGAAAAGGTTAACCCCAAGGAACCATCCATGGGCACAGTAATTTATCTAGGATTTAGAGAACATCATTTGTGTTGCTTGCTGTTTGAAACACTCTAAAGCTAACCAAATAACCTCGACAAAGTTCAAAACATCATTCTCCAATCTAGAGCAGATCTTGTCCTTGATCTTCATTTTCCCTTTTTGGTCTTCAAATTCTCTTATAAAACAAGAGAAAAATTAGCATTAAAATCATTTCTTCTGTATCATACAGAATAACTTGAAAACAGTTATCTTGCAGAAATGCAGTCAAAAAATTGAAAAGATTTTTGGTTCTCAGAAAAAGAGATGAGGTACTGATGAAAGTTTCTCATTTTGTCTCTTTAGGTTTGGGATCTAGAAGAAAATCAAGTCTTTGCTTCCTTTAACTTTTGAAGGATAGTTTCCAGCTTCCTACCAATTCCCCTAGACTCCCTGAGACATTTGTCCTATCTATCTTATGGATAAGCCAAGATAGAAAACTTCTTTTTTCACATAATTAAAGTTTTTATTGCTAGGGACTGTGGCTTATGCCTTTATTCCAAGCTACTTGGGGGGCTGAGATTTGAGGATCACAGTTTAAAGTCAGCCTAGGCAGTAAAGTCCTTGGCACTTTTATATCCAACTAACTACCCAAAAACTGTAGGTGGAGCTGTGGCTAAAAGTGGTAGAGCATTGGCCTTGAACAAAAAAATATCTCGGGGACAGTGCCCAGGCCATAAGTTAATGCTCCATGGCCAACCAAAACAATTTTTTTTCTTTATGCTGTTGTAAAAAAGAATTCCAATTTAATATATTAGTTTATGAGCACAGTGCATCTTGGTCTATATCACTCTTTTCATCATTCTCTCCCATCTCTTCCAACCCTACTCATCCCTTCAACTTCTTAGTGCTATTTTCACATTTTCCCACTAGTCCTCTCTTCATTTCTCTACTCACTCTCCTTAGCTTCATTCTCGAACATCCCAAACTCGGGATTCCTGTTATTCATGTTGTTAGATTACAAATTAGTTGTTTAAAGGATTTGCAATATTGGAATTTTCCCCTATATGTACCATTCCATACTTTAGTTAATATATTTGTGTATATGTGCATATGGCCCTCTTTGTTTACATCTATCTATCTATCTATTTTTCTATCTGTCTATAGAGAGAGAACTTCTTTTTTTTAAGTTTTTATTATAAAACTGATGTACAGAGACGTTACAGTTTCACACGTTAGGCATTGGATACATTTCTTGTACTGTTTGTTACCTTGTCCCTCATACCCCCCTCCCCCCTCCCCCCTCCCCTGAGGTGTTCAGTTCACTTACACCAAACAGTTTTGCAAGTATTGCTTTTGTTGTTGTTTCTCGTATTTTACCCTTTGTCTCTCAATTTTGGTATTCCCTTTGAATTTCCTAATTCTAATACCAGTACACACTGTTTCCCATACACTCAGGTAAGATTACAGAGATACTGTAGATACAATCACAAGAAGGTGATACACGAACATCATCAATAGTAGAAACTACAGATACACATGGGATGTTGAAAGTAGTTTCAACTCTGATATAACAATCATTTTCATAAAGTGGAGTTCATTTCACTTAGCATCATCTTATGGGATCATAAGGGTATAGCTATTGGGCTCTTGTGATCCTCTGTTGTGACTTGCCTAAACCTGTGCTAATTAGTCCCAATAAGGGAGACCATAGAGTCCATGTTTCTTTGGGTCTGGCTCACTTCACTTAGTATAATTTTTTCCAAGTCCTTCCATTTCCTTACAAATGGGGCAATGTCATTCTTTCTGATAGAGGCATAAAATTCCATTGTGTATATGTACCACATTTTCCTGATCCTTTCGTCTACGGAGGGGCATCTGGGTTGGTTCCAGATTCGAGAGAGAACTTCTTTATCTTATATTTTTCTTAGCTAATATAAACACTGAGTAGAAATAGGACTTTTACATTTAAGAGTCTTGGAACATTATGAGGAACTTACCATGGGAACCAAACTCACCTCATTTGTCAGTACATTCTCAGAGCTTCCCACTGGGTCTTAAACTGGCTATTAGGTACAAGACATTCAATAATGAGTTTAGAGCCTTTTATATATATTCCCAGCACTTCAATAAAGCTTAGTTTAATTAGGCTCTGGATACGAGTTGTAGTTAAACTGTTCTTAAAGAAAAAGAGGCTTGTCTCTACATTTTTCTTCGTAGTCTCACAATAATACTGCTTCAGAACACTGACACTGGCTGAAAGCCTCTGATTTATTGAAGTGGAGATAGCTATCTAACTATGAGTTGTCTTTTCTCACAAACTCCCTTAATTATTTCGAGGTACTTCAAGGTGGCACATAACTAAACATTATCAGAGACTTTTACAGCCTTGGGCCTGCTATTACCATGTATTATAGTTGGCTGTAATCATTCTAATGGGCTAAGATGTTGCAACTAATTTACCCAAGGCCTGAACGCCAGAAGTGCCAAAATTGTCTGAGAGTTTTATTCTACATCCAGCCATTACAATGAGCAGGATGTATTACTTCTCATTTCTTTACAAGTGTCAGCGCAAATCCAACCATCAAACAAAAGTTGGACCTAAAAGCTTTTAGATTACAGCGATTATTACAGATTTTTACATGAGATAAAAATGTAATTGCTCTATTTCATTCCTTCTTTCTTTCCTATCCTCCCCTCAGCTGCATATTTTAGACCTTGCTGTTTTACTGCTGGGTCAGCCCCAGTGCATGAAGACACTGGTCCTAAGCCTGGGAGTTGAAGTATTCTTTTTTTCATAAGAAATAAAATGCTTGGAATTTCTCATCCAAATGGATCACAGTTTCCATTACAGTTTTCATCTTAAAATTCTTTTATATCTATGCAAACTTATGCATTTCTTATAAACAAAGGACATTTCCAGCCATATGAATTCTTACGGAGGATGAGTTCAAGGCAGCTATTCTTCACAGGCTCACTTGTTCATGGATCCATATTTCAGTTTGCTTTCTCTCCTATCTTCCATATTCGTCCATCCTTCAAATTTCTCTATTTTTCTGTAAGTCCTTAGCTTGTATATTCTAGGGTGCCATACTATAAAACTCTTTGTCAGTGGCAGAATATTGCTTGAGTTTTTGAGGTGGCCAGTGGGACCACGAGTCTCTTCCACTTGCTCAGGGAATATATACTCAAGGGATTATACTTCCATTTCCTAGATTACGGTAGACTGAGGTGTTAGTCTTTAATTCTTTGCTAAGTCTGTGACTTTTATGCTCTTTGTCCTTTTGGGGGTAAAGTTGTAAGAATATTAGTTCTCTTTTCAGGATTATTGTGAAATGACAAACATAGAAGAAAGCTTATAATGGGTTTGGCCACATCCTAAACACTCAATAGATTTTAGTATTATTAGTATTATATTTTGATACTTTTATGTAATAATACATGGCAGACATTAATAGCTTCCTAATATCCATTTTCCCAGAGTTTACCTGAACACATTTCCCAGTTTCCTTTGCAAATATGTAGCCTGAAACTGTTGCTTGTCTAATGAAACCAATTGGATATGTTTAGTGTTGCTTCTTAGAAGAGTCTCTAATTAATGAAATAAAATATTCTTCTTTTTCTTTTTCCTAAAATGCTTTTATGATGTCTAGAACCCCTGCAGCTATTTGTGGCTATTAATATAAAAGTCTTTTCTTAGTAAGGGTGAGATGGGAAAATTGATAACTTCATAGGTTATTCACAGTAACTCTACTGCCTACATTTAGACTTTAAAAAACGTGGGAGACCAAATTTTATTGTGTTTAAACTCATTTTGTGTTTTAAATTGGATTCTTTAATTCTGGGCAGCTGAAACTTGTTCTGATTGATGCACCCAGGTTATTCTAACTCCTGCTTCTACACCAGATGCTGTTTATGTGAGTTACTGAAATTATTTGTCATTTTGTTCGGTTTATACATGTTCCTTTACCCTAATGTGTTTATCTTGGCTTTTGCCATTTAGGAAACTTTTAGTGTTGGTATATTACTGATCTTTTTTCCATTTAAAAATTACTCAATTTATACTGACTTTTAGAATTGGTAATCTGCCTTCATTAACGCTTGGCTGCCAATTTTTTATCCATATCCTAATCTGTGTGTAATGTATACCAGAAAGCATTGCACATGTCATTGAATCTTGAGTCTTAGTAGTTTAAGACCACTCAATCTCCTTCTCTTTCTTCTCCTTCTCCCTCTTTCTGTTTCCCTTTTGAGATAGGGTATTGCTACATATCTGAGGTTGGTCACATTCCTTGTTCCTTCTGTCTCACTCTTCTCAATGCTAATGAAACACCTGGCTTACAGGCATGTGCCTCTATACCTGGTTTGCTCTTTCTCTTTTGAAATTCTAAGATCTTCATTCTTTAACCTTTTTTGCTATAATGTTGATTCTCTTACCCTCATTATTTTCTATTAAGTGTAGAACTACATTTTGTTTCTTCCTTTCTTTACTTTGTTAAGAATTTTCCTAATAGTATATCCCCTTAGTGTGACGGATGCTTAGCATTAGGGGTCTACCCCCTTGTTAGATATTCAGCACAAAATTTTGAGTATCTTCATTTACATATATCTTAAAGTTCAACGTACATCTGACAGTTTAATTTCCCTTAATATTTCTACTGAATGCCCTTTAGAATTAGAAGGAGAAAATTTTTACCCAATTATATAGTTTACATATGCAAATGTTATCAGATTTAATAATTATATTTCCCTAGAAATGATGAAAAATCCTCCTGTGTTTCAAGTGGATCATAAATCTTGTTGATTATATTACAGTCCTGAGTCATTTACTGTAGAGAAATTGTTATTAAGCTTCTAAACTTTAACGTATTTCTGAAGAAGATATTCATATGTTCAGGACCTGCATGTGGCTGATGATGAGGAAATCAGTTCATGGAAATTTAGAGAAAATAAGAAATCAAATGTGCCCTGGTATTTGGCAATTGTTTCTCTTTGGTCTGACTTTCATAACTTCATGCCACAAAAATAATACCTTTGAAAAGTAATATTTACTGTCAATTACAAATAAGGAAGGTGTAATATTTTCTATGACGCCTAAACATACATGTTGAGATAAGTAATCAAAATAAGGTGAGAAAGTACTTCAAATCAGCACTTAGTTTGATGAAACCCAGCCATCCACAGGCTCTAAGGGAAAGGAAAGTTGGCTATATTAAACAGACCGGTAGCAATTAGGAGTACTCGACCTACTGAATATGTTTCACAATAGAAAATCTAATAAGCATGAGAACAATAAAAGTCAAGTTCTCAAGGAAAAGAAAATCAAATTCAGGCCTCTCAATATGAATTAAACCATACTAGCAATGTCTTCCTATTTACAGTCTACGTTCAAGATGAAAGAGGATATTCACACAAATTTTCTCTATATGAGCCATGCGTAGTTGAGGGGAATGTGTAACTCACATACACTTATCTCCATTATACTGATTTGGAGCCAGGGGCTCAGAGAGATATGTGTTTTGGCATTCAGAAGCAATCAATGAACCTGAACAGCTGAATCCAAGTTTGTAGATTTAGCCACAAGTATCACTAAATAGTCAATTGGAAGGAAACAGCTTGCCCCTGCAGAGGACTGTTATTTGACGGAGATGGGGGTGGGTGGGAGAGGAACAGCTAGTTCATTCTGAATTGCATTGGAAAGCAGGGCAAGGATCAGTGGGTGGAAATTACAGGAAGGCTGATTCTGCCTCAATTTGGGCAAGAACTTTCCAACAATTATTGCTGTCTAACCAAAGAACAATCTGTCCTCTCAAACCAATGAGCAGTTGAATTCTAAAGACCTCTTCTCAGGCCTACTGTGGGAAAGGGAACCGCAATGGTGTCATGGCGTACATCAAACTTACTCTCCAGTATAAAGTTTCCCAGCATTTGGAGGAGTTGACCCTTATCTTTGAACTTTTGGGTCTTTAAAAGTCATAATCTTAAGGTAGCTTCCACATACTCTGGAATGGTGCAGTTGAAGTTCAAGGCTGATATTTCTTGTGCTGTCTTCTTTTAGTCAGATCTCTAGTCCAGTTGGCATATTCAAGAGTGGCTGAATTTGATGGGTTGGAGTTTTGCCTTCTAAAATGTTTAAGATTTATTTTCTGATTACCAGAGCTTCTCAGAACATTGTCTTTCGTTGTCTCTTTGGATGCAAATATTTCTTTTTTTGAAATCACATCTCAAATGATGCCTTTGTGTTTCTTTTAAAAGTTTCACAGTTCTCATTCCATATGTCAGAATACTGGATATAGAATTAGGATTTATGTGAGAGAATCTGGCTACTACTTTAATCTGGGGTAAAATCAAGTTTAAGCATCTGAGCATGGAATTATCCACTGCTCAAAGAGAATCCCTTTGCACATCTCACGTCTTTTGTTTTGCACTTTCGTGAAGCACAATCTCCCTTTGGATTCTGCATTTCCAAAGCACAAACTGTTTTTCTAGGAAAATTTTATACCTTGAAGAAAATGATATTCTATGTCTGAGAGTCAAAAAAATTTTTTTAACAAAAGCATTTTCCTGGGATGCCTTAGGCTTGATGTTTATGTACTGTGCAGAGTAATCTAAACTGCACTTAGGTTTTTTTCCTGAACTCAACATCAGGCCATAAAATACCCAACAACTCAATGTAACACCTTTAGATTATTTTCAGGGACTCATTCTCTATTTCATTTCCTGCTCCATCTTGAGCAAAGGGAGTCATGGTTACATTTGCCTTTTGACTTGAGTAACAAAGATATTAAAAAAAGGAATAGCTGAGTAACAATGTTTTTCAGGAATTTGTTCTACTCCCATTAAGCATTTTTTCATCCCAAAGCAGGCATACAATCCTCATTTTATTTGACATATTCAAGAAAGTCCTCATTTTATTGACATATTCAAGAGCAGCAGCTCTGAGCTTGCATCCACGGCAATAGATCAGAGCCATACTGGTAATAATAAAGATTCCTCTGTAACGATAGTAACCTAGGTGGTACAATTTGTTATTTCAGAGTCCTAAAGTGCAGGGAAGGATGAAGCTAGCCCAGTATCAGGGTGGGTGGGGGTGGGGCTGGCTTTCTCTCCATGTCATCTCCACAGAGACATACCAGGCCAGTGTGCTTACCTTCTCTTAAGGAATCCAATGGCTTTCAACATATGAAGTCCAATTAACAACCTCTTATCCTCTCTCCATAGGTTATATCAATAGAAGCTTGTGTTTATATAAATTATGATCTTAAACTGAATATAGATGGTTCAGTTTCAGAACCATGTCTGTTTCTATGGCTTTGTGATGATTGTTTTGGTTTGGGTAAACAAACAAACAAACCCCACAAAAAGTATTTACGACTTTAGTTTCCAGAATAGCTTTTGTTGAGTACTGAACTCTAAGTTGTTCTTGTTTTTACCTCCTTTATTATTTTTTACATTTAACTTTTTTCTCGTATGCATTTTTGTGGTTTTCTATGTATAGAGATCCTTTTTATGAAAATAATTTTTCTGATTTACTGTATCCTGGTGCTACTGGATACTTAATTTTCTTTGTTTGATTTTTGCAATTATGTGCTCTTTGTGTGCACAGTGCAGCTGATATTTATGCATTGCCCTTGTATACTGTGATATAGATAATTTTACTCATTAATGTAGCTTACTATTTCACAATAAAACCTTTCGAATACTGTTTAAAATTTTCTATGTTGACAATGATGCAAATAATTTTACTTTTCTATTGTTAAGGCATTTATTTAATGATTTGATTTAGTTTTCATATAGGATCTTTTGTTCCTTGGACAGTCCACATACTGTGATCCTGTCTCCACATTCCAAGTAACTGGATTACAGGCATGTGCCATTACACTTGTCTTGCTTTTGACATTAGTGTCTCTTGTTTTGATGCAAGTTGGTTTTCCTATCTCTACCTACTGCCTAACTGGAATTACAGGGAGGTATCACTCTGTCTGGCTCTTATACTTAAATTCCCTTTCCAGTAAGATAGATATAGATAGATTGAATGTTGAATAGAGAATGTGAAAAATCCTTGCTTTATTTTCCATCAAGGAGTGAAAGCACTCAGTGTTACACTATTAAATATCATGGGAGCTGCTGGATTTTCCTTGATGCCTTTATAGACAAAAGAAATTCCCTCAGGATTGCTGATTTGACTTTGTTGAATTTCTCCAAAGTATTTTCGGCAGTTAAAGTTGTCATGTAAATTTTCATTTTATTGTTAATATGATGAAATAAATTGAGGTCTCAAATTTTGAGTACTGGGATTCTAGGATTAACCCCCCTGGAGGTTTTTTTTATTATTGCTACATTCAATTTGCTAGTGTTTTGCTAGAATTCTGTATGTATCTCATGAATAATATTAGGTAACTCTTTTTCCTTTCTAATAGTGTTTCAGTCTCTTTTATTCTCTCCTTTGTTATTTTTCACTTTATAAATTAGGAACTATTTTTATTACTTTATTTATTTCTGCATTTCTGTAAACATTCTTCTAAGAATGACATACTATCTTTCTTTGTTTGATTTTTTCAATGAAATCAGTAAGGCCTAGGGATTTCTTTATTTACTTTATATTGAAATACTCTCCTTAATAAATACAGCACTAATCAGATTGCTTTTATTTCCATTTGAGTTAGATCAAGCAATCTGTTACCTTTATCTAACTTAAAATGGTTTAAGATAATCTCTTAAGATTTAACTTGAGAACCTGTGAGGTACTTTTTAATGTCAATATTTATGGGGCTTAAGAGGTATTTGTCAATCAGAATTCTTTTCTAATGTGCAAGTTTTTGCTTTGCAAATGATTTTATTTTATTTCCTATTTCATTAGTTTCATTCATCTTTGTTCCTTCTTGTTTACTTTGATTTAAGTTTGCTCAACTAAGTCTAGCATTTCAATGGTATCACCTTTTCTAAAATTAGCAGTACAAATATTCCTGTCTATAACACTAATCACATACTGCAAATTCTGATATATGGTGACTTCATGCCATTTGGTATAAAATATTTTCAAATTTTAATTATGGTGTTTTTTTTAGACAAAGGTTATGTAGAAGTCTTTAAAATTTCTACATATGAAGTTTATGGTCATATATGAATTTTCTTTAAATTTCTAAGCTTGCCAAATGGCTCTTATTCAAACAACTGTGTCATATTATAGTCCTGACTATTTTTTAGAAAAAGAGCTCTGTGGTATACTTCAGCATAAGGTCTCTTCCAGTTAATATTTCATTTGTTCTTAAAAATATATTCTGCACTTGTCAGTTGGGGAAGTCTATCAATGTAAATTTTATCAAATGAGTTGCAGATGCAGTTCATATTTCTTTAATCACACTAAATTTTTTTTCTTGGATATAATACAAGTAATTCTGAGAGGCTTGTTAAAATATCCAGCTGCTGTGAGTAGGTGTAGTGCATTCTCCTTTACTTCTGTTTATTGTGTCTCTGTCACTTGGCATACACCTGTCTATAAAAATTATGTCTTAAATGAATCAACTCTTTTAGCATCTCAGAATAGTGGCTTCTATTTTTGTTCATTTTTCCTACTTATATTTTATGTTCAATCTCTCATGCTTCGATACAAGTACTGTATTGCATAATTTCTAGTTTTCACTTTCTTGTTTTTTGTTTTGTTTTTTTGCCAGTCCTGGGGCTTGGACTCAGGGCCTGAGCACTGTCCCTGGCTTCTTTTTGCTCAAGGCTAGCACTATACCCCTTGAGCCATAGCACTTCTGGCTTATTCTGTTTATGTGGTGCTGAGTAATCAAACCCAGGGCTTCATGAATGCTGGGCAAGCACTCTACTGCTAATCCACTTTCCCAGGCCCTACTTTTCACTTTCTGATGTAAGCTTTTGTTCATGACATTATTCTTTTGTGTTTACATAATTATTTTAATACTTTTTACAATTGTGATGTATGTGTCAAAATGTGAAATATATTTCTCTAATCCAAGCAAATTTGTAAGCCCCAGATCAACAAATGAATTATTACCCACACTCCATGAGAGTCTCTGAGTTTGCTTTGGGTCACAATTCCATTTAGGAATATTAATAGTGACTAATATCCAATAGTACTATCCACATCTTTATTTGTGATCATTTACAATAGGTTTTCTTCTTTCTGAAGTTTGTTATTTCATACAGAATGAATCAGATACTAAGTATTATTTGTACTGTCTATTATGTGTGCATGTGCATTGTTGTTAAACATTGTAACAACTATTCACACAGTTCTCTGCAGCTGTGGACATACATTTTAGTACATAGGTAGACTTATACTGTGTCTATATGCTAACATATTCATTCTACTGTCCAAGGGCAACTGGAAAAAAAGTTGTGAACTGTGCTTCTGTGAATATTATTTGACTTTCATTGAAACCATCTTTAATAGTTTTGTTGGAAAATATACCCAAAAGTTGAATTGTGAAATGATTCAAAAGGCATATATTTTATTCATCACTGTCAAAAAATATTCCAAATAGTTTGTATCAACTTGCGCTTTTACCTGTTGTTGATAAGATTCCTGATAATCACTCTGTGTATGGAGGAGGGAGTGTCTATGTTTTTGGTTTGCATTTTCCTAAAAGATAACAGAAATGAGCAAAGATTTTATATAATTGTTGGAGATTTAAATGACTTCTTTTGTGCAGAATCTAATGCCTTGGTTTGATTTTCTGTTTTTTATTTGGTTATCTTTTTTTCTTATTTACTTGTAAAATCTTTTCATATTGTATAAAACATTTGTTGAGGTATATTTGGATGTATCCTTTCACACTGACCCACTAGTAATACAATCATTTAATAACATAAATTTCCAGTATTAAGATAATACAATTGATCTTAACTTTCTATTGTGGTTAGCAAATTACACATTCTGGGCTCTTTGTTTGTTTATTTGTTTTGTTTGTTTGATACCAGGGATTGATTCTAAGGTCTTGAAAAAGCTAAGTGAGCACTCTACCACTTGAGTTATGCCTTCCACTATTTTTAATATTATTTTGAGTTTGAGATAGGGTCTTTCTAAATTTAAATCTGACTACAATTTAATAATGTAACATGGAAATATGCATAAAAGTTTATATGTGAAGTCATGGCTAATCTCACTCCCTTTTTAAATTAGAGCTCTACCACTTGAGCCACAGCACCACTTTCTGTTTTCTGGTGGCTAGTTGGAGATAAGCATCTTACAGACTTTCCTAGCTGCGCTGGCTTTGAACAACAATCCTCAGATCTCCTCAGTCTCTGGAGTAGTTAGGATTACAGGTGTGAGCTACCAGCTCTGGGCTTAAACTCCCTCTCTTTTTGAAGGCACTTGAATTCAGGGCCCTGCTGTTTACTATATCCACTCCAGGGCCTTGCTCCCTAGTGCTCTACTGATTGAGCCACACTTTCTGGCCTTTCTTTGCTTTTAGCTTCTTTTTCAAATAGTTTGGGATGTGTTTCCCAGGCTGGCTTTGAACTGGAATCCTTCTATCTCTGCCTTCTGAGTTGGAAGACTCAGACCAGTGTGCCACCATAGCTGGCTTGATTTTGAGATCGGAACGTATAAAGCTGGCTTTGAACTTGAAGTCCTCCTGACTTGGCCTTCTGAGTGGTGGGATTAAAAAGTATGCAACACCATGTTCAGCTGAGGCATGTCCCAGTTTGGTTTTAGTAACCTTCTTACATCAACCGCTGCCCTGTCTGATATTTATTGGTAATCTTTGAATGTCAGAATTTTCTCAACATTTCAGTGCCAAATTTTCTGTCATTATATTTAAATGTTATGATTATAAACAGCATACTTTTGAAATTCGATATTTATTTGGGATATTCAGTTGAATTGTGTAAATATAAATGCTGACAGGGTTGGCTTTATTGTTTTCCATCTAACATAAGTTTTCAATTTGATAACTTCTTTTAATATTGCTTTTTTTCTGTTGGCTGTTTTTGAATTAGGAATACTGAATTCAGTTTGGACACTGATTAGATAACCTAGGCCATCCTGACTAACTAATGGTCCCAATTTTCTTTAGTAAGCTTTTCAGTGGGGATAGAATGTTCTTTTGCTTTTGTAGGACACATTGTAAGACTAAAATCTAATATTGATCATGATATAGTGCCATAGAGATATTTTTGATTCATTTCTGCAGGAAGAACAAGGGTTTTTCCTAGTGTTTATTCTTGTTTTATTGTGTGTGTGTGTGTGTGTGTGTGTGTGTGTGTGTAGAATGTTTAATATACTATGTAAGTTTTGAAATACCTGTGTGATCAGGGTAGTGAGTTAGATTAGGGATTACTTGCCTTGTGAGAGACCTTTTTCTTTTGCTGAACCCTAGACAGAGACAAGCTTACTGCCATTAATAGGATAATTTTTCCAGTGCATGTACTTCCTTCAGTCTTCTTTCCAATGAAGAGCTACACTTTTCCCACTAGACTGCTTTTCAGTCCCCCGCTTCAAAAACTTTATTTTGTGTTCCAGTCTCAATATTAATCTCCTAGTTCCCAAGGTCAGCCTTGAGTTTCATTTTCTATTTCTGATACCTAATAACATCAATTATTTTAAGCTCAATCATGCAACCTGAATTAATATATGTTTACTAACTTGATGCTACTAGTGGGAAAGGGTTCTGTGTTAAATCTTACTCTGCTATTTGCTATGGTGAAACTTTATTCTGTGTTTCTAGATCCATGGAATATATGAACAATCAAGTGCAATTTTTTAGTTGATTCAGAACCATTTTCAGACTCTATCCACAAGTGGATGTGTGTGGGACACAAACTTGAATCAATTTTGTGTCAGTCTTAAAGCCCATGTCCTTCCAATAAAACAATATAAAACTGGTTTAATTTTTTGTTAGCACTTCTTTTCTCTGAATATGTTTCTCTCTGTCAAGGAGGCCCTGCTGATGACTGTCAATGTTCTGAATAATCCTCCACTTTTTTTTTTTTCCAGGGGAGGGGGGGAGCCGGGGGGAGAGGTGAAACGGAACCATGGCTTTAGCAAAATAGCCATAGCAAATGCTTCCTACAGCTTTGTATAGGGCTTTCATTTCACTGGACTTTGTTGTTGATAGTTAGGATTATGAATGTTTTATTGATAAGGTAATCATCACATTGCTTTTCTATCACTTTATGGCTTTCTACTCATCGTTTTCTCTCTATTTATCCATAGGGATGTTATTTCTCCTTGAGTGACAGAACTTAGCACAATTATCAATATTTTGAAGAGTTTTGTTTATTTATCTCAATGTTTTCACTTCCCAAAGTAGACTGTAGACTAAATCCTCCTCCTCCTCCTCCTCCTCCTCCTCCTCCTCCTCCTCCTCCTCCTCCTTCTACTCCTCCTCCTCCTCCTCCTCTCCAATTATCCTGTATTGTAATCTTCACCTTAAATATGATTCCCAGGGCAAACAATCTAACACAACTTTAATTAGATAAGACATCCAATTAAGTCTTTAAGTTGAATGGGATCACTTGGGTGATGCTGGACTGTGAGGGACATGGACAGAAATACAAATTAATCATTTAAAACCCAGGCATGCACTTATCATTGGGAGGACACTTTATCTGGTTTCCTCCTGTTTCTGTTATGATATGGTTATCTGTAACGTTCCATGTGTTGGGGGCTTACACTATTCATTATTAAAACAATCACTGTAAATCCTGGGTGCCTACACACTTACCTCATTTACTCTTCATGATACGCTTTGGATGCCTGTTCTACCTGACTCATGCATGAGGCAGGAAAAAAAAGACACATATATTTTCTTCTTGATTGCCTATTGACTGGTAAACCTGAACTTTTCATAGCTTTGAGTAATTTGTTCTCTTGAAATTTGAATTCTTGTATATGAGGTTTGAAATTTTGGCTCCAAAATTATTTTCTAAGTGTAGGCTAAGTTTCTTTCTATTATGTCCTCCTTGTGATTAATATTGTATATTTCAATATTGTATATTGCAATGGGTGATGCAAAAGTAGACGTTTTATCAATTGAGTTGTTAGATCATCTAATAACGGCTAACAATGAAGTATTCTAACTACAAAATGAGGATGACCCAATTTAATTGTAAATATTTTTTGCTAATATTGGAGGATGAATATGGTGTCTTACACTTGGAAGGCAGGTACTGTCCTGTATTACCTGAGACAGATCTCCATCCAGTTTGTGGTCTTAATCGTTTTGGAAATAATGTCAAATTAATGACAGAGCTAGCCCAAAGGATGATCTTCCTATGTATGCTGTTCACATACCTGGAATTTCAGATGTACACCACCACACCAAGCTATTGGCTAAGTGGAGTCTTGTTAACTTTTTACCCTGGCTGTCCTCAAACCTCAATCGTCTTGACCTTTGCCTTCAGAGTAGCTGGAATTGTAAGTATGAGCAACCATGCTTGACTATAAAAACTAATCATTTTAAGAATAAATGTAATTAGTTGGTTCTAGGATTCAAAAGCAGACTATACTGAGTATAAACATTGAAGCTTGTTTGCTGAAAAGTATCTGTCAAAATTTGGAATTGAAAGTAAGTGGGTGTTTTTGAGGCAAAAAGGGAGTTCATTTGCAACCACCTATAAGAAAAAAGGCAAACGCTGTATGTCATAGAGGTACATGTATAAAAATAGAATAATAAGGCAAAAATTGTAAATAAAATGAAAATAGGGATCAGATACAGAATAGGGACTTATGCACTGTGCAGACTACTAAGACAGTGTGGGTCCAAAGTTTTGCCCAAGAATGCAATGTGAAGTCAGAACTATAAGACAGAGAAAAAAATATGGTACAAATTCTGGAGAGTTCCAATCAGAATGATTGTAAAATGAGAATTAGGTGTAAGCATGTATTTAAATCATTAAGCATATTACCTATAACAGAGTGGGGACTGACTTTCCATTAGCTTACCCTCTGCTTATCTCCATTTGCTTCACCATACTGACTTTCATATGTTGGGCCTTTACTTCTCAGAATGGGGTTCATGTCTATGAGGACTTTTATGGCCTTCTTATTTGTCTACAGTGTAAGGACTGGACTAAGAGTTAAGAGTATGGTGCAAACTTTTGTGAGAGACTGTTGAGAAAAGACTCATTAGTTCTGACACCAGGTCATTATAAACATATTGAAACAGGAAGAAGGAACTTTACATGTATGGCTGGATAACACTGAGCTCTGCTCTGCTGAGGAAAGAAGGAGAATGGCTAGCTGCCAGATCAATTCCCCTTGATGGTTCCCAAGAAAGAAGCACACAAAGAAGAAAATGCCAGGCAAATCTCACACCATTTGTTACTAGAAGGATTTCCCCTTACCAGTGCTTAGCCAAGTGTAACTTGTAAGGATACTTATAATGAGACTAAGTGGCTTGCATTCCTGTGGGAGCCGGCCTGGATTCTGATGGTAATGGCTCTCTGTATCTTCCACAGGGTTAAACAGGATTAATACGGAAACAAAGCAGGTCAGGAGAACTCTACGCAAAAATGAGCAAATTAGGTATCCTAAATGGGAGATGCAAGAAGGAGAAATCATCTATCAAATGAGGCCAGTTCATAGCATAGTGGCCAATGCCTAATCAAACTTTGGTCCTCCTCTATCTATACAGATTTTAAATCAGTTACTTCAGTCCTGCAAGTTATACTGGGTCCCTTGCCTTCTCAGTCAGGCACAACTTTTCTAACTTCTCTCAATCCAATTCTTCATTTGTATAGCAACCATGTTTTTCATTGTAGGAGTTTCTCAACCATACCCTAGAGGGAAGAATTGTGTCCTGTGATATAGGATGTTCACAGTTAATATTTTCCATGTGATTGACTGGAAATATTTTTATCCATTCTATCCAAGAATCCTTTTCCTGTTTTTGTAATATACTAAAAACTTAGTTTCATGTCTCCAAATTCAAAGGCATATCATTTCTTCTTCAGGTTCCTCATTTCAATGTTTTTTTTTCTTTTTTTTTTTTTTCTGGTCTGAGGGCTTGATCTTAATCACTTGGCCTTGGCTCTGTTCCTGGACTCCTTTTGTTCAAGGCTAGCACTTTACCACTTGAGCCAGAGTACCACCTCTGGCTTTTTCTGTGGCTAACTGGAGATAAAAATTAAGTTCCCCCAATAGAAATCCTCAAAGAAACAACTTCCCACTTAATAAATGGGCTAAAGACCTAAAAATGAACTTCTCAGAAAAGGAAAAGAGAATGGCCAAAATGAGAATGGTGCTCAACATCCTTGCCCATAAAAGAAATGAAAATCAAAACAACATTGAGATTCCACCTCACCCCAGTAAGAATTTCCATTATCAAGAAAACTAATAACAACAGAAGCTGGAGGTGATGTGGCCAAAAGGGAACCCTACTACACTTTTGGTGGGAGTGTAAACTGTTCAACCACTCTGGAAAGCAATGTGGAGGTTCCTCAAAAGGCTAAACATATAGCTCCCCTATGACACAGCAACTCTGCTTTTGGGTATCTACCCAAAGGATTGCAAGCAAGACCACACGAAAGGTACCAGCACAATTACATTCACTGCAGCACAATTTACCATTGCTAAAATATAGAGCTCAGTAGATGAATGGATCAAGAAATTGTGGTACATTTACACAATGGGATTCTATGCCTCTATCAGAAAGAATGACATTGCCCCATTTATAAGGAAATGGAAAGACTTCGAAAAAAGTCATATAAGAGAAAGTGAGCCAGACTCAAAGAAACAGACTCTATGGATTCTCTCATTGGTAATAATTAGTACATGTATAGGATAGTCCTAGCAGAAGATCACAATAGCTCAACAGCTATGTCCATATGAACACGCAAGATGATGCTAAGCGAAATGAGCTCCAAGTTATGTAAATAAGGGGTTTATCATTGTTGCTGTTATTTTCAACATACCATGTGAAATTATGCCTTTTTGTCTTTCTTCCCCAGGGTTTTACCCCTGATGCTACTGTAATTGATTTTGGTACCTTGGGTATTGTATATACGTTTATCAGAACTTGGGAAGGGAAGGGAAGGGGAACATCAAAATGGAGAGACAAAGGGTAAAAGTTGAACCAATATAACATCCATACTTACAAAAATATATATTGTAAGTCAACTGTACAACCTGGGAGATGGTGAGGGAACTGCAGAGGGGGGAAGGTGGGAGAAAAATGAGGGAGGAGGTAATAAGTTTAGTAAAAAAAAATGTACTCACTGCCTTACGTATGAAATTGTAACCCCTCTGTGCATCACTTTGACTATAAATTAATTATTTTTTTAAAAGAATCTTACAGAGTTTCTTACCCAGGCCGGCATTGAACCATGATTCTCAGATTTCAGCCTTCTGAATGGCTAGGATTTCAGGCATGAGCCAATGACACCCAGGTATTTCCCTGCATTTCTAGTTCCCATTTCATTTACAACAGAGAAGCAAACTCAGTTTTCCTGAGTTCTGCATTTACAGTCTTTTTTCTTTTTTATCTTCTTCCCCACTAAGGCCATCCTGTGAATATTTTTTTTTAAGTTAAGCATACACCTTTGCTAAACAAAAAAAATCTAAGGGAAAGGTTTTGCTTTGCTCTTACGTATATTGTTCTTTACATTTAAGATGACTTTTTCCATACTTAAGAGGCAGAAAATCAATATCTATTGATTTCATCAATGCTGATATAAAAGATTTCCTTAGAATTCTTGGCACAAACAGAATATTAAAAACACACAGAGACACTATAATATGTAATAAATATAATATAATGTAATACTTTTTCAGTGTATGAGTGGTGACATCAAGCAGTGACATCAACATAGACTCAAGTCCTAGAAAGTATTCCTGGAAAGAAATAGGGTTTGACATGACAACACTCCTCTTTGCAAGAATTATTCCAACGGATACAGTGATATTAATATTTTAAAATTGAGTGTTTTTGATGTAGTTTAGGAAGAGGAAAACTTGAGAAGATCCATGGACATGTTAGAGAATGTAGGTGAGAAATGGAGGCACAGTCAGGTAGGGAGGGACTCCAGGTTTCCATAGAGAGGGAACCTTTGGCGGTAACTGAAGCTCCATTTATCTCAATTGAGAAGCAACTTTACTTAAACAACCTCCAGGACCTCCAGCAACAAGAAAGCTGCAAGTTCCTGATGCCAAACTGGCAAGTATAGAGCTTAACATAAATGCACCCTGGGTGTTCTCTGAAGGGACAATTAGAAACAAATCATTAGCGTCATAGAAAGGCTTTCACTCCTAAAATACTCTGAACAGTTCCACACTTTTGAGACTCTTGGTGTGTACAGTATGGAAGTGAGTGAAGGTTTAAGTCTTTATTTGCTGTTAACACATACTGCCTAAGAAATAAAATGATCCCTAAGTATGATTTCTGTGTATAAACTCCTTGTAGTGATTTTTGAGCTCGCAATAGGTTCTCTAAACTTCTATTAAAATATCAATAGTATTTTTCAGAGCTTAAATTGAGCGGTGATTTTATTTCAGGCTGATCCTATAAAGCACTTTTCTTCGAAGATTCTCTTGTTGTTGCTAAAAATGAAAGCCATTCAAACGAGCAGTGATTGAAACAGTGAGAAAGAAGGAGGAAAATCAATACTGCATTTTCCAGGGCACTATCTCTGCTTTTGAAAAGAGACCATTAATAACATGCTTACGAGAGAGGCAGCCAGTTGCTCAAAGTGCATTGAGGGGTGAGCTGAATGGACAAATTTCTGGGAAGCCTCTTGAGAGGCTGCTGAGAAGTGAAAGCTCTTGGGTGGAATCTCCCCCACATGGGCTCAAAGGCATTCTGAGGATCTAGAGGAAATTTCCCTCAGTAATTGGGAAGTATTTCCTTCTATTGCAAAGGAACATCAGCAAAGACAGGGCTAAGAGTGGCATGAGGACATTGGGAAATAAGTATCAATCTTAGTAATACCACAAAATCAAAAGACTAAAGTCATGAACAGAAAATCCCTTCCCTCACCAATGAGCCATCTACTACCTTGTCTACAATCAGCCTCTATTTCTCCCCAAGTTTTGCTTCTGCTCCATGCTGTATACTAGAGACAAGAAAGGGTCACTTTTAGAGGAGAACATATCTGTGGCTAAATTTAGGAGACTTGGAATAAAACGCATTTTAAAAAATAGTGTGGAGGAGCTGTGGCTCAAGTGGTCGAGTGGCCATTCTTGAGCAAAACAGCTAAGGGACAGCATACTGACCCTGAGTTCAAGTCCAAGTATGGACATAAAAATAAAACATTCAAATGGTAATTAATTGTTATTTCCTATCAAATATGATCATTTGGGATAAATTATGTTTTGAAAAATATTCTGACTTGTTAAAGGAAGAATTTCAACTCATTAAAAAATGCCAAAGATTTTGAGAGTGTAGAAGGGAGTCAAAATCAAGATTGAGAAGAAGAGTGATTGGTAGAAAGTATGATGTGGACCTTTGATTGAAGAGAATACAGTCCTACTTTTTTACAGAGTGATAGAGAAAGTGGCAAAAATGACAAAAAAAATGACAGAGACCCTGGTTGTGACCCACAGGAAATATGTGGTAGGCTGGTGATTTCCTTCTGAGATTTAGAAATGATTCTATCAGTTAAAAAAGAAATGAGTGTACTGTCTTCATGAGCATGAAACTATTCCCATAAGAGTCTTCTAGAATCTATCAATGGATATACATTTGAATTTCAAAAATGGAATATGTTTCAATTCACTGCTGACACAGTTTATTATGGACAGGTAAGATATTTCTTTTTAGTTCCTAAATTGGGCCTCAGAATCCCAATGTCCAAGAATTCAAATGCCAGACCAGCCCTTGTGGAATCCTCTGGTTCACTTTATGCCAACTGTCACTTCTTTATATTTTAGTATTTCAGTAACAAAATGGATATGACTTTAGTACTCAATTTATGGCATTGTTAAGAGGAGAAAATTAGATAGCCAAAGTTGCTTTGTCTGGACACCAACATGTGTGTTCCTAAGCAGACTCTTCTGTAGTCTAGTCCATTTCAGCCAATGGTAGAGCCTCTTTTTCAGTTGCTTCAGGAAGAAGACACAGAATAAACAAACAAAAACTAGCACTGGACCTCTACCTCCAAAGGGAATCAATAAAAGGCAAAGTCCATCATTGTGTCTCCAACTTTGCTTCCTGCTCTTTGGTTTATCTATTATTTTCTTTACTAGCCAATTTGGTCTTTGATTTCCAATGAGTAAACTGGGGACATTTCTTTCATTTGGAGATGACTGTTTGAGAAGTGAACGAACTTGGAGAAAACATGCAATTAATTACATGGAAGAATTTTGCCTCATTACTTATGTAATCAGAAATACACACCCATTAAAAAAAAGAAATAAACACCCCTGACAAGAAGGGGAAGATTTAGAAAGACAAAAATATAGGAGTTTTGTAGAGAGCCACCTAATATGATTGCCTGGAAAAATCACCAACCTAGTTGAAAATCGAAGACGAGGAAGAATGTACATATTGAGCTGCAAAATGGGAGAGGGGAGTGGGGTTAATATGGAAGAATGAACAGCAGCATCACAGATGAGTAGGAGTCCTGAAAAGAAAAGAGCAAAGAAGACCCTTGGGACTCCTGTGTTTCTATAGATGTTGGGCAGAGTGTCAATGATGTAACTGAAAAAGTATCAACAGTTCATAGTTGTAAACTACTTAGAAAAAGGAAAAAAATAAACAAAAGCAATAAACCTCAGTGTCCTACATTTATATAAATTAAGTGTGGAGATTCTTGTGCCTGATACTAAAATGCTGAAGAAAAAGAAAGCCTTAACAGAAATAGTAGGGACAATTAACAAAACAAATATATCCATAAAAATTTGATATCTTGAGCTTGATCTTAGAAGAGAGAAATTGAGTAGATGAAAGTGGACACTATAAGTAACTTCACTGCTGAAAGGAGACACTGGGGCCTCTCACTCAGACTGTGGGTCATCAGCTTTGAAAGGCGTATTCTCAGTTAGGGACTGGGATGGATCTCATGCTAGGACTTCAGCAGGGAGTGGCAATGGCAGACATGCATATCCAAAGGACTATTGGGAGTGACTGCTACAAGAACGGTTTCATAGACTCTAGCTCTGCCTTCCTGACAATTTTCAGCTCTCAGGAGGGCAAAGACGGCAATAAGGAGCACTGCTCCTCTGAAATTAATTTTGACTAACTTGGAAGAACTGCTTGGTGAAGCAGAAGTGACAAGCTCCCTGGGAGAAAGTGACCATGTCATCTTAGAGTTCATAATAAACTAGGAAGGGAAGGCTGGTTATAGGAGACCTAAATCACAGATACTAGTCAGAGAGGCTCAAAATTTTGAAGGAAATGTGATCCCTGGAAGAGAATATAAATGACTATACATGTGAGAGTGAGAAAGAAGAAAAACTGATTTTCAGCTTAGCAATTGGTGTATTAAGTATATACATTAGTTTCATATATTTAGTATATGTGTAGTATTCATTATGAAAATACTACATTTGCATTTATATTTCAGAGTGGTTCAAGTTACATGTAAATTTTCACAGTAAATGATCTGAGATAGGCATTATGCTTTCCTGTTCATAAATGAAGTAATTGATTCTGTGATGAGGGCATTGAATCAAGGTCATTGAGTAGAAAAGTTGGTTCTCATAACGACATCTTTTCCTCTGAAGAGACTCTTCTATTTCTACAAACAACATTACCTCTCAGCAATGATTTTATGGCCACCAAGAGATATATTAGAAATAAAAGCAACATACAAAAGATACTAAAGTACGACATAAAATGATAATAAATTGTCATGAAGATAAGAAAAACCGAAATGAAGTTGGGCTTATTCCATGGGTAGTTAGCTGTTAAAAAAAAAGACTCTTAAATCTCTAAACAGACAAGATGAAGAACACACAGAGAAGAAAGTTGACTGCTTAAGAACAGATTGTGCCATGCTAATAAATATCAGAGCCAGCAACATTGTTCAGCCTCTGTATTCCATTCAGGAAGAAGTCCTTATAATCAGATAACCTAAAACAAATATCATGGTGATCAACTTAAACATCAAGCACAGAGTAAGAAAGTATTTAATGTCATTATATCTTTAGAAGAATTCAAATTTCCTGACCAAATGAATTAAATCTAGGAGCATTAAAATAATTTGAAGTTATAATGATAAAATCCTTATGGAAGATCCCCGAGTAATAGTGGAGAATACAGTTAATATCAGGAAGCTTGATTTAAGGAAAAAAATCACATATTAAAAATATTGGTGGACTGAGTCATGGAGTTCTGTAAAATACAGACAAGGAAGGGAATGAAGTTCAAGTAAACCTTAGGTGGAAATGCTGAGCAACTAGGAAAGGAATGGTGGTAATTGTTGGAATGATTAGGTCTCTAAAACTGTGGGTATTTCAAACTTGTTCTCTATTAATTAAAATAATGTGATAGAGTTTTAAAATTGGTAATAAATTTTTTCCTCATTTCTAAGATACAAAGGAAAGAAATTATTTCTAAGAATTCAGTATGAATGGTTCACCTAACCATCTAATAACTACAATGAGTTCTCATTCGTAGTTATCACAGAAACTTGTGGGTTTTTAAAGCATTCTCTCAACTTTTATCCAAGGAGTTATTGTACTATTTGAAGGGACCTTAATAAATAAGAAAATAGCCCTTAAAAGATTTATTTTATTTTTTAAATTTTATTTTTATTATCTTTAAGGAGGTATAAAAGGGATGTCATTGCAATACGACAGTTTGTGAGTACAGTGCTTCTTGATTAATGTTACCCTTTTCATTATTTTCCCTTGAAAGACTTTTGTTACATTTCAGAAAATAAAAAGGACATAGACGAAAGTTTCAAGGCATAAGAGTATAGATACTAATTCATCAAAATTAAATACATTTCTTAACCAGAGAAAGACCACGTAATATACTAGCAGAACTCAGAAGCACCTTCCTATTCCTTCGTGATGACTGCCCTTCCCAAGGAGAATAGCAGCCGCTGGAATGAATGTCTGAACTTCTTATCATTCGTACTTAATACAATTTGAATAAGAAAGATATAGACTTCTGTGTCTGTTTTTGGTTCATCATTATATATAGCCAACTCAGCTGTGTTGCACCTGGTTTAAATCGTGTGTTTATTCTCATGGGACCATAGTTGTCCCTCATGCATTTATACACAATTGATAAAATATTATATACACTCGAGTTGTATTTCCAGTTTAGGCAACTAATTGCACTGCTATGAATGTATGTGTACAAACTACCAATGCTCACAGGGCATAAAATATATAACTGTCATAGTTGACTTTCCATTAGAAACTGAACTCATGTTTTGTAACTTTCCAAAATAGTGAAAAAAGACTGTTATAGGGAAAAGCTGACTAAATTCTCAAGGATGTATTTTAGGAGAAACAGGATAATGTCCAAGAGTATCTTATTATTATCAACTTAATCTTATAATTATCCAAAATACTTACTATTTCCATCTTTGATTTAACGTGTGCTGATATTGTCTCCAGGAGAAGCAGTTTTATTTTCCTCAATTTAAACAATGTGGGTCATGATAGAGACTTGCTGTGGGAAGGGGAAAACAACTTAGAGAAACTTGGAAGAGTTTACATTAACAAGTGATTAAGTTTAATATCATGAGTAATACATATCAACATCATGTACCCGCTGAACTTTGGCACGAAAAAGGAAGTAACAGAAATTCCATCCTGTGGAACCTAAGACTATACTAAAATGAGAAAGCAATGAAAAAATTCAAATTGAGAGTTAATCTTCACAAAATTTCTCTTCAGGTCGTGTAAGTCAATAAATGAGTAAGAAAAAAACAGACTGGAGGAGACACAGGTATATTAGTGCCCTGGTCAGATCCTGGAAGGTAAAAAGTACATTAGGAGAAAGTGAGTCAATTTCAAATTAAGTTTGTCTTTTAGTTATAGCTCTCAAGTCAAAGTTAATTTCTGAGTAGGAGTATGAATGCAATATGGCCATGTGAGATGTTAACATTGGCTGAAGTGGGTTAAGACTACAGGGGAGCTTAGTAACACTTCTGTAAACCTTTGTTCAACAGAAAAGTTTTAAAAGGAGAGAAAAAAAAACAGGAAGAAAATTTTTATACATTTCCTTTTTCCTGAGAAGTAAGTCAGAGGCAAGTGTCTATGTTTGTGTGTGTATGTGTGAGTGTGTGTGTGAGAGAAAGAGAGAGAGCAAAGAAGAGAAGAGAAAGAGAAGACAGAGCAAGATGACATAAGAAAATAACAAGTTGTGTTAACATGATGAATTGTTTTTCACTCTGCTGTGAAATCTCCAAGTAAAACATGTGAGCAAAGTTATATTAGAACAATAGTAATCACTTCATGAATGCCAAAAATACTAAGACACAAAAAAATCCTCTAGTAGTGTGAACAAATTGTGATTAAAGTTAACATTCATTTTTAAGAAAAACTGAGTTAAAACCCCAGGCTAGGATTGGCTAGAGCAAAGGGAGAATTTTCCAATCAGCAGGATTTTCAAGAAAATCATTAAAGAAGGATTACTTGGTAAGATGGGATATTTAAGAACTATTGTTTGAAGCATTGGGACAATTAACAAAGAAAGCTTCTTTTGTGGACAAAACTCATTATTCAATTACAAATATCCCTGGTTGTTGGATGACCGTAAAGCTGAGTGAGATGTTATTTTAAGTACTTTATATATCCTTCCAGCCTCTCATGATTAGACTGTTACAGCAAAGGAGGCCTTGAGAAATACAAAACTAATAAATGTCCGAATCTGAGTTTGAATCCAGTACTACTGGAAACCAATTTCATACTTCCTGATGTATCCTGTATCTAAATTGATCTTTATTTCTCCCTCAGAGTCAACCACATTGAATCAATAAATTTCATAGGAGGGCCTCAATTTCCAAATTGCTCTTTGCCTCTGTAGCCTATAGAAAAAGATGATTTTCCAATAATAGATACTGATGTTGAATCTTAAGATAATAATGTGAGATAAGAATTATCCAAGTACTTGGTGACTCAAAGTACTTAGAATTGTTAAGGTATAATTTTTTTTCTAACAAGGGAGCAACTTTAGGTGAGCAGAGGGGGAATTTATTGTGAATAAGAAAGTTCCTAGGTCTACATAGAGCTTTGAGAGAAGGGCAGAGACCTTTAGATTAAAGAAACAATGATTCGTTAGTGACTAAACTAAACAAGATCCTATACTATTAGATGCTGTTTCTGTTACATGTCAGGGATATTTAGTCTCCCGTAAAAATTGAATCTACTGATCTACAAGGGTAAATTCCTTTGCTTCTTTTCAATAATAAAATGAATGGGTGGCATGTAACTGTGGAGATGGATTTTTTTTTCTATTGCATCTGCTATTAAAAATTAAGATTCCTTTAAGAGCTAAAAATAATTTTTTAAAGCCATGCCTTAGTACTAAGTAATTAAAATATACAACTAAACCTAAGTCATATGAACTGAGATGAATTAGAATCAATGTCTTTTTGATTATGTACCAGAGCTGCTTGAGAATAAACTAATGAATATACTGAGTATATAGGGCCACTAACAGATGATTTTAGTGATATTTCGTCAATTTAGCACTCAAAGCCCTGGAATCTGAATGTCTGTGTGGCTAATAACTGTTCTAATATTTAGGAACAGCTTCTGGTCTATCATTCTGGCAGAAATCCTTTTGAGATAGAAAGTGATGAATATAAGCCATGAAGAAAGGGAAGAATGGAAGCCCAGCATCATTGACACCATACTTTGATGTAGAATAAAGAGAAAACATGCCTAAAATATCTGATTTTTCCCATGAACATCTACTGCGAAATATATTAAAATTCACAAGCACAACTCTTGTGAATCACCTAACAAAATGAATGAATTTTTGTTCACTTACAGTGTTTTATAAATAGGAACAACCAGCAATTCCATTCATCGACTTTCATATTCAATCTCATTTTCATCCTCAGTTCTCATATCCAACCAATTATTGAAAACCGTAAATTATATTCATGAAAGAGCCCTGAAGTGATCGCCTTTCCTTCTCTATTACTGCAACTACATCAGAAAGGATAATCTGCAATCAGTCATTTGTGGCTACTCTTATTTCTCCAACATACTCTACCCCACCTTACTAATATCTCTCATCAATCCTTCAGCCTATGAATCTACAGAACCTAATCACTTTCATGCTCTGCGAGAGTATAAAATATGTTACCAAATGTAGTCCTGTTTACTTAGCACCATATCATACCACTGCCTTACTCTTCACTCAAAATCCACTGATTTTTCTCAGTATCTTGAAACTTCATGTATACCGTGATTATTGTTACTTTATATTTTGTAATTCTAGACCCAACTAAGTTACAATGCTCTTACTGTATTTGCTCCACATTTAAAGTCCCAGTAATTCATAATTTGATTTGTATTCTTAAATCCTTTCTCTCAAAAACCACCACTAGTTTACTGCTGATTCCCAAACAAGATATTTATACTTAAATTTCCTATTGGTACATTAAGAAGTGATCTCCTTCATGTTCACAACACTTTCTATGTCCTAGTGCTTTTGAGTCTTCCTTCTCCTTATATTTATATTTTGTGCAAGTTCTACTTCAGATGACAAAATCTTAAAGAAAGGAACATGAGTCATCATTGCATTTAAAAAGTGACCGTTTAGCATTTCACCAATAGGAGGCACTCTGTAAATATGCAGTAAGTCATAGTGGCTTTGAGTAAACTGAACAAAAGCAGATGTCATCCTTTTGGCACCATTTCTTATGGTATAATAAGGACTCCTTCTGTTTACACATAAAACAGAAGAGTTTAATCACCCAAGCAATTTTTAACTTGATAATGAAGGCCATAAATTAATTTGTAAGCAAAAGTAAAGAAGATGGGATGAAATGTAAAATAAAAAAATATAATCAGAATCTTCCCAGGAAACAATATTCTTGACACCAAATCATGACATTATGGGGCTCAGTTGTTTATTTGTTTCTAGGGCATCTCCTTGTTTTATGTCCCGAATAGCATTTCCCTAAATAAAACGGCATGAAACAAAATGCCATTATGATTTCTGACATTCATTTCCAGTGAAGTTCCTGTTAGGTTGTAGCCATAACTATGATGGAAGGGGTGTGAGGAGAGCCCGCTGCAGTAATAACTGTGTCTTCATACATCAAGCTGGGAGATTACAGGAGGAAACACATCTACATAGAACAGGAAACTAACTGGAGGGGTACCACTCACCAGGAGAGTTAAAAACTGGATGGGAAATGATCTGAATGGGACTGTTCTGATGGCTGCGAAGTTAGGGAAAAGGTAGGTCACCTCTTATGCATATAATCAGGAAATCTAAAGTATTTTTTCCTGTTGTATAACTGCTTCTCACAGGCACAGTAGGCATTGTTCTGTGTTAGCAGCTTACTTATGTACCCCAGAAAGGCGAATTTGTTTTAATACATACAAATATCCTTATTCTCAAGGATGCATATAAATCTAAAAGCTCAAGAGTAAGACACCACCTGGTGGAAGAGAAACCCCTGACTTCTAAAGAGAATGTCATTGTCCTTTCTCTTCATTCAATTGCTAAATCATTTAAAAAAGAGGGGTTTCTAAAATACTCTCAGATTATTCCATGATTCTCCTACTACCTGGATATGTGTATATATATGTATATATATACATATATGTATATATATATATATACATACAGACACACACATATATATGTGTATATATACATATATATATATCCAGGTAGTATATATGTGTCTGTATGTATATGTATATATTTACACACACACACACACACACACACACATATATATATATAGAGAGAGAGAGAGAGAGAGAGAGAAGGAGATGTTTTTGCTAATCCTGGGGCTTGAACTCAGAGCCTCAAGCACTGTCCCTGGCTTCTTTTTGCTCAAGGCTAGAACTCTACCACTTGAACCACAGCACCACTTCTGGCTTTCTCTGTATTTGTGGTTCTGAGAAATCAAACCCAGGGCTTCCTGTATGTGAGGCAAGCACTCTACCACTAGGCCACATTCCCAGCCCCTTACCTGGATATTTCTTTAACTCATAGCTCCCATTTTCTAGTCTGCTAAATGTACTTTCTGCCTTCAATATTGACTTCATCTAACAGAATATCACTTACGATTTGAAATATCCACAGGGCCCTGACTTTAATATATTTACATATTCTCTGCTGCCTAGAGACAAAAGTTCAAATTGTGCCCAACTACTCAAGGCTTGTTAATCTCTTATCTTTCAAAATTTCCTTTCTTGCCTCCTGTTCACAGTTCCTCTAGATTATTTTAGATCCCAGAAACATTGATCTACTTGTTTTTTCAGACACAGCATATTCCTTCCTATCTTCTTAACTCCTAACCAAACTCCCTCCTATAGCCTAAACGAAGAATGGCAATAAGACAGAAACTTAAATATGAGTTATAGCTTGCCTCTGCTTGTGTATGACTTCTTCTCATTTATCTTACTGAAAGTTAATGTTCTTACACAGGTCTAAAGAGCTATAGCCCTTACCCTTACTATCATTCTGACCTTATCTGTTGTCACTTTTACATATTTTCTTGCTGTTCCTTGAACTTGAGCAGTAGACTTTCCTGGGGGCATAGGCAATGGCTTTTCTCTTTGCTTGGAAGTCTCTAGATCGAAATAATATCAGTGGCACCATCTCACAAGTCTTCCTTATCTATCTACTGTAAAGACCTTTTATTACAGAGTTAACCCTCCTTATCCCAGGCATAGAATATATTTATGTTTAAGGTTCATCTCTCTGCCCTCAGAATATGTTATCTCATCAAGCTGATGGCCAATTTTATTCATGTCTTCAGACAATCAATTAAAACACTTAGCAAATACCATTGGCCCAACATTTTTTTAAATGAAGAAGCCTTTTTCTTTGCCTTTTTAAATGTCTACCTCCTTAATCATTATTCACTACCACAAAATACAAACCACACATTACCTTTACTATGAAATCTCTTTCCCAAAGAGTTAACTATTCTTTTATTGCATTGCTACTCTGTCGTGTGTGTGTGTTGCTATAAACTTGTGACTTACTTTGATCATCTCCAGTAAGACTGAAATCTTAGAAGAAGAGATTGCATGTGTGTTTTTTTCTTTTTCTTTTTGGTCAAATGTAATGATTTGTGGATATGGTTAAGCAGGGAACAGATTGTTTCAAACGTCTGATTGATTGACCGAACCTGTAACAGTTACCTTTTCTCCCTTTCTGAGAACCTCATGAAATTACAGAGAACTAAGAAAAGAGCATGGCCAGAAGCAGTCTTTCTAGCTGTGGATAATCAGTGCAATCCCATGACTCCTAAGGAAACCCAAAGCTGGGGCACGTAAAAGGGCTGCGAAATGGCCACCAAGAATCTCTGTACGGCAGACATCTATCCTGAAAGGAATGGGCAATGTTTTAGTGAACCCCCAAAACAGGGCCATATTCAGAAACCGTGATGACTGTAATGTACAGAGCACTGGGCTGGCCTTAGGGGACAATGGGGAATAAATGCCAGAATATTTGAGGCCACCGGGATGCCAACAATGAGTATCTGTTTCTAATTAGCTGCCAGATCTTCAATAAAAATCTGACTAAGTGATGGGCAAGCATAGGAAAGGCCTTTGTAGCTCTTCCTAGAACAATTAACATGCTAGATAGTTGTGTTTTGGATTCTAGCTTTCATGTGCTATGATAGGCACCTACCTATGTGTACAGGGAATTGTGAAAATGGAGATTTTAGAAATCATGGAGGCATTTGAGTAGTGAGGGTGAGAAAGGCTCCTACCTTCTCCTAGTGTGGGAACCAATTATTATCACCTTTATTAGCTGCTATCTTACCAGTTGCTAATCTGTGGAGTCAAAATGCTTACTCTTCTATTGCTAGAATTTAAAGAGATTAAAAAACAAACAGAGGTTTATTTTATATCCTGCAACTTTGCCAAAGTTTTGGATCAGCTCTAGTAGCTTGGGGGTAGAGTCTATGGGATTCTTTAGGTATAGGATCATGTCATCTGCGAAGAGAGAAAGTTTAACTTAATCTTTTCCTATTTGGATCCCCTTTATATTCTCTTCTTGCCTAATTGCTCTGGCTAGGAATTCTAGTACTATGTTGAAGAGCAGGGGAGAGAGTGGACATCCCTGCCTTGTTCCTGATTTTAAAGGGAATGGCTTTAGTTTTTCACCATTTAGAGTTATGCTTGCTGTTGGTTTGTCATAAACTGCCTTGATTATATTCAGGAATGTTCCCTGGAATCTACATCACTGGCCATAAAGGAAATGCAAATCAAAACAACATTGAGATTCCATCTCACCCCAGCAAGAATGTCATATATCAAGAAAACTAATAATAACAATTGTTGGAGGGGATGTGGCCAAAAGGGAACCCTACTTCATTGTTGGTGGGAATGTAAACTGGTTCAGCCACTCTGGCAAGCAGTATGGAGATTCCTCAGAAGGCTCAATATAGAACTCCCCTATGACCCAGCAGCCCCACTGTTGGGTATCTATCCAAAAGCCCACAAACAAAATCACAGTAATGCCACCAGCACAACAATGTTCATCGCAGCACAATTTGTCATAGCGAGAAGCTGGAACCAACCCAGATGCCCCTCCATAGATGAATGGATCAGGAAAATGTGGTACATTTACACAATGGAATTTTATGCCTCTATCAGAAAGAATGACATTGTTCCATTTGTAAGGAAATGGAAGGACTTGGAAAAAGTTATACTAAGTGAAGTGAGCCAGACCCAAAGAAACATGGACTCTATGTCCTCCCTTATTGGGAATAATTAGTACAGGTTTAGGCAAGCCATAGCAGAGCATCACAAGGCCCAATAGCTATACCCTTAGAAACACATAAGATGATGCTAAGTGAAATGAACTCCATGTTATGGAAACAAGTGATATATCACAGTTGTAACTACTTTCAACGTCCTATGTGTATGTGTAGTTTCTATTATTGATGATGTTTTGTATCACCTTCCTATGTTTGTACCTACACTATCTCTGTAATCTTATCTGAGTATATTGGAAACCGTGTTTACTGGTATTGGAAGTAGGAAATTCAAAGGGAATACCAAATTCGAGAGACACAGGGTAAAAAAAGAGAAATAACTACAAAAGCAATACTTGCAAAACTGTTTGGTGTAAGTGAACTGAACACCTGAGGGGGGGGAGGGAAAGGGGGGGAGGGAGGGGGGCATGAGGGACAAGGCAACAAACAGTACAAGAAATGTATCCAATGCCCAATGTATGATACTGTAACCTCTCTGTACGTCAGTTTGATAATAAAAATTTTGAGAAAAAATAAAAAAAAATAAAAAACAAACAGAAACCAAAGAAGCAGGTATAATCTTCATTTTGAAGCCATATTGATATCAGATGGAATGATCATTTTCATTATATTAAGAGTTCAAGAACTATATCAAGAAGTCAACACACTCACTAACGAATGCCATTACATATTTGATGTGAGAAACAACCTATTTGGTTTTATATGATTTCCCATTATTTTCATGTATTATAACACTAAATGGTGTGAATACTAGGATTTGAGAAAAATCACAAAACAATAAATAGGGGCTGGGGTAGCAACGTGGATAGAAACTTTGGATTTCAAATAACTGTGGATATAAATAAAAGGCCACCACCACCACCACCAATAACAACAACAACAAAAAAAAACAGAAAGCAATAACAACTATATCAGTAACACCTCCACAAAAGTGGTTACCATTGTGAATTATAGAGCAAATATTTCCAGAAAAAAGTAAAAAAAAAAAGTTATAAAGAAAGACTCTGCAAGCAATTTTCCCTCAGGAAAGAAAGAAAATTCGTTTATAAAAAGAATACTTTGCATATTGCTCTTTTAGAATCTCACTATACACAAGGAGGTAGCATGTTTCAAAATACTATATTTGGTTTGGGTAGTAAGAGACAGAGAATGGGAGAAAGTCCTCAAGTAAAAAAGTTACTAAAGTTGATTTTAAAGTAGTACATTATTTGCTTCATCCTTGATAAAACAAATGCTAATTTTGTTTTTAGACTGCCAGTACACAGGGAAGTGATTTGAATCCTCTATACCTTTGAGAGATTTTTATCCTTTACATTTTCCAATTCAACTTAAAATATTGTGCAATTGCCAAACCTCATCTTTAAAATATGTGCTTATCATTCAACTCAGGGTAACATTAGCACACTGAAAACTGCATTCTAATTAATAAATCAGAGCCCTAACCACTGAAACATCACTCACACATAAGAGATGGCAGTAGTGAGAACCATTAAAAATAGTAGCATGCTGTCACCCTTCCAGGAAATATGGAAATATGCCTTTTCGGGGTTATTGGCCTACATTATTTATCAATGTTTGGCTTTAATATATGAATTTACTCAACATTGAATGAATATCATATTTCTTCTAGAAGATGCAGCATTAATTTGCAAATTTGGACAAACTGTCAATAGGATAACAAGCCCACAAGGGGAGTATGCAATCAATAATTTGTATCCAGTGATTTCTTCCCTTAGGTTGTTTTAGGGAAATATTGCCTTTTTGTTTTCACATTTGCTCATAAGCACAAAGCAAGCAGAAGCAAAAGCTACAGGCAGAAGAAAGGAAATGATAGAATAACTGAATAAAATAATAAACCAATGAAAAAAAGCACCTTTGGTCAGACTAGATGAAATTTCCAGAATACAAAGGACAAGTTTTACTAATGCATTCAAAACATGGGAGTCAATTTTTATTCTATATGAAAACCAATGCATGAGCTCCAACTAAAAGAGAATAAAACAAACCAAAAGATTGGTTCTTGGTGAGGAAACTCATTGAACATTTGGAAGGAAATCTAAGGTACTACATTATAATGTGGAACAGAAATCAACAAAGCAATGATTTTATGAATTCTACATCTATTTTTGTAGATTGTAGGGCTTGAAATAGGGGCTTGGATACTGTCCTTGGATTTTGAACTGAAGGCTAGCATCCTACCAATTGGAGCCTATGTGACACTTCTAGTTTTCAGATGATTAATTTGAAGTAAGGGTCTCATGGACTTTTCTGCCTGGGCTGGCTTTGAACTTCGATCCTCAGATCTCAGCCTCCTGAGTAACTAGGATGATAGGCATGATCCACCAGAGCCTGGCTTACATCTTTGACTTCATTCTTTCCTCCTCTATATTTCCCTTCACACCAAATAGTTAATCTGTGACTCGAACTTCTATTTTAGGCTTTAGTTCTAACCCTAATTCTTTTTTTAAATTATTTTTCTTTATTGTCAAAGTGAAGTACTGTGGGTTACAGTTTCATATGTAAGGGAGTACATTTCTTGTTCAACTTGTTACCTCCTCCCTCATTTCCCCCTCCCCCTTTTCCTCTTCTCCCCATGAGTTGTACAGTTGGTTTACACTAAATGGTTTTGTAAGTACTGCTATTGGAATGGTTTGTCTTTTTATCCTTTGTCTCTCAATTTTGATATTGCTTTTCCCTTCCCTAGTTCTAATACACATATGTACAGTATCCAGGATACTCAGATGAGTTACAGTGATATTGTGGGGTACAACCACAGGAAGGGAATACAACAGAAACAACACACACACACACACACACACACACACACACACACACACACACACACAAACAGTTTCACATGGCATGTTGAAAATATTTACAACAATGGTATAACACTAGTTTCCATAACGTGGAGTTCATTTTACTTATCATCTTATATGTTCATAAGGGCATAGCTATTGGGCTATTGACTAGCCTAATCATGTACTAATTATTCTCTATGAGGGAAAATATAGGGTTTATGTTTCTTTGGGTCTGGGTCACTTCACTTAGTATGATTTTTTTCCAAGTCCTTCCATTTCCTTACTAATGGCCAGAGTCATTCCTTCTGATAGAAGCATAGAATCCCATTCGCCTCCTAAGTAGCTAGGATTACAGGCATGAGCTACTGGCACCTGGAGAAAAGTTATCTTTGATGTGATACCTATTGGTCAAGTAAGTAATGGTAATGTCATTAGTTACCTGTAACTACCCACAAGAAGCATCAATTTGAAGTCCCTCTGGCACCAGCATTCTGGTGCTTAAGATGATCCTCCCATCTTCATGTCAACTTGTAGTTTTATTATGGGAATAAGTCTGTGGCTAAAAGATGTGTATGTTACACTGGAAAAGACAGCAAAGACCTCTCTCTTCCATAACTGCTACCTTGAAAAAAAAAGAATCCCATTATGTATATGTACCACATTTTCCTGATCCATTAGTCTACTGAGGGGCATCTGGATTGGTTCCATGTTTTAGCAATGACAAATTGTGCTGTGATGAATATAGTTGTGCTGGTGGCTTTAGTGTGGTCTTGCTTGTAGTCTTTTGGGTAGATGTCCAAAAGTGGGGCTGGTGGGTCATAGGGGAGCTCTATGTTTAGCCTTCTTAGGAACCTCCATACTGCTTTCCAGAGTGGTTGAATAAGTTTACATTCCCACCAACAATGTAGTAGGGTTCCTTTTTGCCACATGCCCTCCAGCGTTTCTTATTATATTTCCTGATACTGGACATTCTTACTGGGGTGAGGTGGATTCTCAGTGGATTTGCATTTCTTTTATGGCCAGTGATGTAGAGCACCTTTTCATGTGTCTCTTTGCCATTCTTATTTCCTCTTCAGAGAAGTCTCTTTTTGGGTCTTTAACTCATTTTTTGAGGGGGCTGTTGGTTCTTTGATTATTTATTTTGAAGAAATTTATCTTTTTGAGTTCTGCCTATATTTTAGATATGAGGCCTTTGTCCATTGTATTGCTGGTAAAGATCTTCTCCCAATCTGTTGGCTTTCTGTTTATCTTGGAAGCTATATCCTTTGCTCTGCAGAAGATCTGCAGTTTGATACAGTCCCACTTGTCCAGCCTTTCTTTGACTTGTTTGAGTTTCTTTGTTGAGGAAGTTTCTTCCAGTGCCAAGGAGTCTGAGAGTTTCTCCTAATCCTTCCAGTAGTGTTTTCAGGGTATCTGATTTTATTTCCAGGTCTTTAATTCATTTAGAATTGATTTTGGTGTGGGGTGATAGATAGGGATGTAGTTTTAGTTTGTTATAGGTGTTGACCCAGTTTTCCCAGCACCATTTGTTGAAGAGGGTGTCTTTCTTCCAACCTATCTTTTTAGCTCCTTCGTCAAAGATTAGGTAACTATAGGTCTGTGGATTCATTTCTGGGTCTTCAGTTCTGTTCCATTGGTCCTCAGGCCTGTTCCTGTGCCAGTACCAAGCTGATTTTATTACTATACCTCTGTAATACAGCTTAAAGTTTGATATTCCTCTAGCACTGTTCTTTCTTAGGACTGTTTTTGCTATTTGGAGTCTTTTCACTTGTTGGGATCTGACGGATCCCTTTCTCTCCGATCTCCCGGGGAAAATGCTTGAACCCCAAAATCTATGAAAGAGCACTCAGCCTGATCTTCCGCCTGCAAAAGGTGAAAGTGTGCTCTCGTTGGGCTGCGTTTAGCCAAGGAGAGTGAACTACTGAAATCTCCCGCCACTGCCCCTTCTCACATGTAGGCGATAGGCACAGAGAAAGGAAGACTCCATGGAGGCAGTCTGGGGTTTTGACTCCTTGCCCAGGGGGCAGGGGGAAGATTTTTATTATGGTGGGGAAGGCGGGAAGGCGGGCTTTGCTAATAGGCTGAGCCGAGCTGTCTCGGCCAGAGTGGCATCTTGGGACTCCCCCCACAAGCTGACGTCACGCCCCAATAGGAACGCCCCTGGGCACCAGCGGCGCCATCTTGAAGGCATCCACATGGACCCGAGATCGAGACCGGAGGCAGGACAAGCCAGAACTACTCTTTCCAGTTCCGGACCCGGAAGGCATAGGAGTGGCTTCTGGCCATTCGGTCCCAGGGCAGGAGGAGGGGAGTTCGATCGGGGACGGCCCCTCTACGTATACAGCCAGCACCCCCACCTTCAGTGTTCCATATATATTTCTGTATTGCTTCCTCTATTTCATTGAACAATGGTGTTGGGGTATTGCATTGAATTTGTAGATAGTTTTTGGTAATATTGCCGTTATCACAATGTTAATCCTCCCAATCCGGGTGCATGGGAGGTTTTTCCCTTTTCTTAAATTCTGCCTTAATTTCTTTTATCAGGTTTTTAAAGTTCTCATCATAGAGGTCTTTCACTTCTTTGATTAAGGTTATTTGTAGGTATTTTATGTTTTTTTGAGACTATTGCAAAAGATGTTGCTTTTCTGATTTCAGCCTTGCTCTTCAGGTTGTTGGGATATATAAAAGCCATTGAGCTATAATATATATTTTCTTTTTTTGCCTGTCCTGGGCCTTAAACTCAGGGTCTGAGCCCTGTCCCTGGCTTCTTTTTGCTCAAGGCTAGCACTCTGCCACTTGAACCACAGAGTCACTTCAGGACTTTTCTATATATGTGGTGCTGAGGAATCAAACCCAGGGCTTCAGGTATATGAGGCAAGCACTTTACCACTAAGTCATATTCCCAGCCTAAGGCATTGGTTTTTGAAGATTTATTTTATATCCTGCTATTTTGCCAAAGTTTTGGATCAGCTCTAGTAAGTTGGGAGTAGAGTCTATGGGGTTCTTTAGGTACAGGATCATGTCGTCTGCAAAAAGAGAAAGCTTAACTTCATCCTTTCCTATTTGGATCCCCTTTATGTTGTCCTCTTGCCTACTCTCTCAGGCTAGGAATTCTAGTACTATGTTGAAGAGGAGGGGAGAGAGCGGACACCCTTGTTTTGCTCCATATTTTAAAGAAAATGGCTTTAATTTTTCACCATTTAGTATTATACTTGCTGTGGGTTTGTCATAGACAGCCTTTATTATATTCAGGAATGTTCCCTGGAAGCCTAGATTCTCCAAGGATTTTATCATAAATGGGTGCTGGATTTTATCCAACAGTTTGTCTGTATCTAGGGATATAACTATATGATTCTTTACCTTGCTTCTGTTGATGTGTTGGGTTACATTAATTGATCTGTGTATATTGAACCAACTTTGCATGCTTCGGATGAATCCAGTTTGATCACAGTGTATGATTTTTTTGATGACTTGTTGAAGTCGGTTGGCAAAAATTTTGTTGAGAAGCTTTGCATCAATGTTCATCAAGGAAATGGGTCTAAAGTTCTCTTTCCTTGACTTGTCCCTGCCTGGTTTGGGGATAAGCATTATACTGGCATCATAGAATGTGTTTGGTAGTGAACTTTTCCTCTCTATTTCATTGAAGAGTTTGAGGACTGTTGGAGTGAGATCTATTCTGAAGGCCTTATAGAATTCTGCTGTGAATCCTTCTGGCCCTGGGCTTTTCTTAGATGGGAGATCTAATACTGTAGTTTCTATTTCATTCCTGGATATGGGTCTGTTAAGTAGGTTTAAATCTCAGTTAAGTCTTGGCATTTCAATTTTTGTTGGGGAATTTGTCCATTTCTTCTAGGTTCTCAAATTTGTTGGCACATAGGTTTGCAAAATAGACCCTTATTATATTCTGGATCTTAGTTGTTTCTGTGGTGATGTTTACTGTTTCATCTCTGATCTTGTTTATTTCGGTGTGCTGTCTTCATTTTTTGTTGTTGTTGTTCAGATTTGCTAGGGGTCTGTCTATCTTCTTAACTTTTTCAAAGAACTGACACTTTGTTTTGTTGATTGTATGGTTTTTTTGGAGTAAGTCATTTAATTCTGACTTTATTTTAATTATTTCCTTCTGTCTATTGGCTTGGGGTTTGGCTTGTTCCTGTATTTCAAGCTTAAGGTGCTTTGTTAAGTTGTTAATTTGAGATTTCTCCAATTTGTAGGTGCTCAGAGGTATAAATTTTCCTCTGAGTACTGCTTTTGCTGTGTCCCAGAGGAGCTGGTAATTTGTGTGTTCATCTTGGTGTAATTCCATAAACATTTGAAATTCTGTTCTGATTTCCTCGATTATCCATTGGTGGTTCAGCAGTGTATTGTTCAGTCTCCATGAGTTGTGGGGTTTTCTTTTGTGGTATTTGGCATTGAGCTCTAGTTTTATCCCATTGTGGTCTGAAAGAATGCAGGGAATGGTTTCAGTGTTTCTGAATTTGTACAGATTTGCTTTGTGCCCTAACGTGATCTATTTTGGAGAATGTTCCATGTGCTTCCAAGAAGAATGTTTATTCTGGTGTTGCTGGGTGGAATATTCTTTAGATGTTGGTTAATTCTAGATGGTCTATGCAGTTGTTTAGTTCTGACATTTCTTTGCTCAGTTTTTGGCGTGTTGATCTGTCCAGAGGTGACAGTGGTGTGTTAAAGCCTCCAAAAATCGATGTGTTTGGGTCTATGAATGTTTTGAGTGTCAGTAGTGTTTGTTTGATGAAATTGGGTGTTTCTGTATTCAGTGTATAGATGTTTAGGATGATTATGTCCTCCTGTGAGATAGATCCCTTTATTAGTATGTGGTAGTCTTTTTATTTCTTTTTACTGCTTTTAATTTGAAGTCAATTTTATCTGATACTAAGATTGCAACACCAGCCAGCTTATGGGGCTCTTTGCTTGATAGATTTTATTCCAGCCTTTCACTTTTAGCATATGTTTGCTTTTGCTGGCAAGGTCTGTCTCTTGAAGGCAGCAGAAAGATGGATCTTGTTTTGTGATCCAACTTGTCAAGGAGAGTTAAGTCCATCATTATTGAGTGTTAGGATTGAGATTGTTCCTTTCATTGTATCTGTCTTTGTAGGGGCTGTCTCTTCCCTTTTCTGCTCTAATAGTCTGGAGTTTTATTTAGGGATACTTTCTCTGTCTGTACTGTGGTTTCGGTTGTTTTCAATGTGTAGGACATCTTTGAGGATATTCTGTAATGCTGGTTTAGTGGAGATATATTGGTCCAATTTTTCCTTGCTATGGAAGACTTTATTTGGCCTTTGGCTATGAATGAGAGTTTAGCTAGATATAGAATTCTTGGTTGATAGTTATTTTTCTTTAGGATGTGGCATATCTCATTCCAGGCTCTCCTTGCTTTCATGGTCTCTGCTGAGAAATCTGGAGTAATTCTGGTTGATTTTCCTTTATATATGATTGTTGTCTTTTCCCTAGTGGCTTTAAAGATGCTTTCTTCAGCCTCTTTTGATCCTGTTTTTATTACAATGTGTTGATGGGAAGTCCTATTCTGGTCTTGTCTATTTGGGAAGCTAAATGCTTCTTGTATCTGGATGGGCCTATCCTTCTGGATGTTTGGGAGGTTTCAGCTAGTATTCTGTTAAATAAATTGCCTATTCCATTAACTTCCTTCTCTAGGTTTTCTTCAATACCTATTAGCCTTATATTGGCCTTCCTGATTGTATCTTGGAGCTACTGAAGTGCTCTGTCTTGCTTTTTGGATTGATTTTGTATTAATTTTTTGTTCTTTCTCCTTAAAGTCTAGGCTGTCCTCAATTCCTGAGACTCGGTTCTCTGCATCATCCAGTCTGTTCCCTAAACTTACAACTTGATTTCTTGTCTCCCTTCCTTCTGATTGATTTTTCTTGATGGCTTCCCTGTCTCTGCTGTAATTCTCTCTTAGTTCCTGTATGGATTTCTTTACTGCATTAATTTGGTTCTGGGTGCTGTCTCTAAGCACTTTTAGCTAAGTAGCTATCTTTTCATAGGCCTCTTTTTCCTTCTGTTGGAGTTATATATCTTTCTGTTTGTGGAGGCCATGAAATCCTCTATTGCCTTACAGTTGGATTCATCCCATTCACGTATTAATCTTTGGTTTGCCTCCTTATACTCTAGATTATTTGTCTGGAGAGACTCGAACTTTTCATTTATCATTTTTATCAGCAGAGTTTGTAGAGCATTTTGAGGGCTCTCCTCTAGGACTCGGATTGAATGCTCTGTTTCCTGTTTGTTTTGAGTGGGTGATGAGACTCCCTGCCTTGCCATACTTTTTGTTTCTTCTGCCCATTTGGATTTGGAATGCTTGTCTGCTAGCCCCCCCGCCCCCTGCCCTTGGCACTGTTTAGGACCTGAGCAAATCCTTACCATGTCCTGTTGTGCTAATCTTATAGGTACACAATCCTAGACAGGTAAGTTCTCTCTCTCTCTCTCTGTCTCTCTCTTTGTATATGGCAACAGATTTAGAATCCCCACAGCTTGCAATTTGGAGGTAAAAACAAACCCTGAGCCCTGTATTCAGTAGCTAGTTTATATACAGTTACAATCATGAACATGTTTGTTCTTGCTCTTATTTCTTTTTGGGCTGATAAAACTGCTCTAAGAACCCCTTTGACTCACTCAGATTGACCAAAGATGGTTCTATCTTTCCTGACAAAAACCAGGGATCAGTGGAGTCTGAAGGTCCTGGGAGTATATTTAGGCTGGGAAGTTGGGAGAAGTGGAGTAAAGGGTACAATAGTAGAGGAGGGTGAAGATTTTGATTTAATTTCAGTGAGATGGAGAAGTGAAGAAGTGTAAAACAAGAAAACAGCAAATTAATAATCAGAGGGGAGTGATTTTAAAGACAGAATATATATATATATAGAGAGAGAGAGAGAGAAATTAAGAGTGGAAGCAGCAAAAGAAAAAAAGGAAAGAAAAGTAAAAAAATATTGAAAAAAGAATAAAAAAATAAATGAACTAAAAAAATTAAAAATGAAAGAGATTAGGAGATAATGATTTCAATGCCTATCTATCTACAGGAGAAATGAGGTCTTCCTTGTTTCTTTGGTTTTGTCTCTGTCTTGTCGCCCTGGGGTGGTTTCTCCCACCTTGGTAGGGAGACCTTCTCTTGGGTGGTGGTGTCTGTGTGGTTCTCCACGGTTTGTGGATAGAAGTTCGGCGTCCTCAGTAATTGGGGGACTGTGGTCAGTCTGGGGAACCAGTCTGTTGCTGCCGAGGTGTTGGCAGCACCTGCATCCTGCGTTCACTGGTGACGGGGGCTGTGGTGCCCATCTGGGCCCGCTGAACTGCTGGCGGTGGTGGCGGTGGCCAGCAAAAGCTCGGGCCACTGAGGTGCTGGTGACTGCACGGTGTCAGGTTCTGAGGAGGTGTGGGATGCAGGTGAAAAATTGCAGGTCCTGGAGAAGTTCCTCCCACCTGGGTGGGGATACCTTCTCCTGGGTAGAGCTGGCTGTGTTGTTCGCTGGGGTTTGTGGGTAGAGGGTAGATGCCCCCAGTCACTGGTGGACAATGCTTGGACTGGGGTACCAGTCCGTTGCTGCCTCAGTGGCAGTGGCAATGATGGTGACCAGGCACAGTGTGCCTCTTGTTGTGTTTACCGGAGGTAAGAGGCTGCTGGCCCCTTGAGAGGTTCCTCCGGCCTGGGCATGGAGTCCTTCCCCTGGGTGGAGCGGGTCTCTCTGCTCCATCACCTTTGCCCTTTTCAAAGATGGCCCCTTGTCCTCGCTTTCCCCTAGCCTGCTTTATTTCCCATCTGCTCTGGCCTGGTCTATGCCAGAGTCAAAGATGGTGTTTCACTATGGTGGTGGTGGGGGGGTTACTTTCCAAATGGTGTTCTGTGTGTGCACAGACACGAGTGAGACTGTCTTTTGTGGAGTACTCATGTTTCTTCTGGTTTTTTGGACCTTCCACGATCTGCTTGCTGATTGTGTCTGTCTGCTGTCCATCTGCTGGATGTCTCTCCTCATTGCAGGTGGGTGTGGACTTGGTTCCGCAGGAGCAAGCAGAGGGGCTGGCTGCACTGCCACCTGGGGCATAAATCTGGATTCTTGGCTCTGGTGTCTCATTTTATCCCTCCAGGCTTGAATCTCTATACTGTTATAACTTACTTGGATTAGCTTTCTAGGATTAGACGTTTCCCTGTAGTAGTAAAACTGGGTTCTAGGAGAGAGCTTAGGTAGGGATCTGCTGCTCCTCTGCCATCTTCTTTACTCCCTCCCTACCCTAATTCTTTCATCCATGTTCATGTTCCTCAAACAATTTTTGCTCTAGTGGTTATAGTTAAGCTTCTACATTAAGGTGCTCTGGGCTGGGAATATGGCCTAGTGGCAAGAGTGCTTGCCTTGTATACATGAAGCCATGGGTTTGATTCCCCAGCACCACATATATAGAAAACAGCCAGAAGTGGTGCTGTGGCTCAATTGGCAGAGTGCTAGCCTTGAGAAAAAAAAAAAAAAAGCCAGGGCTAGGACCTGAGTCCAAGGTCCAGGATTGGCAAGAAAATAAAAACCAAGGTGCTCAGCTTAAAATTTGAATTTCCAATCTAATGCTCATATTACCATTTTTTTTGTTTTCTTTTTATTTGAAAATGCTAAAAACAGAGGAATTATATTTACATTAGTCAGTCAAAGAGTACATTTCCTTCTGGAGAGTCTCATCCCTTCTCTCATTCTCTCCTAGTTTTAGCCTCCTTTCTTTTCTTTCCTCTTTCTTTTCTTTCTTTCTTCCTTCTTTTCTTTCTTTCTTTCTTTCTTTCTTTCTTTCTTTCTTTCTTTCTTTCTTTCTTTCTTTCTTTCTCCTTCCTTCCTTCCTTCCTTCCTTCCTTCCTTCCTTCCTTCCTTCCTTCCTTCCTTCCTTCCTACCTTCCTTCCTTCCTTTCTTGGATGGTCCTGGGGCTTTAACTCAGTCCCTGGGCTCTGTCCTTAAGCCTCTTTGTGATCAAGGCTAGTGCTCGATCACTTGAGCCACAGCACCACTTCTGGCTTTTTTCTGAGTAGTTTATTGGAGATGAGAGTCTCACAAACTTTCCTGCCATGGCTTACTTTGGCCCATGTGTCTCAAACCTCAGCCTCGTGAGTAGCTGAGATTATAGGGCTAAGCCACTGGTGCCTGGTTTCTTTTAAATATTTTCTTTTTAGTGAGATTTTTCTCTTACTCTGAAACTAGAAGTATCTGAGGAATATGCATAAGAAAAAATCACAATGATTACAGAGCCTTTGCTTATAAGACCAGATTTGGGAACATGGTTTGGACCTGAATCCAAAATAACATGGCTGTCCTACATTCTTATACCCCATACTCCTCAACTACATATTAACAATGACAGGGAACACTGCTGACTTTGCTTTCAGGCAGCTTCATGCTGCCACTCCACTGAAGAAATGCATTAAATAAAACATGAGGAGAATATAATGCCAGGTAAGTACACAACTCATGATTTATATCATCTTGGGCAACTGATGCCCAACTATTGGGCAGCACCTCAAAATCTTATTAATTCACTTGTATAAAATTCAATTCTTGGATCAGGAAAATGTGGTACATATACACAATGGAATTTTATGCCTCTATTAGAAAGAATGACATTGTCCCATTTGTAAGGAAATGGAAGGACTTGGAAAAAATTATACTAAGTGAAGTGAGCCAGACCCAAAGAAACATGGACTCTATGGTCTCTCTTATTGGGAATAATTAGTACAGGTTGAGGCAAGTCATAGCAGAACATCACAAGGCCCAATAGCTATACCCTTATGAACACATAAGATGATGCTAAGTGAAATGAACTCCATGTTATGGAAACAGTTGTAACTACTTTCAACGTCCTATGTGTATCTGTAGCTTCTATTATTGATAATGTTCTTGTATCACCTTCCTGTGGTTGTACCTACACTATCTCTGTAATCTTATCTGAGTATATTGGAAACCATATATACTGGTATTGGAAGTAGGAAATTGAAAGGGAATACCAAATTTGAGAGACACAGGGTAAAAAAGACAAACAACTACAAAAGCAATACTTGCAAAACTGTTTGGTGTAAGTGAACTGAACACCTCTGTCGGGGGGGAAGGGAAAGGGGGAGGAGGGAGGGGGGTATGAGGGACAAGGTAACAAACAGTACAAGAAATGTATCCAATGCCTAAAGTATGAAACTGTAACTTTTCTGTACATCAGTTTGATAATAAAAATTTGAAAAAAAATTCAATTCTTCCCATGAAAGGGAATGAATAATGCCAGAAACTTCTCTGGTACTTACCCTGGAAGATAGGAAGTATGGCCTGGCATGGGGTGGGGGAGTGAGTAACTATATTGTAAGATTAGGGAGAAGAGGGAAATGAATGACTTTCCCTTTAGGAAAAAAAAATCTACTTTTATGCCCACCCCCCGTATGTGTGTGTGTCTTGATATAAATGTGTTTGTTTCAGCTGAATTACTGCCAACTTCAATTTGACCACAAGTTTAAATTCAACTTTGACCACAAACGAAACAAAAAGAAAATAGCACTCAAAGAGACAGTAAAATTTTCCTCCAGATAATAAACCTATGGAGGTTTAGGAAAGGCTTTGGTTATGGTTTGGATCTGAAAATGTCCCCCAACTGTTATTTTCCTTCAAACAGCACTCTTAGGAAGTGGTCAATCTTTTAGGAGAAGGAGTGTAGTTGGATAAATCACTGGATATGTTTCCTTGAAGGAGATACTAGCTCCACCAACATTCCCTTCCACCTCTCTCTCTGTTTCTCAGAGATTGTGAAGTCAGTAGGTCTGTTTCACCTGCTGCCCACCAATGGAGCCAAGTGACCATGGACTGAAACCTCTGAAACCATGAATAAAAATAAGTGTTTCCTGCTTTAAGATGTTTATCTTGAGCATTCTGTCACATCAGTGAAAAGCTGCTTAACACAACTTCCAATTCATTTGTAGCCTTCATAGCACACTCATGGACATACACATATATTCACACATGTGAGCATGCATGCACATGCAAACACACATACACACACACACACAGATAAAATTTATTTCTTAAATTATAAGAAAAAACCCCTACCATTTACAAAATCAAGGTCTTCTGACCTTTAATCAGTTTTAAAGGCTTATTGAGGTTTATACCACTAAGAATTCCAGGAAAAGTGGAATCACTTGGGCCAATGTAAAGCAAGTACCATAGTGAGGCTTCACTGCAGGACAAGCAAGGATTGTGTCAAAGTTGTAGATGCTAACTTAATGCAGTGATTTACAGCATGAGATCCCCGGGTCAGCAAGCAGTTTTCACAGCTCTTGAGAGTTTGTCCTCAGATGATATTAATGCTCTTCCTGCTAACATCACTGCTTTAGCATTCTGTCATTTGTTTGTTTTTAGGATGACTCAGATATTTTCTTCACATCTGCTTTTCTCCATCTTGAGAAACATTCATTTTGATGACGACGAGGCAAGCACATGGCATGGAAATGAATATACATTAGTATATCTAAGCCAGAAAGATTGACATTTCTAAGATCGCAAAGGCATAGTGGAAACATTTGATAAAAACTTTACAGAAAGTATTTTCTTTTGGACTGTTTTCTATGTCTTCTTTCTTCACTGTGGGTGAAAAAATGGAGAGTTTATAATAATTGGACACTGAGCATTGCCTCCTTGTATTGGAAGGGTCCATTTCTGCAGAGGGCTGTGTCTGGAAGAGACACTGCCTTTGATGTGTACAGAGGATGGTCCCTGAGGGGAAAAGACATTGGACAGGCACATAGTTTAGCAATGTTTTTCAGGTAAAATTTTCATCCATAAAATTGTATTAACATTTCAAACATGTGACCCTCATGAATCAAAGATGTAGGAGAGAGAGAGAGGGAGAGAGAGAGAGAATCTTCTGCCTTGTAGTGAGCGATCTATTTCTGTGACAGAGAGAAGGTGGTTTTCTCCCAGTACTTTAACCGTGCTCCTACCTCCATTTCAAATGCAAAACTTTTCAGAACCTGAGAGATTCTGCTATAGCAAGGTGATGGAGGAGGGAGGGTAAAAGTAGAAAGAAAAAGATGCCCTAGTATTACAATTTTTTATCGGAAAGACAGAAGAAGAAGCCAAGACAAAATAAAAAGTGTTGTCATCAGGTCTATGTGGAATCATTCAGAAAGCTTGAAAATATATCATAATCACAGTGAAGCAGAAGGCCAGAGTCCTAGCCAACCTTTAGCGCTGCCTAGCTCTGCTATGAATCTATTCAACATTGAAAATTGTCCATTTAATGTTATTTGAGTACCTTTAAAATAACAAACTTGTATAGTATAAGATTACTTTATAATGGAATGTGAAGCAATTGAAAGAATGTGACTGTCAAGAACAAATATCCAGAAAATCAATTGAGTAAGGAAGGAAGACAGTTCAGGTATAGACAGCCAGAAATTACTGGCTAGATCCCAGAGCATATTATACAAAGAAAGCTGTTCTGCTGTTGTAGAAGTGACAGGTAACATACACAAGTGTGCACATACACACAGACATATATCAGTGCAAGATTTTGGTTACTAGCCATAATGTGAAACTTTATTTAATATTTTTGACATCTACTATGATGAACTTATGTTTTTATTTGCCTGATTGAATTCAAGAGAGAAAAACTGGTCATACTTAAGGTTAGTTAAATAAACACAGGTGACATTTGTTATTATAATTTTATTATAACTTGAATGTACTACCTAACTCTGACTAAATATTCTCTTTATTTAAGTAGATGTTTTGGTGCTGTGTGGTCATAACTGGGAAGGCTGCTAACTAAGAAGGCAAGAGTAACATATGTTAGTGGAAATAATCACTTTGGCTGCCATTCATAGAGTGCCTAACATATGCCAAACACTGCTGAGAAATTTGCATACATTACTGCTCATCCTCATAAATGTGTCATGTAGGTATTATTATTTCTGGTAATACCTATTGGTCTTCTGCTAAATGTCTACTGGCTTATGCTTCCAGCAGCTTTCCTTCACTGCATAAATATTTATATTGGGCCCCTACCAGTTGCCAAACACTGTTTGAGTTCCTGCTCTTTTTCAATGTATAATGTCACAAATAATAAGTGAGGTCATGTCTGCTAGTGGCAATGCTACATAGAAAATTACAAAAGGGTAATAGAGAATAAGAGAGTGGTTATGTCAGATAGTGATCAGAGAAAGAGTCTTTCAGAAAGAGAGATATAATATAAGCCTGATAAGGGCTAAATAAATTGAATCAACCATGCAACCATGCAACCATGCAAAAGAAAGTCAATCTTCTGAGAAAGGGGAGTATTTAGGTCAATAATATCCTTTTGGAAATATAGAGAATATTTACATCCCCCCCAAATATGACATATTTTAAAGGATAATTTCCACTACTTTGGTCTAAACTATTTTTTCATTGGATTTGCAATTCAGTAAGGGACACAGTACCACTACATCTCCAAGGCAGTTCTTCTCTATTCTCAAGAAAGTGCAAATAGTTGTCTTTGATCAGCTTCTCTAATGTTTCAGCAAGATATGCTAACTGAGAAGTAACCAAAGTCCATTTCTCCTCATCTCTGCTAAAGTGCTCTTACTTTGACCATAATAGAGCACAGCTGGAGACCATCCAGGTATTTTCTGTAGTAAACAAATTGTGGTTCATTCATACTGCAGAGTACTAATTGGAGAAAAATGAATAAAATGTCAATTAATACACTTGGATAACACTCCAGAATATTATGCTGAATGAAAACAGCCAACTCCAAAATGCTGTATGCTAAGCATTTCAACTCCAAAATGCTGTATTCAAAGCATTTCGTTTGTATCATATCCTTCAAGTAACAAATTCTGTGAATGGAGAACAGATTAGTCATTGTCTCTAATTAGGATTGGGAGGTGGGGACAGGAAGCAGTAAACATGACTAAATAAGAGCAAGAGAAGTCTTTATGACTGTGTTCCATACATGGACTGTTCAGAAGTAAGAGACAAGGATGCTGAAAATGCTCCATTCTCAGGGCCTGAGTCAGAAAGGACTACTTCAGATTTAGGTTGAACTAAAGAAACAAAGAACATCTACTCTAGTCCCTTCTGTACTCCAGGATGGCAAAATAAAGTAACAACAGAGTCTAAAATATGAGGAAGGAAATATTTTATGGCACAGAATTTCCCTATTAGTAACAACTGTAGATCTCTGAGACAGACAGTAAAAAGAAAGCCCCAAACGTAAACCTAGCCTGTACTCCAAATTCGAAGCAAATTTTGAAGAATTGATGTATATCAACATCTCTGAGTCAATAAAACAGTCAATTTTGACTGTTCTATTCAAAGTATCTTGTACTCAATTAAAAATTGAAGACACAGATAAAACAAGTAGAACCAAGTCACTACCAAGATGAAATGCCACCAACAGACTCAGAATTGGAGGTGGCTCTAATGTGGAACTTCAAGACAGTGCTATTAACATTGTCAAAGGGGAACTCATTAACTAATCTATCTGAAAAGGAAGGCAATATACAGAAATAGATAAGAAATTTTGGCTAAGAGATGGGATTTTAAGAGAGGCAAGTAGAAATTTCAGAATTGAAAAATATAATAAGGAAGACTTTTGATGATGAGCTCATTATTAGGTTCCTTAACGTTTAGGGGAAAAATTAAGAAAACTTGAGTATACTTTTTTTTTTTTTTTTTTTTTTGCCAGTCCTGGGCCTTGGACTCAGGGCCTGAGCACTGTCCCTGGCTTCTTCCCGCTCAAGGCTAGCACTCCGCCATTTGAGCCACAGCGCCGCTTCTGGCCATTTTCTGTATATGTGGTGCTGGGGAATCGAACCTAGGGCCTCGTGTATCCGAGGCAGGCACTCTTGCCACTAGGCTATACCCCCAGCCCTTGAGTATACTTTAATGTGAATTATTACAACAAAACACATTAACATTCTCTGAGCTCTGAGAAATTGCTGGACTTTGTTTGTTCGTGGTAGGGAATGGTGCTCACCTGGTGATTCCCACATTCCTAGAAAAAGGCAACTATATGACATTCCCTTGTTTGGAGTTATGTCATTAGACCCCTACATTTCTGTTAAGATTAAATATTCTGTTGGAATCAACAGTATCCTAGGATATAATTATCACTTCCTAACTATTGCTATCTCGAGCACTCTGAACAAATGTGGTGTCTTCTTTAGAGCTCAGGTTTCTCAACTGTAAGTTGAGGAAATTGTACTTAACTGTTTTTATATTACCCTTTCCCCAGACTAGAGTAGAGAACCATTTGCCAATCTTCAAACGGACAGATTGATGTTTTGTAGTTTACCTGAAAGCTGATTTTCACCACCATTCTCCAGAGCAAGATGGACTGGCCTCTCAAATTGCTGTGCTGCTGAAACTCCTGCTCACACTAATAGGAATTACACATAAGCATCTCAGAGATAATGGAGCCGTCAATCTCTTTTATGAACCATGACAAGTATCCAAGGAACGGTGGATTTTAAAGAAAACACCCAGAATTTCAGCACAGAATCAGCAAGATCCGTTTTAAATCTTTCCACTCTTTGTCCGTCCCATCCCCCTTCCCAAATCAAAATGCCCATGACATTCATTCCTGTTTCAGGCACCTGTTGGCAGTCAGGCATTCTATTGAGAAGAAGGTAATGGCCAAATAAGAATGTACTAAGACTGGAAATAAAATCCAAATGGTTAATAACCTTCCTCTCTGGTTTCAGATTGCTGCTAATCAGATAATTGTAGATTAAAGGACTCCCTCTGTCTTTTTGAAGTCACAGCAAAGGCATTCAAGCATTTCTGTTGATCCTCAGAGCAGAGGGCTGAGAGGAAATAACATCTGATGGGGACTCTTCTGAAATGCATTTCCTGGTGCTCTGGCAGACCAAACATTCTTAGAGTCTACTCTCTGTGACTCAGCTGAACTGCATCTGCGCCTTTGCCTACCATTAAACCATCATTCTAGCTGCAGCTAATTTTAAAGAAGCCTTTTGTGGAAAATGTTTCTGATATGGCATAGAGGAGCCTGTCTTGGGGTTTCTCTCGCCTCTGTTAGAATATGGATTAATGTTGGAGTCACAGAATTCTTAAGAGGGCAAGGATTTTTCTATCACTTTACACACACACACACACACACACACACACACACACACCAAAACATGGATTGTTAGGTAATGGTTTAATTCTAAGGGAAGAGAGCACATCCATACATTTTAAGCAACAATAACAGTGAAAATATTTTCTAATTCACCCATGATAAAAAAGAAAATTAAATTAATCAGACCCTCCTTCCTTACCAGGCTATTTCAGCTAAATTTACTTTAAGTGAATGAAAAAGAAAAAGGGAGAGAGAGAATAAATTTCAGAAATTTTTCCTACAAAGATTATAGTTTGGAGATGCACTTCAGACCACGATGAATGAATGGCAAGCCACTAACATGAGTATGAGGTGGAGGACTTCCTGGAGTTTCCTATACAATGGATCATTAGGATTAGCCTACCTATTTACCCCATAAGCTACCTATTACCATGACATTTAAGGTCAGATCTAACTTCTTACTTTTCTTTATCTTTTTATTAAAAAGCATTCCTGATGCTGATCTACTTTGGAAAACTAAAGAACATACTTGTTTTAATTCAAAGGAAGCTGGGCTACTGTGGATATTTTAACCCCAAGTCCCAAAGGAGAGAAAAAGACAACATTACTGCTTAAATAAAAATAAACTATAATTTAAGATGATTTGTGATATATAAACTGAGGTTAAAAGACATTCTCTATCATGTGTGGGCATTCTGTTAGAATTATTTTTGTATACTTGTTCCAAAAGATATCTATTGTTCTTTTCCAAGAAAACATTTTATTCTAAGATCTATTAGATCTATTAGATATTACTGATATTACATGAAAGTGTTTCAAACAGAGCTATTCTTGGACAGCACTGTAGAAAACTAGAAAGAACTTGGAAGGAAAAGGTCTTGGCTTTATTGCAATATCGAATTTACTATTAGCTGAAAAGTAATAAATTAGTATGTATAGAAAGCAATGTGATATCAATAATATTGTTGGGTACATCTATGCTTGGCAATTTACCAAATATTATACTATTTAATCAAATCCTCTTAAAATTCTCATGAGTTAGAATCTGATTTACATATATACATATAAAATTATTATGTACTATTATATAATACAGTATATATGTACATACATGTGTACATATACACATACATATATTTACATATATACATATATGTATATCTGCCTCTAGATCATGATATATGTGACCAAAAAGATCACTGATTTGTCCTGGTTCAGTAATTGTTATATGGCTGAGCCTGGATTTGAGCCCGACTCTGTCAAATCAAAGAAACCTGATGGTAAAATTTAGGGTATGAGGAGAACACAGGTGTGGTTCTGTTGAAAGTCAGAGGTAAACTAACACTGTTAGGTTTCAACTACACCTTGATTTCATATGAATTAAAAAATTAAAAAGCCCTCTGATTTTAGTAAAGATAGAATTTCCTTACTTGTACACACGTACTTCCTCAAATGCGGCAAATGGGTTGTGAAGCTTGGAAAAGCACCATCCATGAAAGCAGATATCTAAGGTCAAAATTTGGCCTGAACTACAGGATGTTACAAACCTCCCTCTCAGACAACTCCCTTTTGTCAAAACAAGCTCTAGAGCATAAATTACTTCAGCAAGTGTCTGCATTGAATTACCCAGCATAGCATCTCACTCCCAGTTGCCTTGATTCTAATGGTTGCAGGAAAGAAATTCTATACATTTGGTGACATATCTTTAATTCTGGTCTAGCAAGATCTTTACCTGATGCTGTTTGTGAGGAAGTAATTTAAACCCGGTATCCAGCTCCATTGTCACTCCGACAATACTCTAGAAGGGTCATGCCCGCTGAGCAAACTTTGTTAAAAATGTCCATCTGTGAAGAATTTTCATTGCCCTCTTGGAGCCACAGGTGGCTTTGGGTATCACTGTACTTGATCATTTTCTTCCCTTGAATATTTATGCTTCTGTTGCCTATTGATTTTGAGAGAAGGGTATGAAAATTGATTGGCAGCACAAGCAAATAGACGTTGGGAGAATTTGGCCTCAGAATGAGAATGAGTCACTAATGACACAACTGTGCCCAATGTGCCTAATGCATATGGAGCAAGAAAGCTCTAGGGCTCACTCCATGCCCACAATTCTCAGCACTGTTGAAGTCAGTGAGCCAATGAGGAGTTGTTTCTTCCACAGTGATGAGGGACTCAAGAATGTGCATCATTCTCAGTGTTCAGCTGAACACTGCCAAGCCTTTAATTGCAGGATGGAGTGGCACTATGGAATTCTCAGTCACATTCATTCCTTGGAGGAATTTCCAGTGTTGAGTATATTTGTAGCTTGAATTGGTAGACTTTTGATGGAGTTAGTAGGGGATGCTATAAATACAAAGCTTTATCTTTTGTACAGAACTTAGTGATCATTGCCAAAAAAAGAACATACACACAGCTGAAAAGCACTTATCTTCCCTTTTGTAAGGTGATAGGAAAGTTTATTAGAAGTGAAACATGACAGAAAGAGAGCATGTGGCATGTGGCATTGACAAACATTTACAGCCTTATCTTTGGTTCCTCATTGTTTGTCCTGACTTCCTTATTCTTTTGTAGCCTCTTACCCCATTTTAGGCTTCTGTACTCTCTTGCATCTACTAAATTTTTCCATTGATTTTTGAAATAAATATAAAGAATACTTCTTGCTCAGGAAGTTTTTGAGTACTGTATCACTAATGTGTGAAAAAGGAAAATATTTAGAACACTTGTCAGTCAGTGATTTGTTTCATGTGGAGAAAAAGTATGTGAATTGACATCCCACATCCTCACATTCAGTGAAGGGATCACAATCGTACAGGGTATTTTTTCTGTTTTACAATCATTTTTACAGGGAAAGGAATCCCTAAATATTTGTTGAGCAAATGAGTAAAAATATAAATGCATTAACAAATGAAATTTTATTTTTCTGGGTCTCTGGATGGGGGTAAATTGACATTGATAAGCTTTGTATTTCTTTACATATGGGTTAAGAATGAAACAAGGGTGAAAATACACCCCTAATGACCACACAGGAAGAAAACAGATATGGATAGCCTTTCAAAACAACATGATGTAAATGTGTGTGACTGTCCAGTTGAAGAGTTGTCATTTTCAGCAGCACAAAATGCAACTCTAGTTCTTTGGGAAACGTTTAAACGGCCAGAAGTGGCGCTGTGGCTCAAGTGGCAGAGTGCTAGCATTGAGCGGGAAGAAGCCAGGGACAGTGCTCAGGCCCTGAGCTCAAGGCCCAGGACTGGCCAAAAAAAAAAAAAATAAATAAATAAATAAAATCCTACCTTTCAAAGTAGTTCTATATTGGATGAACAACAAAGAGGAAAAACAGGTAGAACACAAGGATGAAGAGAATGCTACAGAATAACAGGAAGGTCAAGGCTCAGAGAGCAAAGGAAGAGATAACATTGAAGAGGTCTCAAAAATATAGGCCTTGGCTCTTTAAAGCTAATTGTTCTGTAGTAAACCAGCAGGTGGAATCCACTACTGACTGCTCTTTCACAATTGCAACACCTCTCTCATAAGCAACATGAATGCATGTGATCTACTCCTGAGCATAATGTTGAAGTAGGCAAAATTAGTTCTTTCCTCTTAACACACTAAATTGGGAGAGGACATTTGGCTTTATACGTATATCCTAGACTATTTTTGGAACCTGTGCTAAATGCCAGTTAACAAAGAGCACAGTCAAGCATGGCTGGGCAAATTCTTGCCTCTAATTTAAGAATATCTGGTCGACGGAAAAGCTGACGACAGGGTGCAGCATAGGAGTCAAGTTTTAATAAATGTTACTTTCCTGATTAGGTTGAGGGACAATGCAATGCCTAGAATTTCTCTGCCACCTGTTCTTCTGGAATGGCAGATTTCAGTGATATCTTCATAAACATGATATAGTTTAAATGTTTTCTTCCAGATATGAGTTCTTTTTCTAATAATTTCTACTGGTGTTACCTTATAATCTATGCTACCTCTTCATGAACTAGAGTTATGGATTCTCCTGAGGTCATTCTCTGAAGAAGCTGACTTAGGCAGTTCAGTTCTCTCTGGAGAAGATAAGACTTTGGAATACAAAAATCTATTCTTTTCTTTATTTAAATGAAAAATAAAATTGTGTGTAAAGCTAGGCACTAGTGGCTCATGCTTGTAATCCTCCCTACTCAGGAGGCTAAGAGCTGAGGATTGCGGTTCAAAGACAGACCAGGCAAGAAAGTCCCCGAGACTTATATCTTCAATTAACCACCAGGAAACCGGAAGTGAAGTTGTCCCTCAAAGTGGTAGAGCACTGTCCTTGAACAAAAGAACTCAGGGAGAGTGTCCAGGCCTCAAGTTCAAGCCCACTGATCAATATGGAAAAAGTGAATATATTTAACATGTACAATGTATGACTTCATTTCTCTCTCCTCTTCCTCTCTATCTTTCTATATCTGTAATTAGATAATTACAGGATGAGCATAGTCTAGTTAACACATTATTCACCTCCCAAAGTTACATTCTGTGTGTGAGATTAAGATTTAATCTCAGATCAAATGTCATGTACACAGTGATATATATATACATATATATGTATATATACATATATATATGGATATTTGTAAGGCCTAGTGCTTGAACTCTGGGCCTGGGCACTGTCCCTGAGCTCTTCAGCTCAAGCTTAGTGCCACTTCTAGTTTTCTGGTGGTTCAGAGATAAGAATCTCACAAAATTTCCCACCTGGGCTAGCTTTGAACCACAGACCTCAGATCTCAGCCACCTGAGTAGTTAGGATTACAGGGATGAGCCACTGGCACCCAGCACAGTGCAATATTTTAACAACAGTCATCCTGTGTATAATAGAGAACTCATTTATCTTATAAGTAACAGTTTGTCAGAGGTTCTTTTAATTCAGTGTGTCCTACATGTTAAGAGTCCTTTCTTCTGATTCACCTTGTCCTTGGTTCTCCATCCTTCCCGAAGAACTCTCAGAAACAGCAGAAACAGTGGATATCCCATACCCCAAATAGATTTTAATGCAGAATTGTGGTGATACTTTTTCTCGTTCTACTTGCATTCTGTTATTATTGCCTGTCTGATCATGAGCACTAATGCTCATCACTTGGCTCTGTATTTCAGTCCTCCTTACAACTACCTTAAGTATACGAGGTGAGCACTTTACCACTAGGCCATATTCCCAGCCCCACAACTACCTTAAGCGATGTTTCGTTTTACAAACAAGAATTGTGCAAGGCAGAGAAAATAAGAAGTTAACACTCCCAAGGTCATACAAATGCTTAATAACAAAGTTAGAATCCAATCCATGACCTAAACAACTATGTTCTTCATCAGCAACTATTTAAAAAACTTAAAATTCAAAAGGCAACAATGTTCTCGACATTCCCAACTTTTTATATTCCCATCATATCCTTTTAGTCCCATGCATTCTTTCTGTGTATTAGAGAAAGTATGGGGTATATAAATGAGTTTAGAGCAGAGGCAAGAGGAATAGAGGACTAGAAGGACTAAGTAACACCAAAGCAGCACCAAGCCTCAGGGGAAAAATTAGACAATACATGTCACGTCTTCCAATGACCTCTCCCAGCTCTAGGTTTCTCCCTTCTTTTTTCTCCCTGTGTCTTTGAGTTCTTAGAGAATTTTAATCTCAATTTTCATAAACTACCCAGTAACTGATAATAGCTTAAAAGGTTCTCTCTCCCCCAAGGGACACTTTTACTTTAATAGAAGACATTTTGAAAACTAAAAATATTTCTGGATCAAAAGCAATGAATATTTGATAGTGTGTTTCTGGCACCAAGGTAATTTGTGACAAGGATATCCCTGGACTGATTGCTAAAATATACCATACTTTTTCTTCTTTTGTTCATGTTATGTTTTGGAGCACAAAAACAAACAAAGAAATGAAGCATAAAGAAAAAGTTAAAGGAAAAATATTTTTAAAAGGATAAAATCCTACAAGACTTAGATTCAGTGGTCTGGCTTCCTTTCTAGAAGGTTTCCAGCATTTGTAGAAAAATCATTATTTCTCCTTTTTGAAACTGAGCTCTGTACAACCCACGCCAATCATCTTCAAGAATATTGGAATTCTGGGCTCGGGTCTGCAGACCTCTGTTTCAGCATTACATCCCTGAACTCTGACTTGTTACATGTGTACAGGTATCAGGATATATGCTTCATTATTTCCCTACTAGTTGAATGGACTTTAGTAAATTATTTATTCTTTTTACCCTTAATTTTGGATCACTATAATGTGGACAATAATCTATGTGGGGGGGTCTGCATTTTATTGGCACTTATTTCTTGTGAAAGGGACAAAAGTGTGAATCTACACAAACTGAAAAGCTTTTCAGGCTGGACATGGCGATACATATCTATAATCCCAGAAGTCAGGAGACTGAGACAGGAGTTGCAAATCTGAGGCCATCCTAGGTTATACAGGGAGTTCAAGTTATATAATGAGACCCTATATGCAACAAAACAAACTAAAACTTCCTCTTAGCTAGAAGAAGGATTTGCTGTAATATGCTCAAGTCTATTTGGTTCTAGTTTATGCAGTTGTCTTAGAGTCTGGCATCTATTATGGACTTGATAAAGTACAACAAAACTTCCCTGCGTGGGTCCTGACTTACTCCCTCAGTGAACGCTGCTTCCTTGGACCCATGCTGGGCTTTCCCTGTGTAAGTGTTCTGTCCTGGAACTTCGTGGTGCTGATTGTCTTCCATTTCAGATCTTTCCTGCCATTGCCACGCATTAGCTATTCTTAGCCACTCTTCTTGCCAGCCAAGCTTCCTCTTGCTATGGATTGTTTGGGTCTTCTGCCTCTCCTATGGCTTACCTTGGGGTTAAAAATAATGCTATTATACATGTTCCGTTCTAAGCAAACAGTACTTTTCATGAAACCAAACTCCACAAGTATATAAAGAGAATCAGGTTGGATGTGGAGCACAGAGCTGGGAGTTGGATTCAGAGCATGAATTCCTGCCTCAGTCTGAGTCATGGTGATCTATTCCAGTAGGCAAGACTGTGAGAAAAATCTAACTGAAAGCCCAAATGATGTCATGAAGCAAGTGGGGAAATATTTTGACCCTGAAGGCTATTGGGAAAAATGTAAAGTAAGTCATTGATTCTATAAAATGCATAATGGGAAAGGTTAGCCACCACACGAGATCATTCTTCCTCAGCAAGGAGAACTTGTCTTCTAAAAAACTTCTCTTTCATGGGAAAGAAATTGAGGCAGTCAGATTCCCTGAGCCATGTCTGGAGATGAACACATAGACTTGGAAGCAGTGCAGTTTTCAAAAGTTCCAAGAGGTTCTCATAGAAACGAATCTATTTTCTTTGAAAGAGAACACAATCAACTTTTTCTTTTCAACATATACAATTATATTCCAGGCCCCATAAATACTTTTGGATAATTGAATAAAATGAACAAAACTGGTATGTAGACATACAATATATTCTAGTGAAAGCCTTCAAAGTGAAATTAAGCCAAAACTTGGTTTCTTTGAAGGAACGTGTATTAAGTGAAGCCAACACGTATTTGTTATTGCAGACGTTGATACTGGAACAGATACAGTTATAATCAAAGCCAGAGCTCTCACTTTATTTTTTCATCCCAACCCATGCATCCTAATTAAAGCCATATGAATGAACTTCAGCTATTAATTTTACATAACCTGATATACATGTACTGCTGAACAAACCCAGAGTCCTTTAACCAAATTAGAGAAGTTAACTGTAACGGATATATTTGTTGGCTGGAGCTTAACATATAATTTACTTAAACCAATATTAGAATTGAAACCAATGTATCTGTATTTCAACCACATACATTTTCCCAGCATATGTTATTGTTACATAAATAAATACATACTCCTCTAGACCACTTCATATTCATGAAACCAATGAATTAACTGCATTCAGCAGATGTGACAGAATAACCACCCCACCTTCTGTTTCCTTTTTTCCATTTGTAAACAAATACTGTAGGAAAAGAGACTATTAGGAAGCAAGTTTAACAAGTATTCTGCTGTCTAGTAGGGTGAGAAGTCCTGAGATCTACTGATTATGAATTCTGTTCCAAATTTGCAACAAACTGGAATGCTCTTGGATAAATCCCTTAAAGCATTTAACTCTCATTTGTCCCATTTGTATAAATGGGACAATTTGTACAAATTGAGCTAATACTTTCCTAAATTTATAGGGATATTATAAGCATGAGAAGGACATAAGTATGTGAACTTTCTTTGAAGTGGCCTTTTTAATCATTACATAAATAGCATGTATATTGCTATTCATAATCCCCACATTATCAAGTTCAATAAATACTGGTCAGCGGTCAAATAAAGTCATAATGTTGAAGCAGTCATACCAGATTTCACTGTGTATTTCTCTTTTATTTCTGTGACAGTTTCATGCTAGAATGATATTCAGGATGACTAGCCATTGTGCTATATTTATTCCATACATTTAGCCTCCTTACACTTTTCCTAGGACCTGTCAGCAAACAAGAGTCTTGCAGCTAAGACAGAAGAACAGTGGTGCTTGTTATCTATTATCAGTCACTCTCTATGGGCTCCAAATGGAGGAAGAAAATGTAGCAGGACATTTTTTTTCCCCTGAGACAGGAAGAAAATAAAAAGCATATAACTCAGCAGGTCTTGAATAAATGATGAGTATGTTCTTCAAGGAAAAGATAATAAGAAATGCCTCATGCATATTGGACAATGCCTGATTTTTTTAAAGAGAGAAATCAGTGTTGATCCTGCAAATATAAAATATGATTGGAGAAATCTAATACGTGTTTAATGGAAGACCTTGATCCTCCCAGATCATCAGGAGGTATGAATTTCAAACTGACTGTGAGAGAAACTTACGATCGTTGAATTAAACAGATGTTACTAATTAAACTAAATGAAGGTGACGACCACTCAGCACACCCATTAAACTAAAACTTGACAATATTCTCTACAGTACTTTCTCCTTCCAGGAACGTTACCTAATTCTCTCTCTCTCTCTCTCTCTCTCTCTCTCTCTCTCTCTCTCTCTCTCTCTCTCTCGTCTGTCTGTTTCCATCTCTGTCCCTATCTCTGTCTCTCTGTCTGCCTGTCTCTCACTCTCTCACATGTTTCTCAGAAGCCTCCTTGCTTTGGATAACATTTCCATTGTCTAGAGCCAATAACTTTCAAGCTTGTATTCCACAAGTGACATTAGAAAATACTTTTAGCTTTTGACTTGTTCTGCACATCCTAGATGCAGTTCTATAAAACTGTGAACTGTTTTCTAGAAAAAAAATCCTTAGCCTTATTACATTATGAAAATTTTGACTTGATTGCATAACAATGTGTAATAATAATTATTATTGGATGATACCAAATTGATATCATGCTTCAGTAATAAGTAAACACCCATAGATTGATAAACACTGGTGTGCAGAGCTTCTCTTTGAAGTTTCTTTACCATGAATATTAAAACAAATAGGAGGAAGATTGAGTTTTGATTCAGAGGCACAGATATTCATATGACTGATAAGCATTTTCTCTCATTCCTAGGACTACTTGCTTTCAAATTTACATTCTATGGAGTGGAAGACAGATGATCTTTATATCCAGATTTAGCCATATTTGATTTGATATTTAATTCAATAACATTCAGTGTTTAAGTTTTATTTACAAACCAGGAAGAATTTTTGCCTATCCCATTGGATTATTACAAGAATTTATGTAATAATATGTTTAGGAAGATACATAGTACATTATATGTATTCAGTAAATAAACTGTCCCTTGTGGGTAATTCCATAACTTTTATTTTCCTTCTTAAAAAATAGTGCTGTAGTTACATAAAATAATGAATCTGGAATGATTAAATTAAAAGGCATAAAACAGACAGTCTAGATAGGGACTTTGATTGCCAAGAAAACAGGGCCAACTCTTTATGAAGGAGACTGTCAATTGGAGAATAAAAGAAACAAAATAGAATATTCTCAGCCACTGACCCAAGAACATCTTACTAGCACATCTGGCAGAGAAAAAGCAAATGATATTTGTGGCTTTGGAAAGCTACAATACTGAGAAGTTATAGGATCTCTTGTTTGCTTTATATTTTATACTCACTATCTTTCTAGCCTAGTGCAACCACAAATTGGAGGTAAGTCCTGAAAGTAATAATCTTTAAACCATCCTAATCCAAGTAACATGGTTCTCAGAGACTTTGAACATGAGTTAGCCCTAAGAAAACATGAGATATTTGTTTTTCTACAACTCTTTTCTTTTTTTCTCTCTCCCTCTGCCTTTTCCCTTCCAAGATTCAGGGTTTTTTTTTACTGCCTGGAATTTTTACTTAGACTTTTCTTAGTCTTTGTATCAATGTCTAAGTCCATCTCTATGGAATGTTACCAAAATTTTTAAGCTTTTCAAGAAGTAAAAGCAATTAGGGAACTAGGAAATATGCAAATATTAGCTATAGGGTGATAATTTGCACTTTCTTGCTTTGGGAGACAGTGCAAAACAAATAGTAATTGTCAAATTTTGTTGGCTTCTGAATCACTGACAGAAATTTTTTAATTTTATATTTTAATTGGGGAAATTCTGATGCAAAGGGACTAGACAGATGGGTTTTATATTTTCCCAAGCTTTTCCAGGCTATTTTGACTTTGTTTTTATTAATAAGTTAAGAATTTCTGTCTCTTTCACAGAGAAGGGGAATGGAGATTTATTTAGGTGTAAGAGTATTCCCTGCTAAAATTGTACTAGAAAAGGACTTGCTCACAAAATTTGTGCCTGGACTCTTCTCTATCTTTAGATTTTTTAAAATGTTGATTAAAAAACTCAAATCTCTGTCTTCCAATGATGTCTAAATGCCACATGAGCTATGGAAGATGTGTTATGAAAGGACACATCCACGTAACTCCTCTTAGAGGCTTGAAGGACAGAGTATGGACCTTGAGTTATATTTTCCAATAAGAGCAACAGCAGAGTTGCTTCTACTACAAACATTATAACAAATAGGAGCCAGATTGAAATTTGAATAGTATGTCGTCTAACTCCGGCACTTTTCTAAATGAGAAAGAAAAAGTTTAGAGGACACTAAATGTCCATAAAGTCACATAACACAATTTCAAATGTACTGACATTTAGCCAGTCTCCAGAAACAGAGCTGTTTGGGCAATGCTGTGAAAATCAGACCACAGGATCTGAATCTAAATTATTGATGCATAAATTAAATCAATGTTTCAAAAGAAAAAAAATAAGCCACTAACACATAGATCTCTGTGGAGCCAGGTACTGGTGGCTCATACTTGTAATCCTAGCTACTCAGGAGATCTGAGATCTGAGAGTCATCATTTGAAATCAGCTTGGGCGATAAAGTCCCAGAGCATCTTATCTTCAATAAACTATGCAAAATAAACAGACAAACAAAATGCTATAAGTGGAGCCATGGCTCAAGTGGTGGAGTTCTAGTCTTAAGCCAAAGACCCTTAGTTTCAGTTTCCAGACCCTGAGTTTAAACCCTTTAGGACTAACACACACACACACACACACACACACACACACACACACACACACACACACACAGTAGCTCACTGAGATATATTATTTTATTGTCACAGAAACTTTATTTAAAAATAAAAGAGGAGTCATACTTTATCTATTGTGTAGGTGCAAGGAAATTGAAAAAAAACTAGAACCAGAAAGTTAACCTGGAGTTCTGATACTTAAAAAGTCTTGTCTCTTTTGTTTTTTATTTTTTTTTATTGTCAAGGTGAAGAAGGGTTACAGATACATACATTAGGTTGTGACTCATTTCTACCTACTCCCTCATTTTACCCCACCTTCCTTCCTCCCCAATTCCCACCCCCCAATTGTACAGTTAGTTTACAACATATTGTTTTGTTAAGTATTGCTGTTGCATTGCTTTGTCTCACCATTTTAATGTTCCCCTCCCATTCCCTTCCCTAATTCAGACAGACATATATAAAATACCCAGAGTACCAGAATCAAATACCATTGACAACAGGGGCTAAATCATAGGGAAGATGAATAGAGGAAAAAAGAAATAATTTCACATAGTATGTTGAAAATAACAACCTTAATGATGAACCACTTACTTCCATATTTTGGAGGTCATTTGTCTTACCATCATCTTATGGGCCCATATGTACATAGCTTTTGAGCTATTTAAAGTACAAGTTGGCCGGCTATGGTGGAGCACACCAGTAATCAACAAGGAGGATGAGGCAGGAGGATCACGAGTTCTAGACCAGCCTGGGATAAACCTGTAAAACAAAAAATAAATAAAATAAAAGTTGTTTTTCCAGGTCCTTGACTTCAAATCCACTGCTCAAGAATATACCAAAAAAAAAAAAAAAGAATATACCAATATTATTACCCTGTGACTTGCTTATATAGCCCACATCAGATTTTTCAATTAGCAGTAATGGAGCCCAAACAATTCAGTATTCAGAAGAGTGAATGCATTTTCAAAGTTATGTTTTGTTTTATTCCTCTGGAATACTTCAAACATACTCTCACGACCTAAAAAATTCTTCTGTCAATATTACAATGAGATTACATGATTTCACTTTTCACCATTCTTCCTTGCTTCAAAATCATCTGTTTATATTCAACTTAGCTTTAAAATAATACTCCTTTTGGATGGTTTTGATTTTCTTTTGATCTATTTTTGCAACATCCTCTCTCTAAGACTTCCTTGTCATTAGCCCAGCCCTGCTGATTAGCAAGACTGGCCTAATATATTTGAACCCAGAACCCAGAACCTCATGTAAACACATACACCCACTCCCCCCCCCCCCACATATTGGACATATTGACACAAACACAACACATTGACAGACACACTTAGCACACACAAGCTAACACAGTTATTTTTCAACATAGCTACAGATAGAAACTACTGGAAAGTCTAGTTTGTTCTTCAAATTACTGACAGTTTTTCTAGAAGCAACTTTGATGAGACTATTTCTGTAGTGATATGAATGGAGAGAAAGTTTCACTTCTGTGGTGGGGATGGTGTAGAGAAGGCTGTCTTAAACTCTGTTTTCTTTTCTCCCCCCCCCCCATTTCTTTATTGTCAAAGTGATGTACAGAGGGATCACAGTTTCATACGTAAGGCAGTGAGTACAATTTTTATCCAAATTGTTACCTCCTCCCTGAATTTCCCCTGCCTTCCCCCTCCCCATTTCCCTCTCCCCCCATGCATTGTGTAGTTAGTTTATATAGTTTTGTAATTATTGCTGTTGCATTGGTTTGTCTTTTCATCCTCTGTCTCTTAATTTTTGTATTCCCTATATCATTCTAGTTATTATTTTCAACATACCATGTGAAATGATGCCCTTTTCTTTTGTATTTCTTTCCCATTGTTTTACCACTTATATCGCTGAAACTGATTTTTTTTTTTTTTTTTTTTTGGCCAGTCCTGGGCCTTGGACTCAGGGCCTGAGCACTGTCCCTGGCTTCTTCCCGCTCAAGGCTAGCACTCTGCCACTTGAGCCACAGCGCCGCTTCTGGCCATTTTCTGTATATGTGGTGCTGGGGAATCGAACCTAGGGCCTCGTGTATCCGAGGCAGGCACTCTTGCCACTAGGCTATATCCCCAGCCCTGAAACTGATTTTGGTACCCTGGATATTGTATATATGTGTATTGGAACTAGGGAAGGGAAAGGAAATGCCAAAATCGAGAGACAAAGGATAAAAAGCTCTGTTTTCTTAATGTTTTTTTTTTTCAAATATGGTGTCTTCCACTTATCTTTCCATTCCCTTGTGTCCTACCTCTCCTTTAAGGGACAACTTACTTCAGTCCTTCCACACAGATTTTTCTTAGATTTTTCTACATTGTTGGATAATCATTTAAAACTATCTTATCTTCCCAATTTTTCTAAAAAAGCTCCAAGGGTTAGCTATCTTTCCTATGCTAATATTTCTTTATTGCAAATCTCTGTCTTTTCTTTCAGTGGCATTCTTATTCAGCCTTTTGTTTTCTGTAGCAACTCTTTTCTACTTCTTTTTTTCATCTTTAGGTTTAATGGTTATACTGAGGCACCTGAATCATGCAGGATAAGTCTTGATTTTAAAATAATCTGGTTATATCTATGGAGTTTCCATTCCACATTTTCTGGATGAATACTTGAGTAACCAAGGGACAGGATTTAAGGAAGGAGATCTTTAAAATTCTGCATACCAGATACAAGAAATCAGAAAGCTGCTTTAGTGATCTCCATTTTTTGCAATGTTTGGGAAGCAATATGCAGAATAATTAAAGAGGAAGAGGTTAACATGGAAGTATAGAAATAGTAGATGAATAACTGGAGTCATAATTGTGGTCATACAATTAGCAACACCCTGTACTGCTCTTACCAAGTCAATTTATGCTGAATGTACTTGCAGCTTAGTTCATTTGCAAAGATGGAAGGAAAGAGATTAAGGAAGAAAAAAGGGAGGAAGAAAGGATAGAAAAACAAGAAGGAAGGAGGGAAGAAGAGAGAGATGCAGAGGAATCGGAAAATATATATGAAAAAAATTAAATGTAACTTCCTCTTCTCTTCTCCTTTCCTCTCATCTTCTTCCTTCTTTTCTTTTTCTCCTTTCTTCTTCTTCTTTTCTGTTTTCATTTTCCATTCTCATCTCTCTCTTTTCCTCTCTTCTGTTTCTCTTCTCTCTACTTCTGTTCATTTCTTCTCTTCTTTTTCTCTCTTTTCATTTCTTATTTTCTTTTCAAATGTTTCTGTCCTGTATTTCCAGCCAGCTAGATGTAAGGGAATATACAGATGTACTTGGACGTTGAATTTGATGTAATCTGATTAATTTTTTTTTTTTTTTTTTTGGCCAGTCCTGGGGCTTGGACTCAGGGCCTGAGCACTGTCCCTGGCTTCTTTTTGCTCAAGGCTAGCACTCTGCCGCTTGAGCCACAGCGCCACTTCTGGCCATTTTCTGTATATGTGGTGCTGGGGAATCGAACCCAGGGCCTCATGTATATGAGGCAGGCACTCTTGCCACTAGGCCATATCCCCAGCCCCATGATTAATCTTGACTATCATTTTAGTCTCCCTTTCCTAAAGCCTTCACAGAGGCTTCCTTTATGTACCTGGTTTACTTTTCAGGTGTTGATATTCATTTTTCTTTTCATTCCAATAGATAGGTGTGGGCCAGCCACTTCAAAGAAGATGATCTACTTTCCTCAGCTTACCAATTCAAATGTCAAACTCATACAGAAACACCCAATTTTGCACACTCAGAATAAGGTTTAACCAAATGACTAGATATCTGGTCCTATTCTCCAATTTACCAATTCAAATCTTAAACTCTTTTGGAAACCCTTTATATATACACTTAGAATAATGTTTAAACAAATGGCTGGCAATGTGGTTGAACCATATAGCATACAGCATCTGCTTAGCAAGCACAGGTTCTGAGTTTCTCCAAACCTAAAAAAAAAAAAAATTATCTATCACAGGCACTGGGATAAATAAAATCTCCAAACAGATCTTCTTACTTATCTTCAGTACCTGTATATCGATAATTTATGTAATAAAGGAAAACTTATTTATAAAAGATAGTTTTTTTCTATATTACTCAAGTGACCTCACTGTAAATGCAAGAAGAAAAAGGGAGATTTTTCTCAACAAGAAATAATATGACTACTGAAGCATTATGCTATGCTTCCAGCTTTGAAAAAAGAGAAGAAACCATGAGCCAAGGAATGTAAGAAACTGAAGTCTGTGAGCTAAGAAAGGCCTAGATATGAAAGGAAGTCCCCATTGAAGCCACTAGAGGGAGCATGGTTTTGTCAATACCTGGTTTGGGCCTAGTCAAAATTTAGTTTTATTTTCCCAAGCTATAAAGGGCAGAAGGCAGGGGAAAAATGAAGGAGGGGGGAACAAGTTGGATAAGAAATGTATGCACTGCCTTTCTTATGAAACTGTAACCCTCTGTACATAACTTCGGCAATAAAGAAATGAATAAATTAGGAAGAAAAGGACACCTACAACTTACCCCATCCAAAAAAGAGTGCATGCTTTTCTTTAAGCTGTTAAATTTGTGAAAACCTATGACAGAAAAAATAGATTATCAGCAAACAGTATTGTAAATCTTTTTTATTGTTATTATGAAGGTGATGTATAGAGCGGTAACAGTTAATTGAGTCAGGTAAAGAGTAAATTTCTTTTGGGACAATATCACCTTTTTCATTGACCTTTCCCAGTTTTTTCCTCCCATCCCCACTCATAACTTGTATAGTACATTTTCAACATAGTGCCCAATGAGTACCATTGCTGCATGTGTTTACCCTTACTCCATTTCTGTGCCTCCCATTATACTCCCAAAGACATACATATGGATAAATAGGACAAAAAAGGAAAGAAAAACAACAAAAGAAATAAAACCTATTGTTTCCACTTCCTGGTATTCATTTTGATAAATATTATTTTGTATGATCAGATGCACATAGGCATTGTGCGTTTATGCCCCTCTCTGAAGAATAGTAAATCTTTATTTCATTGCATATCTTACATCATATTTTCTCTTTTTCTCTTTTTCTGGTAGCCACATCTATCCTAGCACAAGATAATCCGGAGAACAGGGAAAGAAAACAAGGGGATTTTTGTCTCTTAACAATTGCATAATTCTGGGTTATAGTTCTGATTAGGTTAACTATATGAAACTAAATTATTAATTCCACTGAAACAATTTGTCATAGTGCTTTGATTTCCCCTTTAGAAGTATGATCAGTATCCTCTAATCATTTATATCAGTCAAAGTAGCCTTGGTGACACAAATCCACTACCAGAGGAACTCCCTACAGATTTCTTGGGAGAATTCATTGCATTGACAAGAAATAGGAAAGGCCTCTAGGGATTAGCAAAAATGGGAAGCTCTGATCAAACTGGAAGGATAAAAAGATTTAAGGTCACTTTGTGAACAAGCAGAGCTGTGAATGGCCTGTGTGCAGTAGCAGCTATAATTCTGTAAGGGCCTGGCTACTGCTAGCAAACATAGCACAGATATAGCAGAGAGGAAGCAACTCATGCCACAACCTGTCTGTCTATCCTGCTGAGCTCTAGCTGAAGCTCTTCACTAACTAAAGCCAAGAAAAAACCAAATGACATATATAGCAGCTAAAGTAGCAAAGTTGGTAAAAATTTGGGACACAAAGTAGAGTTAAGAAAAACAATACTACAGTTCTAGTGGTAATGGGTGGATGGAAATCAAACAACTAATATGTCATAGATATTAAGAGTAATAAAATTTTTAAAGGGGGATTACAGTTGGGTTCAATGTATTTGTTTCATAGATGAAGAGACAGAGGGTCAGAGAGGCCTCCTATAAGTCCTTGAGTAGATCTCTTATTTGCCTACTGGGAAATGCTGGAGTTCCATATACCCATGGAGTTGATTTTTTTGCTAACATCGATCTGACTCCTTACTACAAGTGGTTAAAAAATCTGCTTTATTTGTCTCTTGGTGAATTATTCTTCCTAGAACATAAGAAGCTTTGAGGTTTTTGAGGTATTTGGAATCAATGAGATGGTGTTTTTATTGAATGATTACAGGAGAAGATACAAATCACTTTGCCCAAAGAGGATTGCATAAAGATGAGAATACTTTTTTTAATTATATTTTTAAGTACTTTATTTTGTGTTTTTTTTTTTTGCCAGTCCTGGGGCTTGGACTCAGGGCCTGAGCACTGTCCCTGGCTTCTTTTTGCTCAAGGCTGGCACTCTGCCACTTGAGCCACAGTGCCACTTCTGGCCATTTTCTGTATATGTGGTGCTGGGGAATTGAACCCTGGGCCTCATGTATATGAGGCAAGCACTCTTGCCACTAGGCCATATCCCCAGCCCCGAGAATACTTGATATAGAATGAAACTCAGATTACTTGACTTCTACTGACTTGGAACTTTTTTTTTTGCCAGTCCTGGGCTGTGAACTCAGGGCCTGAGCACTGTCCCTGGCTTCTTTTTTTGCTCAAGGCTAGCACTCTGCCACTTGAGCCACAGCGCCACTTCTGGCCATTTTCTGTATATGTGGTGCTGAGGAATCGAACCCAGGGCCTCATGTATACGAGGCAAGCACTCTTGTCACTAGGCCATATTCCCAGCCCCCTGACTTGGAATTTTTGCTCTACTTGATCCACTAAATAATAAAATTTTGGAAGGTAGAATATTAAAAAAGGAGCATCATCAGTCTGACATATATTAAGATGATATTGGTAGAAAAGTTTAGATATTTAAATTGTGAAGCCTGAGTACCAGTGTCTCACCCCTGTAATCCTAGGTACTTAGGAGACAGATATAAGGATGACAGTTTGAAGCTAGTCCAGGCAGTAAAGTCCCTGAGGCTTTTATCTCCAATTAACATGCAAAAAAAGAAAAACACCCAGGAAAACAAACAAACAAAACAAAAATGAAGAAAAAAGAAAAGAGGGGAAAAGAATTGGAGCTATTATTCAAATGGTAGAACATTAGCCTTAAGCAAAAGTAGCTCAGGAACAGCACCCAGGAGAAAGAGAGATTTGAATGTGGGACTGTGAGGGCTCCAGTTTACTAATCTCTCTACACCAAATACAGATGTGCAATAGAAGGGGTGAAGAATTTTAAAAATTAAGATAAACAAATTGTACAATGGAATGTAATATTTGCATAGCACATATAATGTAAATTTGATTGAATCAATCCCTCTATTAATCTTTCTTAACCCCTCTACTCTTCTTCCCCTATAAAGGTGTTTCATTTTTCTAAGCTCTTTTAAGACTGGCACACACAAGTATATGTATGTGTGTAAATGTGTATGTATATATACATAATGTTCTTCAATCCTATTCACACTCCCATCATACTCTGTTTTCCTAGTCCTCCACCCACTGAAGTATCTCATTCAAATTTTTACGTTAAATTATATTATTACTCTTCCTTTTTAGGTCTAGATTTTACATATGGACTTTTGGAGCTTGGCTTATCTTTGTCAACATGATATGCTTTTAATTCACATGGAGTTCATGTCCAACACATGTCATCTTAATAACCCGATGCCTTGTCGTTTCAGGAAATACTGAGAGGATCTCTGCTGTTGGTGGATGCTCTGATGTGGTCTGAAGGGTGCAGGGAGCACACAAGTCAGGGATATTTTTTTTTTTCTTCAGGCAGCAATCTCCTTGCAATGAAAGAATTTAACATGATATAATGACATTGTGATAGCAGTGCTTTGGTACCTGTACTTGTCAGGAATGCCCTAAAAAATGGGATTGCAGCATTCTCAGTAGCATCAAGAACATGTCGATTTTTGCATAATTTTAGAAGATATATACTATTTGAGAAGTCAAAATGGAAGAGGACATTTAGAAGGAGGGCTGAAAAGTGGTGCTGAGAACAAGATGCTGAGAAGCATCGGATGTGTGGAAGGAATAAAAAAGTCTCAAGTGTATGAGCTTTTAAAGTGACGTAGATAGAAACAAAACTGACTGATTCTGACAAGTATTATACATGTATGTGTGAGACACAGTGGTGAAATCCCTTTGAACAACCAATAGACACTTAAAAATGAGTAGACAAAACAGAAATCAGGTCCTATACAGGGCTTGGGTTCTATTGAGAAGGAAAAGGGTGAATGGAGCAGTTGAATGTGGTCAAAAGACTTATACTCACATGTGTAGAAAAGAAATGATGAAGCTGTGATTGTTTTTAGAAGAGATGAGAGGAGATGAGGGATGGTGATGGAGAGGATGTGTTCAAAGTACACTGTATGCATATGTGCACATGTCAAAATAAACTCTTGATACCATTAATTGATGCTAATAAAAATTAAAAAGGTAAAATCCAGTAAAATGAAAAGTCAAGTTTATGTAATTGTTAATGACACAACAAAAGGCCTGAAATGCAATCAAATTCACAACTGTTGAAACCAGAGAACAGAGTACTAGCAGGGAAGAAGGCCAGGAGAGGGTGACCTCATTCGAATTTATTCTTTCCTGATATATGTATATATATATTTCTGTTTTGGATGAGCACTTCTGCTTGTAGTATTCCCATAGTATCTTTTATAGTAGTAATTTGCCAGTCATAAATTCCTTTAGTTTTGTTTATTATGGAAGGTTTATATTTCTTCATCAATTGTAAAGGATAGCTTTGCCGGATATAGCAGTCTAGATCAGAAATTGTTCTTTCAGTTTTTGATTTATGTCTTTCCATCGCCCTCTTGCATTTAGTGTCTTTCTTGAAGAAAACATAGTTATTCTTATGGATTGGAATTGTAGCTTACTTGTCTCTTCTCCTTTGTAGCTTTTAATAATCTTTTTTCTGTAAGTTTAATGTTGTGTGTGTGTGTATGTGTGTGTGTTTAGAAGCACCTATTACCTAGTCTTTTTTGGAATTCTTCAAGCCTTAATCAGATGGAAGTTTATTTCTTTAGGATTTCATTTTGATTGTTTTGTCGAGGCTTCTATATCTTTATTGACTTTCTCTCCCATGTTGCATTGCTTTCATTATTTTGTGATTTTCTATTCACTTGTTTGTTGTTCATAGTTTTTTTTCTTGCATCCTTCTGGTACTTGTCCAGCTGTTTAAACAACAGTTCCTCTGTTTTATTATCCATCTTTCCTTTGTTTTACTTAGCTTAGTTTGGATTTTCTTCCTTGTCACTCTCACTTAAGTTCTTTACTGTGTCATTGTGGGATTTTGAGAGAGATGTCGCCTTGTTTAGTTATGATTTTTTGATAATTCTCTAGGATTTATACATTTTGGTGTTGTTGTTTTTTTTGTGAAGAGTTTTGTGTGTCGTGTGTGGAGAGTTAAATTTCCTGTGGTCTTTTGGTTGATGGTTTCTTCTAGCCTCTGTAAGATGAGGTAATGGATAGGTGATTTATAGACTGGATAGGTAGTTCTCCTTTGAGAAATAGTTACTTTCAGTGTTTATCACATTCTGTGTGTGACTGTTCTCACCAAGAGTTAGGAAGCTTGGTTTTAAAAACTATTGCAGGTGGTAAACCACACTCTTTTGTTTGTGACACTGTTTAATAAAGACTACTTGCTGCCAATGCAACCATCATTTTAGATGGAGATTATTCCATGCTCTAGGAAGACCTTCCTTTGTCACAGTCAAGTAGGAAGGAGAAAGATGGGATTATCTGACCGAAAACCTACTTGGTACTTGGTTATATAGGATGGTAAAAAGTAGGAGCTACGATTTATGAGAGGGGTTAATAGGACATTAGACTTAAATAAGTAGAAAACAAATAGTTAACATTACATTTGATTACAGAAGTGAAATGAGGAGAGCGGAAAAGTGTCTACATATACACACTTAAAAAAAACAACACACAAAAACCAGCTGTCAGGCACTGGTGGCTCATGCCTGTAATCCTAGCTACTTAGATCTGAGGATCATATTTCGAAGCCATCCCAGGCAGGAAAGTCTGGGACACTCTTATCTTCAATTAACCACCAAAAAACCAGAAGTGGCACTGTAGCTCTAATGGTAGAGCACTAGCCTTGAGTAAAAGAGCTCAGGGACAGTGCACAGGCCTCAAGTTCAAGACCCATAATGGAAAAAAATGATAACATCAGTGACCAAGAAGGTGAATAAAAAAAGAAAGACATAGTACAAATGAAAAAACAAAATGTATGATTTTAGAGGATGAATTTTGATTGGGAATTGGAATAGAAGAGATTGTGAGGGCTGGCGATATGGCCTAGTGGCAAGAGTGCCTGCCTCATATACATGAGGCCCTGGGTTCGATTCCCCAGCACCACATATACAGAAAATGGCCAGAAGTGGCGCTGTGGCTCAAGTGGCAGAGTGCTAGCCTTGAGCAAAAAGAAGCCAGGGACAGTGCTCAGGCCCTGAGTCCAGTCCCCAGGACTGGCCAAAAAAAAAAAAAAAAAAAAAAAGAAGAGAGTGTGAAGAAGAGAAGAGTTCTACTTGTAGATGTGAGGTAGATAGAAATGGGGAAGGGCTATGTGAATAGAATGATATTTTGATCCCAAAGAAAATACTGAAAAGCAGATATTAAGATTTAGATCTGAGGATTTTTTAGAAGAGAAAGAAATTGAGAAGCAAAATATGCAATTAAATAGATGGAAATTTAATAATCTTATACTAGAATATAGACATTAGTAGGCAAATGGTCTTTCAAAAAATAAAACAAATACAGTACCCCAATTAAAAAAAACCATGAGGGCTGGGGATATAGCCTAGTGGCAAGAGTGCCTGCCTCGGATATACGAGGCCCTAGGTTAGATTCCCCAGCACCACATATACAGAAAACGACCAGAAGCGGCGCTGTGGCTCAAGTGGCAGAGTGCTAGCCTTGAGCGGGAAGAAGCCAGGGACAGTGCTCAGGCCCTGAGTCCAAGGCCCAGGACTGGGCAAAAAAAAAACCAAAAAAAAAAAAAAACATGAACAGAAACAGAGATATAGGATTGACATTATTCAAGATGCATTGTATTCACAGACTGCTTTGTCAACTGATAACTCCTTTGTGCAAGTGCTTAATTAATAAAAATATTCAAAAACAGAAATAAATATTAGTAATGAAATGTTAAAAAAAGAAATAGTCACACACAACAAACCTAATTTTCTATTGCTTTTGTACATCTATTTTCTACTGTTATATAGAGAAGTCTTTTCAAGTTGCAAGTCAACATGTAGGTCAGGGAGAAAGTTATTGCTTCATTCTGAAAAATTAAAGTGGGCATAAGCCATTCTGAGTTTGCCAGGATGGCTAAAGCCTATATTGTTTGGCACAGCAGGGAGTCTTAAATTTGCTTCCCTGTCGGGCATTTGGGGCAGTTATCTATCTAACATTAGCTGTGCTGAACTTTGTCATAACTTTTTTGACTTTTCACTTTGCCATCATCTACTGTCTCTGCTGTGCAAAATATGGTATAATTTGGTAGTAAGTCCAATATATGCACAGAGCTACTGATGGGCTATAGCTCTTTCCACAGTTGAAGTTACATCCACTGCCCGCCTAGCCCTGATATATGGCTAAGTGGAAGTTCCTACTCCTCTATCTTCTAACATAGCCACTGAGTTTCTTGTGCTTCTGGTGTTTAAGTTGCAGCATAACCTCCCCCCAGCTTTATTTGTTCAGCTGCTTAATATTGGACTCTCTATCCTCCTATCATGTACCTCTCTCTCTCTCTCTCTATATATATATATAATTATTATTATCAAACTGAATTACAGAGAGGTTACTGTAACCTCTCATGTACTCTTATAAATGTCTTATACCCAAGTTCTATGTCAGAGGGTCCTGTCGCTTGTTAAATTGTGACTCTTCTATGTTTTGGAGCTCCCACAGAAAACTTCTCAAGATGGTGACTTTCTATCTTTGAGGTACAAAAGGATACAAATTTTCTCAATTCCTCCAGTCCTATTTACAACAGACTCCCTGGGCTGGAAATAAGGCTTTCAGGTAGTATGCTTTTCCCACAACTGAATTTGGTGATGCCTTGGTAAATAAATTTAGTGATTCCTTTGACGACGTCTAACTTTAGCTGATAGTGTTGTTTTTGGTCTCCCCATCCCCCACTTAGAGGAGCTGATCATTGGCAGCAAACTCTGCAGCTTCTCTTCCACTGTGATTGGTTCTCTAATTTTATGAGTCCCTAAGAATTCCTCATAGTATCTTCTTTCTTCCATGTTTTTATTCTCAGAATCCGATCACATTTTAGTCACCAGCTTTATCTCTATCACAGAATCAAAACCATAGATGTTTCCAGTCCCAAATCCCTGAAGCAGTAATTTTAAGCACTTAGAATTAACATATATGGAAAAAAATAAATAAAGGGCAACACAGAGATGATATATCATTGCTTTTAATTATATTGGAAAATGGAGTGTCTAAAAGATTAAAGGCGGGCTGGGGATATAGCCTAGTGGCAAGAGTGCCTGCCTCGGATACACGAGGCCCTAGGTTCGATTCCCCAGCACCACATATACAGAAAACGGCCAGAAGCAGCGCTGTGGCTCAAGTGGCAGAGTGCTAGCCTTGAGCGGGAAGAAGCCAGGGACAGTGCTCAGGCCCTGAGTCCAAGGCCCAGGACTGGCCAAAAAAAAAAAAAAAAAGATCAAAGGCAACAGTCTGTCAATGGGATAAGGATGGGTGATACAGAGCAAGTGTATCAAAATAAACACTATGGGTTCAATGTGAATGTTCCTGCTAAGGAGTATACCAACATAAGTAAACTAGTATAAATTGTGGCCAATATCATAGGAAGGGGAAAAAGAATAACAAAGAAAACTGGTTTACCAAGACCTTGATATCTAAAGAAGGTAGAAAAGTTAATATTCATGGAATACTATGAACTCATACATAATGTGGCTTCAAATTGATGTGGTAGGAGTCTTAGGAAAGAATAATTAACGACACAAGACATAGATCTCTCTACCCAGTCACCTATATTTCAACAGAGATCATCAAATATTCTATAAAGAGACTTTTAGAGGAAGGTGAATATTTATCTCATCTCCTTATGGGACTTGTAGTGGGTTCTCAATGTGAGAGAAGAGATTTTTTTCCCCATATAATCAAAACATTTAACACAATGCTTTTTACAGGTTGTAGATAATAAATATCAGCAAATAGTAGTTAAATTAGAAAAAAAATGCTTGTTGATTCATTCTTTCTGACAAATGCATTCAGCTGAGAATAATGTATAATAGATCGCTCTCTAGTTTTCTTTTCAGCATTCTAAATAAGAACAACAAAAAATGTCTATAGATTTTTTATCTAATGTATATTTGCAGAGTATCTTTGGAAAACCACAATGGTGAGTGATGATTACATAAGGCAGAGTATTGTGCAGTATTTTATAAATATAAAACAGTACAAATGTTAGAATTATAAATGTGGAATTTGGTGTTGGGGCTTATCAGTACCATCGTAGTTATAAAAGATGAACTCACTATGTTGTTGGTCAGTGGGTAGAATGGAAGCTATTTTATTCTTACGTAACTGGGCAATCATTAGAAGCTTAACATTGATGATCTTTGCATTGATATTTACTGGCATCCATGAAGAAAATGTCTTGAAGACTCAGATACGTAGAACTGACAAAGGTCGAGAGTGAGTGTGAGGTAACGAGGAGATGCAGTGTGGAAAAGAATAGAGCAGGGTACTAACTGTATTGAGCAGTTACCTGAGAAAAGCCATTTGACCATAGGAATATTACAGATGCACATTCATTATTTATAGAGTATTTATTTTGGCAACATAGAGTTGTTCTAGTGTATCAAGCTTCAAAGGCATGCAGCTTATGTAGCTACAGTTAATGGCCCAGATTTCTTAGTCTTTGGCATTTTGGTAGTCCATAGCTTTCTTGGTCTCCTTTTTTGCTGTCAGCAAGCCACTGTGCGAAGGGTATTATTCCCTGCCTCTGAACTGGTCCCAAGCTAAGATTCCTTCAGCTTCACTTTCAATGGCTTTGTCATTTTCCTTTTGATATACTAAAGTCCCTAGTTTACTTCCCAGGCAGGACCTCCCATATCTTAGCTGAAAAGGCTCTGGCAACTTGGTTTGAATTCATCCTTGAATTCCTCCCTGTTTTTCTCACATTGAGTTTTCTGCCAGGGATGTATTGGGTGTGAGCCAATTTTCTTGTGCTCTATCATTGCCTGATGCCAAAGACCCCTGTGCAAAGTCAGCTCCTTCTGCAGAAACCAGCCATATCCCCTGGTGGGGCCTTGTGTTCCGTTCATGCTCTTTGCTTTATCCAGCTGTAACACATCCAGCCACTTCTATGCAGACAGGTACATTTCTCTAAGAGTCACTTGGAGAGGAGGAGAGCTGGAACCCTCATAAGTTAGTCATCTGTTCTGTTTGTATAGATTCCAGGGGCATGGATGCCCACTTAGTGTAGCCTGAGCCAGTAGAAGAAATTCATCAGTTTTAGAACAAGAAGGTAGAATTTGTTTACCTACACATTTGAACTATTTCTGTTCCTAAATTGGAGCCCTTAAGATCCCTAGGCTGCATTTTGTAATCATTACAATTTCTTTCTTTCTGAATCCCACCACTCTATATTTATCCAATTTTTAAGAACAAAATAGTGAGACAAAGGACAAAGGGTGAACCTATGCAAAAGTTATACTCACATGACACTATGTTGAAAAAGAACATTGTAACTTATAGTAGGGGGAAATGGGGTGGGTGGAAGAAAAACAAGGGAGGGGTAACAATATTTGACAGAAAACGTGCTTACTGTCTTATGTATGTAACTGTAACCCCTCTGCACATCATCTTGACAATATACTTAAATTATAAATTTTTAAAAATAAAATTTTATTGTTATTGTCAAGGTGATATACAGAGGGGCTACTGTGACATAAGCCAGGTCATGAGTACATTTCTTTCTGAACAGTGTCATCTCTCACTTCACTTGTTTTCTCCTAGTTTTTCGCTCCTGATCCCTCTTCTCCACAAGATGTATATTTAATTTTCAGCATAGTGTCTAGTGAGAATCTGGCTGCAGTTGTTCATGCTCTGTCCAGCAAACCATTTCACTTATTTTGTCTACCTCAATGAAATCAGCAATCTTTCCAATTTCCCCTCCAAAAAGTTTTCTTTCTTTCTTTTTTTTTTTTAAAGAAATGTAAAGCGTGACAATGGAGACTAAAATACCCTGAAAATTATAAATAGCTACATGTAGATTTCTTATGACAGCAAATACTCCCTAGATATAAAAGTCAATGTTTTTGTAACAGGCATGTTGTCTTTTTTGTTTGACCTCAAATTTTTAATTGCTAAATGAATATTAGATTACAAGATCACTGGTTTTCTATCAGCATTATCTGACAATTTTATAAGCTATATTCTTGCATAGAGAAAGCAAGTCCATACTATTGTACCTATAATTTGTTAAGATTATTATTATTTTCTACTTGTCCTTTTCTGGAAGCCCCAGAAATTATTGATGTTTGTTGGACACTTATTCGATTTGAAGCAAAGGGTTCATGCAATGAATAACATAATAAATAAAATATGTCAGACATTTTCATCAACTTCATTCTGATGGTGTTAAAACTTGTTGCCGTCTCTTGTTATCTCCTTGACCTATACTACCTCTATTCTAGCTACAGTGTGGATACAATTGATCTATGAATCCATTGACTCTTGCATTGCTTTTTGCAAACACTAGACTTTTGCAGACAGGAAAACACAGAAAGAAGATGGGTAAAGGTGAGTGCAGTGGCATGCAGGTACTGTAAGGGCATAATTGTGTTATGGTAAGTTTAAATGTAGGACTAATTAGTTTGTATGACTCTCTTGTATTGTAGAAACTATATTATGGGTGCACATTTGTTTTTGTGAAATCAGTTAGCAGCCAAGAAAGCCTACTGAAATGAATAGAAACTAATTGAAAGTAATAAGGAATTACCTGAACATATATTGCCAGTAAATTAAATTAATTGAAGGTAATTGATAGTGACTGGAATTAATAAAAGTAATGGAAACAAATTGTACTTAATTAAAATTTATTGAAATTGAATTAAACTCAATAACTCAAAGTCTATTAACTTTAATAGATTCTAATTGATATTAATTATAGACAATGCTTAGTAATAACCCACCATTCTTAAAGGCTTCCCACTGCATTTGCATCATGTGATTGTCTTTAACACACAAAAAAGTAACTTTTAAGAAGAAAAAAGATATCCAGAGGAATAAAATGCTACCTTGGAATTTTAGGATTCTCTATGTGATAGCTATAATAGAAGAATTTGATTCTGAAAACAGAGCTAGCTACCCTTGAGGACTTAGAAAGATAAGAATGGTTTTAATTACCTTCAAGGAGTGATGTTTATAGGAGTTTAATGACAACATTTTACATGTTAAAACATTAGATTTGATTTGATGGACATTCTTTCAGTATATGTGTGTTTGGTATCTATTTTATAGTTATGTTACTAGATTCTTTTAATCATTACTTCTTTCTCTTCCTTGGTTACAGAACATCCAAAACTTTGAAGGGTTTTCATAGACTCACGTTGAACAACTCAAGGAATTTCAGATTTTTGCTCCTCAGCTTTGGGAATTTATGGTAAAAAAAGAATAACAAAAATAACAAAATGCTACGCTTCTTGTTGTGGAATGTGAGAGCTATCAGCTGGATCATTTGACTTCTGTGGCAGTTTGTAACATGGATTTCATAATATTCTTCCCCAGCTTTCACTTTTTTTTTTAACCAACCTTAGTTCTCACTTAGTGGCTTTGCTTTGTGGAAAGTAATTTTCTCTCAAAAAACCTCATCAAAAATATTTGTTTTATGTGAAATATTTATTAAAGGGTTAGAGGACTGTAGGTGAATCTCACCATGTGGGGGGAAAACAAATACCAAAGCTCTTGACTTTACAACCAAAGGAAAATTAGGATTTGCTATGTAAATCAGCAATTTTCATAGAATAGATCTGTATCAGAATCATTTTATATGCTGCAATAGAAAAGCTATGGTCATAGGAAACAACAGCACTTTTCATGCAAATCTTTAGGATGTAAAAATAAAGTGCAGGAGAAGCACAAACTACAAGGAGAAGCATTCTCCTTTCTAGTACACCCATACTTACTTTTTTCTCAGCCCTGGGGCACTTGGGTCAATTCTTTTTCCTTCTTTTTTTTAAAGTCGTGAAAAATTTTCTAAAAATTTGAGTAAGATTATTCCTCCAGGTAAGGTGGAATCTCAGTGTTGTTTTGATTTGCATTTCTTTTATGGACAGTGATATAGCGCACTTCTTCATATGTCTCTTGGCCATTCTCATTTCCTTTTCAGAGAAGTCTCTTTTTAGGTCTTTAGCCCATTTGTTGAGGGGATCGTTGGTTCTTTGAGGATTTGTTTTGGAGGAATTTAATTTTTGAGTTGTACATATATTTGAGATTTGAGGCCTTTGGCAGTTGTATGGCCAGTAAAGGTCTTCTCCCAATCAGTGGGCTGTCTATCTTGCAAACTTTGTCCTTTGCCCTGTAGAAGCTCTGCAGTTTGATGAAGTCCCATTTATTCAACCTTTCTTTGATTTGTTCCTTTTCTGGGCCTTTATTAAGGAAGTTTTTTTTCCTGTGCCAAGGAGCCCACCTGTTTCTTCTATTCCTTTTTGTAGTGTTTTCAGGGTATCTGATTTCACTTTGAGGTCTTTGATCCATTTGGAATTGAGTTTGGTGTAGGGTGATATATAAGGATCTAGTTTTGTTACAGGTGTTGAACCAGTTTTGCCAGCATCATTTGTTGAAGAGGCTATCTTTCTTCAATTCTATGTTTTCAGCTTCTTTAACAAAGATTAAGTAGCCATAGTTCTGCAGGTTCATTTCTGGGTCTTCAGTTCTGTTCCATTGGTCCACAGACCTGTTCTTGTGCCAGTACCAAGCTGTTTTTATTAGTATAGCTTTGTAATACAGCTTTAAGTTTTGTATTGAAATTCCTCCAGCACTGTTCTTTCTATTCACTCTTTTTGTTATCCAAATCTTTTATTGTTCCATATGAATTTCTGGATTGCTTCCTCTATTTCATTATACAATGATGGTGGGATATTGATGGATATTGCATTGAATTTGTAGATAAATTTCACCTCATCCCAGTAAGAATGTCCAGTATCAGGAAAACTAATAATAACAAATGCTGGAGGGGATATGGCCAAAAGGGAACCCTGTGGAAGAGATGCTATTCTCATCTTCAAGGCAAATAAAAAGAATGTGAGGCAGTGAATACTAAAGTAATTTACTCATGGACTGTGCAGCTATAAGGAATGGTGCTCTGATATTACCCAGATATATTTGAAATCATGTTTTAACCACATCAATCCAGTGCTTGCTGGTATCATGAGAAAGACTGTGAAAATTATAAAATGTAACTGAATTGTCATGAATGTTTGTAAATAATACAGTGGGGATGCATATAAATAGACACTCAGATTTTTTGTTTTTATTTTTGTCATGAATTGGTGGGAATGTAAACTTATTCAACCACTCTGGAAAACAGTATAGAGGTTCTTCAGAAGGCTAAACATAAGCTCCCGCATGATCCAGCATCCCCACTTCGGGGCATCTACCCAAAATATTACAAGCAAGACCACAGTAGCCAGTAGCCAGTAGCACAACTATTTTTATTATAGCACAATTCGTCATTGCTAAAACTTGGAACCAACCCAGATGCCCCTCAATAGATGAATTCTATGCCACTAACACAAAGAATGACATTGCTCCATTAGTAAGGAAATGGAAGGTCTTGGAAAAAAATCTTAATAAGTGACACTTCACTTATACCCAAAGAAACATGGACTCTATGCTTTCCCTCATAGGAAATAATTAGTACATGTTTAGATTAGTCATAGCAGAAGATCACAAGTGCCCAATAGCTATGCTCATATGAACACATAAGATGATGCCAAACGAAATGAACTCCACATTATGGAAACAAGTGTTGTATCATTTTTGCAATTATTTTCAACATGTCATGTGAAACTGTACCTTTTTTGTTTTCCTCTCATATTCCCTTTCTGGGGTTTTACTCCCGCTATCACTGTATCTGATCTTAGCACCCTGGATACTGTATATATGTGTATTAGAACTAGGGAAGTGAAAGGGAATACCAAAATAGAGAGACAAAGGATAAAAAGACAAACCATTAGGTGTAAACAACTGTTCAACTAATGGGGGGGGAAGGGAGGGAGTAAGTGGGAGGGGAGAGAGGAGGTAACAAGTTGGATAAGAAATGTACTCACTGCCTTACATATGAAACTGTAACCCCTCTGTACTTAACTTTGACAATAAAGAAGAAAAAAAGGATATTCGTACACCCCAAATTAAATATAGGCCTAAGTTTGGTGAGGGCATTTAGGAATGAACGAGTAAGTTTTGCAGAAGTTGGTAGACCTCTCTGTCTTCAGAGATATTTGTAATTTTATAAGGTCCTTACAGCACAGAAAAGCCAACATAACTTCTTCTAAGGGGACATCAACAGGTAGAGCATGTTACCATGCTTTTGGTAAAGCATATAATTCCTGAGACATTATATATAAAGCTCTAACAGGACTGGGTCTGGGTACGTGATTAAATTCAAGTATTTTTCCCCACATATTTCTTCTTTTTTAATGCTTAGTTTCACAATGAACAGTTTATAATTCCAGCAGCACCATTTGACCACTTCCATATGTTTAATAAAATAAAAGAGTAGACACTCATACTAAAAGAAGGTAGCTTGATGTGAGCAGATGCAATCAATTATTCAAATGTTTAGAATAATCACACAAAAGGTCACTACTCAAGCTCCTTGGGTAAGTCCTGGTTTAGGAGTGCAAGCCCAAGAACCAAGATGGCATCAATGCACAAGGATCAGAGAAAATGGTGGATATCCTAGGTCAACAAGAGAGAATAATTTCCCCTATTTCTGACTCTTGTTCTGCTTGATTTTGCAACAGATTGGATGAGGTACCATCAATTGAGTGAGGACCATCTCCTTAGGACCAGTTCGGATGCCAGTTTTTTCAGTGAATAAACTCACAAGCATACACAAAATAGTGTTTCACCAGATAATTTGGCATTCCTTACCCTCATTAAATGAACACATAATATTAAATACTATACCTTAAAATATCCAAAAATCTAAAAACTGAGTATTAAGCCGGGTGCCTATAATGCTAGCTATTAGGAGGCTGAGATCTAAGGATAGCAGTATGAAGCCAAACCAAAGCTGGAAAGTCTGTGAGACTCTTATCTCCAATTCACCTCCAGAAAATTGGAAGTGGAGACACAGCTCAAAGTGGTGGAGAACTAGCCTTGAGTGAAACACCTCAGCGAGAGTGCATAGGCCCTGAGTTCAAGGCTCATGACAAAAAATAAAAACAAAAAATCTGAGTATCTATTTATATGCATCCCCACTGTATTATTTACAAACATTCATGACAATTCAGTTGCATTTTATAATTTTCACAGTCTTTCTCATGATACCAGCAAGAACTGGGTTGATGTGGTTAAAACATGATTTCAAATATATCTGGGTAATATCAGAGTACCATTCCTGATAGCTGCACAGTCCATGAGTAAATTACTATAGTATTCACTGCCTCATATTCTTTTTATTTGCTTTGAAGATGAGAATAGCATCTCTTCCACAGATGTGTTGTAAATATTTAGTGAATTAATTCATGTAAAGAACCTGGGATACAGTATGAACTCAAAATACTTAAGAAAGAAAAATAAATTAGGACGTCAATCTTCTTGAGGGCAAAGACAATGTGTATTTTGGCATCCAGGTCAAGACTCTATTACACCATAAATGAGACCTTTTTAAGCCTGAAACTCCTCAGTCACGGAGATTTAATGATTCTCATCTCTACTGTTCCCTGTGCTCCAATTCCTTACCTCCTTCTTCCACTATTCCCTTAGCTCATGCATTATACATCACAGAGAAATATGTATCTGAGTGACATAATATCTGCATCTGGCAGGACATTAAGCTGTTGTCAACTAAATGAAACACTTGAATTTTTAGACATTGAAATTTTGCAAATGATTCCAAACAAAGATAGTGTACTTAAACATTTACCTTCTTGTTAGACATGAATGTCACAGAATGTGTCTCCAGAATAAAACTGTCAACTAAAAACCAGGTCTATACAGATGTTCCTTTCTAGCCAGATGTTGTAGATTCTTTGACTTAAAGAAAAATGCCATCCAGCAGATGCTATTTTTTTCTACAGATTTTTATCACATGAACTTCTGTCCATTTCTGATGGAACTGATATGTTTGTGTATGTTAAGATTCAAAAGTGGATTCCAACAATTTCCTTTTGACCTTGTTATTCTACTTTTTTAAACCTGACAAACATTTTCAGGAAATCATGTTCGTGTGTTTGCAGAAAGCTTCATTTTCAATTCTTCATAGCTCATAAATTCTTGAGTTGACTTAGTTATGAAAGGCAGAGCTGAAATTTCCTTCAGCTTTCAAGATGGAGATGTGGCTCTGATCAGATTGACATTTGTTTTTCTCACTCTATTTTTCTGTCAACCAAAAAAGGCAATCTAACTGAATCTGAAGCATGGATTGCTCAAACATGGTGAGAGAATTTATAGACACTACATTTTCTTCCATCTAGGTGCCACCAGTCAGCAAATGTCACTCATAGCTTTTATGGTTATCAACTTTATCAGCCTTCTTCAGAGGTAAAGAATGTAAGTAATATAAGTGCATGGGGTAGCCAGAAGTAGTTGGCTCCTTCAGATCCCTTTCTTAACACTGAAGCCACGCTAAAATATTGAACCCAATCTGGCTTTATGAAATGATATGGAATGGCCTACTTATTTTCTAAAAACATAACTTTCAAGAGGAGGTTGGTTCATTTGATTCTGCTATATCATATCCTCATGTGAAATACACTTTCACCTTTTCCTATAAATTTTGTATAACAGAATATCACACTGTTCATCGTGTCCCTTCCCCCCTCTCTCTTTCTCTCTCTCTCTTCCTTTCCTTTAGATAATCGCATCCTTAGGGCACTATAAGGGAAGACATGTATCTGAGCTTCTACCATCCCCAGGAGTGTGATTGCCTTGTGGTAATTATACCCTTTCTTCAAGTTGTCTTATGTTAGCATTATGATGCCTTATTGCTCAAATATGACAGCGATATCTGATAATGTAATACCTTCCTACAATTTAATAAATTATGCAGAAAGGATGGCCATGCTCCTCTCTAAACAGGGCAAGCATTCAAAGCCAAGAGGTGAATTTTGAGAGCTAAAAGTAAGCAATAGAAATACTAACCCTGAGTATTTTATCATGAATGATTAAACAAATGTATAAGGCAAAAAATATCAAAGCACAACTCCCTCTCCAGCCACTTGGAGGGTAGATTGTCCATCCAACTGTGAACATTTTGACACTTATGTGTGTTCTGAAGCATGAACAGATGCCTGAGATTTGTTGTTTCTCTATTCCTGGATGTTTCCCTCTTCCCCTATCTAAGGTAATTGTAATAAGGGTGAATCAATATGTGTTTGAAACATTGGCCATAAAGAATTAGTTACCCACTATCATTGATTAGGAATCCCCTTCCCATACACAGTCTTAAAGAGTCTATTTTTCTGTTAAGCTTTTTAAATATGCAATTACTGTATTGATTGGTGTGTTGGTAGACTATTCTCAATATAACTAAAAACATCATTGTGTGCATGGATGACTTTAGTCCACCTTACAGTAACATGTTTAATATTTGTTTATGGAATAGCTTTCAGATATAGTCATGATAAAAATTATATTAAATAAAGAACACTCTGAACAACTTTGACTTCACTCTACCCACAGAAATAAAATAAAGAGTACCTGGATCAGAGGCTTCCTCGGGGAGAATGTGAGAAATGATATTGATATCGTAGGTTGGAAGCAGTCATCATGCACAGAGCATTGTGCCACAGGCAACCCTCTCCAAACTGAGAACTTATAAACACAAAATCAGTATTAGAAGTAGGGAAGTGAAAGGGAATATCAAAATCGAGAGACAAAGGATAAAAAGACAAACAACTACAAAAGAAATACTTGCAAAACCATTTGGTGTAAACCAACTGAACAACTCATGGGGAGAGAGGGAAAGGGGGAGGTGGAGGTGGAGGGAGGATGAGGGAGGAGGTAGCAGTGCAAGAAATGTACCCAAGGCCTAACATATGAAAATGTAACCTCTCTGTACATCAATTTGACAATAAAATAAAAATAAATAAATAAATAAAGAGAGCATGGAAAAAAAATAAGTATTCAAAGGATGGGGAATGAAAAGAAGAAATACTAAATGAATCTTGGCCTGAATGAATGTATCCATGGGTTATCACTGCTCCCATGGGTATTCTAGCCTTCCAGTAAGGGCAAGGATCATCCATGGGTAGATCCTGCCCAGACATGACCTACAGGTGACTCAGCACTTCCAGGGATGACCAGTTGAGTGTTAAACTCCACATTCAGATTCATTGATCTCTACCACAAAGAGGCAGCACTCTTTCATGACTAAATGCTGCTCCTCATAGGATGCTAGCGAGTTGAACAGCAGGCCATTCATTTTTCCTCTCCCTTCCTCCCACACATCACATTGTACCCAGGCACCTTATGGAGATGTGCTATGACCAGAAGTAGAAGGCAACGTCTGCTTCTGCCAGAACCTGAGAAGTCACAGCATGGCAAGGGGAAGGCTCTGGCATAAAGATTCCTGTTAGCAATTACATAATCCAAGAATTGGAGGCCTAAGTCACGAGAAACAATGATTTCTAAGAAAATACACTATCTTTAGTGTTTTGACAGGAAATGACCTACTTGTGATGTGAAAGATCTCTTTTGAAAAGACACCTACCTCACCCCATCATCACTTAGTGGAAACATCAAGCAAAGAATGATTAGTGGTGATCATTCTTAGATAACCTATAGATATCAATTGTCCTATGAGTTTGTTTTTCTCACAGACGAATATGTAGGTATTTGCTGACTTCTAGAACATAGGCTGGTCTGCTGTTTTGCTTTGGATAGTAGAGGTAGCAGCGTTGATGGTATGTGAGTTTTGGGACAGGTGTTAAGCAGTGCTGATGTTGTCATTTCTCTCTTGCTCTTTTGCTTTCACTATGTGAACATCCCTTACTGAGAAATATAATACAAAAAGTCGAGCTGAGGAACCTCAGTCAGCCCATCTAGGGTCATTACCAGACAAGTGAACTGACATACACCAAAAAGACATACATAGATTTAGAAGTTAAATTAATCAGAATATGCATGTATTTTATATGCCACTGTATTTTCTTTTTTGATGAATGTTTTTCATTGTACAACATCATAATTCCCATGGATAACTCACGTGAGATCTAAAAAGATGAATTAGAAGATTAAATGAAAAAAAAACAGAAATATATGCATGAAAGATGAGAAGAATGATAAAAAAGACAGGATGTGGTAGCTTCAAAATGTCAATGAGAGTTTCCATAATTGAAAAAAAGAATGAGGAAGCAGTGTTTATATGATTAATAAAAAATACCTTTTCTAAATCCAAGAAACATTTGAACACTCAATTGGTAATATCACTTAGCTTCAAAGAATCAGCAAATAAAAAGACATATGCCTTGACAAATCTTACCAATCTTCTGAAAATCAAATGGTGAACAGAATAGTTTGTAAAAATGTTTTTTTATGTGTGTGTGCGTGTGCGTGTATGTGTGTGTTTGTGTGTGTGTGTGTATGTGTGCTAGTAACTGAACTCAAGGCTTGAACTTAGGGCCTCAAAAAATCCCTCGGCTTTTTTACTCATGATTGGCACTCTACACCTTGAGCCAAACCTCTATCCCAGGATTCTCCTGGACGTTTTGATATAAAAATCTCACAGACTTTTCTTCCGGGGCTGAATTCAAACTGTGATTCTCCAACCACAGGCTCCAGAGTAGCTAGTATTACAGGCATAAACCATTGGCCCAGAAACAAAAACATTATTTATGATTAATTACTCGCAAAAATATTACAGCATGGATTGGCAAACATTGGTCCTTTGGTTAAATCCAACCTGGCTCCTGGTTTTATGAGTACATATTGATTTGCATACAGTTATGGTTGCTTTTGTGCAACAAATGCAGAGTTGATTAGCAAAGAGAGATCTGGCTGCAAGGCCCAAACTCTGGATCATCAAAATTTTATATAAAGAGTTTGCTGATTGTTAGATGATAATAGAAAAATCATCTTCATTTTTGGTCCATTAAGTTAGAAGTACTCTGAACTTTGAATCCTATTCCAAACCAAGGTATCATTTACCTATTATGTCAAAGATAGTTACACATATGCAGAGTCAGAAAATATATTAATCAAGTGCCCATAAGAAGAAATGAGCTGAAGAAGAACATTAAACACCAAATGAATTGAAACAGAACTCTCAATACAGAGGAAGAATTTAGATGAGCAGGAAATGGTAGATAACAAACTCTGAAACTAGGCCTGGGGATGTGGCCTAGTGGTAGAGTGCTTGCTTAGCATGCATGAAGCCCTGGGTTCGAGTCCTCAGCACCACATATACAGAAAAAGCCAGAAGTGGCACTGTGGCTCAAGTGGTAAAGTGCTAGCCTTGAGCAAAAAGAAGCAAGGGACAGTGCTCAGGCTCTGAGTTCAAGCCCCAGGACTGGCAAAAAATAGTTTCAAACTCTGAAACTAGTAAGAATAAGTTTAAGCTGAATTTTTTAAATGTTATTTACAATAAAATTACTTAATAAAGATTTTTGAAATAGAAGTGACATATTACAAAAGAAAAGCAGAAATATAGTTACATGAAAGTTCTAAAAAATTTAACAAAACTTGGGAACTAAACAATGTCAGAGGGTGAAGAAAAGATAAAAACATAAGCATTCATGTAAGGAACGAGGGCCCTGATAGGAAACAAACAAACAACACCCCAGCAAGAGCAAAATCCCATTGGTGCAGTAGTGGGTCATGCTTTTAATCCTAGCTACTCAGAAGGCTGATATCTGAAGATCCCAGGTCAAAGCCAGAACAGGTCTGTGAGCTTCTCATCTCCAAGAAATCACCAAAACCTGGAAATGGAGTTGTAGCTCAGGTGGTAGAGTACTAGCCTTGAGCAAAAGAGCTCACACAGTACCCCAGACTAGCAAACAAACAACAACAAAAAAGCACTTGTTGCCTATAATACAGCAAAATGCTTATGAATAAATATGCAAGAGACGAGTGAGAAAAATAAGAATGGAATGAAAATAACTCAGTCAAACTTTCTCCTTAACAAGGGCAACAGAGTAATTAATAGTACTGCAAATAAGAATGATGAAATAAGAATGAAAGTATATCAAAATAAATTTAATGGCAAACATCTGATAGTGTGATATTTATTTCTGTACTATCTTGCAAGTGTTGAGGACTCTTAGAATAAATGAAACATAAACATTGAGCCAAACATTTCTTCAAGAATACTTAAAGTAAAAACAGTTGGAAAACAAAGGATGGAAACAAAGATAACAAAGGCAATCAAACAAAGCAGGCGTATAATATGAAATACCAGGGGATGTAGAATGTAAGGTTAAAAGTAGTGAAGACAATACTGAAGGACATTGTACAATCTTAAAAGGGGAAAATTTATGAAGAAGATATAAAAGTCATAAAGTTGCATGCACCACGAAGATAGCAGATAAATATATAAAGCAAAATATTAGAAATGCACATTGACCTTGATAAAAATGCAATTATGGGGAAAGATTTTATTGTATCATATTCAAGAATTGCAGATATATTAGACAAGAAATAAGTGAGGGCACGGAGGCATAGAATAATACACTCAATAAACTGGATTTTATGTGTGGATATACACAACCATATACTATTACAGCACTGTCACATTCTAGAGGTGGAAAGACATTTCGTCTTATATGCATAGCATATTTATGGTAATCATTAATATCTTACCCCATAAAACATCTCTTGAAAGTAGTTTTAGTGTACAATCTGTAACCATAAGCTCGTGTAATTTTTTTCAGGCAAAATATCCTTTAAAAATTAACTCCTTATAAATTAAAAAAATACTTAGCTGAACAATCCGTGGAAGCAAAAAGGATGCAAAACTGAAATTATCAGTGGTCTAGAAAATAAAGACAAGACAAGACAAATACATACTTTTCTTTTGATTAGCAGTATTGGGATGAAATTATCGAGAACCCTGGCTCAATTATTTTTTTTTTAGTACTAATCTCCTGTAACTGAGATGAGACATTTCAAAGACAGATTAGCTGTTAAAGTGCATCATCAAATCCAATGGTTTTTCTTCTGACATGGCATGCTGATTTTTGTTTATGGAATTTTTTCTCAGTTCTCTCTCTCCTTCCTCCTTGCTTCCTTCCTCTCTCTCTCTGTCTTTCTCTCTCTCTCTTTTTTCCTTCCCCATCCCCCCTTCTTTCTTACTCAAAGTTTTCCTTTTCCTCTCAATATTATGTCATATGTGCAATAGTACTGATTAATTTCCAGGCACCATATATTTGCCAACATCCATTGGAATGAAGACATCATTTTATCTACTTCAATGAATATCTTAAAAGGATATTATTAGAGAAAATATAATTTATCATATTAAATATCAATTTGTCAAAATAACCTATTAATTTAGGAAAGGGAAGTTCAATCAGATGAGATTAATAGGAAAAAGCTGGGTACCAGCGCTCATGTCTGTGATCCTTGATACTCAGGAAGCTGGTAACTAGATAGAAGTTTGAAACTAGCCCTGGCACGAAAGACTCTTATCTTAAATTAGCCAACAGAAAGAAGTGGATCTGTGACTCTAGTGATAGAGAGCTCTCAGGGACAGTGCTCAGGCATTGAGTTCAAACCCCAAGTCCAAGGCCCAGGAAGGAGAGGAGGAATGATTATTTTTTAGGATAGAATTCTATCTTGAACCATGGTAATGCCTCAAAATAGACAGGTCAAAGTAGATATGAATAGTATAATCAGAAATCAAGATACGGATAGGATTTGGAGTCTGAAACTGGAACTGTTAGTGTGGGTAACTGGCTTAAACTGGGCAAATTTCATGAAACAATACAGGAGAATATTGGATATGATGGGATGAGTGAATAGAAATAAGCCTCACTAAATAAACAGCTATTTATTAAGCACACTGCTTGCCTAGTTAAACAATTCCTTGTTTATCAGCATAGTTATTTGCTGAGGTAAGCAAACTGGGTAAATTGGATTTTAGCAACATCATGAAGCTAATTGTGTTATTTGCTGATTTCTAGCCTTATCTTCCTAAGCAAGAATTTCCTACAAGACCACATTTCAAATCGGAACCAGAAAATTTGGGAGAAAAGCAATATTTTCACTTGCTTGTATATTGAAAGAATGTGTAAATTAGTGTTAGAAAAATATTCCAGAATAAACGGAGAAGGAAGTAAAGCTATCAATTTCCATTATGAGTCAAAATAATATTAATATTCATCTTCTACAACTGCACTTTTTCCACACACCATCATTATTTGTTTATTTATGCAAAAATTTTAAGTGTGATATGTGAAAGGAAGAATCCAGAAAAACAATCCAAAATTGATTTTAATTAAAAATGGTTTAGAAGGTAAAAGGGGTGAATCTACTAACAAAATTTATTAGTAGAAATCTTAAGAAGAAAAGGTTTCTGAACATCTCCACAGATGACTGAACTGGCATGAGAAACAATTGCATGACAAAACAAGAGATGAATACAATGTTAGTATCCCATTGATCCTCAAAGTTGACAACATGGGACTGGGAAAACTGTTTTGTGGGTATGTTTTGAGCTACAATAATAATAATAACAACAAAACAACAATAATAAAGCAATCATTCTAACCAAGATAAATGAAAACACATGATTCTACAAAGACGTGAAGAGAAAGAAGTCTTAGTAGTTTTAGTGTTAGCAACCCCAAAGTGGAAAAAAATCCACTTATCCACAATGAGGTAATTATATCATGGACTGTCTTACACCAATCCCGATGTCTTATGCTCTATCAGCATAAAGAATATTGAGAAATAATCTATTGAAATTCATAAATATGAATGAATCTCAATATGTATATATATATTCACTGAAAGAAGCCAGATCTAAAACAAACATAAATAATAATAACATAAAAATATGTGCCATAAGAGAAAATGCTAACTTATCTGTAAGAGCAACAGGTCAGTGGTTGGTGGATGTAAGGAAGAGTAGTAAGAATGGATTAAAATGGACACAAAGAATGGATATACTCAATAGCTGTGGTGATAAGCACACACACACACACACACACACACACATTTTCAAAGTTACTGTATCGCATATCTTAATTATGTGCTGACCATGTCTATTTCATCTCAATAGATCTTTCCAAATATCAGAGCTAAAAAATGGCAGATGGCTACCACTACTTGTCATATAGTTTCCTTCCATCCATTGTATTAGTGAAATAAGTATAACTTGGAAACATAGGACACTTAGGATATTAGGATAGCATAGCATATTAGGATAATACTAAGTAAATGTTATTTTGCTTTTGATGAGATGCCTTTTCTCTATATCTCTGTCAATACTTTTAAAGGTTTCAAAGGTATAGTAGAATAGAGATTTTTTCTGTGACCTTCTTGTAAGAAGCATATAATCTAATGGAAATATGGCATTAATAGCAACTTGAAAGAATATAAAGGGAAATGACCATTAGTGATAGAGTTACTATTTGTATTTCACAGAAAAGTGCAAGTTAACCCCAGGATACCCCTAAGTAGAATCAGAAATTATCTGAAACATTTTCATCAATATTTGGTGAGACATAAGTAAATCTGAAACAGGAGTAGTATAACAATCAAAAGTTGGTATGATATCATGAATAGTGGCTAATGACAGGTAAAGCTTACCATTAGTCTTTGTCTAATAATTGTTGCTAACCTTCTTGCACCTCTTTTATCCCCTCTCCTCTTTTTTCTTGTTTCTTCCAAATAACCCTGGCTTCTTTTTATAAACTGCTATAAAAAGAGAGAATGTGACATTAAGTTAGAATAATTTTGTCCTAGTCTCTTTTTATCACTCATGAGCTGTGTCTTTATGGAAAAGTTGCAATCTCTTTGCACTTCAGTTTCTAGAGGGAAAATATATATGCATGTAGTAACACCTGCCCTACTTATTTTATAGGTCTGCTGTGAATATGAAGTGAGATCATGAATACAAAAGTGCTCTGAATATTGCTGAGTGCTTTACAGGAGAAAGGGATTATTCTTTGCCTTCATAGGAGTATAGATGTTATTTCTGAAAGCACTGAGAACAATTTGGATATTTACATAAAAGCAAAGAGAGTGCACTTGTGGCAATGTGAAATGGGGAAACCTAGATTTCTACTTCTTCATTCCTTTCCTTTATCCACAGCAGCTAATCCATTGTCCTACACAAAGTGGGTACTAAGTATTTTTGATCACATAAATTGATTTTACATTTGATTACTGAATGCCTTACTTATGAAACACTTCAGCTCAATTACTGTATGATGTTAAGAATCTCTTAATGTGAATATGTTAAATATTAAATTCTGTGAGAAACTCTTGAGGAACAGGAATAGGTTATGTATAGTTTTAGAGGGGAGACTCGGGGGGAGAAGCAATTTCTAACAAATAGTATTCCTTTGATAAGTGAATCTCACAGGTTAAATAAATGCACTTTCTATTATATCAGTGAGATGAATGGAGACTTCATGAGTTTGCTCATCTTTAAGGAAATCTTGTATTTAAATTTAAATACTCAAAAATACATTATTTGCACTGGCAGACTTTTTAAAATGAATGATTCTAACAAACCTGAGAAGGATGAATTATTTCATTTCTACCTCTGATTTTTTTTATCAAAAAGATATACCAGTTACTATGGTGACTGACTTTTCATTCAACAAATAAACTAATAGATATGATTTTTGAAGGATAGAAATGGGGCCTTCCCAAAAGCAATAATTATAAAACTATATGGAGTAACCAACTGCATGGAGGGGGGAGGGAGGAGAGAGGGAAAGGGGGGAAAATGAGAGAGGAGGTAACAAGTTGTACAAGAAATGTACAAGAAATGTACTGCCTTACGTATGAAACTATAACCCCTCTGTACATCACTCTGATAATAGAGAAAAATAAATAAATAAATAAACAAACAAGAGCAAAACAAAACAACAACAAAAAAAGAAATGGGGCCTTCCATATCTGTTGATGAATTCAGAAATTTAACTCCTCTTTTCCTTTGTTCATAAACAAAAAACCAGACAGGTTTTCCCAGACGCATGACATGGCATTAACTTACAACTTCCATCCCAGTACTCAAGGCAGGCTCTGAGCAGAAGCTTAAGTTTTTGCCATCTCCATCACAGCTGTGAGTCGAAGAAGGTGTTTGGAATGGAATCTAGGGCATTTGACTTTCACTTCTCAGCACTAAGCATTTCATGACCCTTATTCATCACACTGCTCTAAATGAGACATTTAATTAAGTGTGCTCAGATTTTAATACTCCACTTGATTGGCCATAAACCTGGGAATGCGTGCAGATCATATTGTACTCTTCTTCGTTATCTTTTGTACCATACATTACTTTTCATGTGCAGCCGTAACTGCGTGCTCCATTACAGCTCTTCTGCTAAAAATTCAAGCATTCTCATTGCACTTCCACAGCAGGATGCTTGCTGCAATCAGAACAGACGAGACTTCTGACATTCCTGTTCACATTGCCTGCCCATGAAACTTTGCAATAGAGGAACTCTGACAATATCAAAAATAAATTTTGTAGCTATGTTTCCCTACCTGGGTCTATCATTTTATCTACAACACTTTCATCTTCTTGAATTTACTTTCCAGATGACCCATTTATTTGGGGTTAGAATAACTCATTCTTTAATAAGAACCACTACTACCCTACTGTACCTGAGGACACATCACTTATCTTTTATACACAAACATGATTAATCATTAGTCAGCATCACTAAGGTAGTGATGTGAATCCTCTGCTCCCAAACCCATCTGCGGGTTTGATTGGTCATAAACAAGAAGTGCTTGTGCTTGTGTTGGTAAATGTCAGGTCTGACTGCTCACGCATAGAAACATTGAGTTTAACCTTTTTAAACCATTCATATGAAGGACCATGGCAATTGTTGTCCATTTGAATCTCAGCTCTGGCCTTTACTACCTACATGATCACAACAAGTTGGATTACATATTTATTGAAACTCAGTTTCATTATCTATAAAAGGGCTCTCAAAGATTTTTTTTTTTTTTTTTGGCCAGTCCTGGGCCTTGGACTCAGGGCCTGAGCACTGTCCCTGGCTTCTTCCCGCTCAAGGCTAGCACTCTGCCACTTGAGCCACAGCGCCGCTTCTGGCCGTTTTCTGTATATGTGGTGCTGGGGAATCGAACCTAGGGCCTCGTGTATCCGAGGCAGGCACTCTTGCCACTAGGCTATATCCCCAGCCCCTCAAAGATTTTTTTACGTACATTTTTTATTTACATTACATATAAATGTATTTCTTACATTGATATGTCCCTTTATCTTCCTATTCACAGAAATTTCCTACCTCTCCACACCCCAGCCTTTTGTAGGTATGTTGAAATTTACATAGCCACTGTCAAACAGTTGTCTGGATATCCAAAGCCAATAAAAAGTTATTGGCCCCCAATAAATACTCTTTGACCTATGGTCTGACTGAAAGAAATGTGAAGAGAAAAGAATTTCCTGGAAAATTTTACAGCCTTTTCCCCATTCTACAATCCTCACAATTTATTTCTTCTGTCAATTAGTCCACGTGTCCCTTTCAGGAATAGCTTATTTTCTGAAAATACAATTATAGAAACTCCTAGAAGAAGGGAGTTGGAGATACAGTAGCCTAAAATGAACAAGAGCCATATGCCACAGCAGAAACCTTTTGGTTTTGTGTTTTGTTTCTAACCTGTGAGCTGGAATTTCCAGTAGCTGGCTGCTTTGAACTCACTTTGAAGCAGAGGCAGAGAGAGACTGCACCTCTTAATGCCAACCAGCAAGGCTGTCTGTGATGCAGGTGGAGAAGAGGCCCCTGGCTGAGCGGGAAAGAGGTACCACTTGCAAGGAGATGCTCAAACCCGCTGAGCACCTCCGCCTGTACACACATAACCTCCTCCCCAAGGAATGGATGAACACAAGAGGATAGCAGTCTTGGAAAACAATGGTGCTTAGAGCAGAGGTTCACAGAACTCTCTGAAGGGCAGAGACACTTGTGGAGGAACATAGGCAAATGAAATTTAATTAAATTCAGATTGTAATTCCAGAAGATCATCATCCTGAGGCACATTTCCCTTTACTCATTTCTTCTCTGAATCGACTTGAGGATTCAGGACAGACCCTAAGGCTTCAGCTTGAATATTAACATGATAGTCCCTGATAGTCCAAGGGAATATAGCTTACAGAGAGCCAGTCAACCAGCACAACAGTTATGCAGTTAGCCTTTGTTCTGTGCCGAATGGAATCACTTATACCAAATAAAGAATTAACAAGTATTTTAAATTGCTATAACAAATATCCTTAATGAGATCAGCAAAATAATATTTGGCATGAACAATTTGAATGAAAAATAAAGAAGTTAATAATGAAATAGCAGTATGTGTAAGGCTGGGAATAAGCCAACCAACTTAAATATCAGATTAACAAAAATATCAAGATGTGAAGGCATGAAAACAAAACAATACAGAAAAAAATAGAAAAGATAGAAATAAAAGTGTCAGTGTTTCAGAAATGTTATTTGAAAGGGAGAAAAATGAGGGATGTGGTAACAGTGTTCAAGAAGAAATGTTCTCCTTGCCTTATGAATGTAACTGCAACTCTTTTGTACATTACCTTGAATATTAAATTTTAAAAAGAGGGTAAGTGCATTTGGTAAAGAAGAAGAAATATTTGGAGGAAATATTACCTATAATTGTAAAGAGTTAACAACTATTTCTTTGGAAGCCAAAATTTGAACTCAGAGCTCCTGCATGCTAGAAAGCTGCTTTGCTACTTGAGACATACTCTTAGACTTTTTTGCTTTTAATATTTTTCAATTGGGCTCTTTAACTTTTCACAGATCAGTCTAAACTGTGATTTTATTTATACTTAGAATGATAGAAAAACACCCTGTGGCTGACGAAACCAAGATCCTTAAAAATCTTACATTGAAAGTGTTTAACTTTATCATTGAAACATTTTATTGGAATGGAATGACAATGGAGATAAAGACAGAATTTTAAGAGCTTTAACAATAAAGGAGTCAATTACTAGACAAATTATGAAGGATTAAGAATCGGAATGATGACAAACTTTCAAATAGCAATGAAAAAACCAAGAATAAGATCAAGTGATATGTTCTAATTTTCAGGAAAAATAACAGCAAATTTCATAGAAGTATACACACACACACACACACACACACTCTTAAACTATTATTGAACTATAGAAGTGAAATTAGAACATTTAAGCTCCTTTAAGCCTCATAAAATGCCTTGGGTTTTCAGCCCCTACCTCCCAAATAAATTGAGATTCTCCATGCAAATATTTGTGGCAAAGGATTTCGGCAAGAGGACAATAAGTTTCAAAGAATGTCCCACTGAAAATAAAAGTGAGGAAATAATAAGATCAACTAGAAACTTATTTTAAACATAAATAAATCACTTTATTGGCAGAGCATGGATTTTACTTTCAATTCTCTCTATCATGAGACTTTCCTGATAAACAGGGACAAATTTGATTTTTTCAGATATTCCAGATGGTGGAAATCATTTTAATATGGAAATAAACTATAGAGCTCAAACACTTGTCACTTGTAAATTAAGCATGTGTACACTTATGCCATCCACTTGTTTTCAGAGACAATTCAGAGGTTAAAAACAATCATAATAAAATAATCTGCTTTACTTTTTTCAACTTTACATTTTCACTCCAAAATTTAACATAGCCCTTTATTAAACACTGAAATAATATATCTATTCAGCTTAGGGTGACAAAATATACTTGATCACAAGAATGTTATAAATGTTTACAGATACTCTTGAGACAATTGCAGACATGCCAGCATACGTGAGCATCCATGACTCTTACACTCTTTTCAAACCATTCTCCCTTACCACTCCTTGCATGTTTTATTATACCTTTCAATATCGTTGTCTGTTTTGTTTTACTGTGTGGCAGTCTTCCACATGATTCATTTTCAAATGATAGATTATAGCCATTTGATACCACATGTACCTTTGTTAGGACAGCAATACTCAATATTAAGTAATTCAAATAAATTATATCAGGTCACAGAAGGTTATTTTTTCCTGGGCTGGAAAAGGAATTGAATATTTAAATAGGGAGATAGAGAGCCTCTCAAAGTCTATGAACTCTTCACACACATTTGAATGAAAGCCTGGCTCAGGATCCATTTGTTTCTCCTTTCACAAACAAAATCATTATGGCTTGTGAGAAGCTGGTATTTCTGTCCATCTGTGATCAATCAGAATAGCTGGAGGGGATAAAAATCCAACACATGGTTACATAATCATTAGACATGACACACATGCAAGAAAGTCAGACATTCATTTACCAAAAGGGATTAAGCAGAAAATCCCAACATATTGAATGTAAATAAATGGATACGTTTTCAAGAATCTAGGTCACTCTAAGCAATGAGGATTAATGAGTTCCAGAACTTGTCAATAGTGCAGGTCTCCAAAATGAGAACTCAAACCATCTATTGAATTCCCAAAATTATTTGAACAATTTGCTACTAAAAAGAGACTATTGAAATTTCTTGCTTACCAAGATGAAGGAAATTACTGTTTTCAAAAGGAGTAAGGAAAAAGTTACTGTAGTTATTGAGACTTCAGTGTGTTGTTGAAGTGAAGAAATGTGTTAGGTCAGGGTAAGGATATTGAGATGGCAATATAAGAAATAAAATATTCTTAGCAATTGTTGGAGCACAGTATGCAAATTGGCTCAATTGTTCAGTGACATATCTTTAGCTCCATTCATAAATTACTCCTTTCTACCTTTAAAGAAATTACATGGAGTGGACACTTGAATATTTGTCACCAAACCTTTTCAACAGCTTGATTTCTCATGTGCTTTCAAATTAGCCTGAGAGAAATTTCTGTTTACTGGGATATGCCACTGATTGACAGAATGGCAAAGGACATGGACTACTGCTTTTTGTCAGTTCCATAGACTATTGCCCACAGGATGGGTTCTGCCGGGGGCGATAAAGAAGAAAAAGGATAACAAATGAGAGCGATTCTTACCTCTGTGAACCTTGTCACTAAACTGAAACACAGATGAGACCATCCATGAGAATTCTATCACTGTGAAATAAGAAACAAATATTGTCTCTCCACCTAGTTCCCACACATGCTTACCTTCTCATGTCAATATTTCCTAAACTCTTTGGGTATTTCAGTTTCACCAGGAAAATATAACTACTTTATCTTAAAATCCCTTTGGAAAATACATGTTTCTAAAATAGTACAATAGAAATATTTCAAACCCAAAGTGTTGGCTTCTGTCTCCCTTTCATCCCAGCTCTCTGCCAACATGCATTTGAAGGGAAGTATGCTTTAGCTCCAATTTATTTATCTAGCTATGTATCCATCTATCAAGTTTTTCTATCAATTTAGCATCCAATCCACACTATTCTGTCTGACTCATGCTGGGCACCCAGTGTGGGTGGTAGATAGGGAAGATTGAAGAATCTCCAGGGATGCAAGGAAAGGGACATTCTGAGGTCAGTGGGCATGGATCTGGTAGCATAGCTGAGAAAGCGATATTAATTAAGATTTGAGATAGAATATTTTGAGACTGTATGTTGAATCTAGTAAAGGGTCGAGTGGAATGAAAGAAATACTGACTCTAGAGGGCAAAATTAAAAATGTTAGCTGGCACTTTTCCACTCCTCCTCCAGGGTGCCGTGACTGTTAAAGTGGAATTGAAACACATCACTCCCAGTCTGGGGGCCATTCTGTTCTGACAGAGCAGAGCTACCCACTGTGCTAAATGTGCTGCCATTATTTCTCTGCCCTCATTCCTGGTTACAACCGCTTTCCAATTAATATCTTGGGTGCATTAGAAGTTTGCTCCTGATGCCATTCCTTTAATAAAATGTAAGCTTAAACTGAACTCAGCGGTGAACAATTATTTTTTGATAACTTTATAGATTCCTTTTATTTTTAAGTTAGCTATGACTTCCTCTGTTTTCCCTGCCTCAAATCACAGAGCACAAATCTATTTGTTTCTTTTCCCCCCCTTATATTGTGATGGGTTTTATGCAAAGCTTTTTTGAACTCTTGCAAATTCACACACCATCCCTTACCACATACCTGCTCTGCCGTCTAAGTAGCTGACTCACATAAACTCCACAGGTAGAATCCCTTACTCTGTCATTCCCTCTTGGATATGACCAATAGAAAATACCAGCAGATCTGAGGTTATTCCCCTACTTTACTCCAACTAGGTCATCTTTGACTCACTCCAGACAATGGGCATCAGTGGGATAGGTGCCAGGTAGTGAGGAGGGTTTCCTTCTTTCTCCATATAGCTTCTTTTTCTTATGTCTAAGCAACTATCTTACTATGGAGTCTTCATCTGTGAGAGGAATATCTAACCTCAGCCTGTATCAGCCTCTTGGTCTTTGTACCCATTACATGTGCTTTATAAACTCTCCTTACAAAAAACGGCTCCAAATTATCCTATTAGAACATACCTGAGTTCTTACTAGTGTACTGACACATTGAGAAACTGATAGTTAGCCAGAAATCCTCTAAAGGGGTTGTGGTAAACAAACAAACAAAAAGCAACTGCATTGTCAGTGAAATTAAGTGACACATGTTACAAACCTTGCCTTATATTTTCTTGCTCCGTGACACCTTAGCCTAGTTAATTTTTCTGCGCTAGATTTTCTTTTTTTTTCCTCAAATTTTTATTATCAAACTGATGTACAGAGAGGTTACAGTTTCATACATTAGGCATTGGATACATTTCTTGTACTGTTTGTTACCTTGTCCCTCATACTCCCTCCCCCCTTCCCCTTATCCTTTCCCCTCCTGAGGTGTTCAGTTCACTTACACCAAACAGTTTTGCAAGTATTGCTTTTGTAGTTGTTTGTCTTTTTTTACCCTGTGTCTCTCAATTTTGGTATTCTCTTTCAATTTCCTAGTTCCAATACCAGTATACACGGTTTCCAATATACTCAGATAAGATTACAGAGATAGTGTAGGTACAACCACAGGACCCTTATGAACACCTAAGATGATGCTAAGTGAAATGAACACCATGTTATGGAGACAATTGTTATATCACAGTTGTAACTACTTTCAACGTCCCATGTGTATCTGTAGCTTCTTTTATTGATAGATTTTCTTTATTTATAAGATGAGTAAGATTTCAGGTTATCCTTGAATATATAATGTATGACAAAAGCTAAGCACAGTGATTAGGTCACAGAAAAATTTCTCACTATGATATGAAGTAATCAATCCAGTCTTTCAGATGTTAATAAAACCAATAAGAAGTGTTTTTTTGTTTTGTTTTGTTTTTACCATGATCTAGCTCAAACCTGAACCACACAAATGCATTTATTTTTTGCACTCTTAACCATAAACTTAATGCATTGGTTCAACTAGTATTTATTGATTACCTATTACCAAAGTGGCATGTTAAGAGCTGTGGAAATGTAAAGTAATACATAAGTCTTATTTCCCTAGTGAATCATATTCTTTTAGGAAGTCAGAAAAAAAGGAAATCCTCATTATCTGAGATTCTATGAAGCTTTCACCACTTCAAGCACCCAAAGTTTCAAACACAGGAAGCCAAATGCCAAGAAAGATAGTGACATGAGAAATAGCGAAGGGAAAGATATGCTTATATTGTAGAATGCAAATGTTTACCGTAAGAAGAGATTCTTTCCAGTCTGGGAATGTTACTTTGTAAAGACAAATGTAGGTGAATGTGAAACTGACTTCTAGCACATCCAGTGGGAAATGTGAGGCTTCCATCATGCATAACATCGCCTTCATCTGCTCCCATGTTCTATTTTTCCTTTATCCTGGAGTTCAATATTCTATTTATTCAAACTTTGACTTGTTTGTTCAAATCATGTTTTCAAGAACAATCATAATTGTGGATCATATATGTGATCCCCAGCGTGCACCATGGTATTTATTTTGACTCAATTTTAAAGAATTTTCTGATTTCCTCAAAGGAAAATTCAAAGCGCTCCATTGCCATTACTTTAGCTTGCATTTATTTATTTACTTATCACTGGTAAGTGGGGCTTGAACTCTAGGCCTTGTACTCTGGCTCGGCCCTTTTGTTCGTAGTAGAGGTGCTACTATTTAAGTCATACCTCCACTTCTGGCTTTTTGCTGATTAATTAGAAAATAGAATCTCATACATTTATTTTCCTTACTGGCTTGTATTTGCAATTCTCTGATCTCAGCCTCCTTGAGGAGATAAGATTAATGTCATAAACCATGAAATTATTTCTATTTTAAAGATAGCTAACATTATTTTTCAAAAACAATGTACATTAATTATATAAAGAAGTTTCCTTGTGGTGTTACACATATGTAAATATTATGCTTTGATAAGATTAATTCTATCCATTAAAGTTGCTCTTTTCTTTCCTGTCTCCCCTCCACCCTGTTTCCCAACACCTTTCAGTTGCTTTTCTTGCACCATCTTCACCCATAGACATGAAATTATATTACTCTCTCCTGTTCAACATTGTCTTATCCTTTTTCCACCTCATTTGTCTTGCCAAATAGTTCTGCATTTAAAATTGTGCATTTGTATCTCTATGCATGTACACATATTTTAGATATTGATTCTACATAAGAGAGAAAACACACATCCTTCTGAACCTTCTTTATTTCACTTAGGGTGATGATCTCTAGTTTCATCCATTTCCTACAAATGACATAATTTACTTCTTTATATCTGAATAATAATCCTTTGTATATATACACCATATTGTCTTTACCTACTTATCAGTTGAAGAGCATCTAGGTTGATTCCACAGCCTGGCTTTTGTGAGTAGTTCCTTAATAATCAAGGATATGCAAGTAATTCTGTTGTGTCCTGAACTATAGTCCTTTGAAAATGTGCCTGAGAATGGTATTGCTAGATCATATGTTAGTTCTATTGTGAGGAAATTCCATATTTACTTTCATTGTGGCTTAACTAATTTACATTCCATAAAGCGCTGCATAAGGTTTAAACCGCACCCTTCTCCCCCCCCAAAATTTTTGCAGCAATGGTTCTTTTTATTCTTGATGAAGTAATATTTGATGAGTAATATTTGAGTAACTTGATGAACAATATTTTAATAAGATGGAAACTTAGTGTCATTTTATTTTTTATTTCCTTAATAGCCAGGGATATTGAACATGTTCTCATGTATTTATTGGCCATTTGTATCTTTTGAGAATTATCTTTTCTGTTCATCTGTTTATTTATTGATTGGTTGCTGACTCTTTGGAGTTTAGGGTTTATTTTTTTTTTAGCTCATTGCATAGTCTGACTGTTAAACCATTGTCGGATATATAGCTTGCAAACGTTTCTTCCTATTTTATGCTGTCTCTTCATTCTCTCTACTGCTGTATAAAAGCTTTTCCATCTGATGAAATTTCATTTAAAATCCTTGCTCTTATTTGCTGAGATACTAAGGAAGTTGTTGCCTATACAAATATCCCCCAGGTTTTTTCTGCAGTAGTTCTAATGTTTCTATTTGTGGGATCTCTAGTCCTCTATAAATAGATTTTAGTACAGGGAAAGAGACAGTATCTAGTTTCAGTCTTCTACATATTTCTACCTTGTCCTCGCAATGAAAAGGCTGCTGAAGAGTATATCATTTTTCTGTTATAATTTTTGACACTTAAAAGTCAGATGGTTGAAGATATATTTTTTTCTGGGCAGTATATGCTAGCAGCATATTCTGTTTGCTTGTATGACTCTATAATATTCTTTGAACTTAGATATGTAATATCTCCAGCATTATTATTTGTGCTCAAAATCACTCTGGCTATCCAAGGTCCTTTCTGCTTCTACATGAACTTCATAATTAATTTTTATACCTCTTTAAAGAAAATTATTGAGATTTTTGATGAGAATTGTATTGGATACATAGATTGCTTTCCCTTGTGTAATCAATTTCAGTGGTGATTCTGCCCTTCTTTGAACATGGCAGGTCATTCCAACTTCTAGTGTCTTTTCTTTCTTCCCTGATTTATTAGTTTTCAATGTAGAGGTTTCCCCACATCATTATTTCAATATTTCCCTGATATTTGAGTTTTTAGAGGCCACTATGAGAATACTTTCCAGATTTTTTTCTCTGCTAATTCATTTTCAATGTATAGAAGAGCTACTATTTTAAATTGATTTTATATCTATTTCTCTTATGAAAATGATAATAAAACTTAATTTTTAGAGGGAGAGATCATATTATTTGCAAATTAGGATATTTAGGTTTTTATAATTAATTTTATTGTCAAGGTGATACACATGGATTTATAGTTACATACATAAGGTAATGAGTACCTTTCTTGTCAAACATTGTTATCCCCTCCCTTCTTTTCCTCCTACCTTCCCTTCCCCCTTACTCACCCCAGAAGTTGAAAAGTTCATTTTGAGTATAGTGTCTTGTGAATATCACTATTGCATTGGTTCATCTTTGTCCTTTGTCTCATCATTTTGTTGTTCCCTTCCCCAATTCAGATGAATGTATGTACAAGACACAGGGTATCAAAATCAAAGACAGTAACAATAGAATATAAACCAAAGGAAAACAAAAACAAAAGAAATAACCTCACATATTACATTAAAAATGACAACAACAAAGAAAACCCTTTGTTTCCATATTTTGGAGTTCATTTTGATTAGCATCATTTTATATGATCATATGTACATAGCTATTGTGCTATTGCAAATCCAGGACTACCTAGATATATCCTAATTATTACAAATGAGAAAAGCCATGGCATCCATGTTACTTTGGGTTTGACATACTTCACTTAATATGATTTGTTTCCAAGTCTTTCCATTTCCTTACAAATGGGGAATGTCAATCTTTCTGATGGAAGCATAAAATTCCATTGTGAACATTCCATATTTTTTGATCCACTCTTCTACTGAGAGGCACTGGGTTGGTTCCATATCTTAGCTATGGTACATAGTGGGCTTTTCCTCTTCTATTTGAATCCCATATATCTGTTTGTTTTGCCTTTTTGCTCTGGGTAGGGTTTGTAATGCTACATTGAATAAGTATAGGAGGATTGGTCATCTTTGTTTTAGTTCTTGACTTTTGAGAAAAAACTTTGGTTTTCTGCATTTAGTATGATATGGGCTACAGGTTTGTCATCCAGCATCTCTATTATATTGAGGCATATTATTTTTATTCCCAGTTTCTTCAGAAAATAAACTATCAGAAACCAAACATCCTATATTTCTTGTTAAGGAGAATTGTGAATATAGGCAGTGTGCTGCCCAAGTGACAGGCATCTTCCTCCAAACTTAGGCCTTCAGAAACCCAAATGTATCTTTCTAAGTTTGGTAGTAATACCCTCTGATCAGAGACTTCCAGCAAATGGAGATCTCAGTTTACCTTCAGCAAAACTTGTAAATGTTGATTTTTTTTCCACAAATAACTCCCATTTAATGTTTTAATTTTAATCTTTTTCTTTATTGTAAAAGGGAAGTACAGAAGGTTTACAGACTCATGTGTAAGGCAGTGAATACATTTCTTGTTCAACTTGTTACCTCCTCTCTCATTTCCCTTCTCCCCCTCCCTGTTTCCTTCTCCCCCAATGAGTTGTGCCCTTGGTTTACACCAAATGGTTTTGTAAGTATTGCTTTTGAAATGGTTTGTCTTTTTATCCTTTGTCTCTCGATATTGAAATTCCCTTTCCCTTCCCTAGTTCTAATACCCTAGTTCTAATATATACAGTATCCAGGGAACTCAGATGAGATACAGTGATAGTAGGGGTACAACCACAGGAAGGGGATACAAGACAAATAAAACAAAACAAACAAAAAAACAAAAGGTATAGTTTCACATGGCATGTTGAAAATTTACAACAATAATATAACACTTGTTTCCATAACGTGGAGTTCATTTCACTTATCATCATCTTATGTGTTCATATGGGTATAGCTATTGGACTATTTTGATCTTCTGCTATGACTAGCCTAATCATGTACTGGCTATTCCTTATGAGGGACACCATAGAATGTTTCTTTGGGTCTGGGTCACGTCACTTATTATGATTTCTTTCAAGTCCTTCCATTTCCTTACAAATACGGCAGTATCATTCATCTGATGGAGGCATAGAATTCCATTGTGTATATTTGTACCACATTTTCCTGATCCACTTATCAGCCATTACAAATACATTTGTTTCAAGGTATCATGATCCACATCGCTTATTATTAGGTGACAAAAAGTATCATATTTGCTAGTTTTAGAATTTTCCAACCTTAGAATTTTCTGAATTTCTAAGGAATCAGTTAACATCAGTTTTTAAAAAAAATAAATAGTCAATTGATTGCCTTTCAAGAAATCGACTCATGTGAACTGGGATGAGAATAATACATTTTTATGGTTTCCTTCTTTCTTTAGTGATTGGACTGAATTTCAGAGACCCTAAGCCCCATTCCAAACACATGAGTTTGCATAGGTGTGTAGTTACACATTAAAAGTACATCAAAACTTTTCTAAGTCATGTAGCTAGTTAGGAAACTATAGCTTCTATAGTTTTTTTCCAATGCAGGATATTTCTCAACATTTTGTAACAATTAGATTAGAAAATCTATATCAATCCTAAATGTAGCAGTCTACCTAAGACTAAACCGACTCCATAGACATGTGCACAAACACACCCACTCTTGTACATGTGCACACACAAGCGCACACACATGCAATAAGATGTATGCAAATGGAAGAATCTCTTTTCATTTCTCAAAACTGCAGGTGAATAGCATGCTTGGATAGATATAAAATTGTTCGTGAAGGTGATATGTGATATAAGCGGCAGTTGACAATGAAACTTCACCATATATTCCACTCTGACTAGGACTTGGACCTGTCAAAGAGTTTAGTAAAGGTAGGACTTCAGAATTTTCTGACCAACAGAAATAGAGAATTTACCCGTGGTTTTACCCCTGCTATCACTGTAACTGATCTTAGTATCCTGGATACTGTATATATGTGTATTGGAACTAGGGAAGGGAAATAGAATACCAAAATGGAGAGACAAATGGTAAAAAGAGAAACCATTGTGGTAGCAATACTTACAAATTGGTGTAAACCAACTATACAACTCAAGGGTGGCTAGGGAAGTAGGGAGGGGGGAAGTAGGGGAAAATGAGGGAGGAGGTAACAAGTTGGATAAGAAATGTACTCACTGATGTATATATGAAACTGTAAAACCTCTGTACTTCACTTTGACAATAAGGAAGAAAAAAAGAAATAAAGAATTTACTGTTAATTCATCTCTTCCCTTGTTCTCTTTCTCCCTTGGAAAACCACATTATTACATCCACTCTGCTATTTCTATCCGGCAACTGCAATGCCCTGAGCCTGAACCTAGTCAATCTTAAAAAACTAGACATATTTGAATAGATAAATGCTAAGGACTGCTAAGGACTGTCTCTATTCTTGATTGAAAGGCTTGGATGTTTGTATGTTCTCTTCTGTTCATGTGTTACTAAAGAGAGAATGATTACTTTGTACCAATGAAACTTTGGGCCTTTCTAAGGAATAGGATCTTCGCTATCACTTTTGAGGACTACGGACCTGAAGATCTATTAGGCGCAATAGTGATTGCCTTGCATCATCACCATTACTGTGGTGCCATCCATTTACGGCTTGTGGTGATTTCCTTCACCTCGAGATATATTTAAATATGTTGAGCACCAGGCAAGTGACACTTACAATCTATCATACCATTTTCATAATTATCATAACAACCTCATGAAGTGGCTATAATCCTATTTTACAACTTAGAAATTACCTAGCTGGCAAATAGAAAATTGTAAAATCGGATGCTAGGTCTCCATGCTAGCTCACCAGTTGTGGGCCCATGCCAAATTTGCCTTCTTGGAGCTATTGATTAAAATGCAAATACACCTGGGACTTACAGTCTTAGAAGCTAATACCTCAGTTATTAATCCTGCATTAGAGGAGATTAGTTGACAACTCAGTGAGAGTAAGAATTGAGCTCTGAAGTTGTGCTGGAGGGCTGGTTTTGATGGCAAAATGGCAGAGTATCAACTACTTATTTCACAGCTTTCCTTTGAGCTGTCACGATTCCGTTTACCTATCAGCTATATGGCAGTCTGACAGATGGCAAGCCCAATGCCAGATAAGAGCTAAGCCTGTCATTATCAGGGGGAAAAAAGGAGCCCATCGCTAATCCACCCCTCCCATGAGAGCCCTATCCAGAAATAGGATTGTCCAGGAATTCTCAAAGAAGGCCCATTTTCTGGTGAACAGAACAAGGCTTCTTCGGGCAGCCCTAACTGCTTTGTGGCCTCTATGATGATAATATATTTATGCCTAATCCATAATTAACTGGGAAGAGCATAATATTAATTATTTTGCTCAATTGTTAATCAGTGGGGTGTTTCCCTCCCACATCTCTCTCCTTGCACACTAACCTGTCAGACTCGTAATTGTTGCATGAACAGGTTTGGGTAAAAAGTCTCCAAGGAGGACCAATTCTCTTGTTCCATTAGTGAGAACACATATAGATCATTTTCAGCACTAATCTAGGGCTAAAATCAATTATGTCTCTTGTATTTAAAAATTAAATTGACTCACCATGGGAGCAGGATGAAGGAAAAATACATTCCTCCTATTATGTGTAATTACAATTGTAAAACATTTTCCTTCGGAATGTAATTGCTGCCTGCAGAGGCTGAAGCTGGTGAGTGCGAAGTGATTAGTGGAAATGCTGGACTTATACTCCCATTTTTTTCCCCTTTGGGCTTTTGTTTTCTACCCTTCCTCAGAACTCTTCCTTTCTCCTTATTTGATTGCTGTTATAAAACTGTGCAGCTCTCTAAGACTTCTCAACTTTCAAATAATATTAAATGTAGTACAGAAGGTAGGAAGCAAAATCCAAGGGAGAAAAGAAAAAGAGCTAATTATGTCTGTAATGTATATGATGAAAATTTCAATTTTATGAGTATGTATACAGTGTTCAGAGTTTTGTCAGAACTGAGCTATGCTGTGGGAAACTCATACAAAAACTGAATCCTTATCCAAGCCCTTGTTTTGATGAATGACCCAGTACATGTTATAGGATCAATAAGCAGGGTGTTTTTTAAAATGGAAGGTATGATTACTTGGCTATGATAGACATTGTAATGCTTGTGTCGCTAGTAAATTAGAAGATCACTGAGCTGATTAGGTGTCTTTCCTAAGGCTCAGAGGGTCTCTGGCTTATTTTTGCCTTATTTCCTTCCACTGAAATACTGTCATTTCTTATAACTAACTGATCTCGTTTTTAGGAGTATTTTCACTACAGAAAGTAGTATTGAGTTCTTCTAGATGACTCACACAAAGAGTTACAGGTTCAGATGCTGGCAGCTGGTAAAATGTGTTCAGACTAAAAACAGCAACTAATTTTCAAGGATAAACATATTCTAAATATTTCAGGGGATATGTTTATATTAAAATGTATTCATTGTTGATATGACATTCAAATTTACTTGGGAATTCTGATTTTTGTTTGCTATATCTGTCAAACTTATTTACACAAAGGGAACCATTTATTATTAGAATATAAGGTATCTCCAGGAACTCAAAAAAGGAGAATGATTGGTTGACCTCAGAAACAGATTAAAATAGTAACCCAGGGCACAAATTCCTCTTTTCTTGTCTATCATATCTATTTCCTTTTTATTTATCTGCCTTATTCTTTGCTTTTAATGCAAGTGATCTTCCTATGTTCACTAATGCACATCATAGAATCTATATATGCTCACTACTCTCCTCCTTTAAAAATGTTTTAGTTTGTTTTCTGTCCTGGGGACAAAATAGCTGAATGGATAATTAATAAAGAAAGCTTTTTAAAAAATTAATTTTATCTTATGGTTTTGAAAGTCTAATACCAAGGTACTATCACCAGATTAATATCTAACAAGGGTTGTGTGCTGCTATATGCATAGTAGACAAATCAAACAAGGTAACAGATATCCATGGAAATCAGAGAGGGGAAAAAGGAAACCATTTATTTTGTAACAATTTCCTCAAGTGAGAATTAATCTATTCCCAAAGGTGTTAATCAAACTTATCAATAAATACACAAATCCATTGGAACAACTTAATTATGTTATAAATGTCTTTCCTTACTACTGTTACATTGGGAAACATGACTCATGTTCACATGGGTCTTAGAGGAGATAAACCACACCCAAACCATAGCATACAGGTTAACCATAACTACTTAAGCCTAATTCCAAATTTCTGGGGGAAAACATTGGTTGTCTCATCTTTTGTATTTACCCAATTCAAAAACTAATGAAGTATGATAAATATTTGTAAATATGACTACTCTTGGGGAACCATGTACAAATGGATGAGTTCTCAGTAATGTAGGTTTTGTATAGAGAGGTGGTCAGAAAATAGTTTTATGTACATTCTGATTTGAAATATCTTATTTTGGATTCACACTTGCTGCAATGATTTGCCTGAAATTATTTGTTATTTCAAAATAATCTGGGATGGGCTGGGAATATGGCCTAGTCATCAAGTGCTTGCATGGTATACAAGAAGCCCTGGGTTTGATTCCTCAGCACCACATATTTAGAAACAGTTGGAAGCGTCCATGTGGCTCAAGTGGTAGAGTGCTAGTCTTGAGCAAAAAGAAGCCAGGGACAGAGCTCAGGCCCTGAGTTCAAGGCCCAGCACTGGAAAAAAACTAAAACAAAACAATCTGGGTTAAAATTCCATGTCTTAGGTCTCATGTCCAACTACTATTTCCTTTGTGGTGCTAATATAATACTCTCCTACTCTGACTCCTAATTTAAATTCCTTCTCTGTTTCATCTAATCAGTCATAATATCTTTTAAATGTATTTATTTTGTATATCATTATTATAGAATTCTACTTCTACATTTATCATTCATTTATAAATGAATTAGTAGCTACATGAAATCTTATAATACGTTCAATATTTGGAACCATTATTTCAAGTAATACAACATATTAATTAGCTTACAATTAGCCTTAAAATAATTTTGGACATATTGCCATCTTTTCCTACTCACAAGCAGGATACCACCAGTGATATAATGTAGGATGCTGAGTGGAGTAGGCCCTGGCTTGAAGACTTGGCTACTTGATTAGAATGAGCTTTTGACTTCATCATTTCTACTAACCTCTTAGGGATACTATCCAGGATAAATGATTCCAAATTTATTACCTCTAGTTCTTGGCACCTTGTTTGTACTCTTCCAATGATAACTGTTATTATCAACAGTCTAAGTGCAAACTTAATGCCTCAAATTTCTCATTTATCTTTTTTCCTGAGAGTTCTTTAGGCTCTTCTTCCTGATAAAACTAATTTAATTAAAGAATTCTAAACAGAGCATGGGCCATTGTTAACGCTAGGTTTTTGGATATAATGCAGGCCCCTGAAATATTCTTTATATCCTTCTTCCCTTATTGTAGAATTTCCTATTTGATGTCACTTACTTAAATGTCCCTGTCTCCCACAAAATCTGTTTTAATAGTTTTAGGCTTCAGTAACATCTCTTTAAATGTTCTTGCATCTATGGTGTCCTATCATACACTTCAATAAATCTTGAATAATTTTATTAGAAGCTTTTAAAACATTTATTCTAATTTCATTAACTATATTGCAGGCTCTAGCACAGAAAAGGCCTTGGTTCCTTCTAATTACTTGCCTAATTAATTAGTATAACATCATTTAATACAGTTGATTAAATTAAAACCACAAGATAATAGTTTCAAAATAGTTTCAACTGCCCTTTCTGGAAATAGAGTAGAAAATGAGATCATTTTAGTAATTAGAAAGATGTTTTAATAAGGTTTAGCACTTATAGCATCAAATGATTGTCATCATACAAAGAAATTATTGTAGGGTTTTGAACATTCTGAAACCAGTAGTATATCTGAGTCACCTTCCAGAAATTGTGCTTTGTTTATTCTTTTATTTTATTAATGATTTTCTTGGTAACACTGATCTAATTTTTTGTTTGTTTTTGTTTTTTGCCAGCCATAGGGCTTGGTCTCAAGGCCTGAGCACTGTCCTTAGTTTCCTTTTGCTCGAGGCTAGCACTCTAGCACTTGAGCCACAACACCACTTCCAGGCCTTTTCTGTTTATGTGGTGCTGAGGAATGGAACCCAGGGCTTCATGCATGCTAGGCAAGTACTCTACCACTAGGCCACATTCCCAGCCCCTGATCTAATTCTTATAGATTTCACAATTAGAATGTACATTTTTGACTGTTCATTTTGACTCTGTAAAACCAGTTTCAGTGACTCTTCAAGACAGAATGTCAGACAATCAATGAATGATGAGAAGAGGTGGGTTATTTATAATTCTCTTTACCTCTCATAGAAAGATCCTATCATAAGATGCCTCAAGGATTGAGACAAATGAGAAAAAAATATTTCTGAGTTAAAAAGAAAGTCTGCTACATGTTGACAATAAAACCTTTTTTGCAATGAAATTAGATCACTGACATGCTTATTGTCCTTGAAAAATTAGTGACAATGGGGTTTGTCTGTAAAGCCTCTTCCATTCATCATGGTGGTGTAGTGTATATGTAATAACAAATAAGTTAGTAATTACTGTTAATAAAGCATATAAAAGAACCTGTAATCACCATTTAGTATGAATTATAAGTGAAATGACCATTTCATTCATGTGATTAAATGGGTATCCATAGGTCAAACCATGGTGGAGCCCTAGGCCACTCAGTGTATGACACTCCTCTAGCCAGTCAGTGAACTTCAATAGTAGACAACCAACATGACACCCAGAAATATACTATCACATAGCTTTGGCATTGTACCTCTTTCTACAGCCCATGAAAATTATTGAGAAAGCAGATATATTGGCTTCCTTATGACAACCCCTTTGCAATAATGAGAATACGCCAATGAAGATGAAAAATAGCATTCCTATAATGGCAGAGGTATTACCAAAGCAAGAGAGAGAGATGTGGAGCCCAATCCTTGGTAAAATTGAGCCCAAGCCTATTATCCTGGACTTTATATTAATATGAACAAGCAAGTACCTTCCATGTTTAAACAAATTCATAGGGATTTTTCCATTATTAACCTTAAGAATAGAAATTCTAATTAACATCTATAAGTAGACCACTTTATATTGTACAAGCAACTTTTATACCCTTATGCACTTTGATCCGATTTCTCAATTTGTGAGCTAAATGCACAGATATTATTGCTTGTTTCATAGAATTTAGAGACACAAAGAGATTAGAGGATTTTGCTAACATAAATTCAACTAGATTTTTAGTGAGAATTTTGGAATCCCATTACAATGTTATGTGTCTTATATTACTAAATTGTTTAGAAGAGTCATCAGAATAGTCATATAAAGCACAAAACACCATTTTATTTCTTCTGGTATGTTTATTGGGTCAGAGAATTAATTAAATCCTTCTGAACAAAACTGAGAAGTTGTAGGACTAAACTTTAAGAAAGGAAGTAAAAATGACAGCTGTTGTCATCTAGCCTTCTGTGAGATTGTCAGATATCTCCAGTAAATCCTTTGTATAATTTTGTCCCTAATACTACCTTTTACCTATTTTCAGTAACACATGTATGTCTTACACTTCTGAAAAATGATCAAAAAGCCTTTCAGTTAGCCTTGTACTTTCTTGTCAAGAAAAAAAGCCTTAGATTAAACTCATTAACTTTAAAGTATTAGGGGCTTAATTAAAATGCAAATCCTACTCAAAGATTTGCATTTCAATGAAGAATGAAGAGGTTGATACTCTCCTTACAGGAATAAAGCAGTACTTGTAAATTATTTGTGGACAAAGATCTATCACCGTCATTTTGCAAACCACACTTTTGGATAACTGTCTTCCAAACTCTACATTATCACCAAGGCCAGAGACTACAGTGATTAGAATATACAGGGGTGTGCTCACTTTGGCAGCACATACACTAAAATTGGAACAATACAGAGAAGATTAGCATGGCCCCTGCACAAGGATGACACGCAAATTCGTGAAGTGTTTCATATTTTTACAAAATCGACTTCAAATTAGAAAAGGTAAGAAGAGACAAAGAAGGTTACTACATACTAGTAAAGGGATCACTCCTACAGGAAGATATAACCATCCTAAATATCTACACACCAAATACAGGAGCACCCAACTTCATCAAACAAACACTACTGACTCTAAAAACACTCTTACACCCAAACACATTGATAGTAGGGGACTTTAACACTCCACTATCACCTCTGGATAGATCAACATGCCAAAAACTGAACAAAGAAACCACAGAACTAAACAATTGCATAGACCAACTAGACTTAATCAACATCTACAGAATATTCCACCCTGCAACAACAGAATACACGTTCTTCTCAGTGGCACATGGAACATTCACCAAAATAGATCACATCTTAGGGCACAAAGAAAATCTGTACAAATTCAGAAGTATCAAAACCATTCCCTGCATTCTCTCAGACCACAATGGAATAAAACTAGAGCTCAACTCAAACAGCCATCACAGAAAATCCTACAGTTCATGGAGACTAAACAACACACTGCTGAACCATCAGTGGGTCATTGAAGAAATTAAATCAGAAATTCAAATGTTTATGGAACTCAACCAAGTTGAGGACACAAAGTACCATCTCCTTTGGGACACAGCAAAGGCAGTACTCAGAAGAAAATTTATACCTCTGAGTGCATACACCAACAAACTGGAGAGACAGCAACTCAATAATTTAAGGAAACACCTTAGTTTCCTTGAAAGAGAACAACAAGCCAAACCCCAAGTCAATAGACGGAAGCAAATAATTAAAATCAAATCAGAATTAAATCAATTAGAGACGAAAAAAACCATTGAAAGAATCAACAAAACAAAGAGTTGGTTCTTTGAAAAAATCAACAAGATAGACAGACCCCTGGCAAACCTGACCAAAAAACGAAGGCAGCACACTCAAATAAACAAGATAAGAGATGAATCAGGTAACATCACCACAGAAACAACCAAAATTCAAACCATAATAAGGGACTATTTTGCAAACCTTTATGCCAACAAATTAGAGAACTTGGAAGAAATGGATGATTTCCTAGAAAAAATTTATATCCCCAAACTCAACCATGATTTAAACCTTCTAAACAGACCCATATCCAGTATTGAAATAGAAACGGCAGTAAGTGATCTCCCATCCAAGAAAAGCCCAGGTCCAGACGGATTCACTGCAGAATTCTACAAGGCCTTCAAAACAGAACTCATGCCAATATTTCTCAAACTCTTTAATGAAATTGAAAGAGAACGGCCACTACCAGACACTTTCTATGAAGCCAGTATAACCCTCATTCCAAAACCAGGCAGGGACTCATCACAGAAAGAGGACTATAGACTGATTTCCCTGAAGAACATAGACTCAAAAATTCTCAACAAGGGGCTGGGGATATGGCTTAGTGGCAAGAGTGCCTGCCTCATATACATGAGGCCCTGGGTTTGATTCCCCAGCACCACATATACAGAAAATCGCCAGAAGTGGCACTGTGGCTCAAGTGGCAGAGTGCTAGCCTTGAGCACAATAAGAAGCCAGGGACAGTGCTCAGGCCCTGAGTCCAAGCGCCAGAACTGGCCAAAAAATAAAAATAAATAAAATAAAAATAAAAAAAAATAAAAAAAATTCTCAACAAAATTCTGGCCAATGGACTTCAACAAGTCATCAAAAAAAAATCATACACCATGATCAAACTGGATTCATCCCAGTGATGCAAAGTTGGTTCAATATATGCAAGTCAATTAATGTAATTCACCACATCAACCGGAGCAAGGTAAAGAACCACAGGGTTATATCACTTGATGCGGACAAAGCATTTGATAAAATCCAGCACCCATTTATGCTAAAAGCCTGGAAAAATTTGGATTCCAGGGAACATTCCTGAGTATAATCAAGGCAGTTTATGACAAACCAACAGCAAGCATAACTCTAAATGATGAAAAACTAAAGCCATTCCCTTTAAAATCAGGAACAACACAGGGATGTCCACTCTCCCCCTTCTCTTCAACATAGTACTAGAATTCCTAGTCAGAGCAATTAGGCAAGAAGAAAATATAAAGCGATCCAAATAGGAAAAGAAGTACTTAAACTTTCTCTCTTTTCAGATGACATGATCCTATACCTAAAGAATCCCATAGACTCTACCCCCAAGCTACTAGAGCTGATCCAAAACTTTGCCAAAGTTGCAGGATATAAAATAAACCCTCAAAAATCAATGGCCTTTCTGTATGCTAACGACCCAAAGACCGAGGCTAAAATCAGGAAAGCAACTACTTTTGCAATAGCTCCCAAAAACATAAAGTACCTAGGAATAACCTTAACCAAAGAAGTGAAAGACCTCTACGATGGAACTTTAAAAACATGAAAAATGAAATTAAGCCAGAACTAAGGAAATAGAAAAAACTCCCATGCTCCTGGATTGGGAGGATTAATAAAATCAAAATGGCAATATTGCCAAAGGCTATCTACAAATTCAATGCAATACCCATTAATATCCCAACACCATTTTTTAAGGAATTGAAGACCCAGAAATGAACCCACAGAACTACGCCCACTTAATCTTTGATAAAGGAGCTAAAAAAATAGTCTGGAAGAAAGATAGCCTCTTTAACAAATGGTGCTTGCAAAACTGGTTCAACACGTGCAGCAAACTATAACTAAATCCTTATATATCACCCTGCACCAAAATCAATTCCAAATGGATTAAAGACCTCGAAATCAAAACAGACACCATGAAAACACTAATCGAAGGAGTAGGAGAAACACTTGGGCTCCTTGGCACAGGACGGAACTTTCATAACAAAGACCAGAAAGGCTACAAATTAAAGAAAGTTTAGACAAATGGGACTGCATCAAACTGGAGAGCTTCTGCAGGGCAAAGGACATAGCTCGCAAGATAAACAGAAAGCCCATAGATTGGGAGAAGATCTTTACTGGCCATTCAACGGACAAAGGCCTCAGATCTAAAATATATGCAGAACTAAAAAAAATTACCTCCTCCAAAACAAAATTGCAAAGAACCAATAGCCCCCTCATCAAGTGGGCTAAAGACTTACAAAGAGACTTCTCTGATGAGGAAATGAGAATGGCCAAGAGACATATGCAAAAGTGCTCTACGTCACTGGCCATAAAAGAAATGCAAATCAAAACAAGATTGAGATTTCATCTCATCCCAGTAAGAATGTCCTATATCAAGAAAACTAACAGTAACAAGTGTTGAAGGGGGTGTGGCCAAAGGGGAACCTTCATTGTTGGTGGGAATGTAAACTGGTTCAGCCACTCTCGCAAGTGGTATGGAGATTCCTCAGAAGGCTAAACATAGAACTCCCCTATGACCCAGCAACCCCACTTTTGGGTATCTATCCAAAAGTCCACAAACCTAATCATACTAAAGCCACCAGCACAACAATGTTCATAGCAGCACAACTTGTCATTGCTAGAATTGGAACCAACCCAGATGCCCCTCAGTAGAAGAATGGATCGGGAAAATGTGGTACATATACACAATGGAATTTTATGCCTATATCAGACAGAATGACATTGCCCCATTTGTAAGGAAATAGAAGGACTTGGAAAAAGTTATACTAAATGAAGTGATCAAGACCCAAAGAAACATGGACTCTATGGTTTCCCTTATAGGGAATAATTAGCACAGGTTTAAGCAAGTCACAGCAGGAAGGGAAAGGGGGAGGGGGGAGGGGTGAATGAGGAACTAGGTAACACACAGTACAAGAAATGTATCAAATGCCTAATGTATGAAACTGTAACCTCTCTGTAATTCAGTTTGATAATAAAAAATATATATAAAATTAAAAAAATAAGAATAAATGAAAGTGAAAAAAAAAGAATATACAGGGGAATGGTAAGCCCTGATGTAGAGTTTAAGGGAATCAGTATGATTCAACATTTTTAGGAAGTTGTAGGAACTTAAGTAGGCATATTTTCATTTTGTTAGGTTAGCTTTGTTTTGGTAATAATTATAGCAAGTTATGCATTTACAGTATTATTTTACATACCTCTATAGTTTATTTGCTTTGTATCTTTTCTTGCATTGAAACATAAACTTCTTGGTGGCCCAGTTCTCCCTGCTTCCTAGACTGCTTTATCTTCTAGATCAATGGGAATTATTATGCCTTCAAGATCTGTGTATTGTTCACTTACAAGATATCTATTGAAGGTGTTTATTGTATTTATAACCTTAGGTAAAAAAAAATCTCAACCAGATTAAAAACAAGTATGAATCATGGTATAAAAATTTGTTAAATTTGATGGCATTAAAATTTTTAAATTGTGTACTACAAAAGCGTCAAAAATGAAGTCAAGCATAAACCATAATTCTGTAGAAGATATATTGTCCTCATATAACTAACGTAAAAAGCTCCTATTAAATAAATATGAAGAGACAAAGTAGAGATAAGGGAGAAAATTAAGTAACTCATGAAGAAGCAATTGCCAAGCACAGAGCAAAAGATGCAAAGGTCATTCTATCCCTTGTCTCTTCATAGTAGGAATGAGGATTTAGTGGCTACTTAATGCTATATTTAACCAAAAAGTAATCCTATGATTCCTTATTTGGCTTGGAACTTATTTGGGAAATAAATGAAGACAAAACTAGAATAGAATTGTGTATAGATAGCATAAAATTATACCTACATGAAACAGGCCTGAGGACCAATAGACTAGAACTGAAGACCCACACACGATCCCACAGACTTATGGCTATGTAATCAATGATCAGATGAAAGAAAGCCTATTCAACAAATGGTGCTGAAAGATTTGGCTATACACATGTAAAAAATGAAGTTAGATCCTTACATATTACTCTGTACTAGAATCAACTCCAAATTGACCCAAAACCTTGAGGTAAGAGCAGATACCCCAAAAATCCTACAGAAAGGGTTAGGGGATACACTAGGGCTCCTTATCAAAGGTTGAAACTTCATAAAGATCCAGTAACACAACAAATCAAGGAAAGATAAATGGGATTGCATTAAACTGTAGAGCTTCTGCATGGCAAAGGACATAGTTAGCAAGATGAATACAAAGCTCACAGGTTGGGAGAGCTTCATTAGCTATACAATAGACAAATACCTTATGTATAAAATATACATAGAGCTAAAAATATTAACCCTCCCCAACAAAAAATCCTCAAAGAAACAACCACTCCAATTGAACAAGAAATGTACTTTCCTTACATATGAAACTGTATCCCCTCTGTACTTCACTTTGACAATAAAGGAAAAAAAATGGAAAAAAAAAAGAATTAAAAAGAGACTTCTCTGGAGAGGAAAAAAGATAGCTAATTGACACATAAGTAATGTTCAACATCTCTGGCCATAAAAGAAATACAAATCAAAACCATACTGAGATTCCATCTCATCACAGTTAGAATATTATTATCAAGAAAATAAATAATAGTAGATGCTAGCAAGGATGTGGCCAAAAATGAATACGTTGTTGGTGGGAATATAAACTGATTCAACCACTCTGGAAAGCAGTATGGAGATTCCTCAACAGGCTACATTCATGTAGAGCTCCCCTAGAACCCAGCATTCTCACTCCTGGGTATTTACCCAGATGATCACAAACAAGGCCAAACTAACGCTACCAGTAGAGCCATGTTCATTACAGCATTATTTACCATAATTAAGATATGGAACCAATCCAGGACACCCCTCAGTTTGACAAGAAAGTTACTCATAACCTAACTTATGTAACCCCTCTGTCCATCACCTTTACAACAAAATGACAAAAGAGTTACTTTGGTAACTTCACAGTAACAAAAGTCTACTTGGGCTGAACACCACAGCCTTCCTTGGAGAATCTTGATATGTAGTACGATAACCTATTAGGTGTAGAACACCTAAACAAATTCTTTGCCATGGTAAGCACGACATAGCTCAGACCTATTAACCTTTCTTTTTTCAATGCTGAAGTCTGCTCTCTGCTTTGAGGCAGGAATTCTATACGGAATCTTAGTCAACACTGGAAATGATCATGATATAACCATTATCAAGTATGTTGCAATTTCGAATCAAGTTATTTAAAAACCTTAGAGGTATAACTGCTATTTGATATTTTCTATTAAAAAGGTGATAGGTTTTTTAGGAATTTCCTATAACAGACAGTTATGTTGATTGAAAATTTTCTCCTCTTGGGTAAGTTTTCTGAAGAATAGTACAGCTATATTTGTGCAGAGAGTAAACAATGTGGGTGGATATGGACTCAAGTTATTTGGCACACTGTAAAGATCATGAATCTTTTTCTAAATAAAGACCGTGCTACAGTGCTGATATTTCAATAATTTTTATTACCCAAATATAGTGTGTTGACTTTAATTAAATAAAATACAATAGATGCACACTCAACTATAATCCCACTAAATAATAATTTGGTAGTATATAACCTCAAAATCTCTATATTTTCCTCTACATACAAAAATTATAGATATTTGGATACTGATGGCACATGCCTCTAATACTATCTACTTAGGAGACTGAGATCTGAAGATCATAGTTTGAAGTTAGCCTGGGTTGGAAAGTCCCTGACACTCCCATTTCCTAACTAATCACCAAAAATTTGAAGTAGAACTGTGGCGCCAGTGACATAGTGCCAGCTTTGAGCAAAGAAGCTACAGGACAGTACGCAGGTCGAGTTTGAACTTCAATTCTGCCATGCACACAAACAAAAAAAAATTCTGCATGAAATTTTAAATGCTTTTCCATTAACTTAAAGCATTTAATTTTTATTACATGTGACTTTTGTTCTTAAAATTTTATGATAATTGTGGATAATTATTTAATTTCTATGTTCTAGTATTTTCATGTACAATCTGGAAATCACTTTGTACAGAGGTCCGATCCTTGGATGAAACAGTATGATGTCAGTAAAGCACTAGATGTGTCTGACACTCTCTGTGCTTAAATGAGTTATGACACTCATCTCGGATGCATATGAATTTCCAAGGACATCTGCTCACACACAACACCTGCTAACATTTGTAAAGACATGGAGAAAAAAAGACCAGCTAAATGTTGTCTGAGGAAACTTCTCTGAGGAACTTCAACTTTGCAATTGTGTTCTACCTTACCTAGGGAAAAATCTTGAAACCCATATGCTCAGACAGGGCTTAGGGTACTACATACCAAGATTCTCCAAGGAGGCTGGGGTGTTCTGCCCAAGTAGACTTTTGTTACTGTGAAGTTACCAAAACTTTGGGTTATATTAAACTTAACAGCTTCAAAAATACCTTAATGCTACTTTAACTTAGGGATACTGTACTGAAATAAAAGCTATTGTCATTTTAGTCACTCAGATAAGAGTCTTTCTTTGCTGCTCCAGGTATATCCTGCTTCCTTCTGTGTTACAATAGCCTGAGATAAACAAGTGCTGTAATTAATTCTAAAGAAGAACCTTAGACAAAGGATGAACCTTTGCAACAGTGATACTCAGAAAGACAATATATTGGAAATTAATAGTATATCTTGAGAGGGGGCAGTAGGGAGAAGGGAGAGTGAGAGAAAAATGAGGGAGGGTGTAACAAGTTTGACAAGAAATGTATTTTCTACCTTGTGTATCTAACTCTAATCCCTCTGTATATTGCCTTCTCAATAAAATTAAATAAAATATTTTTAAAAGATTGACATAAAGAACCTTGGGTAAATGACTTATGGAAGTATGAACATATTATTTCATGGAGTTTTGGTTTTGCTGCCTTTCTTGTCTTTTGTACGTAATGAATTCAGAGCCCTCAAGACCTGAACTCATTACCAGGGGTTCCTTGTGCCTTGGCCAATCTCTTCACTCAAGTAAGTAGCCAACAGAGATGTGAAATTTGCTTTGCTAAGAACTTTCTGATAAAGCAGTTTTTCTTTTGTTAATCTGGTTGAATATTTAAGGAGTGTCTTGAATTTGGACTGAGTTTGCCTTTACACTTTCTCAAAGAGAGGAGATCGATGTTGACTATGTTGACATGGTCAAGAATTGGGTTTTTCTGGAGGTAAATATGGGGAGAAAAGCAAGCTCAAAAACAAAGGTGGGCAGAGAATGCAAAGAGAGCATTACATTATGGATATGTAATACATATATACATATATGATATAATATGTAATATGTTATATACACACATATGCATATAACACATATCAACAAAATTCAATTTGGATATTATTTGAGAGTTATCATGGGTTCTATTGAAATTACAAAGTTACTAAAACACAGTCTGTTCTTATTATATGCTATAGGTCTTTTCTCTGCAGCCACTATAAACACTGCATTAGCCAATGCTGGACTACTAATTTAGGGTAAATATGGCATTGGTTTCTTGCATAATATCTTTGTCAGGTGGTGTTTCGTGTGTGTGTGTGTGTGTGTGTGTGTGTGTGTGTGTGTGTGTTTTAATATAAAAAGAAATAGCATTACTGCAAAGTCGAAGCCAAATCGAGCTCCACCCTATTAGGAACCCCAGTTAAGAAGTCAAGCAAGGGCACAGATTTCAATCCTGACTTCATAGAGGACATCATTAGCCCTGGTGGAGACAGAGTTTTAGCCAGGAGGTTTAAAGTTAGCTGCGAAGGAAGTGAACGTGGAGAATGTAGGTGCAGAGGTGAGTTTTGGATTGTTTTGCCTGGCTGTCATACTAATAGCAAACTGGACATAGCCAAGCAACTGTCAAAGATAAGTCAACACATAACTGAACAAAGCTTTTGAGGGCCCTCCACACTGCTTTCGAGAGTGGTTCTACTTAGACTACGATATGACCTAACAATTCTACTTTGAGACATTTGTCCAAAATTTTACAAACTTGGATTACAGTATGGCCATCTGCACAGCCATGTTCATTATAGCTCTATTCACCCTCGCCAAGGTATGAAATCAGACCAGATACCCCTCAATGGGTGAATGGATCAATGAAATATGGAATATATAAACAATGGAATTTTACTCATGCAATAAAAAGAATGATCTTGCATCATTTGCAATGAAATAGAAGGACCTAGAAAAAAATCATGTCACATAAAAGTGAGTCAAGCTCAGAGATACAAAGATTGTGGATTTTCTCTTATATGTAGTAGTTAAAATTAATCTATAAGTATATAAATACACATTGGGAAGGAATCCAACTGTACAGAAGTGTGTTAAGGGAAATATCAGGGGGCGAACTCAAATGATGTAATTCCATAGAAAGGCTCACAATCTAACAAAATAAACATCAGGAATCAGATAGTGGGATGTGTATGTGGGAACGGGTAAAATCAAGTGGAGATTGTTAAATGAAGAGAGGATTAGGGATGTGAAATGAAAAAAGAAGGAGGAGGAGGAGGAGGAGGAGGAGGAGGAGGAGGAGGAGGAGGAAGAGAAGAAGGAGAAGAAGGAGAAGAAGAAGAAGAAATGGAATAGACTTTCATTAAGTAATGTGCTCAGAGAAGGGGAATTTTATTCAGAAAAGGAAAAGGAAGCTTCACGTTTCTTCCATCAAAGAGAATTTAGCACAATTAACTGTGCAGATTAGACTCACCTGAAGATTTTTTTCCCCCCAAAAGACTGGTTTTGAGATTCTACCTAAAAAAAAAAATCTGAGTTGGCTTGGTGCCAAAACAAGAAAGCCTTGCTTGTAAATAACTTCTGTGGGGATGCTAATGAGAAGGTAGGATTGCTTTTGCAATCTCAATACCAGAAGGAAGGCTGACTCATAATGATATTAGTCCCACCACTACATAAGAACAAACCTTTTCTGGGAAGAATTATCTTCTATATTTTTATCAGATGTTTTACATAGCCAAATAGCCTTAGGGCTACCAATTATTTTTAATGTAAAGATATATTTCAGGCTATATTAAGTAGATCAATAGTCTATCATGATTCAACTAACTGGATAATTATTCATTTGCCTAATTCACCAGGCATAATCCTAAAACACGTGGGAGACAAGTTAAATTTTTAAATGATTGATAAGGCCAGCCAATGAGAAAGAAATTGCTCATGTTTTAATTGATTGATATGACAAAATAATAAAACCTTGTTCTTTTCTTGAATACTCATAGCTTTCCCTCATATCCTCGAAATATCCTGACCTAGAAAAGTTCATGGAATTGAATTGCTCAATAATGAAAGACAATGAGGTGAAGACAACATCATATAGCTCATTTACTTCCTCATCGTGTTCAGAAGGCAAAAATTATCAGAAATGAAGTTGTGATAGCTTTTCCTGGTTATGATACATGACTTTCACCTTCACTATGCTTCTTCTCAAAGAGCTAGCAATGGCTTTTAGGGTCTCATTACCAAATAAATGAGTTTGTGTGTCTGCATTTTTAGGTCAGTCAAACTTCATTAATTTAGGAGACTGTATGTCAGAACTGGATTGGAATCTAGACAAGCTGAATTGTGGTATAAGCTGTGCCACTGAAGTGAGTTCAATCTTATATAATTAAATGAATTAGTCTAACTTCTTTATGTATATAAGGCCTATCTTATCTAGCAAGTTTCTATCAACCACGAATTCACAGTGCTGCAGACACTAAATGCTTTGATCTGTAACTCAGATGGGTTCATTTAATCTTCCTGTTATCTGTGGTTAGTATGGAAGAATTAGATGCAACCAAATTTTGGGAAAGTTTTATGCTCATCTTCCACATAGGAAAATAATACATAATCCATACCTTGGATATATAGTCTGAACTGTATGCAATCACTCTATTATCCTGATCATGAGAGCTGATTTGTTAGCAGCTCCGTATTCTTCAGAAGGTAAAGCCTAGAATTAATGATCTTTTGTCCTCTACCTAGTTGTTCCTGTGTGAGCCCCTTTGTACCTTTGGTCCATTAAACATATTCTACTCTTTGAACTGCAATTGCATAAACCAAGTGTGTGAAATTAATTAACACTTCACTTCTGCATTCTATTCTATTCTCTGATCTGATAAGATTAGTGTCCAACGTGCTGGCCCCACGACATAGGAACTTGATAAGGATGCAAAGATTTAGCAGGCAATTGTCTCAAGAATTGGAAACTAATTTGCAAGACTTGATGAAAAGCGAAAATGGAGGATTAATCAGAGGCAGTCACAAGGCCCAATAGCTATACCCTTATGAACACATAAGATGATGCTAAGTGAAATGAACTCCATGTTATGGAGACAATTGTTATATCACAGTTGTAACTACTTTCAACGTCCCTTATGTATCTGTAGCTTCTATTATTGATGATATTCTTGTATCACCTTCCTGTGGTTGTACCTACACTATCTCTGTAATCTTATCTGAGTATATTGGAAACCGTGTATACTGGTATTGGAACTAGGAAATTGAAAGGGAATACCAAAATCGAGAGACACAGGGTAAGAAAAGACAAACAACTACAAAAGCAATACTTGCAAAACTGTTTGGTGTAAATGAACTGAACACCTCAGGGGGAGAAAGGGTAAGGGGGACGGGGGGGGGTATGAGGGACAAGGTAACAAACAGTACAAGAAATGTATCCAATGCCTAAAGTATGAAACTGTAACCTCTCTGTACATAATTTTGATAATAAAAATTGGAAAAAAAAGAACTTGAAGATAACCACAGCTGTACATTAAGCCAACTGCTTATCCCTTCAGATTCCAGAGGCCTAAGCCACTGTTGTGAACTCAGTACTACCTGAAGCATATACCCCAGCCTCTGTTTTGTGTAATTTTTTCTTCTGTGATGGTTCTTTTCTGTCAAGGCAAGAACTCTGTCATTTGAGCCACAGCTTCACTTGTGGATTTTTGGTGGTTAATTGGAGATAAAAGTTTCACAAACATTGATGCCCTGGCCGGCTTTGAACTATTATCCAGAGATCTCAGCCTCTTGAAGTAACTAAGATCATAGGCATAAACAACCAGAGTCTGGCAAGAGTTGTGTAATTACAACAAAAGTAAAAAATCATGAATTTTGTAGATTTCTCAAAGGAGATGACATCACCCATCTGATTGTATGATTTCTCATACTTGGAGCTCCTATTGCTGTAGGCTGAAGACAGGACCATGTCCTTTTTTATCTCAAAGCATCCTAGATATTGCCTGTCCCTTTAGTTAGAATCCCTAGTAGGTTAGTATTCTTTCTAACACAAGAGACCCATGAATATAATTCATTTCTTTGTGTTCTACAGATCACACTATTGGTTCTTCTGTATCTCAGTCCTTTATAATGTAGACTGAAATACTACCATCACCTAGACACCTTGGATCTCCATTTTGCAAATTGTGGATCCATGGTGATCCTCAACTTCCATAATCATGCAAATTGATTCCTCATAATAAACTTATATATATGCAGAATATTGGCATATATACACACGTGTGTATTGTGTGTATGTATATAATCTGTTATTGGTTCATTTGGGAAATCATTGGTAATTCTTTTATTTGTTTCAATATATTATTTGTTATGTTTATTCAGTCTTTTTTCTTCTCTAGTACTCATTTCCAAATTGATTCTTCAATTTTATTTCTTTTTTTTTGGCCAGTCCTGGGCCTTGGACTCAGGGCCTGAGCACTGTCCCTGGCTTCTTCCAGCTCAAGGCTAGCACTCTGCCACTTGAGCCACAGCGCCGCTTCTGGCCGTTTTCTGTATATGTGGTGCTGGGGAATCGAACCTAGGGCCTCGTGTATCCAAGGCAGGCACTCTTGCCACTAGGCTATATCCCCAGCCCTCAATTTTATTTCTGATTGTTTCCTGAATCCTGTTAACTCCTCTCTGAATCTTCTTAAGTATACTTTACGATGTTCTTTGATATAATTTTAAAGTGAATGCATTTAGGTTTTAGTCCTTTATTTTGCAATGCATTCAGGTCTGATTGTATTACTTGCAGGAATATTGTTTCTTCTCTTTTAGCGTACGGAATATTTAAAGGAAATCTGACTTCACCCTGTTTCCAATGCATGTTTCTTAGATAAAATTGGTTTTCCTTGAAACTTTAAAAAAGATGCAAGGTTCAATACTGGTTTTCTAAATAAAATGAGTAGCTGAACAAATCATGGTGGGGAAAGGGAAAGGAGGAGGGGAGAAGTGGGAATGAGGGAGGAGGTAACAAACAGTACAAGAAATTTATCCAATGTCTAACGTATGAATGTGTAACCTGTCTGTACCTCAGTTTGACAATAAAAATTTAACAAAAAATTTTTATTTTTAAATTTAATTTTATTGTCAAGGTGATGTACAGAGGGTACAGTTACATACATAAGAGAGTGAGTACATTTTTTTTCAAACTTGTTACCCTCTCCCTCTTTTTTCTCCCACCTTCTCTCTCCCACATCCCTCCCCCCAGCCTGAGTTATACAGTTAATTTTTCTTATGCAGTGACATCTGGGAGAAGCTGGTGAGGTCAGTCTGAAGAGTTCACAGGATGAGACTAGAGGCTCTGCCTTCACTTTTTTTTTTTTTTTTTTTTTTTGGCCTGTCCTGGGCCTTGAACTCAGGGCCTGAGGACTGTCCCTGGCTTCTTTTTGCTCAAGGCTAGCACTCTGCCACTTGAGCCACAGCGCCACTTCTGGCCGTTTTCTGTATATGTGGTGCTGGGTAATTGAACCCAGGGCCTCATGTATACAAGGCAAGCACTCTTGCCACTAGGCCATATCCCCAGCCATGCCTTCACTTCTTAAGCTTCACTTGCTTTCCAGTGTCTACCTGTGGCTACTTGGAGCTTAATTTATTTTTTCTCATATATAATGGATGCCTTCTTCCCTTTATTTTTCTTTGTCCAATTTTTTAAAAAAATACTCAAATACTTTCACATTTGGACATTTTTCCTATTGGATTATATTATAGGTGCTGGGGATATCCTGACAGCTGGTTTTGTTATAAATGACCATTTGGTGTCATTGCTTTACTATCTCATTGTTATTCCTGATTTTGTATGAGATTTGGGAAATACATTCTGCCACTGCTTATTTTATCTTTCTATGAACCTTTCAGCTATAAGTACTCCTGCTCATTTATCAAAGTAAGTCTTGTCTGGCCATAACTAGAGCACAGTCAATTTTTCTTCAATAAAAGGACATTTATTGAGTCTCTATTACCATAATGGATTTTATGGCATTTTCATATTATTCTGCATATATGAAAGTCATATATATGTGCATATCTTCAAAGTAATTTTGGTCAATTGCATATTTTAAATTTCAGGTGCCATGTAGTCTGAGCACTTTTCCCACTTAGTTTGTTGAGGTGAAGTTTGACTACACTCAAATACTTTGGGGAAGATTGACATGAAATATTTTCTGTCGTATCTTTTCAAAACTACTCAAAGACCCAGTTGTGGCCAATTGTTTTCAATATTTGTGAAATTTAGGAAACCAAGAAAATAACCATGGCTTATGTCAATGGGTCAGAATTTTTATATCACTTATTTAACTAGAAAACTCCTAAAAAGATAAAAAAAAAAAAGTCAGGCCATTCTATAAACATTATGTGAGAAATTTCTTATACATTTTCCAATGCATGCAATAGTTGAATTTTTTATTCCTGGAACAGAAAATTCACGGTAGCATAATCAAAACTCTAAATGTAAAAGGATTCAAGCAACAAGAGTTAACAGGTGAGATGGAGAAATCAAGGTAGAGGGAGAGTAGGATAAGGCAGAGATAAATGAGGTCATGCAGTAGGCTCTGGGAATGTTCCAAGGGCTGTTTGTAACTAATTGGGGAAGGCAGTTCTATGGTATAATGATTTTGTATTGTATAGTTCCTCATAAAATTCAAAAGAGGTGTGGTATATGAGTGAATATATATAAATGTTTATATGAATGTATGTACATATATTATATATGGTATATATATTACATAGTGAAAACTTACATAGTGTATATAAAATATACATATATTATATAGTGTATCATTTATATTTGTATATATAAAAGCACTATACAACATATATAATATACGGTATAGATATTACACTAGTGAAAGCATATAAAATGTGTATATTATATAGTGTATCATTTATATATGTATGTATAAATACAAACACTATACAACATACATATTGTATATAGTGTCCACTGGTTCCTACCCAAACCTCTTATTATCTTTTTTTTTTTGCCAGTCCTGGGCCTTGGACTCAGGGCCTGAGCACTGTCCCTGGCTTCTTTTTGCTCCAGGTTAGCTCTCTTCCACTTGAGCTACAGCGCCACTTCTGGCCATTTTCTGTATATGTGGTGCTGAGGAATCGAACCCAGGGCTTCATGTATACAAGGCGAGCACTCTTGCCACTAGGCCATATTCCCAGCCCCTTATTATCTTTTTTATCAGTTGTGGGGCTTATACTCAGGGCCTGGGTGCTGTCTGTGAGCTTTTTTAAAAAAAAATTTATTGTCAAAGTAATGTAGAGAGCCATAGCACCACTTCCAATTTCTGGTGATTATCTGGAAATAAGAGTCTCATGGACATTCCTACCAGAACTGCCTTTAAACAGCGATTCTCAGATCTTAGCCTCCTGAGTAGCTAGGATTATAGGCATGAGCCACCAGTTTCTGGCCAATCGTATTTGTTATCCGCTTAAAAATTTCAATTTTGATATTTTATTACAATGTGTTGCAGTAAATCTACATGATATGAAAACCTGATTGTGAAGAATTCATTGATCTATACTTTATATCAGTGGCAAAATTTTATAGTTCTGAGCTCTAGATAATTACCAAAGAATTTTTTTTCTATTTTTCATTAGGAGGAAAGCCCTAGTTTGCAACTAGTCAATAATTGAGCAAGGTAAAATGCACTACTTTTTAACTGAATGGGAGAATTATATCTTTTTATTAGGAAAAGGTTTCTACATTTGCTGTGAGTTCTGTGTTACTTAGAATAAATATCTTAAATTTCAAATTCATTGTTTTTAATATCCCTTTTTGAAGACATTGTTCATAAAATATGAAGATACCTTAGAGGGACACCCTGTAACTTTGTAACATAAATTATACTTAATATTCACAGTCTGTGCCTTAACATTTTTATTCTTTAGCATAAAGATACATTTTATAGGGGATTTTTTGTGTTGTTTGTTTTTTCCAGAGCTGAGGAACGAACTCAGGGCCTTGTGCTCCCCAGGCAGGCATTCTTCCACTGAGCCAGGTCCCCAGCCCCATAAAGATACATTTTAAGGAAGCCAAAAGTTAGGATAAAATTTTTATTTATCCAATGGCCTGAAAATTGTGAACCTATTGTGTGAATTTATTGTGGAAATAGGCTTCTAGCAACCAAAGACAAGCAATACAATGGGGGGGGGGTGTATGTGTGTGTGGGTATTACTTGCTTGCTTGCTAGATAGATCTATCACTACAGCTATGATCCCAGACCTTAATAACATAACTTTCTAAAACATTACACAGAAAACTCAAGAATCTTCATTTAATGTTGAGGAGATTGTACATTATATGAATTCTAAGAATAATAACATAAATAATTAGGAAGTTGTTAGAATAGTTTTCAATTCTATCTTGTTTAAGTTTCATGTATCATGGTAAGGAGCACAGATGATGAATCAGGATTTTCTGGATTCAAATTCTGAATCCATACATTGCTTCGCTGTGGTTTAGTGGTATCAATGATTATAAAGCTCACCTCACGCAGATGTGATGAGGATATTTAAATGCATTCATTCATGGAACATTCGGAAGAGTGACTGGTAGATTGAAGAACTAGATAAATGTTAGTTACTAGCCATTAGCCTAGAGTTTTCCGTTAACTATCTCTCTTGATAAACAACTTGAGAATATTTAAATCCTTTCAGTTTCTTATTTCTCATCTGATGTGATTTTATGTGTGCAAGTAGATATTTATCATTAATGTCAACTCTGGTTGATTAGCATTAGACACCTAGATCATAGTATTTGTAAGAATTTTGTCTCTAGAATACAGGGAAACTATATCAATTCTCCCTATAGGTAATGAACAAAGTAGTCAGAATGGCAATATGTAATATGCAAAAGCACACGCATATAGCATTTTATTTATATTTATACATGTATATATGACACTGATCACCTTGTATCACGATTGTGTTTTTATGACACTGATCACCTTGTATCACGATTGTGTTTTCAGCTTTAATACGATATAATTATATAATAGATTTTTAAAATAAAATAATCAAAGTCTTAATAAAACTACTAGAACATTTGCAATATGATTGGCGTCCAAAGTTTCCAACTCCAATATTTTATGTCTGTTGATATTTTTTCAGTGCATCCCACTCAATCTATATCCCATGGCAGAAATTGAATATATGCCTGATACTCTCCCATCCTTATTTGAAGCTGCAACATTAATATTTGTCCTAAATTGTAATAATGAGGGGTTTTCACAGAAGGTTTGGCTTGATGTCAATAAATAGAGTGAAAGCATTTGATGAAGAAGGAACTAGTTGCAGTTTGTATACTTGATGTCTTATGACCTAGATTAACAGTGTCATGACTTTGTATTCATTTCCAATAAGGTAGATATTAAGCTTAATTATCTAAACTCCTAATTATTCTGTGAGCTAGCCTCAACCATTTCTAAACTGGCTTGTCCTGATTCTGGCTTTGTATAGCCAAGAATGATGTGTGCCTCCTAGATCTCCTAGATCTGTGCCATCTTCTGTAATGGTGCTCATATACCTCCTCTCTGGGATTGATTGGGCACTGTAGGACTGGAAGAGACTAACCTCCCTCAAATACTCATGAAATGATTCACACACACAGGGGGTACAAAAAGCCCACAGGGAAAAGTTGACTAGCATAAGGAAAAGAAATCTATTTGATATTTCTCTTCTGCATTACATATATAAACAGCAGATCTATGAGATTTCAACTTGCCTGTGGTTTCAATCCATTGAAGCTATTGTAAGTAACTGTCATAAACTTGGTGGTTTATTAACCACACACATTTATTTCTCCATTCAGGAAGCTGCTAAATCTAAGATCAAGGCTCTAGTTGAATTTATGCCTGGTGAAGATGTGAGTTCTGGCTTATAGATGCGGATTTCTTCGTGTATCTTTATGGGGAAAGGGATAAATCTCTCTAAAGACTTTTTCTAAAAAAATAAGGACACTAATCCCATTCATGAGGGCTCTATTCTCCTGTGACATAATCATATCTTCGTGATTTCATCTCCTAATAACATCACTTTGGGGATTAAGACTTGCATGGGGGGGTACATTTAGACTATAGTATCCATTTTTTATAATGCAGGAAATGTCTAGAAACTTTATGATTTGTTTTTGAATTTCCTCATGTATTTTTTCCTTTGCTGTAAAGCTTAATATATTGATTATATCATTAAGTGCATAAATATAACTAATCTATCAATGTCATCTAGTATCATTAAACTGAATAATAAAATCTATAAGGATAGAGACTATGCTAGAGAAACAGTCATTTGAAACTTCATTAAACAAAAATATTTAATAGTTGTCAAGACTAGTGATACTGATTATTGAAACTGTTGGTTCTTTTAGTCAACTAAATATTAAATATGTGAATATTTATTGTTATGGGAAACATTCCCATATGTACATTCACATATGTTACAGGAGAGTAATATACTTTGTCGCTAATTTTCATTTATTTTCCAGACCTTTTCTTCTGAAAATAGCATAATTGCTTCTTGGCTAATAATTAAAACAAAAATATCTCATGTCAAATATTAATTTAAGATACCTAACCAAGATGTGTGCTGCTTTTGCATTACTGTAAAGTCAAAGTCCATCTTGATTGTTTATATAGCTTTGAAATTCTTGTGAAATGGAAGAATATATGATTTAAAGTATTTTCATTAAGGATTCAGTGCTACTTGTAAATAGTCTTTGTAGTCTATATAAAGTCAATGCAAATTGTACTTCATTGAAAAGTTAAATGTGGTTAATTGAACATAGGCTTTAGAATGGAATAGCCTGGTAAATCATGCAATATTCAATATATCCTTTGAATATTATGTATTTCTATTTATTCATGTATAAATGGGGACTTATTTTTCTTAGTGAAAATTACACAGGAAAATGTGTGCATAATGCACATTTTATTTGTTTTATGTTAGCCCTGCTTCCTAGTTCATATCCAGAATCTTCTCAGTGTTTTCGGTTATAGTTTTGTTAATTTTTGTTTTGTTAGTCTTGTTTTTCCTATTTGTTTTCTTCCTTTTTGGGTAATTGATGCATGGTTCAAATTTATTAACTTTTTTCTGTTTAATTTAGGTTCAAATTACTTTTTTTTTCCAACTTTATAAAACAGAAGCTTAATTACTGATTTTAGAACTTCTGTCATTTAAATAATTACATGTAATGCCACACATTTCTAAGAACTACTTTCACTGCATCCACAAGTTTCAATCAATTTCATTTTTGTTTTTATTAACAAGTTGTATCTGGTGTGTTTGAAGTCCTGGGGTTTGAACTCAGTCAGGGTGCTGTCATTTGAACAAGATCGACTATTACTTCAGCCATACCTCCAGTTCCGGCTTTTTGCTATTTAATTGGAGATCAGAATCTCAAGGACATTCTTTCCTGTGGTTCCTTCACACAAATCCTCAAATTTCAGCCTCCTGAGAAATCAAGATGTATTTTTAATTGCCCTCACATTTTTTTCACCATGTGCTATTTAGTAATATTTTACTCTTAATTTCTAAAACGTTATACATTTTCCAATTATGTTTTGTAATTGATTTTCATTTAATTTACTCTGCAGTTCAAGAACATATTCTGTATGATTTCTCCTCTCTTAAATTTGTGGAAGTCATTTTATTGTTCCAGAATATGATGTATCTTAGTGAGTGTTCTATGTGAGGTTGAAGAGACTTGTCTTTTACTGTCATTAAACATAATACTGTAAAACTCAATTAGATCAATTTGGTTGATATCACTTTCAAGACATCCATAGTCTTACTGATGTTCCCCCTTCTTAATCTATCAATTACTGACAGGGAGGTGCTGTTAGCCTTCAACTATGAGTGGATTCACCTATTTTTTCCCCTTTAATTCTAACATTTTTTGGCTTCTCCTGTAACAGTATTTGATTAGATCACACATGTTAACATTATTATGTCATCTTTGAGAATTGGCCTGTTTATCATTATGCAGTAGTATTCTTTATCTCTACTAATCTTTTGTGAAGTCTGCATTTTTCTGAAAGTAGATAGCTACTCCAACTCTCTTTTGATTAGCTAGAAGTTCTACACTTTAGAAGGTCCAAATGAATATGGAGAAGATAGGAAGTCTCCCTTCATGTGTCTACCCCATCTTGTATAAAGTCATAATATGTAATGTATATCCTATAATACAAGGAATATTGAGAAGTGGGGCTGAGATGAAAGGGTTGGGAGAGAATAAAAAAAAGGAAAATACCAATCAAGATGCATTATACTTATAAATTGACATGTTGAATAATAGCTCCTTCATTTAATTAAAAATATAATTTTCAAAGAGATTGGAAGCCTAAGGAGTGGCTGTATACTAAAGAGTTGGCTAAAGTACAATCAGAAGGTACTGGATAAAAAAAATCACATCTGGATTTTTCTAGTGAGTCTTCTGAATCAATGTTCAGATACTAATCTTGCTGCTTTATCTGTTTGTTTGTTTCCACTGGTATTGGAGCCAAATCAAAAAGTGGGGCCAGGCAAACATTACCAAAACAAAGAAATAATATTCTGATGTGGTTTCAATAGGTGATGATCTGAAGATATTTTGTTATCTGGGTAATAGAAGAATAAAGCCTTGTCACTATCATAAGATGACTCCTTAAGGTTCCAAAGGAATAGTATTCCAAAGGAATACTAACATTCCCTAAAGGATAGAGCATCATTCAGAGTTACAATGACATATCAGCAGAACTACCCTTATACAGCTCTAAGTTTTTTAACTAAATTTTGCAAAGTAACAGTTTTTAATGTCTCTGGACTTGGTTGCAAATTGTTTCCCACATTAAATACAGAAAACTATCTCTCTGCAAGTCAGTAAATGTTATCACATAGTAGAACCTCTGAGAAGGTTGATATTTAATTTATCTCAGAGTCCTGTTCTCTTAATTTGGTTTTATTCTAATTTTTGTCACAATATCTATAGGTACCTTAGAAATTGTCATGGAGTGTATATGGGAAATAAAGGTCTTTGTAGGGAAGATGTCTCTCTCTCACTCTCCTTCCTTCTCCTTGCCTTTCTCCCCTTTCTTTCTTATCAACATTTATCTTCTGAGACATGTTTCTCATTATTGAAAAGTAAACTCATTATCCTTTTCCTACATATTTCCCCTGCATTCTCTCCACTTTCTCTCCTTTTTATTTTGCCTAGAACATGCAGTCCACTAAGCGCTCAGTTAATATTTCATTGAATTTGATTGACATTTGGCTCCAGTTTAAAGTTGTCTTTTCAAAACCCTACTCTCTCTGTCTAGGAGCATGTTTTTCTTCTATTTTTTTATTTAAAACTAATTTCTTCTGGGAACCATTTCTTTCTTTTCTTTTTTCCTTCTCTTCCCTTGAAATAACTTGGCTCAACCCTTTAGTTTAAATGTCTTATAACTCACTGCCTTATTGTCTGAAAGCAGGAGAGCACATGAGATTTAGTCTAGCTTCTGAAAATCAGGCCACTGATGAGGAAGCATTCCTGACAGCAGCATGCAGCTTTCTGTCATTTTCTCTGACAACTTTGTCCACACTTGAGTGTCCTTTAGCAAAATGACTGGAATAAGTGGTGCATTTTCCAGGACACTTTCTTCTATCTTGTGCATCAGACAAAAATCACAGCAGTAGACTCTGCGGACAATGGTTAAAAAAAAATACAAGACAGAAACTGCTATTATAAATCGAAAAGTCAATTTAAATGTCAGCAACAGAGATGGGGGAAACCAGCTGAAATGTGCTATAGTTTAGAAAATGAAGGAACCAAACTACATCCTGTTCAGGCTTCAGGCCTCACACTCACACATTTGCACATTTTAAAGTAAGTGATTTTCTTTGTGCTTGGCTCCAGGGTTCCTTGGCTTCCTTCAGGGACATCACTTGTGGCCAGGGGTGTCCACTGTTCTAAACAAAGTTCTTCAAGTTCAGATATAATCACCAAAGCTGCCCCAGAACATGTGATTTACTCCCAGGAGTTTTGCTTCTTTTGAATCTAAAGTTCTAAGCTTGATAAATCTTGAAACACAAGCGATTGATTTTAAGTGGTATTTGGTATTTGGATAGATTTCTATTTCTCTGTTGTTATTTTCTCACAATCATCCTGGTTTTCTAAAGAGCTTTATAGAAAACACTCAGTTATGACACGTGTCTAAGATTTGTTGGGGAAAGAAGTACAGTGTTCGAATAGGGAATGTCTCAGATCAGAATATTACATATACAGGAAAAAGATGACCATAGAATTGTGTGGTAACTTTTATTCATTTTTGTGAAGACACATATACTTATTTTTAAAAATTAAATCACATGTTATTCTTCAGAGTAAAAAGATATTTCTTTAAAAATGACTATATCTCTTATAACACAACCCCTCTTCTACCTTCTGTTAAAAATTTTATGTATTCTCTTCCATGTTTTGTTTATTTTTCAGAGATTGACAAATTTCTCTCAACAGGTGTTTGCCATTGAGCGTGTTTGCTTCCCTCTTAGCCAGGAATCATCAATTACTTACAAGTTATCTTTTTTTTGAGGGGTTACTACAGTTTGAACTCGAATCTTTTTTTTTTTTTTTTTGCCAGTCCTGGGCCTTGGACTCAGGGCCTTAGCCCTGTCTCTGGCTTCTTTTTGCTCAAGGATAACAGTCTGCCACTTGAGCCACAGTGCCACTTCTGGCTGTTTTCTACATATGTGGTGCTGAGGAATTGAACCCAGGGCTTCATGTATATAAGGCAAGCACTATACCACTAAGGCACTCTTGCCACTAGGCCATATTCTCAGCCCTGAACTCTAATCTTATACTTGGTAGGCCTGTGCTCTATCACCCAAGCCATGCTATCATCTCTTTTTGCTTTAGTTGTTTTTGAGGTTAGACTGAATATGAAGGGACTATGATATTCTTATTTCTGTTGTGCACAGCAGCTCTGATAGGTACTCACAACCATTTCTAACTCTGTATTAGTTGACATAGGGTCTCAAACACTTTTTACCTGTACCTGGTCTCCGCTGAAATAGCTAGAATTACAGACATGAACCACTGCATCCAACAGAGAAGTTAAAGAAGAAAAATTTATTTCAAATGGCATTGCAAAATATAATTTCATTTTTTATCAGGAAACATTACTTAAAGCCTAATTATCTATCAATAAAGGAATAATTAGTCTACGTGTTAGTGCTCTATTCATTAGAAACTATTTACATATCCCACATAAAAAGCAAACAAAACCTCTCTAAAAACCCTTTATGGGCTCTGCAAAAGAACCAAAGCAAACTAATGAATCTTCCCAACAGAAAAACATGAAGAACCTCTCCACAAATCCGTGCATCTCAGGGATATGAGCTTATGCTTTTATGTGTATTCATACATGAAAATACACAGGAACAAATTCTACAGTAGTTAACTTCTCAAATAGTTCTTTTTGGGAAAGGAAATTTAGTTCATTTGGATTAATGAGTTCATTTGGGAATATGGCCTAGTGGTAAAGTGCTTAAGTGCTTGCCATATATATATGTATATATAACATATATACATATATATATATATATATATATTCTGTGCTGATGACAGGTTTGTGCCATCATCTCTAGTTTTTTTTAATTGCATGAAAAGTGGTCATTTGATTTTTGCCTTGGTTTTCCTAAAACTATTCTGTGCTTATGAAAGGTTTGTGCCATCATCTCTAGTTCTTCTTAATTGCATGAAAAGTGGTCATTTGATTGTTGGCTTGGATTTCCTAGAACTACAATCCTCCCAATTTTACCCTCTTGAGAAGTTATGATTACAAACATGAGCTACAATACCTGGCTATCAGGCAGTATTATTACTATTGACAAAGTTTAAGAAATGCTTTAAAAACCTCCAACAATTCAGAATTTACTAGTTCTGATCTAAACTGATATGATGTATAGGAAAGTAGTTCAAACTTCTCATTCAATTTTTATAAAGGTCTCTAAAACTCAGCAAAACTGGAATGTTAAAAATCCACAGCTCAAGGCTTAGAAAACAGAGGCATTCTGTAACTGTACACAAAATGTTATTATTCTATTTAATGCTAGAAATCTCCTCATTCTCACCTCAATATCCTACAAAGCTCAAGGAATTCATTTTCATTTACTTCACCCCAGTAGAATCTGAAGTACTTGAATGTAGTGTGTTATGCCTTAAATAACTGAATTGAAGAACTTTCCCATGTTTACAATAACTGGCACCATCAACGTTTAAACACAACTCCCCAACTGTCTTCTATCTGTGTTAGCCTTTGAGCCCACTGCTTATGTGATTGTAAAAATGATCTTGGTGTTTGTTTTGTTTATTCTTTTGACTGCCCAGTGTATTGAAATCATGGTTTTAGTTGAGCTCTTTTGCTTTATAGTTGGTTCACCAGAAAGATCTGATGCCCTTGCAGAATAACCTCTGACCATGATCTCCTTGTCTCTAGCTGCCTAGTAGCAGGGTCTATAGATGTGTGCCCTGTGTTATCTGGTTCTGTGCTCTCTATCTTTTTCTGGGGGAATGTAAGTGCTTTTAATCATTTTTCCCATTCTACATTTACTAATTTAGAAAGGAGAATTATGTCATAAAACACTTGAGACTGAGAAATATCATATCTATTTTTATTTATTTAAAGATATATACAGACTCATCTATATAAATTGTGTCTATATCTATATGTATATGTGTCTATATATATATTCAGTCCTAACCACAAGTCCACAAGCTCCATGAAATTGCATATGTGAATTTATTTCTGAGTAGCTTTTTGGCAACACTTAAAATTTCTTTTCCAGCATACATAAAGTATTATTTATTTGAGTACACTTGGAGGAAGAGGAAATTAGTGGTTGTTAGTTGAAAAGGAAGGTTCAGGATCTGTCAAAAAGCTCAATTTTTATTAAAAGTCTTGGCAAAGGAAGAGGAAGATGAGGAGAACAAAGTTAGGTCCCAGAAGAACTCTCTATCATTCCTTCTTCTGAGAAGGAAGAGTGACAGGGGAAGTAACAGTGGAAATCTAAGGAGGTGGGAGTCAGGACCCCACTGGAATTCCTATAGTTAGCAGCAGAATGTACTCTAGGAAAAAACTCAAATGATACAGAAAGTCGGGCAGACAAACTACCTCTCAAGTCACCATCAATATATCTATTTGTAATAAATAGAAATGATTATATGCATTTCTTTGAAATTTGGGGGCAATCATTTAAAGAAACTAAAGAGCAAGAAATAGTCAAAACTGCATAGTACTCTATCCATCATACATGAGTAATATATAACATATTTACAATATATTAAATAATAAATTAATAATATATAGTAATACATTTATAATATAATATATGATATAAATGTAATATATATGACGTTAAGGTTCTTTAAATAGTATAAATATATATATACATTAATATATATCCTAATATGTATACTAATACGAACTAATATATTAGTGTGTATATACATAATGGATTCATACATATTTAATATATACACAAGAATATATATGTTCATGAATATATATTAATATATTTATTTACTACATATTTTAATGCTGTATTCTCATTTTCTTTTGTGGAAAATAGATACATTCACAACTACTTTCCATAGGTTAGGTTAACCATACATATTGCTTCTCTTAATCCGATTTTCCTAGGAAGATCTTTAAGTTCTTTAATGTCAAATTGTCCGGCCATGGTGGCTGCCAGAAATCTGACCCCTAGAATTGGGAGAACCTCTTTCAACTCTAATTCCAAGCCATGCCTTATGAGGGAATAGAGAAAAATAAGACTGGAAAAATAGACTGGAGCTACATGCCAATTGTATCTTCTTACCCTTTAGCATATAATTAGACCTGGCAGGCATATGGCAAATGCTTTTCCAGTGCGCTCTCTGCACACAATGCTCAAAACCATTTCCAAATGGTTATTTCTGGTCCCTTCTTTTCAGTGCACCAGTGGTTGGTATTTTATGAGTATGCTGTGTAATTGTGACCCCTAGTGGCTGAGGAGGTTAGACCTAAGTCACTTACACGTGTTCCAGAAGATGCCATGTACCAAAAGTGCCAATCTGGTTTATTGCTTCATTTTTAATTTTTGCATCTAAATTAGTCTTTAAGTGATCTTTTCTTAATGTTTCATGAAGAACAGGGCCACTTTCTCCATCTCCCACACAATGGACAATCAAAAAAACAAAAATTGCTTCTGTGCCAGGTTGATAGAAAACAGGGTACAATGGTTTAATGCAATATATGGGTTTAATATCCAATCAAGAGGCCATTCTTATCTTTATGAGACTGACAATTAAATATAATATCAACAAGTCCTATTTTGTTGTGAGATTCAATTCCCAAGATTTTTTTAAATTTTAAGCTTGGAGAAAACTATTTTTTTTTCTTCTTAGATCATGTTTTATGATCAGATTTTTTTTTTTTTTTTTTTTTTTTGGCCAGTCCTGGGCCTTGGACTCAGGGCCTGAGCACTGTCCCTGGCTTCTTCCCGCTCAAGGCTAGCACTCTGCCACTTGAGCCACAGCGCCGCTTCTGGCCGTTTTCTGTATATGTGGTGCTGGGGAATCGAACCTAGGGCCTCGTGTATCCGAGGCAGGCACTCTTGCCACTAGGCTATATCCCCAGCCCTATGATCAGATTTTAAGCCTTGCAGCCATCTATCAAAATCCAAATATTTTATATGTGTTAAGCTAATATTTCTGATCAATAATTAGCTGTACATATACTATATACTTAATGGAATAGACAAAATAGTGACAGTGACTACTGGATGAATGCATAACAAACTTGTCGTTTTGCAAGCAAAAGAGATTCACAAGGATATTGTCTACATCATGAGTAAAGTAGATTAGCTACTCTGTGCTGGTGTTTCATGCCTATAATCCAAGCTACTCAGGAGTCTGAAATCTGAGAACTAAGTGAGGTTCAAAGCCAGCCTGGGTAGAAAAACCTTTTGACTCTTTTCTCCGATCAGCCATTAAGAAGCTGGAAATGGAACTGTGGCTCAGGTGGTAGAACTCAGGGATAGTGCTTAGGTTCTGAAGTTCAAGTCCAAGTCTTAGGATCCACATGCTCATGTGGACACCCCCTCTACCCAAAGAGCGAGCAGAGCGAGCAAGCGAGAGAGAGAGAGAGAGCGCGCGAGAGAGAGCGAGAGCGAGAGAGAGAGAGAGACTAATATTTAGATGCTATGGATATCTAACCTATTTTCAAATAAGAAAAATTCAATGTTTCGTATGAGGAAAGCGGAGGTTTTCTTCCCAGTTTGCACTTATGGTCTTAGGAAAACTAAAGCACAGGAGCTTCTGGTCTCATTTCAAATCGCACTAGTGGTTTATACAAAACTTAAAATCAAGTTCATCTCCTCTTGTATCCCCTTCCAGTGGTTGTTCCCGTGCTATCACTGTAAGTCATCTGAGTACCGTGGCTACTGCATATACTGGTATTAGAACTAGGGAAGGGAAAGAGAATATCAAAATTGAAAGATAAAGGATAAAAAAGACAAATGACCCCCAAAGCAACACTTACAAAACCATTTGTTTTAAACCAACTAAACAACTCATTGGGGGAGATGGAAAGGAGGAGGGAAGGAGGAAAATGTGGGAGGAGGTAACAAATTGTACAAGAAATGTACCTACTGCCTTATGTATGAAACTGTAACCCCTCTGTACATCACTTTGACAATAAATAAGTAATTAGCAAAAAAAATCAAGTTCATCAAATCCATGGAGTGTGTTTGTGTGTGTGTGCACGCGTGTGCGTGCGTGCATGCGTGTGCACCTACATGCACATGTGCTAGTACTGGGGTTTGAACTTAGAGCTTTTCAATTTTGTTTCTTTCTTCACTTAGGGCTAGCACTTTAATTTTTGAGCCATTTCTCCAGTCCAGCTTTTTATTTGGTTAGTTGTAATATAATCTCATACTTTTCTTTCTTGACTGACTTTGAAACTCAGTCTTCAGTTTGCTCCCTTCTGAGCGCCTAGGATTACAGATATAATCCACTGGCACTTAGCCCAGTGCATTTGTGGGGGGAGGGGGGCGGTTTAACTCATGGCCTGGACACTGAGGCTAGCATTCTACCGCTTGAGCTACAGCTATATTTCCAAATTTATTGGTTCTTAATTGGAGACAATATCTCAGGGACGTTTTTGGTCTAGATGGCTTTGAACCATGATCCTCCAATCTCATCCTGCTGAGTAGCTAGGGTTATAGTCCTGAGCCTCTGGAACCCAGTTGTTCATTCTTTTTATGTTTGGTACATGATTATTTTACACTGGCAAATGTGGATGAACACTTCTCTGAGTTCCTTTGACAGTTACCATATTCCAGGAGAGTCTGAAGAAGTTGACAGGGTAAAAGGCTGGGGAAGGGTGTGTTGTAGAGGACTGGTAAATTAATTAAAGAAACATGAAATAATTTGAATAATTCCATCAATTTCAAATAGCTAGCCACATGGAATTCAAAAGCAAATGCAGATTTTTCTGTGAAATTGTGACTGTGATTGTTGTTATTATTAGGTAGAGGTTAAAAAGTGGAAATTTAGTTTCTGAAATCTGTCATCTTAATAAGTCATTAAGTCTTTTACTATTTTAGATACTATATTAAATATTAAAACTTAACATTAATAAACATTTTATTGGGAGCTTAATGTCTATTTTAAGTAAGTTAGGTCATATCACCATTGGTTTGAGTCTTAGCTATGATGACCAGATAGCCTAAGTTTATCATCTTATTAGCATCATGGCTTACTCTGCTCTCCTTGTCCATGTGCTTAAGGGCAAAAACAGGCAAGGAACTCAAGAAGTTTCTGCCTACTAGAGGCTTTTAGGACATACCCAGGAAGGACAGAATAACCCAACTACTTTTGTGAAGTATTCAGAGAAAAAGTGATACATGGTAAAAAAATAAAAATCAGAAGAAAGCCACATGATTTTGAATTTCAATGTCTACTAAAGTTAGACCATTAAAATCTAACTATATAAAAGGAGATATTTCATCAGGTATTTTAGGCAATTTAAAATCATTTGAGAGTAACTTTCAAAAGTAACAAGAATAAAGGACATTTGAAAGGTATTTACCTTTTAGGTGAGATATATAGATTTACGTTCCAGGTAAGATATATAGAGGTGTATAGAAGAATCCTTGCAACAGTAAAGTGCATCTGATCACTATGGGCATTTGTTGAGACAAATTGTGTGTGTGTGCACACACATGTGTGTAGACATATGCACATGTGATTCATGCCTATAGTACAAGTGCTCAGAGAAGAATATCTCAAGGTCAAGGTCAGCCTAGGTTGGCTACCTGGACAGTTGAAGGCTGGTTTGAGATACATGGCAAGACCTTGCTACAATACTGAACACCCTACCATGTAGAGATCTAACTCAGTGGTAGAATTCTTGCATAGAGTGTACATAAAATGCATTCCCAGTACCACAATAAATTTATTAATCAAATAGGGTAAAATATCACTACCTCTTTCTATTATTTTAAGAGTGTGTACAGGACTGTAACCAAACAAAAAGAAAGAATGTAAAGCAATTGGTATTTGTAAACAATGCAGATTGAATATTAATTTTTTTACTTGAGAATTTACTGAGTCTTCAGGGTCCAGAGGATGAAATTAAGCAAGCTTTTCTATCCTTGATGCAGCAGAAGTTCTTAGTTTATGTTTTGTATTTGAATTTGGCCAAATTAACTGTTCCTGATGTTAGGAATATCTTGAATATAATAGGATTAGAGTATTAGGATATCTCTGAATGCCATTTACAGATTCATAATAATGTATCCTCTCGGTGGAGTAGTTCCCAAGCAGCACTGAAAGTCAAAGATGTAATTAAAATTAGATATTTAAATTAGTTTAACATCTTGAACTTCATATTCATGATTCATGTTGAATATGTGTCTTGATTACTCGGAGCCTTCATCTCATTTGTTAACTAGAACAAGCTCCTTCGGCAGGGTCTTTGTGCAGAACACATGAAATAAACATGTGAAAATACCTAGTACTTCAAATGCCGGTTGTCATGTTTGTGGTGCATGTGCCCTGTATTCTGCCTAGTGAGATCCTAAGCTACACAGAACTGCTTGCTTCATACAGAATATTGATTGAATGACAGAATCTTTATAAATTTGTTTTAGTTGTGTTTGAACATAGACTGCTCATTATTTTTTGACCCTATTTTATCTATCTTTTCTGTTTTTGGTCATGGGGCTTGAACTCTGGGCCTAGGTTCTGTCCCTGAGCTCTTCAGCTCACTTCCGGTTTTCTGGTGGTTAATTGGAGACAATAGTCTCACAGACTTACTTGCCCAGACTGGCTTTGAACCACAATCCTGGGATTTTAGCCTCAAGAATACAGGCGTGAGCCATAGGAACCTACTTGGCTTTTATCTATTGTTTATCCTTCCATTTACTTGTCTGCTTGCCAGGTCAGGCACCTACTTAACTATTAACTATTGTTAATCTTCTGAGGGACAAAGTCAGATCCTGGAAATACATTGTACTTGAAAAGGAGACCCTGGCATTTGTGCTGACTTCAGTGGGCAGCTCTATGACTCCTATTTGGCCATTCCTATTGAATTTTAGCTCAGTTTTATTAAGCTTTTGCTGTGGCTACAGTGATGCGAGATTCCTACACACCTCAAGGAAGGCAGAAACATTTTCATTTATTTTATTTTTCTTGTTTATCCTTGCACAATTTTGGAAGGCAAATTTGGTATAAATTTTTAGTCTCCCCAGTGCCAAACCCAGTCATTTTATAGACATATCTCAACTATTCACATGACCAAACATTTTGTCCCCAAACTGAAGGTACAAACAACATCGCTCATCTGTGGGTAGTTTTGTGAGGCTCCCCTGTGATCCACAGTTATGTTTCAGTAACTCAGCAATGCATGGCAAACAATATCAACAAAATGCTGTGTGAAAGCCATTTACATAGGGTATCAATCCTTTTTCTAATTTGCTTCTTGCAGACACTCTGATGCTATCTAGCTTTTTGTATTAACCAGCATGAAGATGGGAATTCACCAACTCATTAGGAGGAATTTCTTTGCAACCAAGGATCACATACATTAATAGCAAGGAAGTCATAAGCTAGAAAAAATTACAATAGAACAATAAGTAAAGCAATAGAAGAATAGAAGTACAACACACAAATCAAACAACTTTATACAACAAGTTCTTCGGTGTGCTGGAACAATCCTAGTAATTCCTGACTATAAACCTCCTGGGTCTAGAAAAAAAAATCTTAGATCAGAATAGGAGGAGAAAGGAAAGTTCCTGGTGAAGATGAATGTTCAGGTCAAAGAGGAGTATTTCTAACTATGATGGGAGTTTTCCATGCAGGAACATGACTTTCTCAATGTTATCATTTCTGTCCACTATACCTGAATTTGATGGATAACATAGTCTTGCAGTATCTGTCATATAAGTAACAAGGATCAGAGTTCATTGGATGATATATAACTCACCTGAATCTATCTGTATTGGATCCCAGTATACATGCATTTAATATATTATTACATGCCTATGGCATATGAAACATCTCTCTTCTAATTAGTAATCTCTACACACAAGACTAACACAAATGAAAATTTGTCAGGCGTCATGTATTAAGTATAATGCAAATGTGAAATGTCAGAATAAGCTGTCGGAAGAAAAGATAGACTATAAGTACTCAGTCCTGTCAAAAATAAATATCATTTTGAGTTATGTAGGAGGGATTCAGGAAAGAAATTGGAAACCAGGAATTTAAAGCAGAGGGGGAAGTTAGACATCAGTAAGATGAATGCTTTTTAAGCCTTTCTAATAGGAGAAAGTTATCTTTAAGTAAACTCCTACACAGAAATTTAACAAGTGACATAGAATTGGAATTTATAATGACTGTCATCGAGGTTAGGAGGGGGTCATTATACTTAGTACCCTACAAATGTCCTCTCTACATCCTACAATATCTTCATATATCATTCTGAAACCTCTCTCAACCTATTATGAAAAACCCTGAAAGTGAAAGTTGGAAACACATCAGTTATTGTTAACATTATACATGATCAAAATAATATTAAAAGAGAGGAAGTAATTTTCTCTTAAAAACTAATATGAAACATTGCTGGAATTGATTGAACTACTCAACAATTCCATCATCAAGATCTTCTACTTTGGCAATGTTAGCATGTTTTCATCTTTTGTTTTTTGGTCTTGCTATTAAAATATGGCTGTTGCAGTTCCATAGAGCACCTGCCTTGGTTCAGAAAATGACGGAAGGAACAATGGCAGACAGCATGTCTTTTCTTCTCAAGGACAGCATTTATTAAAATCCAAAGCTCATTCAGAACTTCCAACTGTTGTCTACTATCTCTTTGGCCATAATATAACCAGTGGCTATCCTTATGTCCCAAAGCATTCAGCTAAAATTGTCTCAATTACGATTGGATATATTTGTATAGCCCAGAACAAAGACAAGGAACTATTCCCCAGGAATGAGGGTTGGGCCTATCTTCCTACCTCTACTGTAACTTTATTTTAAAACTAGTACAATTTGGGAGTCATTTAATATTACCAGTAATTGGTTATGTGGAGACCATCTTCTCAAAGCAGACTGTAATGAACAATGAACAAACCAAATGTGGAAAAATGTCTGTGTGTGTGCGTGCGTGCGTGTGTGTGTATCTATCTATCTTCAAGAAAGCACTGTAGGGATATGTCAAATACTTGGAATTAATCATCATGTACCTGGAATCTAGTGATATACATTAATGTTCAAGATTCTTTTAAAAATCATCTCTCTTCTGCATTCTGGTCCTATTTGAAAATAATTCATTAATAATTTCAAATTATAAATATCTTACCAAATGCAATTTTTTTTCCTTCCCTCCTAATTATTTTTTTGACCTAATATTTTTTTTCCACTTCTTCCCACAAGTGATCCTGTGGATTTATTTGCTTGAATACTAAGATCCATCCAATTAACAATTTCTTGATCCAGTGCTGACTTCCTTAAATTCATTCTGTCTTTCTACTGAATGTGACATCTGTGAGATGGAAGTAGTAATCTTAGCTCTCCTTCTCAAGGGGAGAATGAGTCAGGTCTGAGTGGAAGCAGTTCCAGCCCTTAGAACAGGGCCCAGCACACCACTAAATGTTAACCATTGTATTAGTCCGGTCAGGCCGTCTTAATAATGTAACATTACCATTTGATCATTAAACAACAGAAATTTATTGTCCTACTTGTCAGAAAGATGGTAGTCTCTAGTTGGTCTTAAACCTCGTCAAGTTCTGGTCAATTCCCAGGATTTTGATTCCATCATGAGTCCCACCATTATGAAGCAGTGTAACTGTGATGGCCAGTTACAGTAAACTTGGTGAATTTCATGGTTACCCCTGAGCATCATCTTATTCCATGTCCCAAATAGTGTTTGGAACTGCTCTCAGGAAAAAAAATACAATATTTTTCAATACATGGTGATGAGCTTTAGTTTGTTCTCTTCTCTAGTAATTAGTCTTTCCTGGTAAATTGACTAGATTGATGAGAGAGGGCTTAGAATGCTAATATATCTTTCTGAGGATTTTCCTCTCCCCTGAGAAAAGTTTTAGAGAAAACCTCTTCTTGCACTTGGGAAAAATAAGGAAAAGTTACCAAGAACGTCATGCTAAGGGAATTCTAAGGCCACCTATATTCTTTCAATTCAAGTTTAGTGTGTCATACTTTGGGGTATAGCTTTTTAGCCCCAAGAGTGTGTGAAAACTTTCTATCAGTATTAAAAACCATACAATGAATATAACATTATTTTGTTTTAGTGAACATTTTTTATTTGATCAACTATAAAGAATGGATCAATAGAAACATGTACAAATTGCTTTACCTTTCAGTTCTCAACCTGGAATTGAATTCTCAAGTCAACCTTAAAATTATTTACTCTATGTCTCACCCTGTTAAATTCTCTAAGGCATACTGAGTTTGGGGTAAAATTACTGAGTATATAAAGGTGGCAAAAGCCAACTGAATAAATCATAGTATTTACATGTAAATATCATGGTACTGGCATAAAACATAACTAAGGTTTAGAAACAAAAAACTGTTCATTATTACTTTTTCTAATGTTCTTGTCTTTCTATCTATTTCTTCCAACTTCTTGTGTTTTATTCCTTCCTATTGAAATTCTTTTTTAAAAAAATTTTGTCACTTTTTTCTCTCTCTCCTTTCCTTCTTTCCTTCCTTCTTTCCTTCCTTCCTTCCTTCTTTCCTTCCTTCCTTCCTTCCTTCCTTCCTTCCTTCCTTTCTTTTTTTCTTTCTTTCTTTCTTTCTTTCTTTCTTTCTTTCTTTCTTTCTTTCTTTCTTTCTTTCTTTCTTTCTTTCTTTCTTATTTGTGGTTAATTGGAGATAAGAGTCTCATGTACTTTCCTGCCTGAGCTGGTTTTATTGTTGTTGTTAAATTTTGACAAGGGTGTAGAGTTACATATAAGGCAGTGTATACATTTCTTGTGATATCTTACACCCTCTTTTTTCTTTCCCTTCCCTAGATCAGGTAAGCATATGTACAATATCCAGTGTACCAAAATCATATACAGTAACTACGTAGCACATGCCACAGGAAATTCACCTAGAACTTTAAAGATAACGTCACCAGTAGAATACTCTTGTGTCCTTCTCCTATTGACATTCTTAATGCACAGTTTTAAATGAAGAACAAATTAACTACTAAATATGACCATGTGTCTAATTTTATGCTCACAAACACCACATATACTACAAAAGTCATAAGAAAAGCTTCTGATTTCTATTCAGCTTCAATTAAACCCAATCCGTTATGTACTGTTGGTTAGTCAACTATTGGTGAAGTTGCTTACTCTCAGTTTCTCCATGTTTCAGTCAGATACTCTTCTGTTCAACACCACTGTACTAATAGGACTTACTATTGTTAAAAAAAAGCTTACCTTTGTTCTAAATCAATTGGCCATGATTCAAGTAGTAATTATTGTGATCTTTGACACCATTTAATCACCTGCAATATCATATACTTGAAACGTGCTCTTTCTTTGGTCTCTGGTCTTTCTTATATCTTTTCTGGCTCTGACTATTCAGTCCCTTTGGTCTGATAGTCTAAAATATTATCTCACAGTTTAATTACTTATTTCTGAGTTTCTCTATCCCTACTTTATCTCATAAACATCAAGGACTTCATTTGACATCCTTATATAATTCATTCCCAAATTTTCTATTAGTTCAAACTGCAGTTTTAAGCTGTAGCTTTGATAATTTAACTGCCTATTCAACACTACTAGATATATATAGACAGCTAAAATTTTATTATTTCTGAAACTCACGTTCTTCCTTCAACCCCCTGGTATGACTTTCTTCTGGGAGTCACTAACGTTGTGTTGGTGAAAAAAGACTGTGTGGACTGTTTAAAGGTAAGTAGTGACTCCTACAATGTGCTAGTAGTCTTACTACCTCTTCAGGTAGACATTTATACTTCTTGTGTCAAGAATGCAATATAGAAAACAAGAAAATGTAATAAGAATAATTGTTCCCACTAGGAATTACCACATTAAACATAGCAAGGAAAAGCTCTTCATAGCTATTGGCCTTGGAAATGAAGAGATGTCTGTAGAAAAGTTTCTCAGGGAGTATATAAACCTATGTCAATAGCTATGTACCTATGAACACATAAGATGATGCTAAACAAAATGAACTCCAAGTATGGAAACAAGTGGTTTATCATTGTTGTTATTTTCAATGTACCATGTGAAATTATGCCATTTCCTCTTCTTTTTCTTTCCCCTGGTTTTACCCTGATGTCAAAGTAACTGATTTTTGGTACCCTTGGTATTGCATATATGTTTGTTGGAAGTAGGGAAGGGAAGGGGAACATCAAAATGAAGACACAAAGGGTAAAAGGTGAACCAAATGCAAACACAATATTTACAAAATTATATGATGTAAACCAACTGTACAATTCAGGCTAGGGAGCAGGTAACAAATTTGATAAGAAATGTACTCACTGCTTTATGTATGAAACTGTAACTCCTCTGTACATAACTTTGACAATAAATAAAAATGAATAAATAAATCAATGTATGTATCTTAGTACTTGAAAGACTAGAAGGAAACAGGACTTCAAGGAAAGAACTCAAAAGTTATACTGAGTTGCAGTTTTCATAGGAGATGTCCAGTCAGGTCCAGTGCTCAGCTGGAAATATTCGTCAGGTGCTTGAGAAAGATGATAGAGCTGGGGATAAAGATTTGTGAAATAGGGGCTGGGGATATGGCCTAGTGGTAAAGCGCTTGGCCCATATACATGAAGCCCGGGGTTCGATTCCTCAGCACCACATAAACAGAAAAAGCTGGAAGTGGCGCTGTGGCTCAAGTGGTAAAGTGCTAACCTTGAGCAAAAAGAAGCCAGGGACAGTGCTCAGGCCAGGAGTTCACACCCCAGGACTGGCAAAAAAAAGATTTGTGAAATAAATGCAAATAGCACTGACAGAGGGGATTATGGAAACTCAAAGCCAGAAAGTGACCAATAATGTAGGCAGACTTGGGGGTGAGAAACCATAGAAGGGCTGGAAAAAATGTGTGTGTGTGTGTGTGTGTGTGTGTGTGTGTGTGTGTGTACCCATCCATCCACCCACAATCAAGCCTGTGTGTTCTCTCTAGTAGTTCATTCTATTTAATTTGACTTCTGTTCTTGTTAAGCCTTTCGTTACTTAAGCCAGTACATCTCCTAATTAGTGTATGTGTGTGTGTGTGTGTACTCGCTCATATGTGTGTGTGTATATATGTGTGTGTATTATCAGTTTAGGGTTTTATAACCAGCAACAAGAGTTCTTGACTGAAAGATTCAACAAACGTTACCATTTTTTATTCCATCTTCCATCTTCACATTTCTAGCTAGAAGTTTTAGGATCATTCCTAAGTCTCATTACTATTCTCCCCAACATTCAGTTTTCTATTTTTTTTTAAATCAAACCATAATTAGCCACTCTGTTATTCACAAAATAATCAGAAAAATACATTAAAAGATATATGGGGCTGGGAATATGGCCTAGTGGTAGAGTGCTTGCCTAGCATACATGAAGCCCTGGGTTTGATTCCCCAGCACCACATATACAGAAAAATCCAGAAGTGGCGCTCAGTAGCTCCAGTGGTAGAGTGCTAGCCTTGAGCAAAACGAAATGAGGGACAATGCTCAGGCCCTGAGTCCCAACCCCCAGGACCGGCAAAAAAACAACAATAAAAAAAAAAAGAGGCCATGTAAGGAACTATGACTATACATTTGGCTTACTACAAACTTTAAAACCTTCTTGCTGCTGTAAGTATGTAAACCTGTTTGGTACATGTCCACACTCCATTTTATTGCATCATTTCTAACTGTAATCTCCATTGTTTTCTTGCTTCTGTTACATGGCGATTCTTTCAAGTTTTTCTCTGGCTTAGAGTCTACAGTACGTGATTTTCATTGGTTTTAATACTCCACGATTGGGTATTCATCCTTTCATAGCTCATCTGCAACCCTAATTCCTTTTTCTTTAATGTTATTGTAGAGTTCATATGCAGAGGTTATAGTTACATGACTCCAGTAAGAAGTAATGAGTAAAATTGTCTTTGAACCACATCTCGCCTTCTGTAGCTGTCTCCCAGTCTTTCCCTCCCATTCCCACCCACAAGATATGTTTGTTTTCCACATAGTATCTAGAGTATCACTGTTGTATTTTTTCATTTCTCTTCTACTTTTTATGTGTCCTCCCTTACCCTTCCAAATACAAACAAACAAAAAAAATGACAAAAGGAAAAGAAGGCAAAATACCTACAATGACAAGTAAAATATCTCTTTTTTTCATTTTCTTGGAGTTCATTTCATAGAAAATTTTATATGATTATTTGTACGTAGCTTTTGAGCCTTGGTCCACCACTCCTAGCATAGCCTCTTTTAGCCTCTGTGTGTTAATGACTAGGGAACTATATAATTTATTATACCCAGTATGTGTGTATATATATATACACGCAGACATACATATATACACATATGTATATGATTCATTTATGTGTTTATTTGTAAATAGGTACATTCTATTTACTAAAAATGAGGGAAACCATTCAGCCTATGTTTCTTTGGCTCTGTCTTACTTTGCTTAATATAATTTTTTCCAAGTGTTTCCATTTTAGCCCTAATTCTTCAAGCAAGTATTTACTAATTGTTTCTATATTCTTTCACAAATTAACCAAAGAATTATTTGGGGATAATACTTGCTTGATGACAAACTTTCCAAAAAGTAAATTTTTATAGGTAGATTGTGTTAGTCAGATTAATATTATGCCTTAAGGTTTACATAACTACATTATTTGGTGGAGGTAGATAGATAGATAGATGGGGTAGAGGATAGAAAGAGGATGATAGAACTAGAATGGTAGGATTCAAAAATACTTGGAAGGACAGGAACAGATATTCTGAGATGTAGTTCTCTTTATATCTAGTCATTCTAGCTGAAACTCTAGAACCCCTTTCTCACAGTCTTTTAATACTTGTTCATTATGAATGCATTTGCAAACACCAATGAATAAATCAGAAGAAGTCTGAGAAAAAGAAAGTTTAAAAAGCTTCCTATGACTTTATTTTTTTTCAAGTTTTTATTATCAAACTGATGTACAGAGAGGTTACAGTTTCATACGTTAGGCATTGGATACATTTCTTGTACTGTTTGTTACCTTGTCCCTCATGCTCCCCTCCCTCCCCCCCTTTCCCTCCCCCCCCCCAGGTGTTCAGTTCACTTACACCAAACAGTTTTGCAAGTATTGCTTTTGTAGTTATTTCTTCTTTTTTACCCTGTGTCTCTCAAATTTGGTATTCCCTTTGAATTTCCTACTTCCAATACCAGTAAACACGGTTTCCAATATACTCAGATAAGATTACAGAGATAGTGTAGGTACAACCATAGGAAGGTGATACAAGAACATCATCAATAATAGAAACTACACATACACATAGGATGTTGAAAGTAGTTACAACTGTGATATAACAATTGTTTCCATAACATGGAGTTCATTTCACTTAGCATCATCTTATGTGTTCATAAGGGTATAGCTATTGGGCCTTGTGATGCTCTGCTATGACTTGCCTAAAACTGTACTAATTATTCCCAATAAGGGAGACCATAGAGTCCATGTTTCTTTGGGTCTGGCTCACTTCACTTAGTATAACTTTTTCCAAGTCCTTCCATTTCCTTAAAAATGGAACAATGTCATTCTTTCTGATAGAGGCATAAAATTCCATTGTGTATATGTACCACATTTTCCTGACCCATTCATCTATGGAGGGGCATCTGGGTTGGTTCCAGATTCTCGCTATGACAAGTTGTGCTTGGCACAGGACAGAACATCCTTAACAAAGACCCTGAAAGGCTACAAATCAAAGAAAGGTTGGACAAATGGGACTGCATCAAACTGCAGAGCTTCTGCACGGCAAAGGACATAGCTCTCAAGATAAACAGAAAGCCCACAGACTGGGAGAAGATCTTTACTGGACATTCAACAGACAAAGGCCTAATCTCTAAAATATATGCAGAACTAAAAAAATTACCTTCTTCCAAAACAAAACCGCAAAGAACCAATAGCCCCCTCATCAAGTGGACTAAAGACTTACAAAGAAACTTCTCTGATGAGAAAATGAGAATGGCCAATAGGCATATGAAAAAATGCTCTACATCACTGGCCATAAAGGAAATGCAAATCAAAACAACATTGAGATTCCATCTCACCCCAGCAAGAATGTCATATATCAAGAAAACTAATAATAACAATTGTTGGAGGGGATGTGGCCAAAAGGGAACCCTACTTCATTGTTGGTGGGAATGTAAACTGGTTCAGCCTCTCTGGCAAGCAGTATGGAGATTCCTCAGAAAGCTAAATATAGAACTCCCCTATGACCCAGCAGCCCCACTGTTGGGTATCTATCCAAAAGCCCACAAACAAAATCACAGTAATGCCACCAGCACAACAATGTTCATTGCTTCCTATGACTTTAAGACATTGATAGTTTCATTACTTCAACTACTTAAAAATTCATGTTTCCCTATTTTTGTGTATTAGAAAAGGAGCTAACCTCTACTGCCCATCTGCCCGTTATTAAGCCTACTTCAGCATTAGAGAGGGAACAAATTATTACTACACCCAGAATGGCTAAAGGCCAAGATTTTTTTTCTATAATAAAATGATGCTTTATTGAATAACATCATTTGAGATATAACCCAGAGTAGCTAGAGTACTAGTAAATTGTAGTTTGTACTCCTAATTTAGCACATATATTTGTCTTCATTGAAATGGTTACTAAAGTCTACTGAGGACAGGGATATGAAATTGGAAGAGATAAGGACAAAGGACAGAAGCAAAACCCTTCTGCTGCCTCAGGCAATGAGCTTGGGGATAGAGACAAGCACATTCATCTCTCTTTAGGAAATTGGATGTTGAGAATACTTCTGCTTTTAAATATTTTTAGTAGGGTATATATTTCCTGAAAACCAAAGATTAAGTTTATCTTTCTGGCAGTAATACGGTGTTCATTTAGTAGATTTATTTATTTGTTATTTTTAAGGTTACTTGGCTTTGGTTCATAGGCGAGACTGCTCCATTTCCCCAGTCCTAGTTATATTTTCAGGTGAAGACTCTTAAGAGTTGTCTGGAACAAAAATGATCAATAATCCCTCTGTAAGTTAATCTGTGACAATGAAATAATGAAAAGGTTTCATGGAAATAAGGCCCATGCATGAATGAAATGGCACTTTACCTTAGCTGATTATTGGATACTTAACATTTCCTGTAAAATGATTACTTTTTGTTTTATTCTTAGCTGAGATAAGGAATTATTAACATGAAGGAAACCTATCTACAGTGGCCATGTGAGAGCCCCCATTAAGGCTGCTTCCAGAATGACTGCTTAAGCCAATATTGCTACTGATCACACAGCCAAGGTGGCAGCAAATTTGTACAAGTAATAAAACAAGAACAATAGATGACTACTGGGCAGTGATTGAGGAAGAGAGAGAAAGAAAAAAGAAAATGAAGCACCCCCGCAAGAAGTAAGTGATGAAAATATAGACCAAATGAAATATTCAGCTTGGTATTATTTGTAAGTGAATAAACACTGAAATAGTGGAAATGTTAACAATTGTAGGATAATTTAACAAATTGTGATAAATAATACTTATTTCATCATAACAAGATAGATGAGTGCTATTTAGCTATTTTGTAAAGCTGATGTTTACAGATTATAAATAAAATATTGAAAGCTACATGCCATTTTATTCATATATATGCACATTTATAAAGAGAGAATGTGAGGGAGGGGAGCAGAAGAATGAAGGGATGGGGAGAAGACTAGAAAGCAAAGTAGAAGAGAAAAGAGGAGTCTGATGTTCAATTGGAGTGTTTTCTTTTGTTTCAAATATAACATAACATATTAAGTTTTTCATTTTAACCATTAGTGAAGATTCAGTGTCATTATTTACATTTGCAATATCATGCAACCATCACCCATTTAAAGAACTTTTAAATCATTGCAAACAAAAATTATTTCCATTCTGTAACTCTCTGTTACAAACAGATGCTGACAATGTCTACCATCTCTATAGGTTTGTCTGTGCTAGGCATTTCATATAAGTTGGATCATATGAATTATTTCAATATTAAAATGTGAATAATTTCTATGGCCTAAAATATAATCTACTTTCAAGAAAATTTCGCACGTTGCTAAGAAAAATGTGAATGCCACAGGAGATAGATGGGCTGTTATGAATACCTTTAGATTCATTTGATGGATTGAGCAATTTAACTCTAAGATTTGTTACATTTTTGCCACTATATATATATATATATATATATATATTTTAAAATATCCTACTATTATTCTACCTTTATCGGTTAGTTTTTTTTTTTATATCCAGTAATGTTGATGTATTTTTAACTGTAGTGTCTCTCTGGATTATTCCCTTCAGTAGTATATAGTGAACTTCAACATCTCTTCTGAAAAATTTTGTCTCCAAGTCTATTTTTTCTGATAAGAAGAAAGGAAGGAAGGAAGAAAAGGAAGGAAGGAAGGAAGGAACGAAGGAAGGAAGGAAGTTGTAAATCCTTATATATTGTCCTTCTCTATCTTTTCCCTTTGACTGTCCATGTCTTTTCTAGTGAGGAGCACTTCTTATAGACAGGAAAGGTTATTATCTTGTTTTTAATCCACTCATCCACTCCTTGTACTTTAATTGAAAGTCAAGACCATTTATATTTAAGATTACTATTGACACATAGATACTAATGATAACATAGCATTTACGTTGTTTCATTTCTGTTTCATTCATTCTCTCTTTACCTCTCCCACTTTCATCTTAAATATATGATGGCTCACTGAAGTGAACATATTTGAGTCTATTCTATTCCCATATATTCATGTTTCTCTGGTGAACTTCATTCTTTACTGAGGTCTTATGTTTTTGAGTATATTTCTTCTTCTTTTGTGTACAGGATTCATTTAAGTATATTCTGCAGTTCTAGCATACTCTTCATGAATTGCTTTATCCAGTGCTGTATCCAGTGCTTTACCTTCTTCTCAATCAGTTTTAAAGAATAACTGCTGGATATAATAATCTTGGTTAGCAGTTATTTACCAAAATGGCTTGAAAAATACCATTCCAGGCTGTTATGGGTTCTGCTGAGAGATCTCAGAGAGCCATGATGAGTTGACTTTTGTGTGCAACCTGGCATTTATCTCTTGCAGATTTCAGTATTCATTCTTTGTCCTGTGGTCTTAGTATTTTTTAAACCATACTGTTAAACAGAAAAAGGTTGTATTTCTTTCCCTAAATTTGGGGGATTTTGTAACAAAATTTTATCATATAGGTTTATTTTGCTTTTAGATTGTACAGTTACTGGTGTTCTACCCCAGTAAATTAGGTTTGGCTGTTTCTCAGCATTCTTAAAAGTTGTGGCATCATTCTTTTCCCTTACTCTATTGTTATTTATCAGTAATAATTATTCGCTTTTGTCATCAGTTACCATTACTCCTTATTTTGCTTAATCTAGTGCATCAGTGATGCTTTCCACTAAGTATTTTTTTTATTTATTGCTGTTTTCATTTCCAAGATTTTCATTTGTTTTCTTCCAAGAATCTCTATTACTTTACTGAATTTCTCATCCAAGTTGTTGTATTTCTTGTCCAAGATACAGTTGATATTTTCACTTTCTTGATCTGTTTATTTGAGTCATCTTTGGATTGTTGATTATTTTTAAAATGAGACTTTTTGATTCTTTGTCTGGCATTTCACAATTTTTTTATATCTTTGCATTTAAATATTGAGGAGTAATGAACTTTTGAGAGAGACATATTGTCTTGATTTTTCATATTTCAATTTGTGTACTTAATCAGATGGATTTACTCATTGTTTTATATGGGGTTCTTCTTAGTGAGCAATGGCCTCTCAAGATCCCAGTCCTTACTACCACTCTGAGAAGAGAAAGCAGAAAGCAGACCACAGTGATAATAAATAACAAGAACTAAAAACCCAAAGAGATATTGAAATGTAGTATAACACACTTTAAAAATCAACAACATTACCATTAAATGATAGAAAAGAATGGAGTTAGGATAATTTGGGAATTTAACAATTAGTAAACATAGAACTATTAATATGCAATAAAAGAAGAAGATGGTGAAAGAAGATGGTGGATGAAAGCATCATAGGAAAAAGTGTATACCAAATGAAGGTATAAGAAATAATTGTGAGAGAAACAATGAAACAAATACAGAATAAGAGTCAAACATCAGAAAGGACAGTCAATATTTCTTCCTGAGAATATAGTAGACAGGAATGTTTTCCTTTGATCCTTTCCCTCCTGAGTATTTCCTTTTACCATTTATTGCATGTGGAAGGGGATGGAGGATACAGAGTCACTTTCTCCCTCATATCCAAATAGGTTAAACAAGAAAGGACTATTCGCAATCTAGGCACTGCCCTGTCTTGCCAACCAAGCTGTGCCTTACATTACCACCACAGGAATGAATTACTGCCAATATTTCCCATAGAAGCTCATTCAGGAGGTATTCTCAAGCTGCTCCAACTAGCTGAGTCTGAGCAGCACCTGGTTTGATATTCCTTCATACCAAAGGAATTCAGTCAGTGTGAACATGAGCAAGAAGAAAGCCTAAGTAGTGGCTGTGTTTCAGGATTCTAAGAGTATTGAAAACAGTCATACCAACATGTGCACTGCTAGGGCAATATACCCTCACTGAGTAATGTTTGCACTCTGGCTGCACAGATATCTGTCCCAGCCCCCACTCATATTTACACACACTAATTTTCCTAAGGCCTCAATTCCCAGTTGTCAGCCTTCATCATATCCTTCTGCCCTGAAACCTTACTTTTTCTTGAAGCTCATAGACCATCATACACGAATCTGTACTCAAGTCATAAACAGTTTCCTGGGTCCACTCAGATTCTTATTCATTGACTTGCTGGTAAAGATTTGGGTTATTTCCACTTGGGATCTAGTCTTAATAAAGCTGCTATAACTAAGCATGTCAAAGCCTTAGTGACAACATACTCTTTCACTTTCTGTGAAATAAATATGAAACTTCAGCCTCACAGGATAAGTCATTTGAAGTTCATTACATATAAGAAGTTGATAAATACTTTCTGTGCACAATTGGAAACGGATATATGCAAACCTTATTCATTGATTTGCTGATAAGCATTTAGGTTATTTCCAGTTTGTTTAAATCATTATGGATTTACTAAGTGTGACTTTACCCTTTATTTTATGAAACTATGCCTCCCCAAGAGCAAATGCTGCATACAAAATCAAGGTAAACACTGTGATGAGCTTCTTAAGCCAACAAGAAAAACAAATAACAGAAAAACAGCAACAAATATGTGGTGTACTTAATTGAAGTGGTAATGAAAACTTGAAAATTTCTGTGTATTGTCGACAGAATTTGGCAGTGTTTTATGAATAATGAATCAAGCATCTGCAGGACAATACTGGGCCCTCCAGGTTTGTCCACAGAAGTGGTCTTATCGGAACTGTGCATCTCGGGATGCAAAAATCAGTACTATATTATGATTCTGTTGTATTTACTCCCAGGCCAGTTTCAGCGGTTCATTCTACAAATACCCATCGTAAAATTCAAAATCTCAACAGGCGCTGGTGACTCACAACTGTAATCACAGCTAAGTATCATGGTTTGAAGCCAGCTTGGGCAGAAAAGTTCCCATGAGATTCTTATCTCCAATTAACTACTCAGAAATCAGAGTTGGTGCTGTGGCTCAAGAGGTAGAGCACTAGTCTTGAGCACAAAAGGTCTCAGGGACAGTGCTCAGGCCCTGATTTCAAACCCCACAACCAAGAACAAGAACAACCAGAAAAACAAAAATCTCACCAATTTAAAACAATGATGTGTGTTTTATATCATTTAATTTTATCCCTTTACACTTTTATTCCTTTGGGTTTTTATAATTTGTTTGTTGGAGAATCTTTGGCACCTGACCAGTATTTTCCCCATTATATTCAGGCAATATTATTTTTCTCCCAAGGCTTCCTTGTTACTTCGCATATATGTGAAAATAATCCAAACTCATCTTTTCCAGGAAATGTATCTGACATTTCTCAAGAACACCTTTATTTTCTAAATCTGTGTAAATGGAAATATCATACGTGTATTTTACCTGCTACTTTCAATATATGTACTTTTAAGATTTTTGTACATTATTATCCAAATGATCTTGGTTGCCCTATTCTTTGAATTGTTCTATGAATTGTGGACTCAGTGTTTCTATTTACAAATGGTCACTACTACTATTACATTGATCATGATATAATTTGTGGAGTATAATCACCTTAAAATACTGAGTCATTAAATTAGAAACACCACAATTCTATTTAACTTTTAGTGCTTAGGGTTTTTCACTTTCATGAGATCTATCCCACAGCATCTTAAATTTTAAGGCATACAGTTGTTATTATTATATGCTATGATAATTCAGAAAAGAATAAACCTTTGAGGAAATGTGTATCAGTTTGTACATTTAATTGCAAAATGTTGTTTGGAATGACTTCATTAATATTCCTGAAGACTATTGGTTTATATTGTATCTTGGCCAGATGCAAAAGTTCTTATATATGAATAATGAATTAGCCCAGATACCCCTCAATGTATGCGGTTCAAGAAATTATGGTATATATACACAATGGAATTTTAGTTATCCATTAAAAATGATATTTTATCCTTTGTAAAGAAATGGAAAGACTTGTAAAACCTATTATGAGGTGCATTGTTTCAGGCCCAGAGAGGCAAAGGTTGCAGCCTCTCCCTTATGAGTGGAAGCAAGAATTAGCCTATAAACCTGTAAGTGAACACATTGGATGGTATGTGAATAGTTACAAATGTATCAACAACATGTATTATATAAGGTATATGGTAGATGCAAGAGAGAACTCAAATAATATGTTTCTTTAGAAAAGCAAAGTCAAAGACCAACAACAACAAAAAACCCAAAACACCAGGAGATAGAGTTAGGATGGAGGCAAGGGGAAGAGAGGGAAATAAATGAAGAGGAGGAGTGGAGAGAGAATGCAGTCAAGAATTCAATGGTTATACTACAAGTTAAGATAAATAAAGGAAGGAGTGGGTCTGAAGGGATAGGTGAGAATGTTGAAAGGAGTGACTGATCAATATGCATTGCATTCATAAACTTGCAATTCCTTTATATAGCTAATTAAAGAAAATACACTGATTTAAATTTGCACAAACTGAAATGCTTCTTAATTTCATGTGTTCCTTTTAAATGATCAGTAATCATATTTCACTGACAGTTATATTTGTCTCAATAGACATAAAAGTTTCCAGTGCTATCTGAAACACACAATAATCATCTAGACATTTTCTCCTTTGTCCTTGTATTCTTTTCTTATTCTTAAAGACAAACAAGGTAGGTCAGTTGTGGGAATTTGTAGGAATAGACATCACTAGCTCTTTTAATCTTCTGGCTGAAGATTTCTTGATCTCATTCAGTATTGAAGTGGTTAAAGTCTTGATTTTTCAGTTGTTTCCAAATTGTCCTGCCGTATTTTCTAGGACTGTAAATCCATCACACACCACACCCCCACAGCTGGCTTTCTTGTTATTCCTAACACTACACTCCAGAACCAATGCTGCCCCTGTGATTCATCCTCTTGTCATCCATTTTACTTGTTTGGTAATTAATTGTCAATGAATTTTTAGATTTCTCTGTCTTTGCATGTTATTCAGATATTGGAGTATGACAAAGGCATACTGTTGTCTATCTTTCTTGATTTTCGCACAGCTTATATTAATTACTATAATAAAAATGATAAATTATCGTCTATTATTTTTCTCTCTCCTATTAATTCCATTAGTTTGGTTTCATGAATGTAAAAGTTTTACTATACATGTTTGTGAGTTATAGATCTTTGTGATAATTTGTGATATATTTTTTGTGGTATAATTAACTCATGTCTCATTCAGAAACGACATAGTTATAATAATCTGTACTTAAGATTTTTTCTAATATAAATATAACCCTAAGAATTTTTTGTTTATGATGCATAGAGTATCAACTAGAATACTTTCACTACAAAATACTTGTATATTTATATTAAAACTATACTGTTCTAGGTAGCATACAATTTGATATTTTCTTTTAACTGATGTATTCTATCTTTTTTCATTTAAGCTAATATTTACAGTTTTAAAATTTTACAAATTTTATTTTAAAGTTGCTGTACTGTACAGGGGTTACAGTTACATGAGTATGTTTCCTTTTGATCAGAGTACCCCCTCCCTCGTTCTCTCTCAGTTTTGTCCCTCCTGGCTCTCCTGTCCCCAAATTGTACAGGACATTTCCAACATAGTGTCTAGTGAATGTCACTGGCTGAACTGATTTGCCCTTTGTCCCATCATTTCTGTGCTTCCCCTTCCTCTACCCAAATCAGATAAACTTATATACAAGCCAAAGGGTACAGAAATCAAATACAGAGTCAAATGGGAATAAACCAAAGAAAAAAGATAAGAACAAAAAGAAATAGGAAAAAAAAAGAACCACAAAGAATACAATAAAGAACCTCTTTTTTCCATTTCTTGGAATGCATTCCAGAGTTTCTTTTTAAGTCTAAATTAGGCTAATAGATTTTCATTTGAAATTCTGTGGGTTTTTAGTGTGTGTGTGTGTGTGTGTGTGTGTGTGTGTGTGTGTGTGTGTGTGTGTGTTATTTTTAACTACTCTTGATTCCCTACCACTTTCTTAGAGGATTTTTTTTCATACTCCTATCTCCTCTGGTAATTTTTAATAACACATACCATTTAAAGTTATTTTAAATGTCTTTTTAATGCTGACTTTCATTTTAAAGTCTATTTTAGGGCAACTTTTGATGTGTTGACTTCAAATAACATGTTTCTTTCTGTATAAAATTCACATTCCTCATTTTTACTTCATTCTTCATATTTCTCTTTTCCCTTACCATCATCTGACCTACTAGTTTCCAAGTGTGAAATCTGACAACTTAATCTGTTTAGTAAACATCAACTCATGTTTGATTTTATATCATAGTAGTTACTTCAACATTCAGTATAAATTGCATTTTATAGTATTGCTGGCTTTACTGAAAATATTCAGGTTTTTAAAGGAAGCTGCAAAAAGTATCACAAACATTTGAATTTTATCATTTATTTATTTTTTCTACTTCTTTTCATTCCTCCTCTCCCATTTTCTCTCATTATCTCTCTCTCTCTGAATTCTTCTGACCTAGCAATTCTCAAATGTGATAAACTGACCAAAGTTAATTCTGTTGAACTTTTAATCCTTTTGGCTTCCCCTCCCAAGATCTGACACTGCAGGTATGTCCCACCACACTTGGATGCTGTCTCCTCACATTGTTTCTATCTGCCATCATTTCCTTTATTTTTGATGAAACATTTTAATATTTCTTGGACTAAAGTTTTGTGTCCACATTGTTGAAAAAAATTCTTGTCATTAGATGCAGAATTCCAGATTTGAGCATGTTTGTCAATTACTGTTTTGTGGAAGCAAGACAAAATAAAAGCTTAAAAAATACACAAAAGTTGTGTAAGCAAGTCAGAAGGCTTCCTAAAATTGTTCCCTGTTTTTTGAAGTGTCTTTGTTACCCTCCCTCTACCTTTGACATTTTTCTTATTTGCTAGCAATTGCAGTGTGATTTGCTTAGGTAACTTAACAGGCTGTGTCTTTATAATGAAATCAGTAAAATGTTGCAATAAAGAAAATTAGTCACAAAAATATAAAAAAGTATGACCCAAAATATTTCACAGGTAGGTGCTTATATACATTTTTAAAAGTAGCTAAAATGTGTATTTTTAGAAATAAAGAATAAGCACCATAAACTTATATATAATACTTTAAAAAGTAACAATATAATTTCTAATGCTAGTTCTATAGACTGTTCACTATTATGGGAAGAAAATAAGGCAGTTTTAGGAATTGTGTACAATGTAAATAGTGAGTTGAAGGTGCTTATCATATTATCATAATTATCCCTCAAGTTAATAAATTAAAGCAGGCTACTTATAAACTGATGGGCTGTGATGGTGTTTGATGATGAATGTTTGTTATGAAACATGGGCTATGGGTAATCTAACATGTGTTCCAGAATTCCATAGGAAAAATGAAGTACAAAATAATGACCTCATTCTAAGACAGACTTATATCTGATTGTTTTAATATTGGAGAACTAAAGGTTGACCTGCATAACAATTGCTGTTTAATCATTGATAATTGTGGTAGTTTTTGCTGGGTACCTGTGGCTTATACCTATAATCCTAGATACTCAGGAGACTGAGGTGTAAGGAATCCAGTTCAAAGCCAGCCTGGGTAGAAAATATTTACCAAAAAGTGGGGATGTGACTCAAGTGTTAGAGCACCAGCCTTGAAGGAGAAAGTCAAAAGCAAGAGGCCCTAGTTCAAGTCCCAGTATCAGCATACAGAGACACATGCACACACACACACACACACACACACACACACACACGAAAAGAAAAAAAGCAAGAAAAGGAAAGAACATCATGAATTTAAACACTATTTTCCTGTTACTTTCTGTAATAGACTACAGCTGAAAAAGATACATAATAGAGGCATAATGGCAGCTTGCTAATTGTTCCTCTAGTCTAAAATACCTAACTTTTTCTTTAAGATCTCTGAATCCCAAGTCCAATTTTCTGAATGCTAAATATTGATTGATTTTTTAAACAAATTTTATTGTAAAGGTGATGTACAGAGGGGTTACAGTTACATAAGACAGGTATTGAGAATATTTCATTTTGAGCAGTGTCATCCCTCCCTCATTTTCTTCAAGTATTTTCCTCCCAGCCCCTCCCCCCAGGTTATAAAGTTCATTTCCAATATAGTGTTTAGTGAGTAAGTTATATTAGCCTCTGTGTGTGAAAAGACTGTTTGATGTATTTTAGTATGAATTAGCTGAAGTTGGACTTAAGAGTCTTTCAGTTAAACCAGCGTTCTTGCCATGCTTTGTTTGAGAACTTGTAATTTTTCCTTTTTCTAAGCAATTATGGATGACTACTGTGTTTTATTTATGGGCATTGCCTAGGTTAGTGTTTCACAGTTGCTTTATTGCACTGCATGTTCTTCAATAACTGCATACAACAGGAATAATATTTTAAATAGGAGGTCAAGGATACTTTACTATAGAAATAACATTTTTTAAGCTTTTCTAAACGTCTAATAGCACATACTTGTCAGAATCAAATGGCAGGTTTAACAAGCATAATTCATCTTTTTGTCCATAGATTTATTACAATTACAGATCTGATAGTTCTTTAAAACTTGAAGGATTGTACCATCCTTTGTCAATTAACCTTGTTAACACCAGTTTTCTACAAATTTGAATGACTAATAACATTTTAGGAACAGGTGTGTATTTGTTTTTAGTCATAATGTTATTGGACACTTAATAGATGACAGTACTAACTTTGCATATGTATTTGGGAACCAATTTTTTTTACAATGTGATAATAATATTGCCATACATTAATTGTATATAAAGTTTTAAAATTGTATTTATATATTACTCATGATATAATCATATCAGGAATATATTCTTTATAATATGTTTCTGATTTAAGAAATTAACAGGGCTTGCCTGGGGCCACTTGACGAGTACCTAGAATATATTGGGACCTGGCTCTGACCCTTAGTCTTGACTTGGCTATGTTCTGTTTTCAGGGTAGTATTTCTCCTGACCACATCTGCCTACAGCCACCTGTGATCTGAATTACTGCCCTGGGGTTTGAACACAGCCAACACATGATCTTTTATATGAAGACTCCGTTTGTCAATGGCTTTTCATACCCTTCTCTTCATCTACTATTTTCTTGCTTCTATCAATCACAGCTGGGAGCAAGCACCTCTATCCACTTGATGAAATCTGAACGCATGAAGTGATTTCTTTTCTACAAGAACAGACCATTATGAACAATTTGGACTTCGAGTTGGGCAGAGGAGAATACTAGGCTGTGAGGAATTTAATCTCCTCTCAAATCTTCAGGCCAGGATAGAGTCAGAGTTCAAAAAAAAAAAAAAAAAAAAACAACAAGAAAGAAAGAGAAAAGGAAAAAAAATCTCTTCTATTTCAATAATACAATTTCAAGGCTGCAGGGAAAGCCCTTCCCCTGACGGATGTGCTTCATCACATGTGTTATAATCATTTTAGAGGAGGAGGAAAAGACTCTTCCTTTTCTAAGGGAGTCACGTGACATCCTGATTCTTTCTGGGGAGAGTAACCCTGACCATATGCAATGTTGGTAATAATTCTATGAGGCTTATCTTGTGCCAAACACTCTGTTGGGTAATTTATATTTATTACTACCCCTATTTGTCTCAAAAAATCTCAGAGGTTGGATTTACCATTACCTCCATCTTAGAAATGGGAAGACAAGCAGAGAGAAGTTTCTGCGTTCTACCTCAAAGTATGCTCTTAGCCAGAGCTCCAGCTGGGATCTAAGTAATTTTGTTTATAAAGGTTTTTTGTTTGTTTGTTTTTGCTAAAGCACCACACTGTGCTAGCTCTCTTCCACAGAATTAAAGGAAAACCAAACCGATCCAAAGCAATGTTTTTGTCCTCAGGAAAAAATAGACTCTAGAGGGCAAAAAGGCATTTAAAATAATGTGTAATAATTACAGAGGAAAGCTGAAATTGAGTAAGTTCTAGACTACATCACATGATTTCTGTAAGTAAGTAAATAAATAAAAATTCATGGCACTTTTAGCTAGGATTTGAATCCTTGAGAAGAAATGGTAGATTAATGAGAAAGCTTCATTGCAGATTTATGAAGACTAAGATGAAGTGATGACAGAACCCATTTTGTAAAATGTTTCTTTCTAAAATGTTAACAAATATGTATCTAATTTCTAAATTAATTTTGTAAGTAAACAGAATTTAACAGCAATTTCACTTTTGTGAAAACTTTCCCTTATATAGAGATAGATAGATAGATAGATATCGATACTTATATATCTCAATCCTGATATGACCATTTGTTAATGTTATTGAACATATCATATATAACATATCATATTGAACATATCAACCCTCCAAATTGCATAGTTTCCAATTCTCTGTTAAGGTGGACAATTGATACACTTTGTATCTACCTCTATAGCATCATATAGAATAGTTTCACTTTCCTCTGCTCTTTCTTGTGTTCAACCTATCCATCCTCCTCTCAATTCTATATTCCCTGGCCACCACTGATATTCCCAGTATTCACATAATTGTAATTCTCTCAGAATGTCAACTTGTTTGAATCTTTTCATATTTTAAATAACATTTTTATTTCAATTTTTGTTATCAAGGTGATGTACAGGAGGTTACAGTTAAATAGGTAAGGTAGTGAGTACCTTTCTAACTTTGTCACTTCACTGAGTAGTGGGTATTTGGATTCACTCATGTCTTTCATAGCTTCATAGAGCATTTATTAGTGCATTGATACATCCCATTGCATTGTCTGGATATGTAATAACGTGTGTGTGTGTGTGTGTGTGTGTGAGAGAGAGAGAGAGAAGCCCTTCCCCATGCTGTCATCATTGCCACGCCCCAGTGTGGAACGTAAAAGGGGATCCCGCCCCACGTTGAGGGGAGTAGAATCCCCCCCTCAGACTGCAGGCAGCTGGGAGATATAAGAGGGCGGGATTTCTGAAGGAATGAGGAAGAGGCTCAGAGAAAGCAGTGAACACCAGAAGGTGCCTCCTTGAGCTGAGCAGTGCCTGGGTTCCCCTCAGGCCTGAGGGGAGCCCGGGCCTGTGGACAGGAGATGCTGAGCCCTAATCTGCGGACAGAGATGGCGGGAGTCCGGACAAGCAGCGCAGGGAAGCCCGAGTCTGGGTCTACAGAGAATGGAGGCCAGAGTGGTCTAGCTCTGGGGTGGAAGAGAGGAGAGGACTGCAGATGCTAGGTCTGCTGAGAGCCGGAGGCCGGAGGAGAGCAGACAGAGAGGAGCAGAGTAGAGAGGAGCTGGGCTGAGAAGAGCCTGAGGCTTGCTGAGGAGTCTGGAGCCTGAGGCCAGAAGTGGGGCCAGACGCCTGAGGCCTGTGGGAATATCCGCGGACGCAGAGAGCCGAGCCTCTGCTGGTGGAAAGCCAGAGGCCCACGAACACCAGAGGCCCATGAAGAGCCACGTGGAAAGTGGAGTCCCTCAGAGAGGGGAGAAGCCTATGAAGAACAGAGGCCTGTGGAGAACAAGAGGCCTGTGAACAGGAGAAGCCTGTGGAAAGGAAGAATGTGCTAGGTGGATTTTCTCGCTCCCCGATATACAACAGATATGCTACAGTTTATACTTTCATACTTGCTTCCTTATTTTGGCAATTATGAATAACGGTACTGTAAATGTTTATGTGTGAATATTTGTGTTGATACATCTTTTCAACTCATGTGTATAAATGCCAAGAAGTTTGATTTCTGGATCAAATGTGAGTTTGGTTTGGAAAGATGTTAACTTGCTGGGTTCTGAAGTAGCTGCGTGGTTTGCATTCACATAAGCAACAAAGAAAATCCCTAATATTCCACATTCTCTCTAGGACTTGGTGTTATGTTACCGAGTTTTACAGCCTAATGTGTCTATATCTTACTATCTGCACTTGAAAACTCCTTGATGTTGTATGACATTAACCATCCGTTTTTATAATTATTTCTCATCTCTATTATTTAGCGAGGTGCCTATAAAAATCTTTTCTTCATTTTCTAGTGTCATTTATTTTCTCATTCAGTTATGTGTTCTTTGTAATGTTTAATAGCTGCTTACAAAAGGTATCATTTATAAGTATTTTCTCCATTATACAGCTTTTTCTCATTCCAGTGTCTTTCACAGAGCAGAAGGTTAAAATTACAATAAATCAAAGTTTATGAACTGTTTCTTTTTGGATTCAGATATTATATTTAAAAAGTTATCCCACCCAAAGAACTCTAGGTTATATTTGACATTATCAACTTGGAGTTGCATACCTTTGCTGTTTTGTTTTTTCTTTCTATCTGTGCCATTAAAGGAGCTTGAACTCAGACCATCTTACTTCTGATTGGCTTTTTCACTCTAGGCTGGTACTCTATCACTTGAGCCATGACTGTACTTCAAGATTTTTGGTAATTATTGGGAGAGATGAATCTCCTATCTTGAAGACATTTCTGTTCTGGTGGTTTTGAGCCACAATTTTCAGGGTCTCAGACTCTTGAGAAGCTTTACATTTACAGTAGGCTTATCATTTATTTTTTTTTTTGTGTGTGTGAAAACTGTAAACTTGGTGTCTAAATTCAATTATTTGCATTCAGAATTCTATTTGATCCAGCATTATTTATTGAAGAGAATGTTTTTCTCCCATTTGATTGCTTTAGTCTGTAGTATCAGGAGAGAGTATTTGCGTTTTTGAATTTGGGGATTCTCTGTTCTGTTTCACTGGTCTATCTCTCTATTCTTTTGTCCACACTTGGCTATTTTAGCCTTACTTTAAGTACTAAGGTTGATTCATGCTTACCCTCTACGTTTCCTCCGCTTCATTACTATTCTAGATATTCTAGATCTCTTACATTTTCATGTAAAATTTTTTACAACCAATTTTCTGATGAAAACTCCCCATAATTTATTGAGATGATAGATGGGTTTAATGTGAATACATAGGTGAAGCTAGGGACACCTGAAATTGTGACAAGATTGAGTCTTTCTACTATTCATAAACAGAATATCTCTTATTTAGGTCTTCTTTGCTTATGTTTTCATAAACTTATAATCCTTGTCAATATTTTGGTAGACTTGTACACACATATTTAATTTGGAGGGAACTAACATAAATGTGGTTTTTAGTATCATATTTCTGTTTGCATGACTAGTAAATAGAAAGGTGGGTTTGACTGTTGATATCAAATAAGGTAAACTTGCAATATTTATTAGTGTCCTGAAGAGTTTTGTTGTTCTTAATTCTTTTACATTTTCTATTGCAGGAGCATTGTTGTATTATGTTTGAAAAACAGCTTTACATCTGTCTTCTTAGTCTATGTGCTTATTTCCCTTCTTACCTTTATTTCTTTTAAAAATATTCTAGTGTTAGTATATTGACTAGAATGTTAAGTACAATGTTGGAAAAGAGTTGTAAGAGTGAATATTCTTGTCTTCTTAATAATTTTACAGAGGTAGTTTATGCTTTCTTAACATTAAATATGTACATACATATCACAAATTTTATATGCTTGTGAAGTTAAGATTATGTCCTTCTACTGATAGTTTTCTAAATCTTTTTTAGGAAATTCTAAACCCAAGATGAACATTTTGAATTGTCATTAAGTCGTTGTACAAGGCAGTTGCTACTGAACAAAGCATTTCATAAATAAAATACATTTTGATCAATGTCATCCCTTTCATCATACTTGCCCATTGCTACTTTGCCCTCCCCTTCTGTCACGATTCTTAATTTTGTATCATTCTTTCAAAATAAATTCATGAACATTGGATTTTGAGGAATGATTTTACCTCATCTACTGTGACTCATGTGAAGACATATCATCTTTCCATAGTGTGTTATTGTGAGGTAGTTCTTTCTTTTTAAATTAATTAATTTATTGTCAAAGTGATGTACAGAGGGGTTACAGTTTCATACATAAGGCAGTGAGTACATTTTGTATCTAACTTGCTACCTTCTCCCTCATTTTTCTCCTATATTCCCCCTCCCCAAATACTCCACCCGCCCAAGTTGTTCAGTTGATTTACAGAGTATTGTCTTGTAAGTATTGCTGTGGCATTGGTTCACCCTTTACCCTTTGTCTCTACATTTTTTTTTTTTTTTTTTTTTGGCCAGTCCTGGGCCTTGGACTCAGGGCCTGAGCACTGTCCCTGGCTTCTTCCCGCTCAAGGCTAGCACACTGCCACTTGAGCCACAGCGCCGCTTCTGGCCGTTTTCTGTATATGTGGTGCTGGGGAATCGAACCTAGGGCCTCGTGTATCCGAGGCAGGCACTCTTGCCACTAGGCTATATCCCCAGCCCCTTGTCTCTACATTTTGATGTTCCCCTTCTCTTCCCTAGTTTGGATAAATATGTATACAATGCCCATGGTACCAGAATGTGTTATAGAAAGACAAAATAAAAAGGCATAAGTTCACATGGTACATTGAAAATAACAACAATGATAAACCACTCATCTCCATAATTTAGAGTTCATTTTGCTTATCATCATCTTGTGTGCTTATATGTACATAGCTGTTGAGCTAATTCTTGCCTAGCATTCAGGAGGCTCTGAGTTTAATCTCAGTACTATCAAAAATTAAAATAACAGTAAAAGAAATACTGGTTCTCTAGAATTCAGAGCTCCTAGATGTGTATGCATTGAATTCCTGTCAATTTGTATATTAGAGTTTGAGTTATCCTTCCCAGAATTGTTTCCCTTAGAGGCTTCTGTGTGTCCTTCTCCACTCTGGGAAGTTCTGAATTTCTGCACCTGTGTATCAATTCAATTTTAAGAAAAGCAGTTTAGCTGATGTCCTAAGTTCTTTGATAGTGCCAGGGTGTTTTGTTCCATTTTTGTAAGTTATTTACGTATTAGATCAGTCTGGTGACATCAAAGCTCCTTTTGTGCCTTTAAATTCATTCTTAATATAAATTTGCAATTGTCAATTAGACAGCTCTCTATTGGTTTCCTACCTTCCCTAAAAAGACTAATATTCTAGTGTTTGCACTAAAATAGCTCGAAACATTCTATTTACTAATCATGTCCAAAATAACGGTCTCAAAGCTAGCCCAGCCAAATCAGCAGGACGCTGCTCGCTTCCATTTTGCTCTATGATGTGAAGGCAAATAAGGGATTCTTTTTGATGGATCAATAAATCTCTTCTGCCTGGAACCATATAAATCATAATGGAAACAGAAATGTGGGACCCCTTTTCTAAATCGTGGCCCAGTTTCCAAAGGTAGAATCTTGCAATTTCAAAGTCAGCATTCAGCATTTCAGATGCAAACCTGCAGCCTGACTCCTGCAGGAGTTAATGCGTTAGCGTTTTAACAAATTGAACCACTTCCGTGGCCTATTTATCAGTTCAAAGCTATTTAGAAATGTTGCGACCATATGTGGTCCATTGAAATGAACACTAAACACTGCATTTATAAATGGTAATTTATGACTCATAAATGTCTTTGCTATTAGAGCCATTCTGCCACCGTGAATGGAATTGATAGCAGGTTCTGAGCTCTGTGGTTTATGTATTTTCCCCCTTTTAGACATGGAGCAGATATTATGGCTTTAGTGCCTCATGGAAATGTTATTCTTAAAAATCTGTGCATATCAAAAAGATTGTGCTTTTATGCTGGATTTCCATATTCAGAAAATTGACAGGCAGGTTAAATATATGACTGCATGTGCATATAGTAAAGATATTTTATGTGTTTGTATAGGTAAAAATTATAGAATTATTACTCTAAAAGGTGGACATTACACCTTATTATCTGTCCAGACCTTGGATTTGCATGTCACTGAAGCTACTAGTCATCTTACTGTAATATATTTTCTCTCTTTCTTCTTTAGACATAAAACACATGATTTTGAGCTGGGTACATAACATCTGGGATAAAGACTATATTTTTCATTTCCTTTGTAAAATAAAATGGCAAAAATGATTACCCAGTGAAAGCAGAACAATTTTGTTAAAGCTTCTAAGAAATCACACTAAAATATAGCTGGGCTACTTTGTTTCATTGACTGTAAATGTGGATATAAGGATATAATTAAGCAATTATTCAAACACTGAGGGTTGTGAACTTAACAGTATGATACCTGAAGAAACCTGGATCCCAAACAAGTAGATAAGATAAAAAATGAGACAGGAAAGAAGGAAGTTTATTTGTTGTTCACATTGTTATATATATTATTGAGGCACAAGTCAGGTAGTATATATTCTTTAGTTGGAAGATTTAATTACACTATTATATAACAATTTATCTGTGTGAGGTCACAGAACTCTGTGTAGTTGAGGAAATTTCTAGAATTCTGATTTTTGAGTTTTATTATTTTGAATGTTTATATTCAGGTGGTAGTACATTTGGGAGGGCAAAGGGCAGGGAATGATTGGAGTTTGAACTCAGGTACAGAAACTCTTGTGTAATTGTTTTGCCTACTAGACTGGTACAGTTCCATTTGAGCAATGCTTCCTGCCTGGATTAGCCTCCTTAGTAGCTAAGAGTACAAGTATGAGGTACTCAGACTATGTCTGTACTCCTTAATGAGGCCCACAGAGGTGGAATTTTGCTTTGGTATGATTTGTGGAATTTGCACTCAGGTAATTTGGGTCACCTTGCAGGTGGCAATGACTCCTGGCATATTTGCTGGTCGGTTTAAGACAGAGTTACTTTAGAAACTAGGAGTTCCTATACTACATCACATGCTACCATGTACTCTACACATACGTGAATTCAATTTTATGTGTAACTGTAACATGAGTAACTCATCAAAATTAAGGAGGGAGTGGGAAAATGAGGGAGGAGGTAACAAGTAGAACAAGAAATGTACTCATTGCCTTTCATAGGAATCTGTAACCCTTCTGTATCACACTTTGACAACAAAGAAAAAAATTTTCTAAGTACAACTATATTTATTTATAGTTAAAACCTTGTCCACCATGTGAGTTTAGTGAACTGTTTTGGATTCTGATGGTCTGGCTAATTTGTGACTTATTGTAATATTTACTATCTTATATGTAACATTAATATCATGTATCTATTTACAAGGAGAGTTAAGTACAAAGACTTCAGGAAATTAATAACATAAAGTAGAAAATTTGTTTCTGATAAACCTTTGGAACAAGGAAAATTTCTCCTTGTTGAAAGACTAATGTCAAATTTTAACCTAGGAAAGTTTCCAAGCATAAGAATTAGATGGATTTTTTCCCTTTTTTTTTGTAGAGAGTGGAATTTTATCATCAACCCTTATTGTCTAAAGGTATTATTATAAAGGTATTAACAGAAAGGCGTTACTATTCCTGAAAATATTACTATAATTTTATAAAGATATTACTATAACTTCCCTCCACCTTCTAAGTTCATGAAAGAATTTAGGTTTTCTATTCAATCCTCTAACTGCATCCTGGGAAAATATTTACAATTCTTAATCTTACTACTCATCACATTTTTGTCCTCATTACATTTTTGACACTGAGAGTCATAAGATATGAGTTTATCTAATGGTACAGGCAGGGAAAAGACATCAATATTTAATTAGGTGAAGTGAGAAAAACAAAACACAGTATTTCAATTCACCCAAACATCTCCATCTGTTCAGAATTCTAGAAGCCCAAGTTATGGAGCCACACTATTGTATATGTGTGACCTATAGATATTCTCACATCCCTTAATAATTTGTAGCCAACCAGTTATAAGTGTAAATTGAATTACACAGAATGGGCAGAGGCCTACTTGGGATGCTATGGAATGGTTGTAGTTACTGTGAAAGAAGGAGAGATATGAGAATGCAAAAGAATTGTGGTTAAACAAGAATAAGGCAAGTGTTTGGAAAATGCTTCTCTTGAAAATATTGATTCAAAGTAAAAGCTAAATAGGAATAAATCTGTTATATCCAAATAGGACAATTCAAATATACAAAATATAAGGAGCAATATAATGCACATCTCTATGCCAAATATCAATCACAGTTGCATTTTAATCATTCATTTTTGTTTTTTTGAAGAAAAAACCCACAGGTAAACTTCAAGATAGTAAATATTATAATCAAATGGTATTTGCTATTCTCATGAATTGTGTAGAGAGTTCTAATATGATCCCCAAATTCTTGTGATCTGTCGTACACATACTGTCTCCCAGTTCTTCCATCAAACATTAAACTTGGACTTTGGGGAAAGAAATCCATAGACAATGAATACATAAAGTTTTCTTTTATCTCCAATAAAATAACTCATGAGTACATTCAATAGGCAAGATTCGCATCCCTTCTTTAGCTATACATTGATTCTGTTTTTTCCCACAAATCTTAAGATTATTTAGTTTCTTTAAACACATTTGAAGATTTTAGACAAAGGCTATTGACAAAATTCTCTGTTAGGTAAATATTTGACAACAAAATTCAGTAAACATATACATAACATGTTATATATACTCAGTTGTATATAGTAACACTGTTATACATATATCAATTTGATAATTACAAGAAAGTACTCTGCTACTCTTGTACATGTAAAGTTCTGCAATGCTTCTCTTTTTTTCTCTCTATTCCCTTTCCTTCCCTTTCTTTCCCTTCACTTCCCATTCTTTCCCTTCCTTTCTGTTCTCTTCTAATCTACTAGCTTTGGCTATATTGTATATATATTTATATACACACAATATATTATATTTTATATACCCAATATATTTTGTATACACAAAATATTTTATATTTGAACATAATTTAAAATTTTCTATTCTTGGTACAGTTGTCTAGTAAATATGAAATTTTTTCTCTAGGTTACTTTCAGTTGAATATTGTAGCTTTCATTTAATGTCAAATTGCCTACATTTACATTCAACCTCTATGAGAAGTGTACGCTATCTGTCATTTAAGCTCTTTAAAAGGCAGCACTACAGTTGGGTGCTGATGATCCAAGCCTGTATTCCTTGGTAACTCATGCCTGTAATCCAAGTTACTCAGGAGGCTGAGATCTGAGTGAGGATCATGGTTCAAAGCCAATCTAGGCAATAAAGTCTATGACAATCAATTACTGAAGAAGCAAAAGTAATTGTGGCTCAACGTGGTAGAGCCTTGACCACAAAAGTTCAAAGACATAGCCCAAGTCATGAGTTCAAATCTCATGGCCATAAAAAAGAGAGCACTAACAAGATTGAGAGGGTTGAGATTTCTTAATAAAAGTTGTTGATTGTTAGGTGATTACATATTCAAACCTTATTCAAATGTAACACTATACAGCTTCCTATTGGGGAAAGAAAATATTATCAATAGACCTTCTCAAGTTCTTGTTTGTCTCTGATGGTTTTCCTATGGAATTTTTATTTAAATTAAAAGATCACATCCCTGATTCCAAAAAATATGGACCAGGTGTGCAGAATTCAAATATACTTTATGAAATGCCTATAAAGGGGCTGCTAGTTCATTTTAGACACATTTACTGAATACCTATGATGTTCCTTGAGCCTATAGGTACATACCTCAGAGAAAATAAAAAATGAGCACAGCTACACTGCAATTTATTACAGGGAACATCCAACCATGGAGGGTCCTCAGTCCAGGAGGGAAGAAATTCTGCAGCAAGGCAAGGGGATGCAATTGAGTACCGAAGAAGCCCATTCAGCAACTGATTTTATTTCCTTTAGCACACATTCCACAGTCATGTGCTCGTTCCCATCTAGCAACATTTTTTTTTCTTTTTGCCAATCCTGGAGCTTGGACGCACTATCCCTGACTTCTTTTTCCTCAAGGCTAGCACTCTACCACTTGAGCCACAATGCCACTTGCAGCCTTTTCTGTTTATGTCGTGCTTAGGAATTGAACACAGGGCTTCAATCATGCTAGGCAAACACCCTACTGCTAAGCCACATTCCCAGCCCTACCTTTTGTTTAATTACTAGAGTGGTCTGAGTTCTCTTCAATCAGCCTTTTAATTCACAGAGCACCATGTGTTCTTTCTCTTAAAATATTTCTATTATCCAACTTTTAATTTATAATCAGACACTTTGTACCTTTTTGGGATTTGGCTTGTCCCTCCTGCGATGTAAAACAACACTGCACCCTCAAACTGTTTAAACTTATGTAGTCCATATGTGGATTTTGCCTACTTTCTCTAGATATATTCAGTATTTTTGAAATGGAATTACTTGCTCTATTCTAATACAATTTCATCAGTGATGCTTAACTAAGTGAAATAAAAGATAGATGATTCTATATTGTTTATTGCCTTATAGGAGATAGTTGGAACTGTTATGTCCAGTTTTTGCAAACACAGAGGGAACATTGCTTCTCGTTTATTTATTTATTTGCTTTTGTTTTAAGTAGTTGTGAAGAGGGATTTCAGTTCAAGAAGTCAGATTATGAGTACAATGCATCTGGATCAATGGATCAATGTCACAACTTCCATTGTCCACGCCTATCTTTCCCAATGCCATCTATACCCTCAATGACATAGCTCAATGTGTATATAAAGTATCATGGGTCAGTTCTTTCTTCAAATGAATGTTGTGCAGTGATAACAGAGCACAAGATACAGAGCACAAGCCCAGGAAAAGATGCACTCGAAGATGAGTTTAGAGCTGGAAGGGCTAGGCAGGAAGGAGGCTCTTAAATTATAGTACAGTCAGTGCTCAGAAGGATTGAGGTACTTGCCATACCTCATTGGAAAAATGGAGTTATACTTGATACATTTATAATAAAACTAAAGGAGGACACAGAAGATATGTCATCCTTGGAAAACTCCCAAATATCCATGACCTAAACAAGGGAGTATTTGTTTACATGGTTTGATGAAGCTGTGATTGTAACAAAACAAATGGAGTTTTTGGCACAGCAGGATGGAAGCAGATGTGAAGCAAGCATTCACTGCACTATCAACTACATAAAGTGACTGCATAATGCCAAACAGCTGGGCATTTGGAAACATCTTAACATTTGATAGCACAGTTCCTAATACTTAAATGGATTTCCCTTTAGTGCTAGAGCATGATTCCTACAAGGGAACTGGTTCCTCTCAACACCTTCTCTTTACGGCTTTTTGTTTGACATCACAGTCAGATTACCCAGCATTCACACCTTCTATTTGAAAGATCTGTTTGGAAGTGATTGTTTCTAAAATAATCAGTTGTCTCTAAAACAAATCAATTTACATGGTAAGAACAAAGTTGCCATTCTGCATCTATTTAGTTAGGTCACACATCTTTGGATTAAAAAAATAATAAAGCTACCCAGTAATGGAAATGGCATGTAGCTCCTCAAGTAACTTTATTTAGGTATTTAAGTTCTGGCTAGCTAATATACTTCTCATATTTTCATATAATTATTTTTTTTTCTGAGGTGAACTCAGAGACTCAGATATACTAGGCCAGTCCCCTACCACTTGAGCCATACCTCTGACCTTTCTTTTGTTTTTGTTTGTTTTCTAGGTAGAATCGAATATTTTGCCCAGGATAGCCTCACAATTTTATGCACTTACCTGTGCCTCCTAAGTAGCTGAGACTGTAGATATCATAGACCTGTGTCTCATGCACAGTGTTCTCTCTCTCTCTCTCTCTCTCTCTCTCTCTCTCTCTCTCTCTCTCTCTCTCTCACCAGTCCTGGGCCTTGGACTCAGGGACTGAGCACTGTTCCTGGCTTCTTTTTGCTCAAGGCTAGCACTCTGCCACTTGAGCCACAGAGTAACTTCTGACCATTTTCTATATAAGTGGTACTGTGGAGTTGAACCCAGGGCTTCATGTATACAAGGAGGCAAGCACTCTTGCCACTAGGCCATATTCCCAGCCCACAATGTTAAGTTTTATTTGTTATTTGTTAGTCACGCGGCTTGAACTTGGGGCCTGGGCACTCTCCCAGAGCATCTTTTCACTTAAGGTATTAATTTTATATAAACATATTGTATGATTATTTTTTGTCTGTCATTAAATGCTGACTTTTTTTTTAAATGTGCTAGTTGTAAGGTTTAAACGCAGAGTATGGACACTGCCCCTGAGCTTTTGTGCTCAAGGCTGGTGCTCTAGCACTTGAGCCACAGTGCCACTTCTGCATTTAGGGTAGTTGATTGGAGTCTCATTGACTTTCCTTCCTGGAATGGATTTGAACGAGTAGCTAGGCATTACAGGCATGAGGCACTGGAGCTTGGCTAACTGTCTTTTTAAAATGTACTAGAACAAAATATATGCTGGAGGGGCTGGGAATATGGCCTAGTGGCAAGAGTGCTTGCCTTGTATACATGAAGCCCTGGGTTCGATTCCCCAGCATCACATATATAGAAAAATGGCCAGAAGTGGCGCTGTGGCTCAAGTTGGCAGAGTGCTATCCTTGAGCAGAAAGGAGCTAGGGATAGTGCTCAGGCCCTGAGTTCAAGGCCCAGGACTGGCAAAAAAAAAAAAAAATTAACAAAATATATGCTGGAAAAATTACATCGATAAAAATACAACACATAAACAAAACCCACCAACCAATATTTTAAATCCTGAGGTCTTTAATTACATCTTTAGAGAAGAAACAGGTATTTTGATTTGCTAGGAATTTGAATTCTATGCTCTACCATGACTTTCTTGCACTTCCTTTGGTAATGAGGTGTTGACTCTCTGCCCTCAGGCTAATTCAATGCTTATGTTGTTGAGATATTGGCTGGATGATCTGAGGTTAATACTACCATGCTTCAGTCCATTACCCATCCGTTCCCCAGGTTCCAATAAAGAACAGAATCTTTCACTCACTTAAAGAATGACCTTGAACTTGTTTGTCTTCCATGATGCTCACCCACTGTGCTGTTCCTTTACCCTTCTGACACTGCAGCCAGCAGTGGTCCAACACCTTGCTTTCCTTTACAGGCAACTCTGTACAGTGAGTATATAGAGAAGAGAGCCCTTCTACTGCAATCTAATTGTAGTCTAGGTGCATGCCCTAGCAATTGTACAGAATTATCTACAAACACTGTTTTAGCATAGTCACTACTGGTCCTAAACATTCATTAGAGCCTTATTTTTAGAAGAAGAACAACATACCATAAATCTCTTAGTTCTTCAGAATTTCTACAAACAGAATATACCATCATGACTTTTCTTTATAAGGGAAAACATATTCATAGACTTCTGTTGAATTGAGGACTGCTCTACTTTCTCAGGAATAATTATATTTGTTGTTGACACTCTCTTAGTCACAAAAGTGAGAGGCATGAGTCTTAATTATATAAATTCATGTATTTTTGCATTACTGGGAACTGAGCTCAGAAGTTTGCACATGCTAGGCAAGTGTTCCATCCTTGAGGCAAACTCCAGCCCTTTTGTTCTAATTTGTTTTTCTGATTAGGTTTTATACTTTTGTTGTGGATTAGCTGTAAAATGCAGTTCTCCCACTTCTGCTCCTGATTAGCATGGATTACAGGCATACATAAACATAACTGGCCCTTAATATCTTCTTGGAAGCACACACAATGTATAATTTATATTGATATTAAGGTATTAAACATTTCTATATTTCAAAAAGGCCTTTAACCAAGAACTATATTATTCTTATCTTCCACAACAGAAATTTTTCTGAGTTTTATTACTGTAAATTCATATTTCCTCTTTAATAAGCTTTGCACAAATGAGTTACTAGAGTGCACATCCTTTTGTGCCCATCACTTTTTGGCTCATGTTTTAAAATTCCTGGGCTATTTCTTTTTATTGCTCTGGAAAAATGCAATGTATGTATGTACTATAATTTATTCAATTCTCTATATGATGGGCATTTGAGTGTTTCCAAATTATGGCCATTATAAGTAAAAGTTGTACGACCATCTGTGAGAAAATCCTTATTGAGAGTTGAAAATGTATGTTGGTTGGAATTATGAGTTAATGAGTAGGTGTGACTTTTGGAGAAATTGTCAAATTCTGTAATTCTAGTAGTTAAGAGAAAGAGGTAGGAAGATACACAGTTTGAGAAAAGTTTGGACTGCCTGGCAAAGTACTGTATCATCAAAAGTAAAACAACAAAACAAAATAAGACAATGTAAGTAAACAAAATATAAATAAGGGGGAAAAAGAAAGATGATAGAAAAATGAACAAATCCTTACCAAAGTGTTTTTAGAACTGAGTTCTAACTATTGTGGTGCCATGCCAATTTCTCCTCATCTTCAGCAGAGATGGGTTGTTTTTCTTTGTAATTTAGCTGTGTTAGGGGAAGTTTTTTTGTATCATGTGCTGATTCTAATAGAATATTTCTAGATTCCTAAAAATATGAAGTACATTTTCACATGCTAAATGATCATTCAACATGCTTTTCTCGATTCTTTCTTTAATGGATAAAGTTTACCTTTCACCCTTTAGAATGATACTAAAGGAGAAAAGTGCCTTTTTGTGGGGTTGATGACTGCCTTAATTCCTGGTTTTCCCATCATAAAAGAACATTGAATGCTGTGGCATGGTCTTTCTGTATCTAGTGAGGCTTTAAAACACATATTCTCTTTTTAAATTGCTAATGCAGTTGATTACATGAATCAGTTTCAAACCACTCATGAAATAAGAAAGTCTTCTTTTGCTGTGGGATGCAGTAGTGGTCAAGAAATAGCACTTTATATACTATGAGATTTAAACTGCTAATACTGTTTTCAGAATTTTTGTGACACATGGTGGTCTCTCATATTCTTTGCAAATTTGATATAGATTTTATGATGACCTCATAAAATAAATTAGAAGCAAGTCTTCCTGTATTTTATGTACATGCATGCTAAGAATTTTTGTTAGTTTCTTTTTTTTTCAAATTTTTATTATCAAACTGATGTACAGAGAGGTTACAGTTTCATACTTTAGGCATTGGATACATTTCTTGTACTGTTTGTTACCTTGTCCCTCATACCCCCCTCCCCCCTCCCCATTTCCCTTTCCCTCCCTGAGGTGTTCAGTTCACTTTCACCAAACAGTTTTGCAAGTATTGCTTTTGTAGTTTTGTCTTTTTTTACCCCGTGCCTCTCAATTTTGGCATTCCCTTTCAATTTCCTAGTTCCAACACCAGTATACACGGTTTCCAATATACTCAGATAAGATTACAGAGATAGTGTAGGTACAACCAATGGAAGGTGATACAAAAACATCATTGATAATAGAAGCTACAGATACAGATGCGATGTTGAAAGTAGTTACAACTGTGATATAACAATCGTTTGCTGGCAAAACTGGCTCAACACATGCAACAAACTAAAACTAGATCCTTATATATCACCCTGCACCAAAATCAATTCCAAATGGATTAAAGACCTCGAAATCAAAACAAACACCCTGAAAACACTAAAGGAAGAAGTAGGAGAAACACTTGGGCTCCTTGGCGCAGGACAGAACTTCCTTAACAAAGACCCAGAAAGGCTTCAAATCAAAGAAAGTATGGACAAATGGGACTGCATCAAACTGCAGAGCTTCTGCATGGCAAAGGACATAGCTCGCAAGATAAACAGAAAGCCCACAGACTGGGAGAAGATCTTTACCGGCCATTTAATGGACAAAGGCCTCATCTCTAAAATATATGCAGAACTAAAAAATTACTTTCTTCCAAAACAAAACCGCAAAGAACCAATAGCGCCCTCATCAAGTGTGCTAAAAGACTTACAAAGAGACTTCTCTGATGAGGAAATGAGAATGGCCAAGAGACATGCCTAACGTATGAAACTGTAACCTCTCTGTATATCAGTTTGATAATAAAAATTTTAAAAAGAAAGAAAGAAAAAGTGCTCTACATCACTGGCTATAAAAGAAATGCAAATAAAAACAACATTGAGATTCCATCTCACCCCAGTAAGAATGTCATATATCAAGAAAACTAACAATAACAATTGTTGGAGGGGATGTGGCCAAAAGGGAACCCTACTTCATTGTTGGTGGGAATGTAAACTGGTTCAGCCACTCTGGGCAAGCAGTATGGAGATTCCTCAGAAGGCTAAATATAGAACTCCCCTATGACCCAGCAGCCCCACTTTTGGGTATCTATCCAAAAGACCACAAACAAAATCACAGTGATGCCACCAGCACAACAATGTTCATCGCAGCACAATTTGTCATAGCGAGAATCTGGAATCATCCCAAATGCCCCTCAGTAGATGAATGGATCAGGAAAATGTGGTACATATACACAATGGAATTTTATGCCTCTATCAGAAAGAATGACATTGTCCCATTTGTAAATAAATGGAAGGACTTGGAAAAAATTATACTAAGTGAAGTGAGCCAGACCCAAAGAAACATGGATTCTATGGTCTCCTTTATTGGGAATAATTAGTACAGGTTTAGGCAAGTCATAGCCGAGCATCACAAGAGCCCAATAGCTATACCCTTATGAATACATAAGATGATGATAAGTGAAATGAACTTAGTTTCTATTTTTTAAGTCTTGTAAACCAGGCATAGTGGCTCACACCTGTAATCCTAGCTACTCAGGAGGCTGAGATCTGAGGATCATGGTTTGAAGCCAGCCTGGGCAGGAAAGTCTGTGAGATTCTTAATTTCAATAAACTAAGGAACTGGAAGTGGTGCTGTGGCTCAAGTGGCACAGCACTAGTCTTTGTTTTTTGTTTTTTTGTTTTTTTTTTCCAGTCCTGGGCTTGGACTCAGGGCCTGAGGACTGTCCCTGGCTTCTTTTTGCTCAAGTCTAGCACTCTTCCACTTGAGCCACAGTGCCACTTCTGGCCGTTTTCTATATATGTGGTGCTGAGGAATCAAACCCAGGGCTTCATGTATACCAGGCAAGCACTCTTGCCACTAGGCCATATCACCATCCCCACAGCATTAGTCTTGAACAAAAGAAGCTTAGAAGCAATGCCCAGGCCCAGAATTCAAGCCTCAGGACTGGCCAAAAAAAAAAAAAAAAAAAAAAAAAAAGCCTTGTATAAGGAAAAACATTTGTGCTCCAAAGGCACCAGATTATTTAAGAAATACCCAAGTTTAGCAAAGTTTCCTAGAGCTAATTTAGAGCTCATTTCAGTTAGGCTGACTCAAGATTGTCACCTCACATGGGATGGCTCTCCTGGTCAATGTTAGGAAATAAACATTTGCAGTGGATCTGAGTTGGAAGACTAGGAACACATTTTGTTGTGTGTGTTTGTGTCTCTTTGGTTAATCACAGTTTTGAAAGTAATTTTAAGTTTGCTTTTATTTCATTTTTAACTTTTTTTCTTTATTGTCAAAGTGTGATCAGAGGGGTTACAGATTCATATGAAAGGCAGTGAGTACATTTCTTGTTCTACTCGTTACCTCCTCCCTCATTTCCTCCCTCTCACCCCCCTCCCGCCTTCCCCTCTCCCCCCAAAAGTTGTACAGTTGGTTTACACCAAATGGTTTCTAAGTGTTGCTTTTTGAATGGTTTGTATTTTTGTTCTTTGTCTCTTGATTTTGGTATTACCTCTCCCTTCCCCAGTTCTATTACCTGTATCAGACAATATCTAGGGTACTCGGATGTAGTGCATTGGTAGTAAGGGTACAGCCACAGGAAGGGACTACAAGAGAAACAAAACTAAACAAACCAATCAGTCAAACAGACAAGGCAAAAGAGAACAAAAAGATAGTACAAGTTCACATGGCATGTTGAAAATAATTATAACAGTGGTATACCTCTTGTTTCTGTAATGTGGACTTCATTTTACTTGGCATCTTCTTATGTGATCATATGGGTGTAGCTATTGGGATATTTTGATCTTCTACCATGACTTGCCTATTCATGTACTAGCTATTCCCTATGAGGGACACTGTAGGGTTTATGTTTCTTTGGGTCTGGGTCATTTCACTTAGTATGACATTTTGTCAAAGTCCTTCTATTTCCTTTCGAATGGGCAGTGTCATTCCTTCTAATGGAGGCACAGAATTTCGTTGTGTTAATTTCTTTAGAAATGCATGAATAAAGTCTATTGCTGTTTCATATAGCATCCAGCATTTTTATACCCACTTACCATTACTTTGTAATCACCCCAATTCCCATGTCTCTTAGTTACACTATACATTCTCCCCAGTTTTCCAATATTCTCTTCTACTGAACCATTTTTTCTGCTACTGTCACAGAACACTCTACCTATTACAAATTGCCATAGATTTTTATCCCATGGTGTTGGTGTTTATCTTTTTTGCTTTTTCCTTATAACTATTACTTTAACATCTCATATTTCTTAGCAGAGGATTATAATACTCTTCCAGTATATCTTTAAAAGAATTTTGAAGTGTAAACTTATAATGTAGGATATTATTAACTATATAATTTACTTTGTATCTAGTCAAAATTATTACATGGATTTTTGTTTCTGAGCAGTTTAATAAAATATAGAGGATTGCGTTTACCTTATAACTTGAAACGACTTCACTGCAACTTATCTGTCAACAAAAATGGCAAAGCGTATGAGATGATGGTTCAAGGGCACAGTGCATCTGGCGGGAAGAACAGTGAGATCTCTATAAAATGAAAATTGAATTCAGTTAGTTGCTTTATACAGAATTTTCAGCCTTTCATGTAAGATTGTGTTACTTGTACATCTCCTTTTTATTTCCTTCTCCATCTACCATATTTGTTTCTTTGTTTTGTGCTAGAATTTGGGATTGAACTCACAGCTTCAAGACCTCCTTTAGTTTTTATGTTAGTAGTTGACCACTTGAGCCACACCTCTACTTCTGTCATTTTTCTGTTAATTGGAGATAAGAATCTCATGGTCTTTTCTGCTCAGTTTAGCTTTGAAGCTCCAGTTACGTATAGATTTCAGATTTCAACCTCCTGAATAGCTAGGATTTATAGGCCTGAGCCCCCAGTGTGCCTGGCTACACTGATCATGCCCATGATATTTTTAACTATGTTTTTACAGGAACACTGTTTCAGATGCCAGACCACTGAGTACACAAAAAGTATATTTTAACTCATTTTAAGTTATTTTTTGGGTAATTTTCAAGATGCTTGCTATTAATAAAGAAATTAACTTTGTGTAAGTTCTGTTAGGCTTATTCAGTTTCTGAGTAATGGTGGAAGAAGAAAATGCCATATGTTTCTGTTTCCATGAGCACATAGCTGGTATCTTCCAGCAGCTTTTATGCCAAGTTCTTAAGGAATCTTTATTTTTAACAAGACAGAGTCTTTACTTAAATTAATATATGCTTTATTTCTAAAAAACAATCTTAAAAAGAGTCTTGAAATACCAAACTATATCTTTCTTTTTTTCTAATTTAATCTCACTAGCTATTTTATCTGGGAAAATTAACAGATGTTTTGTCCCTCAGTCCACATTTTTCCACCAATGAAATGAAAGTTGTATTAAAATATTTTCCTTAATGTTTCTTCAACTTGTGATATTTGGGGACCCCATCACTACAGTCTTCCACACTTTCTAATTAAGGAGGAGTTTCTTTTCACATGTAGTTGTGACCCTTTCAACCTTCAACCGGTACCTTGTTGAGTTGTGGAAGGTGGCTCCTCTCTGATGGAATTGTTAAATACAATCATCTCTGCAAGCACTAGAGAAGGATTATGAGTATCTCCTGCTTCATAGACTTCAATTTTACTCCAAGCCTGACTCAAGACAAACCCAGATATCAAAGCACAGCTGGATTGATCTGGTCTACTCCCATCTAAAATATGTAAAATTTTGATGAGGCATCCTTTCCAGTTTTACTACAAAAAGAAGAGGGATGATTTGGACTTGAAGAAAAATGTAGAGTATAGATCTATTTGGCTCCAAGCCTATAGCTCTCCTCTATGGGGAGATATCAGTGATTCTGTGTATAAACGATAGCTAGGTGGACCTATGGAATCAAACAGCACAGTAGAAAATAGCTGTTGAATGAGGAGACAGGTTCCATTTTCTTTTATACCCTTAGAGGAATCTGAAAATTGCTTTTTAAATTTAGCTTTGCCTTCTAGTTAGCAGTACTAAACAATCACATACATTGTAGTCACTTTATTGTTCTGTCACAGTGCTCTCTGATTTGCAATGTGGAAATCACCTATTTCCCAACTGTCTTTACTTATGATAAAATATACAAAATCCTGGGCATGATGCTAGTCATCCTGAAGAAAGAGTTAATTTTTCCAAAGGATCTGTCTAGTCAAGAACTTTTCCATGTCTCTCATCTTAATTTTCTTATTGTGAACAATAGTAGCAACACCTTGGTTGCTGGAAGAATAAAACATTACACAAGGAAAAGAAAGAACACTTATTTTCTCCATAAAGTAAAATGGCCCGTCTCATCACTTATTGTAATTTCTTTTCTAAGTTAATATTTCCTTTATATGAAAATTTATTTTAAGATACTTATAGCCACTATGCCTCACATAGATAGTCAGAAAAATTAATATATGCACATTCATGTGATAGATTGATATGTACACCCATGTGCATGTATATCTGGATTTCTTGAAATCTATATATTTATATATTGTCTATATTATGTGTGCACTTTATCTGTCTAACATACCATGTATACAAATATTGTGTATCTACTATATGTAAACATTATGTGTATATCTATACACATAATATCTATGTATAACTAAAACCCATATACACACAAAAATCTCTGTATGTACACACATATAGACATTGAATTTTATCAACATACACTCAATAAAGGTTCATGAACAGAAAGAGCAGCATGAGGAAGAACTTCAGATTATTCCTATGGCCTACAGTGATGCCAGGAAATCAATGTGTCTCTGATATTCAGGATTACTTACTGTTACAGAGTTGCCTCTTCTATGAGTGATGGTTCAATATCACAAGTGGTTTTGTCTCATGTACCTGCTTCCATTAACTGATTTAGCACTATGAAACCATCCCAGCTTCCTGGCTAAGTGGTTCCTATCATAGCCATAAAATGTCATGATCAGTTGTTACTTTTCGGTCCAGCTTTAACAAAAATCTAGTGTGTCTTTCTGCCTAAAGTAGATATTCTCAAAGTATTACCTACTCAATGTGTGTAGGGAGGGGAGGGGATGGAGGCACAGAAATCCAAGGCAAGTACATGAAATTTGAATGGTCCAAATTATTTTATATGACAATTGCTATGGACAGAGTCATTTGTGTTCAATATGTTGAAAAAATATACTCTATTGTAGGTAGAGAGGCTGCAGAGGTTTGCTGTCAGGGTGGTGAATGCTTCATAAATGAGATTAGCACCTTTATAAAAAAAATACATGAGTGGAGCTGCATGAATAAACCCTTTAAACAATTAATTGATAGCTTAACCAAGGAAAATCAGAAACTCAACAATAGTTTGAGTGAGAGGGTTAGTGGGAGAGGGATGGATGAATGAAAAAGGGAATTGGGGACAAATATAATCAGAATCTTCCATATAAATTTATGGAAAATTGAATCAAAATAAGTTATGAGTTTAGAGGAAAGGGGCAGAGGGGAGAATGATGGAAGTATGACTTAGATCAAGAAGCAATGGGCCAGCTTGGACTTCCAGGGAAGACGGCGGAGGAGCGGCTGAGCCCTGCAGAGCTCCCTCCGATATCATAGTTTTCTCACCTCATAGAAACTGTTTCTCCGAGAAAGACAGCCAATGTAAGTTCTAACAGTACAGGGATTCTGAACAGGAAGGAAAAATCGACTTTGCTGGTCTGAAAACACAGTTTTGAGCTCCGGGCTGCGTCCCGCCGCAGCGCCAGCGCCGTCTCCTGCACAGTGCCGGGCACAGCCCCCCGCACTCCGCGCAACTAAAGCGAGAAATACTCCAGACGGCAGCCGAGCACGGAGGACCTGACATCGCAGAGACAGCGTGAGTACCCCGCAAAAAAAAAAAAAAAATTATTCTCGCTTGTGCCCACAGTCCAGCTTCTGGAAGGCATCCCTGTCCCCACCGCCAGAGCAAAGCACCATCTTTGCCACTGGCATAGGGTCAGACCAGACTGGAACTGAAGCGGGCCTGGGGAAAGCGAGGTCAAAAAAGCCATCTTTGAAAAGGGCAGGAGGGGCGGAATCAGTGAGAACCAGCTCCACCCAGAAGAACGCCCCCTGCCCTGGAGGGAGGCGAGTCCGGGGATTATCCAGAGATGCCGCGCCCTGCCCCCCCCGGAACTTCTAAACTTAAAGCAAAAGCTGCGAGCAGCTACCAGGGGCACGGAAACAACAGAAGGAGGAACAAACAGTTCTGGGGACAGCTAAACGGTCCCGTCACAGAGGAAACTAATTCCCAGCCCAAAACGGAGCTGCATTCCATAGATACCTATGCCAAAGAGGCCGCCTCCCTCAGGCAAGCATCTCTTAGTGGAGCAAAACAGGCCAGAGGCGCCACGCTCTGCTGAGTTCACAGTCTAGTCAAGTCCAGGCATCAAAGGCAGCGGCCCCACAGCAGACAGAGGAGCCACAGTTCCTGTGACTGCCCACGTCCCCATCGACAGAGGACGCCCAAGGCCTGCCTGCAAGCTGTGCGAACCTCAGAGACCCACGATTGCACCAACAGGGGAGAAGGTCAGAACAGATCCACCCCTTGCCAACTGAAATCAAGTCAAACCAGCCAATCAGGAAAATAGACTGCAGTCCATTGCAGGGAAACCAGAGACTGATTTCTTTTTCTTTTCAAACATTTTTTTTTTAACTTTTCTTTTAAATTTTCTTTTTAATTTTTTCACACCTGAAACATCATTGGCTGTATTTTTTTGTTTTTTTTTGTTTGTTTTCCATTTTTACTGGTTTGTTTTATCAAGTTTTTTTTTTGTGTTTGTTTATTTGCTTGGGTTGTCCCTTTTCTGTTATTTTCCTTTTTATTTACTTATGCTTCCTTGTTAAATAATTTTTCTCTGTTTTGTGTATCTGTCTTCCAGTATTTTTACTTCATTTCTCTCGTTGCGTCCTCTTCCTTTAAAAATTACTTTCCTATAAATAACACCTACACCCTTTTCTGCTAACTCTCCAGTGTCTGTCATTTTATCAATGTGCTTTCTACTGATTCTACTCTTCTCCACATTTCCACGTCACTGAAACTAAACCAAAATCACCACCACCCCCCCAATACACTTTACTCTATTCTCTTTACTACCTCCAACTTACCCTCCTGACTTACTGCCTGGACCTCCAGGCTCCATTGACTCCTGGTTATTGGATAGAGGATATCCCAGCTTAATACGAGTGAATCAAAGGGGTTCATAGAGAAAGCCAGTCCTAAAAGAACTTAATATAAAAACAAGAATTGCGTATAAGGTTGTAACAGTAAATAAGTAACTACTGAATACAGGGCCCAGGATCAGATGTTATATTGAAATTGTATTCTTTAGGAACACCAAATCTAACTTTATAGACAGGTATACAAGTTATCTGTATATAATTGTGAAATTGTAAGATTTACACGACAGTGCTTGGTAAGGGCTGCTTTGGGTCTTAAACAGTGCTCACAGGTGCTGGTAGACTGGCATTCCCAATTCAAATGGGCAGAAGAAACACAAGAAAGATGGCAAATAATGAAGTCTTATCCCCCACCCAAAACAAGCAGGAAGCAGAGCAGTCAATCAAAAACATAGAAGAAAACCCCCAAAATGCTCTACAAAGTTTACTGATAAACATGATAAATGAAAAGTTTGAATCTCTTCAGTCAATTATGTTAGAGCGTGAGGAGGCAAAGCAAAAATTAATGGAGAATTTCATGGCATCCACAAATAGAAAGATAAGTGAGCTTCAAGAGTCAAATGAAAAGATAGCTACCCAACTTAAAGATTTGAGAGACAACACTCAAAACCAAAGTAATGAAGTTAATGAAGTAAAGAAGTCCATACAGGACCTAAGAAATGACATGGAAATCATCAGGAAAGACCAGTCAGAAGGAAAAGAGATTCGAAATCAAGTAGCTAGCCTACAGTACCGACTAACTGAAGCAGAGGATCGAATCTCAGGAGCTGAAGATTCCTTAGATTCTATGGAGAAAGATCAAAAATCAATACAAATCCAGTCCAAGCAACAAAACAGATCGCTACAGGAGATTCAAGACACAATCAGGAAGCCCAATTTAAGGATAATAGGTATTGAGGAAAACTTGGAGAAAGAGGTTAATGGGATAGGGAACCTATTTAACAGAATATTAGCTGAGAACTTCCCAAACATCCAGAAGGAAAGGACTATACAGATACAAGAAGCATTTAGAACCCCAAATCGACCAGACCAGAATAGGACTTCCCACCGACACATTGTGATCAAAACAGCTTCAGCAGAGTGCAAGGAAAAAATATTCAAAGCTGTTAGGGCAAAGAAAACAATCACATATAAAGGAAAAGCAATCAGAATTACCCCAGACTTCTCAGCAGAGACGATGAAAGCAAGGAGAGCCTGGAATGAAGTATACCAAACTCTAAATAAAAATAACTACCAACCAAGAATTCTGTACCCCGCCAAACTCTCCTTCATAGCCGAAGGTCAAATAAAAGTCTTCCACAATAAGGAAAAACTGAAACAATATATCTCCACCAAACCAGCTTTACACAAAATCCTTAAAGATGTACTATACAGGGAAAATAATCAAGATCCCAACACAGACAGAGAAATGATCCCTAATTAGTAAACACTAGATCAAGAAATGGGAAGACACAGCTTTAAACAAGACAGTGATAATGAAAGGAACAAACGATCACCTCTCAATCCTAACTGTCAACATTAATGGACTTAATTCTCCAATCAAACGACATAGGCTCATAACTTGGATGAAAAATCAAGATCCATCTTTCTGCTGCCTCCAAGAGACACATCTATCCAGCAAAAGTAAACATCTTCTAAAAGTGAAAGGCTGGAAACAAATCTATCAAGCAAATGGCCCCCATAAGCAGGCTGGAGTTGCAATCCTAGTATCAGACAAAATTGACTTCAAATTAAAAAAGGTAAGAAGAGACAAAGAAGGTTACTACATACTAGTAAAAGGATCTCTCCAACAGGAAGAAATAACCATCCTAAACATCTACACGCCAAATGAAGGAGCACCCAACTTCATCAAACAAACACTACTGGCTCTAAAAACATTCATAGACCCAAACACAATGATAGTGGGGGACTTTAACACTCCACTATCACCTCTGGACAGATCAACACGCCACAAACTGAACAAAGAAACCACAGAACTAAACAATTGCATAGACCAACTAGACTTAATCGACATCTACAGAATATTCCACCCAGCAAGGACAGAATACACATTCTTTTCGGCAGCACACGGAACATTCTCCAAAATAGATCACATCTTAGGGCACAAAGAAAATCTGTACAAATTCAGAAGTATCAAAATCATTCCCTGCATTCTTTCAGACCACAATGGAATAAAATTAGAGCTCAACTCATTCAGCCACCACAGAAAATCCCACAATTCATGGAGACTAAAGAACACACTGCTGAACCATCAGTGGATCATTGAAGAAATTAAAACAGAAATTCAAATGTTTATGGACTTCAACCAAGTTGTGGGCACAAAGTACCAGCTCCTTTGGGACACAGCAAAGGCAGTACTCAGAGGAAAATTTATATCTCTGAGTACATACATCAACAAACTGGAGAAACAGCAACTCAGTAATTTAAGGAAGCACCTTAATTTTCTGGAGAGAGAACAGCAAGCCAAACCCCAAGTCAATAGACGGAAGCAAATAATTAAAATCAAATCAGAATTAAATCAATTAGAGACGAAAAAAACCATCGAAAGAATCAACAAAACAAAGAGTTGGTTCTTTGAAAAAATCAACAAGATAGACAGACCCCTGGCAAACCTGACCAAAGAACGAAGGCAGCACACTCAAATAAACAAGATAAGAGATGAAACAGGTAGCATCACCACAGAAATAACCGAAATTCAGAAAATAATAAGGGACTATTTTGCAAACCTTTATGCCAACAAATTCGAGAACTTGGAAGAAATAGATGATTTCCTAGAAAAAATTGATACCCCCAAACTCAACTATGAAGACTTAAACCTTCTAAACAGACCCATATCCAGTATTGAAATAGAAACAGCAATAAATGATCTCCCATCCAAGAAAAGCCCAGGTCCAGATGGATTCACCGCAGAATTCTACAAGGCCTTCAAAACAGAACTCATGCCAATATTTCTCAAACTCTTCAATGAAATTGAAAGAGAACGTTCACTGCCAGACTCATTTTATGAAGCCAGTATAACCCTCATCCCAAAACCAGGCAGAGACTCATCACGGAAAGAGGACTACAGACCAATCTCCCTGATGAACATAGATGCAAAAATTCTCAACAAAATTCTGGCCAATCGACTTCAACAGGTCATCAAAAAAATCATACACCACGATCAAACTGGATTCATCCCAGGAATGCAAAGCTGGTTTAATATACGCAAGTCAATTAATGTAATCCACCACATCAACCGGAGCAAGGTAAAGAACCACATGGTTTTATCGCTGGATGCGGAAAAAGCGTTCGATAAAATCCAGCACCCATTTATGCTAAAAGCCCTGGAAAAACTGGGATTCCAGGGAACATTCCTGAATATAATCAAGGCAGTTTATGACAAACCAACAGCAAGCATAACTCTAAATGGTGAAAAACTAAAGCCATTCCCTTTAAAATCAGGAACAAGGCAGGGATGTCCACTCTCTCCCCTGCTCTTCAACATAGTACTAGAATTCCTAGCCAGAGCAATTAGGCAAGAAGAGAATAGAAAGGGGATCCAAATAGGAAAAGATGAAGTTAAACTTTCTCTCTTCGCAGATGACATGATCCTATACCTAAAGAATCCCATAGACTCTACCCCCAAGCTACTAGAGCTGATCCAAAACTTTGGCAAAGTTGCAGGATATAAAATAAACCTTCAAAAATCAATGGCCTTTCTCTATGCTAACAACCCGAAGACCGAGGCTGAAATCAGGAAAGCAACTCCTTTTGCAATAGCCCCCAAAAACATAAAATACCTAGGAATAACCTTAACCAAAGAAGTGAAAGACCTCTTTGATGAGAACTTTAAAAGCTTGAAAAATGAAATTAAGTCAGAACTAAGAAAATGGAAAAACCTCCCATGCTCCTGGATTGGGAGGATTAATATAATCAAAATGGCAATATTGCCAAAGGCTATCTACAAATTCAATGCAATACCCATTAATATCCCAACACCATTCTTTAATGAAATAGAGGAAGCAATCCAGAAATTCATATGGAACAATAAAAGACCTAGAATAGCAAAAACACTCCTAAGCAGAAAGAACAGTGCTGGAGGAATTACAATACCCAACTTCAAGCTGTATTATAAAGCTATAGTAATAAAAACAGCTTGGTATTGGCACCGGAACAGGCCTGAAGACCAATGGAACAGAATTGAAGACCCAGAATTAAACCCACAGAACTATGCCTACTTAATCTTTGATAAAGGGGCTAAAACAATAGTATGGAAGAAAGATAGCCTCTTTAACAAGTGGTGCTGGCAAAACTGGCTCAACACATGCAACAAACTAAAACTAGATCCTTATATATCACCCTGCACCAAAATCAATTCCAAATGGATTAAAGACCTTGAAATCAAAACAGGCACCCTGAAGACACTAAAGGAAGGAGTAGGAGAAACACTTGGGCTCCTTGGCACAGGACAGAACTTCCTTAACAAAGACCCTGAAAGGCTACAAATCAAAGAAAGGTTGGACAAATGGGACTGCATCAAACTCCAGAGCTTCTGCACGGCAAAGGACATAGCTCTCAAGATAAACAGAAAGCCCACAGACTGGGAGAAGATCTTTACCGGACATTCAACAGACAAAGGCCTCATCTCTAAAATATATGCAGAACTAAAAAAATTACCTTCTTCCAAAACAAAACTGCAAAGAACCAATAGCCCCCTCATCAAGTGGGCTAAAGACTTACAAAGAAACTTCTCTGATGAGGAAATGAGAATGGCCAATAGACATATGAAAAAATGCTCTACATCACTGGCCATAAAGGAAATGCAAATCAAAACAACATTGAGATTCCATCTCACCCCAGCAAGAATGTCATATATCAAGAAAACTAATAATAACAATTGTTGGATGGGATGTGGCCAAAAGGGAACCCTACTTCATTGTTTGTGGGAATGTAAACTGGTTCAGCCACTCTGGCAAGCAGTATGGGGATTCCTCAGAAGGCTCAATATAGAACTCCCCTATGACCCAGCAGCCCCACTGTTGGGTATCTATCCAAAAGCCCACAAACAAAATCACAGTAATGCCACCAGCACAACAATGTTCATCGCAGCACAATTTGTCATAGCGAGAAGCTGGAACCAACCCAGATGCCCCTCCATAGATGAATGGATCAGGAAAATGTGGTACATTTACACAATGGAATTTTATGCCTCTATCAGAAAGAATGACATTGTTCCATTTGTAAGGAAATGGAAGGACTTGGAAAAAGTTATACTAAGTGAAGTGAGCCAGACCCAAAGAAACGTGGACTCTATGGCCTCCCTTATTGGGAATAATTAGTACAGGTTTAGGCAAGCCATAGCAGAGCATCACAAGGCCCAATAGCTATACCCTTAGAAACACATAAGATGATGCTAAGTGAAATGAACTCCATGTTATGGAAACAAGTGATATATCACAGTTGTAACTACTTTCAATGTCCTATGTGTATGTGTAGTTTCTATTATTGATGATGTTTTGTATCACCTTCCTATGTTTGTACCTACACTATCTCTGTAATCTTATCTGAGTATATTGGAAACCGTGTTTACTGGTATTGGAAGTAGGAAATTCAAAGGGAATACCATATTCGAGACACACAGGGTAAAAAAAGAGAAATAACTACAAAAGTAATACTTGCAAAACTCTTTGGCGTAAGTGAACTGAACACCTGGGGGGGGAGGGAAAGGGGTGGAGGGAGGGGGGCATGAGGGACAAGGCAACAAACAGTACAAGAAATGTATCCAATGCCCAACGTATGATACTGTAACCACTCTGTACGTCAGTTTGATAATAAAAATTTGAGAAAAAAAAAAAAAAAGAAGCAATGGGCCATAAATGGCCATGGTAAATTGTGACATTTATTTGTACACTGATTTGAAATATAAAATCATTTTAAAAAGAAGAATGCTTGCTTCTTTTTCCTTTTTGTTCTTTACCTTGTGAGGTTTGAATGAGAAGATGGCTAGGACAAACTAAGAAGTGAGGTCTCATCCTTGGACTTCATAGCCTCAATAACTGTCAAAAATTTCTGTTGACTATCAGTTAACTATATTTTATGTAGCAAGCCAAATGAATAAACACAATCGTAAGTGTAAGTCACTGTGTTGAATTATTCATTAATGGTGAAAGGAATATTCTCTGGTGGGAAGGTAAATTAATGTAGCCACTATGGAAACAAGTATGGAGGTTCCTCAAAAACTAAAAATAGGCCTTCATTATGACTCTGTTACACCACTCTTGGGAAGTAATATAAGTCAACATACAGTGCAGATACCTGTACATCCATGTTCATAGAAATATTATTTAAACCAGCCAAGATTTGGAGCCATCCTATTGCCTCAAAACTAACATATGGTTAATGAAAGAATTGTACATTTACAAAAAAGTCATAAGAAGATTAAAATTATTTTGTTTGCAAGAAAATAGTTGGAACTGGAGATCATCATGAAGCGGGATAACTGTACCCAGATAGACAAGTGCCATGTATTTCACTCACTTGCACAATCATGTATAACTAAAACAACAACTGTAATATATGACATGCTATGAAATGGGAAATACTTGCTGAGATGAGTCAGTGGAAGAAGAAAAGGAGAAAAGAGAGTAACAAGTGGATATAATCAAAGGATATGATATGTATGTGAAAATAGCATTATAAAACCCACTAAAATCTGTACAATACAGATAAGAACAGTGAGAAAGAATAAGGAAGAGTAACAGAGGAAGTGAACTTGGTCAAAGTATATTGTAGGCCTATATGAAATATCACACTGAAACCAGTATGTATAATTAATACATGCAAATAAACCTTTTAAAACTCTTGGTATCTTAGTAGACATCAAAGATTTCCTAGACATGAGTTTTCAAAGAGAAATATATAGCCTATGTCAAGAATATTTGTTAAAGTTTTTCATTTAATGCTTTCAGTCATTTATGTGGGAAATATGTGAAAGGCACTTTTGCATACTAAAATTGTCTCAGAAATGTCTTGCATCATTAAGAAGTGAGACACAAACTCTTTCCTTTTTCAAGGAACACCATTTTTATTTGAATGGGTGACACTCATCTATATTTAGTCTTGAGTGTCTGACATTTTCCCAAAAATGAAATAAGTGAATCCATCACTTTAAGAAAGATAACTGACAGTACTTTTGTTAATGACAAAACTCAAGCTTTCAACAGAAAATTAGAAGTTGGGAAATTTTTATTTGCGTGACAGATTTCCAATATTTAAAGACTCTTTTGATGATGTTGGTAATGATAATCACACATGAGGTTTTAGATATTATGTAAGGAAAATATGTCAGTATTTGAAATTGGCTTAAATCCATAGCTTAATGGCTTCCAAATGACCACTGCATTGTTCTTTCAAAACCATGCCTGAGGGGCTAGGAATATGGCCTAGTGGCAAGAGTGTTTGCCTCATATACATAAAGCCCTGGGTTCGATTCCCCAGCATCACATATATAGAAAACAGCCAGAAGTGGCGCTGTGGCTCAAGTGGCAAAGTGCTAGCTAGGCTTGAACAAAAAGAAGCCAGGGACAGTGCGCAGACCCTGAGTTCAAGCCTCAGCACTGGCAAAAAACAAACAAACAAAAAAATGCCTGTGAATAGGCACTCAATAAAACAGATGGATTTTATTGTATCAGAATTAAAAATGTGCATTAACACTTGTTTAAATTTCCATATTGTAATAAACTCAGAAATTATTATTGTACTACTTCTACAGTTTTGGTGTGGTATCAACAATAATAACTATAGTATTCTTTCAAACCTTTATATTCTTCTGTTTAATTAATTATGTATTTATTTTGGTGATACTGGCTTTGAACACAAGGCATGGTACTTGTCACTGTCACACAATACCACTGAGTTGTGCCTTCTGCCCTGTTTTACACATGTTACTTGTTAGGATAGGGCCTTTGCTTCCTGCTTGGGCAGGTGGCTAAGCTAAAATTGGCCTGATTTTTGCTTTCTATCATTTCTGGGATCACAGCCATGTGCCAGAGCATCTAGCTTCCTTTCAAGGACATGGAGATTTGGTGACTTTTCTTCCTGGATGGAAGCATGCATCTCACACATGCCAGCGTCCTATATATGCTTGGATCGCAAGTATGTGCCACAATCCCCAGCTATGATCGAGATGAGACTTGTGTACTTCTATGTCCAGGCTCGCTTAAGTCATAATTTCCTCTTTCTCAGACTCCCAAGTAGACAAGATTACAAGAGAGGAGTCACTAGAGCTAAGCTTCTCCATATATTTAGTTGTCTCAATGTTATTTTTCATTGGGTAATAAATTCTAAGTGATAGAAATCCTTTAGGGTTCTTACTTCTGTTTCAGTTTGTAAAAAAAAAACAACAACTATTGAGTACAAGAGATTCATCACAGCTTCTCTAAAGAATAGTATTTATTAGATGATGATATCATATTATTTTTTCCACCTGTATCAGAGGTCACATTGATCTTCTCAACAAGGCTTACTAGAAACTGTTCATAGACTCTTGATTTGTCAAAGTGTCATAAGTGGCCAGTTGACAGAGATATAACTTACATCATAGATAACCTGAATCCTGGACCAGGTAAAAGCTGTTTATCTCTGTTGTTTCATTCAATAATTCTGATTGGGGTCCTTCTCAATAAATAATTAAAAGAAAAGGAAAACAAGATAATACATCATATAAGTTTTCTGCAGTTTTAAGAGCTGTGTCAAACTACTGGCTCTTTCTAAGAAGTCATAGATTCAAGCTACTCCAATTTTTCTTTTCTTTAATGGGACTATCCCTAGAAATTTATGTTTCATAAATAGCTAAACTGAATTTCATGGGATTTTCTTCTCTTGACTCCAGGAAATACAAATTCAAGTCATCAAGGTGTGAGATTTCTTGCTGTTTTTTGTTTACCAGGTCTTATCAGCTTGAGAAAATCAATGTAGTAGACCCATGTGCCCTGAGGGATACAAGAGAATCAGCTTTCCTACAGACTGATTACCAGACAGACTTGAAATAATCCTGTTTGAGAGAATTAAGTTGTACTGTTGCTCAAGTCAGAGGAAAGCAAATGCCAGACTCTGCATATTTGTAAGGAGGAAAGCGCTCAAAATATTGATAGCTGCATATCAGATATCAGTGACTGTGTTGATTTGCTCTAGGGAGGAGACGGCATGTGGTTTAGCTGCCTTGACTACCACTGATTGAATTCACAGTCATCATGGTCATTTCTCAGGATGGATACTTTTTTTCACTTTCTACACTGAAATTTTAAAAGGTTATGTAAAACTCTCATGTGTCTTTTACATGGCTGAAAATGGGATGCATTTTTATTTTTTGAGAGAGTTTCACAAAGAGAGGCATTTCCCATCTCTTTCCCAAGCTAGGCTTAATGAGATAAAGATGTAGAAGTTCCTCAGATGGGTAAGGATTTCTACACTAGCTCCAATGCAAACTGGGATAAACACAGGATAGTTTAATTTTTCAGTAAGATCAAGCCAAAACTGAATTTACCACATAACTGTAGAAGTTGCGATTCTAGCCAACTATTGTTATTATTTTAGTTTCCTAGGAGATTTATAGTTATTCAGATTCTGGACTCATTTATTCAAATGAAATGTCTGGATATTTCCTTTTCCTCACTACATAGACATTCTTCTATTCTCTTACATCCACCATACAAATGTTCATCGCTTTGGAGAGGACTGAGCAAGAAAAGTTTACTGCATTTTTAAAAAAACAAAACCACAAAACTTTTTGCAAGTATTTTCTCAGACCTCTCCTGTATTTTAAGAGAAATTATACTTTTATGGTTTTAAATGCAGATATTAGGGTAGGAGATTTGGCTGCAGTACTTTAATTCAAATTAGATTTAGTACAACTTTATTTCTAAAGGTCTCATGACCCATGGAGCACTATCAAAGTTTTCTGTGTGTCAAAACATTCTGATTATTATCCTTTCCTTCCCAGCAAAATTCTGTTGCCTTCTACCTCCTAGATACTCCATTATTTCCCCCGCAATCATTAACCTCATCTCAGTGTCATCATCTTTCACTTTCATCTCTATACTGCACAGAATAAACAGTAAGTTTTTCCTGGGTGTTAGGAGGATACTCTACAGTTAATTGTTCATGCTTCTGTGGTTAGAATTCTAGATACTCAAAGGACAGAGACATGGTGATGGTGAGATGATTACCTACAGTAAATCCATCCTACTCACCTCACTAAACATTTGGACCTTTCCTTCAGATATCAAAGAATGTCCAGCTCTTCATCTTGAGCAAAGATCAATTTTTCCAATGTGAGTTTTAGGTAACTAATGGGTCAGTCAGGGCTATATCTAGAGATTCTACATCTCAGTTACTGAATCAAAAATATATGAATTTATCCACATAAATGAACTCAACATGATATAAAATGAAATCTCCATTTTTATCTAGTACTATCCTACAAATACTTCAGTTGTTAGTATTAATTGGGTTTGTAAATTGTAAGTTTTATAGTGGTTTTGTTATCTAAATATCGCTTTATATTAAAATATTGATTAGCAGAAGCCTTTGTAAGATCTTTGATTATGTTTAAGGAGGTAATTAAAATGATAAGGGAAGATGGGCTGTGCTCATCAGAAACAAAATTATTGTTCTAGAAAATGTAATGTAAGGTTTAGTGCTTGGATAGTTGTTATTTTAAAAATCTTTATAAATTTTATTATTCTGAATTTATATTTTCCAAATGGATCCAAAACTTTTGTTTTGATTAGTAAAGTTGGTGAACCCAAGTCATATCAATGTAACAATACATGGGTTCTACCTTATTCTAACTTTTAATTAGGCCAATGCTATAATTGTAAAATACAAAATATCTGAAAGGAAAACTTCTAAAATTTATTTTCATTCATGATATCAAGAATTAAAATGTTCAGCATGTTATTTTGTGTGCTAATCCTCCAATGTCACTAGAATTATCTAGTTTAGCACATATTTTCTGAAAATACCATACAGTTCTATATCCCACTAAGACCACTCTTCTTATAGCCTTCACTACTAAAGTTGTCTTTCAATGCTCACTTGACTGCAAGGGATAATTTAAATACTGATTTACAGATTGGAAATTAGAATGTACTTTTCCTTTGCTAACAATTCATTATCACTGACTTGAAATTAATAACCAATTGCAAATACACAGCTTGATGTTTGATTCGTTTGCTGCCCACAGTTATATTTTGAATTGAAGTTATGTTAGTTAATATTAAAAAGTAATAAACATAAAATATCTTAGCTATTTTAAGTACACAGGCATTGATTCACAGGATGAAGGGCTTGCAAAATATTCCAAGTGATAGAGCCTTGGTTGAAAAACAACAAAAAGTAACCTACAAGATCCAATAGAATAGCCATGCCAAAGGAGCTGCTACATAAGTATTGTCTTGTATTACAGTCTTCAAGATTACACTAACTTGGTTGAGATCAAGTAGCTGCCATTAACACAGGCACCAGTGGCTCATGCCTGTGATCCTAGCTTCTCAAGAGGCTTAGATCTGAAGATCGAAGGTCAATGCCAGCCCTGTCAGAAAAGTCTGTGAGACTCTTATTTCCAATTAATTACCAGAGCACTAGACTTGAGCAAAAGAGCTCAGGGACAGCCAGGCCCCGTATTCAATCCCCACAACTGACTTGTTCAGCCACTTTGGAAAGCGGAATGGAGATTCCTCAGAAGGCTAAACATAGAGTTCCTCCCCCTATGATCCAGCAGCCCCACTCTTGGACATCTACTTAAAAGATTACAAACAAGGACACACTAAAGCCACCAGGACAACAATGTTCATTGTAGCACAATTTGTCATTGCTAAACTATGAAACCAACCCAGATGCCCCTCAGTAGATGAATGGATCAGGAAAATGTGGTACATATACACAATGGAATTTTATGCCTCTATCAGAAAGAATGACATTGCCCCATTCATAAGGAAATGGAAGGACTTGGAAAAAAATTATACTAAGTGAAGTGAGCCAGACCCAAAGAAACATGGACTCTATGGTTTGCCTCATAGGGAATAACTAGTACAGGTTTAGGCTAGTCACAGCAGAGGCTCACAAGAGCCTGAAATCTATACCCTTGTGAACACATAAGATGACAGTAAGTGAAATGAACTCCATATTATGGAAATGAGTGTGATAACACAGTTTTAATCACTTACAACATGCCATGTGAAAGCATAGCTTTTTTTTTGTTGATTATCCTCTTTTATCTCCTGCCTGTGGTTGTCCCCATGCTATCACTGTATCTCATCTGAGTACACTGGATACTGTATATACTTGTATTAGAACTAGGAAAGGGAAAGGGAATATCAAAATCGAGAGATGAAGGATAAAAAGACAAACGACTCCAAAAGCAATACTTACAAAACCATTTGGTGTAAACCAACTGAACAACTCACGGGGGGGGCGGGGGGGGCTGTGTGTGTGTGTGTGTGTGTGTGTGTGTGTGTGTGTGTGTGTAGGGAAAGGAGGAGGGGTAATGAGGGAGGAGGTAAAAAATAGTATAAGAAATGTACCCATGGCCCAACGTATGAAACTGTAACCCTTCCGTATATCACTTTGACAATAAATAATTATTCAGAAAAAACAAAAACAAAATAAAAAACAGAAGCTGTCATTGACAACTAGTAGTGTAGAAAACATATTGTACTAGCAAATAATATAGTCCATGCTTTGACTTCAGATATTTTTAAACACAGGAACAGGACACTAGCAACTATATTAATGTATTATAGAGAAAGCCAGAACATTTATAACTTTACTTGACAGAAAAAAAAAAAGCATAAGTATTCTGATAGACTTCACAACATAGCTCCAAAATTAAGCATGTGTATATGATTATTTGAATGTAAATCATGTATTGAAAGTAAGTCACAAAAAAGTCTCGGAAGTGGAATTAATAGCTTCTCAATTTCAAGATGGCACAGTGCAGTGATGGTAAAGGGGATGTGTTGTGCTGAATCATTATATTCTACCTACCCCGTTTTGAAAAATAATAATGACTAAGTAATGATTAAGAGAGCATTCGCTTACAGGGGCTCTATGAGATGACCTTTTCCTTCTAGAAATCCAATTATTCATAAGGCGGAACTGACCACAGTATGCATGGAAACAATGAATGAAAGAGATAAGCAATAATCACAATATTTTTCAAGCACACTCTTGATATTGGTTAAATGTAGACACGTAGAAACAATAACTATAATAACTATACCTTATTAACTCAGAAAATTTTTACTGTGATATGCAGATTAGTAAGCATAGAAAGGCATACTTCATCTGAATTATAGTTGTCATGATTACAGTCAGTATGACAATAATATTTATCTTACTGTTTCTAAAATTTAATGAGGTTAATGCCACTGTTAAATTTTGAACTCCTGTACCAATTTGTAGAACTAATGAAATATCATTAAGAAAGAATTGTTTATAAGTTAAAAATGTAAGCTAAGTCTAGGAATCCTCCAGAGAGAAAATATAAGCACATGTAATGTTTATTCTCAGGTTCAATTTCACTTCAGGGAATCTCTTAGCAAATCTCTTTACAGTACTGAGTTAAAGGAAGAAATGCTTGTTAGGGAGCCTAAATTTAGATATGTAAATGAATCCACAAGGGTTGCTTTCATTCCATAAACAGTGTCTACAATTTCCCTCTGTCTTTTCCTCTTTCATACTCCACCTCTAATTAAAAGAACAGTTCAGTTACAGAGTCAGAATCCTCAGGTTGCCATAGCTTTGAAGCTGTTTTGAGAAGGCTAGAAATGTGTAAAATGAGGGACGAGGTAACAAACAGTACAAGAAATGTATCCAATACCTAATGTATGAAGCTGTAACCTCTCTGTAATTCAGTTTGATAATATATATATATATATATATATATATATATATATATTACACTAAAGCCACCAGCACAAAAAAAAGAAAGAAATGTGTAAAATCACTGAGAAGTGGCAATTCATTCCTTAATAATTAAGGAGTGAAAGCTATCAGCAAATGGATGTGGGCCATTTTCAGGCTGTTGAGTGGGAATACAGAATGGATGAAGGACAATTTCCTAAGCTAGTGTATCCCAGATATGGGTTCACCATTTCTCCTAGAAATGACATTAATCCTGGGATAGAGCCCAGATAAAAGTACTGCAATTGTTAGTTAGATTGGAAAGTGGAGAAGCTCATACAAACCCACTCAGAAAGAGAGGCCCTTGGAACAAATTGATGCCAATTATAATTAAATAAAAGGCTCCACTGGTCATGAAGGACAGAATATGTTACAGTGTACTATTTTAGAATCAAAGCTTGCTGAATAAACTCTGGATCTGATTTTATTTTTCTGGTGGTCAAATAGCCAAGTTTTTTTCTCCATTGCAGGCAATGGAGCCAGTAAATTTTCTTAAATAATGGACATCTTTATTGCCAGGTTAAATATTGAAAGATTGGCATATATAATACAATAATAACAGGAACCCAGAGCTTGTCTCATTTGTTCACTTCTTGATTGCATGTCAAATTTTTGTCTATGTTCAACTTTCTTCCCTCTTCTCAACAACTCTGACTCATCATTTTTGAATCTCACCTTGCTTTGAAACAAAATTAAGCCGATAGAACTAAATCTTTAACTTCTACATAAACCAATTATTTTCTTCACCCTCATATTCCTAAGAAAGAAAATATGAAAACCAGCTAATTTGAAGTTCAGTATGTTTTAGTTTTGCATAATTGGCCCCAACCTTTCCATCGATACCATACATTTACCACTGTATATTTAATATATTATATTAAATAAGTATATTTAATATAATATATACCACTTTTTTTTTCTCAGTTCACAAAATAAGTAATACACTTTTTTATATTATAAGCCTTATTCAACTGAGAACTATAATCTCATGACTTAATAAAAAATACTTTTTGATTGTATGATATCATTTGGGCTTTCCTTGTCTTCACTGATGCTTTAAAGACTTGAAAATAGGTTTAAATCAGATTTGTAGACATCTTTACTTTATAGTAATATATAACACAGTATTGCAACATCCATGGGATAATATAGATAAACATTTCCTGCTAATGTGTGAAGTCATGTTGAAGAACAAGGAATTCAGGTGATTTGGGATGAGCTTCCAATTATTGGAAGGTCTTTATTCCATGAATAGCAGTTATCCATCGGATGTTTTTATGGCAAAAATGAGTGCAAGAGGGCTACATTGCCAGGAATCTATTAAGGTCATATTTGATAACGTTTCATTGGAGAAGGCCATTTTTATAACCAAACTCAAATCCAACCTATGCTAACCTCCATGAAACCAGAGCAAACATGTAGCTATTTAATGCATTATAGGGGGAAAAAAACAATCTGTGACCAATTATCCAGTCTAAAACCAGTGTTCCAAAACCACTCCTACTTAATTGCTTCCCAAAATGCATGGTTCTTGAAATGCTCAATATTTGTTGCTACATAAAACTCCATAATTTTTAACCCCTTTCCCATCTCTTTTCCTTCTGTGGCTTCCTCTAAATTTCAGGACATGTCCAGGCTTTGAAAGAGAATTTTGGAGCAGGCCAACTCAACTTTCCAGTTAATTTATTTTTTTGTCTTCTTTCTCAACAGATGGCTAGATAGGACATGTATTTAGGTTCTTGTGCTCCTTAGAAAGCTATTTTGTTTTCTTTATGATTTTACTTTAAAAATATTTTTCTAAAATGAAAATGTTATTTCTGTTATGTTAAAATGGATATATATTTAAGAAATGTTTAGTGCTTAATGTCTGGGTAGATACACCCCATGGGAAACATAAAGTGGGACGCCATTTATTTTATGACTAAATCCTTGCAAAAGTGACTTCATGCATATTTGGAGAATCTGTTGTTCTAATACCTGACAATCATCCCTTATTCTACTCAGCTTCTGTCCAGCACATATAGAAACTTAGGTGTGAGGAAGTCAAGCCATATATCAATAAAACACCAGCTAAGAGTTCACAGTGCTCTATTTCTTCTACAACTTTTTGTGTGTCAGGAACATTTGTCCAAATATTAACATTTCTCCAAAATATATATCCATCTTATTATTGTTGCCTTCTGAATCAACAGCAAAATACAGTGTAGGTAAAAACCCTTGTGTGTATGTTGAATGAATCAATGGGCCTCTGAGCCCTCTTTTACCAAGCTTAGAGGAAGGGCTCCTTAGACTCAGTTTAATGTTAAAAAGAGAATGTTTTGTTTTCTTAAAAATAATTGTAATCACACATGGCAGCCCACGTCTGTAATCCAGATACTTAGAATAATAAGCCACATTATAAATTTGAGGCCTTCTTATTTTACATAGGCAGACCTCAGCTCAACTAAATAAAACTGCAATTATTTTATTTGTCATTTGACTACATAGGAAGCATTTTAGGAGGGTTCAGTCTTCCTACTAATTTGGAAATGTCTTATGAGGGGAACTCTCTACCTTTATATCTTCTTAACTTTATTACAATAGTTCATCTGAGGAAGCTTACATAAATACTTTACATTTGAGAGAACTAAAAGTAGAAAATTTTTGTCATTACTGATTCAGTGATTGAACTAATATTCTCGGTAACTGTCAGTTATGTTTTAGCCTGATAGTCCAAACTCATCCCTAATTTTCCAAATAAGTATGTCCAAATAATAGTAAAACAATGGTTATCATGAAATAACAACAAAGAGATATCACAGATGCCAATTTACTATTAACAGACATGTCACACATTAAAAAATTGTTTAGCAGCTTCATGGTCTTAATTACTCAATGATAATATTAAATTGTAGCTTCATCTTTTCTGACAACAGATCAAGGTCACATCTACAACTCTTTTATACCAACCAGATGCTTGGGAATGCAATTCACTGCTAACACTGCCTATTTGTAGTCACCACCAGATTTTGTATGTAAAATCTCCCAGCTCAACAAGACTGCTCAGACTTCAGATGCCAATTGCAAATCCCAGTCTTCTGACTTCTTGACTATTTATTTATTTTTTTAATTTTTTTTTATTATCAAACTGAATTACAGAGAGGTTACAGTTTCCCACATTAGGCATTGGATACATTTCTTGTACTGTTTGTTATCTCATTCCTCATTCCCCCCTCCACCCACCCCCTTACCCTTTCGCCCCCCCCCCCCATGAGTTGTTCAGTTCATTTACACCAAACAGTTTTGCAAGTATTGCTTTTGTACTTGTTAGTTTTTTTTTACACTGTGTCTCTCGATTTTGGTATTCGCTTCCAATTTCCTAGTTCTTATACCAGTATACCCGGTTTCCAATATATAAGATACAGAGAAAGTGTAGGTACAACCACGGGAAGGTGATACAAGAAGATCATCAATAATAGAGGCTACAGTTAGATATGGCACGTTGAAAATAGTTACAACTGTGATAGAACAATCGTTTCCATAACATGGAGTTCATTTCATTTAGCATTATCTTATGTGTTAATAAGGGTATAGCTATTGGGCTCCTGTGATCCTCTGCTGTGACTTGCCTACACCTGTGCTAATTATTCCCTATAAGGGAGACCACAGAGTCCATGTTTCTTTGGGTCTGGCTCACTTCACTTAGTATAACTTTTTCCAAGTCCTTCCATTTCCTTACAAATGGGGCAATGTCATTCTTTCTGATAGAGGCATAAAATTCTATTTTATATATGTACCACATTTTCCTGATCCATTCTTCTACTGAGGGGCATCTGGGTTGGTTCCAGATTCTAGCTATTGACAAATTGTGCTGAGAAAGCTGGTTCAACACATGCAACAAACTAAAACTAGATCCTTATATATCACCCTGCAACAAAATCAATTCCAAATGGATCAAAGACCTAGAAACCAAAACAGACACCATGAAAACACTAATCGAAGGAGTAGGAGAAACACTGGGGCTCCTTGGCACAGGACAGAACTTCCTTAACAAAGACCCAGAAAGGCTACAAAGCAAAGAAAGGTTAGACAAATGGGACTGCATCAAACTGCAGAGCTTCTGAAGGGCAAAGGACATAGCTCGCAAGATAAACAGAAAGCCCACAGATTGGGAGAAGATCTTTACTGGCCTTTCAATAGACAAAGACCTCATATCTAAAATATATGCAGAACTAAAAAAAATTACCTTCCTCCAAAACAAAACTGCAAAGAACCCATAGCCCCCTCATCAAGTGTGCTAGAGACTTAAAAAGAGACTGCTCTGATGAGGAAATGAGAATGGCCAAGTGACATATGAAAAAGTGCTCTACGTCACTGGCCATAAAAGAAATGCAAATCAAAACAACATCCAGATTCCATCTCATCCCAGTAAGAATGTCCTATATCAAGAAAACTAACAGTAACAACTGTTGGAGGGGGTGTGGCCAAAGGGGAACCTTACTTCATTGTTGGTGGGAATGTAAACTGGTTCAGCCACTCTGGCAAGCAGTATGTAGATTCCTCAGAAGGCTAAGCATAGAGCTCCCCTATGTCCCAGCAGCCCCACTTTTGGGTATCTTTCTTGACTATTTCTAAGCCAGGTTTTCTCTGACCTCTTTACGTTTAGAAATTGGATAGAATAGCTTACAGACCTCCGTAAAAGATACAAATAACAAATGAGATGAAGACTTTTGCAAGATGTGATCCCAAGTACAGGTGTGACAGTAGCTATAGAAGGGGCTTTGGTGCCATAGACTGCAGATGTGTTCCTTAGCCAGGAAGGTCATCAGACTCAATAGTTTAGGGCATTTATAAGTATTTCATTTTTTCACACAGGTGTAATTCACTAAATCAGTGATGACTGAATGCCATCATCCACCCTTCTGTTCTCCCCACAGTTTAGGGGTACAAAGCCTCTGATTGATCATAACATAACAAAGACATTCATTGTTCCTGACATTTCGAGACTTTTAGGAAATCTGTGGCAGGAATGGAAAGACTAACATTAAACAATATTTTTCTGGTGCAAGACTATACAAGAGTATTGGCTATATGTCTGAATAGATGTATTTTAATAAATAATAAATGGATGTATTGAAAAGAAACACACTTCTTAAAGCTAGAATAAAAACTTTCATAAAATACTCATGTTCCAGTTATGTTTTCTAAGTTTGTAAGACAAGTATGTGAGAATGAACATTTACTTTTAGCTTCAGAAATAGGTAGTAAATGGACAGGCACATACTAGGATTTAGGAATATCAGAACCATATGCACACACACACAAGCATTCAAGTATTATCCACAAAGGCAGATTGTCTAACGTACAAAAAAAAAGAAAAACTCAGAATGTCTTTTCTTATTATGCAGGGCGGGGAAATATTAAATAAAAGTAGAACCAGGAGGTAAGGAAAATTAAAATACAAAATTTTTAACTACAGAGCAACCAGTCAGGATTATAACCTCACAGTATGGGGAAAGAGGGAAGAAAAGTAAGAAAAAAAAGCCTAAGGTTCATAATTTGGCAAAGACCAAGGATTCTAAAGCCACTCTCACAGGCTGTCCGGTGACTGGTTCCCAAAGACAGCCCAAAGGACATGAATCCCTGAAGTGCTTTCTGTGCTAATTCCAGCACCTAGGACAGTACCTTTTATAGGGCCCAAACTACTTAAGTGCTTGGACTTTGGTCATATTCTTCCTGCATCTTCAGTGTCTTGATTAGTACCTACCTCACATACAAGGCACAGTGGATATTAGAAAAGGAAAAAAAAAAAACTAGTAGTAAAGAACCAAGGACTTTAAGATTGCATCCCTTGTAATCAGCTGTGTATATTGGACTGGGTCTGAAAAGAGGTCCCTCTGCACTTTCAATTTTGCTGTGGTATTAAGATTATACTTTGAAATACTATCATTTCCCTGTGAATATCATGTAAAATAAATACATTCAATGCTGAAATACTAGATTACCCGGTTACTATATTAAACATAGAAATTCACTTGTCATCTCATCTCGTCTTAGGACAAAGAGGCTCAGGTAATAAGAGTTCCTGATGTTTTTCCTTAGTGCAGTGTCAATAAATTTCTCAAGCCTCTCTGGACAGTGTACAAAGGGAATTTGTATTTTTCCACAAATCACATTTGAAAAATGGCATTGACTATTCCTTGCCAGCAATCCAACCTCATTAAGACAGGGTAAGGAGACAGCTGTTTCAAGCAAGCTACAGAAAGCAATTAAGGAAGAGACAGTAAGAGAAAAAAATCTTTTTAATCTTTAACTTTGGAGTATCCAATATTCTAATATGTTAAGTAGTCCTGTCAACTAATCAACTTTAAAAATCCCACTAGCATGAGCACTTAAAAGAGAGCTTTTCATTAAATACTGTTCCAAGAAACTCAAGGACATCACGTCCCATCTGTCTTCTTTCTAGCATTACATCACTCTCTACTCTGCATTTGTGATCAGATTGTATATTCCTAGTAATCTCTCCAAGTCTTCAAGTTGACCAAGTAATTTACCAAACTTCTCCTTATCTACTGGTGGTGAAACGGATTTCTAGGCTTCTACTACCTTTATTTTCTTCTCACTTAATGCTTTGCCAGTTACATATGAGTAGCAAGTGTATAGTGCTTACTAATATAATATAACCATATTAATTAAAAACTAGAAAGATAACACTAGCTAATATATATTAGTCCTCAAGACTTCCTTATCAAAAATATAGGCAACTATGGGCTAATAATCATAGTGCTCCAACAGTGAAACAGACATAAAAGGAAAATGCCAATACATTGTTGATATGCCAAAAAAATTCAAACTCCATTAGAATATTGTATACCTGATTACTATTCTACATAAAGTTTTTAGGTAATTGAACTCAAAAGCTCATTTTGTACTCCAGCAATGTCTCCTCTAGACAAACCTCAGAATTAACTTCATCTCAAGACTGATTTACATAAACACAGCATCAGACCTAGAAATTTCTCTAGTTTATATGCTACCCAAGAGATTTGGACACACAGTTAGTTTGGATAAAGTCTACTATTGTTTATTGTATTGACAAGGAAGTGGTACATGATTGAAGAATAGGAAACACAGAAATACATTCAATTCTCTAGAAAATAGTTCAAGTAAACCTTAGTGTCTCTGGGTCTAACTAAAGCCAGCTCTGACTGATCTCATGCAAAATTTTTTTGATTTTAGCTTATTTTCCAGATTCATGAATCTAGAGCCTAATTTCTAACCTTTGCTATTCATTAGTTGTTACCTGGGGAGCTGTAAAATGTAAACATGTCTTCCTGGCCTTTCCCCAGACAATCCTGAAGTAACAGATCTGAACATAGCATTTCTAGTTTATTCTAAGGTCACACTAGGATGTAAAACCATCTTAGAGAAAGAGGGTATAGCAGGTAAGGTGTGTGTGTGTGTGTGTGTGTGTGTGTGTGTGTGTGTGTGTGTGTGTGTGTGTTCTGAGTGAATGTGATTGTGTACAATAGTAATGAAGAATAAAAATCTAGGCAAAGCCCTTCTACCCAGGAATCATACCCATGGGCACTCATGAATGAAGGGAGTTTCAGATAATGTGTGTGAAAGTGCTTGGTGAAAGGGAAAAAACTCTGTAATTAATTTAATTTAACAAAATTTTCCATCCTTATTGGTATCACATGGACCTGAAATAAATTAAAGTTATTAAGACATCACATAGTGTTCGTTCTCTATGATAATTTCTGGTCATTTTATTTTCATTTTTCTTCTGGGAAGCAGAGGTCTACAACCAGTTCCTAATTACTTTTAATCCCATTTGGTAGAAATTTTACTTATAAGTGTGGTTCGATGTTCTTGCCTCATTAATTCCTGTCTGGTGAATATCACTGAATCTTCCTTGAATAAATGAGTAAGTTTGTGATCCCTCCAGGACATCAATTAACGGTGTGTAGGAAATTCAAATTGGTATGTTTTGACCCCAGGACATACCCAGGAAGTGGCGTTTTGAGAGAAATTGCTAACATCAGCTTGCTTTCCTGTAATCGGCTTTTTCTCCTTAAAGGAGAATTCTGGGAGTGCAGCAGCTCAGTCCCTAATTGAGTTCAGTTGTTCCAGTTCACCACCATTTTCTTGCCCATGAGTGGTGGAGGTGACTTTCAGTGCTCTTCTTCGAGGAACTCTTAGTCTTAAGTGACCTGTCTCTTGGGGGAAATAGAAGTGACAGGTGAGAAGTGACTTTGCTATAGACTTCTTCCCCTGAGTTAAAAGCACCAAGTCTTTCCACAATGAACTAAGGGGGCTTCCAAGAGATTGTTCAGATGTCTACTACCGTCAAGTGGTTGAACTTGGAAATTTATTTTCCCCAGGACATTCTTGAGATGGCCAATATCTATTAAAAAGCCTGTGAGAGACCAGCAGTTAACACTTCCTATCTGTATCATGTCTTGATTCATGACACAGAGACTATCAGAGAGGATTTGATTCTAAGTCACAAAATGTTACACTCTAGGAGATAATTAAAACATGTTTCTGCAACTGAAATGTCAGTTTTGCCCCTTCTTTATTCAATCCTAGGACACTCATGTCATGACTTCAAGGCCTTTTGATCTTATCCTTATCAATCCCATACTCGGACTTGTGCTTTCATCACCCTAAATCTGCTCACCCGAGATGGAGACTTAATTTTTATGAATGATAATAAATAACTATTTGATTCTCTCATGAATGTTGTAAAATTGTTGTATGTATTTTGCAGATTGGTATGTTTTGTTCTAGAAAGCATAAGTAATTTATACAGGTAGGAAGCATAAAATGAAAATCTGGGAGTTTTCTTTTTTTAATTCAAGTTTTAATATACAATGCATTCTACTTCCCCTGCACTGTTTCTTTAAACATTAGAGATGATATTCCAAGTTACTTGACAAAGCAATTTTAAAAGTGTCAGACAGTCAGTGAGTGTCAAGTGAGTAAATGTACTTGTTTATGATTGTAATAAAATATTAAACTAATATATCTCTATTAATACCACAAACACACGTATGTGCATATGTGCGTATAATTTTACATTTTAATTTTGTGGAAATGTACTTAGGTAAGTTTCAATTAAAATCATATATAATTCTTTAGATTCACACAAAAATTGTTATGTGTTGGTTAACTAATTTATTTTGATTGTTTACATGAAATATAATCTGCTTTTCCTCCCTGGATTCTGTTGCTGAAGTTAACCTTTTAATTTCATTTGGTAAAGATTAAATAGAAGGGAATATCAATGTCATGGCAAATATAGTTTATCACAACCATTTTTTCTCTTTCTTGACTATGCTAAGAGGCAGGAGAAAGAAACCTTTAACATAAACCATCCTAGGTCTTTAAATTTGTATGTAAAACTGGCACTAGTTCATCCCTGCTTTTACTGAGAAAAAAAAAAATCAAAGTCACCCACAAGGGTTTTTCTCCCCCTCTTTCTTTAATAATGGATACTTTCAGAGACCTCCTGAGGTCCCATTCCCCCTGTCATGTTTAAAGGGTTTATTGTTTCCAGAAAAGCTTCTGCTGCTTCCTCTGGAGACTGAGCTGATCCAAGGTAATATTAATTCTGTGCCTCTCTCTTGTTGGAACTCAACTTCAAATAGAATCTATGAGATGAAAGCTGAAAGAGAGGTTATGTGAGCTGTCATCCGCCATTGTGTCTGAGGCGTCAACTGTGCTCAGAACAAATTAGGTGTCAGTCTGGTAAATCACAGTCAAGAAGGCAAATCAGTTTATAGAAGACTTATTTGGTCTCCTGGAAGGCTCCACCATTCAGAGAAGAGTTAATCTTTCTAGTCTTTTCTTTTTTTGTAATAATTTCTTTTTTTTCTTAAATGTGAGATTTAGCTGATCATTTTTATTGTCTATCCAGTCCTTTTCCATCTCCCTCCTTGTTTCCCCTACAGAGATGAAGAGCAATTTCTATAAGAATCCCAGTTGCCTTCACATGACCGTTCACATGGAATGTCTCATTATTTTAGTGTAATTTCCTAAGTAATGAAAACCCTGTAAAGAGAAGGAGTTGGGGTGATGGAGAAAGAGGGGGAGACATGATGTAACTGAGCTGCTAGCTTTACATATAGCAGCATGTCCACAGCATGAGAAGAGCGTGTGCAGAGAGAAGTAGGCCAGTAGCTCTCACACAGGGACTGAATTTTGTTCGTCAAATCCTACTTGATACTGTAATTCCTTCAGTGAGAAGTCTAGATGGCAGAAAATAAGCAACTATTTTTTGACCTTGTAGAATTTTCTGCCTGAAGGAAGAAAAGTGAAGACAATAAAAGAAATTATATTTGTCATACCAGTATACAATCATATTATTTTGTTTTAATGTGAAATGAAAACTTCATTTACATAGAATGGGAAACAACATAGTATTGGATGAGAATTAGAACAATGTTTTAGTATTGACTGCAATAATTACAGGATCTACATATATGTACTTTAATACTCAAGTTCATCCTCTTATCATGTACAAATGGCAATTATTTGTTTTGCTAATCTTGCAACACGATGGATCAAAGAAAAATATATAATAATTAAATAAAACCTGAATAAATCAAAGGTAATGTTCTTACAAAGGCTCCAGTGCTGTCATATTGGTACCCCCCTTTCTCAAAAATATGGAGGGGCTTATTTTCAAAGCAGATTTGTCTTGGCTGAGGTCTCATTTGATTTGAATTAGTTTCCAGGATGAGCTCCCACTGGCCTTAGGTACATTTGATGCAATCAGTGACCCCCATTTAAACATAATCTGATTCCCTAGTGTCTATGTTCACCACAGTTCCACAAGAAAAAATACTGGCTTCCTGAATCCCTCCTCATTGCTGCACTTTTCTCTGAGATTTTATACCCTTTCCTAATAACCTACTTATTTGATTCACTTAGTCATTGCAGTATTGTCTGCCTTTTTCTCTGATGCTGGATTTCCAGCTCTTGCTACTCCAGGCTCTAAGATCCAAATTATATCATCAATTTCTTTTTGTTTATTTTCTTCTATATAAGAGGAACATATGGAAACTGAAAGTTATATTAAATGTGCTTAATAATCAATTATCTTTTCTGAAACTACCCAATGATCGTTTTCCATTGGTCTTTGGATCTTCAATTCCAAACTGTGTCATTGCATAGTATTTTGATCAAATAAACCCTGTATGTGTTTCTCTTGTTCACCAGTACATTTTTACAAGTATGTCTGCCGTGACACATATACAATCAGCGGGAAAAGAAGTTTTTCTTCTTTTTCCTCCAATAATCTCTGCGTAATAGTTTCCCACCCCAGTTTTCTTATTACTTGTGTAATAGTTCTCTTAGTTCTCTGTCATTTCTGACTGTTCTTTTTCAGCTACATTGATTGCTCCTCATCTGGAACTTCTTAACCATTTTCCAGCTAATCAAATATAACTTCAAGTCCCTATGCTTCATTTGGTCATTGAATTGTCAGCCTTCCTCTTTCTTCTGGTAAGCACACAAATATTTCCAGTTTCACTACCAATGACCTCTGTATCTACCTGACACAATTTATATGTGTGAATTATTATTTTCTTTTACCAAATCTCTTCCCTTTTCTCTATTTTTGCACAATATTTCATTCAACTACCCCCAATAACATGTCTGCGGTTTTCTGCATCACAAACTTTACTAGCTACAACCACTCCTGTAGATGCTACATCATTTCACTTTTGTTATGAGCAGATTCCTTCCTTGACATTTTTGTTTAAAATGGTCAATCTGACTCCAAACATTTCCTACATTTTATTTCACTTCTTCCCTAACAACACAACTGCATCCAACAGATACTCCAGTATATACTTTTCTCACAGATCCTCAAGAATGTCCTAATTCTGTTTGGTTTTATTTCTTATGAAGATTTATATGCTAAAATGCTTTCTTCTCCAAATCACATGTTTACTTTTCAAATTCTTCTGGCTCCTACTCCCTCCTGAGCTCCCTCCACCTCCAATTTGCTTCAAATCTACTTAGCAACCTGCAAAAACAGTCATAACTTGATGCTCTCTTAGCATTAGACTCTGGCAATATATAGCCATTAAAGTGATCCCTATCTTTTATTTTGCTTCTGAGTGGTTAAAGACTCTGGATGTTGAAAAACTTTCCAGACTTCTCTGATGGGAGAAATTTACTTCCCTTAGTTTTGCATTTTCTTGTTTTTAATTCTTTTTTCCATTCTAACACTTACCTCTTACCATCTTAGTACAAAAGGGCTTTTTTTTTGTTTCTGTTTTAATTCTATAGTATTGTGGAACTCAAGTGTGCTTGAAATGTGATAATTGAGCCCACTAAGATCTGAAGAAAGACAAACCCTACAGAGACAGTGGAACCACGTGAGACTCTGTGGGTAGGCTGGAGCCACTTGAATTTATTTATACCCATTAAAAAATCTTCTTGTATTATGATAGCTGGCTTTTAGAAGATCAAAGGAGCCAGTGCGGAAATGTTTTTCTGACTGTGCGGCACACAAACATCATTTAAATGTTCTCTCAACATGTGCATACATCCAAAACCTTGGAGCATCAAGCAGCCATGGAGCTGGCACTGTGCCCGCATTGTTAGTCTTGCTCTATTATGATGGAAATAAAGGCAAGACAGAGGCAGAAAGCAAAGGGAAAAGACAGCTGAACATGGATCCAGGTGGTAAGAAGGCCATAGAAACACGCCCAAAATTTGAGCATCAGTTTCTGTCTTACACCATCAAATCAGTATGAAAGATTGATTGGCAATTCCTCACTGGAAATGATTTGTCAAAAAAATGAGTATGCTTTTTTTTTTTTAAACAATGGAGCCTTTCATCACAAAAGATCATGTATTGGAACTAACCCTTATGTTTGTAAGGTGGAAATAGACTAGCTATAAATCCTATATCTGGATACGTTCAATTAAGAGTTTAAAACTGCAAATATTTGCAGCAAGCAGAAAAATTTCTGTTTAATCTTCTCCTGAGATCATGTTCCTTTTAACATATTGTAAGTGCAGACAGTGGGACATTTCTCATCACAGTCAGTTTTCAAGTAGTTTTTAGTTTTATTCTTTTGAAGCTTACATGACTTTGTAACATCATAAGCACTCTGTAACATCATAAAACATTCAATTTGAAAAATTCCTTAGAAATATTACTCCAATGTCCACATTTACCAGGATCCAAAGAGATCTTACTTTTATAAAAATCCCATAAACAGTACTATAGGATGCTATACAAGTTGTTTTTCACTCAACATTTCTGTATGAATTTATTCATGGAATTCTTTACAATGGAGTTATAAAGAAAAGTATATCATGGCTCCTAGAGGTAAGAAGAGGTCATCAGAGGGCATTTGAGGTGTCCAGTCTGGGACACCATCAGGAACGGGTGAGTGAACAGGGTAATGGGATGATGTAGACATGAAGAACTGCCTATTTCAAAATGTTTCATTTTACCCATTAAGTAGTGGGGCTACTTTTCTATTTCCATTTCCCTCTGTTGTTTAAGAGATGCCTTATATACACATATTTGCAAGAATGAAGATCATTCCTGGTACTAGAGATTTCATTCTGAGTCATAGTTACCCAATATTTTTTTTTGATTTACTATAACTACAACAGACTTTGGATACTAACTTTGATTACTATTCCCAAAGTGTCACCCTTTTCCTCTCCCTCTTCCATTGCCATCCCATTGTCATTCACAAGTTGTATAGCTCACTTTCAACATAGTGTCTAGTGAGTCCCACATCTGCATATTTTACCTTTTGTCCCACCCTTTCTGTGTCCCCTACTCTCCTCGAAACAGATAAAATTTCAAACAATACAAAAAGAAAACAAAAATAACATTACATGGAACAAAAACCCTTTTGCTTTCATTTCTTGGAGTTCATTTTGATAAAAATTATTTTATATGATCATATGCACATAACTATTGAGCCTTTGTGATCCTCTCCTATGAGTATCCTTCTTTGGTCTCACTGTGTGAATGTCTACAGACCTTTCTTTACCCAGCTTAAGCTTTCTTATTACAGTAACAAAAACATGGAACTATACAAACCTAGAGTAAAAATATTCTGTAGGCATCTGCTTAGTAATTCCATTTTCTGAACATCCAAATTTCTCTCCTGCCAAATTGACATGAAAGATTCGGTTAACATTAACTAGTAACTCTATAGGAACCCCTAAAATACATTATTAAAATTCAGTTTTGGGATAGTAGTCAAAGTTATTAACCAAAGTCTGTTGTATAGTTATATGAAATAGAAAAAAAATACTTATCTGTAAGAAAACATTTCTTTTTCTTTTTTTTTTAATGGCTGCTTGTTTTTAATCTTTGAGCATCACTTCTAAAGAAAATACCCAATAGAAGTGAAACAACAAAATCATTAGTGAAAGAATGATACTTTTCCTTTATCCTTCTAAAGTCTTCAGTAAAGAGAGGATCTTAAATAAAACAGAGTTGACATCCCCAGACCTTTTAAGTAAGACAAATATCATTCCTAGAATATTTTACTGGTGTTTATTATTTTGCATATTCCATGTTCCTGCTGAGTCACATTTTTCATAGCTTTAAAAAATTTCATTTAAATTTTGTATGTGTTAAAGTGCCGAGAAATATGTACTACATTAATAAAATGTACTCTGAGGACAGGTCAGAGTTTTCAAAAAATATTATTACTTGCCTTAAACATATTTATCATCATACTTCTTTGAGGACAATACATTGGTTTCTTGTATGAAATTGGAGTTTTAGAGTAAGCATTTGTTTAATATTTTCAGTCAAATTCCCTATAACAAAGCAAAGAACTCAAGCAACTATATGGAATATAATATTGTCTCTGTGTTTGTGCATACCTATGTGTGTGTATGTATGTGCATGTGCGCACATACATAGAGGTGGGAAAGCTTGTTATATGTTTGAGAAATCCATTTGCAGTCATTACCACCTTGTCAAGATGTCAGTAATTGTGATTATGGAGGTAGTTGCCCTGCCATAACCATGTAATCTTTCCTACTGTGCTGCCATTCATGAGAAGAGACAGGTGAGGCAGAACCAGGATGGTAGCTCTCGCCTGACTGGGGCCTCCTCCTCTTGAAGAGGTCATCAACTGAACCAACTGTACCAGTTGAAAAGCTCAGGTCAAGTTTATTTGCAGGTGTGGGAAGTCTTCATGAGACCAGACGTCCTGACACACTTCAGCCATCCTCCTTCCTTGTGATGCTCAGAGCCCAGCTCACTCAGGATTATAGGAATAGAATTAGACTAGTAATTTCTCCAGAACTTCACGTCTTACTCCATGTTACCTGCTCTCACCTCCTCTTCCCATCACAGAAAGGGACAGAGTTAATAATATTGAGCAAAATTGTTTTACTAAAAGGCAAGAGTGGAAAGATGTATATCTCTTAATTCAGAAAACAGTATCTCTCTGTGTTGGAGATACAAATAGTTGGCATGGAAAGAATATCACATTGTGTACTGTTAGACTGGAAGGCCAGGGTAGATTTCAAGCATTAACTAACTCAGTGTATTACTGGGAAAACTGTGTAATACCTATTATCCCTGTTAAAAGTAATATTTTAGACAAAAATTTACCCCTATAATCTCAAAAGAATCCATTAATCTTTAAAAATACAAAGCCAATGAGAAGCCTCTGTTTTATGCCAGTTTCATGTTCCAACACAGAAATTTGAAAGCCAAGTGCTAAAAGGCATGCATTCCATTGAAACGTATTTCAATATATTAGGACATATTAATATAATAATAATGTATATTCAGGAAACACTATTCATTACTGACCATTTGCAATGTTTGATGTTTCTCTTTTTATAAAGAGACTAATATGTAGGTAACAACTCAAATGTAATAAAAACTTTTCTATAATAACGTATCTACACCACATAGTTTTATCTCTGGATGCAGAAAAAGTGTTCGATAAAATCCAGCACCCATTTATGCTTAAAGCCCAGGAAAAACTGGGATTCCAGGGAACATTCCTGAATATAATCAAGGCAGTTTATGACAAACCAACAGCAAGCATAACTCTAAATGGTGAAAAACTAAAGCCATTCCCTTTAAAATCAGGAACAAGGCAGGGATGTCCACTCTCTCCCCTGCTCTTCAACATAGTACTAGAATTCCTAGCCAGAGCAATTAGGCAAGAAGAAAATATAAAGGGGATCCAAATAGGAAAAGATGAAGTTAAACTTTCTCTCTTCACAGATGACATGATCCAATACCTAAAGAATCCCCTAGACTCTACCCCCAAGCCACTAGAGCTGATCCTAAACTTTGGCAAAGTTGCAGGATATAAAATAAACCTTCAAAAATCAATGGCCTTTCTCTATGCTAACGACCCGAAGACCGAGGCTGATATCAGGAAAGAAGCAACTCCTTTTGCAATAGCCCCCCAAAACATAAAATACCTAGGAATAACCTTAGCCAAAGTAGTGAAAGACCTCTTTGATGAGAACTTTAAAAGCTTGAAACACGAAATTAAATCAGAACTACGGAAATGGAAAAACCTCCCATGCTCCTGGATTGGGAGGATTATTATAATCAAAATGGCACTATTGCCTAAGGCTATCTACAAATTCAATGCAATACCCATTAATATCCCAACACCATTTTTTTAAGGAAATAGAGGAAGCAATCCAGAAATTCATATGGAACAATAAAAGACCTAGAATAGCAAAAACAGTCCTAAGCAGAAAGAACAGTGCTGGAGGAATTACAATACCCAACTTCAAGCTGTATTATAAGGCTATAGTAATAAAAACAGCATGGTATTGGCATTGGAACAGGCCTGAAGACCAATGAAACAGAATTGAAGACCCAGAAATGAACCCACAGATCTATGCCTACTTAATCTTTGATAAAGGAGCTAAAACAATAGTATGGAAGAAAGATAGCTTCTTTAACAAATGGTGCTTGCAAAACTGGCTCAACACATGCAACAAACTAAAACTAGATCCTTATATATCACTCTGCACCAAAATCAATTCCAAATGAATTAAAGACCTTGAAATCAAAACAGACACCCTGAAAACATTAAAGGAAGGTGTAGGAGAAACACTTGGGCTCCTTGGCACAGGACGGAACTTCCTTAACAAAGACCCAGAAAGGCTACAAATCAAAGAAAGGTTGGACAAATGGGACTGCATCAAACTGCAGAGCTTTTGCATGGCAAAGGACATAGCTCGCAAGATAAACAGAAAGCCCATAGATTGGGAGAAGATCTTTACTGGCCATTCAATGGACAAAGGCCTCATATGTAAAATATATGCAGAACTAAAAAAATTTCCCTCTTCCAAAACAAAACCGCAAAGAACCAATAGCCCCCTCATCAAGTGGGCTAAAGACTTACAAAGAGACTTCTCTTATGAAGAAATGAGAATGGCCAGGAGACATATGAAGAAATGCTCTACATCACTGGCCATAAAAGAAATGCAAATCAAAACAACATTGAGATTCCATCTCACCCCAGTAAGAATGTCATGTATCAAGAAAACTAACAATAACAATTGTTGGAGTGGATGTGGCCAAAAGGGAACCCTACTTCATTGTTGGTGGGAATGTAAACTGGTTCAGCCACTCTGGCAAGCAGTATGGAGATTCATCAGAAGGCTAAATATAGAACTCCCCTATGACCCAACAGCCCCACTTTTGGGTATCTATCCAAAAGACCACAAACCAAATCACAGTAATGCCACCAGCACCACAATGTTCATCGCAGCACAATTTGTCATAGCGAGAATCTGGAACCAACCCAGATGCCCCTCAGTAGGCAAATAGATCAGGAAAATGTGGTACATATACACAATGGAATTTTATGCCTCTATCAGAAATAATGACATTGCCCCATTTGTAAGGAAATGGAAGGACTTGGAAAAAATTATACTAAGTGAAGTGAGCCAGACCCAAAGAAACATGGACACTATGGTCTCCCTTATTGGGAATAATTAGCACAGGTTTAGGCAAGTCATAGAAGAGCATCACAAGGCCCAATAGCTATACCCTTATGAACACCTAAGATGATGCTAAGTGAAATGAACTCCATGTTATGGAGACAATTGTTATATCACAGTTGTGACTACTTTCAACGTCCCATGTGTATCTGTAGCTTATATTATTGATGATGTTCTTGTATCACCTTCCTGTGGTTGTACCTACACTATCTCTGTAATCTTACCTGAGTATATTGGAAACTGTGTATACTGATATTGGAACTAGGAAATTGAAAGGGAATACCAAAATTGAGAGACACAGGGTAAAAAAAGACAAACAACTACAAAAGCAATACTTGCAAAACTGTTTGGTGTAAGTGAACTGAACACCTCGGGGAGGGGGGAAAGGGTAAGGGGGAGGAGGGAGGGGGGTAAGAGGGACAAGGTTCCAAACAGTACAAGAAATGTATCCAATGCCTAACGTATTAAACTGCAACCTCTCTGTACATCAGTTTGATAATATAAATTTGAAAAAAAAATAATGTATCTACAATGTAGGTGAAGTTCCCTCCGCCTGACAATTTCTAACTCTAAAGACTTTTTCCCTTTAACACAGAATCTTATTATGTAGTCCTGACTGGTCTCCAAATTGTTAACCTCCTGCTTCAGCCTCCAAAGTACTGGGATTATAAGAACGAACAATCAATTCAATTTTTAAACCTATAGATGATAACTGACCCGAATTGCAAACTGTTGTGCTCAGCAATCTAGGTCTATATTTGCTAAGATGCTGCTCCTTGATCAAACCCGGAGAGGATTGATCTGTTTCTAAAGGTTTGGGCTTACTGGTGTTCTTTCTGCCCTGAGCATTCATTTGCCTTTTTGGTGGCACTACATACACCTATTAATTATTCATCTCCATTTCAGACAAAGTCATTAGTTTTATGGCCCTCATGGCCTTTCTTTACTGTCCTACTATTTTCCTTCAGGTTGGCATGCCCATCAGATCCTTGAACAGTAAGTCTTCATCATCTCTTTTGTGGACACATCCGAACACAAGCTGACATCTGTGTAAGTCTTACACCTAAGAATGAATGAGAAAATAAGACACAAAATAGCATCTGAATGTGGCAAAGATTATACTTGAGTTCATTCTGGAGCTCTAACAATTATTTTTCTATGATCTATTCTAATCATTTATCCTCTTAGTCTCAGTTTGCCTATTCAATTTTTTATATATAGAGAGCTTTGAAGATCACCAAATTATACACTGTATATAAATCTATTATATTTATGCATATTCTCTTCATTACAGTTTTTTCTTCTTTATAACTTTACTGAGTTACAACTTACAAAACATATATGTTTAAATTTTATGATGTGATGTCTTGGTACAAATATACCTTGTGTAATAATTTCCAAATTAACCTGATTAGCCTTGTCATGACTTAATAGCATTGTACTTATTCTAGGTGTTATACTTAAAATCTGCCATTCTAGTAATGCCAGGTATGTAACATAGTATTATCACTCTGTTGTATTTTAGATATCTAGTCATTTCTTGCCTAAAAGACTAAAGTTTAGTTGTCAATTGGATGATTTTTAAAATTCAGTTCTCACAGGAGAATTATTAGGTTAAGTTCTTACTTTGTCATTCCAAGCTAACAAATGTGGTAAGTAAGCACAAATGGTACTATTTTGATCTGAGGATACAAAGCATACCAATGAATAGGTTTCAAACTCAGAACTATCAGAATGAAAACCCTAACCCCCTGAAATATACCTCTGATGGATACCCATTTCAGATGAGATACTTAAGTGACCAGGAAATCTTTTGCAATTTTTGATATAGCTATGCTTCTTCAATATATTAATAGAAGCCCATACTACAATATTAGATGAGTTGAGTGACAACACATAGTCCATAATTCTTTCATGAATATTTCTTTGACCATTAATACATAGTACTGAACCTTTTCCACTTTGCATTTTTCTTTAATTAAATACTGTTTGTTTGTTTGTTTGTTTTCCTGTTGGTCATGGGGCTTGAACTTGGGGCCTGGGCACTGTCCCTGAGCTTTTTCGCTCAAGGGTAGCACTATACCACTTTGAGCCAAAATGTCACTTCTGGTTTTGTAATGGCTAATTGGAGATAAGAGTCTCACAGACTTTCCTCCCTGGGCTGGCGATCCTCAAATCTCAACTTTCTGAGTAGCTAGGATTAGCCACCGGTTAAATCTTTTAAAATGCGGACTATACTGTATGTATGTATCTGGATGCATAAAACGTTTTGAATAGTTCCCAGTATATATATTAAAATCATAGTGTAATTCATTTAACTTTTTGACTTAATTTATATACTGGGAATCTACAAATTATCTTCCTATGGATATTAAATTATATGATGTTCTTCTGTTACCCTACTTTTCCTAGTTTCTCATTAGGGGGAGACTATCCATTGAATATGTGGTAGTTGTGCCATTTTTGGTATTCCTTAATTTCTCTTCTGTTTGGATTGTATTCAATCTTATGACCAAGTTCAAATGCTCTCAGTTGAGGATGCAGAGACTTGCAAGTGATCAGAATGTGATTAGAATTGAAGGCTTTCAAAGAGTCTTGTTTAAATTCTGTTTTATTCCTTCATTCAGCATCAATTTCTTTAACAGCTGTGGGTATAATTGAGAGTTTTGGGGCAGTGAGAATTGATTTCAATAAATGTTTTATTCTTTTGCTAGTAATTCTCCTAAGTGGGATTCAGTGAATTACTTTTGTTATGCAGCTATTACCAGGTCGAACACCAACATGGCTGGGGATTCAGCCAAAGAATTTTCAACTACAGAAAAGAGATATAGCCCTTTTGAGAGAGAGAAAGAGTTCTCTTTTTCAGTGCTGGGGCTAACTGCAGAATGACATTTGCATTATATAAGGCTGGGAATCTGAGCCTGGGACTACATAAATTAAAGGTCTTGAAAAATACTTGAGAGGAAGCAATTTTGTTCCTTTTTTTCCTATTACAGTGTCAAGTTCACAATCACATATGATACTTAGCAACAACCTGTACAATGGTAATATGTTTTGCCAATTTTCTTTGAACCAAAATTATCAAGTGAGCCAGATCCAAAGAAACACGGACTCACTCTATGGCTTCCCTTATAAGGAAAAATTAATACAGGTTTAGGTTAGTCATGGCAAATCACAAAAGCCCAATAACTATGCCTGTATAAACACATAAGATGATGCTAAGCGAAATGAACTCCATGTTATGGAAATGAATATCATTGTTGTAATTATTTTCAACATGCCACGTGAAATGTTACCCTTTTCTTTGTATTCCCTTTCCATGATTTTACCCCTGCTATCACTGTATCTGATCTTAGTACCCTGCATACTGTACATAGGCTTATTAGAACAAAGGAAGGGAAAGGGAATACCAAAATCGAGAGACAAAGGATAAAAAGACAAAGCATTCCAAAAGCAATGCTTAACAAAATCATTTGGTGTAAACCAACTGCACAACTCATGGAGTGGGGGAGGGAAAGAGGGAGGACGCGGGAAAAATGAGGGAAGAGGTAACAAGTTGGGTAAGAAATGTACTCATTGCCTTACATACGAAACTGTCTGTACTTCACTTTGGCAATAAATAAGAAAAAAAAATCCTGCCTGCTTGTTGGATAAGGATTTCTATAGGAGATGGCATTGGCGCTTGGCTTTCCAAAATAAACAACAACCATTCATGTAAAGAAAGAAAAAAAAAGTTAAAATCTTGCAGAGAACAAGAAAACTTAAGGAAATTATAGGTTAAAAATGATTACCCAAGAGAACACTAATAGAGCTTGAAAACGGAGTATATATAAATTTCTGCGAAACAGGAAATTTCCAGATTTTTTAAATTAAAAAACTAAAATAATTAAGGATATAAAAATGTTTAAATATCCTAGCAATAAAACGTGGCAAAAATAAATTAGACTCACTTGTAATTATTTAAACTGGAAAATATTATCGGAATATATTAAAAGTTATATGTGGAAAAACGGAAGGGGCAACTGTGATCAGGAACTGTTGGACACTTGGATATATTAAATTGCAGCCCCATTTACACAAACTTCTGCAGCTCAGAAGAAGTAAAATTAAGTAAAGAGAGTTGCCAAATCAAAAAAATATTTATAAGCTCAGGTAAAGTTTTAGAAAACACTTTTAATAGGTTGTTGTTAATTTTAATAAACATCCTTTCATTATGTAAAATAAACTGGTATTTGATTAAAACTCCTAAAATCCTAGAATGTAAGGCATGGGGTGGCACATGGCTCTAAATTATTTGAAAGGCAAAGATGTGGTTTGAGGGATAGTTATCTCATAAGAACAAGAAGTGATTGTTTTGAACAATGATAATAATATTTATATCTCATAGGCTTAACAATAAAATTAGGAGAGGCAAATACCCCAAAGTCAGATATTCCATGAGGTAAGATAAAAATATTAAAGCAATTTAAAATAAGTTAAGGCACATTTTATTATCTGGAGTAACCACAAGGAGAAACTGGAGAACAAAGGTGCTATAATATTTAAGTTATAACTTAACTGGGATTAAGAAAAATCACTGAGATACTAACAGGCAAACAATGAATAGGCTTACTGGCAACATTAAATCCGTTGACTTACTTCAGACATATTAATAATTATACTTTTGTTAAATTTATGGCATATTTTCAAGTGGACATGAGCATAAATTCTACATATCTATAGCTTAAAATTATAAAATATGAGAGAAAGCATCTGATAAGAAAAAGTTCACTATATTAAATACTACAAATATTAACCTAAGGAAAGTTAAAGAATTTAGTCAATATATTCCCACATATATGGGATCAGAAGAATACTATTATGATACGTAAGTATTCAATAAAGATAAATATTAATTCAGAGGTAAGACACAAATTAGCATCAGTTAGATGTGGTTCATTTAAGAATGCAAGCAAAGAAAAGGCTAGATGTTAGGTATGCACTTTCAAACTAATTGCCAAATTAATACAAAATATAAAAAAAGTTTCACCTGTAGGACTACCTACAGAAAAAATATAAATTAATGCTAATTTACTGTACCAATTTGGAAAACTAATCTAAGAATGAAGATGCCTTAATTTTAAAATATGGTACCAAGAATAATCTACAGAAATATTTTAAGTTTACTGGGGACATACAGAAAACATTCGATTGGAGAGCAAACATTCAAATTGTAGATTACTAAGGACATTGGCATTATCCCATTGACTGAAAACTGGATGTCATGGCCAGTTCAATAGGGTAAAAAAAAAAAAAAAAGAATCAAAGCATAAGGTTATGGTAGCCATGAATATATTGTTTTGTAAATCCAGAAACAAGAAGTATACAGAAAGAAAACATAAAAATAAAAATCTACCACCTGAAGCGGGGTACATGTGGCTCCTGTTTGTAATCCTCATTTTTCAGAATGTTGAAATAAAAGGATCTCAGTTTAAAGTCAATCTGAGGAGACAGATCCTGAAGACTCTCATCTCCAATTAACCAGCAAAAGAAATGGAGCTGTGACTTCAATTGTAGAGCACCAGCTGAAACCTGAAGAGTTGAGTGAGAGACTAAGGCCCTGAGTCCAAGCCCCAGTATTGGCACACACACACACACACACACACACACACACACACACACACACACACACCCTCAAACCAAAAAAAGAAACCTACAATCTCATGGAATTAGCATATTCATTTAACAAAACAGTTGAATATAAGCACAATATTAAAAATGAACAATATTTCATCATTACATATCAGAAACAAAGGAGGAAAAATTTAATAGGTCATTTAGAATAACACTGTATATGTGTAAAGGAAATATACAATACTATTATACTGAAAAATAGAAAAGAAGAAAGATGGTTGAATTTGATATTTTTGCATTAGAAGACTTGAAATAAAAGAGTCAGTTACATCAAATTTAAAGTATATAGTCAGAGTAATTATAAATTTATTCCAAAAATGGAAGAAAGTTTGAGAAACATGTAATAAATTTGTATCAGATTCTCCTGTTGGATTGGTAGGTCTTTGAGTGAGAGACAAGTTTCTGGTAAGATCTGGAAAAAAGTGAAGAGAGGAATGAATAGATTCTGCAGCCAACAATACATTAATTCCAGTCACAGATGCTAATTACAAACCTAAGGAATCACAGAACAGTTTCTGAATAAGAAGCACCCCAGTATTACAACTCTTCCTATAATGAATGCAAATACTTAAGTGAAAAAGAAGACCCACATGTTTGCTTTATTTTAAAATTTCATTTATATATTTATTTATTTGTAGTCTTGGTAAGTGAACTTGGGGTCTTGTTCATGCTAAGCAAGCATTCTATCACTGAGCTACATCTCCAGCTAAAAAAAACACGTTTATAAAAATCGAAGATTTAATCTAATGCAGTACTAATACAGTCCTACATGATAAAAGAAAGAAAGGAAGGATAAAGAGAGAGAGGGGAGGAAAGAAAGAAGGCAGGGAGGGAGGGAAGGAGGGAAAGGAAGAAAAGAATGAAACAAAGAAAGAATAAAGAAAGGAAGAAAAAGGAAGGGAGGAAGGAATAAAGAAAGGGGAATTTTCTTTTATTTTTCAGTCAGTGCTTAATTGGTCTATAATTATCTTTATTACAAATAATTCTTTCTATCTTCAGATAGTAAATAGGCTAGTTTACTACTTCATTGCATCATTGAGAAATAAGTAAACTGTGTAGGCAATGTATTCTAAAGAAAACAATAAGCTTTAGGTGAGTTCTTGTTTCTTTTTCATAGATTAACATGAGGATTTGTTATATTATTTCATTGTTCCAGTTATGAGACAGAGCCAATATATGTCAAAATACTGAGATTTCTTTCCTTTTTCCTCAAAGGTTTCCTTCAAACATTCACATTAAGTATGACCCTTGAAATCTAATAGAACAAATAGAAATGGAAAGAATGCTGGGGTGGGGAAAACTGAATTAAGTTTGTGAATATTTGAGGTTGAATTATTGACTTTTGAATGTATTACATCATGTATTATTTTCTTTTTTTTCCTAGTGATACTAGGGTTTGAACTCAGAGTCCCCCACTTGCTCAGCTTGCTGGCTTCCTGGTGCCCTACCACTTGAATCAGGTTCCCTGTCTGTCTATTTTGCTGGTGATTTTAGAGATGGAGCCTTGCATACTACTTTTCTTTCAGAGACCAATTTTTGCAGAGATCCTAGTTTTCTGAAGTTTAGAAATGAATATTATACTTAAAATAGGAGAAGACTAGGAATAGAGACTGTTTCCAACTGTGGTACATGTTACAGTTTCATGAGGGGAGGATTCCAGTTTTCTTCCCATGTCTAACCCCATTCTATAGGATAAATACTCACCTTATTAGATAATAAAACTTAAAAGTCCATTAGCTTCTACACGGTTGGATGTTACTCAAACTACCAGATCCATATATCTTCAGAGGCATATTGTTATTTCTAATAAAAGCTGTTTTCTTTTGCCTTTTTGTTTTCCTTTCTCCCTTGCTGTGGGAATGGTGTAATTTTAGACACTGTACACAAAGTACAGAGGGAACATCTGAAGCACCACATCCACCAGTAACAAACCCAGTCTTGTGTTAGAATGTTAACCTTTTTTTTTTTTTTAAGCTAGCAATGATATGTAGTACAATGTAATCTTGTTATGTTGGTTGGTGGCAACAGAGCTCCCAGTCAATCATGAGACTACAAGTCAACAACCAACAACACACAATGTTTTGTGTTGCTAGACTGTGAAGTTCAGTAGGGTAGGAATATTAAAAGCATGCTGCCCTTTCAGTTGAAGATGAGTTGATATATAGGATGTTATTCCATCCCAGGTCCAGGTACATAGGAAAAGACAGAGCCTTTATCATGGTGTCAACAGATGAGAAAAAGTAATTTGTTAACATTTTACATGTATTAATGACTATACCTTTAATGACACTGTCAAGTATCTTGAAATCAAAGTTATAATGAATATTAGAGTTAATTTGACAGTATTAAAAGGCTTTCTATATGAATGAGAAAGAGCCTAGGGAATAAATCAAGCCTACCTTGCAAGCCCATAGCTGTGAGTTCAAATTCATGTCCTGTCTAAAAGGAAGACTGAGAAAGATATGAATATATCCACTGTTTTCTGATTATCATTATAGACTATCTTGATTTTATTATACAGCAGTAAAAATAAATAAAAGATGGAAAATCGCAAAGACAGTTCATATTGACAAAAGATATGTTCTTAATGAAAGACAGTATATTCTAGGCACCGTAGTACACATTGATCCATCAAAGTAATTTAGGTTCTTTATAGAAAAGGGAGCTGTCTAGGAGTAAAACCACAAAAATTCAGTTAAATCATGTAGTAGTCACCTCTAATTAATAATAGTACTCAGAGAACCTTACATAAAAGTCTCCTAGATTGTTACTGTAGTTTAAAAGAAACTCTATTTCTCGTTCATTCTTGATGAAAATGTAAATTGGAATATTTCTGTGGTCAATTTCATTATACAATACTAAAACACTAAAGGGGGAATATTCTGTGAATCAGTAATTACATTTCTATACAGAAGGAAATAATTGAATATGGCAATATCTAAGTAGAAAAAATTTCACTGAAGATTCTTTAATAGTATCTGTAAAGGTTTAGAAATAATGGGGTTACATTCCCTTAGTGAGCGAAGAGTCAGTTAATCATTAAACTGATGCAAATAAGCTTTTTCATGAAAATGTGTTTTAAATATATATTATTTGTAAGTTTAAATGTTCACATAATAGAACTATATTTTGGCTAAATAAGCAGATGAGATTTACATATATTTAAAACAAAGTAAAAATGAATGTATGAGAACTAAATTATCAAATTACTCAGTTTTTTAAGTGATTCTATGTTTTCTAATTGCTATACCTGAGAGGAGCTCACATCACTTCCACATGTCATGGACCAATGACCTTTCCACAGGGTTGGGCATCCAGGGATGGATACTTAACCTAAATTGAGAGCATCTCTAACTTGGGAATCTAGGAGAGAGTGGGATGTGGGTGTACAAGTGATTGGCTCTAAGCTGAGTCAGTATTCTCCATGAATTTCTACAAGAGCTGCAGCTGGAATTAAGCAGTCCCACAGCACTGTACTTCCTGAGTTTTGCTTTTCATTGAAAATTTCCAGTAATTTTTATTTCTCCCATTTTATTAATGTTGGGAATTTTAAATGAATACCATAAAATACAATGTTTGGGTATGTTGAACATTTTTTTTTTTTTTTTTTTTGGCCAGTCCTGGGCCTTGGACTCAGGGCCCGAGCACCGTCCCTGGCTTCTTCCCGCTCAAGGCTAGCACTCTGCCACTTGAGCCACAGCGCCGCTTCTGGCTGTTTTCTGTATATGTGGTGCTGGGGAATCGAACCTAGGGCCTCGTGTATCCGAGGCAGGCACTCTTGCCACTAGGCTATATCCCCAGCCCTATGTTGAACATTTTTAACCATAGGAAATTAAGAAGCCTGAGAGACATCCTCAGAACCAAACATTTTCTAGCTTCTTCTGTTTTTCTCGTGAGATATAGGGTGGTACTTCTTTCCCAGATTTCCTTATCTGAAACTCCTCTAGAGAGAACTGAATCTCTCTAAATTTGTCCACCTCAAAATTTTAGCAACCATGAAAGTTTTGCCTTGTATTATTTTGAGTGTCCCAAATAATATGACATCAGAGGGTTTTAGTTATCATTAAGATTTAGTTATATTTATAGTTTTGGCCTGGCCCAGAAGGCAAAATCTTATGGACCTTGCTGGGGAGAAATTTCATTTTAAATAATGTATTTGTTTTCACTGTCAAACTCATGACTCCTTCTGTGAACACGTTTCATTTTTCAGAGAAGGCTTCAATCTGTATAATATCCAGTGCTTTCTCTACAGATACTACCAATACAACCTGTTGATAAAGCAGAGTTTGTTTACCACAAATAATAAATAATAATAAATAAACAAATAATAATAAATAATCTTGCCTGAAATAACTGTAGCAGAGCCATAGAAGGGAAAGGTTTACCAAAAACTTTAAGTTTGATGTCAGATCCATCACAGTGGGAAATGGTTAGAAATGAATAGGTGACATGATATATAGTTAAGATTGATGAAAGCAACAAAGAAAAGGAAAAGATTCTTTTGGAGTATTGATAGTCTTTTGTGAAGTTCCACTAGTGAACCATCAATTGATTTCCATAGCCAAAATTCTCCTAGAATAAGAGTGTTCTGCTAGTAAAAATATTGAATGACAACAGTAATGCTTATATGGACAATAGCTTGGAATAAAGCATGGAGAGCCAGTGTGCAGTGTGCAAGCTTTGTGTAGGAATAGATGATTTTTTTATCATTACATTCTGAGATTTCTGAACTATCAAAGTTGACACTTAAAATATGACAGCACCAAATGCCTCTTTAGGTTTAGCTTAATTCTCTTGATACTGATAGGTTGATTTTGATTGAGAGGATTGAACATACTTTTAGTATAAAGTTATAAACAAGTGTATTATGCTGAGGATAGTGAAAATTGTCTAGTTATAATATGGCCTTAAGTTATGAATAAAGAAAAGTTAACGAAAACAGGAGGTGCTTTAGGTTTTTACCACTGAATTTCTAGAAACTGATGCATTGGAGTACCAGTGATTAAAACACATTTTTTCACAACTATAAAGATTTTTTTCAAGATGTTTTTCTTCTAGCTGTACTATGCTATAATTGCTTATGAAAGCTAATATACCAATAATGATGAGTACTTTCCAAATGGGCATATAGCCAAACATTATTTTTCTTTTCCTTCATCATTAAGTAGCATCTTGACTAGAGGAGGTAACAGTATCCCAGTAACAAATAAGCGATGTCAAATTTAATAGCCAATGGTTATATTTTAATAAACTTTGGAAAAAGAAAGGCAAATTGACTACAGGGTTCTCTGTTCTGATTAATTTCATGAAAATCTATAAACATCTGACCCAGCTCATTAACACCTTAATGAAGACAGAAGAATCTGTTATGCTCAATTTTCATGGAATAAGTATTATGTGTGTTTTTTTCTTTTTCCAGTCGAGAAAAATGTGGTCCATGAAGTAAAATTAATATATCTATTTGTCAATAGAAATGTGGCAAAAAAAACCCTAAAACAACACTGAGACCCTAAAGACTTTGACTTTATCAGAGGCATCATGCCAGATTATACTCTGCTCCTTCTGGTCCTTTATTTTCCTCTCCTCCTTCACATTGTCACTGCCCAGCAACTACAAGGCCTAATTGTTCTGATACCCAGCAGGGGTAGATAACTTGGTTTAGAATATCAACTGTTTATAAATCTTACAGATTATTAGATGAACACAAAAAATTAATGTACACAACCTTTGTCTCTGAGACACAAGAACAATTGTAATCTAAATAAATCCTGCACTGAGTTTAATGCTTTTATTAGGTGTGAATTTGTATTGCAGCTGGTAGTCCATCACCAGGGACATCTGTTTTACCTTGTGATAGCAACTTTGGATGCCTTTCCCCAGGAAGCCAGGGACAGAGCTAGAGCTGGGAATGGTTGTTTGTTTCTCTTTCACTTTTCTGCTTCCCCATGCTTTGCAGCTGTGCTGTTACCTCTCCCATGATATCTTAGGCACCTTTTCTTTCTTTTATTTGAATATTTTAAATTTTCTTTAAGTAGTTGTACAAAGCAATTGTCATTCAATGGAACAGTTTATAAATACAGTGTCTCTTGATCAATGTCACGGCTTTTGAGTCCCACCTACCCCTTCCCTAACTCTTCTTTATTTTTATGTCATGTACTGATTTTTTTCTATTCAATAAATAAATTGATGTATGTAATGTTTTTGATCTCATGTTCTTTTTGTCTTCTGAATATAGTCTCTTCTTTGTTAATAAACAGTTCTCATTTATAGAACTAAATGGAGGACACTTCTGACGTTTATTGTATCCCACCAGCTGCTTAATTGTTAAGGGGTTGTTTTTTGTTGACTTATTGTTAGCAAAAATTTTTAAAAATTTCTCATAGAGTAAGATAGATTTTTATCAAGTGGAATATTTATGGTGATAATAATGTCTACCCTAATTGCTGTAAATTCATGTAGCAAATATATGTACAATGGCACTTGTTAGTAGAGACTCTTAAAAGGCAGTATTGTTAAGCCCAATTAAGTTGTTCTCATTATTAATTTTATATGTCAATTATAAAATTATTTTAATTCAGGACTTTATGAATTAGTTTAAGTCATCTTAAAATATTTGGTTAAAGAGTTTTCTAACTATGTCTGATCCAATGTTTCAAGAGGAGGTTAATTAACATCTTCATTGATATATCAAATAGTTCATATTACCTTCTTTGATGTGGATGAATAAACCTCCTCTAATCATTTTGAAGGCATTAGTAGAAAATAATTAAGGGAAAAATACATTTTTTTCTTCCTGGCTTTCTTCACAGTGAAAATTTCTTTTTTTTTTTTTCTTTTTGCTGGAATTTATGCAATGGGATCACCTGGACTTAAAATCCAATTGGAAAGAACTATCTTGCTGGTTTCAGCGTCTATCATTTTCTTTAAATAAATACTTCATATGAGAGATATTTTAGGTATATGAGCTAGACATATATGAAACAGATGTATATTTAGATATATACATTTCAATATAAAAATCATGTACCATTATATATATGCCTTCCTGCATGCAAGTATATATGCAATTGTATAGTAGTTTGGAATAAACAGTATTAAGTATTATTGATTTGGAAAAATGGAGTTTACCTGATGTCATGTTTAATTATTTAGACAAATTATTTAACTTGTCATTTAGAAATTTACAGTCACAAATAAGTTTGACTATTTTATTTTCCTTCATCACGTCAATCTAACACTCAGAAAACAGTGTTCTAAAGTTATTATCCCTCTGCTGTAATACAGATGCATCTAGGGAATTTGCATTAAGGAAACATAGACACATTTATAAAAATACAGTTTGATAGGGTGTAAGCCAATTGCATATATACTTCTTAAATAGGATGAAACTTGGCAAAATAACTTAGTAAGATAGAATTAAATTAGCCCAATAAGGAATGTCTGAGAGTATCTCATGCCAGAAGAGAATATAATATGAAACATTCTTTTAAAAGACATTTAAACATTTATGGACCAAGAATAGCCCAGAAGTAAAGGGACTCAATTATGTGTCAATAAGGCTAATGCATCATAAATTTACCAGTGGATAGTGTCAGACTTGGGAGAGAATATAAATAAGTGATATAACATAATAATGAGTCAATAAATGCATTTAGCATTTAACCCATATTTACAGTGTCATACATAGTTACATGCTACATAATTTTAATATAAAATAGCTTAAGCAGAAACATACATTAAATGCAGTTCTGTTGCTATAGCAATGGTATGTCAGGCTTTACTTCTTTGTTCTCTTAGCCATTTAGATTCACTTCTTTGGTGAGTTCACTTATTTGAGTTTAAATTTCATCTAGATGGCTATTGTTCCCAAACATATAAATACAGAGCAAGGAAAAATTACAAATCTAATTGCACAAACTGGTCTCTTACTATTGGCTGAATGGACAATGGAAACTTAATATGGTCCAGGTTGGCTGTCATGATTTTGCTGTCAACCCTTCATATACCAGTGTTAAAAAATAAAAATGAAATCATAATTCTCATGGAGATATACAAATGAATGCCTGTTAAAACATATGTTATTAATTATCACATGCTCAATAAGATTTTAAAGACAGTACAATGAGCAGACACATCTACAATTCAAAACAATTGAGAGAAATAAGCACACTTATGTGACATTTTCTTCTGTTGCATACTGGGGAAGATTCTTCTGAATCTCCATTGGCCAGAATTTACGTGTCTATCTTCACACAAGAACTATTTTATTTTCCTCTCAAATAGAGAGAAATTATATAGTCTAAACTGGCTTTGAGATAATGAAAAGCTCAGCCACCAATAAAAATAAGAATCAGATAACCTGGGAGGCTGTTTCCTAAACCATGGAATTTTTTCATGGAAGTATACTTTTTCCTACAGTTACAATGTTTCCTGCTTCAGTTATTGATGTTCATTCTTACATATACTTTATCCTAAAAGATTGGAGTCATCTTTCACTGTTCTCTCTCACACACTATAGAAATCAACTCCATTAGGAAAAATCAGATTTGCAAGGATATACTGTGTCACTACAGATTGATAGATCGCTGTAGATATAGAAATACACAATTTGACAATTTCTTGTCACCTATTGTGCTACTATATTGTACACAACACTCACCTTTCACTATTCCACACCACTAGTATATCAATAAACAGTCCATTTGTAATCCTACATCCTCTCAAATCTAATGCAAGAATGATTCTTTTAGTTTGTGAATGAATTCATGCTATTCTTCTTAACTATCTTTTGATTTTTTCTCCACTCCCACCAAGTCTTTACCACTGCCTGCAAAACCCTACAAGATCTGCCTCTGATTTTAACTTTTACTATTCTTCACTTGCTCTGTTCTAGCCACCATGGTCCTGGTCTTGCTGTTCCTCCAATATGCCATGCTTGCCTTCTTTCCTTCCTTCCTTCCTTCCTTCCTTCCTTCCTTCCTTCCTTCCTTCCTTCCTTCCTTCCTTCCTTCCTTCCTTCCTTCCCTCCCTCCCTCCTTCCTTCCTTCCTTCCTTCTTTCCTTCCTTCCTTCCTTTACTGGCTGTTTTCTTCATTTGGATATGTTCAATGCCTCATCTACCCAAATTTTTACCTTCTCAGTGCAGTTCGTTCTAATCATTGTATTTCAAAATACAAACAACTTTATCCCCTACCTCAGTTTTACCCAGCCCCTTTGCTTCTTACATGAGGTAACATATCATGTGAATCACTTACTTAGTATTCGTATTTTTCATTCTCTTTACAAACTGAATACACATAAGGTCCTAAAGTGCAAAAGAGTAATTAAGGGCCATGGATGGAATGTTTATTGAGTAGGCTATAGGTATGCCTACTATGATAGTTAAAAATGATTAAAACACATGTCTTAAAAGCATCAAATACAAAAAAAGAAGAGAAGAGACGCATATCTGTAACATCAGGGACTCCACTGGAAAAATTACAACAAATACACAAGATATTCAAACAATCATAAGGAACTATTTCCAGAACCTCTACTCACTAAAGAACAATAATTTTACAGAAATGGATCAATTCTTAGATAAATATAAACTGCCCAAGCAGAATCAAGAAGAAATAAATCAACTAAATAGACCAATAACTTACAGCGAGATACAGGGGGTAATTAAGAGCCTCCCAACAAAGAAAAGCCCAGGCCTGGATGGATTCACCAATGGATTCTATAAAAGGGCCTTTAGTGAGGAGCTAATGTCAATACTCCTCAAACTCTTCCACGAAATAGAAACAGAGGGAGAAATCCCAAACTCATTCTATGAAGCTAATATTATACTCATCCCCAAACCAGGCAAAGACCCAACAAAAAAAAGAGAACTACAGACTGATATCACTAATGAACACAGACACAAAGCTCCTCAACAAAATATTAGCTAACAGGATCCAGAAACTGATCAAGAAAATTATACATCATGATCAAGTAGGCTTCATCCCACAGACACAAGGATGGTTCAACATCTGTAAATTGATAAATGTAATTCACCACATAAACAGAGCTAAGACCAAGAATCACATCGTCATCTCAGCTGATGTCCAAAAGCCTTTGACAAAATACAACATCCATACATGTTAAAAGCCCTGGAGAGAACAGGAATAGATGGAATATTCTTTAAAAAAGTAAAAGCCATATACAACAGACAAACTTCTAATAAGATATTAAGTGGGGAGAAACTAAAACCATTCCCCCTAAACTCAGAAACAAGACAAGGATGACCACTTTCCCCCCTTCTTTTCAACATAGTGCTGGAATTCCTAGCCACAGCAATAAGGCAAGAGGAGGTCATCAAAGGGATCCACATTGTCAAAGAGGAAATCAAACTATCCCTATTCACAGATGACCTGATCATATATTTGAAGGGCCCAAAAAACTCAGTCCCCAAACCCCTAGACCTAATAAAGCATTTTGGAAAAGTAGCAGGATACCAAATCAACCCACAAAAGTCAGCAGCTTTTCTGTACACCAGCAATGTATAAGCAGAAAAGGAAATTATGGAAATAATACCCTTTACAATAGCTAAAAAAAGAATAAATTACCTAGGGATCAACCTAACAAAAGGTGTGAATGACCTATTTAATGAGAACTATAAAAATCTAAAAAGGGGGGCTGGGGATATGGCCTAGTGGCAACAGTGCTTGCCTTGTATACATGAAGCCCTGGGTTCAATCCCGTAGCACCACATCCATAGAAAACAGCCAGAAGTGGCACTACGGCTCAAGTGGCAGAGTGCTAACCTTGAGCAAAAAGAAGCCAGGGACAATGCTCAGACCCTGAGTCCAAGCCCCAGGACTGGCAAAAAAAAAAAAAAAAAAAAAAAAAAAAATCTAAAAAGGGAAATCAAAGAGGACACAAGGAGATGGAAAGACCTCCCATGCTCATAGGTAGGCAGAATCAATATAGTGAAAATGTCCATATTGCCCAAATTGTTATACAAATTCAATGCAATCCCCATCAAGATCCCAGCTACATTCTTCACTGAAATAGAGAAAGCAACCCATAAATGCATATGGAACAGCAAAAGACCTAGAATAGCCAAAGCAATTCAAGGCAAAAAAAAAGCAGTGCAGGAGGTATCACAATACCAGACTTCAAGTTCTTTTATAGAGCCATCATAGCAAAAACAGCCTGGTATTGGTATAAAACAGACCTGAAGATCAATGGAATAGAATAGAAGACCCAGAAATAAAGCCGCACTCTTACAGTCAGCTGATATTCAACAAAGCAGCTAAAGACATGCAATGGCAAAAATATAGTCACTTCAACTACTGGTGCTGGGAAAACTGGGCAGCCATATGTAGAAAAATCATAGTAGACCGTAGCCTATCACCATGCACCAAGATTAACTCAAAATGGATCAAGGACCTCAACATCTAACCTGAATCTTTGAAACTACTGAAGGACAGAGTAGGAAAGACACTAGAAGTTATAGGCACAGGAAGGAACTTCCTGAATAGACTCCCAGAGGCACAACAGATAGGGGAGAGTCTCGACAAATGGGACTACTACAAAATAAAAAGTTTCTGCACAGCTAAACACATAGCCACCAAGACAGCCAACCATTTGGGAAAGGATCTTCACCAGCACAGCAACAGACAAAGGCCTAATATCCATCATCTACAGGGAACTCAAAAAACTAAGCCCATCCAAGCCCAGTAAACCAATATGAAATGGGCAAAAGAGCTAAAGAGAGACTTCACAGAAGAGATAAAAATGGCAAAGAAACATATGAGGAGATGTTCAACATCCCTGGCAGTAAAGGAAATGCAAATAAAAACAACGCTGAGATACCATCTCACTCCAGTTAGAATGGCCTGTACTCTGAACTCAGGCAACAACAAATGCTGGAGGAGATGCAGGAAAAGAGGAACCCTTCTCCACTTTTGGTTGGAGTGAAAATTAGTACAACCACTTTGGTGAACAGTATGGAGGTTCCTCAAAAAACTCAACATAGACCTCCCCTATGACCCAGCCATACCACTCCTAGGCATCTATTCTGAGCAACAGGTCTCAGGATATCAAAAAGACATTTGCACATTGATGTTTATCACTGCACAAATCACAATAGCCAAAATATAGAAACAACCCAGATGCCTCTCTACAGATGAATGGATCCAAAAAATGTGGTACTTATACACAATGGAATGCTACATAGTGATTAGAAATGATAAAATATTGGTATTCGCAGGGAAATGGTCAGAACTTGAAAAAAAATAATGTTGAGCGAGACAAGCCTAGATCATAGAAAACAAAGGCGCATGGTCTCCTTGATATATGACTGTTAAGGTGGGGGGGGGGGCACTAGAGACCAGGTCTGCGAAACAGAAAACTTCTTGTCAAATGGTACTTCCCACAAGTGTGGGTCAGCAAGCTTACATTATATAACTAAAACCAAACAACTACTAAACATAAAAAGGTCTAGAATAGACCTATCAGTGGATCACAGTTGCTCAACGGATATGTACATATGATCATATAAGACAAGAATAAGAAAAACAACTCCAAGGGAAGGACACAGGAGGATTCTATTGTTGATGTTACATTTAAAGTTCTAAATGAATTCCCTTTGGCATACACCACGTGGTTACTGTGTATGATTTTGGTACACTGGGTATTGTATATATGCCTACCTGATCTAGGGAAGGGAAAGAAAGAGGAGGGTGTAAGATATAACAAGAAATGTACTCATTGCCCTATTATGTAACTGTACCCTTTTGCACCACACCTTGCAAACAAAATTTAATTAATAAATAAAAAGTATTAAATACAATTATGTTTTAAGTGACAGCTTCCTGGTGTTCAAATTTGCTGAATTTGATTTTGCCTTTCTAAAAAATTACCAGTTTAGATCTCCCTTGAATCTATGGTATTTTGTTAATAGACTTTCGTACACTTGGATAAGGGTGGGTGGCATCAATGGAAAAATGGTAGATGAATGAAGAGGAAAAGATGGAGAAATGCAAATGGAATCCAATATATATTTTACAAAAATAAAAAGTGGGAGAGAAGAGGTGAGTGGACAAGAGATGTGGGAGAATATTGAGAGAGATGATCAATATATATTCTATTCATAACCTGTTTTGTTAATTGGCAACTCTTTTGTACAACGACATAAAGATAATAATAACATATTTAAAAATAAAACATGTTTTAAGTACTAAAACAAAGATAATGAACCTTAGGACAGGAAACTGTCAATATTAATTTAAACATTAAAAATTATAATATTATTTATAATATTAATTATAATATTAAAATAGTATATATTCTATAATTTGACACCCCCTGTTAAACTACTGTTGAATGAGGGAAAAACAAAACATTTTCAGATATATGTACAAAATAGTTTATTGTTATCATGATTTCATAAAAATTCAGTATTTTAAGTATTTATGTCATTAAGGAAAGAATATTGGAATATTACAGAATGCTATATACTTATTGATAATAAAAAGGTTAATAATAATCAGAGTAGAGAAGGGATGGGTGAGAATTTTGAAAGAGATGAGCAAAATATGTTGTAGTTAGAAACTGTTAAATGGCAAGTTTTTGTATAACTACTTAAAGATAATACAAAAAAAGAAAAAAAATGTTTTAAGAACTAAGTAAAGATGATGAGGTTTGGAACAAGAAATATATTACCAGTATTCATTAAAATATTAGTCTTTGTGAGTACAATAGACTAATATCAACCAAAACTCATGTATAAATTCTATATTTCAATGCATCCTGTTAAACTATCATTGAATGAAGAGAAATTGAACAGTTATGGGTTTTTCCCATGACTACCAATGGATGCCTGGAATCAGAGGTAATAGTCTCTGAAAATCATACAGTATTTAAGTTTTTCTCTTTCTTTTCTTTTCTTTTTTTTTGTGCTGGTCCTGGGGCTTGAATTAAGGGCTTGGGTCCTGTCTCTGATCTTTGTGCTCAAAGTTTTCACTCTACCACTTGAGTTACACCTCCACTTTAGGCCTGTAGGTAGGTAAGTGTCTCAGGGACTTTCCTGCTTTGTCTGCCTTTGATCCATGATTCTCAGATCTCAGCCTTTTGAGTAGCTAGAATTATAGATTTGAGCCACCAATTCTCAATGATTATCTTTCTTTTTGTAATGATATGAGATGATAATAAGAGAGTGAGATGAATGGCAGAAGCATTATAACATATTGTTAGGATAACTTTCTGCCTTCTGAGGTTACATTAGAGCTGAGGATCAATACCTTCTGTGACCTGGATCACCAAGATGGCTATTGAGGCCTGGATGAAAGGAATAGATTATATCAATACAGGAAGAGTATAGCCAGAAGTTGCTGTCTTTTTCTTTTTTACTCATCAAAGCATTTAGGCAGACACTTTTAATAATTTGCTTATCAGGAATTATATATAAAAAGACTTGCTACGCAAAAGATGACCCACAATCTAAGTAATGCAGAGTGTGATGGCACGAGATTTCATGATGGTTTCTAAACAGCATGCAATTTAAAATTGTTTACATTTTTATTTAATATTTTCAGATCTTATTGGACTAAAGATGATTGAGACTGTATAAAGTCCAGCTGCAACTAAGGGGGGATTATTTTAAATCTATACTCAAATTTAGAAGTTTTAGATCTATTTATATTGTAAACCAAGTTCTTACTTATAAGCAATTCAATAAGCAAATTGAAAACGTGATTACACAAGTACTTGATTCATATATTTGCTACATATGGCCAATTTACGTAAGTGAACCACATAATATGTTACAAAAGAAGTCTTAAACTATTTCAGATAATTAAAAGCATACATAGCATCTTGTCTCATGGTAAATCAATTAATTTGAAATAAACAACAATATTCCTTCAAAGTTAAATATTTTCAAACTTATAAAAGCAACTTTGTTGCTTAAAATAGTATAAATTAAAAATTACCTAATATAAGAAATGAACGAACAGGTTGTCAATGGCTTATGCCTGTAATGCTAGCTACTCAGGAGGCTGAGATCTAAGGATCACAGTTCAAAGCCAGCCTAGGTAGGAATGTCCAGAGACTCTTATCTCTGATTAACCACAAGAGAACTGGAAGTGGCCCTGTGGCTTAACTGGTAGAGAGCTAGCTTCATGAGCAGGGCTAGTGCCCAGGCCCAGAGTTCAAGATAAATTTAAGATGCTACAATTTCTGTTTGTCTCAGAATTTTGCATTTCTTCTATAATGTATTGATTTTTTAGACTATGTTTTTTAAAAAAAATTCTCACTATAGTGAAATGAATTTCTTACTATTTCTCCTGCTGTTGATTTTTATTTTTCATCCCATTGTGATCAGAAACAAAACTTCACATTATTTCCAGGGTAGGGAGGTAACGCACTGTTAGAATTATTGAGTAGCATGCCTAGCACTGAAAATAAATGAATAAATCCAATCTTCTTTAATTTGCTAACAACTTGTGTTGTGGTGTCACTCATAGTCTGTCTTGGAGAATATTTTTCAAGCACTTGACAAGAATGTGCATTCTGTTATTTTTCAGTGGCTTGTTCAATATACATCTATCTAAGTTCGTCACGTTTATAGCATACAAGCCCAATGTTTACTTATCTTCTGTTGGAGCTTCTGCCCATTGCTGTTGGGAATTGAAGTCTACTGTCATTTTTTTGCTGTCTCTCCTTTCACTTTATATTAATGGAATGTGAATATTTATATGTCATGAGGATTGCTTCACACACACACACACACACACACACACACACACACACACACTGTTTTGGTCTCGTGATAAGTCATTATCTAGATTATTTTCCTTAAAATGGGCCATGATATCATTATACATGGCCTTCATTGATCTCTTGATGAGAAAACTGGCTGATAGCAGCATAGCTTAACCTACTTTCTTTTGGTTTCCAGTGACATTTCTTTGCCCATCCTTTTACTTTTATCCAATGCACATCCTTTAGAGGTGATGTGAGTCTCTTACTGAAAGATAGAATGCAAAAAAACTGAGTCTTGAGAGCTTTATTCTTTATGTACATATAGTCTCATGCTTATTAAACAAGGAGTTACAAATGTACACTACCATATTTGACCTTGATTGTGTTTTTAACTCAGCTATTTATTTATACCTTTTAATTGGCAAATTTAACTTACTTTTAAAAGTAATTACTTATAGGTAGAAAAATAAAGTTTTTTTAAAATATGTTTTGTTAATCCTTTATCCATAATCTCTTACTCAATCTCTTTGAAATTATTGTCATCAGAAATTTTTCTGGTACATTGTACTTTGATTCCAACCTATGCATTGTTGAGTACAAGTTTTTGTTTTTTTATTTCTATAAGGCTTATAAAATATCAAAATAATAATGGCTTTATTATTATATGCCAATAATTTTAATTGTATAATATTACTTTTCTCACTTTTTCAAGTATTTTGTTTTTATAGCACAGTTTATACCACATATATTGATATAAATTAACAAAATTTTGCGGACATATTTAAATATTTTAAGTCATGACTTCTAATTGATTTACAGATAACATTACATTATAACTTTTCAACTGTGTCTTTACTGGTAGGATTTATACTTTTATGTGTTTTCACTCCTTTAACAAGTATCCTTCCTGTTCATTTGAGCTTAAAGAACTCCCACTAACATTTCTAGGAAGACAGATTTAGTAGTGATTAATTCTCTCAGCTTTTATTTGGGAAAATCTTAATGTGTCTCTCCCCTTTGTAGGAAAGATTTATTAAGTGATGTATTTTTGGTTGGCGGTTTTGTTCTTTTGGCATTTGAATATATTACCTCAGTAATCCCTTGCTTGAAAGATTCCTGCTGAGAAATCCACTTATTGACTTATATACCTTCCCTTGCATGCAATATGCTTCTTTCAAGATTTTTAGATTCCAGTTTTTACATAGTGAATGAAGTAGAAGTACATTTCTGGCATAGGTGATGAAGGGACTTTTCTTTTTCTGTTTAAAAGAAAAACAACCTGCAAGTGAACAGAGAAAGTTTCGCTGGCTTTCTGGTTCTGACTCAAGCATTGACTATAAGCCCTCTTTGAGAACCAGATGTGGTTTTCCTTTCTATGTAAGATGGATTTTTTTTTATCACAATACACTCTCTTGTTTCTTACTAAGAGCATGTGGAAGTTAGTCATAACTTGCAGCCAATATTGTTCATTAAAGGCACTTAAACTTTTAAAGACTTGAGGCTAAAGGATGGGAGGGGGAGCATCTTAGAAAGAGGATGATGGGTTCTGCAGGATGCTTTGTTTATGAGGGTTTTGTGAAGAAGAAATTGTGGAAAAAATGGAGGTACAAAATCTATACAAACATATTCCTGCAATTATATTTATTGATAAGAACTATGAAGCTTTCCCTAGCATTGATGGTTAAAGTTGTGGTTAATAAACAACTAACTTGTTTTTTTCCACAAATTAAAGAACACAAATTTGAAAGCATAGCATTACTTTTAAGTGCACCAAAATGATATTTTATTCCATGCTGACAAAAGGACAAAGAATTTCTATTGCTGAGCTTTTACCTGTCATGTCAGAGAAAAAAAATGCAGTTTTTTGGACTTGGGAAATGCTTGGGGTTTGAAAATATGAAATCTGAAATAACAAATGACTGACCAAAATTATTTAGTAGAATATGTTCTTGATATCATAAGCACTAATTTTGAAACGTCTTTCTTTCTTGTATAGTAATAATCTTTTATGAATCATCCATTGTTCTTACTTACAATAGAAAAAGTGTTTGGCCACTTAGGTTAGTCAATAAATGTGAAAGGAAAGAACAAGTTTCTAGTTCCTTGTAGTCATCATTAACCTAAGATTATTCTCATGAGTAATTCACTTTAAAGAAACACTTTATGCTAAGTGAAACTTCTTAAATCCCAGATGTTGGTTCCAAGCACATTTCTGCGTGTCATGCTTGCGTGTGAAAGGAAACTGAGTTGGATGGAGCCAGAAGGGCTTCATCATCAACTGTCTGGAAGATCAAGGATTTCATAGGAGACCATAGGAGAATAGATGGTGGTGAGCAGAAAAGCAGTTTAAAATTTGATGTTTAAAAGAAGTGTTCTGGAAAACTCAATCTTAATAAATAAAAACTGTCTCTGATTTTGAGAAACTGGATAAAGACAGGCCCAAAGTTACAGAGAATGAAAATTACTGGGGGACCTATTGGCAGAAGCAAGATCTACTGAATTCTGAAAAGGTGGTTCAGAAGTAGTGTCCTCCTTCTCATGAATAATTATTTTCTCCATTTATTCAAGTATTTATGAAATAATATTTTGTGGAAACTTGATTATTACTAGGCACTTTCATTAAATTTAGAAACAAAGCTAACCTCATACTTTGTTAGAACAAATCTGTATTATGGACCAATTTTCTCACAAATTAAACTTATCCATTGTTTATTTCCACACATTTCTTTAAATATTTTAAAGCAATTGTCATCATATCTCTCACAGATTTTCATCTTTCCAGGATTAATTTCTCTAATTTCTTTCATCATTTTTATCTCATATGACAGAATTTTTTATCTTGATTATTCTCAAGGAACATTAACTTGCAAAGCACACCAATACTTAAATATTTCTAGATAAAGGACAACAATTTCATACTAATTATTGCAGTACCATGATTATGTTAATATAAACTGAATTATTAGACATTGTGACACATGGCAAGGTGGAATGAAAGTAAGCATACTGTTGGTTAAGATCACTTTGCTGTGAACATCTTTATCTTAACTTGATGAGTTGAACTTTCTAACTTATTTGCTCTTCTCAATTTATCTCTGTTAAAGTTCATGCCATTAGGTTCAGTTCACTGCTCCGGCAAGCCATCATATTTGGAGACTTTTATTTTATCATCTAACATACTCACCCTCCTTTTCAACATCCAGACCTTCACTGATTTCCTGAGCATATATATTCTTTATTGTCAAGTGACTTTGGTAAAATGTTGCTCATACGCTGTCCAACAATTTCCTTGAGGTCAATAGCTTTCCAGTAATAAATACTCTTTAGGAAGTTATTAATTTATTAATCCTTAAGTGCATAATGTATTTAGAACATTTCTTTTATTAAGAAGTTCTTAAATTATGCAACGAAAAAAACCAGGCTTTTTCCATAAGGAATATGTTATTCTGAAAACACAAAATTTAAAATTAAAGGAGATTGATATTATATAGATTTAACAAATGTTTCCAGGTTAAAATGAACACTGTTCCTTTTATTAGTTACTTTTAAACTCCATTTTAGTTCACCAATTTAAATTTTTACATTTAAAATATCAAATCTTTTCCATTTTTCTAGCATCTTTCACATTCTCCATTTCTCTTCAGAGAATACTTATGTTGAATTAGAAAGCTATTTTCAAGTTCTTTCAGTAAATAGCCACATGTGTAGAAAAAATAATATGAGGTTATGATCAGAGGTTGGCATCCATGTGCCAATACATTAGAAAGAAAGAAGTACTAGAGTTAAGTGAAACAAATTTTTGCTTTTGGATATTTTCTTACTTTTCACCTGTCCTATAAAGACAGTCAATTTTATTCTAAGAATCTTTAGCAACATCTTTTCCAAGGAGTTGGAGACAATTCAGGTAATGTAAGAACTAAAGGATCAGAGCTGACACATTCATGGCTTTGATTTTCATTAGCTTCAGTCCATTAAACAAGCATTTCCAATGTCATATTGTATGCATAAAACAACTGAAATATTCGTTAAATGAAAAAAATGACTGTGGATACAGTCCAGCCATTTTTCCTAGACAGTTACACTGAAGGATTTTAACTCACCAAGGTCAATTGCTTCGCGTCATTTAATTTTTTGAATATAAATTTTTAAATATCTGTGCATCATCAAACAAATGCACTTAAATTTTTATGATGGAAATAGTTTTTCATTGGATAAAAACTGTCAAAAACATTAGGTTTTAAGTACTTCTGTGAAAAGGCCTGAAATATAGTTTGTCATTAAACAGAGCTAGTTATCTTTCAAGAAAGGCACAAAAAAACTTATTTGAATAAAACTTATCTATTAATCAGTACACAAGGCAAATTTAGGATAAAATAATATATACCTTATATATTTTAACATAATTCGGTGGAGAAATCTAACGTTTTGTACTAATATGCAACCATGCAAAGTAATTGACTAGCAAAAACTTATCTGGATAAAATTACTGGGGCACCTTAAGTCCTAGGGAACTATTTCAGCTGTTGACTAGACATGTTTTAGTTGAAATAAGATTAGACAGCTATGTGGGTTATTTGAGTACGAGGATATGGAAGAGGGCCAGTGATGATGCTGAACCTTTGATTTGGAATCAAGAGGCCTTGATTTCAGTCTGGATTTTTAACTAACTAGATTTGAGAAATTAAAGTCACTTTCTATAGCTGAGAATTTAAAAAAAAAATCATTTCCACAATATGCTGAGGAGGTTTCTAATGTCATTCTCTAAAACCATTGTGTACAGAAGCATAATGGTAATAAACATGAAGAATACTTTAGGGAGAGTTGTTCCCTCTTGCTTGCCTGGATTTCTTCATGTAGAATATAAAAAGAAAGGGGAAGTGTGTAGTCTTGAGAGGTCATTTAGATGAAGAGGAGTTTGATTTTAAAATTATAGGCTAATTTTGTTAAATTAAAATTTATCAAAAATTGAAGACAAAATATGACTCGAGTTTTCAAACATGTTTACAAATTTTCAAACTTCTCTCATGCTTCTACCTAGTTAATCCATTCTATTAAGCTACTCATCTTGAGATTATAATTTTATCTTTTTTGGAATGTTAATGAAAAGAAATGTGAAATATATATATATGTATATGTATATAAACACACATATACACTTTTGTAATAGTTTTTTTTTTGCTTTGTATAATATACTTTAGACTTATTCATGTGGTCACATATCACTCACCCATTTTCTTTATTGATGAACTATCCTGATATTCTTATAGTTTAGGTTTCTTCATCAGATGTTTAACACTTGAACTGTTACAGTTCAGGATTACTATGAATAAGCCTTGCAAGTAACAAGTCCTTTATCGACAATTTCAACTAGAAAATTGTTAGGTTTTTAAAGTAGGTAGCCAGTAAAGGAGAATGCCATGTGGTATTCAGGCAGGAGAGAAAGTTTATTACCGAACTACTGGCCTGTGGCCAAGATGATCCATGGCCAGAGAGAAGGGAGAGAAGGGAGAGAAGGGGGAGAAGGGAGAGAAGGGAGAGAAGGGAGAGCAGGGAGACCAGGGAGACCAGGGAGACCAGGGAGAGCAGGGAGAGAAGGGAGAGTAGGGGTGACCCCCACCCAGCCCTGCTTTATCTAGGACAGAGGCGAGGAGTGTGGCCAGCTGGATTAGGATGGGCCCTCAGGGAAAGAGGAGGTAACTGCTTCCAGGTCTGCTGGTTACCCAAGTAACTGGGTGGAGACTTAATGAGGTGGGGACATCTACATGGAGCCCTCAGGGAGAGGACCTTACATTCCATCCTTTTAATAGTTATGAAAAAGGGTGAAGACTCTCTCTGGCTGCTTCCTGCTGGCAAGGGGTGTCGGTATTAGGGGTAAAAGGCAGAAATATGGCCCCTCCTGGAGAAGGCCAGCAGCAGGGTCCCTTGGTGGTAGATGCCAGTCCTTGAATGAATCATGGAAGAAGTCTCATGTGGCAGGGGCTGGACCAAAAAAAATATTAAGGCAAAAGGAAGGGTTTAGGGCACAAAATTAAAAATTGGATGACTAAGATAGTTCCTATACTCAGGTATGGACATTAGATGGACAAGCTACTATCTCTTGATCTCTGGCTGATTAATTTTGAAAGGGCGAGACAAAGTGACTCCATTTAGGATGTGACATCCTTCTCCTCTTACTCCTCTCCATGATCCTTGTTCCCTGAACTGGCTGAGTCCCAGGGGTCTAGGCGCTTGTTGCTTGGATGGCTTGCCCCCATTGGCATTCATGGTGTTTGAACTCAGGGCCTGGGCATTGTCCCTGAGCACTTCTGCTTGAGGCTAGTACTCTACCACTTCAGCCACAGCTCCACTTCCAGCATTTGGCTGGTTAGAGATCTTTTCAGCCATGCTTCCAGCCTGGCTCTTCGCTGGTTAGTTGGGAGATGGAGTTTGAGAGAGATTCTCTGCCCTGGCTGGCTTCGAACTGCAATCCAAGGAGTCTTTGCCACAAAAGCCCTTTTTTATTTCCAATTAAAACAACAAGACCAAGGAGATTAGAGCTTACCTGTACCTTGTCAAGAATTGACCAAATACTTGCCAGAATTCTGCAATGACAAAACTCAGTAGATATGATGAGTTTTAGCACAGATATATAGCTAGATGGACATACTAACAAATGACATTTACACAGACATACACACTGTGCACATATGTTTTACAGCATGCAAAAATGAATTTCAGCAGTAGACTCTTTTGGAATTCCAATAGTAAATGACTTTTTTTCCCCAATATTTTAGAACCATGTGGTCGGTTAGAAAAACAATTTTGCTAGCAAACAACAATTTTCAGATTATAAAATGGAGAAACCATATTTTGATAAACTCCAGTGGGATGCCATGTTGAAGGGGGTGGCAGGAGGACACAAACACACTAACAGAGAACACATAGCATGGCATAATGGCACCTGAACTGGTGCCTGTTAAACCCAATATCCACTACGTGGTAAATGCTAGAAAAAATAACTTTTAGATATCTTTGCTGTTAAAGCACATTGGTGGACAAGCCTCAGTTTTGGAGGTCTGTGAAAAGAGGCAGCTTTGTGAGCAAGGCACATTACCAGGATGGTACAACTTGGAGTTTTAAAGGAAGCAAATAAGCAGGCTGATGAGGGAGAAAAAGGAAGAGAGGAAAAGAGAAAGAGAGAGAGAGCCTGAATATAAGTGACTTCTGACCATTTATCATTGCAGTGGCAAAAACTGTATTGGTTTGAGGATTTTCAGCAGGCCTCATTGCACTGTCAAAAGGCATGCTAGCAGTGTCCCGACTCGGGTGTGACTGTGAGGCAAAACCCAAAAAGCATGGGAGGGAGGCACCTGGTGAGTGGATGAGAGCTTACTGGACAGAAGCAGCAGAAGCAGCAGAGAACCGGAGTAGCAGAAGTTTCACTCACCAGGGTACACAAGTGGTGTGGAGGTGGAGGTGGATGTGGAAGCCAGCAATGGTTTTAATAAAAAGTGCTTCGTGGCGACTGGCAGCCGTTTGGTTAGTGAAAAAAGGGCCATCAGGACTGGGGATACTCCCAGAAAAAGGAGGAAAATAGAGGGGAATTCTACCTGTCCTGACTCTTAAGTCCTATCCGAGTCACGGCACCACATATGTTAGGTTTTTAAAGTAGGTAGCCAGTAAATGAGAATGCCATGTGGTATTCAGGCAGGAGAGAAAGTTTATTACCAAACTGCTTCCCTGTGGCCAAGATGATCCGTGGCCAGAGAGAAGGGAGAGAAGGAAGAGAAAGGAGAGAAGGGGGAGAAAGGAGAGAAGGGAGAGAAGGGTGAGCAGGGAGAGCAGAGAGAGCAGGGAGAGCAGAGAGAGCAGGGAGAGCAGAGAGAGCAGGGAGAGCAGGAAGAGCAGGGAGAGCAGGGAGAGAAGGGAGAGCAGGGAGAGAAGGGGCAACCCCCACCCAGCCCTGTTTTAGGGCAGGGGCAAGGGGTGTGGCCAGGTGGATAAGGTTGTGACCTCAGGGAAGGGGAGGTAACTGCTTCCAGGTCTGCTTGTTACCCAGGTAACTGGGTGGAGACTTAATGAGGTGGGGGCATACACATGGAGCCCTCAGGGAGAGGACCTTACAAAAATCACCTAGGAATCAGAGGCCATATCGCCAGAAATGTGTTGAAGTTGAAAAGCTTTTACTGCAGTTGATATGTTAAGTTTTAATACTCAAAAGCAAATTGTAAAAATTTGAGATCTCTCAATGCCTTGCAATTCTCTCTCTCTCTCTCTCTCTCTCTCTCTCTCTCCTTCATACACACACACACATACACACACGTATGTATCTATTTGTTGGTTATGGGGCTTGAATTCAGGGCCTAGATGCTGTCCCTGAGCCTCTTTGTGCTCAAGGCCTGTGCTCTACAACTTAAGGCACTGCTCTACTTCTGGTTTTTGAGTGGTTAATTCACGATAAGTATCTCACTGGGACTTTTCTGCCCTGGCTGGCTTAAAACTACGATCCTCAGATCTCAGCCTCTGGAGTAGTTGGATTACAAGAATGAGCCACCGTTGACTAGCTTGACATAGAATTTTAACAGTTGAAGTAGTATTAATTTAAATTTACCTAAAGGCTGATGATGCTAGCATTTTAAAAATATATTTGCCATGTTGCTTCTTGCGTAATCTTTGCTTATATTTTAATTAAATTATTTGACAAAATTTTAGCTGTTAGATATAAATTTATCATATGTATTCTGGAAGCAATTGTTGGCGGGGATGTGGCCAAAAGGGAACCCTACTTCATTGTTGGTGGGAATGTAAAATGATTCAGCCACTCTGGCAAGCAGTATGGAGATTACTCAGAAGGCTAAATATAGAACTCCCCTATGACCCAGCAGCCCCACTTTTGGGTATCTATCCAAAAGACCACAAACAAAATCACAGGAAAGCCACCAGTACAACAACTTTCATCGCAGCACAATTTGTCATAGCTAGAATCTGGAACCAACCCAGCTGCCCCTCAGTAGACGAATAGATCAGGAAAATGTGGTACATATACACAATGGAATTTTATGCCTCTATCAGAAAGAATGACATTGCCCCATTTGTAAGGAAATGGAAGGACTTGGAAAAAATTATACTAGGTGAAGTGAGCCAGACCCAAAGAAACATGGACACTATGGTCTCCCTTATTGGGAATAATTAGCACAGGTTTAGGCAAGTCATAGCAGAAGGTCACAAGAGCCCAATAGCTATACCCTTATGAACACCTAAGATGATGCTAAGTTAAATGAACTCCATGTTATGGAAACGATTGTTATATCACAGTTGTAATTACTTCAACGTCCCATGTGTACCTGTAGCTTCTATTATTGATGATGTTCTTGTATCACCTTCAAGTGATTGTATATACACTATCTCTGTAATCTTATCTGAGTATATTGGAAACCGTGTATACTGGTATTAGAACTAGGAAATTAAAAGGGAATACCAAAATTGAGAGACACAGGGTAAAAAAAGACAAACAACTACAAAAGCAATACTTGCAAAACTGTTTGGTGTAAGTGAACTGAACACCTCATGGGGGGAAAGGGAAAGGGGGAGGAGGAAGAGGGGTATAAGGGACAAGGTAACAAACAGTACAAGAAATATATCCAATGCCTAATGTATGAAACTGTAACCTCTCTGTATATCAGTTTGATAATAAAGATTTGAAAAAAAAATCATATGCATGGTTTCCAACTGTTTTGTTTTTCTCTACTACAGCTTTTTCATTTTCTTTAAAAAAGTTGAACATTTTCAGTTCTGTGGAGTCAAATGTATTATTTTTTCTAGATTTTTAATATGCTTTCTAGGCTGGGAATATGGCCTAGTGGTAAAATGCTTGCCTTGTATACATGAAGCCCTGGGTTCGATTCCTCAGCATCACATATAGCAAAAAGCTGGAAATGATACTGTGGCTCAAGAGGTAGAGTGCTAGCCTTGAGCAAAAAGAAGCCAGGACCAGTGCTCAAGCTCTGAGTTCAAGCCTCAGGACTGCCAACAAAAACAAAAGAAACAATATGCTTTCTAGGCCCTATTTATGACATAATTTACCATAATTTTCTCCAATATTTTATCTAGAAGTTTTAGATTTTACTCATAAGTATAGATCTATGATGCTCTGTAGAATGGAAATTGTTAGTGCAATTATCTTTGAGCTTTTTCTTTTTGTTCTCTGTACCAAGACTAAAATATAGTGTTAATTAAAATATTATAAGTGAATCATGAAGTCAGATTGTATACACTCTTGTTTTCAGCCTTTTAATTTAACAGAATCTATTTTAAAGTAGTTTTTGTTTACATAAAAGTAATCATACTAGAGAGCTCTAAACATCTACTTTGTCTGCCCAGTGTGGTTTCTATTACTAGTACTAACATCATGCATTTATGTGCTATAGTTATTAATATTTGATAGGCCAAACACCTTTATTGAAGTCCATAGCTGAAGTCCTTCTAACATTCAGTAAATTTCCATAAATTCCAAATGTTTTGCCTCTATCAGCATACAATCAGTGGTTTCATTACACTAGCAACTCTATGGACCCCATTTAGCTTATGCCTTTCTTCTCTCTCTGAACCTGTGGTTGAGACTGATTTATTAAAAAACAAACAAAAATGCTGACATAATTTTACTTTTCCAGTATTTCATGCAGCTGGAATGAAAAAGCATGTGGTCTTTTTAACTGTCATGTGTTAATGCATCTAAAGATCTACTGTATGTATGTTAGGATGGATAGCTTATTTATTTTCGCAAGTGGATAATCCAAAACATGAAGATACCACTGTTTATTTATGCTTCTACCAAAGTCATCTTGATGGTTTCTAATTTGGAGAGTTTACCCATAAAGCTTATGAATACTCAGGTGCAAGTTTTTGTATGGACATGACTTTTATTTTTTTTTTTGCCAGTCCTGGAGCTTGAACTCAGGACCAGAGTACTTTCCCTGGCTTCTTTTCTTGCTCAAAACTAGCACTCTATCACTTGAGACATAGCACCATTGCCAGCTTTTTCCATGTATGTGGTTCTGAGGAATCGGACCCAGCGCATCATGTATGTTAGGTACTCACTCTACCACTAAGTCACATTCCCAGCCCTGGATATGGATTTTAACTCACTTGAGAAAACACCCAAGAGATTGTGACTGTTAGATCATATGGGAAGTCAGAATTTAGTTTGTGAGAAACTGTTTTCAAAAAGTTTGATCATTTTGAATTCCCATCAACAATGAATGGCAGTTACTGTTTCTCTACACCCTTGCCAGTATTTGGTGTTGTCATTTTCCCCCAGTTTCCAACATTTTAAAGTATAATTTGTAATTTTCATTTCTCTACTATCTACGCATGTTCTTTGGTAAGGTATCTATTAAACTTTCTATTGATTTTGCACCTATGCAAAGGAAGATTCCTCAAAGAAAACATAAGAAGGAACATAAATAGCAATAAAAGACACATCTTTTATCATAAAATGTATTGTATATAATTCCTTTCATTCTAAGGAAAACAGACCTACTGTTTATCTAAAAATCATAATAGAAGAATACATATAAATAGAGTAAGTATCAAGTGGAATATATTCAAGAAGAGTAGCTTTCAAAACGATTTCCTCTTCTTTTAGTGTAACTTCTTTCTGTGCAAGTCTGTTATTCTGTTTCACTCTGTCAGTGAGCTGTGTCTACGTCTACTTGTATTTTCAGATTCCTGATAATTTCATTCTGCATCCTACTACCAGACCTATCACAAAGCTCTTCATTATCATTTAGTTCCAACTCCCATTACTAGGAAAGGTTGGCCTCTTCTTCATTTAAAATGATATAATATTGCAGAATATTACTTTTTTCAAAATTTCATATCAGACTATGGATTAAAAATCACCTGTCAGCTAGTTCATTAGTATCTAATTGAAGAGATGTCCATCCTATGATTTCATAGAGGGTCAATATCCATGGGGATAAACCGATTTTTACTTCACAGAACTTCATTAACTAGTCAATTAAAATGAGATTTCTATTTTGAAAGGGGAAGACATATCAAAACTGAGGAGGTGACAACTCCTTTAAAATATAAATAGTGCAAAAATCACAGAAATATCATTAGACTTGCTATTTAGAAAAACAAAATACATTTATGGTAACTGAATTTAGAAAGAGAGATTTGGGGGGTATTGGAGTAAAATGCAGTGGTTAGTTTATTATGAGAAAGAGGTGAGAATGATCTTGTTTGTTAGTTTATTTGTTTATTTTTGATAGGGACTTGTTATGGAGCCCAGACTAACCTCAAACTTGCCATGTTGCACCCAAATAGTTCAAACTCAGGATCCACCGTCTCTACTTCTTGTCTGTTGAGATTATAGGCCTGCCTCACTACATCTGTCAAGAGAAATATAGAGTTTATTTTCCCTTTATTTATTGGCTCATATCAGTTATAAAGGGAAGAGGCAAATGTGAGAAATGTTCCTGAGAAAGATATTGGAAAGATTGAATAAATGGAGAAGATGAAGCAGTAGTGGAGGTAAAATAAATTTAAATATTATCCTCAAGTTAATTACAACTAACTATACATTAGTAAACATTTGATGTATCTAGATATAAAGAAGTTCTAAAAATTACAAAAATATACCATACTTAAAAGAGTAAGAAAATCAGTTGTAATGATGCACTAAGTAAATGAAACATTTCCTAATATATTTCCTTTCTTTGCAGTTATTGTCTTTCACATCAATCCTCTCTTATGATCTTAGAAGACAGCTGTCATTTACACCTACTCTAGCCTGTTGCTGCTGGTTATTATCCAATTTTTATACCAGGTACTTTGAATTAGGAGATGATAATTCAGTTTGAGTTGTTGAAACCTTTTGTGGTGGAAGCAAGTTTAAATTCCACTGTCTGCTGACATTATGCGTGCTCTTTTGGGAAGACAGTCACAATTTAGTCCTTGCAGAGAAACAAAATACTGAACAGTATACAGAGACACTTTTCCCTTTCTGTCTTCATAGCTAGGAAATGCATTTTGTGCTCCATGCAGTGTAGATTCACAATTTTTATGTTTTTTTTAAAAATCAACATCACCATATATTCTCAATTTAGCTTTTGCCTCCTTAGTAGCAAGAGAAACAGGTGTCATTGGCAGTAATTTAACTATTTTTATTCTCCTCTCTTTCCCAGAAGCAAACAAAAAGAACTAAATTTTTGAAAATATACAATCATCACAATAAAATGGAAAATTGTGTTCATTCATTTATATATTTCCCCATGTATTTACAGGACAAATGGTGGAAAGTCCCGTTGATTAACATGATGGTCCTTCAAATTCAGTTTTGTATGGCAGTAAGTTTCTAGGCTGTCACATGAAGCCAAAACATCAAAATCACAGAGAAACCTTAAAATTAAGGACAGGGTGAAAGCTCTTGAGATTCCATGGTGGGTGGAAAATTTTGATGGATAGCCTAGAAAATTAATTATGACCATAACTATAAAATGTGGCAGAGGAGAATGATCAGCTTCTTTGTAAGTAGGAAGAAGGATAAATTGTTTAGGAAGGGTATCCCTCTCACACTGGGCCTAGTGATAGTAGACTTCATAAAACTGCTGCCTCTAGTATGTGTTTGAAGGAGACACTTCATCTTTTATGACTCAGTGCTGTGTGCTTTCTCTCTTTTTCTTCTTTTCCACTGAAAATGCTAGGCAGCTACATTTATGGTGTAGATAATATCAAAAAATGTTTTGGAAGGGTTTCCCTTTTTCTTGTTCTCTAAATAAGTGTGCATTAATTTGTCCAGAGAAGATAAAGTAGCTGTGGCATAGTTCAAGGGGTAGAGCACTTATCTCTCAAGTGGGGTACCTTGGGTTAAAATTTGAGTACTACCAAAAATACTAGAGAGGATGAGGAAGGCCAACACTGCCAAAAGAATGCCTGGTGTCATGTTATCCAGAGGAATAGGGAAGGAGTGAGTTGGGAGGGGTGCGTGAGAATGTTGAAAGGGTTAATGTTAAGGAATATATACTCTATTCATAAACTGCTTTAGTGAATGGTAACTCCTGTATACAACTACTTAATGACAATAAAAACATTTTTGAAGCAGATACTGTGAGTATTATCTCCTCAGTAGGTAAGTCAACATTTTCTCACAGTGCATTTTTAAAAGTCTGAGAAGATTCCTTAAAAGACAAAGATTTGAGTAAGCACGACAAACCATCCAGGCTTTAGCAGTGATCTGAGTGGCTGTACCCAACTTTGAAGCTTGTACACTACCCCACCCCACACAGAGATCGGTGTGAATGAACTATTTCCAAGTGCCTTGATTACACATAATACCAGGAAGTAGGGCTCATTATCCAAAGGCTCTATGACTCTCTGGTGAATCTTCTTACAATTTTGGGTCCCTTAAGATTCACCATGACTGGTTTATATATTTTGAGAATGTCTACTCTGTGATTTTTGTTGTTGTTGTTGTTGTTGTTGTTGTTGTGAAGAGACTGGCAGGGAGCTAGGCGGAAACCTCTCCTTAGAATAAATAAGGAATGCAGAAGGGGCATCCTATATAGCAAGTGGGGGAAGTTTTATGGCATATAGAGCAAAATTTACATAGAACATCTCTGCATATATTATCACACAATCTGGCATTTGTGAGATAAGTGGCAAAAGATTCATATATCCTCCACCCTGCCAAATACCACCTAATTAGAACTAAGCTTACTTAAGCAGCTCTGTCTCTACCCAAGAATTCAAGCTACTTAGCTACTTCTTTCCCAATTAAATTTCAGACACATCAAGGTCTAAGAATATATCTAACCTTTTCTTGTATGCATCAGGACTCAAATTACTAGTAACTTAATTAGATTAATTTGAATTGGTTGTATAAAATCTCTGTGTCCCTCTGTGACTGTTTACAGAATTCATTTGGATGGTGATCAGTGACTGAGATGTTTCAATAAGCCATCCTTCTAAAATCTTTAAACAATGAATATCAACTCTGCTTTCTAGTATAACTTTCTGCTGTTTATTTGACATAAATTGCTCATTTGTGCCCTTTTGTAGCTCTTTCCCAATACTGAATTTGGAGTGGGCTTGCAACTTTCTTGGGACAGTAAGTGTTGTAAGATGCTAGCACTCTAGTTTAATCTCTTGCTACTCTTTGATACTTGGGGACTGGTGTGTGCCTCGGCATGGGAAACTTGTAGAAGATCACATAGCTGAGCCTCTTCAGTTGGATTGGCCTGTTATCCTGTTAGATTGGGCTCTATTATCTTCTGTGAGGAAATATTATGGGACTTCATATTTTATAAAAAGGGCTGCATGAATTTCTTGTTTCCCTTGTTTCAAATTTAAAATGCAAGATAGCTACATTTGCGCTGTGGATAATATTGAGACAGTACAATGGTATCCCTTCTTGTTCTTCAAATAAATATGTATTTTTAGTTCAGGGAAGAAATAAAATGTCAGACATAGCTCAAATAGCCATCATTCCAGGGATGGGGTACAATATCACTGACACTCACTCCCAAGTGAACTGTTTCACTCCATAGTACTACCCATAGTATGATGCAAAACAGTAGATACTTGTTTTAAGACACTAACTTTTTTGTATATGATTTCTAAATTAGTGCAACCTGAATCATGCAGTTACAACATGCAGAAGAACAAGTAGTTATTTCAATAATTAAAGCCATTGTTTTGAAGTTGACTCTGAATCTTTAGAAAATCAACAAAAGATTGCATTAGTTGGAATTGGAAGAGTTAGCAATGAGCTCAGCTCTGAATTCAGCAGCACAAGGAGAGACATTTCTTCGCTAAAATATTTCCTAAGCCTAGAAGTTTTCCACTACAGACGATTGGGAGAGCTTGCTGCACATTTAATCTACAAATAACTCTCTTAGGTTTAGAAGTCAAACATGTAATTCTTGGAAGAGTAGGAAACAGATATACCCCTTTGCTACTCTCTGTGTTTGGATCATATTAGAATTCTCTCTTACGTACTCTGTGTCTGTTGTTTGCTGATAATAATAGATGAATTGGTGACTCATGTCTGTAAAACCTACTGAGGAGGGTAAGATATGAATGTCACTTGAACTGAATTGTATGTTAAACTCACTTCAAATGGGCTTAAACTGAGTTCTAAGTGAAGGCTGTAACCAGAAGACTCGGCTTCCCTTAATATATACAAAGTACATTCCTGCGTTGGTTGTTTCTACACTTGCACTGTTTGGACTGTTAACCAAAATCTCTTTCACTGTGTATTTCAATATATACTATTTCTTTTTTTCTGAAGAATTACTTATTTATTGTCAAAGTGATATACAGAGGGGTTACAGGTTCATATGTAAGGCAGTGGGTATGTTTATTGTACAAATTGTTATCTCCTCCCTCATTCCCCCTCCCATTTCCTCCTCCCCTTTTCCCTCTTCCCCCTTGAGTTGTTCAGTTGGTTTACACCAAACCGTTTTGTAAATATTGCTTTTGGAGTCATTTGTCTTTTTATCCTTTGTCTCTCAATTTTGATTTGAAGGATGAAGACTCTGATACTAAAAATATTAAGTACCTTGACAAGAATAATACAAGCAAGTAGGGTTTACAGCAGAATTTGAGATCCAATCCAAGGTACATCATAGTCTCTGGTCATAACCAACATGCTAATTCATTCTCACAAATGTACTGCATACAAATTAGTGTTTATATGAAATTATATAGCTTTCTGGTTTACAGATCAAATTGTAGAATAAAATATTTTCCTAGATTTTAATAATTTAGACTTCTACCTGCTATCGCAGGATTACGATGTGTTTTTCTACACACACAGAAAAGAGGATGAATTAGAATTAAACAGAATTTTGCACAGAAACAATCAAGAATTAGAAAAGAATCAGAGCAATTCTGTTCCAATACTACAAGATTGAGAGGACTCCTAGTCATTTGAGCTCAATAATACCCATTTTACGATGCAGCAGTAGTAATTAATTAGACCTTGGTTCTTTTCAAGAATCTCAGCTAAATAGTTTAGATACTTTTTGACAATGTCAATTCAGCATTTTTGGAATCAAATGACTGGAAAACTTTCAGGGGATAGACATTCCAAATATCACCTATTGATTAATCATGCAAAAACTTCAGAAAACAAGCTTTAGAAAGTAAGCTTCAGAAAGTGAGCTCCAAGAGCATGTATAAACAAGGTTGTAAACTTGATTGAAAAGTGGTCTTCATCCATAATATCAACCACAGACAGCAACCAGCTCTACTTAAGGCTGAGTTAATATCTTCAGAACTGAACTAAATGCTACTGTTTCCCACCCAATGACGCCCATCAACTCAAGTGGATTACATTCTAGCTGTGACAGCAGGACCGAGCTGACCAAACTGTCAATCCTTCAAGGCAAGAGTTATTCCTTATGGTCCCTGCCTTTATCAACTCACAGGAAGAGGCAAGGAAGGCATTTTCATTATTTAATTTGATCTAATTGGGAAAATGCATTTCCTTATTACATTTGTTGAAAGCCATTCCATTTGAGCAAAATGACACCTGTCAAGTTCCTTCATGATTTCATATTTCCTCATAAAATGATAGACATAGAAAAACACACCAGGCTGGTTCTAAGTACTTGAGTGTCATGAACACTATAGCTATAATTAGGGACTTTTGCCTGGTGTTAACAAATGCCAGAGGGCATCTCAATCTCTGCAGATAAAGTCTACAGCATTTAATTAGCTCTCTCCTTCAATTCTTTGTAGAACTATGCTGTTTCTAATATACCTGGTGCTTGCTTCAGGCATGGGTCAAAGCATGCAGCTGTCAATTATTTAATATTCATGACATTTTTAACAAGTGAAGTGTGCACAAAGCCTGTGCTATTGAAGGGTACAGAAGCCAGTACACTTGTGGAATAGATAGCTTCATTCTTTGAATAATAATTTGAGGAACTCGGGGACACGCAAAATTTTGTTCTTAAATCTCAAGATCTGTCTTCTCTTTCTGCTTGTAATCCTCAAGAGAGAAGATAAAATGTTCTCTGGGTTTTAATTCCCACTCTCACTTTCCTGAGTATAGCAATTTTGTTTGGCACCGCAGGTTTCACTTTTTCATCTTTAGTATGAAGAATTCAATTAGCTGGTTTCTTCGGCTCCTCCAGTTTTAAAAGCCTTAGCTTTGATGACAATTATGGAAATTTCCATCATGTACTGACTCATTCATTCATCTCTAAAATAAGTTACTAAAGGAAATTCTATTTTTTACTATTAAATATAGTCAAATATAGTCAAATGGTTTAATAATCATTGGTTATTCAGGTTAAAGTTGATTACCTTTTGAGAAAAGACCCTTCATTTCACTAGGTGCTTAACAATTACACTATTGAGATTAGAAATTGAAATCAAGTATGCATATGATAGCAAACTTCTTTGCATCGTGGCTATTGTTAACGGGTAACATATTGATAAGTACGACATTACCCTACACCGCCTGTAGCACGACAAGGCACCAGTTCTTATAAGTAACAATTACACAATTTCAGTTGACTATGAAAGGAATTAATTATTGAGGTAAAATAGTTATACAATAATAAACCATACATTTAAATTGAGGAATTCAAAACATTTTGGCATAAGTATCCACCTGTGAAAACACTACCACAATCAAGAAAATAAACACATTACCACTATCTAAGATCTCTTTATGATACCCTATAATTTATCCTTCTTACCCATTGCAATCTTCCTCTCCAAACAACCCTGTCACTACAGATTAGATTGTACTCTATAGAATGGTATAAAATAGGGCTGGGAATGTGGCTTAGTGGAAGAGTGCTTGCCTAACATGCATAAAGCCCTGGATTGGATTTCTCAATACCACATAGATAGAGAAGGCTGGAAGTGATTCTGTGGCTCAAGTGGTAGAGCACTAGCATTGAGCAAAAGAAGCTCAAGGACAGTCCTCAGGCCTTGAGTTAAAGCTCCAGGAATGGATAAGTAAAATAAAATAGAATGATATAAAATGAAATCTCACAGTATGCATTTTTTGGCTTTATTATTCAGTAAAATTGAAATTTACCAATTTTGTACATAGTGGGTCTTCATTGTTTTCATTGTTAAATAATATCCTTTTGAATGATCACACTGTAATCTGCTTATCTACTCCTCCTCTGGTGAGCTTTTTGGTTGTTTAAGATGACTACAGGGGCTGGGGATATAGCCTAGTGGCAAGAGTGCCTGCCTCGGATACACGAGGCCCTAGGTTCGATTCCCCAGCACCACATATACAGAAAACGGCCAGAAGCAGCGCTGTGGCTCAAGTGGCAGAGTGCTAGCCTTGAGCGGGAAGAAGCCAGGGACAGTGCTCAGGCCCTGAGTCCAAGGCCCAGGACTGGCCAAAAAAAAAAAAAAAAAAAAAAAAGATGACTACAAATGTGGCTGACATAAATATATGTGTATAGGTGTTTATGTGTGTTTGTGATACACACACATATACACATTGTCTCTCTCCATAGAGAAAATGGATGACTAGTAGTATCAAATGTTAAAAGTTATTGATAGTTCTAGAAGAATGTTTTAGTTGATTCCACCAAAATTTTACATAGATCACACTATCTGAATAGAAAAATAGTTTCATTTCTTCCTTTCAACCTGATGATATTTTATTTCTTTTTGTTGCCTGATGGTACTGCCTAGAATCTCCAGAATCATTTTCAGTGGAATTAGTGAGAAAGATATTCATTTCTTGATTTCAGTATTGGTTTAAGACATTGAAAATTGTACCACTAAGTATGACAATAGGTTTTCCCAGATACCTAATCAAATTTTCTGTTGATAAACTATTGGTAATTCACCAAGCATTTTTATTGGGAATGGATATGAGTTTTCATCAATTGGCATCTCCTCCTTTTCACTGTAGTAGTAGTACTGTGAAATATCTTAGTTGATTTTCAAATGTTAATCAAATCCATCATTTCTGCAGTAAATTCTACCTGGTTATGATGTATTATTCTTCTATTTTATTGTTGTTTTTATTTAACAAAGATAGGTATTTTTTCAAAATGTTGAATAACCAAATTCTTTGATTTGATCATGTACTTCATTGTGAGCATGAATTCTTTAAATTTCCAGTGTTGATTATGTGATACAAGACTTCTATGCTGAGGGACAGAAAATATGAAATGTTTGTAAGAGTAATAACCTCACTATTTGGTAGGAAACTACTAGAACAGATTAAGATTGTCTAGTTCGGAGTGTAATGCCTGGTCTATTCATGTATTAGACAGGAGCAAATGACATTAATATATTTTTATGACTTTCGTAAGTCTACACTAGTAATACATAATGGCTTGGCAGTCATAAGATGACAGAGAGAGTTTGGATCAATTATGTGAGGGAGTTTCTGAACCAACTAGAGACATTATTAAGGAGCAGTGAGAGAGAAAGTTGGAGTTGGGAAGTGGCATGCTGGTTTACAGTCAGTGTAGGGAAGGTTTGAGACTCACTTTAGAGGAGAGGAGATGAAAGTTCTAGATGGTGTTTGTCTTTGTACATATAAAGAAAGTTAGACAAAGGTATTTCAAAGGGCCCCTTGATAATTAGTATGAATTTTTCAATCAAATTCTGAACGTTCTGACTCACATTTTATATTTTAGGATGAATTGTCAACAATCTCTGATCCTTAAAGACTTTTAAATAGTTTTATTCCATGTGTTCTTTTGATATTCTGATGAAACTATAAGTCTGTCTTAAATATATTTAAATGTATAAAAATAAATTATTGATATATTTATAATATGAATAAAATAAAGTTTTGTGTAATCTTTTTCCTAATACAGGTCCATAAGAATGGCAAAGTGCTGTTTTCTTCTTCAAGTGGTTCCAGATGAAGAATCTGTAAAAATAGTGACAGACTGAAAGAAAAAAACTAAAGAAATATTTTATATTTCAAATCTCTTATTGTCAAAAGAAATTTAAATATCTGCCTTCAGCTATTTATTTGAAAACACCATTCAATGACTCATATATGGAAGCTTATCTAAAATTACTGTTTTTAGTATATCACATGAATAAAAACATTTTTAATATTAAAGTGATTTTTAATTTAATACAACAATAATTAGGCACCACTGGACTCATGTCTGTAATCCTGGCTAATGAGAGGGCTGAGATCTAGAGATCCTGGTTCAAAGCCCTACTGGGCAAGAATGTTTGTGAGACTCTAATTTCCATTTTATCACTAAAATGCCAAAAGCGGAGCTATGCCTTATGTGAATGAGCTCTATAGTTTAGTTATAAAGCTCAAGGACAGCACCCAGCCCTGAGTTCATGCCCTAGAAAGGTCTCAATTACAGAAAAACAAAACCATAAAACACCTTTATAAATAGAGAAATTGAATTCTATTACATTTAGATTCTAGTTCTTTAAATAAAGTTTAATGACTCTTGCTGTTGTTCTAACATGTTATATTTTTGCTTCATTTCCTCACGAAGCATTTTATGCATTTTATTTTTATCATTTATTTCCCTGTAACTAGCACGCAAATCTTTTGGTGCTAGAAATGTGTCTGTCTATTTAATACGTGTAGTCCTGATGCTGAGGAAAATGTGTAATGTTGGACATTTGCAGTTTGAATGAATACCTGCCACATTTGTGACCTGGTATATGCAGCAGTTGCCATAAAATCAGCTCCATTAGGAAGGGAAGAGGAAGATCAATGTTAGAGAATGTCTTAAAGCATCTTGATGGATGAGGATGCTATTTTTGTACAGGGGATACAAAAAATTGAGAAAAATGGAAGAAAGTATGAACCAGCTAATGTTGCTCAAGTGACAATTTGCATAGTTCATTCACAAAATAATAAACCAGGGCTGGGATTGTGGCTTAGAGCTAGAGTGCTTGCCTAGCATAAATGAAGCCCTGGGTTTGATTGCTCAGCACTACACATACAGAAAAAGCCGGAAGTGGGGCTGTGGCTCAAGAGGTAGAGTGCTAGCCTTGAGCAAAAAGAAGCCAGGAACAGAGCTCAGGCCCTGAGTTCAAGCCCCAGGCCTGGCAAAACAAAACAAAACAAGCAAACAAACAAACAAACAAAGAAAAACCCCCAGAAAATAATAACTAAGAAACTTCATAGAAATAAACATTTATAACAAGGAGAAGAAGAGAAAAACAGTTGGAAATGTAAACAATGAAGACGATTTGTGATTAGTCTCAAGTGCAAGGAAGTAAGTTTGCTTTGAGACTAACTTTTGAATGCCCTGACTGAAATGTTTGTTTACAAACCTTTAGAAGAAATGGAGGAGAAAAGGTTACAACTGAACCGAGAAGATGTCAATTTGCCCTGTAGTTACTTGTGATTTGGAGCAATTCCAAACAAAAGCAGCAAATCGAAAGATCCCATCCCCTTTATTTTCTTTCCTTCACTTTAAGAATACCAATTACAAGTGATTGAAAGAAAACATTTTCATGGTATTTCTCTGCCCTGATTGTGTTACAAGTCTGGAGACAATCTCAAGGGCTCCAACCGGGACACATTTAAAGGATATCGAGTTTGGATTTTATGCCTTGTTTTCACCATTATGTGGATGTTACTTTGACATTTATTGTACTGCTCAATTGATACAAATTATAGTCAGATAAAGGCAATCAACATTTTTTTACTGGTTCTTTTAATAGTGACTTGCCCTCAGTAGAAGAAAATAGCAATTTTTGTTATTTTAGAAATTTGATGCTATACCACAGCCCAATTCTCATAACATTGCAGGAATATTTTTTCTTTTAACAATACTTATTGAGCTGCCAGTATTTGATTTAATATACAATCACTCATACAATATTACCTGGCAGAATACAGAACAGATATTAAATATAAATTCAGCCAAAGTTACTAAAAGTCTGAATGTAAAAACAAAATAGTTTCTGACAAAATAATATTATATAGGAATTAAACTCAGTATGATAATATAATTAGCATTAAACAGAAGTACATATTTTTAAAGGTAATATCATGTGCTTATAATAGTGATAATATCACTTTCTTCTTCTTCTTCTTCTTCTTCTTCTTCTTCTTCTTCTTCTTCTTCTTCTTCTTCTTCTTCTTCTTCTTCTTCTTCTTCTTCTTCTTCTTCTTAGTCCTGTGACTTGGAAACTCAGGGCCTGAGCATTGTCTTTGGTTTCCTTTTTTCTGCCCAAGGCTAGCACTCTAACTCTTGAGCCAGAGAGCCACTTCCAGCTTTTTCTGTTTCTGTGGTGCTGAGGAATTGAACCCAGGGCTTCGTGCATGCTAGCACTAAGCCACATTCCCAGCCCCCAATAATATCACTTTCTAGTTGAGTAAAATTTAAGGAAGTCAAAGTTTAGCAAAACAAAACATCTTGGAGTTAATAACTCTGTATCAAAATGTAAAATAATTTTATATGCTTTCTTTAATAATTAGTCTATATACTATCCTAAGCTTAGATTCATATATATGTTTTACTGATATGCCTAATTTAACATGCCCAAATAGTGATACAATTATAAAATTATAATTTTTACAATTATAATTTTACAATTACAATTTTACAATTATAAATTTATTTCCATTTATGGCTTGCTTATGCTTTGGAAAACTTTGAGTTGAATTGAGAATATATTACTTCTCTGCTTCTTGAGATAGTATATTTCTATTTTACATATGTTTAGTTTTTCAACAAGGAGTAAATTACTACTTTCACAACCCCAACTATATTCAAAAGGAAGATCATGATTTATCATCAACAACATTCATTGATGATTATCAACAAATGAATACTTTTACTCTCATTCTAATCAGTCTTTTTCTGGCTGGGAAGGGAGTGCCAGTACTAAGGCTTGCACTTAGACCTCATGCTAGGCAAGTGCTGTGCCACTGAGCTATAGCCCAACCTAGTCATTTTTACACAAAGTATTTTTGTTAAGTTTTAAGTAAATCCCTCTCATCTTTTCTTCAATCTACTTGCTCACATTTAATAGGCAAGAAAGAAAAGTGAAGATTATAGATGTTTGAATGAACCTGAAAAGTTTAAGTTATGTCTCCTGTATTGCTTATAGGAAGAATTTTGTTTGAGGGTTTTTTGTTTGTTTGTTTGTTTTGGCCAGTCCTGGGCCTTGGACTCAGGGCCTGAGCACTGTCCCTGGCTTCTTCCCGCTCAAGGCTAGCACTCTGCCACCTGAGCCACAGCGCCCCTTCTGGCCATTTTCCATATATGTGGTGCTGGGGAATCGAACCGAGAGTTTCATGTGTAGGAGGCAAGCGCTCTTGCCACTAGGCCATATTCCCAGCCCCTATAGGAAGAATTTTGGATGTCACGTTTGTTATATCAGAATTTTATAGCATTTTTCCTGTACCTATTCTTCCGAATTAAAATTTTTCCTGCACCATATAAATAACTTAAAAATAAAAAAATTGCATATATCTAAAAAACCCCACACAGCTTGAGTGGGTTGGGGTCAAGAAGAAAGAGGTAGACAAATGCGGAAGGGAAGAATATAGTCAAGAAATGTATTTCTTACAAAATTATAAAGATAAGAGATGGGGGGTAGAGAAAGGATGGCTGAAAATTTTGAAAAAGCACCTGTCGCTGGATCTATGGTCCTAGCAGCTATTCTCCTAAAACTAGGAGGCTACGGAATAATGCAAGTATCTATTTTTATTGAACCTTTAACTAACAATCTTCCTTATCCATTTATACTCCTATCTCTATGGGTTTCATTGATTGATCAAGATACATCGTACTCATAAACTACTTTGTTAAATGACCTCCCCTTTGTATAACTAAAGATGATTTTTAAAAAGAACTAGTAAAAACATAATTTTGGTAGTTATGAAAGCAGAATGAAATAAAATGTGGCAGCTAAATTAATAAAAATAGAGAGATTTAATTGGAAAGCCTAAACAGGACTGAATTACAGACTACAAATAGGCAAATGGGAGGGAAATTGAAGGTAAAGAGATCTTATTTTAAGGGCACATTTTTTGTTCATAATTCAAAAAGTTTCTGTTTGAAGTAGACTTTAGCTATGACTCTGCTTACCCTATGTGAGACCAACTCTCTTCAAATGTTTGTAGCCATCATAACTGAAAGCTGCTACTCTGAAAAAGACCACCAATTCTGAAGAAAAAAAAACAAAAAATAAAAAAACGGATAGCTCAAGATCTTTCATTCAGGCAGACTGGAAAGTTTCTAGTCAGTGTAATCATCATTATTATTTTATTCATCATTAGAATGAAAAATTAAGTCAAACTACTTCATGGTTTAAGAATATTCTAAATGAATATGAATATCTCAATGAATATAAGAAGGTTTGCAGGTCCACTTTTCTTTAAATGTTAGCATCTTTGGCACAATTCTCCTACCTCTGTTGGAATGTTTCTATAAAGCTCATCTAAATGTGCTCAGTTAATCCCTAGAAAGTTTTTGCATCATTAACTGTTTACTTAGTGACCTGAGTACCATAGATTTAACCAGATGAAATGTCTGTCTAACAGGCTGCCTCAGGCAGTGAATGGAGGAACATTGTACAACTCTTTGTGTTACATTGACAAATGAGCAATATCACATTTGCAATCTTAATCTTGCTACATTAACCACTAAAGTATCTTTTGTTATGTCATCTCTCTGCTAGCCCCATATCTTAAGCTTTATCCCTGCAGTCCTCAGCTTCTATGATGGACACAAGTGCAGCAGTATCCACTGCTCATATTTAAGACCAGATGCTCTGAGTACAGCCCTCATTTTAAAATGACATTATTATTTGTTTTGTATATTGCATGGTGACAGAAAACTAAATATGCCACTTAGCTGTGTATATTTCTGGCAAGAACGACTTCCTAGTTAGCTCAATGTGAACAAAAAGAAAAGAAATTGTTTACAGTGTTTTGTAGGAGAATCTTATATCATTGATTGGATAAGTGGAATAATTTCATGTGTAGATAGCAGACAGAATGATGCTATTGGAACTTTCTGTGTAAAATACTTCTCAAATATATCAATTAATGTATTGCAAAAATGCTAATGCATAAATCTCAAACATGACTTTTAAAGGGAAATTAAATAGAGAAGGTTCTGGTCCCAGAAGTTTTGGTAAATATCATATAGTGTATATAACTTCATAGTTTCTGGTCTGTTTTTACATTTGTAAAATGAGAAAAATAAGATGAATGCTGGTGGCTCATGCTTATAATCCCTGCTACTCAGGAGTCAGAGATCTGAGGATTATAGTTTGAAACCAGCCCAAAAAGGAACATCTATGAGATTCTTATTTCCAATTAACCACCAGAAAGCCAGAAGTAGATTTGTAGCTTAAAGAGTAGAGCACTAGCCTTGACTAAACTCAAGGAAGCTCCCAGTTTCTGAGTTCAAACCCCAGGACTGGAAAAAATCAAATGGCCTACTTTCCAAAAATTCAGCTCAAAATTCTGTCATACTATGTGATAGAGGATTCTAAGTTGCCCATAAAGTTATCAAGATTGCATATGAGCCATTACATTGGATTAACCAAAAAATCCTATGATTTTCCTGATTTTCTGTGGTTTTTCATTCATTCAGTCTCATTCTTTACTAAAATAGACATGACTTGTTTGCTTACATTATTCTTGATAATTAATATCTAATTGATTAAGCTTTTGCTAATCTCTTTCCCAATCATATTTTATGCTGCTACTAGGTTCATATTTATAAAACATTTAGTAAATAACTACTGCCTTTAGAGAACAAAATCATTTCTGCCTACAAATATTCCATTTGTATATTTCAAGGTGTACTTCACACTACATCTTTGTCATTGCTTTTTTTTGGTTTATAAATCTATATCAATTTCTTCTTTATCTAGTCATACAAACCATAAACTTAATTATAGTTTTTCAGTTTTTGCTTACACAGAGAAAACTAATGACTAGTAGTATTATAATAATTCAGAATACCTTTGGTACTTAGGATAGTAGAGGATGTGTAGCTAACATGTAGTAGATTATTGCTGAAATAGATCAGGGGTGGAAAACATCTGAGCCAGGGGTCTTGCAAGGCCCCCAAAATCATTTTGTTTGCTCCTACTAAGGAGCATGAAGATGGGACTTAAAATTCAATGAAGTTTTCTTTCTCGCTTGCGATGAGACAAGGAATGTGGTAAATAGAGCTCAACTCTTCATTTTCCTTCCTAGGGTAAGTGGAGAATTTGACATGAAACAGGAGATACTATCACTGGACCCCAGTATGGCACCATAGGAGTTGAGAACTCTACATAGGAATCAAGAACTTGTAACAAAAACTAGAGCATTCTTGTGAAATTTGAGGAGTTCAGTGGCCATACTAAAGATGGAGCTCAAGCCATGAGTGCTTAATGAACAGGATTCATTACATTTGTCAAGGAAAAAAACTGAGTTGCTTCAGTCTTGATGAATGTGATTCAATTATATAGCACTACGTAATACATTAAAAAAAATCTATGTGCAGTCATTGTGGCTCAACTATAGGATGTCAATAATAATGTTGACATTACTATATAAGTTTTATCCAAGGCAGAATGTTTCACATACACCAGTTTTAGGACTTATTGAATGATCTTTACCCTGTATACGGTGATGTCCTTCATTACTATCAAGTGTGATGACTATATCATGGGAACATGCTCATGGGGTTTTAAGAACTGAGAGTTGAAGTCAAGAAGTTCATGACAAAAACATGGAAACATGGTGGTAAATAGAAACATCCTCAACACCACCTAAGAACACATAGCTTACTAGAGATAAAAATTTCACAGACTTTCCTGCCTAGGCTGGCTTTGAGCCACAATCCTCACATCTCAGCCTGCTAAGTAGCTAGATTTATAGGCCTGAAAACAGATATGCAGATGAATCTGTATTTTCAAGGGAGAAGAATTTCCTTTTAATCATTTGTCTTATTATTCTGTCTTGTCTTAACATTAAATATTGTTACTTGAAGTTTTTGAAACTCTAATTAACTTACAGACAGTTCCAAGAGAAATAATTAAAATTTCCTTTCCATTGTAAGTGCTACACTGTCTATGGTAAACCCAGCATACTTGAAATGTGCCAGTATAATGTGAATACTTACAGAAAATTTTCAAATCATCATCGCCAAAATATGCTAAAATGAGATTGAAATAATGATATATTCTTTTGTCTGTGTTTTAAAAGTGCTTGACTTCATAAATCACAAAATCTCCAAAAATATTCATGTCATAGTTTTTCCATGTGAAGGAAACTCACAAGGAAATCCAGAAAGTTCTGGACTATCAATGAAGCTCAGTGGAATTACGAGTTTTATTTCAAGCTACAGAACACTTAATATATTTTATATCCTAAAAAAGAACTCCAATATGTAAACTAGATTAAAAAATGAAGTTAACTTTTTGCAATGTGATTTGGTAGAGCCATGTATAGTCTTCCCACTTGTCTTTTCTGGCTTCTAACATAGCTATCCAAATCTCTCAAGAGTGTGAAAAGTATAAATAATTTAATGGATCTAATGAAGAACATGAAACAACATTTTACATAGAAACCATGGCACTCACAAATGTAGCCAGGAGACAGAGGTAGAGTAACATATTAAAGAATTCTAGGGGGAGTGGCTAGAGAGCAGGTAATAGGCTTATTTTATTTTATTTTTATTATCTTCTAATAGTTGTATATAGGAACTGCCATTCAACAAAGTAGTTTATGAAAGCAATGAATATTTTTAAAAATTTTATTGTCAAACTGATATACAGAGAGGTTACGTTTCATACATTAGGCATTGGACACATATTTTGTACTGTTTGTTACCTCCTCCCTCATTCCCCCTCCCCCTCCCCCCTTCCTTCCCTCCTCCCCCCATGAGTTGTTCAGTTCATTTACACCAAACAGTTTTGCAAGTATTGCTTTTGTAGTCGTTTGACTTTTTTACCCCATGTCTCTCAATTTTGGTATTCCCTTTCAGTTTCCTAGTTCTAATACCAGTATACACGGTTTCCAATGTACTCAGATAAGATACAGAGATAGTGCAGGTACACCACAGGAAGGGGATACAAGAAGATCATCAATAATAGAAGATACGGTTACACATAGCACACTGAAAGGAGTTACAACAGTGATATAACAATCGTTTCCATAACATGAAGTTCATTTCACTTAGCATCATCTTATGTGTTCATAAGGGTATAGCTATTCGGCTCTTGTGATCCTCTGCTGTGACTTGCCTAAACTTGTGGTAATTATTCCCTATGAGCAAGATCATAGAGTTCATGTTTCTTTGGGTCTGGCTCACTTCACTTAGTATAACTTTTTCCAAGTCCTTCCATTTCCTTACAAATGGGGCAATGTCATTCTTTCTGATAGAGGCATAAAATTCCATTGTGTATATTTATGATATTTTCCTAATCCATTCATCTACTGAGGGGCATCTGAGTTGGTTACAGATTCTAGTTATGACAAATTGTGCTGCAATGAACATGTTGTGCTGGTGGCTTTAGTGTGTTCTTGTTTGTGATCTTTTGGGTAGATGCCCAAGAGTGGGGCTCCTGGGTCATGTTTAGCCTTCTGAGGAATCACCATACTGCTTTCCAGAGTGGCTGAACCAGTTTACATTCCCAACAACAATGAAGTAGGGTTCCCTCCAACATTTCCTCTCCAACATTTGTTATTGTTAATTTTCTTGATATAGGACATTCTTACTGGGGTGAGAAGGAATCTCAATGTTGTTTTGATTTGCATTTCTTTTATGGCCAGTGATGTAGCGCACTTTTTCATATGTCTCTTGGCCATTCTCATTTCCTCATTAGAGGAGTCTCTTTTTAAGTCTTTATCCCACTTGTTGAGGGGGCTATTGATTCTCTGCGGTTTTCTTTCTTCGCAGATGACATGCTCCTATACCTAAAGAACCCCATAGACTCTACTCCCAAGCTACTAGAGCTGATCCAAAACTTTAGCAAAGTTCCAGGATATAAAATAAACCCTCAAAAATCAATGGCCTTTCTATATGCTAATGACCTGAATGCCAAGGCTGAAATCAGGAAAGCAAATCCTTTTGCAATAGCCGCAAAAAACATAATATACCTAGGAATAACCTTAACCAAAGAAGTGAAAGACCTCTATGATGAGAACTTTAAAAACATGAAAAACGAAATTAAGGCAGAACTAATGAAATGGAAAAGCCTCCCATGTTTCTGGACTGGGAGGATTGATATAATCAAAATGGCAATATTGCCAAAGGCTATCTACAAATTCAATGCAATACCCATTAATATCCCAACACCATTTTTTAACGAAATAGAGGAAGCAATCCAGAAATTCATATGGAACAATAAAAGACCCAGAATAGCAAAAAACAATCCTAAGCAGAAAGAATGATGCTGGAGGAATTACAATACCTAACTTCAAGCTGTATTATAAAGCTATAGTAATAAAAACAGCTCGCTATTGGCACTGGCACAGGCCTGAAGACCAATGGAACAGAATTGAAGACCCAGAAATGAACCCACAGAACTACGCCTACTTAATCTTTGATAAAGGAGCTAAAAAAAATAGTCTGGAAGAAAGATAACCTCTTTAATAAATGGTGCTGGAATAACTGGTTCAACACATGCAACAAAATAAAACTAGATCCTTATATATCATCCCTCACCAAAATCAATTCCAAATGGATCAAAGACCTCGAAATCAAAACAGATACCCTGAAAACACTAAAGGAAGGAGTAGGAGAAACACTTGGGCTCCTTGGCACAGGATGGAACTTCCTTAACAAAGACCCAGAAATGATACAAATCAAAGAAAGGTTGGACAAATGGGACTGCATCAAACTGCAGAGCTTCTGCAGGGCAAAGGACATAGCTCGCAAGATAAACAGAAAGCCTACAGACTGGGAGAAGATCTTTACCGGCCATTCAATGGACAAAGGCCTCATATCTAAAATATATGCAGAACTAAAAAAATTACATTCCTCCAAAGCAATGCATTTTTAAAAATGTCATCCCTTTCAACATTCTTGCCCATCTCTCTCAACTCACCCTTCCCCCACTTTTCTTCAGTTGTAAAATATACATTGAATTTTTATTTTATCCCTGCCCTATTCTTAAATAAAAACTCTTATTTTCTTCATGGAATAATTTCTTTTTTTTTGCAAGTGGAGGGACTCACTGTAGTTATTAAATAAGAGGAGTTATTTGATAAAGTTTACATTTTAGGAGGCTTTTTTCTTAAAACTGCAGGGAATATAAATTAAAAAGAGAGACTAACTGGATTCAAAATGAAAGTAGATAATTTACATATTCCAGAAGCAATGTACATTAGAAACGGAATAAAGATCATTACAGGGAGTAAAAATTCTAAATGTTCTAAAGGTATAAAATAAGGAAAAGAATGAATAATCACTTGACCATTTGAGTATGATTCATGAGGAAAAAGGGCTTGTTAAATATAACTACAATGTTTTCATGTGCAATACAGAAAGTAAAGCAAAATTCGAAAAATAGAAGGGCTACATATTTACTACTCCATTTCCCTGTTTCACTAATTCCTTTATGTTCTCAAAATATCAGTTTCTAGCTAAAATTTTAGTTCTTCAGCTATAATCTGAAGAATTCAATGAAAACAGGTAGAAATGATTTCTTTAGTATTTTGTTTGGCTTTTTAAAGTTGTATTACCTTTTGTCTTTTCATTTTTGGTAGTGGGGAATGAACCTGGGGCATTGTACTTGATAGGCAAGCACTTTGCCATTGAGCTGTATCCCAGCCCTGATTTCTTCAGAAATTTAACAATTGATCTGCAATTCAAAGCTAAGAATGACTAGTCTATAAAGGCTCCAAGCAAGGCAGATAATGGATATTTAACAAGATTTGCCATATCTGTGCAAGAATATTTGTTGTACTGTGTGCTACATAAACATAATTTATATCTAAGAGCTATATCTGTAGAATTTACCTATAGTATACATATATATGTATACATATATGCATGTGTGTGTGTATAGAATATAGCTCATATACATAGATAGTAGTTTATCGACTTAGCTGTAAAGAAGATTTGTTGGAAATACTATTTTTACAGTATTAAGGCCAGGAATTAATTAGGTAAAATAAAATAAGCATGACAATTCCTTCATCAGCAGTTTATTTATTTATTTTTTGGATTTTTTATTTAGAAAACATTTCAGTGAGAATACAAATATATTTGCTGCATCATAAAAACTACACAGATGGACAAGTTAAGGGAAAAATGCCATCCTTGTAGTTAATGTAGTAGAGCTTCAAGCTAATATAATTGTAATTTAATGGTATATCAGAATATCATATGTGGGCATATATATTACTACATTTAAGGATTCTAAGAGCAGTGGGTACTGGTTACAGTTAGAAGGACTTTGCGCTTAACACCACAAAAGCGGATTGATGTGATTTATTACAGGTGTTTCCAATTGTCAGCACTAGGGAGAGTAAAGTAGGTGGTGGACTAGAGAAGACAATTTTATTCACCTTTGTCCCTCTAGACACTTTGGTCCTGTCTCCTGTGTCATTTGATATGCTATGAAGTAGGACTAAGATCTCATCTGTTACTTCTCACATTGTAACTTCTCTTTGCTTTTGGGATAATCCTTTTTTAGCTTTGGGTCTTGCCTTAATCTTCATTCTCAACACACACACACACACACACACACACACACACACACACACTATAAATGTATATATATATATGTACATATATATGCACATCTGACTTTCTAAAGTCTTTTATGAAGTACTAAAGGTACTTACCATATTCAAAGAAGAGTAGTTATGTAAGTGGAAGTAAAACATTTGTCTCTACCAAAAGCTCATTTTGTTTTGGAAGGGATTTTTTTCAAGAGACAGAAATTCAGAAGTGAATACTTTGGTGTAAACCTTCTAAATTTACTGGACCATACTTATGTTCTAGCTACTAATACACAAAACATACACATGCTTCAACAGAGCACTGAGGAATTCTAATTTTGAGAGACCTCTAAGCCCAGACTATCAAAGAGTTTGCAGGCCAGAGAATGTAAGAGGTGAGATGATTCCATGCATACATGAATGTGATTTACATTCAGAAGTGATTGAGTGGTTTATGCAATGTGTCAGAATCCTTAGTAAACAGATTAATTATAATCATCTCAATTTATTTTAGCTGTTGCTTTTCTTTGGATCTGCTCAGTTTACTCTATCAATTTTTCTTCTCTAAGAAACTATTTTGCTATGTGGGGCTTAGAATATAAGCAAAAAAAATCCAAAAACCCAAACCCCAATAACACAATTTATACTGTTCTCTCTATTTACCAATCAAATATGCACACAGGAAATATTTGTTGAGCCAATATATATTGTATTAATTTTTGTATTAATATAGTTATATATAGATATATAATATTAGTTTGAAAGAGTTCAAGGTATTTCTGTTAATGAAATTATCCCTTACTAGAGAAAAGGTGACTTCAGTAATGTTTCTTTTCTCCTGTTTATCATTCTTTCCCTGGGTGTACATATGGATTTCCACATAATGTGCACTATAGCTTACCTGCTGTTTTCTCTCCTTATAATATCGAGTATATATGAATGATCTGCCCTTTGAGTTATTGCACAATAGAAGAGAGCAAGCAAGTGTGGTGGTCATCATCATCACCATCTTTGTCTTGGCCATCATCATTATTATCCCGAATTGTAACATACATTTTAAGCCAGAAAGAGTTTTCATGCCATTAGCTGACAACATTCTGTTAGCATCTTAATTAGGAATCACTTAATTAAACTAACAAGGTCAATGGTCTATTTGCTTAAGATCCAGAACACATTCACAATCATAGAAGATTTTTTTCCTTCAGATAAAATGACTTCACTTTTAGACATTCATTAACTCTAACCCTAAAGTTCTAACATTGTTTCTCGAACTCGCCTGGTGTATACATGAGAGTACACACATACACACACACACACACACACACACACACACACACACAGAGAGAGACAGAGAGAGAGAGACAGAGAGACAGAGAGAGAGAGAGAGAGCGCTATTCAGGAAAGAACTTCTTTCTGACTCCCAATATACTGCTAGCAAGTTGAACAGGTTCAGTTATAAATCACGCAGTGTTTTGGTTTATTTTTCACTGCAATTTCCCTGAAACATTTTTGACAACCATTTAATTTGCCATGGGATATTTATGTACTAACTCACACATGAAGCAATTTATTCTTGAAAATGAAGTAGGAACAATAGACACCATAGTATGATTTCAATAAATAACAGAAATTTACTGCAATTGCTACCATATTAGGATGTAACTCTACTGTCTTCAGAAACTGATAGGATTTTAAGGGGAAAAATGCCTTTCAAAGTGACAAGCAAGGAGTAAAATTGAGATAAACAACTCAGGAGAAGGAGTACCAGATGCTCATGGTCTATTTGTGAGCTTGTTACATTTGTTTTTATAAAGCATTCTGAATCTTCCTGGCTCTGTAATAGAATAGTCAATTTTTGTGTGTGTGTGTGCCAGTACTGGGGCTTGAACCCAGAGTCTCTTGCTCAGCTGTCTTGTTCACAGCTGGTGCTTTGTGATTCATAGCATTCTACTTCTTAATTGGAGATGAAGTCTCTCAGACCTTTGTCCATGCTGACTTTGAACCCCAATGAAGTTTCATCTGAGGACCTAGAAGTACAGATATAAACCACTGGTGCCAGGCTAGAGTGGCCATTTAAAAGTTAATACATGAGCACAGGTGCAAGTCTTAAAGTGATCAATGTCTCTCTGCTCTTCTTAAGCATAAAACATTAAAATCAGATTTTATTTTCCTATAGAAATTTGGAAAGAATAAAAGATTGCCTTAGTGATTGAATGGCAAGGTTTCTCAGTTCACTTATTGTGATATTGTTAGAAGGATTCTATCCATTTATATCTTAAAAAGACTGTTAGAGGATTGGGAGAAAACTTGATGCTAATAAATTGCTTATGAAGTTGTTGACAGAGGATGCAGCTTCTGATCGCTCCACACTAGTTCATCACTAATATTCTTTGCTATTATATGTAAATATTTTAAAGGGTAGCACATTGTTACAATCACAATGAGAATAAATATATCAACATATTCACCTTAACTATTCTTCTTGATTAAGATTTTTCTTATTAGATCTGGAAGGACTTATAAATAAGGGTAAAACACCAACGTGCCTTCAATAATCTCACAATAAAATCAAAAGTTAAATAATAGTCATTTAAAACATTATTAGCCTTTATGCCAACAAATTCGAGAACTTGGAAGAAAGGATGATTTCCTAGAAAAAATTGATACCCCCAAACTCAACCATGAAGATTTAAACCTTCTAAACAGACCCATATCCAGTATTGAAATAGAAATGGCAATAAGTGATCTCCCATCCAAGAAAAGCCCAGGTCCAAACAGATTCACTGCAGAATTCTACAAGGCCTTCAAAACAGAACTCACTCCAATATTTCTCAAACTCTTCAATGAAATTGAAGGAGAACGTTCACTACCAGACTCATTTTATGAAGCCAGTATAACCCTCATCCCAAAACCAGGCAGAGACTGATCACAGAAAGATGACTACACACCAATCTCCCTGATGAACATAGATGCAAAAATTCTCAACAAAATTCTGGCCAATCGACTTCAACAGGTCATCAAAAAAATCATACACCATGATCAAACTTGATTCATCCCAGGGATGCAAAGTTGGTTTAATATACGCAAGTCAGTTAATGTAATCCACCACATCAACCGGAGCAAGGTAAAGAACCACATGGTTTTATCTCTGGATGCGGAAAAAGCGTTCGATAAAATCCAGCACACATTTATGCTAAAAGCCCCGGAAAAACTGGGATTCCAGGGAACATTCCTGAATATAATCAAAGCAGTTTATGACAAACCAACAGCAAGCATAACTCTAAATGGGGAAAAACTAAAGCCATTCCCTTTAAAATCAGGAACAAGGCAGGGATGTCCACTCTCTCCCCTGCTCTTCAACATAGTACTAGAATTCCTAGCCAGAGAAATTAGGCAGGAAGAAAATATAAAGGGGATCCAAATAGGAAAAGATGAAGTTAAACTTTCTCTCTTCGCAGATGACATGATCCTATACCTAAAGAATCCCATAGACTCTACACCCAAGCTACTAGAGCTGATCCAAAACTTTGGCAAAGTTGCAGGATATAAAATAAACCTTCAAAAATCAATGGCCTTTCTCTATGCTAACAACCCAAAGACCGAGGCTGAAATCAGGAAAGCAACTCCTTTTGCAATAACCCCCCAAAACATAAAATACCTAGGAATAACCTTAACCAAAGAGTGAGAGACCTCTTGATGAGAACTTTAAAAGCTTGAAAAATGAAATTAAGTCAGAACTAAGAAAATGGAAAAACCTCCCATGCTCCTGGATTGGGAGGATTAATAAAATCAAAATGGCAATATTGCCAAAGGCTATCTACAAATTCAATGCAATACCCATTAATATCCCAACACCATTCTTTAATGAAATAGAGGAAGCAATCCAGAAATTCATATGGAACAATAAAAGACCTAGAATAGCAAAAACACTCCTAAGCAGAAAGAACAGTGGTGAGGAATTACAATACCCAACTTCAAGCTGTATTATAAAGCTACAGTAATAAAAACAGCTTGGTATTGGCACCGGAACAGGCCTGAAGACCAATGGAACAGAATTGAAGACCCAGAATTAAACCCACAGAACTATGCCTACTTAATCTTTGGTAAAGGAGCTAAAACAATAGTATGGAAGAAAGATAGCCTCTTTAACAAGTGGTGCTGGCAAAACTGGCTCAACACATGCAACAAACTAAAACTAGATCCTTATATATCACCCTGCACCAAAATCAATTCCAAATGGATTAAAGACCTTGAAATCAAAACAGACACCCTGAAAACACTAAAGGAAGGAGTAGGAGAAACACTTGGGCTCCTTGGCGCAGGACGGAACTTCCTTAACAAAGACCCAGAAAGGCTACAAATCAAAGAAAGGTTGGACAAATGGGACTGCATCAAACTGCAGAGCTTCTGCACGGCAAAGGACATAGCTCACAAGATAAACAGAAAGCCCACAGACTGGGAGAAGATCTTTACCAGACATTCAACAGACAAAGGCCTCATCTCTAAAATATATGCAGAACTAAAAAAATTACCTTCTTCAAAAACAAAACCGCAAAGAACCAATAGCCCCCTCATCAAGTGGGCTAAAGACTTACAAAGAGACTTCTCTGATGAGGAACTGAGAATGGCCAATGGCCATATGAAAAAATGCTCTACATCACTGGCCATAAAGGAAATGCAAGTCAAAACAACATTAAGATTCCATCTCACCCCAGCAAAAATGTCATATATCAAGAAAACTAATAATAACAATTGTTGGAGGGGATGTAGCCAAAAGGGAACCCTACTTCATTGTTGGTGGGAATGTAAACTGGTTCAGCCACTCTGGCAAGCATTATGGAGATTCCTCAGAAGGCTAAATATAGAACTCCCCTATGACCCAGCAGCCCCACTTTTGGGTATCTATCCAAAAGACCACAAACAAAATCACAGTAATGCCACCAGCACAACAATGTTCATCGCAGCACAATTTGTCATAGATAGAATCTGGAACCAACCCAGATGCCCCTCAGTAGATGAATGGATCAGGAAAATGTGGTACATATCCACAATGGAATTTTATGCCTCTATCAGAAAGAATGACATTGTTCCATTTGTAAGGAAATGGAAGGACTTGGAAAACGTTATACTAATGAAGTGAGCCAGACCCAAAGAAACATGGACTCTATGGTCTCCCTTATTGGGAATAATTAGTACAGGTTTAGGCAAGTCATAGCAGAGCATCACAAGGCCCAATAGCTATACCCTTATGAACACATAAGATGATGCTAAGTGAAATGAACTCCATGTTATGGAAACAATTGTTATATCACATTTGTAACTACTTTCAACGTCCTATGTGTATCTGTAGCTTCTATTATTGATGATGTTCTTGTATCACCTTCCTGTGGTTGTACCTACTCTATCTCTGTAATCTTATCTGAGTATATTGGAAACCGTGTTTACTGGTATTGGAAGTAGGAAATTCAAAGGGAATACCAAATTTGAGAGACACAGGGTAAAAAAAGAGAAACAACTACAAAAGCAATACTTGCAAAACTGTTTGGTGTAAGTGAACTGAACACCTCTGGGGGCGGGGAGGGAAAGGGGGGGAGGGAGGGCGGTATGAGGGACAAGGTAACAAACAGTACAAGAAATGTATCCAATGCCTAACGTATGAAACTGTAACCTCTCTGTACATCAGTTTGATAATAAAAATTTGAAGAAAAAAAAACATTATTAGATTCTATGTCCTCAGATGCTAGAGGTGGTGACTTCCAAATCTCTCAGGATTTCTTTGGGTGGAGCATTAATACTATTCATAACCTAAATTACTTCCTGCTATGCATAGCATCATGTTGAAATTTAATCCCAAATGTGAGGTGATAATGTTCGAGTCCTGTAAGAGATGATTGGGTCATACAAACATTAACTTATTCAACAACTCTAGCATTTGAGGACATAGAAGTAAAAACAAAAAGGATATCTATGAACCAAGAGTGCAGATCTTCACCGGGCACGTAATCTGCCAGCATATTGATCTTGAATGTTCAAGACAAAGTAACCAACTTGGCTAAGATTAATGCTAGTGAGATAATTTTTAAAGGCTGGACTTAACTGAAGCCTATGTTATATTTTTTGAAACTTATTTTCTTTGGTCCTATTCCTTTTACAGAAAATCAAATGACTTGAAATTTTTAGTTAAGGGGATCAAAATTCAGTCATTTATATTTTTTATATTCTTGTTTTAATTTTTCAATTTAGGAAGTGCTCTGTTCATTGACAAACCCAAGTGAAAAAAAATCACATATCCTCAGAGAATCTGTATTCTGCTTCGGAGGTTTCAAAAGCAAGTGAATGCAATAGATAAATGAAATATGTCATGAGTACAGTTAAGTGTAAAACAAGGAACCTAAAATAGGAAGGGGGTTTACAAGTGATAAGTTCAGCAAAGGAGTTATAGACGAGGAGTCTTCTGGATTGGGATCAAAAGAATGTGAGGAAGAGATCCCTGTGAACTCAAGGGTCAGGAAGAGCATGCACATCAGGAGGAAGAGCAAGCTGAAGCAATAGTTCACTGTGGCAGAAATCAAGTGAGCGAAAATAAACATGGTGGGCTGGGGATATAGCCTAGTGGCAAGAGTGCCTGCCTCGGATACACGAGGCCCTAGGTTCGATTCCCCAGCACCACATATACAGAAAACGGCCAGAAGTGGCGCTGTGGCTCAAATGGCAGAGTGCTAGCCTTGAGCGGGAAGAAGCCAGGGACAGTGCTCAGGCCCTGAGTCCAAAGCCCAGGACTGGCCAAAAAAAAAAAAATAAAAAATAAAATAAACATGGTACTGATGAACCCAGATCACAGGATGCATTGTGTTCTGTTCAGATCATTAGGTTTACTTCAGAGTAAACTGAGACATTGGAAGACTCTGAGTAGAAGTTTGATGACAGCTAAATATTTGTCTTGTATAATAAAAATAAATGAGTGGTTATATCTGTGAAATATTTATCAATGACGATAAAAATATGAAAAAGGTGAATGACAACATAGAAACATATTTGTTATAATTTAATAGTGTGTTCTCCCTCTTGAATCAAGAGAACATAAAATGTGAGCAATAACATTTTAGGATATATAATCCTTCAGTATGTGCTTTCCTTGGCATTTCAATGACTAAAAGACGATAACAGAATTTTTCACCAAGTCAAAAGAATTTGGATTACTATTATATAAAAGTTAGTCACACAATCCTATTAAGCACAGCAAAGGTAGAGATATCATGACATGATTACTAATGTTAGGTAAAGTTTTCAGAGATTTAGGGTTTAGCACAAACTTCTGGTACATCATATAAAATACCAATTTTCTCTCCTGGTGGCTGTCAAGATACAAACTACTATACTTTGAAGTAGAAGTACAGAGAACATGTGGCATGAAACAGCTCACCAATGACTGAAGGCAACTTCTGGCTAACAGTAAGTAAAAGTCTAAGCCCTTCTGAGGGTTGTAAAGATAAAAAGTGGTCAGAAAACCATGCCATTTATGGCTGTAAATTTGGAAAATAGAAACATGACCATACGCTTTAACTGGGCATAGGGAAGGAACATATTTTCTCCTAGAGCCTTGGGAAAGGAAAACAGACTTAATAATAATTTAGTTGAATGCATGTTGAACTTCCGATCCACAACTATCTAATTCATTGCCTTATTCAAGTCTTACACTCAATAAATAAATGAAATAAATGAAAGCCAAAATCTAATTTATAGGAAGAAAGAAAATGATCAAGCCAGATAATGGAGAACTCCAAAGTTTAAAATTTCAAGAAGACAATTCATGATTTGTTGTTACCAAAACAATTGAACTTGTTAATATCATATTTAGTGTCTTCAGTTAGTTAATATGCAATTTATTTATTTATGTACTGGTGCAACTTACATAGCTACTTGACCAAAACAAACTAATGTGTAAATACTTACTTTTGCCCACCATTTCAGAGGTATGAGTCCATCATGACAAGGAGGCATGATGAAGGAGATAATCTTCTATCACAAAAGCCACAATACACACCACACAAACATACACACACACACACACACACACATACACACAGACTTCTGAAGATTTGTATATGAGGAATTGTAATATTCTATCTAATAAACTTACAAGTAAATATTTTTGGTGGTATGCTATTGTATACAAATGCATAAACTGAAATATGGTAGATTCAGGGGAGATCTCACATAGTGTAATTCTTCAAATTTCAAAAAACTAAATACCAGGAAGTAGGTACTTGAAAAGGATAGGGTGAGTTTGAGGAGAAAGGGGTAGTTGAATGAAAAGGAGAAGAGGGGGAGAATGAAGTGCAGAATTGTATATCTTGCAAAACTGAGAGGAGTGCGGGAAGGGTAAGGAGGGAGGGATGGGTGAGAATGTTGAAAAGAATGATGTTGATCAAGATGCACTGTATTTATAAACTGCTTTGTTAAATAATAACTCGTTTGTACAGCTACCTCAAGATAATTAAAAAATAAAATAAAGTTTATAAAGTAACAGGAAAAAAGCGGCTTAAAAAAGAGACAAATGGCCAGGAGGAGCTAAGGGCACACACCTATAAACCTAGCTATTAAGGAGGCAGAGACCTTAGGATTATGGTTCAAAGCCACTTGGGGCAGAAAAGTCTCCCTTCAAAAACTGTTCCATAAATTCATATGGAACAGCAAAAGATTTAGAATATCCAAAGCAATTCTAGGCAAAAGAAGCAGTGCAGGAGGTATCACAATACCAGACTTCAAGCTTTATTATAGAGCCATCACAACAAAACAGCCTGGCTTTGGTATAAAAACAGACCTGAAGACCAATGGATTAGAATAGAAGACCCAGAAATAAAGCCGCATTCTCACAATCAGCTGATATTCGACAAAGGAGCTAAAGACATACAATGGAAAAATCATAGCCTCTTCAACTACTGGTGCTGGGAAAACTGGGCAGCCATATGTAGAAAACTCAATGTAGACCCTAGCCTATCACCATGCAACAAGATCAACTAAAAAATGGATTAAGGACCTCAACATCAGACCTGAATCCTTGAAAGTACTGAAGGACAGAGTAGGCGAGACACTAGAACTTATAGGCACAGGTAGAAACTTCCTGAACATAGTCCCAGGGGCACAACAGATGGGGAGAGTCTCTACAAATTAAAAAGTTTCTGCACAGTTAAAGACATAGCTACCAAACTAGAAAGACAGCCAACCATATGGGAAATGATCTTCACCAGCACAGCAACAGACAAAGGCCTAATATCTGTCATCTACAGAGAACTCAAAAAACTAACCCCATCCAAACCCAGTAAACCAATTATTAAATAGGCAAAGGAGCTAAAGAGAGACTTCACAGAAGAGATAAAAATGGGAAAGAAACATATGAGGAAATGTTCAACATCCCTGGCAGTAAAGGATATGCAAATAAAAACAACCCTGAGATACCACCTCACTCCAATTAGAATGGCCTATACTCTGAACTCAGGCAACAACAAATGCTGGAGGAGATGAGGGGAAAGAGGAACCCTTTGTTGTTGGTGGGAGCAAATTAGTACAACCACTTTGGCGAACAGAATGGAGGTTCCTCAAAAAGCTCAGCATAGACCTACCCTATGACCCAGCTATACCACTCCTAGGCATCTATCCTGAACAACAGGTCTCAGGATATCATAAAGACATCTGTACATCCACGTTTATCGCTGCACAAGTCACAATAGCTAAAATATGGAAACAACCCAGATGCCCTTCTACAGATGAATGGATCCAAAAAATGTGGTACCTATACACAATGGAATACTACATAGAGTTTAGAAATGATAAAATATTGGTATTCGCAGGGAAATGGTCAGAATTTGAAAAAAATAATGGTGAGTGAGAAAAGCGTAGAACACAGAGAACCAAGGGGCATGGCCTTCTTGATATATGACTGTTAGGAGAAGGGGGGGGGGGGGCGGCGATAGTACAGACCAGCTCTGAAAAACAACAAACTGGTTTGTTTTTTTTGGCCAGTCCTGGGCTTTGGACTCAGGGCCTGAGCACTGTTCCTGGCTTCCTTTTGCTCAAGGCTAGCACTCTGCCACTTGAGCCACAGCGCCACTTCTGGCCGTTTTCTGTATATGTGGTGCTGGGGAATCGAACCCAGGGCCTCATGTACGCAAGGCAAGCTCTCTTGCCACTAGGCCATATCCCCAGCCCAACAACAAACTTCTTTTCAAATGGTATTTCCACATGTTTGGGTCAGAGACTTTACATTATGTATCTAAAACCAAACAATGACTTAACATAAAAAGGTCTAGAATAGACCTATCAGTGAATCACAATAGCTCAACAGCTATGTACACATCATCATGTAAGATGAGGATAAGCAAAAACAACTCCAGGAGAAGGACACAGGAGGATTCTATTGTTGATGTTACATTTAAAGTTCTAGGTGAATTTCCTTTGACGTACCCTACATGGTTACTGTATATGATTTTGGTACACTGGATATTGTATATATGCCTACCTGATCTAGTGATAGGAAAGAAAAAGGAGGGTGTAAGATATAACAAGAAATGCACTCACTGCCTTATTATTTAACTGTACCCCTTTTGCACAACACCTTGTCAATAACCTTTAATTAATAAAAACAAACAAACCTGGAAATAGAGCTGTGACTCAAAGTGGTAGAGTGCTAGCACTGACCAAAGAGCCTAGAAACAATGCTCAGACCTTGAGTACAAGCTCCACAATTGCCTAAAAAAAAAATAAAAAAGATGGGGAACATTGAAAAAAATATACAAAGAGGAAAAAGAAGTTTCAGAAAATTAGAAATGAAATAACTGAATAAACAGAGTGATTCACACCTATAAAAATGTTTCATGCAGATGCAGGAAGTAATATATATATTTATATGCATACATACATAGTTTATATAAATTGTATAATATAGTGTATATATGTAGTCTTGACTAGATATTGTGTTAATGGCAACAGTAAGGGAATGTTACATGAATTTCTCTAACTCTCCCTGACCTTCTTGCTTTGTTTCTCCCTCTAAGTAATAAAGGACAACATAAATTCTGTATTGAAACAAAGTTATTCTCAAACTCCTTTCAAGTAGTATGTCTTTCAGAATGAGGTCTCAGAAATTTGTGTGTTTTCTCTTTGCATTCGTATGGCATATTCTGTCCATACAACAAATATCATAATTGCTATAACCTAAATGCTATGTCTCTCTCTCTCAAAATTCATGTTAAGGTATAATTTCCAATTGCTGATGCCTGGACGTGTGGCCTGTGTATAGCAATTCAGTCATAGAAATGGAGATGAAATGAATGGATTTAGCACCTCAAATACAGTCTCTTGATGAGGTAGCTTTGAATGAAAATTGGACAAGAGATAATTAAGACCTTGAAGAAAATGCATTGTGTTTATAAGCAAATTTTTGAGCAACTAAATAAAGATAACAAAACACAATTTGTAAAGTTTTGTTCACACACTTCCCACCATTTGAAGCAAAAGCATGAAGTCAATAGAAATAATATAGGTGATAGAATTCATAGACAATAGTGATAATGTAGTCATTCCAAATCATAGTCCCCATACTTAAGAAAGATTGAACATTTTCAATGGTATGACATGTCAATACTCAGCTAACATTTGAATGTCAAATTTAATAATGCATACTGAATGCTTTTAACAACACTTGAAGGCCTCCCAGTATGTATGAAATAACAAAAATGAACAAGAAGCTAGATCCAAAATATTAGAGAGTTGTGGTACAGAATAAGGCCATCAGTTCCAAAAGAGGAAACGAGAATGAATGGGAATTAGTTAGGGAATAGATGTCACAATTTCCTGAAGGAGTAAAAAATGGTAGATTCCCATAGATTTAAAAAAATTCAACATTCTCCAAGAATAAGACACTTAAAATTTATATTAATTCACATCCAAATTAAATTGCTATGAAAAGGGACCAAAAACTTAAAAATGAAACAGATGACACTCATAATCTGTTTACTCTTTAAACATGGATTCTAAGAATCAATCATCTTAACATATGGTAGACCATTCTAAGTCAAAAGGGTCAAAAGCGGAGTCAGAGTTAAGATGTTTTCAAATGATAATTTTAAAGACAAGACAACATTCAGAGAAAGTTTGCTATTTCATATTGTTTTGATGAACTATATTATTTTAATGATGAGAAAATGGACTCTTTGTTGTTGTTGTTAGTTGTGGGGCTTGAACTCAGGGTCTGGGGAGCTGTTCCTGAGCCCTTTTGCTGAATGCTAGTGCTCTAACACTTTGAGCTTCAGCTCCACTTCCAGGTTTTTAATGGTTAAGTGGAGATAAGAGTCTCAGGGATTTTTCTGCCCTGGCTATCCTTGAATGGCAGTCCTCAGATCTCAGCCTCATGAGTGGCTAGAATTACAAGTGTAAGCCACCAGTGACTGGATACACTCAATTTTCTTAATCCACCTGTATTACAAAGAAAGATGATAAAATACCCAGCATTCAAGTGACTTTCTGTTCTGCCACACTGAGAGGAGATCATGGATTACACATCCCATTGTCTAGTTTGTGGAGCCAAACCATGATACATGAATAGTGGTTGTTGTTGTTGTTATTGTTATTCTGAACCTTAAAATTTTATCCGCCTACTTATTGGGACTAAGTGGAGGGAGGCTTTTAATGGAAGAGGATTTAGATCATCCTTATACACATTTTAGGAATTAATAGTTCTTTATTTTTCACTGAATTGTTTTGCATTCATTCTTACTATAACATTAAATAAAAGCATATGCTTGGAGCAAAACCACCTCAAACACAATCCTGTAGTATGGTAACTTTCAAATAAAAATTGAATAAAAGCCAATTAAGAGTTTGTTTTCACCTATTCAGATAACACCTTTATTATTTGCATTCGTGGCTTGAATTTCCTTGGATAATTAGTCTCATGGACTTCTGCCAGGAGGCATATTTCCTGTTTCCTAGCACTTTCTAGCAACAACTGAAATATTAGACAAGTGCTCTTACAACAAATTATATTAAGAAGTTTAATTAGAAGGAAATAAAATGTTACACTGATATTAAACAATAAGTGGTTGAATTGCACAAATACACTGACAACTACCCAGTGTATGCAATGCTCTTATCTAAATCTCTTTGTTGCTGGCTTCTCAAGAGGACCTCCATTGAGTGGCATGGCTTCTATGCTCTGTCTTGCCATAGTTCTACCCACCTTTTATTTGCTAGATTTGGTCTTCTACCAGAAAATCTTTATCCTTCCTGAGATGCACAGCTGTTTTCTTCTTCAATGCTATCACTAGCATGGAATATGTATCCCTATGTTATATACTCACAAAAATCTAAGATCACCTCTAGCCAGACACCTTATTTTCTCTTTGCTGCAAGTGATTCAGATCTTGTTTCTGTAGAAGGAGACTGTCAGGATCAGGCTGTGCCCTGATCCAGTTACTCCCCATAGTATAGAAAAGTAGCTCTCTCTCTCTCTCTGTGCTTGCCCGAGTGACTCCATTTTATGGATGGATCACTTTTACTTTATATTGAATTCAAACATTGAGTCAGAAGAACCCTACTGGTCAGGAGCAAGATGGGTACACTGCCACAGGTAAGCTCACTAGGTATCCCTGACCACACAGAGATTTTCCGTCACGGGGCACACTCTACCTTGAGACCCACCATTCAATCTCTAAGCAGATAAAAATTTAGCTTGCTCCAGAACTAATTTACCAAAAAGAAAAGAGACAGAAAACAATGAAAGGAGAGCTGACCCACGTCGCCCAGCTGCAGCATCAGCATAGCTACTAGCAGTTCCATCTTCCCCCAGGTAGTGCTGGAGACCAGGGAAAACAAAACAAAACCAAAATGTCTGGAACTCCATCAAACAAGCTTCAACCCGAATATCACTCAAAAACCGAAGAAAACTTGTAGTACCAGACCGACAGGAACCAGAGTCCACCAGCAGAGCTCCGTGCCTACTGCCTGTGACACCACTACTACTACTACTCACACTACTGCCTGTGAGACCAGCGCCACAACTTCCCTCCCTGCCAGGGCTGCTTCTGGCACTAAAGACAGCGGTTCACCACATCATCCCAAGCCACTTCTCCTGCCACATGTCTTGCAGCCACAACGAGCAATAGGAACTTGGGGGTAGGGGAGATCCCCTCTGCACAGTGGGTCCCCACGAGCCACTAGGCCTGGAACCGCTCACCCCATTCTGTGCGACTGCCATCACCACTGCCAATGAAACTGCTGGCATCGAAGCCACCACCTACTGCTACTGGCATAAAGGTAAGAATTTATCCCAAGAATGCTGTGGCTGAGCACCAGCCTATAAACGCCCCTGTCACTTCTGCTGTTGCCACCATGAGGCATCCTAATCCCTAAGGAGACCCAGCAGGGCCTTAGGGGCCACTGTGCTGGCTACAAACCTTGCTGCACCGACTGGCACTGCCGTCCATATTCATTCCAGTGATGCAAAGCCGGTTTAATATACGTAAGTCAATTATTGTAATTTGCCAAATCAATAGAGGCCAGGACAAGAATCACATTATTATTTGTATTGACACAAAAAAGCATCTAAAAACCCAACACCCATTTATGATGAAAGCCTTGGAGAAACTAGGAATCCAGTGAACATTCTTGAGTATAATAAAGGCAGTGTATTTCACTTAGCATCATCTTATGTGTTCATAAGGGTATAGCTATTGGGCCTTGTGATGCTCTGCTATGGCTTGCCTAAACCTGTACTAATTATTCCCAATAAGGGAGGCCATAGAGTCCATGTTTCTTTGGGTCTGGCTCACTTCACTTAGTATAACATTTTCCAAGTCCTTCCATTTCCTTACAAATGGAGGAATCTCATTCTTTCTGATAGAGGCATAAAATTCCATTGTGTATATGTACCACATTTTCCTGATCCATTCGTCTATGGAGGGGCATCTGGGTTGGTTCCTGATTCTCGCTATGACAAATTGTGCTGCGATGAACATTGTTGTGCTGGTGGCATTACTGTGATTTTGTTTGTGGGCTTTTGGATAGATACCCAAAAGTGGGGCTGCTGGGTCATAGGGGAGTTCTATATTGAGCCTTCTGAGGAATCTCCATACTGCTTGCCAGAGTGGCTGAACCAGTTTACATTCCCACCAACAATGAAGTAGGGTTCCTTTTTGGCCACATCCCCTCCAACAGTTGTTATTATTAGTTTTCTTGATATATGACATAAGATGATGCTAAGTGAAATGAACTCCATGTTATGGAAACAATTGTTATATCACATTTGTAACTACTTTCAACGTCCTATGTGTATGTGTAGTTTCTATTATTGATGATGTTCTTGTATCACCTTCCTGTGGTTGTACCTACACTATCTCTGTAACCTTATCTGAGTATATTGGAAACCGTGTTTACTGGTATTGGAAGTAGGAAATTCAAAGGGAATACCAAATTTGAGAGACACAGGGTAAAAAAAGAGAAACAACTACAAAAGCAATACTTGCAAAACTGTTTGGTGTAAGTGAACTGAACACCTGGGGGGGGAGGGAAAGGGGGGAGGGAGGGGGGCATGAGGGACAAGGTAACAAACAGTACAAGAAATGTATCCAATGCCTAACGTATGAAACTGTAACCTCTCTGTACATCAGTTTGATAATAAAAATTTGAAAAAAAATACATAACAAAAAAAAAAGCAGTGTATGACAAACCTACAGCTAGCATTATAGTGACGGGTGGAAAGTTAAAACCATTTCCTTTAACATCAGAAGTGAGACAAGGATATCTGCTCTCTCCCCTCCTCTTCAACACAGTACTAGAATCCCTAGCCACAAATTATAAAGGAGATCCAAATACAGAAAGATGAAGTTAAACTCTCTGTCTTTGCAGATGACATGATACTGTATTTAAGGAACCGCATATACTTTACTCCAAAGTTACTTGAGCTGATCCATATCTTTGGCAAAGTAGCAGGATATAAAATACATCCTCAAAAATCAGTGGCTTTTCTGTATGCAAACAATGTGAACAGCGTGTCTGAAATCATGAAAGCAACTCCTTTTGCAATAGTCTAAAAAAATAATAAAATGCTGAGGAATAACCTTAACCAAAGACGTGAAAGTCAACCTATAAGATGAAAACTTTAAAAAGGTCAAAAAGGAAATTTAGGCAGAACAAGGGAAATGGAAAAACCTCCCACATCCTTGGATTGGGAGGATTGACGTTGTGAAAATGACAATACTGACAAAGACTACCTACAAACTTAATGGAATACTCATCAATATCATAACACCACACTTTAATGAAATAGAGGAAGCAATAAAAAATTCATATGGATCATTAAAAGACCGCCAATAGCACAAACAACCCTTAGCAGGAAGAACAGTGATGGAGAACTATTAATACCAAACTTCAAACTCAATTATAAAGCTATGATAATAAAAACAGCTTGGCATTGGCACAAGAACAGGCCTGAGGACCAATGGAATAGAACTGAAGACTCAGAAATGAAACACAAACCTATGGCCACTTAGTCTTTGCTGAAGGAGCTAAAAAAATAGGTTGGAAGAAAGACAGCCTGTTCCACAAATGATGGTGGCAACACCTGTAACAAACTAAAAATACATCCTTATATATCACCCTGCACCAAAATCAATTCCAAATGGATCAAAGACCTTGAGGTAAAATCAGATACCCTGAAAATATTGCAAGAATGAATAGGAGAAACACTTGGGCTCCTTGGCACAGGATGAAACTTTCTTAATAAAGATCCAGAAACACAACAAATCAAAGAAAAGTTAGACAAATGGGATTACATCAAACTACGGAGCTTCTGCACCTCAAAGGACATATCTTGCAAGATAAATAGAAAGCCCCCAGATCGGAAGAAGATCTTTACCAGCCATATAACAGACAAAGGCCTGATATCTAAAATATATGTAGAACTAAAAAACTTAATTTCACCCGAAACAAATCCTCAAAGAAACAACTGCCCCTCAGCAAATGGGCTAAAGACCTAAAAAGAGACTTCTCTGAAGAGGAAATAAGAATGGCCAAGAGACACATGAAAAAGTGCTGTACATCACTGTCCATAAAGAAATGCAGATCAAAGCAACACTGAGATTCCACCTCACACCAGTAACAATGTTTAGTTACAAGAACACTAATAATAACAGATGCTGGAGGGGATGTGGCCAAAATGGAACACTGTTGATGGGAATGTAAACTTGTTCAACCACTCTGAAAAGCAGTGTGGAAGTTCCTCAAAAGGCCCCCCTATAACCCAACTTGGGTCCTTTCAGTTTCCTATCAGAACTTTACTTTGGATGTACTGAAATTATTTCCCTCAAAGTATTTATAATTTTTTGTGTTTATTATAGCCTTTTAGAGTTCCTAGTGAATACATTTATGATCCAAATAACTTTTATAAACTTTTGTAACTTTATATAATGCAAATACTTCAAGCTTCTGAATTCCATTATATGTGTTATCTTTTCAAACTTAATCTGGAAACAATCTAGAATGTTCCCATTCCTTTTGTTAGATACATTTCATTCCAGTTCAAATTTTCATGTGCTTATACACTTGTGTCATTGCAAAATAGTTTTGTTTCTTCCTTCACATGAACATTTTTATTGGTAAACTGATGTTACATGTTAATTTTCTTATCAAGTTGACAAGCAATTCTGTCTAATTTGTTTGAAATTTGTTTATATATAATTAGGCATATTTAGCAAATTTAACTCCATGTTAATCGCAGGATCATTGTTAGAGTGAAAAATGATTTTCCCAACTGACTTATTTTTAAAATTATTACATGTGTGCCCTCTAATGTAAAACTACATCCATAACAATAAAAAGTTTGCATGTTGATGGGCTTTGGAGTTATCCACAGAAAATTAATTTGACTACATAAGGGTAAAAGTTTGCAAATACGTTTGTGAAACAGATAACAGAAAGAATATGTGAGGAGTTGGAAAATAATCTGTCTTTTCACTGAATTCTTCCTTTATTTGATTTTGACAAGTTTCTTCCTTTCTTCAGCCTCAATCTTCTTAACTATTCATTTGCTAAGATAAATTTGGAAATGTCTGTAGTTATTTTGGGTGTTCTTTTGATATTTTAGGAGTGTATTGAATGTGGACAAATTCTAAATAGCAAGTAATTGTCCTAAGCAAAATTTGAATAATTCTCTAATGAGAGAGTTAGTATAACCATATATAAAGTTGCATCCAACTTTAATATTTTGTGATTATTGTTATCAGATTACTGAATTTTAAAGCAGTTTCAGAGTTAATATTATTATAGGTAGCACTAGCTAGAGATGGACTCCAAAATGAGAATTTCATATTTTTTCAATGAAATGCTTTTAAACAAATTAGAGAAATTGAGTCACAAAAAATCAGGAAAACTATTAACAAAATGTTTTTATGTAACAAGAAACACCAAGGAAAATTTAAAAGGCTCAGTATTTTCAATATAATGTCAATACATTCTGACACACATTCCTCACAGCTTCATGAAAATATCCTCCCTCTTGTCATGCTTGAAAATAATAGAGGAAACTAAAATAACAGAAATTTATACACAGGAACAGAGTATGTCACTTCTATTTCCTACAAACAGTGAATAATATTAATAATAATAATAAAACAAATGAAAACCAAAATCTTCTCTAGAACCCCCAAAATAAATAGTTTTCTTGCCACCCTTATCTTAGCTCAGTGGGATTTCTATTGGACTTCTAACCTCCAGAATTATAAAATAATAAATTTAAATTTTAAGTCATGGAGTTCCCCAAACACCTGTGGTAGCAGTTATAGTAAATTAATACATAGAATTACATTACAATGTTTAAAATCACTTTTTACTTCCTAGAGAAATAAATATCTTTCATCATTTTTGGTATCATCATTTATGGAAATTTCTTTTTATGAGATTCTTTTTGAAGGAATTGTTATTAGACATCTGTATTACAAGTATTCTATTTCAATAATTTATTTATTTATTAAAGAACTGCCATATCTTTTATTTTTGCTTAGTTTTTTTTTTTTAAATCCTGCTATTTCTGTAACGTATCTTAGTACCCGGATACTATATAGACATGAATTGGAACTAGGGAAGGGAAAGAGAAGTCCAAAATTGAAAGATAAAGGATAAAAAGACAAAGCATTACAATAGTGATACTTACAAAATCATAAAATTCATGGGGGGCGGGGAGATAGGCAGGGTGGGAGAGGAATGAGGGAGGAGGTAACAATTTGGATTAGAAATATACTTGCCTTACATATGAAACTGTAACCCCTCTGTACTTCACTTTGACAATAAAGAATAGAAAAGAAAACTGAACGTGCCATAAAGCTTTCGTTTCTTTCAGGGAGAATAAAATGAACAACGTTCATCAAATAAGCAATGGTAAGATGTTTTTAACTTGAGAAAAACTGGAATCACTGGTTTACAAGTTAGAGTTAAATGACAAAAACTACCACAGTTGCCCCCTTTCACACCAAAGGCAGTGAATAGAATGAACTAGGGCAAAATATCTGTGTGGAAGCCCTGGTAAGTGCCTTAAACAGGTCTATTCACTGTTTTCTTGCTTCAAACAACACAGAAGTTCCTGGAAAGTTCTGGGTAATTTAAACAAAGCAGGAGTGGGTGGGATCTACAAGAATTCTATGCTGCACTTTTGTGGACAACTATTTGCACTGTGTAAACCTAGTGTTGGCTCTGCTTGGGTGGAGTATAGAAGTTGCCACTACCTCTGAACTGAGACAGCATTGCATCAGCCTGACCAGGCTCCAGGTGGGCTAGTGGCAAAACTTCTGGGTTTGGGGTTCTATTCAGAAAGTAGTGTAAGGAACAGGATTATCCAGAGAACCCAGCTGCCTCTGGCAAAGCATGCTGAGAGGTGGGGTTACCACCTTTAACAGTCATTTCAATTCAACAAATACTTTTATTTTTAAAATAAATTTTTATTATCCTTATGTAGCTGTAAAAAGGAATTGTACATAGAGGCTGGAAATGGGGTTTCGCTTAGCGGTAAAGTGCTTGCCTAGCATGCATAAAGCCCTTGGTTTAATTCCTCAGCACCACATACACAGAAAAAGCTGGAAGTGGTGCTGTGGCTCAAGGGGTAGAGTGCTAGCCTTGAGCCAAAAGGAAGCCAGGGACAGTGCTCAGGCCCTGAGTTCCAAGCCTCAGGACAGGCAAAAAAAAAGGATTTGTACAAAGCAGTTTATGAATACAAGGCATCTCCATCAATTTCATTCCTTTTATTACTCTTCCCTGTCCTTCCCACCTCACCTCACTCATTCCCTCAATTTTCTAAATTTTGTAGGATATGAATTATTTATTATTATTACTATTATTGTTGTTGTTATTTGCCTGCCTGGGACTTGAACTCTGGGCCAGAGCAATGTCCCTGGCTTCTTTGTGCTCAAGGTGGCACTCTACCTCTTGAGCCACAGCACCATTCCCAGCTTTTTCTGTGTATGTAGTGCTGTGGAATCCACCCCAGGGCTTTGTGCATGCTAGGCAAGCACTCTACGACTGAGCCACATTCCCAGCCTAATGCATTAAATTTTATTACCCAATTCTTTTCCTTTTTTCTATTCATTCATCTGCTCACTCCCATCCCAATTTGCTTCCTTTCAAGTACCTATTTTCTGGTGTTTATTTTGCTGGACTATGTGAATTAGTCTTTCTGAGGAATTAAACCTTTCCAGTTCTTCCTTTGATCTACTCTATTTCATATTGTATTTAATACATTTGTGTACACTTGTATATACTCCAGGTTTTTTATTTGGTCATTATACAGTTTGAATGAATTCCTCAGAGACATTTTTTTTTTTGCTTTTTTGTTGTTTTTGTTTTATTTTTGGCACTGGGGGTTGAGTCTAGGATTTTGCACATTGTAGGAAAGAGCTTTGCCACTCAGCTACATCCCAGTCCTTCCTTGTATTCTTGGTAAAGGGATTAATTTTCTGCTTTATTTTCTTGTGTGGGATACTGTTAACTTATAAATAAATATTGACATATGTTAGTTTTAGCTCTATGCCTTCTGGATTTTAGTCAGGAAAATCTAAATCAACGATGTAAATTTATGAAAACTATTTTTCTATATATTCTACTTTGTTTATATTTATCAATTTAGCTAGTTTGTCCATCTGTAATTTATTTGTCTATAATAATGTAAGATTGAACTGTGACCGTTTTATCCTCATACATAGACTTAAACATTATGGCACTTTTGAATATATTCTTTTACCTTTGATATGAAACATTATTTCTATCAACATGTTATCACATATAAAATTATGTTTCTGAATTTTCCATCATTCTATTTGTATCTGTAGTTATTTGAACATACTATTCCCTGGATATAATTGAAAGAGCATTATTTGAGCAATTTTATTGTCTAGAATGGCATATCATCTACCATCAACAATTTTCTTCTGTCTCAAAACTTTTCATGGCTCTTCCGCTGTATTTTTCATGGGCCATGTCCTGTTCTGTGAGCATTACTCAGCAGTAGTAATGACTTCTCTTGCTAATATGTTGGTGGTCATATTATAAATGCATTGAAAAAACTGGACACGATTAAGCAAGCATCCAGACTGCCTGAGTTCAAATTCATCCTGTTTGCCAACAATTTGTGAGGGAGCACCCAAGTTTTCTCATCAATAAACTAAGATGAAAAAAAAATAGCTTCCTTGAACTGTAATAAACCGTATAATGTAAACTTTCAGAGATTTAGACATTTCTCTAGGATGTGCATATTACAGTATAAACACGTTACTCTTTCCACTTCTAATGTTAGTAAATTATATTTTGTTTTTTTATTCTGTGATATTTTGTACATATTCAGTTTTATAAGCTGTGATTTGCTGGTCTTGGTCTCGTTCTTTGAAATAATTATGTGATTCATTCTTTTCTATGAGTGTGACTGATTTGAATATTCATTATTGCCTAACAATAAGTTCCATCAATGAAAGAAATATTTTTAATTTTCTGGTCTTAGTACTTGAGTCTTTTTGCAATACGATTTTAATAGATACTTAATAGAAAATCCTTAAGAATTGTTAAGAATCTCTCTGTCTCTGTCTCTGTCTGTCTGTCTGTCTGTCTGTCTCTCTCTCTCTCTCTCTCTCTCTCTCTCTCTCTCTCTCTCTCTCTCTCTCTCCCTCTCTGCCAGTCATGGGTCTTGAACTTCGGCCCTGGGTGCTGTCCCTGACCCTCTTTGGGCTCAAAGTTAGTGCTCTACAACTTGAGCCACAGCTCCACTTCTGATTTTTTTCTGAGTAGCCAATATAATTTCAGCAAATTCTTCTTGTCATATTTTGTCTTATAATACAATGTAAACATTCCTTAATATGGGGGCTAAAATCCAAGGTAAATTTGTAACAAATACAAGAATTACATAGTTATAGGTAAAATTTTTAAACCTGTAAAAGTATACCCTTTTCGGAGCCTATCTTTTGTTTTTGTTTTGTTTATGAATTGAAAAATTTTTAGATGATTAGAGTAGTATACTCTTTTTTTTTACTTTTATATTTATTATCAAATTGAAGTAGAGAGGGATTATAGTTTCATACATAACTTACAATCTGTTGTTCAAAATTTGCTGAATTCAGGGGCTGGGGATATAGCCTAGTGGCAAGAGTGCCTGCCTCGGATACACGAGGCCCTAGGTTCGATTCCCCAGCACCACATATACAGAAAACGGCCAGAAGCGGCGCTGTGGCTCAAGTGGCAGAGTGCTAGCCTTGAGCGGGAAGAAGCCAGGGACAGTTCTCAGGCCCTGAGTCCAAGGCCCAGGACTGGCCAAAAAAAAAAAAAAAAAATTTGCTGAATTCATTAATAAATTGATAATTTCAGGGTAAAAATTACAAAATTTGTTGAGTTCATTTTGCTACATATTATAATAATATGATTTTCATTGGGCCATGTAACTTTTAAGCTACATATGTGAGTACATAATAGAAAAATCAAGACCGACCATATGCTTCTACAAAGATTGTCTGAAGACAGGCATTTCCAAAATGATAAAATGTGGTAACTAGAAATAAATGAAGACCAACAATTGTGGGGATATGAGTTGTTTGATGGAAGCACTTTTGGTGAATTTATAATTTTCACTACAATTTTAATAAAGTCTGGGAGACAAATGCTTACTAAGTACAGTCTAATTCTCCAGGACATAAAACACACAATTTGTTAACTGAATGATAACATATTCAAGGGCCAGAGATGGATAAGCTTGAAGGAGAGTAATAGCTTCTATAGTTGAGTGTAGTATACATTTTTCCCCTGATCGTTGAGTCTCCCAGGTTTTGTTTTGTCCAACACTTACAAGTTTATTAATACATATGTGAGGGCATGTTGTTTCATTGACTTTTTTTGCCAGTCCTGGGGCTTGAACTTAGGGCCTGAGCACTGTCCCTGTCTTCTTTATGCTCAAGGTTAGCACTCTACCACTTGAGCCACAGCATCACTTCTGGCTTTTTTCTATATATGTGGAGCTGAGGAATAGAACCCAGGGTTTCCTGTATATGACACAAGCACTCTACCACTAGGCCATATCCCCAGCCCATGTTTCATTGAGCTTTAACTTAATTAATTTATTTATTGTTAAAGTAATGTACAGTAATGCACAAAGTAATGTACAGTTTCATATGTAAAGCAGTGAGTAGGTTTTTTTTAAATCAAACTTGTAAACTCATCCCTCATTTTTCTCCCATCTTCCTTCCTCCCTGGTTCCCTCCCCACCATCCCCCCAAGTTGCACAGGTGGTTTACAGCATATTGTCTTGTAAGCATTGCTGTTGCATTGGTTCATCTTTTACCCTTGGTCTCTCTATTTTGGTGTTCCCCTTCCCTAATTCCAATCAAGATACTTTTTACAGGTTGATTTGTAGCATGGTATTATCACTTACTGTGTTTCTCTCCTAGATTCAGGATGACATATTGAAGTAACCAAAGATATAATTATCTTGTCAAACACATTAATGATAAAAATTTCTTACTTCTCCAGCTTACTTTCTTGTTTTAATTCCACTTGTCTCCTACTTGGTATTGGAATGGTATTACTGGTAGCATTTAATGTACTTTTTTCATAAATAATTCCTTACCAGAGAACTCCCAATCAGAGAACAGCCAAAAAACGAATGAAGAAGTCTCCACATCACTGGCCATAAAAGAAATGCAAATTGAAACTACACTGAGATTCCAGCTCAACCCATTAACAATGTCCATTATGAGGAAAACTAATAATAATTAATGCTGGAGGGGATGTGGCAAAAAATGGAACTCTATTAAATTGTCGGTGGGAATGTAAACTTGTTCAAACACTCTGAAAAGCAGTGAGGAGGTTCTTCAGAAGGGTAAACATAGAGCTCCCCTATGACCCAACAGCCCTACTTTTGGGCATCTACCCAAAAGATTATGAGCAAATCCACACTAAAGCTACAAGTACAACTATGTTCACTGCAGCAAAATTTGTCATTACTAAAATATGGAACCAACCAAGATACCCCTCAGTAGATGGAAGGATAAAGAAAATGTGGCACATATACACAGTGGAATTCTATGCCTCTGTCAGAAAGAATGGCATTGCCCCATTAGTAAGGAAATGGAAAGACTTGGAAAAATTCATACTAAGTGTGCCAGACCCAAAAAACATGGACTCTGGATCCCATCATAAGGAATAATTAGTACACTTCTAGGATAGTCCTAGCAGAAGATCACAATAGCTCAAGAGCTATGCCCAAATGAACACATAAGATGATCCGAAGCGAAATGATCTTCAAGTTATGGAAACAAGCGGTACATGTGACTACTGTAGCCATATGAAACCATGCCATCCTCCTCCTCCTCCTCCTCCTCCTCCTCCTCCTCCTCCTCCTCCTCCTCCTCCTCCTCTTCTCCTCCCTCTCTTCCTCCTCCATTACGTATGAAACTGTAACCCCTCTGTACTTCACACTGACAAAAAAAAAAAAAGAATTCCTCAAATATGTGGCTTTCTGATGGACTCTTTTCTCTACTAGCTCTCTCTCTCTCTCTCAAACATATTTATTGTACAATTACATGGCATTTTAGATGGAAAACGAAGTAAAGTCATTACCTTAGGCAAGATAACTTAAGGGGATATGTGGGACTGGGAAAGGTGGAAGAGAATTATGAAAGGGGTGAGAATGCACTGTACTCATAAATTCACATGTTGAATTGAAACCTCTTTGTGAAACTACTATAAAAGGTACGAAAAATGTTAAGACATTAACCCAATCTATAGTCTCCACTCAAATACTCTTGTTTAATTTTCACAGCAAATGCCTGATATGGCTTTTTGAATTGCCATAAAATCCATAAGAAAACCAAATCCAGGTAAACTTAAATAACCTGGGAAATAACACACATCTAGTCAATGTAAACCTAGAGTAGCTTAAAATCAGATATTTGAGCTTCAAAGTAGTGTGTGTGTATGTGTGTATGTGTGTGTGTTTCTTTTTTTTTCAAATTTTTATTATCAAACTGATGTACAGAAAGGTTACAGTTTCATACGTTAGGCACTGGATACATTTCTTGTACAGTTTGTTACCTTGTCCCTTATACCCCCTGCAATCTCCCCCTTTCCCTCCCCCCCCCCCACGGAGGTGTTCAGTTCACCTACACCAAACAGTTTTGCAGGTATTCCTTTTGTAGTTGTTTGTCTTTTTTTACCCTGTGTCTCTCAAATTTGGTATTCCCTTTCAATTTCCTACTTCAAATACCAGTATACACGGTTTCCAATATAGGCAGATAAGATTACAGAGATAGTGTAGGTACAACCACAGGAAGGTGACACAAGAACATCATCAATAATAGAAGTTACAGATACACATAGGACGTTGAAAGTAGTTACAACTGTTTCCATAACATGGAGTTCATTTCACTTAGCATCATCTTATGTGTTCCTAAGGGTATAGCTATTGGACGTTGTGATGCTCTGCTATGACTTGCCTAAACCTGTACTAATTATTCCCAATAAGGGAGACCATAGAGTCCAAGTTTCTTTGGGTCTGGCTCACTTCACTTAGTATAATTTTTTCCAAGTCCTTCCATTTCCTTACAAATGGGACAATGTCATTCTTTCATTCTTTAATGAAATAGAGGAAGCAATCCAGAAATTCATATGGAACAATAAAAGACCTAGAATAGCAAAAACACTCCTAAACAGAAAGAACAGTGCTGGAGGAATTACAATACCCAACTTCAAGCTGTATTATAAAGCTCTAGTAATAAAAACAGCTTGGTATTGGCACCGGAACAGGCCTGAAGACCAATGGAACAGAATTGAAGACCCAGACATGAACCCACAGAACTACGCCTACTTAATAATTGATAAAGGAGCTAAAACAATAGTATGGAAGAAAGATAGCCTCTTTAACAAGTGGTTCTGGAAAAACTGGCTCAGCACATGCAACAAAAAACTAGATCCTTATATATCACCCTGCACCAAAATCAATTCCAAATGGATTAAAGACCTTGAAATCAAAACAGATACCCTGAAAACACTAAAGGAAGGAGTAGGAGAAACATTTGGGCTCCTTGGAGCAGGACGGAACTTCCTTAACAAAGACCCAGAAAGGCTACAAATCAAAGAAAGGTTGGACAAATGGGACTGCATCAAACTGCAGAGCTTCTGCACGGCAAAGGACATAGCTCGCAAGATAAACAGAAAGCCCACAGACTGGGAGAAGATCTTTACCGGACATTCAACAGACAAAGGCATCATCTATAAAATATATGCAGAATTAAAAAAATTGCCTTTTTCCAAAACAAAACCTCAAAGAACCAATACCCCCCTCATCAAGTGGGCTAAAGACTTACAAAGAGACTCCTCTGATGAGGAAATGAGAATGGCCAAGAGACATATGAAAAAATGCTCTACATCACTGGCCATAAAAGAACTGCAAATCAAAACAACATTGAGATTCCATCTCACCCCAGTAAGAATGTCCTATATCAAGAAAACTAACGATAACAATTGTTGGAGGGGATGTGGCCAAAAGGGAACCCTACTTCATTGTTGGTGGAAATGTAAACTGGTTCAGCCACTCTGGCAAGCAGTATGGAGATTCCTCAGAAGGCTAAATATAGAACTCCCCTATGACCCAGCAACCCCACTTTTGGGTATCTATCCAAAAGACTACAAACAAAATCACAGTAATGCCACCAGCAAAACAATGTTCATTGCAGCTCAACTTGTCATAGCGAGAATCTGGAACCAGCCCAGATGCCCCTCAGTAGACGAATGGATCAGGAAAAAGTGGTACATATACACAATGGAATTTTACGCCTCTATCAGAAAGTGTGTGTGTTTCTTTTACTACACTGTAATGTCTCATAAGACACACATTTGGTTTAGGTGCTATTGCTTTGCGAGATTTACACTGGGTGGCATACTGGAACTTTCAGACCACTTTTCTTTTATATATATATATATATATATATATATATATATATATATATATATATATATATATATTGTTATTAATTGAACATAAATTTTTTTACAAGGTGTTGTGCAAAGAGGGTGCAGTTACATAGTAGGGCAGTGTGTACATTTCTTGTGATATCTTACAACCTGTTTTTCCATCCCTTGTCTAGGTCAGGTAGACCCATATGCAATATACAATGTATCAAGCACATATACAGTGTTCACAGACTTGGTCTCTACTGTCTCTCCATCTCCCTTTGTTAACAGTCATATATCAGGGAGATCATGCCCCTTTGTTTTCTGTGTTCTAGGCTTGTCTCACTCAACATTATTTGTTCGAGTTCTGACCATTTCCCTGCAAATAACAATATTTCACCAATCCTAATCGCTATGTAGTATTCCATTGTGTATAAGTACCATATTTTTTGGATCCATTCGTCTGTGGAGGGGCATCTGGGTTGTTTCCATATTTTGGCTATTGTGAATTGTGCCGCGATAAACATGGAAGTACAAATGTCCTTTTGATATCTTGGGTTTTGCTGTTTAGGATAGATGCCTAGGAGTGGTATGGCTGGGTCATAGGGTAGGTCTATATTGAGCTTTTTGAGAAACCTCCATACTGTTCTCCAAAGTGGTTGTACTAATTTGCACTCCCACCAACAATGGAGAAGGGTTCCTCTTTCCCCACAGCCCCTCCAGCATTTGTTGTTTCCTGAGTTCAGAGTATAGGCCATTCTAACTGGGGTGAGGTGGTATCTCAGGGTTGTTTTTATTTGCATTTCCTTTACTAGCAGGGATGTTGAGCATTTCCTCATGTGTTTCTTTGCCATTTTTATATCTTCTCTTGTGAAGTCTCTATTTAGCTCTTGCCCATTTCCTAATAGGTTTATTGGGCTTGGAGGGGCTTAGTTTTTTGAGTTCTCTGTAGATGACAGATATTAGGCCTTTGTCTGTTGCTGTGCTGGTAAATATCCTTTCCCATATCGTTGGCTGTCTTTCTATTTTGGTGGCTATGACCTTAGCTGTGCAGAAACTTTTTAATTTGTAGTAGTCCCATTTGTTGAGTCTTTCCCCTATTTGTTGTGCCCCTGGGACTCTATTCAGGAAGTTCCTTCCTGTGCCTATAAGTTCTAGTGTCTTTCCTACTCTGTCCTTCAGTAATTTCAAGGATTCAGGTCTGATATTGAGGTCCTTGATCCATTTTGAATTGATCTTGGTGCATGGTGATAGGCTTGGGTCTACTTTGAGTTTTCTGCATATGGCTGCCCAGTTCTCCCAGCACCAGTAGTTGAAGAGGCTATGTTTATTCCATTGTATGTCTTTAGCTCCTTTGTCGAATATCAGTTGGCTGTGAGAGTGCGGTTTTATTTCTGGGTCTTCAATTCTAACCCACTGGTCTTCTGATCTGTTTTTATACCAATACCATGCTGTTTTTGTTATGATGGCCTTGTAGTAGAGCTTGAAGTCTGGTATGGTGATACCTCTTGCACTATTTTTTTTGCCTAGAATTGCTTTGGCTATTCTACATTTTTTTGCTGTTCCATATGAATTTATGGATTGGTTTCTCTATTTCAGTGAAGAATGTGGCTGGGATTTTGATAGGTATTGCATTGAATTTGTATAACAATTTGGGCAATATGGCCATTTTCACTATATTGATTCTGCCTACCCATGAGCATGGGAGGTCTTTCCATCTCCTTGTGTCTTCTTTGATTTCCCTTATTAGATTTTTGTAGTTTTCATTGAATAGGTCCGTCACGTCCTTGGTTAAGTTGATCCCTAGGCACTTTATTCTTTTTTTGGCTACTGTAAATGGAATTGTTTCCATAATTTCCTTTTCTGTTTGTCTATTGTTGGTGTACAGAAAAGCTGCTGACTTTTGTGGATTGATTTTGTATCCTGCTACTTTGCCAAATTGGTTTATTAGGTGTAGGAGTTGGGGTACTGAGTTTTTGGGGTCCTTCAGATATAAGATCATGTCGTCTGCAAATAAGGATAACTTGATTTCTTCCTTGCCGATGTGGATCCGTTTGATGTCCTCCTCTTGCCTTATTGCTATGGCTAGGGATTCCAGCACTATGTTGAACAGAAGTGGGGAGAGTGGGCATCCTTGTCTTGTTCCTGAGTTTAGGGGGAATTATTTAAGTTTCTCTCCATTTAATATGATATTAGCAGTTGGTCTGTTGTATATGGCTTTTATTGTTTTGAGGAATGTTCCATCTATTCCTGTTCTCTCCAAAGCTTTTAATAGGTATGGATGTTGTATTTTGTCAAAGGCTTTTTGGGCATCGACTGAGATAACAATGTAATTCTTAATTTTAGATCTGTTTATGTGGTGAATTACGTTGATTGATTTACGGATGTTGAACCATCCTTGTGACTGAGGGATGAAGCCTACTTTGTAATTGTGTATAATTTTCTTGATCAGTTTCTGGATCCTGTTTGCTAATATTTTATTGAGGAGCTTTGTGTCTGTGTTCATTAGTGATATTGGTCTGTAGTTCTCTTTTTTTGTTGGGTCTTTGCCTGGTTTGGGAATGAGTATGATATTAGCTTCGTAGAATGAGTTTGGGATTTCTCCCTCTGTTTCTATTTCATGGAAGAGTTTGAGGAGTATTGGTATTAGCTCCTCACTAAAGGTTTTGTAGAATTCGTTGGTGAATCCATCTGGGCCTGGGCTTTTCTTAGTAGGGAGGTTCTTGATTACCTCCTGTATCTCACCGTAAGTTATTGGTTTATTTAGTTGATTTATTTCTTCTTGGTTCAGTTTGGGCAGTTTGTACTTTTGTAAGAATTGATCCATTTCTGTAAAATTATTGTTTTTTGCTAAGTAGAGGTTTTGGAAATAGCTCCTTATGATTGTTTGAATATCGTGTGTAGTTGTTGTAATTTTTCCAGTGGAGTCCCTGATTTTACGTATATGAGTCTCTTCTCTTCTTTTTTTTGTGAGTCTGGCAAGGGGTCTGTCAATTTTGTTTATTTTCTCAAAGAACCAGCTTTTAGTCTTATTTATTTGTTGAATGGTCTTTCTATTTTCAATCAGATTTCTCTTCTTTAATCTTTGTGATCTCTCCCCTCCTAGTCGTTTTAGATTCTGTCATTTCTTGTTTCTCCAGTTGTTTTAGTTTCATCGTGAGGGTATTCACCTGCGCTGCTTCCATTCTTTTAATGTGGGTGCTGAGTGCAATGATCTTGCCCCTCAGTACTGCCTTAGCTGTGTCCCATAGGTTTCTTTGTGATGTGTTTTCTTTGTCATTGTGGCTTATGAATTCGTTGATTTCATCTTTAATTTGGTCTGTGGCCCAAGTGTTGGATAGCAGCATGGGGTTTAGCCTCCAAGAGTGTGTATAGTGTCTGTGGTTTCCTTTGTTGTTGAGGGTTACCTTTAATCCACTGTGATCAGTTATAATACATGGGATGACGTCAATACTTTTGTATTTGCTGAGGTTCTTTGTGTGGGCTATGACGTGGTCTATTTTGGAATATGATCCATGGGCTGCTGAAAAGAAGGTGTATTTGGTCTCTGTAGGGTGAAAGGTTCTATATAGGTCTGTTAGATCCATTTGGGAAATGGTGTTATTTAGGTCCTCAGCTCCCTTACTAATCCTCTGAGGGTTGGATCTGTCTCGGAGAGAGAGGAGTATTAAAGTCACCCACTATGATTGTGCTTGCATCTATCTTGCTCTGTAATTCTGTGAGAATTTGCTTGACATATGTCGGGCTTCTTTTGTTCGGTGAGTATACATTTATCACTGTGATGTCTTGATTCTGGATTTTTCCTTGTATTAATATGTAGTGTCCTTCTTTGTCTTTTTGAGTGGACTTTAAAGAGAAGTCCAGCTTGTCTGAGATCAGAATGGCTACACCTGCCGTTTTGGTGGGTGCATTTGCTTGGTAGATCTTGCTCCATCCTTTCATTCGAAGCCTGTTTTTGTCCCTTGCTGTAAGGTGGGTCTCTTGTAGACAGCAGATGTCAACTTTTTGTTTGTGAATCCATTCTGCCAGTCTGCTTCTCTTAATCGGGGAGTTTAAGCCATTTATATTTAAAGAGATCAAGGATAAGGGTGTTTTTTCTCCTTCCATTTTCTTGGTGGGCTGTTTTTTCCTCTTTTTTTTTTTTTCTTCTTTTCTTTAGTGAGCTGGTGTTTCTGCTGGACTTTGGCTATTGAAGTTTCTTTCTGATTCTGTCTGTGTGTCTTTTACGATCTCTGTTGGTGGGGTTCCCCTCTTAATATTCGCTGTAGGGCTGGTTTTTTATTCACATACTCATTTAGCTCCTCTTTGGTGTGGAAAGATCTGGTTCTCCCTTTGAATGTGAACTCCAATTTCGCTGGATATTTGATCCGAGGTTGTAAATTGTTATTCTGGAGTACTTGGATGGTGTTCTTCCACTCACCTCGAGCTTGGTAAGTTTGTGTGGATAAGTCGGATGTTATTCGAATCCTCTTCCCACTGAAAAAAGTTTCCTTCTTCGCTTTGGCTGAATTCAGAATTTGCTCTTTAATCTTGAGGTCTGTAGTCTTGAATATTATGTGCCTTGGGGTGGTTTTCCTGGGGTCTGGCCTGCCAGGTGTCCTATAGGCTTCGGTTACCTGGATGGGGTCCCCTGTGAGATTGGGGAAGTTTTCTGCAATAACTTTATTGAGAACATGATTAAGCCCTCTGCTCTGGTATTCGGCTCCTTCTTCTATTCCAATTATGCGCAGATTATATCTCTTGTCTTTGTCCATTAGTTCCTGGATTAGTCTTCCCTGAAGCTTCACCTTTTCTTGGAGTGTGGTCATTTTCTGGTTGTTGTCAGCTGCTTCATCGTCCAGGCGAGAGATTCTGGATTCTATATGGTCTACTCTTTGTGTTATGGTTTCAATTGCGGAGTTTATGGATGTCAGAGAGGTATTCATGGTTGTCATATCAGCTCTGATCGTGGAAATTTCTTCCTTTAAAGAGTTGTATTTTAAATCTATTTTTTCATGCATTTCCATTCTCAGGATGTGGAGATTTTCTTTAAAGGCGGCTTGCATTGTATCCATTTTTGCTTCCATTTCTTTAAACGAGGCTTGCATTGTATCCATTTTTGCTTCCATTTCTTTCTTGGCTTCCTGGGTGTCTTTCCAGATTTCCGCTCTAAACTCCTGGAATTGTTTTCTGATTTCATTTCTGACGCTTTCGATCATTCCTGTTAACATGGCCTCATTTGCTTTTTTAGTCTCCATCTCCTCTTCAGTCGTGCTGCTTTTTGGAGCTGGCGAGTTGGCTTGTCCTTTGATGAACTGAGTTATGTTTCTTTGTGATTTGCGCATCTGGAAATCTGGGTGGCTTCTCAGGTTTGTTTTGTACCAGCAGCAGGTGCTGCCCCTGTGGCCCCGCCCACCATTGCAGGGTACACTCCTACCCGAGCGGGCGCTGTCACCGGGGGCCCCGCCCTCCTGTGCGATGTTGTCCACTACAACATGCACTTTAGTGGGATATGCCTCCCAGAGCGAGTCCTGGGTTGTTGGGTTGTGCTTGTGCCCTCCCGCGAGTCCGTTGGGGGGGGGGGCGGTATGTGTGGGGCCCAGTGGGATCGACTGTCCGGGTGTGGCTTGGCACCCTCAGACCTCGCCTCCACTGCGGGGGGGGGAGGGACGTGATCAGGCTCAGGTGACCCTGCTGGGCTGGTATTGCCCACCAGCGCCTGTGATTTTAGTTGTAAGAGTCCGCAAGGTCCAGGCGCCTCGGGTGGGACTTCCCCTGCTGGCCGTCCCCCGGCCCCTGTTGGGAAGGGGGCGGGGCCGGTTCTGCCAGTTCAGGAACCTTTGGGGGCTTGGGGCTGTTCCGCCCTTCCCCTGCTAAACTGGCTTCCCAGTGCCTGATGGGAGCTTCCCCGCCTGATTTGGGGATTCTTTGTTCCCTCGGGAGTGGGAAGGGGGAGGGAGGGAGATCTAGCTTCTTTTCAAGCTTGGGTCTCCCGTTGGGGGAAGGGATTATGGGGGACTCACTTTTGCTGCTTTGTGTGTGTGTCCCGCGCAGCCGTTGGCCCTTCAGGGGTTGGCGAAGTGTCGTGGTGGCTTCCCTGTTCCCTCTTTCTGCCACGCTGGGTTCCCTTGTCTGAACCCTGTGTGGACCCGACCTTCTCGTCGCTGCCGGTGTGTGTCTTGGTCCGCACCCTGCCTTGTGTCCGTGTGGTCTCCCGCTATATGAATTTTGCACTCCTGGCAGCCTGTCTGCCGATCGCCGGGTTCCCCTTTCCCAGCCTGGCCCTGTTTGGGCCAGGGTCGGCTGGTGGGGGGAGGGTGCCCTGGTGAATCTCCGGCTCCATGTAGGTTTTCGGTTCTTCTTTTCTGCTCCTTTTTGTTTTCCTGCGTTTCTCCACTGCTTCTGGATGCTGGTTTTGCTGGGTTCTTGATGGGGTGTTGGGTGTTGGAGTTCCCAGCTCGCTATTCAGTTGGTGCGAGTCGGGGTGCCTCCCTATTCTTTCAGCACCATCTCCAGACCACTTTTCATTACCTTCTAACTCATAAAAGAAAGTAGTGTTTACTGGATGAAAAGTCATAGAATAACACGACAAATAGAGTGGATATCTATTTAAAACATGAATTTCAATTCTACTTATGATTGCAGGTTTCACACATGGCGATTATTTTCTAATCTTTCCTTTTTACTTCAATTGTAAAGTAGATACAGTAGTAATTCAGTAAAGAACTATTAAAGATTGATTGAAATGTTATTCTTTAAATTATTTTATTGTCAATGTGATGTACAGAGGTATTACAGTTACATACGTATCGCAGTGAGTACATTTTTTAACCAACTTGTTACCTCCTCCCTCATTTACCCCCTCCCTCTCTTCTTTTTCCTCCCTCCCATGAGTTGTATAGTTGGTTTATACTATGTAGTTTTGTAACTGTTGCTGTTGAATTGGTTTGCCTTTTTATCCGTTGTCGCTCGATTTTGGTATTTCCTTTCCCTTCCTGAGTTCCAATACATGTATATACAATATCCATGGCACCAAAATCAGTTACTATGATATCAGGAGTAAAACCACAGGAAATAAAGTCAAAAGAAAAAGGGCATAAGTTCCCATGGTATGTTGAAAATAACAACAATAATCATAAACCACTTGTTCAATAACGTGGGCTTCATTTTGCTAAGCATCATCTTATGTGTTCATATGGACATAGCTATTGAGCTAATGTGATCTTCTGCCAGGATTATCCTCTTGGTATACTAATTATTCCCAATGAGGAACAGCACAGAGCCTATGTTTCTTTGGGTCTGGCTCACTTCACTTAGTATGATGTTTTCCAAGTCCTTCCATTTCCTTATGAATGTGGCAATGTCATTCTTTGTGATAGAGGCATAGAATTCCATTGTGTATATGTACCACATTTTCTCACATTCACCTACTGAGGGGCATTTGGGTTGGATCAATATATTAGTGAAGACAAATTGTGTTGCCATGTAATGCCAGCATAGTAATGCTGGTGGCTTTGGTGTGGTTTTGCTCATAATCTTTTGGGTAGATGCCCCAAAGTGGGGCTTCTGGGTCATAGAGGAGCTCTGTGTTTAGCCTTTTGAGGAACCTCCATACTGCTTTCCAGAGTGATGGAACAAGTTTACACTCCCATCAACAGTGTAGTAGGGTTCCCTTTTGGACACATCCCCTCCAGCATCTGTTACGATTATTTTTCTTGATCATAGACATTCTTATTGTGTAGAGGTGGAAAGATGATGGAAATATATGTGATAGGCCTTGGTTAAAGTTGGCTTTATTTCTCATCCCATATATGATATTTAATCCTAAGAACAACCCAAGAGTCAGAGATGTTCATTCCAATTTTTTTTACAGGTGAAGATACTTAGACATGTCCTTAATAAATGAGACAGTCAAATTTAACATGGAATGCTGCACACTTCTGCTTGCTTTCTCCAGGGATTCTACTAACTCACATTTCTTTTTTTTTTTTTTTTCTGAAATGCAAAAGCAAGGCAAGGCTTTATTCAAGCGAGCTGCAACTCCAGCCTCGTCCTACCCAACAACACAGCGGACGTTAGGAGGAAGCCTCGAGCTGTGATTACACAGGGCCTATAAAGGCAAAAAACAAAGTTACAACAATCAGGTGTTCAAGCAAGCAAGCTTAGGACACAGGTACAAATCTGATTGGCTCAGGGCTCGAGGCATTCTGGGGGCAGTTAGAGTTAAGCATTCCCAGTGGTTAGAGTTCTTGACCGGCTGGGCCCTAATAAGCTTGTCCTGGGTTTGCTCACAGGGCCTGCTTATCTCAGGTTCACGTGGTAAAGTGGGGTTCCCATGGTAAAGTGGGGCCTGACTTCAAAGTCTGGCACTTCATAGTTCAGAGCATTTCCTGCTAAATGCTTCCTGGGTGCAGCCTCCTGAGATCACAAGAGAGCCCACCTTGAGCCAAAGCCTCTACTCTGGATGATAGATGGTGGAGTTGGGGGATGGGCAGATGGAGAGATAGGGTGATGAGATGGTGGGAAAGGGATGGGAGGATAGAGTTTAGGAAGATAGGGTATGAGAGGTGTGAGGGTAGGGAGATGGAGGGTTAGGGAATGGGATTATGAGGTGCGGAGTGGGGTTGAGAGATGTGCGAATGGAGATATTGGGGATGGAGGGATGAAAGTTTTCTTCTAAAACCCAGGCTGGTCTCAGCAGGCAGAGTCTTGTTCTGTCCTGTAAATTCTTCTCAGTCATGTGGAGCAGCAATGAATAAAACACATGCTGGTGTCCCCTGCTAGTCACTGGCTCTCAGCTGACAGGTGGCTCAACTGTGTCTAGTAGAAGAAATTGCTCCTTTCTGATTCCCAGCACTACAAAACAAACAGCCACAGAAGTCCAGGAGCCTGCCTTTGCACTGGCACAGTGTGGTGCCCTCTGCCTGCAGCCCTGGGATTCATCTACTCAGCCAGAGAACCTCCCTGCTGTTCATTAAAAAATGGAGTCTCCATTGTGGGAGAGTAGTCAGTGACAAAATGGTATTCCTGCCAAACACATGGAAGAGAACCAACAAGCAATCTCAAGAACACACATACTAGCAAAATGTAGCACAATATTTAGGTGATGATATATATATATATATGCACAAATATATATATACACATATATATCCTATTTTAATATAACCGAATTGTAAATGGATTATATTTCATTTTTTTCCCTCTTCTTGTTAGTTGTGAGGCTTGAACTCAGGGCCTGGGCGCTGTCCCTGAGCTCTTTGGCTCAAGGCTAGCGCTCTACCACTTTGAGCCACAGCATCGCTTCTGGTTTTTGAGTGGTTAGTTGGAGATAAGAGTCTCATTACTAACTCACATTTCTGAACCTGGTACCGCAGGAACATTTCTTTTGATCTAGCATTCTCCTTCTGCTGAAATACCTCAACTTTTACATCTTCTCTGTGTTGTTTCAGGCCACTGGATTTAATTAAAGAGCACTGAGTTTGTCTTTGTTGGGAAATCTTCATGAAAGGGCCTACTTTTAATGATTTGGAAAATAGAGAATTAAACAAATTTGTGTCCGTAACTGAAATCATTAGCAAAGTGTTTCGGTGGTTGTTAAGGCTATGGATGGAAAGGAACAAATGTTCCACAACAGAGAAAAGTCATTGCAAAAGGAAAAGATCTATTCTGTTTATGTAAATCAAATGTCCTGAATTTAACTTTTAAAAAGTTACCAATAAGGCTATATTTATCTTAATGTAGAAGTCAGCCTGGATTTAGCTTTATATAATTAATTATTGTCCATGTGGTTTGCAAGAATTTGAGTGTGTGAAGGGGGATGAGGAAGAGAAGGAGGAGGAGGAGGTATTCTTCTTGAGTACAACCAAGCATATGCTCAAAAACATATTTCTATTTTTTTTAACTTTAATAGGACATAAAGTTCTAGTTTGCCTTTAATTTATACCATAAGGGATAATGAAAACTTGATGGAGGAGGAAACCTTTTAATCCCCTGATGAACCACTTTAAACATTCCCTAACAGTATAAGTACTGTTCTTTTTTCTCACCAAATTGTTAAATATGTCATAGTCACATGCCTATTTAGTAGACCCTACCTATAAAGTACTGTGTTTCTTGTCTCTATTTAAAAATGAATTGATTTATATCAGCGTTTAGATTTTAAAAGTAAGTATTCAGACTTTTAAACTAACCTCCATTGAACAAAGGAAGACAGCTCAGCAAACATGATTATTTAAATTGTGGATCTCTTACAAAAGAAAAACAATCACTTCAGCAAGTGATATATTCCACACCTCTCAGCTTGTGCAGCAATCCACCAAAGGGCCTTCCTTAAGGAGAGATGAGACTCTATTTATACCTTTCCAATTATAGTATGAAAAACAACAATTAAAACCTATCCAGCATCCATAAATATTTATGCTGTTCAATTTGAATAATGTATCACAGATTGTTTAAGTTTAGTTCATGTTGCTTGGTCAATCAAGATCTGTGAATTTTTTTCACTGAAGATATGAAATAAGTAACATTAATGAAGACTAATTGATCTAAATTTGGCCAGTTAGTAATGGCCTTGTCCTGGTGATGGGATTTAGGGTTTACAGCTACAACATTCACTGTATGTGTTCATGACCACTGTCTAGCCGTGGTGGAAGACACTTGCTTCCCACAGACTAAAAGCATTTTGATAGAAAATGTCAACAGTGGCGTTCTAACAAACACACACTGAAAACCTATGCAGCAAATGTTCAGACTGGTAGAAACTTAGGGATTAATTCTTGCAAGCACTACATTTTTTAGAAGCGGAAACTGAAGTACAGTGTTCACAAATAACTTAGACCAAGTCATTTACATGATGAGAGAAATTTATAATTCAAAGACTATTTCATGCTGCTAATCATGTTGGCATAAACTCATGAGCATTTAGATGTGTTATGTATGGAAATAAACACACATGTACCTCAAGCAATCTCAGAGTCAACAATTGATTAAAGATACTTTCTTCCACATATTTATTAACATCACAGTGGTTTTGTATTTCTTCTATATGTTTTACAGTAAAATCACTACATTGGTGGTCAAAGAATATGTAAGTAAATACATACATTAATAACTACACAGGCAACTAGGTAGTAGCCCTTTTCATAACTTTGCCCAAATATTGAAAATTTTAAGCCTGTATCTCATCAAGAATGAAGTAAAGAGATGGAATGTTCTCATTAAAGAACATGAGTACAAGAGAAAAAAAGTATGATACCCCCACTATCACTGTATCTCATCTAATTACTCAGGATACTGTACGTAGGTGTATTAGAATTAGGGAGGGGAAAGGGAATACCAAAATTGAGAAACAAAGGATTAAAAAGACAAACCATTCCCAAAGCAATACTTACAAAACCATTTGGTGCAAACAAACTGTACAACTCATGGGGGTTGGGGGAGAGGGAAAAGGGGAGGGGGGAGGGGGGGAAATGAGGGATGAGGTAACAAATTGAAAAATGTACTCACTGCCTTTCATATGAAACTGTAATCCCTTTGTATTTCATCTTGACAATAAATAGGAAAACATTTTAAAAATTAAAAAAGAACATGAATATAAATATAAGGTGCAGGTTTATACAAGTCTAGTAATTATACTGATGTATACTGATGGGATTGCAGAGGGGAGCAAATTCTCCTCTGAAACCAAAAGGCAAAAATGCTTGACCTTTAAAAAACATTTTCACTTAGCATCATCTTATGTGTTCATAAGGGCAAAGCTATTGGGCTCTTGTGATCCTCTGCTATGACTAGCCTAAACCTGTGCTAATTATTCCCTATGAGGGAAACCATAGAGTCCATGTTTCTTTGGGTCTGGCTCACTTCACTTAGAATAATTTTTTCCAAGTCCTTCCATTGAACTCCATATTATGGAAATGACTGTTATATCACTGTTGTAATTACTTTCAACATGCCATGTGAAACCGTAGCTTCTATTGTTGATGATCCTCTTGTATCCCCTTCCTGTGGTTGTACCTGCACTATCACTGTATCTTAACTGAGTACATTGGAAACTATGTATACTGGTATTAGAACTAGGAAAGTGAAAGGGAATACCAAAATCGAGAGACACAGATTAAAAGAAAAACGACTACAAAATCAATATTTGCAAAACTGTTTGGTGTAAACCAGCTGAACAACTCATGGGGGGGGGGGAAAGCAAAAGAGGGAGGGGGGAATGAGGGAGGAAGTAACAAACAGTACAAGAAATATATCCAGCAAGTCATAGCAGAGCATCACAAGAGCCCAATAGCTATACCCTTATGATCACATAAGATGATGCTAAGTGAATGAACTCCATGTTATGGAAATGATTGTTAGATCACAGTTGTAACTATTTTCAACGTCCCATCTGTATCTGTAGCTTCTATTATTGATGATGTTCTTGTATCACCTTCCTGTGGTTGTACCTACACTATCTCTGTAATCTTATCTGAGTATATTGGAAACCATGTATACTGGTATTAGAAGTAGGAAATTGAAAGGGAATACCAAAATTGAGAGACACAGGGTAAAAAAAGACAAACAACTACAAAAGCAATACTTGCAAAACTGTTTGGTGTAAGTGAACTGAACACCTCAGGGGGGGAAAGGGAAAGTGGGAGGAAGGAGGGGGGTTTGAGTGACAAGGTAACAAACAGTACAAGAAATGTATCCAATGCCTAACGTATGAAACTGTAACCTCTCTGTACATCAGTTTGATAATAAAAATTTGAAAAAAAAGAGAAATATATCCAGTGCCTAACATATGAAACTGTAACCTCTCTGTACATCAGTTTGACAATAAAAAATAAAATAAAATAAATGAATTCCAAGAAATGGAAAAAAAAGCGTTTTTATCTTTAAGTTGTTGTACAAAAGAGTTGCCATTCAACAAAATAGTTTATGAATACAGTGAATCCTTATCAATGTCACTGTGTTCAACATTCTCACTCACCTCTCAAAACCAACTCCTTCCCTCGCTTTTTATTTGAGCCACAGCATCACTTCCTGACTTTTTTGTTTATGTGGTGCTAAGGAATCAAAGTCAGTTCTTCATGAATTCTAGGCAAGCACTCTACCATATGCCACATTCCCAGCCATATTTTTTGATCCATTCATCCACTGAGGGGTATTTAAGTTGATTCTATATCTTGGCTTAGGGTAAATAATGCTGCAATGGACATGGTGACGCTAGTTGCTTTATTCTTTGTGCTTTACTGAATAAATGCCCAGGAGTGAAATTGCTGGTTCATAAGGTAGCATGGAGATTCCTCAAAATATAAATATAACACAAACATACTTCACAGGTTTGTGACTACTATATTATCAATCAACCTGATTATATGTGCTTTGAGATCTTTAAGTCATAGCTTTGATTATTTAACTAATGAGGATTCTAAGCAAGATATGTAAGGTATATATTGAAGTTGTCTGTCTACCTGTCTGTCTATCTGTCTATCTATCTATCTATCTATCTATCTATCTATCTATCTATCTATCTGTCTGTCTGTCTGTCTGTCTGTCTGTCTATCTATCTATAACCAAAAGTCTGAATCTGAACCTATAAGAAAGAAAGCCTCAGCTCTGGCATCATGCCTCCTTCCCTTCTTTCCTACACATCTATTAAAGATACAATTATTTATTAAAGCAAAACCACAATGGGTGAAACCCACAGCCCTGCAAAGATAGTCTTATCAGAATTTATCAGAGTATCAGAATTTCCATCTACACATGCATTTAGGAGTCAGTCAATGAACATTGAGGAACAATAATGGTTACCACAGAAAAGCTGGACAAATGTGAAGGAAAAACAAAACAATCATTGATGACTTGATACCAAAGAGATTTTTACAAACTTTTAAAAATTAATCAAAAGTTTCTTTTCAAGGATCTCATTTCTAATGTTTTTAAAGTGATTTTACTCAATTTTAAAATCTTAATTAAGCTTGTTTCTAGAGGCATTGCTGAAAGAAATTGAGGCTAAGTTTCAAGCTAACAGCCCACATTTTAGAACATTAGTAACCCAATGAAACCCAAACACAATTGCTTTCTGAAGGGAACCACTTCTTCATTAACTTTTGAAATAAACACACACACACAATAGATTACTCATTCTTCTATTGACTTTGTTTCTTCATGTTCACACTAAAAAGTTCCGTGAAGTTTATTTCAAGTAATAGGGGGGGAGGCTGAGAAAGCTGATTTCACTTATAGTTTGAGGTTTCTTCTCCTCTCTTTAAATATTTATACTTCCAATAAGCAAACACAGATGTTTAAAAAGAAGGGAAAAAAAACTAACATAAAACCTTGCCCTGTGAAAACAGGCATATGGTAAGGGTTTTTAGTATGGTTTCATTTGAAATATACTAGAAATGATGCAATTATTTAATGGTTTTGCATAACAAATACAAAAAAATTCTTTGGCCTATGTAAACAATAAAGTTTTTTCCAAGTCATCGAAACTTTGCTACAAATAGATAAGTGACGGCATTGAGATGGATCTGGCAGAGCTGTCTGGAAGGCCAAAAATGCTGGCGTGATTCAAGTACATTAATCAAATACAGGCAGCTGGATAGGAATCGTGAATAAATATATCTCCTGTTATTATGTCAGGGAAAACAAATAGGAAACTCATCAGTTATAGTTATATTTTTAGTTTGCTATTGAAAGCTGTAGATGAAAATATTCTTTATTGATTATAGGCCATAGAGAATTATTCATAAAGTTATGCTTAGTGTGAACAGCAGTCATTAATATAGTCACAGCCTAATAATCTGTGATTAAAACACTTAATACCACTGTAACAGAACCTAATGCAAAGCATGTTAGCATAAGTTGTTATTATATTGTACAGGTATTTGTACAGGTCAGGGTTCCATTAGAATACTATAACCAATACAGAGATATTTTTATTCTCTTTCAGAAGCTGTTTCCCTGCCATTATTTTAGCTTGGATATAGAGTAAAGATGGGTATGAATCACACAAATCTATCTCTGACTTGTTGTACACACCCTATAACCTCTGCTCTTTCCTAGCATTTTTGACAACATTGAAAGCTTCAGTATCTTTTTCAGTGCATTTACTTAGTACAAAGTGTTCCATGGTGGGTAAAATATGAGTAGCCCACGGGAAAATATTCCATGAAATTAAAAATTATATTGTTTTATTTTATGACTCATGATCTCAGACTCTGAGCAATGACATTACCTAAATAACATAGAATATTAGTCATTATGAAATAATGGAATGAACAGTTCCTGGAATCAAACAAGAATGGTTTGTATCTTAGTTTGTTACTTTTGAAACTTGTAAATTTAGCGGTGCTATTTAAGCTCCTGAGTTTCAGTTTCTCATTATTAAACCATGAGGGATTACTTGCACCAGTTAGTATTAGTGTTAGAAACATTATATAGTTTAGTACATGCTATGTAGTAGGTACCACATAACAGTGGGATCTACCTTTGTATCTCCGTGGGGCATCTAAGGGTTGTGAATTCTGCACTGGGATTTAGTTACTCTCTCTCCTCACACTGTTTCACAAAGCCCTAAAGAAGAAACATTATGTTTATCTGCTTTTGCTTTTCTTTGTTTGGTAAAAAAAAACAAAAAGTGTTTTATTTGAGACAAAAGAGTTGCATATTTTACTTTTACTGAAATCAAACAAAAAAGGTAAAAGGAAACAAATAAGCAGTTGTAATCAAAGCAAACTAAAATAATTCTTATTCAAAATTTCAATGACCCTAAATGATAGAAAGTACTTGAAGGAATTTTTGTCAGTGTTTTGAATTCCATCCTGGTTCTAGCAAGAAAGATAGAAATTGATATCAATGACAAAGAAACTCAATAAAGAAGGAAAAAAAGCAGCTTTTTAATAAAAAAAAACCACTTTAGTCCAAAGTCTTACTTATACCTAGGTTTTTTATGAATAGCAGTTATCATCATCACTTACCTATCCTTCCATCAAACCATATGAACTCTGTGCCAGGTAGGAATAGAATACAAGTGCTCTTCATTGTGGGTGAAACTAGACACAAAAGTAAATACAGCATAGTCTTTAGGAGGCTAAAATCATTAAAAGGAAATGGACAATACTTAATGTTGACACAGTTATGGAGAAAGGAATCTTCATACATTACTAATGGAAAAGAGAATGATGCAAACTATTAAATTCTTCAAAATTTAAATAGAGAAGTATTATATGAACTTTCAGTTCGACTCCTGCATGGAATATAGGGATGGAATTGGTATATATATATATATATATATATATATATATATATATATATATATATACATATATGCATATATATGCATATATATGTATATATATGTATGTATACGCATAGACACCTAAGAGTCGAATTTATGTATAATATGTATATATAAATATATAATGTATGTATATAATATATAGATATATAACTACTTGGGAGGGGTGATATAAATGTAGATATATATGTGTAGATGTGTGTATATATGTTAAAGATTGAAAATATATGCTTACACAAAAATGTGTACATATGTTTCTTGGAACCTTATTTATCATACATAATGCTTTAGTCAGCCATAAAGTAATCAAGTTACTAAATCATGAGACAAAGTGGAAGCAAAGGCAATATTCATCAAATGATTAATGGCTGCTCGAATTTGGCATGTCCAGTTAATGGAATACAATTCAGCCACTAAAAAGTAATAGATCATTTTGCAACATAGATGAACATGAAAGACAGTATTTTTGTTGAAATATACCAGACATGAAGTTATATATAATATGAGTCCTAATTTGCAAAGTATACAGAATAGGCACTCTGTGGAGACACAATATAGATGAATTGTTACCGGGAGTGGGAGGGGAGTAAGGAGTGATTGACTTCCAGTAATTGCAGTTCTTTTTTTTTGTTTTTAAGTGATGACAAATTATGGTGGGGATTGGATGATGTAGATGTATCAAAAACTAGTAAATTACCCACTTTGTATGTGTGAATTATGAGTGTAAATTTTATCTTGAGAATTTAAATTCCCAGATACATAAAAAACAATGTTACACATAAAAGAAAATGAAATAAAAAGAAAAATAAATAGGAGAGAGGGAAAGTGAGGACAGGGGAGAAAGAAGATCAGCCATAGCGCATTGTACACATTCAGGAATCATCGCATGCTTCTCTTGCCTTCTGCAACTATTTACCTGCTTGTTCACACACAAAATCTTCATTTCACTAAGTAACTATTTTAATTTCACAAATGGATATGATTATAAAATCAAATCTTTTGAAATGTTTGCATGATTCAAACTCACATATAAAATATGGATTGTTTTTCCTTTCCCAAGAGCAAATCCTGAAGAGTAAAAGTTAGGATCCATCTAAGAAACAATTTTTTTTTCATGGAGCTTGAATTCAGGGCCCAGGCACTGTCTCTGAGCTGTTTTGCTCAAGGCGAACTATCACTTTGTATTAAAGCACCACTTGTGGATTTCTGGAGGCTAACTCGAGATAAGAGTCTCAAGATCTTTCCTACTAGGCTGGCATTGAACCATGATCCTCTGATCTTAGCCTCCTGAGTAGCTAGGATTGCAGGTGTTAACCACTGGAGCCTGGCTTAAAATGCATTCATTTGAGCACTGAAATAGGCATTGAAATATAAAATCCAGGATGTCAATGTGATAAGACTACTTCATTCCAGAGAAGGTTGTGTGAAATACAATATGAGCCTTATTGAGAAATAGCATTACAGCCAAACACTTAAGTCTCATAGTCTCTACTATGCTTTCATTGATACTTAACTCCTTTCCACTTTTATAATGTTTGAACCGGGACTACCAATATACATGCTAACTAATGTAAATTTGCCATCATAAGTGATGTTTACACGATGAATGTTTTGCAATATGTGAGAACGATCATCTCTTCATCATGTGAGAATGATCAGTTGTATGTTAGGAAATATTTTGAAGCTTAAGGAATTCATCACATAAAATGACCCTGTACTTTGATTTTTACTCTTAGTGATGACTAATTTTCCACATGCAGATTCTCCCTACCAATTTATATGAGCAGAGATAAGTGTTGACAAGGGAAGACATACTCTAGTCTTCATTACTTAGCCGTTTATACACTTGGAATATGTTCCTTAAAAATGTCTCAGTTCCACTCTGGTTTTTGGAATGATTTTCACCATTAATGTCACTGGAACAGGAACTCTAAATTTGGACTGATATCTATTGCCTGGATTTTCTTAGATGGCAATTGTGAAATTGTCATCTCTAGATTACACACTGTTGTCAAGCCTCCATTCTAAGAAGGAAGTCTGGAACTTCCCAGATGGTCAGTGCCATATTTCTTTTATGAGTTGAAAGGAGATGGTTTCACATTTATTTTCCACTGAGTTAGCCAGCCTGGTGGATTACACACATAGGGAGGTGAAATAATGGTGTCTTGTGGTCTGCCCTCAAGTCACTTAAATTTTATTGCGGTTATTTTTTTTTTCTGTAATGTAAGGCCAATACTATTTTAATCACATGGTGTTTGTGATGATTGGAAATAGCTTATAAGTCATGAGGCACAGTTCCTGGAAAATGCACATATCCTTATACTTGAAAATAAGAAAATTGAATAATGAAAGTGTTTGTGAGGCAGGAAGTGTGTGGCTCAAGTGGTATAGCACCCACCTGAAATGCTTCTCAGCTGTGTGTAACTTTATTTCATCTGATGATCCGACAATACAGAATGCATTTCCAAGTTTTAAGCATTTTTGATAACTATTTCCCTTGAGGAAAGTTTGACCCTGGAAATTACAAATGATTACTTCCTAAAATGAACCATAAGACATGCATAAAATCAAATTTCTGATAAATAAGCTCACTTCTAGTTGAAATAAAAGGTTCATTGTGATGGATAGTTAAGGTCACTCAACATACCTTCTAATCATATTTCAAGAACCCTCCAGACCATTATTTTATCTGTCAGAGCTTTCTGTTGCAGCAACAGCATATGATAACTTCATAATTATCCTGTGGGCAGCCTAGGAGTTACTAATAATTTAATACTTGATTTATGTGATCTGTTGACCTTCCTTCCATCAAGGCTAATAAAACTTTTTCTGGTAAGAAAGGAATTTTTCAAAGCCGTATATAAGACACAAATTGGAATAATATGAAAGAAAAACTTTTCCCCTTTTGAATGGTTCAAGTCTCTGCAAAGCTAATGCCAACTCTTCACTGAATGTGCTAATAATTGTTAACATGAAAAAAAATCAGATGTTGAGAATAAGTTTTATTTAGTGCAAATGCAGTGTGGATTTGGAAACTAGAACATCACTGCTAATAGTTTTCTCCTGTATTTTATATTTTAAATTTGAGCTTCGAAAATGAACTGTATCTCTGTGAAGGGAGAAGAACAAGTGTGGCATTTTTCTTCTAAAATTTTATCAGAGTGCATTCAGGGAATGATGCCAGAATTAAGACTGCTCCTAAGCGGAATTTCCCAATGGAAGTCACAGATGTGACTGAGAGCTCCAATTTTGGCTCTGTTTAAATACCAAAGATCCTGAAGGGACCTTAGAATTTTTCCTTCTATTCCAGATTGGAGATGGATCTCCTACTACCTACAAGGAAACTGTGTGTCATGACTTATCTCTTGCTTTTTATTTAAGTGCTTTATCCACTCAGGATTTTAATACTCTTTCCCCATTCTGAAGTGTAATTGTGGAGAATAACATAGAGTAGGGCTTCTGCTAATTAATGCCCGGCATTGCTTTTTTTTCCTCCCTCTCTCTCTCCCTTTCTCTCTCTCTCTCTCACACACACTCACACTCACACACACACTCTCACTCTCTTTCTCTTTCTATTTTAACAAAACAAAACAATGTATGGGAATGGGAACACCTCAACCTGAAAATTATCCTTTTTTCTTATATATTCTTTTTTCTTTGAGGGATCTTGCTACTTGAGGAACATGCTTGAGAGCAAAGTTTGAGGAAACAGATTGGAAAACAGAGAACAAAAGGCAAGTAACAAAGAGATTGTCTCTGAAATTTTTACAACACAGATTACTGATTTAGTATTTGGACTTCTGATAGTTATTTACCTTTAATAACACTTAATTAATCATTTATTCAAATGATATTTGTCTTCACATTCTTGCTATTTATTTATATATTTTGGGGACAAAATCTTCCTTCGTAGCCTAGGCTTGCTTTAAACTCTATCAGTCCTGCTTTTGCTCTGTGATCCTTATTAGAGGCATGAGACACCATGCCCAGCTTGTGCCCCCCAAACCCTCACAAGTATAAAAACATGTTGATTATTTCCTATTAGTTTACTATTTGGAAGTAGTTGCATCCAAAGAAAAAACAACCCTTTGTTTTTCTGATTTATGGGGGAAAATTAAATCATTTACTTTTGTAAGAGATAGAAGGAGAAACAGGAGAAAAAAATGGGAAATGAACACTTACAAAAGCTGAATAAGTAGTCCCCTAAACTCTCACAATTACAAGGAGTCTATTCTGATCTTGGTCTATCCAACTGCATTTTCTCCTCATGGAAATGCAACCCATGTAATGATCTCCCAAGTGAAACAAAGAGAATTTTACCAGGATCAATAGAAGATGTTGTTTTGCTTGGAATGTCACCATATGGATTGCTTTACTAATAGCTAACAGGAGTTACAAATAAATCACTAAATATAGAAATGCTTTCACAAATAAATTTATTTTCTTCCGCTTCCCTCATGCATACTCAGTAAAAAACCATGAAAACCATTTTTTAAAACTTTAAAAAGTATCTTGCGAGCTATGTCCTTTGCTATAATTTTCTCTTAGGTCCTCACCACATGTGGCATATTGGTTGAGATGAGGGACTTAGTAACAGAGGGTCATCCTTCTCTGCCTCTCAAGTAGCTTGTATTATGGGTATGTAAACAATGCCTTTGTAAGTCATTCTTATTTTACAATATGATAACTATGGCTCTGTTACAAAGTGAAAAATAATTTCGAGTCATTCTTCTATCTCACTGTATATGTAGGTATTTCCATATAGTGGAATAAGACAAGCAGGCAGGATTATATAAAAAACACTTTTCATGGGGCTGAGGATATGGCCTAGTGGCAAGAGTGCCTGCCTCATATACAAGAGGCCCTGGGTTTGATTTCCCAGCACCACATATACAGAAAATGGCCAGAAGTGGCGCTGTGGCTCAAGTGGTAGAGTGCTAGCCTTGAGCAAAAAGAAGCCAGGGACAGTGCTCAGGCCCTGAGTCCAAGCCCAGGACTGACCAAAAAAAAAAAAAAAAAAAAAAAAAACACTTTTCAAAATAACTTTTAGTGAAGCCATGCTTCAAAGCTAACTGTGGCATAGGGAAAAGAGAAATACTGATAAAATGAATATAAAATGATTAGTTAGGTGATCCTTTTATTTACCTGAAATTATGAAAGTCAAAAAGAAATAAAAATAGATACCATGTTAGAGATGAGAGTGATATTCAAAAATCACTTCTATTTTCCTGTTTGCTTCTGATCAGTTAGCTGTATTTACAAAAACACAAGGTATTATTTATGGCTTGCTGTCCTTTTCAATTTGGTGATTTTTTTCTCTAATATTTATTTAGGAAAAGCATATTTGAAACCACACATGCACACATACTTCTGGAAAATATCAGCATTTTAATTGTGTGGCAACAACTTAGCTTGAATCCCTATCATTTATATCTTAGGCACAGAGGATGATAGCAATGTGTATCTCAGCCTATTTAAAGATATTAAAAGAAGTAAAAACAAAGAACGCTAAAAAACAACAACAAAAAACCTAAAACAAAGTTAATTAAATTGTCAAAATTCTTTTCTTCTGAATAATTATTTATTTTTTGTCAAAGTGATGTACAGAGGGGTTACAGTTTCATACCTTAGGCAATGGGTACATATCTTGTAGAGTTTGTTACTGCCTTCCTCTTTCCACCCCTCCCCCTCCCTGTTCCCTCTCCCCCCATGGGTTGTTCACTTGGTTTATACCAAATGGTTTTGTAAGTATTGCTTTTGGAGTCATTTGTCTTTTTGTCCATTGTCTCTCAATTTTGATATTCCCTTTCACTTTCCTAGTTCTAATACAAATATACAGTATCCAGGGTACTCAGATGAGATACAGTGATAGCATGGGGACAACCACAGGAAGGAGATACAAGAGGAAGAACAACAACAAAAAGCTACGGTTTCAAATGGCATGTTGAAAATAATTACAACAGTGATATAACACTTGTTCCCATTACATAGAGCTCATTTCACTTAGCATCATCTTTTGTGTTCATAAGGGCATAGCTATCGGGCTATTGTGATCTACTGCTGTGACTAGCCTAAACCTGTACTAATTATTCCCTATGAGGGAAACCAAAGAGTCCATGTTTCTTTGGGTCTGGTTCACTTCACTTAGTATAGTTTTTTTTTTTTTCCAAATCCTTCCATTTTCTTATGAATAGGTTAATGTCATTCTTTCTGAGAGAAGCACAAAATTTCATTGTGTATATGTGCCATATTTGGCTGATCCACTTGTCTACTGAGGGGCATTTGGATTGGTTCCATATTTTAGCAACGACAAATTGTGCTGCGATGAACATTGTTGTGCTGGTAGCTTTAGTGTGTTCTTGCTTGTAATCTTTTGTAAAGTGTCAAAATTCTTATAAACTGTAACCATATAAAACTAAGAATGTGAAGACCTTGCAGAATGATTGCATAAGTACTTGATGCTGTTATAGTTTGAGTCAGTTTAGATATTTGATTTATCTAAAAATCATCTAAGTTCATAGAACACAATAAAATAAAAATCATTAATATTGGGCCAGGAATATGGCCTAGTGGTAGAGTGCTTGCCTTGTTTGCATGAATCCCTGGGTTCAACTCCTCAGCACCACATAAACACAAAAAGCCAGAGGTTGTGCTGTGGATCAGGTGGAAGGCTGCTAGCCTTGAGCAAAAAGATACCAGGGACAGTGCTCAGGCTCCGAGTCCAAGCCCCAGGGCAGGCAAAAAGAATATTAAAAAATTTAACATTATGCAATGATAAATATGAGTATATATATATGTATATATATATGTATATATATACATAGATTTCTATACACACATACTTTGTAAGTATGGATATTATATGTGCATGTGTATAAAATACACACACATACACACACACAAACACACACACACGCACACACACAATATTTAGACCAGTGCCTAGGAGCCCTAGTGTTTACCCTAACTCTTCCTGTAAAATTTTCAGGCTTCTGGCTTCACATTGAGGTCTTTGATCTATTTTGAATTGATCCTGGTTTCAGGTGATATCTAAAAATCTAGTTTTAGTTTCTGCATGTGGATGGCCAAGTTTTCAGGACCATTTGTTGAAAATGCTGTCTTTCTTCCAAACTATGTTTCTGGCCCCCTCATCAAATAAATATTAGGTGGCTTTAGGTCTTTGTGTTCATTTCTGGGTCTTCTGTTCCATTAATCCTCAGGCTTATTCTTGTACCATTACCAACTGTTATTTTTATTACTATGGCTTTGTAGAACTTTGGTATTGATATTCCTCCAACACTTTTATTCCTGCTAAGGATTGGTTTTGCTTTTGCTATTTGTGTCTATTAAAGTAACGATACAGGATCCCACAAATCACAACAAATCAAAGGAGGACTGGAGAAATGGGGTTTCATCAAACCTAAAAATTTATGAATGGTAAAACACATGGCTAGCAAGCTAAAAAGAAAGCCCACAGAATGGGAAATGATTTTACCAGCTATAAATCAGAGAAGGGCCTAATATCTAAAATATACTTAGAGCTCAAATATTAATCCCTCTCCCTCAAATAAACCCTCAAAGAAAAAACAACCCAATTAATAAATAGGCTAAGGACTTTAAGAGAGACTTCTCAGAAGAAGTAAAAATGGCAAATAGGCATATGAAGAAATGTTCACTATCTCTGGCCATAAAAGAAATGCAAATCAAAATGACATTGTGATTCCATGTCACCTTAGTTAGAAGGGCTAGTATCAAGAACACTAACAATAACAAATGCATGTGTCGATATGGCCAAAAGACAGGCAAGAATTCATCAAATATACACACTGGTTGTATATATATATTTCTCAGAGTTGAAAAATATAAGGGAAAAAGTGGCTCTAATGGGAGTATGGATGTGAAGATGTTTAAGTGGTGACACAGATAATGATATATTGTATTCATAAACTGCTTGGTCAAATGGTAAAAACAAACTCATTATGTATCCTAAAATTAAGTAAGGGAAAAGTTGACGTTGAAAAAGTTGACATTGAAAGTCATGACAATATTCATCAAGATGCACTGTATTCACACACTGCTTGGTGAATGGAAATTCCTTTGTACAACTACTTAAAGATCACAAATATTTTTCAAAAGATATGTATATTCATTGAGCAACAGTGATTAATTTTTCTCTGAGAACTTCCAAGGACAAAAACACACATAGTGCAATAATGGATGTGGTAATTGTTAAGACTTGATGGTTTATATTGTCTTTCATCATATTTTTTAGTGTGTCTTTGTCAATGTAACACTCCATTTTGTCAGCTGGAATAATGAAATTTCTTTAGGAATATGGAAGTTTGAATGCATACAGGGACAAGTTTAAGAAAGAAGATGGTTGTGTCAGTAATTTAAATAACATTTTCTGAAGAAAATCCAAATGGCTTTTTAAAGTGAGTTTCATTATGGCATTATAATACATGCATATAATGCATTGATCATGTTCACTTCCCGATTATCATCCCTTGTCCCCTTACAACTGCTATCGATCTCCTCCTTCTGCTACCAATCTCCTGCTACTGAATGATCAGTCTTTCTTTTATGTATCTTGCTTTAAAATATGTATCTGAAAGTAGTAGCTTAAAATCAACACTAAGTATTGTTTTTCTTGTTACTTCCATATATGATATATCATCTTAGATTTAATATATTCTCTTAAAATACATCTTGTGACATTTTTTAAGAAGTGAGTCAAAAAAAACAACGACGTTGGAGGGGATGTGGCCAAACGGAAACCCTACTTCATTGTTGGTGGCAATGTAAACTGGTTCAGCCACTCTGGCAAGCAGTATGGAGATTCCTCAGAAGGCTCAATATAGAACTCCCCTATGACCCAGCAGCCCCACTTTTGGGTATCTATCCAAAAGACCACAAACACCACTAAAGCCACCAGCACAACAATGTTCATCGCAGCACAATCTGACATAGCTTGAATCTGGAACCAACCCAGATGCCCCTCAGTAGATGAATGGATCAGGAAAATGTGTTACATATACACAATGGAATTTTATGCCTCTATCAGAAAGAATGGCATTGGCCCATTTGTAAGGAAATGGAAGGACTTGGAAAAACTTATACTAAGTGAAGTGAGCCAGACCCAAAGAAACATGAACTCTATGGTCTCGCTCATAGGGAATAATTAGCACAGGTTTAGGCAAGTCACAGTAGAGGATCACAAGAGCCCAATAGCTATACCCTTATGAACACATAAGATGATGCTAAGTGAAATGAACTCCATGTTATGGAAATGATTTTTTTATTTTTTTATTTTTATTTTTTTGGCCAGTCCTGGGGCTTGGACTCAGGGCCTGAGCACTGTCCCTGGCTTCTTCCCGCTCAAGGCTAGTACTCTGCCCCTTGAGCCACAGCGCCACTTCTGGCCATTTTCTGTATATGTGGTGCTGGGGAATCGAACCCAGGGCCTCGTGTATATGAGGCAGGCACTCTTGCCACTAGGCCATATCCCCAGCCCCGGAAATGATTTTTATATCACAGTTGTAATTACTTTCAACGTGCCATGTGTAACTGTAGCTTCTATTATTGATGATCTTCTTGTATCACCTTCCTTTGGTTGTACCTATACTATCTCTGTATCTTATCTGAGTATATTGGAAACCGTGTATAGTGGTATACTAGGAACTAGGAAATTGAAAGGGAATACCAAAATCGAGAGACACAGGGTAAAAAAAGACAAACAACTACCAAAGCAATACTGCAAAACTGTTTGGTGTAAATGAACTGAACAACTCATGGTTGGGGGGGGGGAAGGAATGGAAAGGGGGAGGGGGAATGAGGGATGAGGTAACAAACAGTACAAGAAATGTATCCAATGCCTAATGTATGAGACTGTAACCTCTCTGTAATTCAGTTTGACAATAAAAACTTAAAATAAAAATATTCTTTATTTATATTTAAATATTATACAGAGACTGTGGAGGTACAACCACAGGAAGGTAATACTGGAATATCATCAATAATAGAGGCTACAGTTACCTATGTCACATTGAAAGTAGTTACAACTGTGATATAACAATCGTTTCCATAACATGGAGTTCATTTCACTTAGCATTATCTTATGTGTTCATAAGGGTATAGCTATTGGGCTCCTGTGATCCTCTGCTGTGACTTGCCTGTACTAATTATTCACTATAAGGGAGAACATATAGTCCATATTTCTTTGGGTCTGGCTCGCTTCACTTAGTATATCATTTTCCAAGTCCTTCCATTTCCTTACAAATGGGGCAATGTCATTCTTTCTGATAGAGGCATAAAATTCCATTGTGTATTTTTATTTGTATATTTATTTATATTTAGTGTGCGATTTCAAAGCATTGTGTTCAAACTGTCATGTGATCTTTTACTAGAATTTTAGTATCTGATTCATAATAATGCAATTAGAGGAAAGAAATATCTGTTGTTTGCTTGTTTGCTTTTTTTGTTATTGTTTCAATCTGGCACTCTACACTTCACAACATGGATTCCAGGAACTAGCAATCATGTTTTATCAGTAATTAGTATTCTAAAGAAAGGTACTGAACCTCTCTTGTACATTTTCCACATGCCAAGTGGTATGTTATTCAAATATCACAGCTGCACAGAAATATGTGGGTTGTGTACACAATGTATCACTCATATACCCACAAACATTACACACACACACACACACACACACACGAGCACTGAGCTTTTTTGGCAGTTGCTCTGAGTTGGATTTCTATGTAACAGATGTATCATTTCCAAGAGGGGTAAGATAAGGAAATAATGTTGAACTGAAACCATTTCCACTAATTTCAAAACAAAGCCATAGTTACAAACTATTGAAACTATCTGATGGATGAATATATTTGCTCAAACCTAAATAATGACAATACATTTCAACGATTATAGTCTTCTCTGAGTATCAGTTGTAGCTTAAGCATAACTTTCAGTGATCGCAAGTATTCAGATTTCTGAACTTATATAAAAGTTGGAGTCCACAAACTGCCTGGAGCTCAGTACTTTTAGAAGGCAGCAAATTGTGATTAACTTGATGCTTTCTTTCTTTCGCTTTCTTTCTTTCTTTCTTTTTCTTCCTTTCTTTCCTTTTCTCTCTTTTATTTTGCTCATTTATTTTTACTGTTATTGTAAAGGTGACATCTATTTTTTCATTTTTTATAGAACTGTTCTCATCTTAGGTGTTAACATGGCAAAGGGTGACCAAATATTAGCAATTATTCTTGAGATAAAACAATCAAAAGTTTTCTCACTTTTTTCCTTTTTGGTTCACTATGAACTATATTTGACTTGTGTGAATGGAATAATCAGATAGATATTGACAAGGAATGACATCTTCTGAGTCTCATATTCCATTCTCTTTTCTTATCTTATAAATTCATTGAACAACAATAAGATAAAGCATATCCAGTGCTCACAGAATTGTTCATATACAACAAACTATATGTAATTCCTATACCCTTTCTTTTTATGGCAGATCCCATAATTAAAATCTTAAGGAAAGCATATATTGAAAATCTCACGTGGTAAATAAAAGTCCATCAGAGTTTACTATGATTCATTGGAAGGGTATAATTCCTTATGTGGTACAGAATAAACTTTCTGCTATATTTATTTATACTTTATTTATGCTTTATTTATACTTTATCCCTATATTTATTTATATTATCATTATACTGCTATTTATACATTGTGTGTTAAACTCAAAAAACTTAGTTTATTCGATGACTCAATATTTATAATTCCTTCATGATGGAAACATTCAATGCCCTCTTTTTAGCTATTTTGAATTGTATGGTGTGGCATTGTGCACTCTATTGTTATCCTCTGTGTAATACAAGCTCACCTTATTCCCCCAGTATGGCAGTAACTTGGGAACTACTTAAGCCATGTGTTACTATTCCTTCCTTTCTTACATTCTCCCCAATCTCTGGTTACTACTGTTCTACTCTCTAGTTCCATGAGATCATTTGTGTTTATAGATTGTACAGATGATCAATGTGATATGCTTTTGTCTTTCTATACCTAGTTATTTCATCTAAAATTTGAACTTCCAGGTTCACCACATTGTTTCCTATAAGAATAATTGTTTCTCTTCATGGTAGATTTCTTTACAGTGATAGTCTCCAAGAATTTCTTTGCAATGTATTTATACTACAGTCCTTTGTATTTGAAGACAATGACCTTTCTACTTAATGTTAACCACCTGTGTAGCTGAAATGTGAGATACTTTTACCTGCAAATTAAATAATATTAGTAGTCTACTTTTATTGTTAATACAAACCTGCTTTTCTTTTTTTTTTTGGGGGGGGGGGCAGTCCTGGGCCTTGGACTCAGGGCCTGAGCACCTTCCCTGGCTTCTTCCCGCTCAAGGCTAGCACTCTGCCACCTGAGCCACAGCGCCCCTTCTGGCCGTTTTTCATATATGTGGTGCTGGGGAATTGAACTGAGAGCTTCATGTGTAGGAGGCAAGCACTCTTGCCACTAGGCCATATTCCCAGCCCCAAACCTGCTTTTCTTGAAGTGAATGAATCCATCTAAGAAGTTAAAAAATATTGCTAACTTAAACAATGAATAACAAAGTTATATATACAATTGAATAAGTTGTACAGGTATTATCACATAATTGTATAATATAATAATTATAAGGATAAGAGAACAGTGGGATTTCTTGTTAGTGCTGTGTTATTGTTGCAGCTATTGTTTTGACTCTGGAAACTTTTCTCTCCTCTACTTTTCTTTATCAGACTCTTCATAATCCAAACATATTTATGTATCTTTTATAGCAGTGATATAGTGATATCAGAAATAGTTACAGCTAAAACATGCTGTGTGATAAATCAGAATGATAAGAAGTCAATCTCTGCTGGAATGATGGAAATGTATCATGCTAATTATTGTACTCTTTGATCTCTTATATGAGACGAATCTTTATTACTCAAAACACTATTAATTAGGTTTTTCTGTTATTTTCACCTAAGGGCATTCTTAAGCAATAAATCTCTCTCTGCCTATCAATATGTCCTTTGCCCAAGTATTCTGCATTAAAATCTTTATATAGTTAGACTTGTATAAATTTGGTAGACTGAAGAATCAAAGTGAATGCTATGCACAAAAGTAACAAAATCCATAACCTTGAGTCTAAGAAAAATTAAATAGTGAGAAATGCACAAGTCTCTTCTTGTGTGTAGTAGCACCTATATGCAATGTTTAGAAAAAAAATCTGTAGGCAATGCAGGGATTCTGAAAATTCGGAGTCTGAGAGAAAGTCTAGCACAAAACAGGATCATATGGGATGAAATCAAGTTAGTTTGGCACACTTGATATAAACCTATCATGGAAGAGATTTACTTCTGTAAACCTGATCTTGGGCCTCTTATATTTAATATGTCTGCTTTGTGTTTGCATAGTTACAAAAAGCAGATGATCAAACTAGGAGTTCATGAATCATACAACATATTGTCATACAAAGGCATTTTCTTTTCCTTTTGATTCACAATGCTTACCGAGAGGTAGATTAATGAGAATAACACTCATCCACTTGATAGAGGAAGAATATTTGCCACACAGAGAGTGAATGCCAAAGTCATTATTCTAGTTGTTCAATTAAAATGGATCAGGTCTCAGTGGAAAATGAAATCTAACCATTTCTTCTGAGCACAGACTGGCTTGACCAACACAGCTAAGAACTCTGAGGAAATGTTTTGTCACTTAACAACAGAGCATAGTACTTAAACTGCAAGGCAATGCTTCACAGATCAGGCCAAAGACAAACAGGGTGTGTCTCTGAGTTGTTGAGTTAACCTGTCAAAGCTTTGAAGTTGGAGTCATCTTGAAATTTAGTAGTTGAGGTCATTACCTTTCATATGGAAACGTGATAAAATATGATGCTATGCTCTCAGAAGAGGGAAAGTTCATTCCAAGTTCTTATCACAGCAAAACATGTCAATCATGTAGCAAACAAATGAAGTGATTGGGATTATTTTTGAGGTTCCAAGAACTCTGTAGTGTACAGTCCTCATTCCTTCTACAGTCAATATCTCCTTATTGTCAGAGCTTGTTTGCTCCAATATAGGAAAATGGTGTACATAGTGGTATTTTCCAAGATGAGCCAATTCTGTTTCTAAATATCTGTCTCACCCTCCTGATGGTGCCCATGTCCCCATGGTACAATACTGTGTCCATTCTGACTCCAACATTGATATTTTCAGAGTTACAAGAAATGATGTTCAGCCTGATTTTCTCGGTTTCTCATAATCTTTTAATCATATTCTATTGTGTCAGTCTTCAGTGACATCTTTTATAGCTTTATTGCAAATATCTTTAAATTTTATAGATAATGTTTCTTGTATCCTATTTTACATTTCCAGCTCTAGGATTTCATCATGTCATTTTCTTTCTTTTATCCATTTCAAAGATCATATAGCATATTACAGATTTAAGAAAGTTTAATGATCATGGGTTACAAGTCCTTTGTTTCATAGCCAGGAAGCAGAAAAATGTTAAGCGAATTGAATGCTGCCAACTGTAACAATAGCAGTTAAACTTATAGATAATTAAAAGGCAGGAAAATCATCCGTTTTCCATAACTGAAATTAATTTTTTTCTAAAACTATAAATGATTTTTACTGTAATTGAAGGATTATGCTAAATGTTCTATTTTATGTCTCTATTGGGCATTAATTAGTTTGTTCCTACTAGAAAATTTATTTCAGCATTATCATCTAACTTAATTTTAATACTAATTTTTATTCAATTAATGAGATACATTGATTGACATTTGATTATACATTTGCTTGAATTGTGCTATTAGCTTTTGAAAGTTAAGCTTTACAAGTATTAGAAATTCCATTCATCAGTGAAAAAAACTATCATTCTGAATGGTATAATAAATATGAAGTTATCCACCTACTAGGAAATTGTAGACTGTAGTCCAGTTCTTCCTACTAAGTTTAGTTGTTATACCTCCTAAAACTTTTTAAAAAATGTTACCTCTATGTAATACTGATTTTATAGTGATTATCTATACAACCACTTACATCTTTTTCTCTCTCCCTCTCTTTCTCTTTCTCTTTTACACATACCTGCACACATGCACAAACTGAATGATAAAAGAAAGGTCTAAAGGTAATGTGAATGTGATGTGCATTTTATTACAAGGAACTTTTTTCTTCTATTTTACTTTGCCAATGGTAATATAAGGAAATATAAACAAACAAGGAAGGCCATAGTGTAGAAATCTACAACTTACCTTTCTAGACACTAAAATTCATACAGCTTTGGATATGTTGTCACTATTAAAGTGTGAGGGGTTATTAGGACTGTATGTTTTTGTTTACTGTAGGAACATGTGAAATATTTTCTGTAACTATTGTTATTATATGTAGCAGTTTTGTTTTTATGACACTCTACTTGATAGAGAATTGTTGAGTTCTTAGCATTCCACTGTCTTAAGAGGGCATATTGAAATCGACTATTTGATCAACCTTTACACAAAACTGGAAAGTCTGCAATGGAAAGAGAAACATCCATGTTTCTGTGGAGATGGGTTTCAGTACTCTCTTGTAGAACAAAATTCATAGATGTTTGAATTTTATGTTTGCATATATCTTATGCATAGCCTCTTATGTGCTTTAAATTGTCTCAAATAACTATAATAACAAATGCAATGTAAATGTGAGGTAAAAGATATTGTAGTGTATTGTATAACAGTGGCCTAAACATTGATATATGTTTACCACAGACATAAGGTTTTGTGAGATATTTCCATCTGCAATTTCAGAAACGTCCAATGCAGAAGACAAAGAGGTGGAGGGATAATTTTACTATAGGTCTCTTGACTTTTCCTGTACTCTTGCTGGCAAGCATTACAGGTATTCAATAACTAATTCATAAATAAGTATATATTTTTCGCAAACCTACTAACCATGTGTTTTCTAGCTTAACTCACTTCAAAATCTTTGTCTAATGAAAGAATCATTGTGAGGCACATATTACATTATGGATATGATCTATCTCTGATGATTATAAATGGTACATCATGAGATGTTGTAACTGACAGAGATCTTGGAGATTATTTGGTTCCAGTAATTAATGTGGCAGTCAGGGAAATTGAAGTTAGGTGAACAGGGTCATGAGCTCATTATTGTCATGTTTCCTACAACTAGAACCCAGCTCTCATAATTTCTATTTCAATTCCCTTGACATTATTATTCTTATTTGGTGTTGGTTGTAGGACATTTATTAAGTAATAAATTTAGTAGGAGGATTAAATCATATTTTCTACCAGTGTATGTGAGGCCAAAGGGAGAAAATAATTCAATAATTGTCAGCTGCAATAGTGTGCCCATATTAAAACTGTGCCTGGTAATAAAAGCTAACAGACATATGAAAATACAGTAGACAAATAATGCCTAAAAGAGTCCCTGAGCACAGAGATTTTTATAGTTTTGAACTTACACTCCTATGTCCTTATCCAGAACATTTTTATGAGGAATTATGTAAAAGAGTAGATTAACTTGACTTAACTGCCAAAGTGATGAAGATGTAGCCTGACAGTGTTTATGATGTCCATTGCTTTCTGTCTCGCTCTCTTTCCCTTAACGTAATTGGCTTTGACTGGGCAAATCATGTTGTTTTCATTGCAATGTCATTGCAATTTATGCTTCCATAAGGCACATGAATAGATTTTTTATTTCATTTGCTTTGCATTTCATTTTAATACCACCAAAGAAAATTACCTACACAACTATGCATGCTACCTTTTATTAGCTGCACCAGTTTCTATTTTCATATTTTTGGTCACCATCAAATTTTGTTTTAGCTGTACTATAAAATTAACTCTGCTTCTACAATTAGATCATTTACCTTTAGACCCAAATCATGTGAATTCTTTTCCTGTGGAATTGTAGTAAATGCAGGCACAAACCCAGTAAAACAAAATGTAACATAATCTACTTAATATTGCATAACATTTACAATACAATTTCATTCCCAAACAAAAATCTTGCTTCAGATTGTATTGCAGTCATTGCTTTAATAACCCTTAAGAACCAAGCAAACACATAAAGCCCTAATAAAAAGATTCCTTTTGGTGGGTGTTGACAAATTAGTTGTACCAACCTTTTATTATATGTAAATTCACTGTTTCTAGTCATAGGACTAAACACAAACACTGTCAGGATAATGATATTTTATACATTTTTTTTTGTAAATGACAAGTTAGTGATGGAATTGGCAGGTATTGGGGAATTGATGAGACTCTGGAAATTATGTTCCTCAATGATAAATGATTTCTTTTGTGTGGTTTTCTTTCAGAGTTGGAAGCAAATTATTTTCTCTCTGCATCCTGCTATCTAGTCATCAGTTAGCATTTTGCCATTTGTGTTTGGCGCTTCCTTTGTATTTATACTTTTCTTTTAGTTTCAACCACTAAATAATGTGTTTCACAGTATCTTAGAATTCTGGTTTCTCTCTTATGAGCAGTGTAAAATTATGGGGGGAAACCAGAACCAGGAGATGGAAACTGAGTTGTATGAGAACAGAACAAACTCACAAATGGCATATTAGAAATGTCAATCAAGTCCTAAATCATAATGGAGCAGAGAGTCACACAAAGTGTCACTGTACTTCAAATTGTGTAAGTCTGTTATTCTTTTAGCCATTGTCATGCATTTCTGATCATGTAAAGTTCACTCTTACAATATGTTGAGGCAAGAGGGTGATATGGCATATCAAGGATTAGGAAAAATATTATAAATATACACACATACATGTATATGACATGAAGGGGAATTGAACTTCGCTTATACTACACAAAACCCTATATATTTTTAGCATCGGTTGAGTTTCTATTAAAAACTATGTATTTGTAGGGTGTCAGTGGCTCATGCCTGTAATCCTAGCTACACTCAAGACTGAGATCTGAGGATCACGCTCCAAAGACAGCCTTGGCAGGAGAGACTCTTATCTCCAGTTAACCACCAGAAAATTGTAAGTTCCACTGTGACTCAAATGGTAGAGCACTAGCTTTGTGCTGAAGAGCTCAGGGACAATGCTCAAGCCCAGTTCTCAAGCTCCACTACTGCAAAACTAACTATGCATTTCATGACGATCTACTGTGGCTTTAGGAAAACTAAGTATTCAAAAAAAAAAAAAAGAGAGAGAGAGAGAAGAGACTAGTGTTCTTTCTATTAGTGGGAGTCCTGTTGATTGTAAAGATAAAATAAGAGGGTAAGACTCATCTGAATAAAATAATGTGAATTTAGATGAGAGATGAGTAAATAGTAGATAGAAAATAGATAAGGATGATGTAGAGAGATAGAATGAACATATTTGTAATTAGGGGAACATTTGAAAGGATGTTGGAGAGGAGTGAGGTTGATAGAAAGTGAGCAATGCCACCGAACTACATCTGTGAATGAAGATGAAAAAATGAACCTTGCTGAAAGTGGTTGAATAATGTGGAATTTAGAGTTTTAGCCTGGTTAGAATGTGTGTGTGATTGTGTGTGTGTGTGTGTGTGTGTGTGTGTGTGTGTGTGAATTATACAGATAAATGAGGTAAAACAACTCTAATCAGCATACTCTAAGAAAAATGAAGGACAGGAAAGTAAAATTCATCCTGTCCATGGACTCACGCTCATGGGAGGAAAAATAGTGAACAGAGAGTGAATATGGTCAATATACTTTATGTGCACATGTGAAATTAGAATGCAGCAGATCTTGTTGAGATTGGTATGGGAAAAGAAAGGGGAGGGATGAGAGAGTGTATGTTGACTTGTATATGGACGTGTCTAAATAAATGGCTTTGTACAACTAATTGATACTAATAAAATGTGCTCAAGATCAAATTGACTTAAAATGAAGAAAAAAATAAAGGTTCAGTGGTTAAGCAACTTTTCATGTTTTAGGATCAAATGTAAGCAGAAACAAAGATTTGATTGCAGTTGATAAATGTTGCAATTGATATGTTTTTCATGTTGTTGGAATCATTTTTTAAATTTATTCTCAGTTTAGCTAACAGTGATATTTGTGTAGTTGTCACTAAATGTTTGTCACTCAAATACTTACACAATTACATATTTGAAGTGGCAGAGAGTTTTAAAGAGGGAGTAATCTGTATTTGAAGAGGATGATGTTAAGTAAAGAGGATAATGTATTTGAAGTTTAGCCTGGAAATAAGATGAACCAGAGTTATATAACAGGCATAATTCAAAAATCAGCATCATAGGGTTTACAGTTACACTTAGGAAAAATAGAGGTTCAACTTATACCATAACAACTACTATTCGTCAGATACCTACCTACCTGTCCTCAGTCATTCAATTTGCTCTTAGGAGAAAAACTACCTAAAATTCAAATGATACAAATTTTTAAACTTTCTGGTTGAATATAGATTGAACAAGGCTTATGCTTCGTGAGTATGCACCCCATTCAAAACATTTTGGTTGTGGTAAATAAAAATTACTGAGCTAAGAAGCCTTCTCATTCTTCAGCATGATAAAAAATAACTCTAAGTATGCTTGTTTTGTGAAAAATGAAAGTTAATGCTGTACACGTTACATTTTATAATATGAGCAGAAATCCAGAGACCATCAGTATATCACTATTGTGTGTATACAATTAACTCTTTTGTAGTCATTATGTATTATGTTTAGAGACTAGGAATATAATTTCATTTATTCAGTTGATATTTGGTAATTTAATCCAGTTCATTGTATCCACTGAGGAAGAAAAGCAGAAACAGAAATCTAAAAGGAACAAAGTGCTAAAACCATGAAACTCTCCCTAGCAAGAGAGGCTTTCTTCTCCAAGTGTGAAGACTTGGTCCTGGTGGTCAGACGACTCCTCCTGGAATATCCACGTGTTCCCTTCTCGGCCTTTCATACAAGCTTCCACCAGTCATTTGGCATAGCATGAAGTGTACTTACATAATAAAGAGGCATGGCTTACCTCTGCAATCTGGTTTGCATCACAGATTTGTTCTCATTAGGAGTCAGAAAATTTCCTTTCAGATTTTTACATCATGATGACATTTATGCAGAAATTCAAAGACATCTTTAGATTTGGTCAATTTCTCTGGGAATGTGCCACAAATACATGAGTTACATATGGTACTAAATGACTTCTCCTTTATTAATTTGCCTTGTGTTGCTAGATCCTGGTCCAACCTCAAACCACGAAGCAGAGAAAATGCTTTTTTTCTTCTCATCACTGTCTCACCTATGAAAAATGATGATCCTCAAGAGCTTACTTTATATATCACTTTACTTCCGAAAGGTAGGAAGGTAGCTATCTACACATTTTTAATAAAAGTTTAGAATGGCTTTAAATAAACCAGTATCATTTTCTTTGGGGTTGAAGAAAGCTAAGGAATTGCTTTACCTATGCTAATGTCCATGGCAAGAAACCATGAATTTAATTGTAAATCCTGGATATGGGTCATTTGGAAAATGTTTTCATATGAAAATGAGATAAAATCACTCAAATCTTGATTTTACAGAAGGAAAATATTCAAAAAAGCTCCAGTACTTGAATATGGGGCATTTATATAAGATGAAGTACTTGAATAAAATTTGATGCTTCTGAAAGATTTTCCTATGTAAATATATGCATTTACCTCTTCCTAGGGAGTTAAGTTTCTGCTTTAAAAATAAAAGAGAGAACTAAAGAAAAATACTTCATACTCAATTTCCACTCCTAGACAAAGTTTCAGAACAGAAAAAAGAAACAAAACGTATTCAGAGTAATACACCTACAAGAAATGGCTCATGTCTATAATCCCAGCTACTTGGGAGGTAGAGATTGGAGGATCAAGGTTTGAGGCCAGCCTCCAGGGGTTTAGTAAGATTTTTTTTTCCCTGAAAATTAAGTAAGGAACAAAGAGTTGGAGACATAGTTCAAGTGACTGGATATCTGACCAGTAAGGGTAAGGTCTTGCAATTAAACCTTTAGAAACTCTCTCTCTCTCTCTCTCTCCTGATGTTTTCAAGTTTTGTAGAGTTATGTAAACATCACAACAGCTTTATGGATAGGCATTGTCATTCTCATTCAGTGGAAAATGAAATGAAGAACAGGGAGGCAAATAGTTTACCAACTGGTTTGAAAACAGCACTAATTAGAACTTAGATATGATTGATTCTCAAGTTCATTTTCTTTCTTACCCGTCACTTTTCATGAAACTAAAGAAATTAAAACACTTCAAATGGACAGCCCTATACAGATTTTAAAAAAATCAGACTACTTTACATATGGGTCCTTTTGCTATCACTGACCCTTAGAACTTATATTCTACTTTTACTTTAAAATATTTAAATGTTACATTTGTAGATACAAAAGATGGAAATAAACATGAATTAAACTTGAAATAAAGCTATTGTTCACTTAAAGTTTCTCTGAGGAAAACACTACAGGAGATACGAGAGAGAAGTTGTTACTACACTCATTGCCCAATGACCACAGAATACTTGTTTTTGTTTCTGTTACACAATTCTTCACGATGTACATTGCCAACTCTAATGTTGTATGCACTTGACCAATGAGATGGAACAGTATCAAATTAATTCTAATGGCTGAATATAAGCCAGAATCACTGAGGCTAGACATGTTTCCTATTTTTCCTGCTTATTTAAATACCAATTTTGCACTGGGTTTGACTAATTGATTTAATTCTTCATATGATTGGTGTACTTTAAGCTTCAGGATGCATTACATTGCCAAACATCCACTGTGAGTCACCACATTGGTTTTTAAGGCTGAAATGTTCAAACAAGCCATTTGATCAGAAGGAAGAAGAGAACAAAGGAAATGATGATGATATACTGAGTCAATTAAACACAGTGATTCTCTGCATGAGGAAAAGTCTTCTTAACTAATGAGTCTTCGGAAACTCCTGGAACATCAAAAGGTTTCTAGAAGATGCCTTTGTGATCATCTCTCTGTGCGTATGTGTGTCAGTGCTGGAGCTAAACCTAGAGCCTTGCACATGCAAGACAAATGCTCTACCACTTAGCTATGAGCCCAGCTGACAGGTATCTCCTTGAACAGTTAGAAGACATATGTCAGAAACAAGGAAACTGGGTTTCTTTGAAGTGTGCACTTTCCCATGGGAAAGAAGGGGAGCACTTTCTTGAATTTGGTAATTGCATGTGTACCCCACTTACATGGGATAGTGAAAACATTTTACACAAGATTAGTAAGCTTCAGAAATAGGCTAAAAAAATAATACGTTATACCTCCAACATGCAGAAAAAGGTGTTTCAAATGGCAAAGCATGTTTAAAGTATATTTTACAATGGACAAAGGAATAAACTGAAAAAATATTGCCGTTTTCTTTTGAAAAGAATAAACAGATGGAAGTGTATTATAGCTGATTTTCAAGTATGTGGAAAGACTAAGTCATTCATACTCATATTAAAAAGCAGTAGCTCTCAGATATTTTCATCCGTTAGAAATAACAACCTACATTTTTTAAAACAAATGACTAAGTCAGATGCTTGTAAATGAATATTCACAGTGGCAGTGATCAGAAGAGCCAGAAAAGGAAAAAAATGTCCATTGGTGGATGAATAAATAACCAAAATATAACCTATCCTTATAATGGAATATTATCTATCTGTGAGAAGGAATGAAAAACTGATACATGTTACATTCTGCATCATGGGAAAACTTTAGATGCATTAGGACAAGCGAAAGTATCCAGACACAAGACCATCCTTTGTATGATTTTGTTTTATAAAGTACCAAAAACAAGGAAAAGAAAAGAAATTCAGAGTCAGAAAGAAGATCCAATGGTTCTAGTAGCAAGAGTGAAGAAGAAGTAAGGAGTGACTGGTTCATGGGTGTGAAATTTCTCTGGTAATGATGCAAATATTTCATATCTAGAAAATCATTTTGGCCATACAGTATTGTTGAATGTAAACATGCCAGTGAACTTATGTTTGGCAATAGTTTGTTTTCTGTGTTGTGAATTCCACATACTGTGTGTGCATGTGTATATATAATACACACATATATATATAAACACATACACATACATAAAACATACCTTCTAATGTATATGAAAAATTAAGGGACATGTTCACATAGGCAACCACTGCTGATGGCTTATTCTATAGTAATGTCACTTGATTAGTTGCCAACAGAAAACTATGCATATTTCACACAACTATAGGATCAAATATGCAAATGAGGTACAAAACTAATAAACACAAATTATCAGCATAATTTAATGTGACAGTCTTATGCTCTAAGTGACTCCTCCAATGTGAATATGACTTGCACTGAGGCCCAGGTTCCCTCATAGGTAAGAGTCTGCCACCATTATGTACGTAGTGATGACTTAATATTCCAACCCTGTGCTACATTGCTTTGTTTCTGGCATTGGAAACTCCATTTGTACAGCATGGCATGCTATCAAATAGTCCCTTACTCAGAGGCATATTTGTGGAAAACAAATGAATAACAGACATGAGCTGAGTATGGAATTCTTATGGCGATATTCAATTACAAGTAAGGAGACCTTGTAATTTGTCTTCCAAGTAAAAGAGATGTGAAGGTAAATTGAGAATATTATTAAAAATTACTCTAGAAGAGCAAGTTACAAAAAGAAGAAAAAGAAAAACTGCAGCAAGCAACACATCACATATAGACACTACTTATAATTATGGTCCATTCAAGGTACAAAATTAGTGCAAAACTTTGTACACATGTGATTATCTTACTTTTGTTCCTCAGACCTAACTTTGTCTTTTGCCCTTATCTGCTTTATGAACATTATATCCAAGTTTATAGAATTTTTTCCACCAGAATTCACTATTATTCGTCTGTCAATGGAATTTAGTGTTTTTTTTCTTTTGCCCATAGTTGTTAATGCCACTCTGAACATTTATGAACGTGTGTCTGTTTGATTTGTTCATTTTTTAAAAAAATCTATGATATCGGTTTTCATAGATGGAAACTTTCAGAATACTGCTTTGGGGCATCATGAATTACTATTACTATTCCCACACACCTGGAAGTACAATACAGTGCCCAGACTCCTCCATCTCAGTTTCTTCAACTTTGTAAGAGACAGTGGTGATATATTTCATGTTTACATCTTACATTGCTGTGAATACTTTCATTCGTGATGAGTACTTCCTGTACTACTCTCCATACTTTTTTAAAAAAGTTTAACTATTCTGATTTGTGCAGGGCCACACTCTTCATCATTTTTAGATTAACCTGATTATAAAACAAAATCAATAAGGCAGAGTTTCTGGAAGCCTGCACTTTCCCTTTACTTTTTTGTACTCATATGGATAGAACTGGAAGTCTTGCATATCCCAGGCATTGTTCTCCCACTTGAACCTTGCATAAGCCCATGTACCACTGGTTTACTATGTGTATCCATAATACATTTGAGAACAGAAATATTTGTAGGCAGCAGGGTCATCAGGGTCCCTATAACGCGATAGCTTGGTATTTTCCTTTGAGAACGGTGACATTGCAATTCTACTGTTCCTCATTACATATGAAGAACCCCAAAGCAGAATTTCACATTTAATCTTGGAGAAATTCTTTCTTGCCTGACACAATCACAAAACAAGGAGAAAGCATGTAGGAAAGGAAATGTGTATATATATATATATATATATATATATATATATGTTTGTGTGTGTGATATATATATGTGTGTGTGTGTCCGTGTGTCTGTCTGTCTACATATACATACACATATACATGCACATATATACATATATACACACATATTTACATATATATTTATATGTATGTATATGAGAGGGAAACAGTATAGTCTTACAATGAAGCAAGGTAAAAATTTTAACATGAGAAGGCTGACAGAAGAGACTATGCGAGGATACTTTCTTCCATCTTTGTTAGTATGAAATTATTTAAAGCTACAACCTTAAAAAGGAATTTATTCTACTTCAAAAAAGGAAAGAAGTTTAGTATAATACTAAGCATGTAGAAATTCCACTCACCAGGATTTTATGTTCAGCTGCAAGGTAGTTAAGGGACCAAAAATATCTCAGACTTTTCAATGTCAAGAAAACTATAAATCGAAATTAATATATGTTATCTTTGTATCCAAAATTCTAAGGAAAATAATTTTATTGAACATGTACTAAATGATGTTTATAACTCTTCTTTGACTTTTGCCCGCTGAAGTAAGACTGCCTTTATAATATCTTTACTCAAGATGACTATGACTGATTAAAATTGCAAAAATGTGTTTTTAAGGTATACAATTCAGGATGAGTGTCCCACACACATTCATAGATAGATTTATACATAAGAAATTGATAGGGAGTATCAAGAAATCAAAACCTATAAGGAGAGAAGGAAGGTGAACTGGGCAGAGGAAGGGGGTGACCCATATGTTAAATAAAGAATCAGATGGTATAAAGATCTGAGTGGAAGAAAGAGGTCAGATTTTTCTGCTTACCATCAACAAGTCACTGGACATGTGCTTCCTCCATCATATAATTAACATTACTCTTCTCAAGCAGTAGCAGTCCTAGATATTGTCACTTGTCATTATTCCCACCAGTTGATGACATTACGGTGGAAATTTGGAAAGTTGGCATCTGGGCTGTGTATGGGCATCTACTGCATCTTTTCTTCTCAAATGCAATAACTTGAGGGCATAGGTAAATGATGTATCTCGTATCCCCCTCCCAAAAAAAAGGCACTTAAATTTTTAATTAATGTGGAACAAGTTTGTGAAAGAAGCTGGATTTGAATGTCCCTCGGGAAGGGCATATGCAAAGACATAGCTGACTTGTCAGAAAAGAAAAACATTCATAAAAACTGAAGCTAAGAGAGAGAAGAATTGGTACCATGTGGTTTATCCTTGAGAAGCAAACAGAAACAAGGCTATAGATATTAGAAAAATGTTTTATTTTTCATTGAAAATATACTCATAAATCAAGGACATCTAAAGATATTTAATTACCAAAGGACACATGCTGAAAGATTACTTCCTGAAGAAATCCTTAAAGAAGTGCAATAATTCACATTCACTGAGTTGCAATGGATGCCTATGGAGAAAACAAGTTGTAGAAAATGTAGATTTCAGTATGTGTGGACTAATGACTTCCACAGATACAAGGAAAATGTGGGTCAAAGGTCAGAGAGCACCTGACTTCACATCATGAAACTTGGAGAATGCCCAGTTTTTTGTGTATTAGAAGTGAGAAAAATCAAGGTTTAGGGGAAATTTTAAGCTCTATTTTATGTGTACTCAGTGGGACAGAATTTCGTTATTAGTCTTAGAGATATCACCACTAAGGAAAGAAACCCAAGGGTCTCCAGAGAGCTCATAACTGCCACCATAACTTTCCTTAGATATTTGGAAGACATGTCCCTTTCAAAAGACATTTCTAACTTAATAGTTTGCTACATCTAAGGGAAAAGTGTTCCCTTTGCCTCTCACCCATCATTTTTACCTATAACGAAGACCAATTACAATGTCCTTAAAAGAAATTCACTTCCAAGTTTTTATTGAGTTAGGCCACATGCCTGGCTGACCAAGCTACAATCCTCACAGACTAGATGGCTGCACTTCACTGAAGAGCAAAGTGATTAATGGATAGCCTTTACTTTGCCAAGCTTTGGGGATTAGACCAAAAAAAGGATCCATTTATGTATTAAATAAATGATAAAGATATTATTTTTGCCAGACATTAGATCCATAAATAGAAATGCATTAAGCATGACTGTGATTTCCAAATAATTTTCCCCAAGGGCGGAGAGATGCTGGGAAATAGATCTCAGGGTGCCTGGAAATTGACTTTTTAGGGACACATCAGCTGAATGGACACAACTTCTATTGTTGGTCAGCCTGATTAATCAGCATACAATGTTAATGAAGTCAAAGTCAGAGGTTGGATCTTTCTCTGAGTCAGTTATTTTGGTTGTTTTGCTCACAGTTGAATCTGAAGCCAACTTGCTGAAAAATTGAGGAATCTTGCAGTGAGAGCATATATGTATTCTCCAGCAAAGTATATTATTACTATTAAGAAAACAAAAAAAATTTCAATACACTAATGGTAATTAAAATGTGATTATGGAATATTCAGGCCTGTGATTTACAAGCTATATATGTTTCTAAGTGGTTGTGTTAATATTTTTATTTTGTTCTGCTCATCCAACCATCATCATGCATCATTAACTGTGTACATACAACTGTAAAGTGTTTTATATATACACTGTTGAATGATTTTTTAACTCTGTTACTAGGAATAAGTCCCAGGAATATACTCTCCAGATACTTATTAAATATAGGAACAGAAACATTTGATTGGCTATTGATATCTTTGTGGTATACAGTGAATGGATGTTTTTCCCAAAGTTACACAGATGAAAATTTCCAGGAACAATTTTTATACCAGGTGTTCTGAATTTAGCAATAGCACTCCACAGTATTCACTGGGGTAGTGAAAGCAAATAATCTAAAATAATAAATAGTAATAAAAATAATGATATGAAAATTCATAATCACTGAGAGAATATTTTTGAGTTAATAGGAAAGAGATGTCAAATTTTAGTTGAGCTAGGATTCATGACTAGGGAAGAGATGGAGAAGACAGGATGCAAGTGAAGGAGTAAGTGGGCATAATAAAATTTTGGCATTGATAGAAAAAGGTAAAAGTTCATTGAAGGTCAAATTAACACAACAGTATACATTTGCTGATGATAGAGTTATACCCACCAAAGTTCTAATATAATTATTCATGACAGTCTACTTTGTCAAGCTATAGAAAATAAAGACATTTATCATAATTCTTAATTCTGGTTGGATGATGGTGTAATGGACATCTTAATATTTTCTTCTGTTGAGTATAACATGCTGCACATTTTCTAGGCAGCAGTTTGTTGACACATTTTAATAACTACACTTCAGAGTCTTTCACTGAGTCATCCTCCTTACCCCTTTTACAGGATGTTATACTTAGCAAACGAATCAACAACTGGAAAAAATATTTGAATACAATAGGATTTTAGAAGCATTATTTACTTGAAAGAAATCATGGTAGTACAAGGCAAATGATTAATAAATCAAACTACAACCATATGATTTGTGTGGTAAAATGCTATTATGAAGAAGTTATAACTGCATATTAAGTTAAGGTATATAAAATGAGATATGCAATATTTTTTTCATTTTGAATGCACATTTAATGAGATATGCAATATGTCTTCATTTCACATGTATTTATTTTATATTCCTCGGCAAGAGTTAGTTTATTCACTGCTCATTGAATAACTGCAGACATAGGCAGTTATTTTTCCTATAACTAATATAGCCTTCAACATAAGCCCCATTCTGCATTAAGAAATGAAAACTAATTTACTTTAAACTTCTCAGCTATTAATACATCAACTGTCTGCTCAATATAAATGACCTCTATTCAACTCACATGCATTCTGTTATCTACAATGGTGCTGGATATATAAGGAGAAATAAGTAGGAAGATAACAGGCTTTAAGTTCTTTTAAACATGGCTTTTAGACCTTCCTGATACATGCTGGGAAAAAACTAGTCTACTAGAGGATATTTTTTTTTTGGTCTCAGACTGCTCCTTTTTTGCTTTATGCTTTCAGGGAAACTGATAGTCATAACACTCAACATAGCCTGTTTTTCCTTGTACAACTCTCCTTTATCAGTAGAAATTAATTTTAGAAAGGGTTTCACCATAGTAATTAATAAGCATCTATGTTACAATTTACTCAGCTTAACCAGTCAGATCAAATGGTCCCAGTCATCATTACCATAGTAAGCTAACCACTGTGTTCTTACATTAGCTAGGTATACATCTATCCCTCTGTCTTTCTGGTTTCTGTATATACACTCAAAGGAACAACTCTAATTTCCTTTTTCTTAAATGTCAACCATAGCCAGGGACAATAGAGATAGAGTTAGTTCCCTGACCTAAATTCCTACTGCCACTACTTCATATTCTATGCTGCGCGAGCAACAGTTTTGTGTTTGAGCTCTTTGGTACAATGGATAGTGTGTGTGCTGATTTCATAATTCTTAGTGGTTTTAGGTTCTGCTTTCCTCACTCTTTCAAGGTAGGCCTTCAAGTGGGGACACAGAATGATGTGGATTATAAATGGTTTATAACTCTATATCTATCTCCATGTCTTTTCTTCCTATGACCAGTAGTTCCAGAAGAGATGACAAATCCATGACTCCATTCCCTATCCTAAGTTCTCCTGGAACATCTCTGTATCTTATTTGAGTACACTGGAACCGTGTATACTGGTATTAGAAGTAGGAAACTGAAAGGAAATACCAAAATCGAGAGACAGAGGGTAAAAAGACAAATGACTACAAAAGCAATACTTGCAAAACTGTTTGGTGTAAACAACTGAACAACTCATGGGGGGAAAGGGAAAGGGAGAGGGGAAGGGGAGAAAGAGGGAGGAGGTAACAAACAGTACAAGAAATGTATCTAATGCCTAACGTATGAAACTGCAACCTCTCTGTACATCAGTTTGACAATAAAAAATTTTTAAAAAGTTTTTGATATAGTTCATAAGGCTCAAGTCCTAATAAGTTAATTAATAGTTCCAGATATTTGGAAACAAATGTTCTTTACTATTACTTTCTAAATTACAGGAGATTAGACTCAACCCCCCTAATTTTATGGTAATTTCTTTATGGACTTAAGAAATATAGCATTGAAAGAAGATGAATGGTTCATGTTTTTGGTTTTGGTTTTCATTGCAGAATTTAATCTCTGTATTCCTAATAAAATGAACTCATGGCTTAGCCCTGAAAGTGCAAGGCTACAAGGAAACATAACTTAAACACAAAATCTTGTACTTTTAAAAACTTAAAATTAAAAGTATTCCACTACAAACAGAGATATATAAACCAACTAAAAGGATATATAAAAAATTGAAGGTTATTTTGGCTAAAATAATAAGATATTTCACCTCAATATTTGTAGCTGTGAAGTTTTTAAGTGTTCTAAGCAAATGCATGAAATTTATAGTGATCAAATAATGCTAAAATAATCAATATTTATTTAATCATTTCTGTAAAATTTCCCTTTCCCTGGGGAAATCAGCCAACATAAAAAAAATAATTGTGCAATATTTTGGTTTAAATTGTCTAAACTTTTTAAATTATGGGGGCAGGGAGAATTCCTTTGCTTTCTCCAAAAGGAGAGGCTTTAAAATATATTTATTATTTTCATTTGAATTTTCAAAGTAAACATTTCAGAAGACAAGCTGTATCAGAGTACAGTTAGTTCTTTATTACTTTATGGTGGGTCTTCCATTGCACAACATCTGGTTATGGCTCATTTTTGCCAGTACTATTTCATCAGAGACATTTTGTTCCCATTATTTATCATACACAATAAAGCAACTTTGTGTTACTTTTATGGTTCCAAGTCTCTCATAAGGCAGGCAGTGGGGTTTTTGTGGGGTGGAGAATGGAGAGTGGATAGAGACATATCCCAGTGGAATGTCTTGCAAGCAGCCAAAATGATGCTACATTGCCAAAATACAAAGATCACATTACTGAACCAAAGATTATCGTTCAGCATTAGTCGTGAGGGTTTTATCATTGATGGAGATTTTAGCAAGTCAATGTTGACACACAGTTTCAAAAGAATCACTCAGTCATTACTTTATGTAGTCATTCCATAAAAGATTTTTAAAATGGGAGCACGAAGTTCTGATGTAGTAGGGTGTATGTGACCTACAGTTATAGACTGTATTTTTCAAGAAGGAAGTGTTTTAAGAATTTTACCCTAAAGTGTTACCATAAGTGTTCAAAATGATAGATACCTTTAACCTGATTTAAGCATTATCAGATAAACATCACATTGATGTGTGATAATTTTTATGTTGTTATTTATCAGATTAAACTTGATTTAAATTTTAAAAGGAGAAGAAATAGAACTTATGGACATAATTGAAAAGAAGTGATACCAAGAAAGAAGAGAGGGGAAGAAAATGAGAGAAAATAATCTTAAAATACATAGTGTCTGTGTATGAAGTTAGCATTAGGAAACTCACTGAGAGCTGTGGAACAATAGGAGATGGGGGAGTAAATGCAGAGAGAGCATTAAATGAGGTTCATCTGACTAAATTATAATATATATGTGTGTACTAATTACTATAATGTAACCCTGTTTATTATTAATATATACTGAAATAACTAAATCACAGAAAAGAAAACAGAATATGTTTTGTGCTGAGTATCAATAGGAGGGGATAGAGCCAACATAGAAGGTTCAAAGACTGAATATATTTGAAACACTTCATAAACTGTATGAAAATAGAGCACTGAAACCTGTTGTAATTGCTTTAAAAAGGAAAGAAGGGGACTGAGGGAGAAAGATCGATAGGATGGATTTGATTTGGGCACATTGTATGTATGGAAATATCACAAAGAAACTCCTTGTAAAATCAACATATGATAATACAGGATTTGGGGCAAATAATATTGTGTTAATATACAGATTAAAACAACTTCTCAAAGAGTAATTAGGATTCAATAAGCAGAGGAGTAAAGGAGGGAGCTTCATGTAGAAGGAACAAATAAATGATACAAGGAAAACATGGTCATTAACACATGTGTTAGTGACCAGGAAAGTGCCAGTTTCACTTGCCAAATTGCTTAACTACATCTGCCTCTGCATTCTATTTCCATTACTGCTATTGTTCGTGATTAATGTATTAAAGGAACTTCTTCACAGGAGCTTTTGTTATGTGGGCATGGTGGCACATGCTTGCAATCCTAGCACTTTTCTGGTAGAAGCAGAAGAATATCCAGTGTGAGGAGAGCTTGGACTACACAGAAAGATGATATTAGGGAAAAGAAAGAAGGAAGGAAGGAAAGGAGGAAGGGAGGAAGGGAAGGAGGAAAGAAAGAAAGAAAGAGAGAAAGAAAGAAAGAAAGAAAGAAAGAAAGAAAGAAAGAAAGAAAGAAAGAAAGAAAGAAAGAAAGAAAGAAAGAGAAATACGAAGGGAGAAAAGAAAGAAGGGGGAATGAAGGAAGGAGAGAAAGAAGGAAAGAAAAAAAGAGGAACCTATTGTTAAATATATATTTTTGTATATACTAGCTACTTTTTTAAGCACCTTCCATGCAGTCTCAATTAATGGAGAGGTATGAGATACTCAGTTTTTCAGCTGGTTTTACAGAGGTGAGTTTTGATGCCTATAGACCCTGGTGGAAGGATGGCAACTAAAGCCTGACTTCTAAGACTATGTTACTGAACTCCTAAATGATCCACTTATCTCTTATTAGGAGTTAGATTACAATATAATTTTCTGATAAAATTTGCAACTGCTAGGCACTAGTGGCTCACACCTGTAATCTTAGCTATTCAGAAGGCTGAGATCTGAGCACATCAGTTTGAAGCCAGCCTAGGCAGGAAAATTCATGATACTCCTATTTTGAATTTAATCACCAAAAATCTGGATGCTGAGCTGTGGTTTAGGTGGTAGAACACCAGGTGCAAGCAAAAAAGAATGTAGGGACAGCACTCAGGCCTTGAGTTCAAGCCCAAGATTGGCGCGTGCGCACACACACACACACACACACACACACACACACACACACACAGAGAGGGAGAGAGAGAACATTGCATCCATCTGTTTACATATTGTCTATTGATGTCTGTGCAGAATTTATGATAGAGTGTAGAAGAGTGTAACAGACACTAGCTGGTACAAAGTCTAAACATATTTATTATATAGCTCTTGACAGAAAATGTTTAGACTTCTATGGAGATTGCCTTGTGTTGGATTTCTCTAGAAAATCATCTTACTCTACTAAAAAAAATCAATTCACTTGGAAACAATTGATTAAAAATGTATCAGGTGACAGACATTATGGTATCTGCTAAGACAAAAGCAGCATACAAAACAGAAAATGGTGGTTCTTTGTGCAACATATATTTTAAAATGATCAAAATGGAGAGGAAGGGCCACAGTGAGCATGATAAACTAGCATAACAATGTATATGCTACTAATAAAGATTAATAAATATGGCGGACGGCAATGGGCCCCATGATGAGGAAATGAGATGGATATGAGTAGATGATGCATTGGGTTCCTATGAATGGGTTGGCTTAGAGATGCTACATGAACAGAAAGATAAGATACATGAATGGTCAGCCACACCTAGATTAAGATCAGAATATCCCACACAGAACATGGAGAGCAATGTATCTGGGAAAGAATGAGCTTAGAATGTCCATAGATAGACCATAGGAGAAAGCAAGCAAAACTTATGAGGCATGAAATAAAGTAAAGAGTGTTGGCTGCAGTCAATGCACATTGTGAACTGATGAGAGTTATGCTGCTAACTCCACTGCGTGTAGAAAACCATTGAGAATTCTATTAGAGAGGTAACAGGGTCTCATTTTAAGAGGATTCAATTTGAAAATAAAACCAAAAGACTATTATATAGATGAAAGGGGAAAAATGAAGGAATATTTAACTATCTTGTGACAGGCATTAGTCTATCTACTAATATTTGGTTTCCTGCACCTCTTAGACAAAGGAGGCACTATATTTCTTTATTTCCTTTCAATTACTCTTTTACAAATGATTTCAGTTAATTAAAGACAGAATATCTGAACAAAGGCTATTATTGTTGCCACTCCTTTAAAATTCAAACTTGCAAATGGACATTTTTCTAATACACATGGTCGGAGAGGCACATGTCTGTAAGGAGGGGACATGAGCTCAAAATTATCATGCAAATTGAGCCAACATATACAAGATAGCTTTCCTGGAGAATTAATTGGGCCTGTTGTTAAACTGTATTATTTATAAGAAAAAAATTAATTGATAGTAAATCATATGAGCAATAAAGTGTGTTATGCAGTATGTATTTAACTTTGCCTAATATTCAAAATTTATCTACTCAAAAAATACCAGTTATGGAAAATCTTCTTCACTGACAGAGCACATAACAAATGTCCATTAATATTCTACATTGTATTTAGTCACTGTTTAAACATTTCCTCCCACCTCAACTCCATAAAATTCAAAGACCAAAATAAATAACATTTATTGACCACAATATGATGTGGTGTTACATCAGAAGCTAAATGATTGTTAAAGTTTACTTTGTTAAAATTGTGTGTATTAAAAATAAGACTAGCTGGGTAAAGAAGCTCAGAGGGGCATGTTTAAATAGTTATGAGAATTGTGTGTTTTCAAATACTATCCAATAATTAGGTAGAATCTATTTGAGTACAAATGAGCAAAAATCTCATCATGATCATAGCATCTTAGAGACAAAACAGATTTTGAGATACTTAGCTAAATTTTACTTCAAATACTCAGGAAAAATTGTATTAAATAATTGGTTGTAAGCTTTCATTTAGCCTCTGTGGAAATTGAAAACAGTATTCTTTGCAGTCCTTTTTTAGTGGGTACTAGTGTTTATGTAAGTTTTGTTGTCTTGGCAATGGAGTCCATTAGAGTGGGCTGACCAAGAATCTAGAGAGAGTCACAGAGTCAAGACCAGGTGAGTCAGGAAAGACATTATAGGATAAATGACTCCAGCTGGCTCCACAGTTATCGTAAAATAATCCAAAGTAGGAAACTGCCACAGTCAACACTGAGAAGCCCAAAGACTAACTTGTTCAGATTATAAATAACCAAAAGGTAAAAAGTCAGGTGAGCAAACTGCAAGCACAGATAAGATCCCCTGTTCATCAGTGGGGAGAGCTGGCAAGAGTGGTTAACTGGCAAGGCCTCCATCTTTCCTGTCTCTACCTGGTGTTTTATTTGCATCATCTTTCAGGTATTTTTTCATTTTTCATATTTGAGCATTTATATATTAGCTATCTAACAAATATGTTTTTCAGTCTTTGTGGAGCATTTTATGCATATATCAATTTCTCACAACCACTTAATTGTTAATTATTGTTTCCTAGAAGAAGCTATCTTGTATTTATGCCATTATGCTTTCAGAGTAGTTTGTACTTAATTAACAATTGTTTAATTGGCTTATACATTTAACTGTTTTATTACTACACCTCTATTCTCTGAGATGAGTCACAATGGCTCAGGCTGTCACTGGGTAGTTGGACCAAGTACCTTATGAATTGTAGTCTTAATGCCCAAGACAAGCAGGTGAATGGCTATGAATTTTCTCAGGCCAGAGTTATCACTCAGGGCCAATGCTATTTGCCCTTTCCCCATAAAAAAAAGTGTCTTCTTTTGTCACTTTTGACATCTGGAACCAAAGACAAAATATTTTCTGGGAAGAGATTCAGACTTCATCAGTTTCTATTTCTGTCCCCAAATCAGCACTTTCTGTATTTAATTAAGAAGAAAATAAAGACACTGCACATGTGAGTTAAGACAGAGCTGACATATCCTGGTATTATATTAAGAAACATTCATGAAACCTGGCTCCAAAATGACAAAAATGCTCCCAGAATGTGAAGTGAAACGAGCTGACTAATTCTTCATTTAGAGACATGAATTATTAATTGGTAATGCATTAAAGCTGAATGTAATCTAGTTAAATCTCAACATTCCAAGACTTGGATAAGAATTCAGATTACAAAATCCTCTTCATATGGACGTTCACAACGATGCTTTGTACTCACTCTCACAAATCCAGGGACATCTGAAAAAGCTAGACTGGGAATTCTAGATATTCATTCATTCCATTCTATCTAACTAGTTATGCAACTTCCAATGTCTCACTTTACCTCACCTAGCCAAGGGAAGAGAGATTGTATGTGAGGAGCCTGAAAATGCCTCAGGCTGTGACATTCCATGGTGGAGATGTCTGAGTAGAACCTTGAAATGCTCCCTAAAATGTGACCTAGCACGGCAAGCAATCTCTTCCTATATCCTTATTCTTTCACCTTCTTTTTGAAAACTTCAACCTCTTTTTGAAATGTTAATGGCTTGATAAGTTAAGGGAATAAATAAAGCAATTTATCTTGAAAATACCCATCTGGTATAAGATTTTGGCCTACAGTACTTACTAATGAAATAGAGAAAGAGTTGAGATTAAGGGGGAAAAAAACACTTAATTTACTAATGAAATGACAAACATTCTTCTCAAATTGCTCCTTTAGCTTACTGTGCACTTCAAGAATTAATTAACAATAGAATAAGGCTACAGTTGCAAAGTGTCAACATGAATGTGATTTGAAAATGCAGCTTCTGTTTTCCATCACTACTTCCTGGGCTGTTTTGTTTGCTTGTTTGTTTTGTTTTGTTTTAATGGGAGATGCACCCTAAAGAAGATACTGGGTCTTCCAATTTATCTGTGTAAAATTAAAATGAGTTTGTAGAGGTTTGCAAGCTCTGCACACAATGATATATTTAATGGTGCATTGCCTAGACCCTGACACAGGCATGTGTCTTGATTAGATTTCTTTAATCGTTTACTAGAAATGAGGAACATAAAGTCAGTTTGGGTTGTGATGATGTCCATATGTTGAAAATGTTTGAACTGGGTGATAATAATGCCTCCTGGGTGTAGAACCAGCTCATCTCATTGACTGAGTTCAAAGTAGGTTAATGCCCTGAGGTAATGAGGAGAGTAAAAACAGAAATGTGCCTTCTCCCTTTTTCCTGTTTTTTTGTGCCTTGAAATTTGAGGTGGCCAGAAGAATAGCATTAAAACGTGGAATGTGAATCTTGTTATATTTGGATTCAGTAACTTGTTTTTTCTATGTGCTTTCTTATTTTACCATGATCTCACTCCATTTCTTGTCCTGCACTGAAAAAATCACAAAGAACCATTTGTCCACCCCACAGTCCTGGACTGAGTGGTGACTAGAGGAAAGGATTTCAAATGTGTTGGTTCTGGGTAGAAGGATAATGGTCAGGTGCAAAGCTCTCTCCTTCCTGTACTAAACTTTGGTCTGAAAATCATTTCCTAAATCATCATATGTTCCTCACCATAATTCTCAGTCTGTGAATAATTTTCCCATATATTTGTCCTTTGAGATAGTTATTTATCTTACAACACACACCATTTGTTCCCCTTTAACAAGAATCTCCAAATTTAGCACCTTTGGAAAAGGGGGAGAACATGTTTGTCCTGGAATCTCATCATTTATCCTCATGGGCCTATTGGATAAAGTTGAACACCACTGTGATTCAGTCATTTCAAAATATATGCTTTTTAATTTGCTATTTTCTCTATATTGTTCTCTTTTGTTATTATCTTCAAGTAATTGTACAGAGGAGATTCAACTCAATGAGTCATTCAACTTATGCGTACAATGCCTCTTGATCAATATCACTACTTTCATAATTCTCCCCCATCAGTTCCAAACACACCTCCCTGTTAATTTTCAAAAGTAAACTCAGCCACTCATAAATACACATCATCCCTTCTAGACATCAGTCAGGGCGGTCCTCCAATGGCTGCAAACACCATGGCTTCGTTATTAATTCTTTGTTTTTTCTGGTAATTGCTGGCAAAATAAAGTCTGTGAAATTAACTATCTTTTGAAAAACAATAGTAATTAAACTTCCATGTCATTAGGAACAGGAAAAATATTTTATAAGGTCAAATGAAGGCTTAAATTAATTGCTTTCTCACAATTTTCTTTCTTCCTTTTATTTTCTCTTCTTTCTTTCATTATTTTTTTTTGGGGGGGGGGATCATGAAACTTGAACTAAGGGCCAGGGTATAGTTCCTGAGCTTTTGTGCACAAAGTTAACTCCACCATTTCATGCCACAGCCCACTTCTGGTTTTCTAGTGGTTAATTGGAGATAAGAGTCTCATGGACTATCCTGCCCAGGTTGGCATGGAACTGCGATCCTCAGATCTTAGCTGCTTGAATAGTTAGGATTACAGGCATGAGCTAGCAGTGCCTGGCTCCTAGCAGCTTTCTTAAATAACACCGTTTAAAATATCTTGAGCAAATTTGGTGAAATTTTTGAACAATTTTATTTAATCTTGTTACTTGGATCACATGTCTATGTGAGAAACATGAGTTTAAAAATCTGCCCACCATTATTATTTTGCATTTCTATTCATTTATTCTTTAATCTATTAAAACATTTAGCCTAATAATGATAGTACTAATTGGTAAAATTTCTGAGTGCTGAAATTAAATACACAAAGATGAGTGATCCACAGTTTCTGTCCTAAATAAACTTGGAGTCTACTGCAAGAGATGCATAAACAATAGTACTAAAATGTATTTAAGGAAATAAATGCAATTAGGAAATATGCAAACACAAAATAGAGGCATTTACTCAGCCTGGAACTTGCAAGTTTTTCTGAAGTGAATCGTATTGTGTGATAACTTCCACAATGCCAAGTTCAAAGTTTTGGTATTAGGGATTCCACAAAGATTAAAAACATACTTTATTTCCATGCATGTTTTAGATTTTAGGGAGATAAAATAATAACAAATCAATTCACTTCAGCTCATGGATTATTTCCATCTAGCTCATTAAATCATTCAACAAGCTCAACTCCATAGGTTCATGAATAGCTTATGAAGAAAAGGAATCTAAACTTATACAGGCCAAAAGAATCAGTAGGGGCTATAAGCTGAGAAGATGAGCACAAGAGTTGAAAGAAAAGAAAGTTGATTGTAGCTTCATCAAAACATGTACAAAAGAGCCTACTATTTTCAGAGGATTGAAAAAAGCTATTGGACTTTTTCATGATTTTCCTGAAATGTAAGGTGATCTATGGGTATTATTAGGAAACTGGTATGGTGGTTGACAAATTCAAAGATGACTTGTACACTCTTTTAATATGTTTGAGGTATATTCTGAGTATAGACATAGATACAGAAAAGTTTTGAAGACGTGAGTTAACATGACTAATTCATAATCAACTATGTTGACTTGCCATTACTAAACTTAAACTAGAGTCTAGGACTTGGGCTTTGGCCAAGTTTGTGCTTTGGGCTCACTACCAAGTTCTGCTCTTTAGAGACAATCCACACAGTGGAAAAAATATGATTCTGAAGGATTTTCTTCCCTCTTTTGCTTTGATTATTATATTTTATTCTTCTTTAGATGGATATGTATCTAGATTTATTTTCTAATACAGGTGTATGTAATTACTCTGGTATATATCTGGTGTGTAGTTGGTAGGTAGCATTCAGTAATGTTATCAAAGAGTTAAAGTTGTTCCTTGTTTCTAATTGTACCAACAAATGAATACTTTGGAAGGTTAAAGCAAGGCTTCGCCAGTGATGATCAGTACTAACTAACTGTGGGTTCGACATTCTTGATTGCTTTAATATCTGTCCTACATACTTTCCTCTGTACAGCTCAATAGTATTCAGGAGTCATCTGATCTTGATTTCTCTTTTCATCTCCCACTCTCAAGAGGAATTCACCTTGCAAGAATGTACTTTTCAAGTACCCATCAGTGAATCCAAAGTCTATGCTTTCAGTGACTTCAACTTCAGGCTCGGAGATTTCAGACCAATAGTATCTCTGAGGTCCAGGTGCTAATAAAATTACAGCTATTCTTAATATCAGAGACTGTTAGGCTCATTAGCCAACCCTAAGTCAACTTATTCTTTCTCTCCTTTTTCTTCCCATAGAAACCAGAATGAAAGTATTTCCCCACAATTCAGCTCTTTCCCTTTATGACTAATTCTGAGGATTCTAAGAGAAAAATATGTATTTTTCTTTCTTTTACTTATTTATTATTCTCCTTTCTTGAGGTATATGCATACATTAACATGAATTTTCAATACTATAATAAGCACTTAAAACATGTCCTTATTCCAAAACTGATAAACGTTCTCAGAGATTAGTTGTTCAAAGGGCTGTTTCTGATGAGCCTTTCTTCAAACATTCCACTGATGTTTTGAGTGATGTTGTTCAGCTGTGTTTCCTCCCCTTTGGCAGAGAAAGAAAGCTACAAAATCATTTATTTGTCCAGTATCATGAGGATAATAAGTGGTAGATCCAGAACTGTGAAAGAGATGACCTCACTTCATACACAGTGCTGAGAACTGTACCAGGCCTGGCTGCCTCTAGAGACGAGAGACCAAACAGGGGCATTTTCACTATCAATCTATGGAAATGGGAGCAAATTGGAATGTGGGGTCATCTGAAATCATGGAATGTCTAGTTAAATATGTTCTAAATGTAATAAATCAACTTAATTGGGTAAGAAATGTTTCTAAGTCATGAGCCCTTCCCCCTCAAAGTCATAGTAGTGAAGAAGAAAGATTTGTTTGTAAATAACATATTAGTCTATACAATTATGAATTTAGAAGAGCTTTAAAATAATTGTTTTCCCAAAAGTTACATTCTCCCAGTACAATACTATCAACTTTAGTCACTTTATGAGTTCTTTATTGTTATAGAAAACAAAGATATACAAATAATAGAAATGAGTTAATCACTTGCAAATTAATGAAGAATTGTAGAGAACACCAGATAGGATAAAATACAATTACTTATTATTTTTACACAAAAATGGTTCAGATTCAAAATAAATTCAAGTAACCTGGCTCTTAATCTTAGTATTAAAGTGTCTTTGTATTTCCCTTTTGGTAAAATTATTACTTTCTCTCCTCTCCCCTAAGTTGCTGTGGTATCCAATGGTGCAGGTACAATGTGTTATCCTATTCCATTCACGTTAAGTGGGACCACCTAAAACTTCACTGGTTGGAGCCAGGAAGGCACAAATCCTAGCCTACATATCATAGTCTGGAAATTCAACATGTTTCCTGTTTCATTCAACCTTCTTCTTTTCATTTGCCAAGAAATACACCAGAAGTAGCCACTGTCCAGAGAAGAAAAATGTAAAGCCCCATAGGAAATGTCTTAATCCAAACTTCAGTCTCGACTCAGGCCCAGCAGAGTTTCGGTCAAGCTGCTGACTTTAGAATAGGAAAATTATAGGTACATGTTGGTGTCATCCCCTGCCTTTTGGAGTGCTTCCTTCCATCAAATTATTGCAGCACTAGCTGACTCATACACTAGGCCATTGATTTTCTGTCTTCTATTTCAAGGTGTTTCTTCTTTTTTAATTGCAAATATGTTCCTCTTTATGAATTTGGTTTAGCTCTATTTAATGTTTCTAAAGATAAACAAAACCCTTCTGAAAATGTAATCTCATTTACTTTATTTTAGGATTTTGATATACATTTTTGAGGCAAACAAAACCTGTCAAGTGCAATGGATACTGAGAATAGCCCCAAATCCAATGTTGAACTAAATATAGATCTGCATTTTTTAAGGCAAGAGCAGCCTGTTTATACAGTAAGTAGTTCACTTCTCTACTTTGAGCTGCTGATGTATAAATAAAATACCAAATCTTTCCAAGTTTGTTCTTAAAATACGTTGTATATGTTTTTCTCCCAATTCTATAGAGTTATCAACTCAACTTCATTACCTTTTAAAATTCCCACCCCTTGGGAAAAAGCAACACTTCTTGGATATCCTGGATATCTTGGATATCCTTGGATATCCTGAATATACGAAGTTGAGACCAACTTGCAAGTCACCTTCTGCACTTCATTAGTAGTGAGAATTGCATAAACTACAGATAACAAACCTGCATTCTCAGTTGGGCTTATCAGGACAGATACTACCTCATCTTTTTGAGGGAGAAAGCAGTCAAAGCTCATGCAGCCAGGATACTATGCCCCAAATTTCATGTATTTTCCCAAATTTGATATTGAGGTTGAGATACTAAATAAAGAAGCATATGGAATGAGGAATATAGGAAAGGAATTCAGCGTCTGCCTCTTAGGAAGACCAAAGACTAAAATAAGTTGGCACTCTCAATTCCCTCATAGCAAGATGACTCCCCACTTCTCTTTCTTTTGTTTGTGTCAGTCAAGGTCTGGAGACAGACCAGGAAACATCTACTTCAGGTAGTTAGGTTGGTGAGATCAGCATGAAAACCTGCCTCTAGGAGTATTATAAAAAGGTGAAACCAACTTGGAAAAAAAGTCACACTAAGTGAAGTCAGCCAGACCCAAAGAAACACAGACTCTATGGTTCCCTTCATAGGGAATAATTAGTATACACCTAGAAGAGTCTTAGAAGAAGATTACAATAGCTAAAGAGCTATGCAAGTATGAACACATAAGATGATCCTAAGTGATATGAACTTCAAGTAATAAAAACAAGTGTATATCAATGTTGTAGTTATTTTCAACATGCCATGTGAAATCGTGCCCTTCTTTTTTTCCTTCTTTTTCTGTATTCCTTTCACGTGGTTTTACCCCTGATAGCACTGTGACTGATTTTATTCCCTGGATATTGTATATACATGTATTGGAATTAGGAAAGGGAACGGGAACACCAAAATTGATTGACAAAGGATAAAAAGAGAAACCAGCACCTCTGCTCATCACTTTGACAATAAATAAGTAATTATTCAGAAAAAAGGAGAAACCAATGCAACAGCAATACTTACCAAACCTTATGGTATTAACTAACTGTACAACTGTGGGGAGGGGGGTAGGTGGGGGAAAATGAGGGAGTAGGTAACAAGTTGGATAAAATAATGTACACATGTAGACTCAAAAAATTAAATTCCTCCAAAATAAATCCTAAAGGAACCAATGGCTCCCTCAACAAATAGGCTAAAAATCTAAAAAAAAAAGACTTTTCTGAAGAGAAATCAGAATGGCCAAGAGACACATGAAGAAGTACTCTACATCACTGGCTATAAAAGAAATGCAAATCAAAACGACATTGAGATTCTACCTCACCCTAGTAAGAAAGTCCATTATCAGGAAAAGTAACAATAACAAATGCTGGAAAGGATGTGGCCAAAAGGGAACCCTGCTGGTGGGAATGTAAACTTGTTCAACCACTCTGGAAAGCAGTATGGAGGTTCCTCAGAAAGCTAAATATAGAGCTCCCCTATCACCCATCAGCCCCACTTTTGGGCATCTACCCAAAAGATTATAAGCAAGACCACACTAAAGCCACCAACACAACAGTGTTCATTGCAGCACAATTTGTCATTGCTAAAATATGGAGTCAACCCAGATGTCTCTCAGTAGACAAATGGATCAGGAAAATGTGTTACATTTAGGCAATGTAATTCTTTGCTTCTGTCAGAAAGAACGGCATTGCCCCATTAGTAAGGAAATTGAAGGACTTGCAAAAAATTATACTAAGTGAAGTGAGCCAGACTCAAAGAAACATGGACTTCATGGTTTCCCTCATGGGGAATAATTAGTACATGTTTAGGCTAGTCATAGTAGAAGATTAGCTATACCCTTATATACCCTATACCCTATATACCCTATACCAATAGCTATACCCTTATGAACATATAAGATGATGTTAAATAAAATGAACTCCACATTATGGAAACAAGTGTTATAACATTGTTGTAATTATTTTCAGCATGCCATGTGAAACCATGCCCTCTTTTTTAAACTTTTTTTTCTCTCATATTCCCTTCCTGTGGTTTTTACCCCCGCTATCACTATATTTGATTTTAGTACCCTGGATACTGTATATACATGTATATACATGTAGGGAAGAGAAATGGAAAAACAAAATCGAGTGACAAAGGATAAAAAGACAAACGATTTCAAAAGCAATACTTACAAAACCATTTGGTGTAAGCCAACTGTACAACTCATGGGGGGAAGAAGGCAATGGGGAGGGAGGAGGCAGGGGAAAAATGAGGGAGGAGGTAACAAGTTGAACAAGAAATGTACTCACTGCTTTACACATGAAACTGTAACACCTCTGTACTTCACTTTGACAATAAAGGGCGAAACAGAAGAAAAAAGAAATGTACTCATTATATTGCGGATGAAACTGTAACTCCTCTGTACTTCACTTTGATAATAAAATAAATAAGTAATAAAAAGGTGAAACCATAATTAGAAAATGATAATTTCACCAAAATATTTGAAAAAAGCAAGTATTCATTGCTTCTCTACCCTCCAGTGTTCCTCAGTAGAAGAAGGAAGCTCATGATAGCCCAGAAACTAAACCCACCTGCCAACTAGGAAATCAGGAAAGAGAAAATGCTCTCTTTCAGGAGAGGTATGACCAGAAAGGAGGCAAGACAATTCTTAGTAGCTGCCAGTAGCTAAAGAAAGGAAGAATCCCTTTTGCTTCATTGCCCTGGATTATATTCTACAGTGTCTTGGAAGCACTAAGATATAATTATTGCCATGAGGCCAGTGGCACTATGTTCATTGCAGCCCTAGTCACCATACCCATGGTATGGAATCAGCCCAAATGCCCCTCGATGGATGAATGGATCAAGAAAATGTGGTATCTATACATAATGGAATTTTACTCCTCCATTACAAAGAATGATATTGTACCATTTGTGAAGAAATGGAAAGACCAGGAAAAAAATTATATTATGTGAAATAAGTCAGGCCCAAAGCAAACAAAGGTGCATGTTTTCCCTTATATATGGAAGCTAGATTTCGCTTATAAACTCATAAGTAAATACATTGGGTGGCATGCAAGTATATACAGCTGTATTAACTGAAATTAAATGAAAAGCTGTATTAACTGAAAGACTCAAAGGAGATTTCAAATAGTGTAAATATCTAGAAAGACAAATCAGAATTCAGCAAGACAAAACACCAGGAATCAGTACTGAAATAAATGGGGTTAGGTCAAGGGAAAAAAAGGGTAGATGAATGAAGAGAAGAAAATGGGAAAATGCGGACAAGGATCCCATGTATTATCCTACAAAATTAAGAAGAGTAATAGAGGTAGGTAGAAGAGGGATGAGTGAAAAAGTTGAAAGGGGTACCATTGATCAAGATATATTGTATTCCTAAACTGTCTTGTTAAATGACAACTCCTCTATACAACTTAATTAAAGATAATAATAAAAATACATTTAAAAAAAAAAGAAGTGGAGTATGAATGGAAAACAGGTCATTGAGATGGTATGAATAGCCTGGTTCATGAGAGACTGAATCTATAGGTGCTTTTTCGTTTTATCATTATTTAACAACTTATTTTTAAGTCTTATACCATTGATTTGTTTTTTTTATTTCTTGAAATTCCAAATTGTCTCTCCCTCAATCCCTTTTTTCCCATACTGAAAGCATGTGAATGAATGTGTGTATGTGCGGATGAGAGAGAAAAGTGAGAAAGAGACAGACAGAGAGAGACACACAGAGAGAATGTGTGTACCAACAGGCTCATTAGAATCGGTGTGTCACAGTCATAGCAGGGGGTTTGGCCCATGTTTCTCTCCGGCTGCAACTGATCAATGAAGGAGACACAAGACAGTGCCTTGGTCCTGTGTGTCTGGCAACTTATCCAAAGATGGAATTCAGTATACAAAGAACATACTAGCCAGGGGCATAGGAATTAAGTGGAAAAGTACTCCTGAAAATGTGTCTAATTCTTTTCAGATGTCTTCCATCAGCTGGTTGTTGGCAAGCTTTCCTGTTTTCCATTTAGTACCTTTTATAGTCTCATCTTCAAATATGAGATGAGTGAAAATAGAGTTCTTTAAAACAAATGTTACATATCCATATTCATAACGTAAACATACATAAAACACAAAAAGTATGTAAAATACACACACATATGTGTGTGTGCTTTAAAGAAAAACTTTGCTTACTTTTTACTTAATCAACTTTGGTTTTTTTCAATCTCATTTATTGATGCTGAGAGAGAAAACAATAATAAATCATTTATTAAAATGACCCAGTCATTTCTACTGGGAAATATAAATAGAATTACATGTACATTGTTTAAAGTAATGCAAATCTCAAGTGGTTTTACTCTGATTTTTTTTAAAGAAGACAATAATAATCCTGAGTTTTGAAACATGACTTTATTGGGTGTTGGGGATGGAGTTTACCAAGAGAAGAGGATATGTTGGGAAGATTTTACATTTTAATAAATAGTAATAAGAGGTCTTTCTTCAGATCCATGCTAACCTATACAGACTGGTCACTTTTAGAAAAACAAACCAAACTAAAAATGAAACTCCTAGTCTACAGAATAAAAACAAAAATAGAGATGACTATAAAGTAAATCATAATTACAATAGATACATGCATGCATAAACAAATCTTTGCCCTTTCTGGGGTTCTCTAGAAGTTTTTCTGGTACAGGAGGCTTTGTTCTTATTAAAGCTGGTTTTTCCAGGCTGGACATTCTAAGCCCTCCCTTTTTTATCTGCTGAGAAAGTAACATCCTTCCAGGCCTGATGCTTGTGAAGTGCTTTTTCTTGGACAAGATTTACTCCGAACTTATTACTTAAACATGAGGGTTTCTTTTTTCTTCTTCTAAATAAACCAATTGCTCAAATTAAAATTCCAAGGGGAATTTTAACTTATCTAAGGGAAACAACTGTCCTAAAAGATATAAAACATTGTCATTTAAAAGAAATGTGAACAGATGATAAACAATTCAATGGTATTCTATTCAATTCAGGAGGCCTGTGTGCAATTTTTTCCTCTGTATGCAATTTTTTTCTGTCACTCCACAGTAAAGTTATTCCTTATGCATTTTTGTGCATAATGAGGTTTGGTCCATGATGTGCTATCACCCACAATTTAAAAATAATAGCATAAAATATTGTGTATTATTAAATACACTACAAACACATTGAGAAATCCAATAGCTATTACATTAATATCTCATTTCTTTAACCAATAACCAAGGGTTATTGGTTATTGGTTACATTGGTATACATTATCTTCAATTTTTCATCATTATAAAGGATGCTGTGACTATCCTTATAGGAAAATCTTTACTGATTATCTTGATTAGTTCCTTAATAATCATTCCTATAATTATAATTCTAGGTCATAGATTAATAGATATAGCCCTTTTATTAGGTATTTAGGTGGCATTTAGAAATGTTTCACCAATTTCCATTTATTTATTTTTATTGTCAAGGTGATATACAAAGGGGTTACAATTACATATGTAAGGTAGTGAGTACATTTCTTGCACAACTTGTTACCTCTCCCTTATTTTTCTCCCACCTTCCTTCCTCCAATGCCCCCAAAGTTGTACAGTTAGTTTAACACATATTTTCTTGTAAGTACTACTACTGTGTTAGTTTGCCTTTTACCTTTGCCTCACCATTTTAATGTCCCCCTTCCCTTCCCTAATTCAGACAAACTTATATAAAATTCCCAGGGTACCAGAATCAAATACAGTGAAAACAGGAGCTAAATCATCTGGGAACATAAACAGAAGAAAAAAAGAAATAATTTCATATAGCACATTAAATAAAGCAACATCAATGATAAACTACAAGTAATCATTCATTGCATTTTTTTCTAAATGTTAGCCTTATTCCTTGTAATCTAATGTAATTTTTACTATCACTTTGTTGTTGTTTTTGTTTGTTTTGCCCATCACGGGGCTTGAATTCTGGGTCTGGGAGCTGTCCTGGAGCTCTTCAGCTCAAGGTGAGCGCTATGCCACTTGAACTACCACGCCACTCATATCGCATTGATTGCTAGGAAAATTCAAGCCTTGTACTTCCTTAACCATTATGACCATGGTCTCACAGGTATTGCTATATAATGATCCACGAGTTATTACCAATTTTCTTCAGAATTTCAACAAGTTTGAAGTTTACTATTTCTGTTTTTGTCTTTTCAATATTTCTTGGTGCATAGTAATTTGTATACTCAGCCATGAGCCTTTCTTCTACCTCAGTAGTATCACTTGTGTAATTCTTTACTCATTGCATCTCTGTTTAAATGGGCTTTGTTCAAACACTCATAGATTGTGGGAGGGGAAGAATGATGGAAGGGGTGACAATGACAAAATGCCTTATAAACAGATGTCTCATAAACTGACATGTTCAATTGAAATATCTTGACATCTACTTAAAAATAACAAAAAATAAGTGAATTGATGATTACATGAAAGAAAGAGATGGTCTGTCTGCTCTTTTCTTTTCTCTAACCACTTTTACTTTTACCAACTCATTGAATTCTATGTTGTTTACATTGTTTACACTAGCCCTTTGTCTGTAATTCTTTCTTAATTTCTGAAATAAAATTTTGTATCTGGAGTGTGTGTGTGTGTGTGTGTGTGTGTGTGTGTGTGTGTGTGTGTGTGTGTGTTTTGGTCCTAGGGCTTGAACTCAGATCCTGGTCACTGTCCCTGAGAATTTTTTATCAAAGCTAGTACTTTACCACTTGGGCCACAGCTACACTTCCAACTTTTTGGTATTTAAATGCAGACAAGATTCTCATCTTTCTTGCCAAGGCTTGTATTGAACTGATCCCAGATCTCAGCCTCCCGAGTGCCTAGGTTACAGCCATGAGCCACAGGCACCTGGAAATTTTTCATTATCTCATAATATTTCACCTTTATGATCGATTACTCTACCCTCTTGAAGCTTTCTAAGCTGTTTCCTTCTGCTTTTGTAAGAAAGTGGTTATCAGATTGACCCTCCTTTTTTTAACTCTGTATGTAAGACTACCTTCTTGTTCTCTAGTTTTTTGTTTTTTTTCAAAATTTCTCCATTTTCTTGAGAGGAATTGTTTTCTCACACAGCTTTGCCACCATGTCAGCCTACTTTTCCTCTACTCTGTGCTCTGAGAGGCACTTACAAGCAATCATTCTATTCTAGTTGTGACTGCTGGATCCAGACAGAAGCTGTCTGTTCATTGAGGAGGAGTCATGAGAAATTCATATTCCATTGCCACCTTCTTAGCTAATTCAAACTGCTAATTATCACTAGGCCAAAGTGGTGGTGGTGGTCTTCTTCTTCTTCTTCTTCTTCTTCTTCTTCTTCTTCTTCTTCTTCTTCTTCTTCTTCCCTCTCCTTCTCCTTCTCCTCCTTCTCCTCCTCCTCTCCTCCTCCTCCTCCTCCTCCTCCTCCTCCTCCTCCTCCTCCTCCTCCTCCTCCTCCTCCTCCTCCTCCTCCTCCTCCTCCTCCTCCTCCTCCTCCTCCTCCTCCTCCTCCTCTTCTTCTTCTTCTTCCTCCTCCTCCTCCTCCTCTTCTTCCTCTTCTTCTTTTCTTTTGGTTGGGTTTGCTTGTTTAGATCTCCTTACTGGTTATCCTATCTGGGACTAAAAATAAAACACAGACACACAGACACACAGATACACAGACACACACACACACACAGACACACACACACACACACACACACACACACACACACACACACTTCTTCCACCAAGCATAAAGTTCTGTTCTTCACAAACATTATACCAAAGGAGTATGGTCCTCTGGCAACTGAAAAGGATATCTAGAATGTCTTTCCCCAGTGAGGGTTATCAGTCATTTTTGTTATGCCTTACTCTAATTACTTCCTAGGCAATTTGCTTCTTTGAAAAAAGCAGAAACTGGCAATTAAGCCATACCTTGAAGGATTATGCTGTGAGAGATTGAAGGAAAACTGTACCCGAGGAAGGTAAATTATAATACTTGGGTTTAGGGTTGCAACTCAATGACAGTACAATTTTCTATAGTGTGTGGGCCCCTGGGTTTGATCCCCAGAACCACTTGTGCACAATCACAACTCTGCGTGGGTTGGGGGACACACACTCCTATGCAAACACTTTATTACAACAGACGTGGTCAGAATTTACTATTCACCAACCATTTTGTTAGCATCCTTTTATTCAACCTTCTTATTTGTCCTTTTAGCAAATAATAATCCCATCCTATAAGAGAAGAATCAAATGCTTTGTGAAGGATGTAGTCTGAATGTGATGAATCTGACTAGAAATTATAGCATAGGATTTTAATTAATAAACCTTACTCCACTTAACTGAAGAGTCATTGTTGAGATTGAATCTATGTGTGAATAACGATGTGTTCAGAATAAAGATAAAAATAGTAAGTAACCACGTGGAGGTCTTTAAGAATATCATTGATCAAGAATATTTGGACTTATGGACAATTGATTGGGGTATGTATGAAATGTTTTCAATTATTTTTGTTTGGTTTTGTTTTTGTTGCCAGTCCTGGGGCTTGAACTCAGGGCCTGAGTACTCTCCCTGGCTTCTTTTTGCTCAAGGCTAGCACTCTGCCACTTGAGAAACAGCACCACTTCCAGCTTTTTCTATAGATGTGGTGGTGAGGAATCGAACCTAGGGCTTCATGTATACAAGGTGAGCACTTTTACCACTAGGCCATATTCCCAGCCCCAAATCTTTTCAATTATTAAGAGAATATTTGCTTTTGTATTTTACATGTCAGAAAATTTATATTCTTTTTCTTAATGGGGACCAATGGAGAGGATGATTAAAAACCACCAAGAAGTTGGCACTGACTCAGGTACCATCACAGCAGGAGGTTAATTGAGACCCCCTACTCCATACAACAGTTGCTTGCCTTGGGAGCATTATTAAAACAAAAAAAGAGGAACTATGATTGAGCAAATTCTCCTGAGATTTTAGCTGAACTTTCTTGACATTTATTGCCTTTACCTAGAGCCTGAAGAGAAATCAGAAAGGATTTGGCTTTATACTTCTTTCCTCTCAGTGGTTTAGAATTAACATTTCACAATTAAGTGTTTGAATGTTATCCAGAGGTACTGTGTCATGTCTGGGATCTGAGGAAGGTTTAAATTTCACCAGTAGTGAAGTAATTGTTTCCTGATTCATTTCTGCTTTCCCTAAGAAAAGCCATTAAGTCAAAAATTTGTCAGCTGTAGCTGACTCTGATATGATCTTTCTGCATTTTTCTTCTTCCATGACTAGCTTTACTGATATATTTTTAGGTTTGTCCCTGACATAGGCTCTTCAACTAGTCATTACTGGTTCATTCATTCATTCCTACACCCATCTTGAAGAAGGATGAAATCACTGTGAATGTGATAAAACGTTTTGTGAGAAGCACTTATAAAAGTATCCACTATCCATTGCTATGCATTCTAAATAGTTTGTATTGATCAAAATGTATTTTTTCTATATTTGAGTTCCTTTTTAGGTTATCAGTAGATGACTTCCCCTCATTTAGTGCTCATTTAACTTATGCACGTCGGTTATTAGGCTGAGATATCAATGTGTAACCCAAGGTAGCCGGGCTAGCTCTAAACCCCTTTTTGTGCAGATCCCGGGCCTATTTGCCCCCTCCATGTGTTTCCCTTTCTCTCTCACGCATATCCTCTGGCCACTAGGAAGTAATGTGGGAGCTAGGGCCATGGGTAAGCTCCGGACTGGGTGTGGCCGCGAGAATCCCCTCCCCCCCATACTCGCCAAGGAGGGGTTTATATAACAGTAATGGTGGCAGGAAGAGGAGGGACTAACTGGGTATTAATGATTGGCTAATGAACTGTCCATCACGGTGATGTCACAGAACTTCCCGCAGAGGTGGAGATCATAGTCTCCCCAGGACCGGGACCCTGGGCTCAGGCTGGCGCCATGGTGGCACACGTGCTTGCAGACGGAGGGCAGGGCTGGCTTAGCTCCCTCTTCCGGGGGAGGTACCAGACCTGGGAAGAACGTAGGAGTGTATAACAGCCAAGCAACCCCAGGTCTTAAAAATATAGCCATCACCGACACTTGGCTAACACTAAATGGGTGGAATTTATCCTAGTAGGCATTTTAGTAAACTGTTCTTACCTACACTCATTTCCCTTGCTGAAAGTTTTTGTGTACTTGACTCTTGAGAATGGTCTTCTATGATTTGATGTATCTCTTTTCCTCCTTACTTGATTTTCATCTGAAGCACAGCATGACTATGAGGCTACCTATTGAAAAGTGAGCTTCAAAAACCCTGATTTAAGCTAGGCACTTCTTGTCCACAACTGTAATCCTATCTGCTAACATAGTAGATATCTGAGGACCACAGTTCAAAGCTAACCTAGACAGCCAAGTCTGACAGAATATTATCTCCAACAAACTACTCAGAAAAGGCTAGAAATGGAGCTGCACTAGCCTTAAGCCAAAGAAACTCAGAGACAGCACTCATGTCCTGGGTTCAAGTCCCAAGATCAGCATAAAAAATAAAAAAAATAAAAAGGTATGTTATACTCCTGTTTCAAACCATGTAGCTTTCAAATCATGTGACATCTTGGTACACTACCCGAAATTCTGTTACTTCTTTTTGATATTGTAGACTACAAAACTTTCTCTACTTCAAATCTGAAGAGCCATTGAACCCTTTAAACTCACTGCATGTTTCTGGTCTTAAGGTTACCCTTAGATTTCAATTGCTATTACAACAGAAGTGTGTCTGCCTTGCTCTGAATCTATGGCTGAGCAATCTTTTCAAGATTTTTCATATTGCCTTATGGTTAGGGTCTTTATGGGGATATATTTCATAATTGTATATTATCTTAAATCCTAATTGTTCCGGTAAAGAACAACAAAATAAATAAATAGACAAATAAATAAACCAGTGTATACATAAAGAAGCCCTCAACTAGACACCAAAAGAGATCTCTGCTCTTAATGTATCTAAAAGTTTATTAAGGTCACTCTACCAACAAATTTTCAAAATCACACTACAATTAATACAGCAGTTGATATACATTGTTTATTGTTCTTTTTTTTTTTATTATGTTCTAGTCTTTTCTTGTAATAGAAGTTTCTATAGGATATATTTGTAAGATATTGTCATAAGTTTACCAATATTTTTCTCACATAGCTTAATTTAGTTGTTCATGATTTCTTTTGTATGGTTGCTATCCCATATTTGTAAAGTAAACCATTTAACAGTCCTGATGAGCTATCTTTTCCAACATTTTGCTAGTGTGTTCCAATGTCCTGTGATCTTCCACAATGGTTTTATTCTTAATTCCCACTCTTTCCTTTCCAAGCAATTTCAGGCCTTTCAGGTCTCTTGAAAATTCTCAGTCCATAATGCTCTCACTTTCACTCACTGGGGTGTCAGTGTCTCAGGAAATTGCAGCCAATAGGAGAAAGTCATTCTCATATCCTTCGCTGTCACCAATCTTTTACATGTCTGAATGAAAGAGGTTTCCCTACTTTTTTTCTTCAGAGAATCTCTTTACTTTGATCTTGTTTATTTAACACTTCTTTTGAACACAGTTCACCAAGTATCACCATTTCCACATCAATTTCTCCTCCTCCATGGATGTCATTTATTTTGTCCGACAATGTTTTGACATGTCTACATACCAATGAAAGTTTCTCTTGCACCATGCTGCCTAATTAAGCTATAGTCTATATTGCTACAGTAAATGAGTGCTATGATTTCACATGTCCTATTCTTTATCTTCAAGCCTATATAACAACTGTTTATCATCAAACTTCTTATAAAGCGTAGTGAAATACATTTCATCACTTGCTTTAAGTGTTCCATTTTTTTATGTCTGTGAACAGACCCATCTGACCCTTTGTCCTTCCATAGTTCAAAATTCTTAACTGCAACATGAATAATAACTGATATCATATTTTCTCTATCCTCTTATGTATTCTACAGATTATAAAATAAAGCCATCAGGTAACTAAAAAATAACCCAAAAGTTGTTCATTCCCTCTTGCTCATTTATGAAACTAGCTTTGGAAATTTAAGGAGGCAAATAACTTATTGAAAAAACTAATAAGGAGTAAAACTGGCATTAGTGTGGAGGAATTCCAATTTTTTTCTGCCTGTACATATTTCTTTAAGGATAATTTATCCACAGCAGTGATTGCCCATACCTGACCTCTTCAGTCCTTCTCTTCCAGATTTTTGTTTCTATATACACTGTATATCTAGGGTTCTGCCCAACTTTCATAACTCATCATGTTGATATTCTCATGTTTACAAATCCTTGCCTTCCTCCTTCTTTCTCTACCCCTAGAATGCATCTCTAACATTGACCCATAAGATAGATTTAAAAACTCTCTCTCTTCCATTAATTAATTATATTTTCTAGTTTTTAGATTGCCCGGATTTTGCAAGAAGAAATTTCTCCCACATTTGTATGGCAAAATAAACTCACTGAACAAAACCTCTATCATAACATTTCTGTTCTCTTGGCATAATATATATTTTAAATCTAGTATATATTAAAATTCATTAATGTAGGATTGACTTTATGTACTGGATGCCAATATGCCTTCTACATAGTATAACCTCAGCAATTATTTCTTCAGTGAGCAATATGAATAAATATTTCACCAAGTCTGCATTAAGATAGTCTTCTGACATGTGATTGTTGTGCATTGCCAGATTAGAAGCTATTTGATGGGCTGCAGGAAAGATAAGCACAAATATTTATATAACAAGGTAGTCAACGAAGAAATCATATGAATAAATTACAAAGTTTATAAATATATTTTACAAAATCTTCCTTTTGTGTTTGTTCATATCCAATTCCTACCCAAAATTGGCTGAAAATTCATCCCTTCAGGACCCTATTCAAGAACATGCAGTAGTGAGGTTTGTTCCCTCGTAAACATTCTATCACTCTCTACATATCTTGACTTTGCTGTAGCCTTTATTGTTTTCATCTGGTGTTGTCTACTCGTACATAGGATCCTTCAGATTACAGCTTTCTTTCTTTGTAAAAATATTTTTCTGCTACTTCAGCTTGCACTAACAATCTCATATTCTTTGGGCCTTTTCCACTTAAAATTGATGCTCTACCACTTGAGGTATACCTCCATTTTTTGCTGGCTAATTGTAGATAAATTTCTTATGAAGTTTTCTTGGCTGATTTTGAACAGGGATCCTCAGAAGTGTCAGCCTTCTGAGTAGCTAAGATTACAGGCACAAGCCACTGATGCTAAACTAAGGCACGTCTTCTTAATCTGCGGTTTGCTTTTTGGCTAGCACAAGATTTTTTATTTTAACAAACTTAGGTACACTGAGAATAATACACATGTAGTTAGTTGTAAACTTTTCCTCAGATAACTAATCTTAAAATATAATTGGAAAGCTGAGGCTTATTGTCTCAATCCATTAAACATCAGTTAACTGTTAACACTGTGCACAGCTCCATGCATTTTCTATATGAAGGATACAGAATATAAACTAGTGATTAAGCCTGTTGTAGCTTTTATAAATGAGGTGGAGGCATATAACTTTGCCCAAATGAGTCTGGGGAGCTGCATGTAATCAAAAGAGTGATTCTTTTCCAATTACATCATCACCATTTATATGATAGAAGAAGATTTTTTCTTTGGTTCTTAATTATGTCCAATGATTCTGAACTTTAACAGCTGGAAGTGAGCAGTTTGACTGACGATAGTCAGTGGAAACTCATGCTTGGGAATGAGTTCAAAGCACTATGATTACCAAAAGGAGAATTGGCAAAATCAAGTTCAGTCCATAGAGGAAAAACTCTCATCATGAAGACTATCTAGACAGAAATGGAGATGAATCGATGCAATTGGAGATTCAAGCTGTGAAACTGGAAGCTATTTGGGTGAGGTTTGATGCTGAGGTCACTATTGAATTTAATGACTTTGTATGACTAACAGTAACTGCCAGGCAAGAGTTAGGAAAAATTTGTCCCACTCCAGGAAGAGTGCCAATTTAAAGTACATATGTATCCTAAACCAATCCTAGAAACTCCTCCATGACCCCTTGATGCTTTCTTCAGGGTGCTTTGCTGGAACTAAAAATTATTAACAGTTGAAATATTATCTAGAATTTTACATTTAAAAATATATAATTATGTGAGTAGGCAAAAATTTGTTTAAAATGGCATTTGGCAATGGATGCTGCCTCATACAATTTTCTTTAAGAGATCTGCAAAGTTATGAAATATTAAAATTTTAAAGGAGAAAAACTATTGCATAAACAGTGAAGAATTATTTCCCAAATCTGGGAAATATCAACTTTTATTGTGAGCTTGATGAAGATGGTTATTAGTAACAGTTAATACTTCTCTGGTGAAAAGAACATTGCATTCTGGTTTAACTTTGGCTCCATAATCCCTGTCTGAGATACACAGTCTGTGAAAACCACAGAACAGAACACAATGAACACCCTTTCTATACTTCTTTACAGGTACTAGTCCTACATGTTACCTACAAAACTCACTTGTGCTAAATTAAAATATATCCAATATTTAGTTACATTAGTGTCTCAAAAGCTCAGGAAACATAATAGGAAATATATAAATAAATGCCGTAACTAGCCAATGGATTAAAAATAAAGGCTGCTTTCATTTTAAGATTCTTTGTTTCTATGATCTGTAAAGCTATCATAACAATCCTGTTAAGAACAACATTTCACTGTCATTTCCCAACAATTTTTTTCTTCCTAATGAGCAATGTTTTGATGTCTATATTGTGATAATGACCCCTAGCTATGTTCGATGTACAGACGGCATAGCTATTCCTGGCAAATCAACTTGACATTTACAGTACAACTCTCTTAAATAGTTGTACTTCATTAAAACATTTAAAAAGCCATGAATATCGCAATTTGTGAGTACAACTCTTACGAGATCATTGAAGGTATTTGTGGGATCTTTGTCACTCCTTTTGTCTTTGTTGTGTGGTACCTTGATATTAATAGCAACATAACATTTTCAGTGCTATACAGTAAATAGTTTTCCTAGGAAAATGTCATTTTTAAGGTCAAAAATTTGAATATCAACCATTTCCTGAGTTTCAGTCTAATAAAGAGTAGCATATATAAAAGGTAGGTGTATATAAATATTTTAACAGAATTTTGTTTTAAGTTCCTTTACATTTTTAAGTGACTGATACATTTGAAATTGTATGTGTAGTTGAACAGAGCATCTAGTGAAAATGAATAGTATTTTCTCCTAGTCCTTCTAGTAAATTTAAATAAAAATCCTGAATATTATATACAAAACAAACTAAAAATAGTCTGGATGGTCATGAGGAAGTTATATCCACCAATAACCTCTGGACAGAAAGACTGTCCTGGAGGCAAATTCTGTGGGATTTCTTTTTCATTTCTTATTTCCTAACCAGGGTTGTAATCTGGGAATATCACATGAAAGAGAATGCCAACAAGAAAATTTTGAATAAAAACTTGTTCATCAATCTACCTGTCTCTATATTTGATACATGTGCTCATCAGTAGAATAAATATAATACATTACAGAAATACTCTGTGAAAAAAGAGAACAGAAATTACTCAATATGAGTAACGGAGCAGAGAAAAGCAAGTCTACAACTTCTTGACCTCCAAATAAAAGTTCACGTTCTATTTTTAGATCATTTTCTCATGCTGTGTCTGTGATTTTCATTCTAGAAATATTTTATTTCAAAGAACTTTATTGACTCGCTGTACTGAGTTGGGTTCCCTCCTATGATTTCCACAAGACAATGTACTTGAACAAAATGTACTTCTTAAACAAATGTGCTTAAACAAACTACTTGAACAAATGTACTTCGCTTGACCTATTGTTTACATGCAGAAACAAAATACTATGAGAATATAGTTCCAGAATGGAAGGACACACACCAGTTTTAATATTGAAGTACCAAAATGCATCATTGTAGGGGATGAACAGATGATAAATAAAAATGAGTGAATGATCAAAAGAGTGATGGATGAAATTTTTTATTCAAATATACATCTTATCCATCAGAATACAGACTATGACCCACTTTTCTTTCATTTACCATACTACCTAGATAAATTATTTTCAGCTAGTAGTTTCTCAAGTAGATAGTACTATCAGAGTGTGTGGCTAGCATAATTTGACAATTCATTAGTTAGTTGTCTTTTAAAAATGATTAGTAACTTTTGACATAATCTAAACTAATAAATTCACAATATGACATTATGGTAACAGTAGTATATCACATCAATTATCTATGCATACTTAGCAAGTACACTAGGAATTGTGGGCTGGTTTCATTCCCAGGATCTTCTGATGAAGTTAGTGATACCATAAAATGATCTTTGACTCCTTTTATACATCTCATGTTGTTCTGTCTTTTGTAATTAAATACTAATTTCATAGTTCAGATGAAGTGAAATCGTTTAGTAGTCTCTGAGTTTCACAAATCATTGTGTAGATTTTTGCATAAAAATATATGTGGATATTTGGCATGGTCACACAGAAATAAAAAGTTTAAGAAAATACATTTTAGATAAAAATGGGTTAATATATGGGTTTCATAACTATTTCATTTGTTTTATTTTAATGTTGGTACTGTGGCTGGAACTCAGGGACAGGACACTTTTTTTGCTGATGGCTGGAGCTCTACCACATGATCCACAGACACAATTTCACTTATAGCTTTTTAAAGAAAATCTCTTACAGAAGTCACACAGGTAATCATACTGTTTACTTCTAAATAAATTTGTTTAATCATAACATAGTGCAAAGTAAATGTGAGGCCTTATTAAGTGTGTTGGTCCATTAGTTCTGAAATTTTATGTTCCACCATGAATGAACTATAACAAATGTATAAATGTACAATGACCGTCCAGCAACAGTACTTGTATCTCTCACAAACCTTCTTAGATGTCAATTTTAGATATCCCTTCAGTGCCAAGCATGTTTTGATTTGACCTACTCCTGTTTTCTTATTTTATGAATTCACAGAAATAAGATTCATTATTGTGTCCAGCTTCTTTCACTTACACCTAGGTTTAAATTTGTCTGTGCTATATCTATCAATTGTCTGTCTAGTAAACTATTGCCAAGTAAACTATTTCATAAAGTATGTTACCACAGATTGCAATTGTGTCATCTCTAGTTTGAGATAATATGAGTAAATTTGCTGTGAATGTTCATGTAGTAAATATTGCATGAGTATGTTTGTAGTTCACTTAAATACTTAGAAAATTCTGGGTACACTATAGCTAAATATTCAACTTAGGAAGAAATGGCCACATTGTTTTCTAAAGTTTTTAGGTTTGTTCTGTTTCTGTTTTTCTTTTTTCCTCTGTTTTTAATCTACAATTTCACCCCATCTGAAAAATATGAAAATTCTGTAACTCCATTTCGTTGCCAGAATTGGGTGTTGCAAGACTTTGATTTTTGTTATTATAATTGGTATAAAATAGGTATCTCATTGTGGTTTTAATTTATATTTGCCCATGACAAATCATCTTAAACATGGTTTCAAATGCTATTGTCCAGAAATGTATCTTCTTTTCATAAGTGTCTGTTACAAAAGTTCTTCGTTCATTTATTTTTAGAAGGTTCTTTGTTTTCTTAAATTGAGTAGCAAGAGTCATTTCTAAATTCTGAATGCAAGACATTTGTCAGATATAGGGATTGCAAATATTGTCTTCTGGAGAATGGCTTGCCTTTTAATTTCCCTAAAAATACCTTGGAAAGAGCAGAGTGTTAAATTTTGAAGAAATACTGTTTTATTAATTGTTTTTCCTTTCTTGCTTTTCTTTTGGTGACTTAAAACCTTATCTCACAATTTTACGTAGTTTCCTTTATTTTCCTCTTTAAAGTATAATCATTTAGTCAAAGGTTTAATCAAGTAGGAATTATTCTCTCTGATTCAGAATTATGGGAACAATCACTTTATTTATTTATTATTGTTTTATTTTTATTGAAGAGTTGATCTACAGACAGGTTACAGTTATACGAATCAAGTACAATCAGAAAAATTCTTTTTGAAACATGTCTCCCCTTCTGTTCTCTTTCACAGTTATTTCCCTCCAGTCTCTACTCATAAGATATCTAATTCATTTTCCACATAGTGTCTAGAGAGTATGACTGTTTTATTTGCTGGTCCTTGTTCCACCTCTTATGTATTACCTTTTATCCTCCCAAATACAAATGAACTAACAGAGAAGAAAAAAGAAAACAAAAACAGAAACAATGGAAACTAAAGAACAAATAAGCCAGAGCCAAGAAACATGGCTCCATGGTTCCTTCATATGTGGTAACTAGAATGAGCCTATAAATCCATAAGTAAACACACTGAGTGACTAAAATAAATAAGACTGGGACATGATAAATTATACCAGACCCTAATCATTAACATACAGAGGCCAAAGGAGGCTATGCATTGGAGTAGTGGAAAAAGGCTCAATAGCTGTGCACAGATGATCATATAAAATAATTTTCTATGAAAAGAACTCCAAGGAAAAAGTATTGAGTCACAAGTGGTATAAGTTGGTTTACACCAAATGGTTTAGTAAGTGTTGCTTTTTGAGTGGTTTGTCTTTTCTTTCTCTCTCAATTTTGGCAGGAGAGGGGAAGGGGAAGGAGGGAGATGGAGGGAAAAATGAGGGAGGAGGTAACAGATTGAACAAGAAATGTACTCACTGCCTTTCATATGAATCTATAACCCCTCTGTACCACACTTTGACAATAAAAAAAAAGTGGTATAAGTTCATATTAAAACCAGTCAGGTCTCTCAACTTTCAAATATATCGTACATAAGTTATAAAATGATGGCAGAAAGATAGGACTTAGAATTTAAATTCTTTAAATCTAACAGATAATCTCTGTAAATGAGTCACTTTGCCATGCATAATTAACCACATCAATAAGTTGGACTAGGGTTATCATTTTTTAAATGATGGTAAATAGGAAAGCCTCCTGTTTTGAGACTGTATTTTAATAAGTGAAGCATAGTCTCTTTTAATGTGACTAATCTATTGTTGTCCAATGGAAGATAGCCCTGGCAGCTTTTCATATATGCTGTAAGTGATATGTAAACTTCTTTAGAGCCCATACCTAAAAGGATGCAGGCATTATAGGATTATTGCTTCTGGGAGTGATGGTTGAATTTCAGGTTGTGTAAATACGTTTGTCAGTAGCCATCTGCCCTAGGGCTTCAGTTCATATAAAGTGGTTCTGGTTCCTGCATCCCAGTCTGTTCTGTCTTCCTCTATCAGTGGGACTTATTGCCCTTTGCCATGATACAACTCCCAGGCCAGCCCTAGAAGTGACATCTCTGTGTGTGTTCCCTTCACAAAGATTTCAAGGTGGCCTTAAAATAAAAGGCTTCACATTAAACAATCAATTTCTCCAAGAATGGCATAGCAAGGATCTAGTAACTCTAAGAACACTGCCATAGATGAAAGAAAATTTAGAAGGAAAATCATACTTAAAACAAAACAAAAAAAAAAAAACAGTTCTAGGTAAAACAGCAACAAAATCAATGAAACCCAACTGAATTCCTGTCTTTATTTCAATTGCTTCAGAGGTAAGCTCACTAAGGAGATTGTTTTGTGGTTTTGTCCAATGTTGTTAATGAGGTTGGTTATCTCTCCTTCAGTCTCCTTAGGCTGCATTGAATGTCTGAAGAAGGCAAAGTGAAGATGAGTCTGTATGAGATTCATATGAATATTCCTTAACCATACAGCCATACCTGCTTCATATTGCATGATTCAAACACTCTGAAAGCCCAGTGAGGCAAGTAGGTTGGACATCATTTCTTTACAGAAGAAATTGTCACTGCAGGTAGTTAAGTAGCAATACGACTGAAAAAGAAAGAATGGTTAGATAATAAACTAGTATCAGTGACTTAATTTTGTGTTTGGCTATTACAATAGAAGCAGTGAGTTGAGGAGTTCTCAAACCCAGAATCTACAAATACACATATTTAATTCTTCATTAATTCATACCATTGCCATCTCTTCATACTTTATAGATAATTTTGTTGAATTGATTTCCAGAAAATCACAATGCATTGACAAAATTTTACTCTGTGGCCCACATTTTCCATCTCTTGTATCCATTTCTATACATGACATGAAGGAATGGAATCTTCTGAGACATCTCACTGCTCTGTACAAGGCTACTGGGCTCGGGTCACCTCCCCTGGCATGGGGGTTCAGGCTCTACTCTACTCTAATCGCTCCCTTTCTCACCCTCTCCCCTGGTCACCTGACCCACAGGTAAGGCCAGAGTGGAGTGGGGGGCTCAGGAAAAGACCTCAGGTGCATGCGGCCGGACGAGATCGCTTTACCTCCCTCCTTACCCATGAAGAAAGCCAGGCATACGCGGATCTCAGAGACGCTTCAAGAGCAAATCTGATTTAATAAGGGAGTGGCTAGCAGTTGATATAGTAGGGGGCGACTAGAGAAGAGGTGGTCGATCAGAGAGCTGGCGATAGGCTGGTGAGCTTGTCATAGGACCCCCTCATGAAGCTAATGTCACTTGCTTAGCACCACCCCAGGGGCGAAAAGCCCGCGAGACTGGGGGGCACATGGGCTGTCGAGAAAGTTGTGGGGCTGGTTGCAAAGCCAGTTCTTCTGGTTCTGGACCCAGAGAATTGTGGCCTGCTTCCGCATTCCCCCAGGGCTGGAGGAAGGGCAGCTTCTCCGGAGCGCTCTCCATTGCCCTTCCCCCTCAAGGCCAAAGCTGAACCCCAACACAAGGCTATGATCCTGATTTTCCAGATAAGTGTTCTTAACTTTCCTGCCTTTGAATGACAGGAACTTGAAAATCATATGTCTAGTTTTAAAAATTACTTCACTGATGAAATCACAAAACAACTCTCATGCTTTGTTTTCCACAACAATTGTATGTATTGTATGCCATTATTACACCTAGCAAAAACTCCTAATTAAGAATTATTCTTAAAATAAAGCAAAATCATGCTTTGTTATCACCCAGAAATGTCTACCCTTTCGTCTTTCATAGTACTATCTTTCTTCTTTGTGCCCCATCTTCTTACAACTTACCTTCTTTTTTCTTTTTTTTTCTTTTTTTTTTTTTTTTTTTGGCCAGTCCTGGGGCTTGGACTCAGGGCCTGAGCACTGTCCCTGGCTTCTTTTTGCTCAAGGCTAGCACTCTGCCACTTGAACCACAGAGCCACTTCTGGCCATTTTCTGTATATGTGGTGCTGGGGAATCGAACCCAGGGCCTCATGTATATGAGGCAGGCACTCTTGCCACTAGGCCATATCCCCAGCCCCTTACCTTCTTTTTTAACAGGCAGAGCCCATCATGAAAGTAATTATCCCAGAAGATTGAATGCTTACAGTGTTATCACCTCTCTCCAGTGAAATCCAGCTTATTTTCCTAAAATCCACAAAGAAGCAGTATGTGAGAAGGATCAAAAAAGGAAGATATGGTGGACAAAGTCTAAATATCTATGTTTAGATTATCATATAAAAACAATCTATGAAATGAACTCCAAGAAGAGGAAACAAGAGACAGTTTTAGCTGTTATCATTGCTACTTTTGTTCTATTTTCCTTGTGTCATGTTTGTTAGTTTGTATTTGCAAAGGTAAGGGAAGACACATAAAAGGTGGAACAAGATTGAACAAATACAACAGTGATACTTACACTAGACACTAGGTGGAAAATGAACTGGCTATCTTGTGGATGGGGACAGGAGGAAAAGACTGGGAGAATGAGATGGAAGGAGAGACAAGGTTCAAAAGGAGTTGTCCTCATACACATTATCTGAGTCATGTAACTGTAACCCCTCTGTAAAACAACTCTATAATAACAATTTTTTAAAAGGTATAAAGAAATCAATGGTCTACTAACTATTGAGACTATCTAAATTATATTAAACTGCTGATCTAATTCATAAAGATAGCATAAAAATAAATTCCGTCAATGAATAAAAAATGTGTGTTGTTTCTGAGGTAAGCACTGTCCTACTTGAGCCATGACCCCAGTCTTTTGCTTTTATTTTTTTCAAATAGAGTCATGGGCATTTATTAAACTCTACACTCTAGCTTCCGCCTTCGAAGAGGCTAATATCCGGACATGCACAACTCCAGTCTGTTTTGTCTTTTAACATAAAAAATCCAGGCAGCGTGAAGGCTGTGGTTCTTGGCTAAAATATAACAAGCATTTTCATATCTATATTTAGAGAATAGAAAGTCAGAAAAAGGCACAGCATAATAGTTATGAGTAAAATTTATAATTTATTAACTTACCTACAACTTATGCAAAATTATTGTCTCCACAAAGGCTCCAGGACAGTGTTCAGGATTTGGGATCACACCCTAGGACTACCACCACCACAACAACAAGAAAAGAAAAGTAAAACAAACAATATTTTTTCAAGCCATGAGTGTTCTTTCATTTGAGCCAAAATGCCACTACTAGATTTTTCTTAGATTTACACTTTTTGGTAATTAATTGGAGATAAGTGTCTTATGGACTTTCTTGACCAGGCGGGCTTTGAACCATGATCCTCCCATCTCAGCCAACTGAGTATCTAGGATTTGTAGGCATGAGAAACCTATGCCCAGATGAGAATTTCTTTTAATATGGAGAAAGTATTGGTAGAGTGTGTAAAACATTCTCTTTCATACTTGAGTGCAAATGAAAATTTAATAATCTAGAATATTTTAACATTGTGAAATGTGTTGCCTTAGTAGGAATTTAACTTGCAATTGCACTGATATAGATTATTTATTTACGTGAATATCTGTTACAAAATTCTATATAAAACTTAAAAGTGTGTAACAACTTGGATATTCATAAAGGCTATTTTACTAATGATCACTTAATAAATATTTCCTTAGTACTTTCTTTTATAGAAAACAAATTGTTTCTGAGATATTTATATTATTAATATTATAAATCTATGAAATAATAAGTTAGCTAATAATTTACTTAATCTCTAAAATGTGGTTTTCACTTGTCATAAAATTAAAAAGAATAGCAATGTGTACAAAACCATGACTCTGTGCAAAAATATTGGAACTACATACTTATAGGAAAAAATCCTAAAAACACACATATAAATATTTAATCCTAATGTACTTGAAGGTGGCTTCTAATCATCTGGCACATAAAGCTTATAAATCCATAGTCTATTATAATTTTAATTAGATATACTTTAGAAAATTTTAATTCACCTGGGGTTAACAAAGAACACAAATCACTGAAGAATAGAAAGGACTCAATCTAAAGAAGTAATCAGGTTTAATGTTTTTCAAAGATATAAATTAAGCACGAGCATGAAAATAGGGATAAATAAATAGACACAAAGAAATTCTTTTGTGAAATTTCAGAATTTGTTAATCCAATGGATAAGAGGGGTGAGAAAGAGGAAGCGGAAAGAGATTTCAAGAATAAACCTGACTTTTTGGTTTGAAACTGGAAGCTGATAGAATAATTAACAAGGATAGTTTTTTTAATTTTAAATTTGATATTTTCTTAAAGTAGAAAAATTATCTTAATTAATATGTGATGCAAAGATTTTGATTTGACTTTGATTTGAAGTATCTACAACATCTAGGGTTGAAACTTTCTAAACAATAGAAAATTGAGGCAAGATTGCTTTAGGCATTACTACAAGGTTTCTTGGAAAACATTTTCTGTAGAAAGAAGACAATGTTGTTGAGATAACAATGTTCTTCCAAAGCTACATATTCTACAAGCTACAATAATCATGGAACCATTCTACACCTTGTCAATTTTCATTATTTGCTACTAGGATAAAAAATGAAGAATTTTCCTAATGGTATATTCCAAGGTGTGGAAGAATAGGGGATTGATTTCTTGGTTTATCCTCTTGTTTGTATATATGGAAGACTTGAATCAGAATATCTTCAATAATTTTCTTTTTTTTCACCTATCAAAAGATAGTAGCTAGACAAAAAGGAACTGATTTCCAAGCTAATCCTGATCCTATAATCACATAGCTGTGATTTTACTTTGATTTTCATGGTAAGATTATGTTATTTCAATCTATTTAATGAAGATATGTAAAATCTAAAAAATTCAGAAAGTGAATTTTGCCTTATGTGAAGAAAATATCAAATTTGTTAGCCAGTTCAGTCATCAGAAGATAGCTCATTCTTTACCATTTCTCCAGTCTAGGAAAGGCTGGTTTATTTAGATCAAGTGTATGACTTGAGTCTCAATGTGAGAAATTGCTTTGGGTTTTTTGGGTAGAGATGAGTAGTTTAAAGCACTTAGCAGATTCAGTAAACGTATCCTTAAAACATCTTAAAAAAATCAATTTCAGCTCACCAAAAATTTAAAATATTCTTTGTCAAGCATTTTCTCTTAACTATGAAAACCATGTGGATGTTAATGAAAACTTAATCCACAAACTTCTCATTCACTTACTTCACTTGTGTTTGATTTATCAAGCTTCCTTTCGTAAGAACTTTTGACATTAAGTTAAACATCCTGGTGCCTTTCTCTTAGAAACAAGAAGTTCTGTTTTGTCAAAAGTAAACGAATTCTAACCCCCATAGGTTAAAATTATATATAAATCGTTGATGGTATAAGAAAAAATATCCAAAACACATACACCAATGTTTCATTTGCTCAATTTTAATTGATCTCAGCTGTTTGTTCTCTGATTGCTGACAAGGCACATGGGAGGAAGAGCTTGCGCTTTGATTGAAGCCAGCAGCTCGGTCCACTGATGCTCCTAGGTTGTAAGTGAAATTATTTTCAATAGCAGGAAGAAGCTGGAAGTGTAAAAAAAGGAAAAACCCTGCGTTCTGATAGAGCCCCCTATACAGATTGGACCTTTCATGTTCTCCAAAAGGCCACGTGTTAAATGCTTGCTTTCTAGACTGTGGTGCTATTGTGAGATGGCGCCTGGGTCAGTGGGCACATGACCTTGAAGAGGATTCGGGAAACTCTAATCACTTCTTCATCTATTTTACTTCAGTGCTGCCATAGAGCTTCTAGTTTTACTGGATCAAATGTTTCAACCATGATGTACTGACTCAAGCACAAACTCAGAAAGGATTTAGCAATGAACCATAGACAGAAGCTGCTGAAACCACATAAGGGTGCTCTGAGTTTCTCTGTTCCAGCCATACACATTTCTCATTTGTATCACAGGAAAGATGTTTTTCTCTTCTCTATGTACCATAATTCTGACTCTTATTTGTTGCTATACATGTATATATATATATATATATATGCATGTAAATACACATGCACGCACACATAAATATATATAGTTATTTAATTCTTTCCATCTGCTAAATATCAGTAATATTGCATGTTATTTAAGAACTCAGTCTCTATTACCAGCCTGCTGGAGATTGATTAAATTCTCCAATATACTTGGACTCTAAAACTGACCAGACTGAAGTATTTAAAATTCCACTTATCAAAATTGGGTTAATTGAATCAAGTATCAGAAACAAATTTATAATGCATTATTGATACATTTAATCACTGTGAAGCTCAACTGAGCTATCATTGAAAACATGGCCCCATGGACACCTGATGTTGATTATTACTCTCTTGACCTAGGAATGTATAAAGTTCTGCTGTTTAAGTCATCCCAGTTTGTGGCAATTTGTTAGAGACACACATGAAAATTAATTTCTGCACAATTGCAGACATATTTCACTGTGAATGGATTAGTGTCTCAGTCCCAGTGGCCTGCTCATGTAGGTATCAATGACAATTATGAAGACGAAGGTAAAGATATTAGACTGAAGAATGTGGCATCCTCTGTCTACTTTACTTTGAGATTATATTCTGTAGCTGATGTCAATATATCCTGATTCTCCTAAACCAAGCTCAATATGGCTTATTTACAGTAGTGCTAAAAATTGCCTGGTAAAGTTTATCACTTACATTTTTCAGTATTCTTCCATTTTGCATATCCACAATTCTGCTCAAATTATTTTTATTTTCAAAATGAGCTTTAAGATTGGGAGCTCTACAATTCGCAATAGCCAAGGTATGGAAACAACCCAGATGCCCCACTACAGATGAATGGATCCAAAAACTGTAGTACCTGTACATGCAGGAATTCTACACAGTGATTAGAAATAATAAAATAATGGCATTCGCAGGGAAATGGACAGATCTTGAACAAATAATATTGATCAAGACAAGCCTAGATAGACCACAGAGAACAAAAGCTTATGGTCTCTCTGATATGTAGATGTTAGGGGGAAAAGAAAAAAACAACTACAAAGCAGAGATCATGTCTGTAAAACAACAAACATCTTTTCAAATGATATTTATACAAGTTTTGTTCAGTGACTTTACACAATGTCTCTAAAACCAAACAATTAAGAAATAAACATAAAAATGTCTAGGATAGTTCTAGCAGAGGACCATAATAGCTCAACAGCTATGTACGTATGATTATATAAGATGAGGCTAAGCAAAATGAACTCAAAGATAAGGAAAGAAGAGGATTTTATTGTTATCTTTAAAGTACTATGTAAATTTCCTATGGCTTATTCGCTGTTGTTACTGTATATGATTCTGGTACACTATGTATTGTATATATGTTTATCTGAACTAGGGAAGGGAAAGGGAACATCAGAGGGTGAGACAAAGAATAAAGGGCAAACCAATGCAATACTGACACTCATAAGACAATATGTTGGAAAGGAACTGTTCAACTAGCAGGCTGGGAGGGTGGGAAGGTAAGAGAAAAATGAGGGAGGGTATTACTAATATGACAAGACATGTACTCACTACCTAATTATGTAACTGTAAACCCTCTGAACATCACCTTGACAATAAAAGTAAATTGAAAAAATGATTGGGAACTCTGTGTTTTATTCATTTGAACACCTTTGGGGATTAGAATAATACCTGCCCCATTGTACTCATTGTCAATAGCCAATTAAAGTTTAGTAAATGAATCAGTGTTTTACATACGGGTATGCTTCGTCATATCTTTCTGAAAAAAAATTAGGAAACTGTGAACCCAAATAGGGCTGGAGCATTTGATCAAGTGTAGTTCAAACTTATCAAGTACAGATTTAGCCTACTTAAGCTCATTTATCTTAATGAGGTGAAAAGGGAAATATTTGCACTTAATTTCATTTTTTCTCCATAGGTACTTTCTGTATTTCTGAGTCTTTGTTTTAATATTTGTATTTAAAATAAGAAATTGATCTTTACATTCTTACTGGGTATTTATTCTTATTCATTAATGAGGTGTTTTTATACTCCTCAGGCAAATGAACCTTCTAATGGGGTTATGCCATAGAGCTGAGTTAAGATCTATAGAGAATTTCCAGCTGTTTATTTTCCCATCTTCCAGTCAAATGCAGAAATGGGCTTCTAATGCCTATTGAGTTCTGCTTCCCATTCTAGATGGAAAATGGAATTACAATTTGGAAACTGGTCTCTGTTTGAGCTGGCAACTGGCTGCTATGTAATTATCATTGCTCTTCTTTATTAACTGCTAGCCTTTGCCTTATGTGGGGCTTTGTTGATAGATGTAACCTCAATCTTGTTGCTATGGCAACAGTAACAGTAGCTGAGAAGATTTTGTTTGCAGTAAACAAATTTGGGCATATGCTTAAAGCCTGATGGAGTAGTTTCCCAGCTTCCCTTACCCTAGCTAGTCCTGAAAAAATTTAAAGAACCCCAACTTAAAAAAACAACTAAAATTCTATTTGAAAGAGAAAAAGAAAGGTTGTCATTGCCTCTCTCTATCTCTGTTTCTGTCTCTCTGTCTGTCTGTCTGTCCCTGTCTCTCTCTCTCTCTCTCTGTGTGTGTGTGTGTGTGTGTGTGTGTGTGTCTGTGTGTAGGGGGGGTGTTCAAGTGCATCTTAGTATGCTCATGAAACAAGGCCTCCTCCTTGGAAAAAAATCTCTGTGATATGACAGAGCAGCAGATCTACACATGGGAGACAAATTTAGAACGGCTGGTATCATTAGAAAAGTTGGGGTGTCACATTAACATCATAACAAAATTGCTAGCTTTTTCAATAACAAGTCTTCTCTGCTATGGCAGATCGAGAATTTAGGTGTTGAAGGGAGAACCCTCTTACAGAACAAGTTTTAGTGAAATGTTGAAATTATATACCTGCAAACTTACATCACAAAGTCTCTGAGAATTAGTGGAATCCTGATCTACTTGTTTGCTCTTTGCATCCATACTCAAAGAGTTTTACTGACCCCTAGCTATCAGGATCCGCAGTCCTTAAGAACACTGTCCTTAACAAGAAAGGCTGAGGTTTTACACAGAAACATATAAAGCCATTTTAGTCTCTCAAACTCAATTTAACTTCCTGCTAAATATTTTCTTTTGTTTTACCCTTTTATTCAGATGTTTGTCTCATAAGACCACACTGAGAATATAGTGCTGCAGGCTTCAATGTAGCTCATTAATCCACGTCTTTCTTTGAGTTGTCTGAGGATAGTAGGGTGAGAAGTTCAGGCCAATGTTAAAGGGATGTCTCTACCAAGCACATTAATTAATGTGTTATTGGCTGGAACAGAACATTTGTTATGATTTACCTTTATAAAGTATCAAAAAAGAAAACATTTTCCTCATAGAAGGACTCTGAAATTAATTATAGAACTATTAAAAATAACAATTAATGAAAAGAATGCAGATTAATAATTGACAATTCTTTTCCCTTCAGTATGACAAATAAGTTTTAAAGACATGAAATTGGGGCAGGAGAGAAGAATGTGGAGCTAGAAGCAATAATAATCATTCGGTTGTCAAACTAAATAATATGTGACTTTTAGCCTCTCTTATAACAATCTGACCATGAAGATTGCACTCCAGTTTTATAGTCATGAAAATTTTAACATTTTAAGGGAAGAATTCATCATATTAGGGGACATATAGGCACTGATTTTTTCCATAAGACCCATAATGGTACACATGTACATTTTTGCTAAAACTACTAGCTTTATATTAATACTATTTTATTATTACATACTATTATATACTTTTATCATATCATTAATACTAACATTGCTATTTGTACATCAATCTCATAAAATACTCATCAAATGTTGAGCTGATGAGAGATGTTAAAAATGGAAATGTGATTTACATGGATCCATATTTTTGTTTAGTTCTTCTGTTCTGTTGTCTGTTAATTGGAGAGAGAAAGGGAGATGGAGAGTTGCACATGTGAAAATTTCTGGCAAGGAAAATTGAAACTGAAGGGTTTCAGCGAAAAAGGTGTTGGCTTGTCCATGTCCACTTATTGGTACCTCTGTTTCAATGTTCAGTTGTGCCCACCCCAAACAAATCTTCTATCTGGACTATAAAGGGTCTAATGAAAGCTTTAAAAGTGCTTGGAAACCCTTCCTCCAGTAAGAAAATAATTTGCCTAAGCTTCATTTCTATAAAATGCACAGATGTCCTAGACTTTAGCAACCTCCTTGGGGTGCAATAAGTGTTGTTCTAAAGTGTTTCAAGATTCAAGCATCCCAGGGCCTTGCACTGTTGGTAGGACACAAGGGAAGAGATAAAGCACAAATTGAAAAGAAGCTCACTTTACTTGGGAAATGGTAGTTTAACACATTGACAGTCTCTCCCTATCTACAAAGATTTCTTCCTTATTGCTTTCGTATTAGAGACATGCTATCCCCTTCTTTCCCTGCACCAAAATGCAGTCTTCCATCCTGTGTACATCCTGTCTTGCAGCACTGTAAAGGTGAGACCCAGCACAGCCATTTCCCTGTATTTCCAGAGCATACATGTCATTCAAAGTTCAGTGGAAGCCATTACTTTAAAAAAAATATTTTATTGTGAAGATGATGTACAGAAGGGTCACCATTATATAGCTAAGGGAATAAATACATATAACTCCTTTCTGACCACATTCTCTATTTCTCTCAGGTTTGTATTTTCATCTGGCAATACCGAAATGTTTTCTCATGTATACGGCCATTTTCCTCTCTTCTATTCCTCTTTCTTAGCTCCTCTCCTCCTTTTATTACAATTTCAATGTATTTCATTGTTTTCTTTTGTACCTGTGTGTAAGGTATTTTGACCACATCCACTTCCATTACTCTCTTTTCATCATTTCTGTCCATTGGTAGCCTTCCTCCAAAAAAGTTCCTTTGTATTTCTTAGTTTTATTTTGAATCGGATCTCTTCTCCATATAAGAGAAAACCTGTAGTATTTGACATTCACAGACTGGCTTACTTTACTTACCATGATGACTTTGACCTTCAACAATTTTCTTACAAAACATCATAATTTTTTATGAATGACTAATACTCTATTGTGTATGTAAATCACATTATTTTTCTGTTCTTTCATTAATGGGTACCTAGGCTGCTTTCAAAATCTGGCTATTATGACTTGCACTGTAAAAAATACAGTTATCTCTGCTATGCTTTTTTAGATAAATGTCCAAGAGTAGTATGAAAGATTCCTCCTGCAATTCTATTTACAAGTTTATTATTCTTTGTAATTATTTGTATTATTCTGTACTAGTTAATATTCTCCTCAATTCTTTTGAGGATTCCTTTATCTCTTCATCTGTGCCAATGTTTGTTTTTGTTTACCTTGATAGTAGCTATTTTATCTGGGGTGGGATAGATTCTCAGTATAATTTTGATTTTTTGTGGCTAAGTAGGTTAAATATTTTGTCACGAATTTATTGTTCATTTGTACTTACATACTGTCCGGTCAATTATTTATATTTTGTTTTTAAATTTTTGAGCTCAATGTACATTCTGGACACAATTATAATGAATATTGACTTTGTTAAGATGCATTTTCAAATTTGCAATCTTTTCTAACTTAAAAAATAAATCTATTCATATATATTTTTGTATGGAGTCCTAAAGATAAAACTTCTACCTTTGACATCTATTAATCCTTCTCTCCAGCCCACCTTCAATTCTTACGACCATATATAGGTTAAACATAAACTTTTCTGTCTACAAATGCAAAACATGTTGCATATTTTAAAGAAATGAAAAAATTCACAAAACTCCTCCTGTTTAATTTTCTTTTTACTGAGGCTCAAATTTTTACAATTTCATAGGCCTATTGGGTCAACTCCATTTTCCTCCAAATAGTGATTTGCTGAATTAGCTTATTTAGCCAATAAATAATTATAGTCAACAAACATACCATGCTCTCTTGTATTGTGATTTGTGCACAGTAATTATTTCTTTTGATTGAACTTGAGAGTCAAGTTGTACTTTAGGTAATGAAGAACAAGACAGCAAAACTGTAAGACAATTGACACAGATCCTTAATATCAACTTGATGTTGAGATCAGCTACAACGTTGGTCCCAGGAATAGAAACAAATATTTGAAATCTCACAGCCTTCTCCATTAACTCAAGTTGCTTTGCTTCCCTAAATCTCTATTTTCACATTTGTAGATGAGTTTTGCTTCCAAATTTCATTCGCCTCTGACAACCAAGAATGTGGTTAGAAACTGGAATATATAGATGTTCATTTGTTAAGGATAAGCCACAGAGCAGCACAATAGCATTTCATGTGGCATGATGGGATTTAAGGAGAAAAGAAAAGTGAATTCTAGAAAATCAAGAAGGAGTTGCCAATTAGGACAAAGTTTACTTTTTCTTTCCATCTATTGGAAGACCAATAGAAGAAGTGGAGGTGTAGCTCAAGTGATAGAGGAACAGCCTTGAGAAGATTTTTTTTAAAAAAAGCCAAGCAAAAGGGAGAGCCTCTGAGTTCAAGCCCTTCTACTGCCACATTAAAAAAAAAGGAAGACAGATTTAAAATGTCTGAAATTTTAAAAAGTATAATTGTTTATGTAAGTCTCCTTATCCTCTAGTAAGTAAAACTTAATCACAGTGATAATAAATTGAAATTCCCATATCAACACATGAAATAAAGCTGCATTCACATTTGTCAAGGTGAAGCATGCGAAAGTTTTTGAATTATTGGACCTTAGATTTATTATTTTATCTCTATAAGGATTACCCTAACCATTGCTTCTATTTAAAAATTTCTAATTTATTTTTATGATCTTTAAGTAATTGCTTTTAAGCCCATCTTTCATTTCTAGTGTTTATAAACTTATTTTCCTAATCTGAGTAGTGAATTACATCAACAATATAGCAAATTCATATCCAACCACATTGTACATTGTATTCATCAAGTTATTGTTTTCTCACTCGTTAAAGTACATTTTTATTTTGCAAAAAAGAGGATTTTCCCTTGTCAGAAGGTATACTTTTTTATGAACTCTCCTCAATAGGTTCCATTCCCAAGGACTTATTCTCTTTTGTGAAATTTGGTAACTGTAATGTGCTAAACCCAAGGCTTGTATATGTGGTCACTGAAAGACCCCCCCGAGTTTGGGGAAGTCGATCAGTCAGAGAGACCCCTCCAAGGAACAGCGAGACACACGATGGATGCAAAAGCAAGAGGTTTATTATGGGACGGGTACCCGGGCGTCCAAGTCCTCGCAGGGAGATGGCGCCCGAGGCTCGATTTGTGGGGGGTTTTTAAGGGGTTTGCAGAAGCGGTTTACAGAAGCAAGAAGCATAGTTACAGGGTTCTAATTGGTCCTTTCCTTAAAGGGAATTTGCGGTTTTTCCAGTAATCATGGGTGGTTGTCTGCCTAGCCCTGAGAGTGGTTATCTGCCCTGCCTAGCCTTGAGGGCGGTTATCTGCCCTGCCTAGCCTTGGGGGTGGTTATCTGCCCTGCCTAGCCTTGGGGGTGGTTATCTGCCCTGCCTAGCCTTGGGGGTGGTTATCTGCCCTGCCTAGCCTTGGGGGTGGTTATCTGCCCTGCCTAAGTGTCAGCTTATTGCAAGATGGCTCTACATGTGCTTGCTGGGGGGCTTTCATTTCCCCCTTTTTCTTTGAACTGAATAAAATCTTTTATTCAACCAGGAGAGCTGTTGTTCGGGCGGCCTCAGGCTCATACTGCCTTAATTGGTGGTATTGTTGAGTAAGCACTAGGGCATGTGTAACAGACGTCCTATCCTTAACAAAAAGCAGCTAACTTATTAATACAGGGTCCTATAATCAGGACAAGAATAATCACACACAAGGGTCTGGTCACAACTCAAAGTTTTTTACGGTGGGGCCTTGCTCTCATGACTCTAGTAGGAATAATAATAGTGGCCAGGGGATTTACAGTAGCTCATCCCCAAGCCACCAGACTACCCATAGGTAGGGTTTATGAGTGTCTAGGCTCTCTCCCTAGCTACGGAAGCACCAATCATATATATCAGGCCTAGCAAGGTAAAGTTAGCCAAGTCCATCTTTTGGTACACAGCCTCTGTTGTGCCGCCAGGATAGAATGTTCTCTCTCACTGCGAATGAGTCCACAGGCTCCAGTCATCCAGGTTTGCTTGTGAGTGGCGCTTTACTCAGTTGGTAGCGGGTGTGGCTCAGGAGGAGGTCCAGTCTCATAAAGGGCCCTTACCTTGGGCCAGATCTCTTGGTGGACCTGCTATAGGACTCTGAGGGGGGTAAAAGCTCATAACAAATGCAATTGCAAGCTAGGAATTATGGGAGGGGATCCCAAATCTGATCCTAAGGCTACACATGAGCAAATCCAGGCTTTACATACAAAACCATTTTGGCAAGGGAATCAAGTGGTTAAAGATACATGAGATCTTTCTGGTTAACATTTAGATGACATCACCCAATTCCCTTAGCCCTGCAGATGCAGGTACAGACTAACATAGTTTTACACCGAAGTCCCAATTCTGACCCTATTTATATTATAGCCAATTTGATTACATACCAACTTTACTCATGTGCTTTAATTCTAAGACATACTGATACCATATGTCACATACTCACTTTCTAGGGATTGTCATTCTTACTTTTAGCATACCAAAACCTTTTAATCTAAAGGAAACTTTTTGTTTTCCCAATTTTCTCTCTAAAGTTAAATTTAACATATCCCCACTCACATCATCTTTTACTTCCTCATGCCATCAGCGACTTACTGGAACGTTCTGTAACACTTGACTTTTTAAATCCCTTTCTTATTCTCCAAGGCTTACTATACTAACTTTCCTCTTTACAGTTTCTGGGGCTTCTTTGCTGCTAGAGTTTTAAACTGTCTACATTTTCTCTTCCTCTGGTTTGTAGAATCTAGTTTATCTCAGCTACATCAAGGCAATTTACTGTGACTCTACCCACAGGCTGTTGGGGAAAACAAAGGTGGGGCAAGGGTCAGCCTGATGGGGACTGTTGCTCCTAAAAAGCCAGACCAGAGCCAACTATCATGAGTTACTATTTTAGAGTGGATTTTTCCTGATTCCAGTGCCTTTAAGTGCCTAAGGTTGGCCAATGGCATCTGTAAGGTCCACCCTCAGGAGGGCTCCATGAAGATGCCCCCAGACAGTTTAAATCTCTGTCCAGTTACCTTGGTATCTGGCACACCTGATGGCAGTTACCTCCCTTTCTTCTGAGGTCACACCCTAATTCATCTGGACACATTTTAATACTCCCACTCCAGGCATTGCCTGGAAGTGACTCTCCAGCCTGTCATACATGCTTTGATTTTAGCAGCAGGCCAGTCTGCTTGAAAATTTCTTACAATATCCAATTTTCTTAATAGAGCTAGCTATCTCCAGTTAACTCAAGAATGTCCCCCAAAAATTTTAGTTTCAGCAGATCCAAAGCACTTTCCAGCAGAAATCAGCTGCTCATGATAAGAGTCCCATTTGTTTTACCAAGATAGGGCCACACAGGGTGAAAATGTAGATTCTTCCAGATGATGGTTAGACTCTCCTTGATCCTCACTCAAATGCAATGGGTAGGGGTCATGGTGGTATCAGGCAGTAGTGGCTTCCAGCGGTTCCAGTAGAATGTCACACCTTCTGGGTTACCTGCAACTTTCTCCATAGACTGTGGTTAGAGAAGCTTAACCTAAGTTAACCTGAGGCATAACTTTAGTCAAATTTCCTTGTATTTTCTTGATTCCTTTTTAAGCACACTAGATTTTGTAGGCTGGCACATCACTGAATGTCAAGACGGCTTTAGCAATTAATGGACCTTGGGTCATTTTGCCAGGGCAATAAGTTTAAATCAGATAACTCTGTTTTCCATGCCCCTAATTTATCCTGTTTCATCTTTCCGAAAACAATTCTGGTCCCTTGGCCCTAAAAAGGGGGGCTGATGGGCGAAGATCATCCATCTTCTGTAACTTCTTCAGGCTGACTCAGGGACGTTGACCTTACCTCGCCAGGAATCTATAATTTTAGTCTACTTTACCAAGGGGCTGCAGGGTCAGATGTCCAGTAGGAGCTTTACTCCAAACTGAAAATTACATTCAACATTTAACTTAACTATACAGACTTTTGGGGCTACCACAGTGTAGCCTTTTAACATTCTAGTTTGTAAAAGCTTTTTCCTGACTGGCTGGGGAACTGATCTCTGATGACCAAAAAAATGCCTACATTACCTTTGCAGGCCTTTAACAGATCTCAATAAGGACACAATCTCAGGTCCACAAACTTTCTTTCCTGAACAGATGTATCGGCTTAAAATTCTCACTGCCAGTCAGGGCTTTGAGTAGATGCAGGGGGTTGGGATTTTCAAACTATCCCCTATTTAACAAACTTGGCTTTACTACCCACTACCGCAGATGACTGGCAAGTTCCTGTCCAGTTACAAAATAGATAGACATGGGCAATAAAAGGCATGCTTACGAACTAGTCTTCTAGGACCTCCCGGCTCTGATTAACTTTTGAAAGGCCAAACAGGAGTGACTCTAGGATCTGACACGCTCTCTGTCATCCAAGCAGTGGCTTACTGCCTCTGGATGTGCAATCACTCTGTCCCAGGAGTAACTTTTCCATGCTGGTATAAATGCACCTTTGTCATTTCTCTTGGTCCATCACTGGACTTGGACTCAGGGCCTGAGTGCTGTCCCTCAGCTCTCCAGCTCAAGTCTAGCACCCTACCATTTTTGAGCCTCAAAGCAACTCATGACTATTTCCAGCACTTCTGCTGGTCAGCTGGACACGAAGACTCCCACAGGGACCTTTCTCTGCCCGGGCTGGCTTCGAACAGCAGATTTCAGATCAATGAGTCTTACAAGAGGCCACTTAACTCCAATTAAAAGCAACAAGGTGGTCCACACAGAAATAGTTTTTAAGCATGCTCTTACCTGGAACTTATTAAGGGCCAATGTTAGATCTTGACAAACTTGTAGAACTCATTTGTCCTTCTCTGTGGGGCCTGCTGGAAACTGTTACAAAAAACCTACAAAGAAACTGGAATGGCAATTAAACATTTTGGTAGCTATAATTCTCCTTTTTTTTTTTTTTTCACTTTGCAATAATCATTTAGGACAATTTTACTTCCAGATTTCTTATCTAGAAATGCATTCTTTATTTGCAAGGTCTTTTACTAACCTCTGTTTAACACTAACACTTTAGCTCTTATCTGTGTTGGAAAAACTCTGAAGCTTAGAGGCATTCTGAAACTGGTACTGCCCTTTGCCTTTGGGCTGCCCGTTTAAAAGAGCCTTTTTTTTTTTTTTTCTTTTTCTTTAGTCCCAATTACCACATGGCATGAAGACCTTTGGACTCAAATGACAATTTTTCCTTAATGCAAGAATTACAATTACAAAATTAGAAATACTTATCCATTCAGCTTTCCAATAAAGTAGTGAGATAGCCCATTTTTGCCATTTCCTCCTACATACAGAGAGTTAATGAGAGTTTACTTTTATACTTGCCTCATTATGTGTAACTTAAGATAGTTACGAGTCTTACTATTACATCACATAAAATTCAGTACCTGAATCATTAAACTGATATCCAAAACAATTGTAACAAAAGTTAAAACAGTCACCAAAATTACAAACACATGAAATCCAGTCTCAGCATCTTTGCTTTTTCAATACATCCGAATTACAAAATAGCACAGGAATCAAATTACATCAGATAAATATACTTTTTAACCATTTAAAAAACTTTTTTTATTCCAGCCAAATCATTCATTTTTACCACCAGGTTTCCAAAGTTCACCTGAAAACAAAAGAGTCAAAAGAGAGGCCTCCATGGCCTGTCCTGCCAAACAGCCTATTTTTATCCTTTCATCCTACTCCTCAGAGCTTGATGAACTGTCTTGGTGCCGGCCCCACTTCTCTTCCACCATGCAAGGACACCCCCTTTTGGCTGTCCCACCACGTGGATTCCCTCCAGGGCCTGTGCCACCACGTGGGCTGGCTAAGCTGTACTGTTGCCAGACCCCCACTTCTGTGGATAGGCATACAGGCCCATTTTTTTCTCCTTTCCTAGAAACCCAAGCAATTTTTTTCTCTCTTTTTTAATTAATGAAACATTTTCTTTAACTACAGTTCCTCTTTAAAACAATGCAATAATCCTTTAAAGCATTTGGTAATGCCCAAACTTAATGTCCATTTGAATTTAAACTTAAACTCACTCAATTTTACATCATACTAACAGTCTTGTACATGTTCACACTCACACATGCACATACACATACACACACACATTTAAAAGATCTTAAAGCGCGCAAAATTAACATCGGCCGTACATTTTCCAGTGGCAGGAGGTATTTTTGCCAATCTTACTCCTGCAACACCCAAATTTTAAGACAAAGCTTTTAACAAATGATTTTAGCATTCTCCAGCCTCATTTTCCAGGGCTTGATAATTTTAGCACACCAAATAATTTTCTGCTGAAGAAGGCTGGGTGGGGGTCACCCAGAGTTCTTTTTGCGGACACTCACACTCTGATTGTGGGCTGTCGCCTGTACATCTTTCAAATGAGCTAAATATAAATCCAAGGGGGTAGAGGGAATATGTCCTATTACGTCCGTCACAGTCAGGAGATACAAAAACAGGGAAGAACAGTCCAGACCAGACAAAAAATTTTTGCAACATAATTTTTTTCTAGTATGTAATTGGATTTACTATTACTTTCTTTTCTAATTTACCACCAGACCTAGTCTCCTCGGTACTCACTCTCGTCCTAGGCCCTTCTGCTTTCAATTTCACTTTCTCTTTTACATCAAAGTCCAATTAACCACATCATTTAGACTTCTCAGAGCATTCTACATAAACCAGACAAACATACAAAAGTGGCGAGAGTAAAAGCAGTTTGACAAATCTGGAGAAGCAACGCTGCTAAGAAAAGGTAGGGAGGAAAATTCTGCTGGGGACATAAAGAGAAAGAGAAGGAGTCACCTCTGGAAGTCTTCTGTTTGCCACTTTCTTAGCTTAGTCCCCATGCCTAGGAGGAATTTCTCCCGCCAGCGTGGAGGGAGGTTAGACACAGTTACACACAGACCTCAAAAAAAAACGCATAAAGGAATTAATATGCCATAAACAATCTACTAATTTCGGCACCAACACAGGACAAGGTAACAAAACAGGTAATGCAGGTTTGACACAAAAGAGATATACAGAGTCCTAGGACAGACAAAACGAACAGCAGGGAGACAAGACCAAGACAGACTTTCGCGGCGCGGCTTCGGTACCGAAAACAAAACTTCAGATGGAGACCTAGTGAGAGCCCGGCTACTCTCGTCTCCCAGAAGAACCACGTACCCGTCGGACAGCTGAGATGCCCCAAACAGTCCTATTTGGGTAGGATTCACAGAATGCTGGTGGGCCAAATACTTGGCCCCAGACAACAGATGGGCCACCTTGGCCCCAGACACCACTGGGACGTCTCCCAGGGGCTGCGGTCGGGAGTACGAGCTCGTCAGCTCCTCCACGGGTCCGCCAGATGCAGAGCTAGTTAGCCAACTAGTGCAGACGCAGGCGCAGTACAGAAACCTCACAAAAACAACACAGAAGCAACACAGAGTAAAATGCGATTGCTGGCCAGCTTACCTCCCGTCGGTGGGTCGGTGGTCCCTGGGTGGGGGTCTCTATCCCGGACGAGCCCCCAGCTGAAAGACCCCCCCGAGTTTGGGGAAGTCGATCAGTCAGAGAGACCCCTCCAAGGAACAGCGAGACACACGATGGATGCAAAAGCAAGAGGTTTATTATGGGACGGGTACCCGGGCGTCCAAGTCCTCGCAGGGAGATGGCGCCCGAGGCTCGATTTGTGGGGGGTTTTTAAGGGGTTTGCAGAAGCGGTTTACAGAAGCAAGAAGCATAGTTACAGGGTTCTAATTGGTCCTTTCCTTAAAGGGAATTTGCGGTTTTTCCAGTAATCATGGGTGGTTGTCTGCCTAGCCCTGAGAGTGGTTATCTGCCCTGCCTAGCCTTGAGGGCGGTTATCTGCCCTGCCTAGCCTTGGGGGTGGTTATCTGCCCTGCCTAGCCTTGGGGGTGGTTATCTGCCCTGCCTAGCCTTGGGGGTGGTTATCTGCCCTGCCTAGCCTTGGGGGTGGTTATCTGCCCTGCCTAGCCCTGAGTTTTGTCAAAATGTCAGCTTATTGCAAGATGGCTCTACATGTGCTTGCTGGGGGGCTTTCAGTCACAAAACCAAATTATAGTCAATTGCCCAGTATTTATTGAGAGCTTGGGATGTTCAAGAGGTGGCCTGTGACCTTGTCCTATCCAGTCAGGCAGGCTGTACATTGCAAAGAAAAAAAAAGGTGACTATGATGTAGAACAAACTGAACAGCAGCAATGGTACCAAGAGTTCATCAGAGACATCGCTATACAGAATCTGAGAGTACAGCGGAAGACATGTTAAGAGGACCACAGTGAAAATGCTAAGAAGGAAAGCCACAGGTTACATCGACAGAATAAATGGGAAACTGTCACAGGTAAGTCATAGGGGATAGATGATAGAGTTGGATACTCAATGGAATACTACTCATCCATTGGAAAGAATGCTATTGTACCATTATTAGAGAAATGAAGTATTTGGGAAAAAATTATATAAATAAGGTAACCCAGGGCAGAGAAACAAAGGTTGCATTGTTTCTGTTTATTTATGGTAGCTAGAATGTGCCTATAAATCTCCAAGTAAACACACTGGGTCGTGTGCAAGTGGTTATAAAGGAACTAACTGAAGTATAATAGACTATGTAAAGCTCAAATAGTATAATTCTTTAGAAAGATTAAGCCAAAGCTCAACAAAATAAATACCAGGAGATGGGTACTTGCAACAGAGGGTGGAGTCAAAGGGAAAAGGATAGGCAAATAAAGAGGAGAAGCAGGGGAGAATATAGTCAATACTTCATTATACAGGGTTGGGAATATGGCCTAGTGGTAGAGTGCTTGCCTGGCATATGTGAAGCCCTAGATTTGATTCTTCAGTACCACATATATAGAAAAAGCCAGAAGTGGTGCTGTGGCTCAAATGGTAGAGTGCTAGTATTGAACAAGAAGAAGCCAGGGACAATGCTCAGGTCCTGAGTCCAAGCCCTAGTACTGGCAAAAAAAAAAAAGCCATTACACATACCACAAAATTAAGAAAAATAGGGGAACATTAAGAAAATAGGGAATGTCTGTTGATCTTCAACAGGCATTGTATACAAAAACTGCTTTGTTAAATGGCAAAAATCAATCAGCATACATCCTACAAAGTTAAGAAAAGTGAGGGAGCAAGTAGGTTGGGAGAAGAGAGGAGAATGTTGAAGGGTGACACTGATCATGATTCACTTTATTCATGAACTGTTTTAATTAATAGCAATCCTGTTGTACAACTACTTAAAGATAATTTTAAAAATTTAAGAAAAAAAGACAGTCTGAAATGATTCTTTCTGAAGTAGAGTCAATATGGACAGATGAATAATATGAGGCAGATAGACCTCTTAAGCTAGACTGTGGAGTAACTCCTTTGCCAATATGTGTAACAGAATTTGTTCTGTGCACAGGCTTCTTGTGCACAAAGGATATTTTCAGAGGCATCTGAAACATCTACACTCATCTAGACATGATTACCCTTACAAAGTCACCAGAATAAAAACCTGGGCATACTGCTTGATTTCTCTGAGCCTTATTTTTTTCCAATGTAAAAGATAAATAATAAAATTTCATAGATTACTTATGGAAAGTTAGATATAATTTATAACAGGGGTTGACATTAATTTGCTATTTTTTCTGGTCATTAGTTATGGATATTTATTTATTTTATTTTAATTCTTATATATATTACTCGTTACTAAATCAGTTTTTTTTCTTAACTCCTTTAGTAGTTATCAAAGAATATTTATTAGAACAATATATCATTCTCATGTTATTTTTACCACCCTACTAGTTTTGGGAGGTAACAAATTATACTTAATTATGAGATCCTGGGCTTTGAATTCCAATTTATTACTCATCAGTGCTTTTTATATTTTCTAGTGATTTGACCTTACATCATTTTCCAAAAATAAAAACTGTAGCATACAACATTATGGTTAAAAACAGAAAGAAGGTTGCGAATGACTTTGTCCTTATACTTAAGAAGAACAGCCAACTTGATGGGTAGATAATATCAACAACTTTAAAAGAGTTTTCTCCTTCAACAAAAGCATTCCCCTCATTGACTTCCTATGGTGTCTGAAAATCTACCATATGTTCTCCTCTTCATGAAGCCATGGAGCCAGCAGGAGCCTACGGATACAATGATGGCTTTCACAGCATTATATTCCCTGAAAGGGGCAGCACATTAACCAGTGAACACACCCACAGGGAGGTATATCACCTCATCTCATGGCGATTACAGAGTGCTTCGCTTTCCTTTCATATCATGGACATCCTTTCAAAGGGTCAGCAACAGAATGAGAATGTCAGCAAATACTAGAGTACCTGCTACTTGGCTGATGTATGAAAATACCCTCTGACCTGATTCCAGAATTGGAAAATGAAGCACCATGCAGTGTGATGTCTAACATCCTAATAGTAAGGACTTTAATCTATAGCTACTTTGCTTCCATCACTAGAGGCACCAAATATTCCTTTTTTAAGGTGTTTATTTACTTACAAGAGAAATCAATCAAAAAATAATAGGTCAAAGAATATTTAAAGCTAAATCCTAACAGAGGCCAGCTCAAGGGAAGACTCTCTCTAGTAGTAAATATTTGTTTGAAGGCTTGATTAATAGCAGTCAAATGTCTGAAGAATAAACCTGCTTCTTTTTCTCTTACATTTCAGAAAATCAAAACTTAGTATTTAGGAAATAGGAAAGTGTTTGAAGCACCTTAAAAAATAAATAAGGTATCCAGATTTTAGCACAAACTTTGGGAATATCACCAAATACTCTTGACCAATAAAAGTTAACTGAGTTCTTTCTCCAAGACTAATAAAACAAACATGTTTAGAGATATAAAATAAATAAAGGTAGATCCCGTGACAGAGAGAACTGTTTTGACATCTTCAGTGAAAGACTTTATTTGAGTACAATGTCTGTCACCTTTGGGAATGAAAGTGCTGGTGAAAAGGAAGCTTCAACTCTGAAACTCTGTAAAAGCCTGGCCTTATATACTCTGGTAATACTATATCTTGGATCTGGGGAAATAAAAAAAGTTAACTTCTTAAGTTTGTTCTAAAGTTTAAATTGTTCTAAAGTTTAAACTGAATGGCAAGAATTATTTCCTTAATGTTTCTGTTCATCACTCCACAACCCTGTATCACCAAAATCTTAGCCAGTAGTTAAAAAAAACAACAACATTGATTCTTGTGTGTGATAGTACATCTCTTGTATCAGCCACACCTGGACATAGACATTAATAATAAAGAGGAAAATCAAATGTCTTCCCTCTCTGTGGCCACCAGCAGAAGGTTCAATCCTGAAGAGAAGGGACATAAACAGTGATTTTTTTTCTAAGTTAAACTTATAAAACTTAAGGGAACAATAAAAGCAAGGATATTTAAGGCATATAATATTTAAAACTACATGGTCCTAGTTTTAAAAAGATGGAGGTCTGGGAAAATTCAAAGCATATGCTCAAAGCTTTGTATCTCAAAGTTTTTATGCCAGTGAAATACAAGAGCATACTTTCCACAAAGGACCAAGTAATATTCCCTATTCTACACTTTCTTTTCCACATGACCACTCTTTCCACTGAACAATACAATTCATTTCTCTACATCCTTGAATATGGGTGATTCTGTTCAATAAAATATGGTAGAAATGGTGCTGAAAATCCAGTAGCCAGGCAAAGAAGCACTATGCACACAGAAAGACAGTGTGAAGTCCTCTTATACGCAGTGTTAGCCCCCAAAAAACAAACAGCATCAGATTGTAGCCAAAATTGTCTTGGATTCTAAATCTATTCATCTTTTCCTTGTCTTCCATCCTATTAATTATGTCATTGTGACCACATTATTGGCCCTCAGTGAGAAGACCTTAACTGAACTCAGTCAATCCTCAGAACCCTAGAGGCACAAATTGTTATTTTAAGCTACTAAGTTTTAGGGGAGCTGTTATTACAAAATAGATAGGCAGAATGATAATATAACATATGGGAATAGAACTAAGCTAGAGGTGTTCTAAGGTATTGGCCTCCCAGCATATTTATATGGCTGCCGTAAACATAGCTTCCACTTGATGAAGTCCTGTACTTTCACTCAGACTTCCTTCTTCTGAACGGATGCATTGCAGATTCAGGACAGAGTCATGCAACTCATATTCTGCATTGTGGCTCCTCTATGTACTTGCTCTTTTGATTGTAACTTGTCTATCATGAAGACCTATCAGGAAAGGGGTGATGAACACAGGAGACCATTTGAAATCCATCCAGGCGGCCAACAATTCCACTCCCATCTTTTATTCTCCAAAGATGAGTGGACATTTTGTTCATGAAAAATAAAAATTAATGCATCATTGACCAAGAGACTATCCCAGAAGTCAGTGAATTGATTGGGAAAACTTTCCTGTATCAATATACATTTCCTTTCAAGTGTTCTGCAGATGGAGTCATAACAATTTGTACTGAAATTCACTGAAATACAGAGGACAGCTGCTGTGGGCATTTGTACCTCTGGGAGGTATGCTTTATCTAGGACCTTCCCTTTTCTCTGTGGCTTTAAGCGATTATTTACAATTTGTTTTCTCTGTTCTCATTTCCTAGCAGCCTTTTGAGTATGTCGGATTATTTTTCTCATCTACTTCAGTTTATATGTATTTGGTCTTTTCTCTCTTTGACTAAATGTTGATGGCAATTCATAACACCACACATTAGCACTATGAGTTTACACAGGATAGGAGAACGTGTGTGCTTTTCCCCCAATTTAGTAAACTTTCTTTTATAGAATATTTTTATAGATTTCTTATCTTTTTTATAGATATATTTTTTATAGATTATTATTTGAAGAAAATAATATTATGATTCTAACACTGCCTTTCTTCTTAGAATGAAGACAACAATGTGGCCCATGAGCAAAAACATATCCTACCTGAAATCACATATTAATTCAATTAAGGCATCTCTGCAAACCACATCCCAAGGCAGCCAAGTAAACATACCGTTTTCAGTATGGAAGGGCGTTTAGAAATTATTTACTTCTGTTACAAAAAGTGCTCTGTAAAGTGTTCCAGTAGTTTGGCAGTCACAGTAGAGACATGGTGACTTAAACCTGAGGGCAGTGAGAAGCCCTTGGAGTGCTGGTTATGTTGAAAATCAATGCAGTGAATGGGTGCATGTAGACTCCAAAATTGTTCTATCAGATAATACAGGCCTGAGGAGAATATCTGTGCATGTGGAAATGGGTAGCGTGAATTGAGATGGTGGGATTCTCCACAGTGTGTTGGACCTCCCTGATGTGCCAAATCCACAGTGAAGATGTAAATCAATGTGAACATCATGTTCTTAATTGTGAAGGAAGAGACCACCTGTTTTCTTAAAAGTCAATTCTACAATGCCTATGTGCATCTGACCATATGAAATAATACAGAGATGAACTCCAGGAAATGGAAACAAGAGGGTTTGTTTCTTTTTTCCTGTTTTTGTTATCTTTTTGACTTGTTTGTTTATTTATCTGTCTTTGGGAGGGGAAGAGGGGCACTAATGAAGGGACAAAGGGTGAACAAATTCAGTACTCACTAGATACTATATTGAAAATTAACAACACAACTTGTGAGTGGGTACAGGAGGGAAAACTAGGAGAGAAAAAGGGAAGGGATAACAATGTTCTCCAATAAATGTACTTTTTCCCTCACTTATGCAACCATAACCTCTCTGTACATCACCTTTATAATAACAATAAAAACATTAAAAGTGGATTCGAAAGGAAAGACTCTACATTTTCTTTACTTTTATTTATTTTACTAGCATTATTAGGTATGTAAATAGCATGCATTAAAAAAGATTTTCTTTTTTAACTTCTTAAAATGAGGAGGATCTTTTCTCCTTTTTATTATTATCTTTAAGTAGTTATACAAAATGTTTGCCATTTAACAAGCAGTTTATGAATACATTATATCTTAATCAATGCCACCCCTTCAACATTCTCATCCATCCCTCCATGCCTCCAGTTTGAACAAGTTCATCTGGTTATGTACATTCATGAGTGTGTGTGTGATTGTGTGTGTGTTTATGTGTGTGTGTGCGTGTTCCTAATGAGCTTCAACCTGCCCACTTTCCTAGTGTCCTTTCCTTTCTCATTTTCTCCTGTCTCCAGTCTCCTTTTTATATTTATGCCCTATTACAATAATCACCATTTGAGTTATGGGCTACATGTGTGAGAAAAAAAATGTGATATTAAGTTTGTGAGCTTGGCATATTTCACTAAATGCAATAACCTACAGTTCCAACCATTTTCTTGCAAATAACATAATTTCATTTTTAAGATTAAATAGTGCTCCATGGTATACATATTCCATTTTTTTTCATCCATTCATCAGTTGTTGGCACCTAAGCTAATTCCACAATTTTATTACAACAGTGTTGTGATAAACATGGATGTGCAGTAAGTCTTTGGTTTGGTGTTTTACTTTTTGAAATTTATGCCTAGGAGTGGAATGACAGAATCCTAAGGTAGCTTTTTTTTGTATGAAGTTATTAAAATTGATTTCCATAGAGGCTCTATGATTTACCTTCCCACCAGTAATATGCGAGGGCTCCTTTCTCCTGCATTTTCCCTAGTATACACTATTATATGTTGTTTTCTTGATAATTAAAATTCTGACCAGGATTAGGAAGAATCTCAGTAAAATTTCAATATGCATTTCCTTTATGAGTAAGTTTATGGAACATTTCTTTATGTATTTACTAAACATTGCTTTATTTTCTTCTGAGAACTGTGTAATAAATTTATTTACAACTATTCATTAGGTTACTTATTTTTTGCTGTTTATTTTGGAGGGGTTATTTTCCCCTTTATTTTTTGTTATTTACTCTTGTTTGTTTTTTGAGCTAGATTTTCATCCTTTATCCAATGAAGAAGTGACAAAATTTCTCCCATTCTGTGGTTTGTCTTTTTATTTTGGTATTCTTTGCTTTGATGTGCACGAGTTTTTAATTTACTGTAATCCCATATATACATTCTTGTTCTTACACCCTATACAGTTTGTATTGTGTTAAAAATGTAATTGGCTATGCCCATGTCTTTAAGTGTTTTCCTATAGTAGTTTCAATTATACCATACTGTCTGTACTCATTAAGAACTTTGATCCATTTTTGTACTGATTTTTAAGCAATTTATACATTTTCTACAATTAATACATTTGTCTTCTCTAATGTAGGTTTTTGTTTGTTAAAAAACAGATGGCTGTAGCTGTTGGATATACTCCTGAGTCACTTATTCTGTTCCTTTTGGATTTATGTTAACTTGTATGTCACTACCATGTTGTTTTTATTACTATGCTTCTGTAATATAGTTTGGTGTTTGGTGTTGCTGCTCCCCTTCTCAGGCTTACTTGTGCTATTCATATCCTTTCATGCTTACACATAATTTTTTTCTTATTTATTGTCAAAGTGATGTGCAGAGAGGTTACAGTTTCATACCTTAAGCATTGGATACATTTCTTGTCCTGTTTGTTACCTCCTCCCTCATTCACCCCTTCCTCCTCCCCTTTGCCCTCTCCCCCCATGAGTTGTTCAGTTGGTTTACACCACATGGTTTTGCAAGTATTGCTTTTGGAGTCATTTGTCTTTTTATCCTTTGTCTCTCGATTTTGATATTCTCTTTCACTTTCCTAGTTTGAGTACCAGTATATACAGTTTCCTTTGTACTCAGATGAGATACAGTGATAGCGTGAGTAAATTTTTGAATTCATTTTTTATATGTATAGCAATATTGGAATTTTGATTAGAATTGCTTTGAATCTGTACATTACTTTTGGCAACATAACCATTTGATAGTGTAGTCATGTGATACTAGAACCAGTTGATAGTAAACCCATTATTCTGCCAATCAATGAGCATGCATTGTCTCTCCAGGTTTGGGCATCTTTTTCAAGTTTTTTCTTAATATTTAATAATATTCACTGTAATGTTCTTTCACATCCTTAGTTATCCCCAGGTACATTATTTTATATTTCTAGAGGATATTACGAATGGAAAATTTTCCCTATTTCTTTCTCAGCCTGTTCATTATTGGTATAAGAAACAACTGCTGAATTTTTTTGCATGCTAATTTTGTATAGTGATATATTGTGGAAAGTGTTTATCAAATCTTAGAAATGTTTGGTGGTGTCTTTTAAGTCTTTCATCATAATATCATATCCTTTACTTTGTCATTCATGACAGAGTATACCACAATTTCCCATTTTCAAGGAACTACATTTTCTAACACACAATCTCAATTAGTATCTGTGGCAAATAAGGAATATCTCTGCATCATGTCCCTGAGAGGGCAAAGAGGACTTTTGTCTCCTTATTACGTGCCATACATGAATTATTATCTTCTCTTCATGGAAGCTAGTTTTCTTCGCAAGTAATCCACAATTAATCAATATGGAATACACAACAGTAGATAACTGTTGGGGATTCATCTTGGCCTTAAGTGGGAGAAGGGCGAGGAGAGCGCTCCCGAGATGCTGCCCTTTCCCCAGCCCTGGGGCAGTGTGGAAGTGAGCCACACCTATCTCCTTCTGGGTCCAGAACCAGAAGGGGTAGCTTTGAGACCATCTCCCACCTTGGGCCAGCAAGCACACAGGGCGGTACTATGGGAAGTGACATTAGCCCATGAGGGAGGTCCTTGGGAGCTGCTCTTGGGCGGATAAGCTCGCCAGCCTATCGCAGCTCATGCTCAATCCTTGTCATCAATACTATATTACTGTGAGCCCCTCCCGAATAAACTGGATTGCTCTCCAAAGTGTCTCCGAGATCCGTCTGTGCCTGGCTTCCTTGGTGGGTAAGGAGGGAGAAAAAGGGATCTCATTCGGCCACATGCACCTTAGGCTAGCCCGTGTCCCTTGCTCCACCTTGGCCACCTGCTGGTCAGGTGCCCAGGGGAGAGGGTGGAAAGGGGAGCACTGATAAGGGAGTAAGCTTAGCATCCCCGCACCAGGGGAGGTAAATCTAGCCCGGCAATTGGCGGCCCAAACATGGGGCTTGAGCCCGCAGGAGGGAGTCCAGCAGCTACCGGCAAGCGCTAAGTGAATTGGAGCAGAGTCTCCGGGACACGTGGTTCTCCCATCAGGTCAGCAAAGACGATGGGACAGATTCAGAGTAGGTGGAATAATTCACCCCTTATTGATTAGGGTGAGAATTGGAAGGCAAGGAAGTGGAGTTGGGAGAGGAACTCCCCCTAGTGATCTTCCAAGCTATCAAGACCCTTAAGGCCTGCTTTTCCTCCGACCCAGGGGAGAGTCCCTGGACTCAGGAGAGGGCAGCAGGGGGGAACTTTGATTTGGAGAGGGCGATGCCCCACTTCGAGGAACCCAGGGAGGAGTGTGAGCCTGATCTCCAGGACCTTGGACTAGCTGCCATGGCCTCGAGGCACGTGGCCCGAGAACAATGTGCTCAGGAGCCACTGCTGGCTTGCTACCCCTCCCCTACCAGAGGCCCTGCTCGGCTCCATACATATGCAAATTTAAGGAGCCCGGCTGAGTGGCAGCTACAGCCCAGTGGATGCAGTAGCATGCATTCACCAAGCTCAGACGACTCAGCAAATCTCAACCTGGTAGCCATCTCAACCTTGTGGCGTCCCCAGGAGATACAAGATTTCAGAGAATTCAGGAAAATAGTCCTTGAGGGAGGGGGACCAAACACCCGCTGGGGGGAGAGCCTATTCGAGGGCGTGGCCCACTGGTTTTCTACCGCTCAGGAGTGGAGAAGCCTGGCCAGGTCACTGCTTGATAGAACAATGTATGAGGAGTGGTGTTCCCTTTTCAGATATGAGTGCTATGCTCAGGCAGAGAGAAATCAGGCCACCGATCCGCCAATCCCCATAACCTTTGGCATGCTGTTTGGATCCACCCACCCCCAATGGCCTGCCTTCCCTGCCCCCTACTCAGAGCAGATACAGGCTGTGGGACTGGCCCCATGGCGTGGCTTGGGAGAGGGGTCCCTAGAGACCCCGGCAGTAAAAGCTACCCAAGGGACCAATGAGAGTCTTGCTGTCTTCATTGGCCGAGTGAGAGACAATCTCCACCGACAGTTTCCTGCGTCCCAGGTAAATCAATTTCTAAGGACCCTGGTGTGGGAAGGGATGACATCAGAATGCAGATTGGCTTGTGCAGGAGTAAAGGAGAGATCTGTGGACAGCTGGATTTACGCTTGTCGGGGCATCAGCGCTTGAGCCCGCCAGGCACAGCCGCTGACCACTCTGCTTACTGAGGAGCCTGCCCTTGCCCCCACCAGTGAGGCAGGCAGGGAGCGCTGTTACCAATGTGGTGGCCGGGGTCACTTCAAGAGGGAGTGTCCTTCTGGTCTTGCAAGATCTGATGCCTCGAGAGGACAGCCCTCTGGCTGGACCAAGGAGCTACCCACAAAACCTTGCCCCCGCTGCAAAAACGGATTTCATTGGCGAAAGGATTGTAAGTCCAGATTTGATGCTAAGGGGAGGCCTTTAAACTAGTAGTGGGGAGCCCTCCAGCGTCACCCAAAGGAGGTGATCAGTCCAGTGATCAGCCCAGTGACGGGCTTAATGACCAGCCTGAGGCCCTCTGGGCAGTCCCAATAATCCCAGAAATGAGGCCGAAGACAAAAAAATATTATAGCTGGAAAGAAATTCTGAGTCTTAGTTGATACCGGAGCAAATTGGACCATAAAGAAGGAACTAGTGCCTCCATGGTGGGACCTAATCCCCGGCCCCCAGACATTGGGGGTGGGAGGCAAAGCTGAGAGTAAGACAACCAGGGACTGGCTTCCCTGGGATGACATGAATGGTGGCAAGGGGGTAGTGCACCCCTTAATAATGACAGACTCACCAGATAACCTGCTAGGACGGGATACCTTGGGAAAGATTAAGGCCGCAGTCATCACAGGCCAGGACCTGTCAGGCGGACCCTAGTGGCTGCCAAAAAGTGCCTCCCTCTGAGGCCCCGGGGCAGAAGGCTCCTATTACTTCTACAGGGCCTCACCCCCAATCCTAAGGGCCACTGTTCCTACTGTCCCTGCTTCCGGGTCCCCCAGTGTGGGTGGAACAGTGGCCACTTCCCTCAAACAAGCTAGAAAGATTAAAGGAAATAATATCAGAACAACTGTCCCTCAGGCATATTAGACCTTCGCTGAGCCCTTGGAACAGCCCTGTATTTGTTGTACAAAAGGCCTCAGGTAAATGGAGGATGGTACAGGACCTAAGAAAGATTAATGAGCGGATAATCCCTGCCAACACTCCTTTACGGGGGCTGCCATGGATCCCCTCTATTCCTCGGGATCTTAATTTCATTATAATTGACATCAAGGACTGTTTCTTTTCCATTCACCTTGACCCCCAGGACTGAAAAGTTTGCTTTCTCTGTGCCCTCAGTTAACTACCAGGGGCCAGACCAGAGGTATGAGTAGGTAGTCTTACCTCAGGGCATGGTTAATAGTCCTGCCTTCTGCCAACATTATGTGTCACAAGTTCTTCAACCTCTTAGGAGCCAGTCAGATGTTATTTTATATGTCTATATGGATGACATCATTATTGGAGCAGTAGATATCCAAGTGCTGGACTCTGCCTATCGCAAGCTACAAACACTCCTACAAAGAGGAGGACTGCTTATAGCCAGTGACACGGTTCAGAAAGTATACCCCTTTAAGATCTTGGGGGCAGAACTTAAACTAGACTCTGTGTGCCCCCTTAAGCCCCAGTTATCCTTCCAGTCATCTTATACTCTGGTGGAGATGCAAAGACTGTTGGGGGAGATTAACTGGTTAAGACCCTGACTTCACCTGCCTACAGAGGAGCTGCTTCCACTCCATGACTCTTTGAAGGGCAAAGCTCCCACTGATGTTATTACAATAACTCCATCACTTCAAACAGCCTTCCAGAAAGTCCAAATGGCCCTAAATATGGCACGGTTGGCCCGCTACAAGCCTGAGTGCCCACTTTGCCTTTGGATCCTCCCCGGGTCTGAGCTTTCCTCAGCCGCTATTACCCAGTCAGGCGAGCCTCTTCAATGGGTGCACGCATCAGTGGGGGGAGCTCCCAGAGTTTATTCCCAGCTAGACCAGCTAGCTGACTTGGTAATTAAGGGCAGGGATACTTCCCTGAGACATTATGGGAGAGATCCCGATGTGCTAACTATTCCCTACTGGTTGTCAGATTTTGAATGGGTCAGAAGGAATAACGCACGGGTGTCCAGTGCCCTGAAGGGTTTTATGGGAAAGGTAGATTGCCATTATGGCACCTCGAGGTGGGTGACCTCATTTCCAGGCTACAATGGACCCCTCCTGTACTTTTCTCTACCAGGCCTCTTGTCAAGGCTGCCAATGTGTTTGCAGATGGGGGACGAGCCGGCGCTGCCGTACTGGTACACTCTGCCTAGCCCCCTGCCGGTGGGAAAGAAAACACCCATTACTTTGAAGCAGTTACAGGATCTGCGCAATTTAAGGAATTGTACACAGTCGCCCTGGCACTGACCCATGTCAAACAGCTGATGAACCTGTTTTCTGACAGTTTGTATGTGGTTAATTTGCTACCCAGCCTGGTATTTTCATACATTAAATTAGATGAAAACCCAATCACCCCTCTGATGATCCAAGTCAGGTCTCTGTTAAAAGAGCAGGGTGAGCCTATACTTTTACAGGACCTTCGTGGACACCAAGGACTGCCTGGGGACCTGGCACAAGGTAATCGTATGGCAGACCAGCTGGCCACTAATGGAACCATTTTAGCTATGGCCATTGTACAACCTCAAAACCTTCAGATGGCCCAAGGAATCCATGAGCTTACTCACTTAAATTGGAGAGGGTTGCATCAGAGATTTCCTTCAATTCCTATAAAAGACTTAAAAAAAGATTATTAGGACTTGCAAGTCATGTATGCCCTTTCTGCAAGTCCCTCCTCTGCAATATCCCGGGGTCAACCCCAGAGGCCTAAAGCCTAACGTTATCTGGCAAACTGATGTAACCCACTACGCTCCTTTTGGAAGGCTAAAATATATATTTATGTTTATTGACACATGCTCTGGCGTGTGTTGGGCCTCTCTGCATGCGGGGGAAAGAGCTTGGCATTCTGAGAACCACTTTCTACAATGTTTTGCTATCCTAGGGCTGCCTTTACAGGTGAAAACAGATAATGGACCTTGCTTCACCAGTAAGCCTTTACAGGCTTTTTTCCAAATGTGGAATATTAAACATACCACTGGAATACCATACAACCCAAAGGGTCAGGCCATAATTGAGAGGCATAATAAGACCCTGAAGGAGCAATTATTAAAACAGAAAGGAGGGGGAAGCCCCCAAGACCAGCTGAGGGCAGCGATGTTTACATTGAATATTTTAAATTTCTCTAAGGACCAACCTCTGTCGGCTTTCCAGAGACACTGCTCAAGCCAAACACCCTACTTAAAGGTGGAAGTCTGTTGGAAGGACCCCCTTACAGGGGCATGGCGAGGCCCAGACCCACTTATCAGTGCAGGAAGAGGCTTCGCATGCCTTTTCCCAACTGGGGAACCAAATCCAATCTGGATACCAGCTAGAGACTTAAAATATTGTTCATCAGAATGACCACCCAAGGGCACTTGCCCTTGAGGGATGTCTCTCCTTGCTTTCTCTTCAGGAAAGCAAAGACCGTGGTGGAATTTTCTATGGAGAAACGGGAAAGCCTGCCTGTACCAGCGATGGACCCAGTGTCAGCCCTGTTTGTTCCCCGGACCTTGCCTGGTGCCTTTGGGCGTAATTTTTGCTGTGGCAGTGTGGCCCACAGCGTTGCACAAGAACTAAAGGAAAATTTTGCAGACTGTTGTTCCATCCTTTGCTCCTCCCTTTGCTGCTTATCTTAGCGGTCCCCATTGGAGGGAAAGAGGAGCTTAAAGATTTTGACACCTTAATGTTTTATGATAAATGTTTACAATAAGCAAGGGATTGGAACCTTGCTGCAATATTTTCTATAAAGTGTTTACTAACATCAATTGTTAAGTTACCAGCACCCTGGCTGCCAAATCACCAGGACCTGAACCTGCCTCTACCTCACCATCGAGGGAAGGGAGAGCCATCTGCACTACCTTGAGTGACACCGAAATGGACCAGGACTCCTCTATCTCTTATGGACTGAGCCAGATAAGAGACCCTCCATTGCATTGTGGCTGTGTTATAATTGCTCATGTGTTACAGTTGCTCATGTTGCATTTGCCTTGTGTTACGATTGCTTATGCTCACGTCTGCTTGATGCTTCCATTTGCATTATGTTTGCATTGCTCTGTACTAGACAAATTGGTCTCTTATATTGTGAGCGAAAAGCCAGAGCTGTCCAGACAACAAGTGGCCTTTGGCCTTTAGCCATTTAGGAACCCCATGAGGTTGGTCACATGCCCATTAGGACCCGCTGCTCACTGAGGTCTGCTGGCATGAAAAAAAATTAACAGGGCTTTCTTTCAAGTGCCAATCTCATTCTCCCCAAGTTCCCTCATCGGGCTGGCCAGCCCGGCTGGCAAGTTGGCCTGAAGTGCTAGTGCGTTAGCCGAAGACGGGTAAGATCCCCATCATCTTGGCCTTAAGGGGGGAAGGGCGAGGAGAGCGCTCCTGAGACGCCGCCCTTCCCCCAGCCCTGGGGCAGTGTGGAAGTGAGCCACACCTATCTCCATCTGGGTCCAGAACCAGAAGGGGTAGCTTTGAGACCATCCCCCACCTTGCGCCAGCAAACACACAGGGCTGTACTATGGGAAGTGACATTAGCCCATGAGGGAGGTCCTTGGGAGCTGCTCTTGGACGGATAAGCTCGCCAGCCTATCGCAGCTCATGCTCAATCCTTGTCATCAATACTATATTACTGTGAGCCCCTCCCGAATAAACTGGATTGCTCTCCAAAGTGTCTCCGAGATCCGTCTGCGCCTGGCTTCCTTGGTGGGTAAGGAGGGAGAAAAAGGGGTTCTCGTTCGGCCACGTGCACCTTAGGCTAGCCCGTGTTCCTCGCTCCACCTTGGCCACATGCTGGTCAGGTGCCCAAGGGAGAGGGTGGAAAGGGGAGCACTGATAATGGAGTAAGCTTAGCATCCCCACACCAGGGGAGGTAAATCTAGCCCGGCAGATAACTTAGCAAAAACAATCCACATGAAGGATAAATCTGGAAATCATACATGATTTTCAATCAACTGATTTGATAATCATTGCACATTATAGATAGAGTTTGCTATATGCACACCCATTTTTTACATATTATGGTTATCCCCTTATTATGATTCTTCAACATTCACTCATATGTTTGCTTATTCCTCTCAGTCATATGTTCAGCAAACATTGAGTGCCTACCATATCCATGCAATTCTTACCCATATGATACTAAATTTAATGACATTCCTCTCAGCTCTTCTCATAATCTGATAAGAATTATCATAGGGCTGGGAATATGGCCTAGTGGCAAGAGTGCTTGCTTCATATATATGAAGCCTAGGTTCGATTCCTAAGCACCACATATACACTAAAAGGCCAGAAGTGGTGTGGTGGCTCAAGTGGCAGAGTGCTAGCTTTGAGCAAATAGAAGTCAGGGACAGTGCTCAGGCCCTGAGTCCAAGCCCCAGAACTGACAAAAAAAAAAAAAAAGATTTATCAATAAATAATGGGAATAAAGGGAAAGGGCTATAGGCAAAGCATGTGTTTCATGGAAGAAAGTACCTGTCAGAAGAAATTTCCCTACATTGAAAGAAAATCAAGACATTTCTCACTGAGTGGTGTATTGTGGACCATGAAGAAAAACAGATGAGAGAAAATATAGTACACAAAACATTTGAGTCTATTACCACAAGGGGCAAGTCTCATCACCAAGTTGGAGGAAGCAGGATCTTTGTAGGCTGGAATCCTGACCCTGCCACTTGCTTACTGTGAGAACGGGAAGAATCTTTTAACTTCTCTCCGCCACCCATTCCTAATCTGATAGTAAGTTAGTCTTGATAAAGTTGATCAGTGGATTAACAAAACAAGATCATGTCATGTTGCTTTAAAAAGTGCATGAGTCCACATATGCTAAAGAGTTTGATTGACACAGGGTAAAAAAAAGACAAACAACTACAAAAGCAATACTTGCAAAACTGTTTGGTGTAAGTGAACTGAACACCTCATGGGGGGAAGGGAAAGAGGGAGGAGGGAGAGGGGAATGAGGGACGAGGTAACAAACAGTACAAGAAATGTATTCAATGCCTAACGTATGAAACTGTAACCTCTCTGTACATCAGTTTGATAATAAAAATTTGAAAATAAAATATTTTCAGCAAAAAAAAGAGTTTGATTGAGGAGATTGTGGATAAAAATCCAAAAGTTAGGCAGGAATACAAATAAACTTTGTAGACCATAATATAGAGGGTTTTTTTTTTTTTCATAATATAGAGTTTTGATGTTATTTACATCCAAAAGAATTCAATGGAGAAAATTTTAAGTAGTCTGATTAAATACCTACCTATAACAATGATTGCTTGATGCTTATGTAGGTAAGAAAATAAATGATGAGATAACTATAGGAATGCAAATGAGTACTTGAACTAGAGACAAGAGGACTGAAGAGGGAGTGTGAATAGGAAGAAAAGATATTGTTGACATAGTCTGTAGCATTTGGAGGATAATATAGTAGTTTGAACAAAAATAGCCCAAATAAAATTGATGTATTTTTTTAAAGGTAGAGAAATAATGACAATTTTCATTAAAAGAGAAAGTTGGAAATAATATTTTTCATATATGATGATGTATATGTACTTATGGACTATCAAAATGTGTGGCTATGAAACAAAATCAAGAATTGAATCTTACTGAACATACATCTATAAATACAAAATCAATATATCTTGAGTTTACATTTACAATTGTCCCTAGCTGTTCACTTATTATGGTTTCATTATATTAGTTTTTTGTTTTTTTAAAGAAATACATGGTGATCTCTGTCCTATCACAAGAGTTAGATTAGGTGAAAATCGACAAAGTAGCAATAAGTGAAACATGACATAGGGAGGAATGACTATCTAATGCTACTACTTGGTGCATTTTCACCTATGGCAGGGGTCTCTGGCACGTAATTCCCACGGAGAGGTAAGGAATCACTGTATTTAAGTCATAGAAAGTTTAAGATCATAATGAATCAAACATTTACTATGTGCCTACTGTGTTAGAATATGAATTCTCTCTTTATAAGAAGAATTCTACTTATTACCAAAGATAGCATGTGAAATACGTATTATATAGCCATTCCAAATATTGTACAATACTTTTAAATGCTTAACTAAATTGCCAAGGTATCTATTACTGATAAGTAAAAACTGAAATGCTTTCACTACTCTTATATTTCTATTGCTTTAAGATCCTTCAACAAACTAGTTGGTTAAATAAAGACAATATATTTCCTTTACCTATCAAATAAGTCTACAATCTCTCAGTTCCTTTAATTTCTCTATAGTTTATATTGTTATTTACTTACCAAAATCCATTTTGTTTTTAGAACAGGCAGCAGAAAAAAATATGCCATTTTATTTTAAGAATACTTCCTACCATTTGGGCACAGAAGAATTGTTAACATCTCATTGGTAATACTTACTAATATGACATGTGTAACTGCAAAGGAGGCATGGAAATGAAGCAATATCTTTAACCTTTCAGTTAAACATTAGGAATTCTATTACATTGTAGGGAACTGAGAACAAGTGAAGACAAACTGGCAATCCACTAGGCAAATACAACAACAACAGTGATAAATTTTAAAGCACATTGGAGATTTTTGTTGGGCTCCAGAAAAAATTTCAGCATTGAGTAGAGAAAACGAGTAGATTAAACATACTTTGAAGTCAAAGCCAGGCATCATTATAATCACAGCAACCAGTTAATTAGATATCTAGGAATAGGCATCTAGACAAAACACACTGAAAACTTATTATTATTCCCAATGTTGCTTGGTGCATGTAATGCAGGCAATTCTGAAGAGAGGGTAGAACTGACTATAAGCATCCGTTCCATGTAACTGCTATTGTATATGTGTAGTACTGGGGTCTGAAATCAGTTTTATGCTTCTTAGGCAGTAACTCTTGTCACTCAGCCACATCCTCAGCCACATTTGCATTTTGAGATAGGATCATCCTGCCTAAGCATGTAACTGAGGCATTCTCCATCTACTTTAGGCTTCCTGTTGTAGCTGAGATAACAGGCTCATGCAATTATACACAGCTTCTCTTGAGGTGGAGTAGCAGAGTTTTTTGCCCCTGGATGACTGGACATGATAAACTTCCAGGTGTCAGATTCCTATGTAGGTAGGATGATAAAAGGAGGCAAAAAATGACCAATTATTACTCGAGAGGCAGTCCCATGTGCATGCCTGGACTGTCCTTAAAACATAATTCTCCCAGTCTCAGCATCTCACATAGCTATAATTCCAGATGTGAACCAGAGGATTATGGATATAAGCCACTGGTATACAGCTGAAAGGTGCATTTTAAGGAGGGACTACTAATAAGTAACAAGTTAGGCCTAATGAAAAGTTGATTATTTTATTTGTTCAGATTAAGCAGATGTTTAATGTCAGGCAATATTGGCTCATGGCTGTAATCCTAGCTACTTAGGAGGCTGAGATCTAAGGATCTAGGTTTGAAACCATCTCATGCAAGACTAATCTTTAACTATATACTGAAAAAGTCAAAAATGGTTCTGTGGTTCAAGTGGTAGAGTGCTAGCCTTGAGCAAAAGGAGCTCAGGGACAGCACTAGATCCAGAGTTCAAGCCCTAGGACTGGCAAAAACAAATACAAGAAAAAAAGAAACAAACAGATTTACCTCCTACTTTTTGTATTCAAGACTTCTGTATGAATAGGGTGAAGAGGCAATGGTGACTCACCCTGCTTCTTGGTTTAGTTCTTCGATTATTTTTTTTGCTGAATTTTAGGTACATTTATTTACTACAGAAAGCTCATTTACCATTTTCTTCCCAAAACAATGCTTCATTTCTACCTTTTGGTAGCTTAGTTAAAACATGACGCTTTGTCATTTAAAAAATCATTGCTTTATCTTAAACTCCATAGGGCATTTTTGCCTCAACAGAGTATGTGTTTCCTATAGCACACTACAAAAAGTTGCGTCCCAAAGGAAGGATTTAAACACATGAGGCTTGTGGATAAATGACACACAAATATAAATTGTGGACACACTTCTCCTACCTGTACACAGTACCTAATATGAAGGTATAACCAAAAATTGTGCTTGAATCTCTTCGTGATCACTTCCTCTAATGCATTTATAATCAGGAAAGTGGTAGAATTTTTAAGACATTCTTTTCACTTTTCTTTTTGTGGTAGTAATAGAAGAAAACCGTTTGGTTTTAGTCACACTGACTTCACAATTTCTAATACTGTTGGTGCTCTTTAGCACCTCTGTCTTTTCTAGTGCTATTTTTTTTCTTGGATGTCCCTTGATCTTTCTCTTTTCATGTTTCAACTCTTCTTTCATTAAAGTAAATCTCATGTAATGTCATATGTATACAACCCCATGAAATTTCACTGTTTAACTGACTCTTAGATCAAAACAAACAAAAAAATCACAGATTATTAAGGTACACTAGACACTTCCCTAGTGTCTTTGTAAGAGGAGGAAAATCTTTCTCTGTATCTTTTTAACCTTCTATAACTGGAATAGGCTCATTAAAGTAACAGAAGGCAGATTAACAGAAGAATTTAAGCAGTGAGTTTATTGATAGGTGCAATGTGCACAACTGTGGGAAAACAGCATTGAGTACAAAAACATGTGGGTTTCCCTATAAAACTAACATGTTGGGATCTGATTCCCAGTATGAGGTTATTAAGAGGTGAGGCCTGTGAGCAAGGGATGGAGTTATTACGACTCCACCTACAGCAGTGAGATGATTGCTATTATAAAAGAGGTTCAAGGGAGCTGTCCTTGACTACGCTACCATGTGAGAGTTCAAGGAAAATAGCAGCTCTGAAAACAGGCCCCTATTAGACACTTAGTCTAACGACATCCTGTTTATATAGCTCATCCTCTCGAACTGTAAGATATAAATTTCTGTTGTTCATACATTTCCCAGTCTAGATTATTCTATTGTAGTAGATTGAATTAACTAATACAGTGAGTAACCATGCAGTGACTAGAATTTGAAATTTACTTTCTTAAAAACAGGATGAAAATCATGCCAAAGAAACTAAACACTGAAAGAAAGCAGGACTCCTAGGAATGATAAATAGTTAAAAGAAGACAAAGAAATAGATTTTTTTTCAGTGAAATTGCTATAGAGATAGACCCTTTCCTTATCCAAGAGGTCACATATATGCAAATGAGAAAATTAACAAACCTTTTATCCTATTTTTTCTAATGCACTTTTTATTCATATTAAATAAAAAGATTAAAAATGGTTTCTTTTGTGTCTAGATTTGTTTTTGTCTTTATGAATTACGTTTCCATCCATGTTGGTAGATATCTGGAGATCATCTACTATTATGGCTTTGTAGTTCATTTTATAAGAAAACCACAGCTGATTTATCACATTTATTGTCCTAATAGATATTGGATTGCTCTTAACTTTGAAAAAAGTGATGTGTTATGAATGTTCCAGTACTTTTTTTGGTAAATACATCTGTATACTTTGAAGATTCTGTGCTCAGGAGTGGAATGAATTATTGGGTCATAAGTAGTGACAGAAACATCCTTAGTACTTACTGCCTCACAGAAGCAAAATACATAAATTCTAAATACCCCTATATTCATAAAGACATCTTCCTTTTACTTATTTGAGATTCATTATGGCATTTTTTGCATGACTGGAATGTAGTTTCATATATTAATTGTACCTACTCTTGTAAGTGTATGGTGTATCATAGGATGAATTTCAATTACATTTTCTATGTGAGCAAATATTCATGTATTTATTACTTGAATGTCCTCTTGCGTAAAGTTCTACCCTTTGGTGAATTAACTGTCAGACTGATTTTGCTTATGGTTTTCAGAACTGTTTATATATTAAGAGTATGATTATCTTACACATATGCGTTTACAAATTTTCACTCAAAATAACATATGTAGGTTTAATTTGATTTTAAAATAGCCTTATTTGTTTTTTTCTATATGATTTGTGTTTCCACATTGTTTACCCAATCTTTATTTATAGCCCAAGGCTGTGATTTTTTTCAGTCTTTGTTTACTGACTAATTTGTACTTAAAAAATAGCAGCGTTAGAGGCATAATTCTCTATAAAATTCATGCATATAATGCTTAAGTTACAATTAGCCCTTTTTTGTTTAAGAATATAGTATACTATTCGTTAGTATATTCACAGATATTGGTAATAAGAATCACAGACAAGTAGAGGATATCTTATCACCTCTTAAGGATCTATAATTCTGGCTATCACTAGTTTACATCCCAATACCTCCAAGACCATTAGTAATTATTAATTGCTCTGTATTTCCATATATTTGACAATTCTGGATATTTAACAAAATACTATTAGTTCATTTAATACATTACTTTCAGCATGATGTTTTTAAGGCTTATGTGTGTTTCATATATACCAATATTAGATGTCATTTTATGAATGAATAATATTCAGTTGTATAAATATGTATTTTATCTATTTATCATTTGATAGATATTTAGAAGTCCTTATTGTCGTAGATGTATATGTTGATCATTCATATGAACTTGAATTAGTTATATGACATAAGTTAGAAATTCCAGATTCACACATTTGCTTTTGGATATTGAATTTACATAATATCACTTTCTTGAAAAGAACCATATTTCCTGACATCATAGTTTCCAATATTTACTCAAAGGTTTTGCTATAGAAACATTATTAATTTTACAAAAGATAGAAACTGATTTCAATTTCCTTTGAAACTAGTATAAATTACTTTTTATTGCATTTTTCCCTTGCAGATACATCTAGATTTGTCAAGAACTGTGACTCATTTTTAAAATTTTTTACTACTAGTACAAATCTTGGCACAGTTGTAATTTCAGTGTTTGTGAGATGAACATGTAAATGATTTCATGTCAAATGTCGGATCTTTATAAAACCTGAAATTTTTAGCCAAGCTCTTATCTACCTTCATCTTATAAATGCTACTCAGTTTGTCATAAGTATCAAATATACCACCTTTGTCATATCTTTTTTCTCTTTACTTAATTTTTATTGCCAAGGTGATGTACAAGGGGATTACATTTACATACATAAGGTAGTGAGTATATTTCTTGTCAAACTTGTTACCTCCTCCTTCATTTTTCTCCCACCTTCCCACCTCCCCAATTCACCCCCCCAATTGTATCGTTAGTTTCCAACATATTAGCTTGTGAGTATCACTGCTGTGTAGTGTCGCCTTTTATCTCTTGTGTCACCATTTTGATGTTCCCCTTCCCTTCCTTAATTCAGATAAACATGTATATAATACACAAAGTACCAACATCAAATACAGTGACAACAGTGACTAAACCAGAGGGAAGATAAACAAAAGAAAAAAGAAATAAGTTTACATAGTACATTAGAAATATCAACAACAATGATAAACCACTTGTTTCTTTATCTTGGAGATCATTTTGCTTAGCATTGTCTCATGTGATCATATGTACATAGCTGTTGAGCTACTGTGATCATCTGCTTGGAATATCCTAGACATATACTAATTATACCAATAAGGGATACAATAGAGTCTAGGTTTCTTTGTGTCTAGATCCCTTCACTTATTATGATTTTTTTCCAAGTCTTTCCATTTCCTTATGAATGGGGCAATGCGATTCATTCTGATGGAAGCATAGAATTCCACTGTGTATACCACAGTATTTTGATCCATTCATCTACATAGGGGCATCTAGTTTGGTTCCATGTTTTAACTATGGTAAATAATGCTGCAATGCACGTGGGTTGTGCTGGCAGCTTCACTATGGCCTTGTTTGTGATCCTTTGGATGAATGTCCAAGAGTGGTGTTGCTGGGTCATAGGGGAGCTCTATGTTTAGCCTTTTGGGGAACCTCCATACTGCTTTCCAGAGTGGTTCAACAATTTAACTCCCACCAACAGTGTAGTAGCATTCCTTTTGGGCCACATCCTCGCCAATACCTGTTGTTATTAGTTTTCTTGATAATGCCTTCTTACTGGGATGAGGTGGGACCTCAATGTTGTTTTGATTTGCATTTCTTTTATGGCACTTCTTCATGTGCATATTAGCCATTCTCATTTCTTCTTCAGAGAAGTCTCCCTTTAAGTCTTAAGCCAATTTATTAAGGGGAAAATTGTTTCTTTGAGGATTTGTCTTGGGGAATTTAATTTTGTGCGTTCTAAGTATATTTTAGATATGAGGCCATCGTCTGCTTTATGGTTAATGAAGATCTCCCAATCTGTGGGCTTTCTATTTATCTTACTTGCTATGTCATTTGCCATGCAGAAGCTCTGAAGTTTATTTATACCCAATTCATTCAGCCTTTTTTTTTTTATTTGTTGTGTTTCTGGTTCTTTATCTAGGAAGTTTCGACCTGTGCCAAGGACACTAGCATATCCCCTATCCCTTCCTGTGTTATTTTTTAGGGCATCTGCTTTTACCTCGAGGTATTTGATCCATGTGGAATTGATTCTGGGGCAGGGTAATATTTAAGGATGTAGCTTTAGTTTTTTTTAAAGGTGTTTAACCAATTTTGCCAGCACCATTTGTTCAACAGGTTGTCTTTCTTCCATCCTATTTTTTAGCTACAAAGATTAAGGGACCATATGTCTGTGTGTTCATTTCTGGGCCTTCAGTTCTATTCTCTTGGTCCTCGGTCCTGTTCTTGTGTCAATACCAAGGAATGTTTACTATAGCTTTGTAATAGATTTGAAGTTTGGTATTGATATTTCTCCAGCACTATTCTTCCTGCTAAGGATTGTTTTGCTATTCAGGGTCTTTTACTGTTATGTATGAACTTTTGGATTGCTTTCTGTATTTCTTTAAAGAATGGTGTTGGGATATTAATGGGAATTGCATTAAATTTGCAGATACCCTTTGGCAGTTTTGCCTTTTTCATGATGTTAATTCTCCAAATCCAGGAGCATGTTTGGTTTTTCCACTTCCTTAGTTCTGCTTTAATTTCCTTTCTCAGGTTTTTAAAGCTTTCATTATAGTAGTCTTTCACTTCTTTGGTTAAGTTTATACTTATTGTCTTATTTTTTGAGGCTATTACAGAAGAAGTTGCTTTCCTGATTTCAGCCTCCTTCTTTGCCTTGTTGTAATACAGAAAAGCCACTGCTTTTTTGTTTTTTATACCCTGCTATTTTCCAGAGTTTTTGATCATCTCAAGTAATTTCGGGATAGAGTCTATAGGGTTCTTTAAATACAGGATTATGTTATCTGCAAAGAGTGAGAGTGTTTTTTTCATCTTTCTCTATTTGGATCCCCTTTATATTTTCATCTTGACTATTGCTGTGGCTAGGAAATCTAGTACTATATTGAAGAGGAATGGAGAGAGTGGAAATCCTTTTCTCACTCCTGATGTTAAAGGAAATGGCTTTAACTTTTCACCATTAACTATAATGCTAGCTGTAGGTTTGTCATAGACAGCGTTTATTATATTCAGGAATGTTCCATGAATTCCTAGTTTCTCCAGAGCTTTCACTATAAATGGATGCTGGATCTTATCAAATGCATTTTCCCAAATCTGAGGCAATGATCATGGGTTCTTATCCTTAGTCCTATTGATGTGATGAATTACATTAACTGACGTGTGTATATTAAGTCAGCTTTGCATCCCTGGAATGAATCCTGTTTGATCATAGTGCATAATTTTTTGATGAGTTGTTGAAGTTGATTAGCACAAATTTTATTGAGAAGTTTTGCATCAATGTTCATCAGAGAAATGGCTCTATAGTTCTTTTTGTTTGACTAGTCTCTCTTTGAGTTTGGGATGAGGAGCTGGCTTCAAAGAATGAGTTTAGTAGTGAACTTTTGCTTTCATTTCATTGAAGAGTTTGAGGAGTACTGGTGTGAGTTCTGCTTTGAATGCCTTATAGAATTCAGCTGTGAATCCATCTGGTCCTGGGCTTTTCTTGGAGAGGAGAGCTCTTATTGCCATTTCTACTTCATTACTTGATATGGGTCTGTGTAGTTGGTTTAAATCTTCTTGGCTTAGTTTGGGCACATCAATATTTGCTAGAAATTCATCAATTTCTGCTAGATTCTAAAATTTGTTACTATAAAGGTTAGAGACATATTCCCCCATAATATTCTCAATCTTGGTTGTTTCTGTCATTATGTTTCCATTCTCATCTCTGGCTTTTTTATTTGGGTTTGTTCTCTTCTTTTTTTGGTAACATTTGCTAAGTGTGTGTTAATTTTTTCAAAGAACCAACTCTATTTTGTTGATTCTCTCTACTGATTTTTGGAATCTAAATCATTTAATTATGAATTAATTTTAATTATTTGTTTCCAGTTTTGGCTTGGGTGTTGGCTTGTTGCTCTGTTTAAGGAGCTTAAGGTGAATCATTAAATGGTTGGATTGAGATTTCTCCAATTTGTTGACGTACGTAGGGTGCTCAGAGCTACAAAATTTCCTCTGAGTACTGCCTTTGCTGTTTCCCAGAAAAGCTGGTATTTTGTGTGCTTGTTTTGGTTAAATACCATAAACATTTGAATTTCCATTCTGATTTCTGTGATAACCCAGTTGCAGTTGAACAATGGGTTAAGTCTCCAAGAATTACAGGGTTTTCTATGATGGCTTTTAGTGTTGAGCTCTAATTTTATTCCACTGTGGTCTGAGAGAATGCATGGAATATTTTCAATGTTTCTGAACTTGTACATATTTGCTTTGTGCCCTAAAAATCTGATCTACTTTGGAGAATAATCCACGTGCTGCTCAGAAGAATGTATGTTGTGATGTTGCTGGGTGGAACAGTCCATCAGTTAAGTCTAGTTGATCTGTGCAATTTTTCAGTTCTGAGGCTTCTTTGCTCACTTTTTGGCATGGTGACATATCCAGAAGCAACAGTGGTGGGTTAAAGTCTCCCAATGGTCAATGTGTTTGGGCTTATGTGTGTTTTTAGAGTCAATAGTGTTTGTTTAAAGAAGGTGGGTGCTCAAGTATTTGGTGCATAGATATTTAGGATGGTTATATCGTCTCTTAGGAGAGACCTCTTTATTAGTATGTCATAACTTTCTTTGTCTCTTCTCATTAATTTTAGTTTGAATTCTGTTTCATCTGATATTAGAATTGCAACTCTGGCCTGATATGGGGCCGTTTGCTTAATAGATTTTATTCCAGCCTTTCATTTTCAGAATATGTTTACTATTGTTGGCTATATGAGTCTCTTGAAGACAGTAGAAAGATGGATCTCCCTTTTTGATCCAACTTGTCAGTCTGTCTTTTAATTGGAGCATTAAGTCCATTAATACTGAGAGTTAGGATTCAAAGGTGTTTGTTAGTTCCTGTCAATATATCTATCTTTTTAAGGGCTGTGCCTTGCCATTTCCTGCTATAATTATCTGATTTTCTATTTTGGGTCAGTTTCTCTGCCAGTATTATGTTCTTGTTGGTTTTCAATATGCAGAACATCTTTAAGGATTTTCTGTAATGCTATTTCAGTGGAGATATACTCCATTTGTCATGACTATCAAATATACCACCTTTGTCATATCTCTTACTGTAACATACTATTTAGCAAATTATCAAAACAATTTAGTTTTCTTTGATATAAGCCTTATACACCATATAACCCATGGAGCATGATTCTTACTTAGAAAACCCAATAGATGTTTCTTGATTTTCTAAGAACTTACATAAGAAGCTAATTTTTTTACAAAAAGGCTTGACAGGTGGTAAAATTTTTACATTGTTGTTTTTTTCAATATGTGCTGTCTCCTCCTGTCTTTAGACTCTGTGATCTTTATTCTTCCTACAAATAAATAATTCACCTAAGTAATTTAAGTACTATTCTCACATAAACTTATTAGCAGGCTCTTCTGTCTTATTGGCAATATTATTTCTACTGTGGGACTGTAAGATCTGATAGAAAAATAGTTTTAACAATGTGAAATGAGTTATCTATTACCTGATACCCCAGTTTCCTCATTGACAAAAAACCAAAACAAATTATAAAGTATTAATAACATAATTTTAATCTCAAATATATTTTAGCTTGCCCCAAAGGACTATATGCAATCTTGTAATAAAGCAAAATTTTTCTTAAAACAACAACACATTTTTTATCTTAGATATACTTAGGTAATTTCTACTTGGATTGTACACAGGATAAATCAAGCAGAAGTAAAGGCACCTAGATGAAAAGGCCCTCAGATGGAAATATGGTATCATGTCAGATTTGCTCATACTAAACAATTGTGTTTCATGAATTATTTGAAACACTACTAGAGATAAAACTGTGATACTCAAACTGAAATCACCATCTTCTATTTGTTTTGTTGTTGGCAACCCTATCTGATAGTTACAAAGGTTTATTAGAAAATTTCTTGCCTCTTTTGAGAAGACTATGTTTTCAAAGAATCCAAAGATTTAATGTAAATGTGAGAAACATAAGGGAAACTTTTTATTTCCCTTCTCCCCTCATCCTTATGTGAGCCTACTGTACTCAGATATTTTTCCTTCTCTCTGGTACTATGTTATCAATGCTATCTCAACTCATATCCTCCTCCTCCCTTTCTTCTTCCTCTTTTCTTCTTTTTGTTTTCTTCATCTGCCAGTAATAAAGCTTGAATTCAAGCTTTATGTCCTTGAGCATTTTCACTTGAGGTGCTGGCTAGTGTTCTACTGTTTGAACCACACCTCCAACTTCTACTGTTTCAGCTTCTAATTTGGGCCTCTTTTTCAACCTGGACATTTGATCCCACACCTTCTTTTAATTAAGAATTTAATTTCATATTTTCATATTCATTATCAACTGTAGCTTTTTTTCTGGATCATTTCTCTCTCTCTCTCTCTCTCTCTCTCTCTCTCTCTCTCTGCACACCCCATTTTCTTAATCTTGTATTTTCCCCATCTATACACACATGTACACACATACAACTTATCTTAATACTACTTTTCATAGCATTCTCCTTTCTCATCTTTCCATTTTCTTCTTAGCCAACACCAAAATGATTGTTTTTTTACATTTCCTTAGATCTCCTTTACACATTGGCACAGTCAAGCTTTGTAAGTAGAGGGCATATGTGGAAACACAACACAGGAATTACAGTCTTTTTCTTAGTTCTAATGTGCTGTGTTCCTGTACAGCCTGCCAAATTAACAGAGTTGTGGTAAACCTTAAATAGATATTGTAGAAAGTTAAACTCCCCAAGGTAATTCAGAAGTAATATCTGAGTTTTAGATGTAGGATGTTTATTTTGTAACATGAAAATTCTTTTTACTTTCTTGTGAAATAATGTTACTAAATTTCTTAACATCTGAAATATCCAAAATCATTTAAGTGGTTGTTGTCATATGTTCTTTAAGTAATTCTATTCTTTATGTAGATTTTTTGGTGTAATATGCACAGAAAATACATTTATCCATCTATGTTTACATCCATCATCCAAACTATTTATTTATCTACTGACCTACCTATTTATCTGTCATCTATGTGTTCTAGGACCTATTGTATTTCTCTAAACAGTAACTGGTAGTTATACACTAATCACTGTAGTTATCAATTTGGTCTAGGTTTTTAAAAGTTGATTATATAATGCCTTACTCTTATGTACTTTTTTACAACAGAGTTTTGAAAAACACAAATACCTAGGACAGAAGTTGTTAGACTATTCATAGCCCATGGAAATTCTGCTTTGGTAGATCAAGTTTTATTGGAACACAGCTACACCAATAGTTTACCTATTGTCTGCTACTACTGTTACTAATGGTTGGTTTGCAAAGGTGCCGAGACTGTCTAGCCCACAAAGCTGACTTATCTGTTTTGTAGCCCTTGTAAGGCCAGAGCAGTAGTTTGATGTTTCCCACAAAACCAACTGAAAAAGAAATTCAGTTGAAACATTTGTTGTTGTATATCAGTCATTACACAGACATTTATCATGCTCTTTTTCTTATATCAGCATTCTTGGGGATGTGCTGAGGTTTAAGATACATGACTATTATCCACAAAAAAAATTATAGTGTCAAGAAGACAAATTTTCCACATACATAAAATGATATGGAAATAGATAATTGAGAGCTGAGTGTAGGATGTTTATATTGTATAAATTCTTGTGATTTATATAGGACTTTTTTCCACAATTCTTACAAGCATCTTTTTAAAATACGTTGAAATTTGTTTGAAATGCACAATAAGGTGATTTGTTGATTTTTTTCTTCCTCTAAGCTGAGATGTCTTCTCATTTCTGATTTTGAAAGAAGCACCTAAACTAGTTCTTTAAACTAGTGAGTTCCTGCCAAATGATATACACACTAAATTGTGTCAATAACCAGGATGTTCCTACAGTGCAATGAATTTTGTTAACTCTGAACAATGGATAAATGACTCATCTAGTCTGTTTAAATGACCTGTTTGCTCTTATCTGCACAGAGTAATTTACTGGGGGAAATTGGATTTTGCAGGCCTATACTTTGCTTTGTTCACCTGGTGCTTCTTCTCTCTTCTATTCTAACTCATAAATGAGTCAATCTTACTTCAACATAATGATTTAAGGTTCAATATTTTGCAAGGAACTTCTTTAAAAATGATACTCACGAATTTAGCACAACTAACTTACTATCAAGAACATTTTCATAGGCCTATACAAATGAAGATGGATACAACAGTAAGAAAACAGTTCTAAAATATTATACAATTTGGAGGAGACTCTTAATATAATAGTACTTCTTATTGATTTAAATTCCTTTTAGGATATTTAATAAAATGAATTGTAGTGACATGAACATTGAATTTATTATTCAGATGACTGATAAATATCTGGAACCTACAAGCCCTTGCACAAATGATTGCCATCAATATTATTGACTATTTCCTAAATTCTAGGCTCTCAAATAGTTATCATTTTGGTTTGTATGGTTTCATCTGGCTTCTTCTAAAGCCACTGACTCCCAGAAACTAAATTGAAGTTGAGAATGAAAAAAGAAACAAAAAGGAAGAAAGCAATAAAGGTTGGTTTACTGGGGTGGGACAGTCTATTACTATTCTCTGACTGCATATCCTGTAATGGTTGTATGTGTATTTGTGTGTGTGTTTGTGTGTGTGCGTGTGTGTGTAATCTCTCTGTATAAATACATATTTAACTTCATCTTTGAGAGCTCATGTTACTTTATCCTCCACACACTCCTTTGAATTTTTGTCTCTACCTATGCAATAGTGCCTACTTGAGATCATGGTCTGCTTTGTAATCATAGTCAAATTGTGAATAAACATAGTCAGAAAATTGTGAATAAATATAATGAGTGAAAAGTCTGTCTGAAACTAAAATACAAAATCAATAAATAGGTGCTAAGTTGACTAGAAGTCCATCTATTTATTGATTCAGCTTCTCTTATGTAACTACATATATTTAATTATCTTCATTTGAAACAGCATTTGGAGATAGAAATGGAATAGTTGATGGTGTGATGTCATTTTGAAAATCATATAGAAAAATAAGTATCTAGGTAAGTTAAATTGATGTCAGTGGCCAAACACATACATATATATATGAATGGAGAGAGAGAGAGAGAGAGAGAGAGAGAGAGAGAGAGAGAGAGAGAGAGAGAGAGAGAGAGTTGTGTTTAAGGACAGCAGTTCACTTAAATGTTTACAGGCACCTTAGACAGCATTATTCACTTTGTCAGTGGATTTTTTTTCTTCTTGAAAGTGTCACTCTCCTATCGTAAAAGTCTGAGCTTTTACAATGTCACACTTACACAGAGTCAGAGAAAATCTAAAATAATTGCAGTTTCTGTTTGCCTGCCTTCTACCTGCCAGATTAGTTAGAAAATGCAACAAAGACAGTGACCCTGGAATTAAAGGAAAACCATAATCCCTGTCATTTCTTTGAATTTGGTGTGCTAATTACACTCTTTTCTGTGGTTGGATCATTTAGGAACTGAGATATAGTGATGAAAATTATTACATCTGCATTAAAGCTTGCTTCCCACATTTCACTGTCTTTTTCCTTTCATGGTCATTTAAAAGACATTTGTAGAATTTGACAAAGCATTGATGACTCTCAATAAGAATAATGTGCACTTTCAAATGGAGCCTAGATTCCAAATAAATCTGAATTCTGGCTAAGTCCTGTGTGAACATTTTTCCAGATTCACTGCAGAACACTGCCATCAAGTGTGGAGTCATAGAGCTGGTTCCCAGAGGAGCTTTCAGTGTATTGTAGGACATTTTTCCAAAATCTGAGCCCTAGATATTTTCCTGTGGTTTTATGTCTAGTTTTAGCAGATATCAAATGCCTTTTTAAAATTGTAAACATACAATTCTTCCATTAATACAATCCCTTCAATCTTTACAACAAAGGAGAAAGGTGTCATATAATGACAAGTAACTCACCAACTAGGCTTCTGCTAATTATTTGGGGTTCAAAATCAAGAATGAAGGAGAATAAATGGCCACTTACTGCTTTTCATGAATGTCTCAAAGTATTTTGAGAAATGGTATACTATCAATAATTCAATTTTCTATTTTGCTAATTGGCCTTGAATTGATTTAAAAATAAGCAGACAAGAAGACAAACTTTAAAAAATAGTATATATTAGATTGGACAGGATTTTCATTGTGGCATTTCCATATATGTTTAGTTAATAATTTAATCAAACTTACATTTTCTATTAAGCTTTCTTGTCATCTCCCCCCTAACACTTTTTACTTTTGTAATATTTAGTGGGTTTGATTATATTATTTTTGTTGCTTTAATCAATATTATATGTGAATTCACAGTTTTTCAAGACAAGCTACATGGATTATGTATACAGAGGAAAAACACAAAAGTACACATTGAATAAGTAAAATTAAACAATACAGCTCAGCCTTTGTTCAAAATGAAACAATGCATTCATCTAGCAATAAGTATTTCTAATAATAGTTATTGTATTATCCTTACAAGATAAAGCTTGTATTCCAACCAATATCAAAAAGATTTATAAAAATATTCTTGTCTAATTTCATTGTTTATAATGTCTTTTGTTATCTACTAAATTCTGCAGCCTTATCTTTATAGTAAAGTTGCATTGGAAATGTACTCAGCATTTTGTTCATTTTCCTCCGATTAACTCATCTTTTTGTTACCCACTATATTAATACTCTTCATCTCTGGTATTCATCAGTTAGGCCCTGTCTCACATTTGAAATTAATTTTCTCCTCCATAAATTTCAATGAATATATATTCCTTAGGATTTAGAGGCTGCTTGAGATGAGCTTTGTATTTTATATTTTAATTGATCAAAACTAAAACATTTCTTGAGGTTAAAAAAAGGGGTTGACAACATTATCCAAAACAAAGAATTGTACTCATTACTGACTTATGAAATGGTAAACCTCTCTGTTCAGCATCTTAATAATAATAAAATTAAATTTAAAACAAACTAAAACATTATCCATTGTCAATACAGGAATTATGACTGGGTATAAGAAATTTTTACACTGTACCATATAATTGGCCAAGTATGCTCCAATCTCTTTCGGTGGTCGAAAATTGTTAAAAATCCACCAGTGTTATCAAGATATCCTGGACCCTTAATGATTTTATTGCATTAAGCATAATTTACATAATAGTATAGATATTGAGCTCAAAGGAATCAACTTCAGAGTTTGTGAAATTCAATTGAAATACAGCATTGCATAGTAAGAATTTTTGTTAAGAAAGAAACAAACCATTTGGTCATTCCCTTCAATATATAAAAGTTTGGTATCTGTTTCATTCATGCATGACAACTACTTCATGAACACTGTATTTGTCAGTGGTAGGAAAGTATTCATATTATATTTGAGCTCTAAGTTTAATCCACATGTCTTCATACATAGTGGATGTCTGTGAGCTATAATTTGAGCTTAGATGTATCTTATTCGACTCTGTATGATTCAGCCATTTTGTAATAATATAAGCAATAAACTAAAGTAATTTAGCATAAGTTGAGCTGTTTAATTTATTGGAAATAAGGATAAACATAATTGAAGGATGGCTATTGAATAGTTACTTGGACACAAGATGTGCTAATTTACACTTTTAGTTAACATGGAATGTGTATTTATAGGCCACTAGAGATCCAAAGGTCCATTGCTATTTGAAATACAGTTCAATTATTTTATCTTCTAAATTATCTTTACCAGGATCATTTCATTCTGCCTTTTATTGTTACTAAATTACTTCATCAATGCTTAAATTTTTATTGTTTGCTTTTTGTTTTTTTACCAGTCCTGGGGCTTGAACTCAGGGCCTGAGCACTGTCCCTGGCTTCTTTTTGCTTAAGGCTAGCACTCTGCCACTTGAGCCACAGTGCCACTTCCGGCTTTTTCCATATATGTGGTGTTGAGGAATCGAACCCAGAGCTTCATGTATATGAGACAAGCACTTTACCATTAGGCCATATTCCCAGCCCAATGCTTAAAATTTTAAATGTAATAATATAAATTATACCTATATTATATATCTATATCTATATGTGTATCTATTTAAATGTCCCTTAGTTCATGGGTATTAGGATAAAGCAGATATATTTATACTCAGTAAAGAAATGAAGTCTTATGGATACTTCTGTCCATTATTCATTCCAAACAAGAACCCAATACATGGAAATGTGTTGGAGAATTTTGTGTTGACAGATAATTAAGCAGAAATTGTTAACAATGTTTAATGAATAAATTGAATGACCAAAAGCTATGAGTTCTAAGCTATATTACTTCTAGTGAACCATAATTAGATAAATGTTAGATTTTAGTAGGAATCAAAATAGGAGTTTCCGGGTGCATTGCTTCAAGCTTGTCATCGTAGCTACTTGAGAGATGAGACTCTGAGGGCCACAGCTTGTGGCCAGCCTAACATAAATTTGTGAAGACTCCATTTCACTCAATGGCTAGACACAGTGGCCAATGCCCATAATCCAACCTACAGGGGAGGTATGTTGGTTGGGCACAGTGGCTGCCATTTTTGGTTACACAGGAAAAGGAGGAACCCAGACCAGGATGGCAGACCAGACTGACTTAAAGTGAGAGTTTGTCTCAAAAATAGTGAGCAATAGCTCACTATAGTGAGCATAGTGAGCATGGCTCAAGTGTTGGAACACTTGCCTTGCTAATATGGGGCTCTGGGTTCAATCCTAAGTGCTTAAAAAAGTTTATTGGGTAAAGATTGTAATATAAAAAATTTACTTCTATATAATTGAGAAAAATTCTCAAAAACTGGCAATAACTAAACAATGAAATTTTCACTTGGCATCAGTGAGATACTTAGATAAGAAACATCTTGGAAAAGTGAATCTAGGAAGGATAGAGTTTAGGCTGCATTGTCATCTTCAAGGTGAAATGTGGACTTCTAGTTACTTAGCCCCAGTTTCTTCACTTGGAGAATTGAGATAATACCTATGTCCAATTGTATGGAATTACTTACATTCAACCAAGCTTGTGGGTGATGAAGAACAGTTGAGATACAAGCTATAGAGAATGAATTTATTTTTCATTCCAACACAAAAAGTAAATGACTCAAAGTATTCAAGAGCAAAGTGTTTGTGAGCAGGAATGGCTGGCTTTTGTTTTCCATCCACTTTGTCACTAAATAACTGGTCTGGGCTGTGGCTTAGCTATTTTAAAGAATCTCAGATTGCAGCCCTGTTGGTACACTACTCACTGATTAAGTGGCACTTGAGCACTGTGGGCAGAGAGTTGCTCTTCTATTGTGCTTTATCAGTTTTCTAGAAGGCATCTCAAAAAACATGTTAGCATCCCCAACTGTCTCCATAAATAGAGTCAAAAGGAAAAAGTTGGCAACTTGTAAGGCCAATGAATTTGGTAATGTTTAAGAAATATTATTTTACCAATTACAAGAAATGATATGGGTCATTATATAGAAATGACCCATGTCATTTCTATATAAAATTGCATGGTGTGTTTAGGTAACACAGTATTTTATTACTTTTTATTATCTTCAGTTGCACAAAGGACTTGCCAATTAACAAAGCAATTTATGAATACAATGCATCTTGATCAATGTTGCTCTCTTCAACATTTTTATCCATTCCTTTCCTACACATCTTACTCTTCTTAATTTTCTAGGATATAGATTCTTGTCTGCATTATCTTCCGCTTCTCATTATTCCTCTAACCTTTTCCCCTTTAACTTATCCCACCCATTTCAAGTATCCACTTTCTGATGTTCACTTTGCTGAACTTTGATGTTGTATTTGAATTCTCCCTTTCTTCTGCCATATTTCTTCCAGTTAATACATTTGTGTGCACTTTCATGCCACCCAACATATTTACTTATGAGTTTATAAGCTAAATGTAGCTTCTACATGTAAGGAGAAACATGCACCTTTTTTTCTCCTTGGTCCTGATTTACTTTACTTAATGTAACTTTTCCCATGTTTTCCCATTTCTTTATGTGATACAATATCATTCCTTCTAATGAATGAGGTAAATTTCATTGTACATATATTCCACTTTTTTTTTTTGCTCCACTCATCCCCTGAGGTATATCTGGCCTGATTCCATACTTTAGGTATAGGGAATAGTGCTGTAATGAGCATTGGTGTGCTTGTGGCTTTACTGTATCTTGGTTTGTAATCTTTTGGATAAATGCCCAGTATTGGAATTTTTAGATCATTGGTACTTCTATGTTTAATCTTTTGAGGAACTTCTTCACCATTTTCCAGAGTGGTTGATTTCGAGGTCTTTGATTCATTTGGAATTGATTTTGGTGCAGGGTGATATATAAGGACCTAGTATTAGTTTGTTGCATGTGTTGAACCAGTTTTGCCAGCACCATTTGTTAAAGAAGTTGTCTTGGGGCCTGAGGATATGGCCTAGTGGCAAGAGTGCCTGCCTCATATACATGAGGCCCTGGGTTCGATTCCCCAGCACCACATATACAGAAAATGGCCAGAAGTGGCGCTGTAGCTCAAGAGGCAGAGTGCTAGCCTTGAGCAAAAAGAAGCCAGGGACAGTGCTCAGGCCCTGAGTCCAAGCCCCAGGACTGGCCAAAAAAAAAAAAAAAAAAAAAAGAAGTTGTCTTTCTTCCATCCTATTTCTTTAGTTCCATTATCAAAGATTAAGTAGGCATAGTTCTGTGGTTTCATTTCTGGGTCTTCACTTCTGTTCCATTGGTCTTCAAGCCTGTTCCGGTGCCAATACCAAGCTGTTTTTATTACTATAGCTTTATAATACAGCTTGAAGTTTGTTATTGTGATTCCTCCAGCACTGTTCTTTTTGCTTGAACAAGTTTAAATTCCCACTAACAGTGTATTAGGATTCCCTTGGTGATGCAGCCTCATCAACATCAGTTATTATTTGTTTTGGTGGTGATGGCTATTCTAGCCAGGATGGGGGTGGAATCTCAATGTTGTTTCTGTATGAATTTTCTTTGTGGCCAAGATGTTTGGCATTTCTTCATAAATCTATTGGCTTACTCCTTCTTTTTAGAAGACTCTCATTAGCTCATAAACCTAATTATTAATTGGTTTGTTCATATTATGAGAGTTTAAGTTATTAAGATCTCAGTTTATTCTATTAGGCTAGTATCTGATATTTAGCTGGAAAAATGTTTCTCCCACTCTGTAGGCTCTCTTTATAGCATGTTGGCTATGTCCTTTGTCCTTGGAAACTTTTCTCATTTGATGCAATACCATTTATCAAGTATTTCTTTGATTTGTTATGCTTCTGCCTCTTTATTGAGAAAATATTTTCCTAGGCCAAGGAGTTCTAGTTTTTCTCCCTTTAATAATTTTCTTCCTTTAATAATTTTATGATTTCTGGTCTTACATTGCAGTCTTTGATCCAATTTGAAGTGATGCTGGTGCAAAGTGATATATAATTCTCTAGTTTCAGTTTTCTGTATGTGGGTATACAGTTTTTCCAGCACTATTGTTAAAGAACATGTATTTCTTCCAACCTGTATATTTGGTTCCCTTATTGAATATTAGATGGCTATCTGTCTGTGGGTTTATTTATGAGGTTTTTCTTCTATTCCACTGGTTCTTAGGTCTGTTTTTGTACCAGTGCCAAGCTGTTTTCATTACTATTACTCTGAAGTAATCAAAGTAGTTTATAATGTGCTAGAAAAAATGGAACTTTACTGTTGAGATTAGCCCTTCTAATTGAATTCTTATTCTAAGGGCCAATGTGACTTGGGGAGTGAGATCTAAAACATTGTGGTCACTGTTGGTTTGAAGTCGTCAACTAAGTCCCTGCTATCAGTGAAAGAGAAAAGTTTCAAGTGACCCCCCCCCCCATACCTCATATGTGTTATATAATGCTGACTGGGGTCAGGATGAATAAACCACCATTTATAAAGTGGACTGCTATGAGAAAGGCATTTCTCTGGCTCAAATCTACTTTCCTGGATACACAAACTATAAAAAAGACAACCTGTACGCAGGCATGCAACATGTAGCAAATTGTACAACATGCCAGAGGTCTTATTTTCTGCTGCCTCAGATTAGAGGACTCACATGTCTAGTAAAATTTGAAGAGAAACTGAATTCTACAGTAGCATTTATTAAACTATAGTTGGTGAAAGTAGAGAAGTTGCTTTTTTTGTTTCTGGGTGTTTTTTTTTGTTGTTGTTATTGGTGGTGGTGGTTGTGGGGCTTGAACTCAGGGCCTGAGCCTAGCCACTGAGCTTATTTGTCCTCGAGGCTAGTGCTCTATCACTTGAGCCACAGTGCCACTTCTGCTTTTCTGGTGGTTAATTGGAGATACGAGTCTCATGAACTTTCCTGCCCAGGCTGGTTTTGAACCACCATCCTCAAATCTCAGTCTCCTGAGTAGCTAGAATTATAGGCATGAGCCACCAGTGAAACTGGAGATGTCTTATTTCCTTTTCTGTGGTTCCACTGAATTTTAATCTTTCTCTGAACTGTAGCCCAACCACCCTCTGCCTCAGAGCCTTATCCATATTTTTATTTCTCTACAGTACTGACTTTAATTCTTCTACCTAGATAGTTAATTCTGCAGAAAACATCTCTGAAATCTAACTAGAAGCATATCTGCTGTTGTGTCTTGCATTGAAAGTTTGCATTAATATCTATTAGGATTACCTTCAAAAGCCATTAAATATTATGTCCTTTAACTTTGCAAATAAGCCCAGACTTCCATTATTTTGATGGCTTACACCAAAATGACATGTAAATTACTTTAACTGTAACTGATTATTTCAAATTTATTTCTATTTCCCACATGTAATGATATAAGTCATAGTTATGGAAATATGTAAAATTGTTTGTTGTGGGTAATTACGTATTAGTTTGCTTAGAGCCAGGCTCTTCTTAAAATTTTTCTCTGACTACTTGTCGCTAAACATTGTTTTTATCCTCCAAAATTCCTTACCATCAATCTTCTAAACCAGACACTGGAGATATAACTAATGCTCCATTTATAGTTATTAATCCTCTGAGATACACAGTTTATGACCTCTGTATAACAGGCTTCTAAATTACAAGTACTTTGTATCATTATTATTTCTATATTACATTATGCCCAATGATGTTTGTAATAAATATATTCTGTAAAAAAAAGTTCTTAGTTTGCCAATAATATCAATACAAACTCTTTTAGTTCTTATATACATTGTCTCTGTCTTCATTTATTCCCAATGTGCACTACAAACCAGTATGGCTTAGACTGTATAACTTAACAAAGTCCAATTTACTAGTAAATTTAGAAATAAACAGAAGTTTATTGAGAGTGAGATATTTTAAATATACTGATTGTCCAAATGGGATAGACCACATGATTAGTTACATCACCTTGACAGAAATTAGCCTTTAAAAGGATTCATCATAAGCATTTACTACCACAGTGCCAGATAAACATAATCATAACTACTGTGTATGACACAAATATGCATTGAGATTATTTTATTACAAATGTTGAATCTATGCTAATCAAGCCATGTAGGAAATTTGGAACAATTTAATAATTCTTTGTTGAAGACTAGGTGGGAATGAAGGATTCTACAAAGTGATTTTGTCTTCCTTTATCTTTTCAAATTATCTTCACAGGTAAGAATTTTAAGACTCAGTTGCTATTAGTGGGATCTGCATATGGAGAAAGTAAATCCCAAAGAAAAAGCAAAGGAGGCACCAACATTCATTGAACAACTGATTTAAGTGGTTAGAAGTAGAATTCTTGCCAAGTCGATACCAATTACACAACATCACCTGTGACATTTCATTTATCAGGTCCCAAGATTGATAGCCTTCTTAAGTTATTATGGAAGGAGTCTTCTCTTTTGGACACTGTGGTTGATTTAGTCTTTTGTTTAATCTCCCCGGGCAGAAATGAAAAATAAATTTGGGTTAGTTTCTTTTCTCCCAAAATGGTTTCCTAAAATCTTGACATCTGCCAAAAGTTCAGTCTCAGAAGGGACCTTTTAAAAAGCTCCAAACTTTAGTTTCAAATGTTTCTTTGAAACTTAGCAGTGACATGTTTCCTCAGGAGTCCTTGCCACCTGCCAAGTTTGAAGTGTTTTTGTTCAGCTGTTTTTAACTCGCTGCAGAGACGACTTAATGTTAATAAGAGGAAAATTTGTATTTTTCCCATTGGCCTATAACTCCACTAAGTGTTTGTGCTGCATGAAAAAGTAAAGGAAAAGTAAGAAAAATGCTAGTCCAAACAACACAATTATTGATTGAATTATTTGACAAATAAATTATGCATTCAGAAAAGTAACTTCAGAATACCAAGCAAATGACAAAAAACTGTATAACATTTATTGTAAAATTATTTATGGGATGCTCATAATCTATCAAGTAAATATGTGGTGCTACTTAAGAAAAAAATATAGGGATCTATTACCATGCTTTCGAAAGTCATTTCAGCTGATAGTTAATATAATTATATATTTGGCAAAGCAATGCAGTACCTATTCCGTTTAAAGACATTATTTTATACGAGGCCACTATCTCTATCTGCAAAGAAATCATAAGCAAATAAGGCATCCACCAGAGCAAGTTTTTCTTGTTTATTAAACTGTAACCACTATTTGTGGAACTATGTAAGTCATTTTTCTGGGAAAGGAACATGGGTTAATAACTTTATTTTCCTCTTCCCTATCAGTTTCTTTATCAATATTCTAACAGAATAACCAAATCTAGCCTTGTCAATTAGACAGACATATTTGTAAAGAGAACAAAGTCATGTCAGCCTCTAGTTGGGATCTCAGTTGCAATCACAGGCTGTATAGGTACTAAAGTTTGTCAAAACAACTAGAGAGAAGGAAAATCTCAAGTGTTTTGCTTTCTTGTCCTGTCAGTCAACACATTGAAGCCATCTGGTATATAAGTACACTGCCAGAGTGTTAGACAATTGAGTCATTCCACTGGTTCCTTGTGGGAACACTCTCTGTCCTCCAAACAAAACTGAAGATTTCTGCAATCAGGAGTCACTTATTTGCATGTCCTCCCAAAGACTGCCATTTCTCACTTCCAACTCAACAGAATAGAATGTTGTCAAGTGACAAACTTTCTCTGACATCATCACAAGTGATGCAAATCAGACATATCTCCAGAAAGTGGGAGACATGTAACAGAGTGATTTTTGTCTCTATTATTCAAGATGATTGATATAAATGTAATCATTCTGTCTCTTAGATATTTGTAAAATAATGTGACAGTTGTTGGCTCTGCAATAAGCGACCATCTGCACTGGAATGCTTGGAGGAATTGAAAGTTTGCCATTTTCACAGCATGAGATAAAAGATATCAATTATTCACTTAGTTCATGAAGGATATGTCTAAACCAGAAAATTCCAGGCTAATATTTTGCTTCAAATTATGAATTATCTAAATTGGCTGCCAGAATTAGAAAAGAACAAATTAAAAGTATCCAACAAGTATATTCACAAGAAGTCAGGTGCTTTTTCCATCACCCTGTGTATTTTCACTAGATGGTAATTGCTACTTTACTTGTGTTCGTACATGTAATTGCTCAGCAATGTTGTTAGATATGGGTTAAAAGTTATCTCCCCTGAAACAGCTTGTCACATCCTATTATTATTTGGAGATACATGCAATGGGAAAATACTTATTTGTGCCAAGGACTAAGCTAGGTGATAATAATCTAGACAGAAAGTAAAGATAGATGACTATGTTTCTCAAAGAATGCTTCCCAGGGAAGTAACATGAATAATTAGTCTGTGTCAATATAAGTGTAGAATGAACACTGTTTATCCTAGAATTGTCCATGCATAAAATAGAGACATTTTTTTCTCTCTCTTATCAATATCCTTTTCTTCTCAAAGCTGTATTAAATGTCAGGGTTGGGAGGAGGAGAGGCGGATACATTTCTTTTTCTTGTTCAATCTTTACTTCCTATGTAAAAAGAAGTGAAGTCAGTCTTGTCCACGTGAAGCTGCTGCTCTAGAATTCTTCATCAGAGGCACTCTATGTTTCCATAGTTCCTGCTTTACTGTGTGTACAAGCTTGTCCCAATCTCTCTCTCTCTCCCTTCCTTTCATTTCTTTTCCTTTCCTTTCCTTTCCTTTCCTTTCCTTTCCTTTCCTTTTTCCATTTTCCTTCCTTTGCTTTTTCTTCTTGCTAGAAAGTCGTATTTCTAGTTTTCCCCCCTAAAAAAGAGAGAAGAGAGAGACAGAGACAGAGACAGAGACAGAGAGACAGAGAGACAGAGACAGAGAATGTGTTGGTTTTGAGGCGTAAACTTAGGGCCTCGATCTCTTAGCATTTCTGTTCATTTTTTGTAATCTGTCATTTGCTAAAGACCTTCACTTCTGAATGTACTCTAGGTAATTGGAGGTGAGAGTCACAGGCACTTTTCTTACCCAAGTTAGCTTTGAAACAGGATCCTTAGATCTTAGCCTCTTGCTTCATGTCCGTATTCTTTCTAAACTCCTCAGAACTCAGTACTTAGGATTACAGACATGAACCATTTTTAGTGTAGTATAGAAAATTCTTATTTTCAGAAATAAAATTAATCCAAATATCTTCTCAATTTGAGAAGAGAGATTGCACAGGAAAAATCACTCAATAGACATAAGATATGAGAAAGGCCTTCTGTGGAATGTACATTTTGAATGAGTAAAAATGATATAAATTCAATGAAACAGTTATTAATTAAAGAAGGTATAAATTACAATTTTCATAGAGTGCAAGCTACACTGCTTTGGGGTAATTCCTTTTGTCATTTCACAATCATCATTAACATAGAATTATATATATGAAAATTGAGGGATCAATGAAAATTATTTTCATGAGTACATTTATTTTACTTACTAAACTCACAGTTCCTTAACAGGCTCATACACCTGCCATTGCTCACTTACATGATGATCCTTCATTTAGAATAGAAAATTTCTGATAATGAAAACATCAGACTTGAAATGTATCTATCTACATTGAAGGTTGAAAATCCACCCTGAAATAGCATCTAAGCAAAGAATCTCTTTCTTTACCACACTGAAATTTCAAGCCTACTTTCCAAGTGTCTGTTACTTTTTAAATGTAATTTATAATATAATTTTAAACATATGAATTCCATTTTAAATGTGACTTTCTTTTCAGTAGCTCCTCTCCCCATTTCCTTGATAACATGTAGAGTTTTGGTGTGTTCAAAACTAGAGTTTAAGGGACCCCAGTTTCTATCCTAACATATGAAGATGTCAGGGAGAGGTTGCCCTGGAAACCACATGCACACAAAAGCCACGCAATGTTGACTTTGTTCCATCTCAGCTTCCATTTTCCATTGAAAAGAGGAACCATCTAATTCTTTGTGTCTGTTTGTTTGTTTGGGAGATGATAGTCAGGGTAGAAAACTGTGGGGGTTATTTATTCTAAATCAGCATATAGCAGACCAATCAGAAAGTTGTAGTCACTTTTATGGAAAATAAAGCTAAATAAATTAAAAGCCCAGTCCTGCTCTTTTCTTAATCACTAAGGAAGGAAGTTGATAGATGGCAACATGGAAGGATGTCTCTGGGTAAAAAAAAGAGAAAATGGTGAATTTTAGAGGGGAAATGAAAGGATGATTTATCTACAGTGTGCTTCAGTTTGATCAGCTTGGAATAAGGTGCCAACCAGGCATATTTTACTGCTGAGAGAAAGGAAGAGGTATACTTTATAACTATTGATTTTCCATGAAACTAATGTAATAATCAGAAAATAATAATACGTTTCCATTGACTCTTGTATATTAGAAAGATGAGGTTATTGCTCCATAACTCTTTAGAGCAGTCATGGTGGGCTAAGTCAATACAAAGTTTCATATTGTTGTGTCATCTGAATGTCCCATCATGAGTCCAAGATTATAGAGATGTCTTGCACAATTTGCCATTTTGCAAGTGCTATCATTAAAAGTAGGGCTGATATTTATATTAAAGGACTTGAATCTAACCCAAATAGATATTTTTAATCAGTCTGGTGAACTGTTGATGTGCAAAATCATAATAGAGAATAGATACTCTTACCAAAGCTAAGCATATATTTCCCCTACCAAAAGTATACCAAAAACCCTAAAATGAAACAAAACATCTTGCCTTTGCCCTAAGAGAATTCCACATTCTTGGCAGAGTGAAAGTGCACATTAAAGAAATACAGGAATAAAAGTCATTCCAGTGTGAAATTATCCAATATCCCTGTTTTCCCCCATAACTAACCATTCATCCTGCAGAAGGCTTTTCAGGAAGAGACAAAAACAATTATTTTCATCCTCTATGAATTTACCCACATAGTAGATGCCAAGTCTTACTCAAGATTTTGTTTCTGCTAGTCCAAAATGTTAGTAAATTCATGAAGGAGACAGAAAAGTCAAATAGCAGGGGGAAATTTCACATTCTGTCCTCAAAAATGGCTCATGGTAAGTAGTATGACTGTTAAAAATAGGCAGTTTGACTTTGCTGTTACTTGATTACCATTTTTAATCTCATACCTATTGAATTATATCTGAGAATTTGTTCAATCTTCAGTTGGTCACGTTTTATAATTTATACTTCCAAAGCTTTTTGGTTGTCACACTTAAACAATAAGATTACATGAACTGTATAAAGATATGATATAAACATTGGGAGCTAGAAATATCATATACAGAAAAAGAGGAAACATGCTTACCAAGTTTACTAAACAATTTCTCCTAAAGATACAGAGTTAGCTAGTAAAGATCTGTGCCAAATTATAACCCAGACCTCCTTGTCTGATAGCTCATCTAGAATGAAGTTTGGAAGTAATGAATATGTGATAATTAACAATCTTAATTTTTTTAAATGATACAATATTTACACGTAGTTTACTGGGTAGTAGACTTGCTCAGTCATATTTATTGAAAGTGTGGTTGTTTACACCTCATTAATTCATGTCATTTAACAAGTTATTCAAAGTTTAAAGGAGCTTGAAAGAGGAGAAGATAGAATTATGAGGCTATCGTACCTGGGAAAGTCAATCCTCACTGTGAACTTGTTTCCATTTGCTGTGACATTTACAGGGTAAAAGAGTGGGTTATTGACCTCCAAGTACGTAACTTTAAATCAAGAAAGTTTTCATTGTTGGGAGAGTGGGACATTCTGTTCTATTAGCAGAAGGGAGAAATATTGAAACTTGTCTCCTTGAAAGCCACAAAGGAGCCTTAGAATTCAACTCTTTTAATTTGATAAGTCCTATGAAACCTTACTGCAGAACTTTTCCCCCTAACTTTGACTTGAGAACTGAAATACCTGGAAGAAACATACATCAAGAATATCCAGTCTGTGCCAGCTTTGTTTTGGAGGACCATAGTAAAGAGCCCACCTGCCACTTTCAACTGGTGTCAGCTTTGGGGTACATGTCCATCAGTAGCAGTGGTAGGTCAGTTGATGTCAGTCCAAAGAAAAGTTGGGTATTTTTGCTTGCTAAATGGGTAATAAGTACAGCAGTTTGGCCTTTACATCCCAACTAATGCCCCTGAATGGTTTTCTCTTCTGATCGAACTAACATATGTGGATTGTGGTATTTTAAGTTATGAACCCTGACTGAGCTCCTACCTATGTGCCAGGCATTTTGCTAACAGCAATTTATTCCTCATACATGTCCTACTTTCAGTAATGTTATATAGTGAAGCTAAAAGATGATAAATAATTTGCCTAAAATCACTTGACTGTCAGGCAGATAGTTTATACTCAATTCTATTATATTTGCTAAGAATGGAATTGAGGCCGAATACTGGTAGTTAATATCTATAATCCTATCTACGCAGGACGCTAAAATGTGAGGACTTCAGTTCAAAGCTAAGCTGGGCACTAAAGTCCATGAGACTCTTATCTCCAATCAAGTACCAAAAAATCCAGATGTAAAGCTGTGGCTCAAGTGGTAGAGCACCAGTCTTGAGAACGAATGCCCAGGGACCGCCTTGAGGCACTGAGTTCAAGCCCCAGGAATGACTTGCATGCATACACAGACACATACACACACACACACACACACACACACACACACACACACACACACACATTCAAATTGGTTTGAATTTTAATTCAGATAAAAAGTGGGAATGGATTATTTATATGTGAATATAAAATGAGGGAGACTGAATAAGTTCTAGAGTCTAAATCAACTTAAATTTCACCATCATATAACACTTATCCAACTTCTCATACTTGCAGCCTCAACCAGGGTTTCCCAAGTAATTTTCCCTTAAATCATTCCCTTTCCTCTTAAATCCTAAACTTTATGACAAGACAGTGTGTATGTACACACAGGAATATACTTTTTTGTTTATAATATAATCCTTCATCTCTGAACACTGTGTAGCTTAATGCAACATTTTCTATAATGGATGAGTTAATTATTTTTAAAGTACATTATATTCCAATAAAACTTTCTTTATAAAACAGTATATCCCTGGATTAATTTTAATAACCTTGCTGTAGAGCAGAGCCACTCAAATGTCAGTGTCCATTGAATTACCTGTTAACATGCAGATTCATGGTTACTTGGTCTAGATCAGGAGTATATCTGGGAAATTCAGATATCTAACATTCTTTCTTTTTTCATTTTTCTTTTGCTATATATCTCTACAGTGAACAGTGAGGATAGTGGATATGTGTTTGCTCTCCCTACTCTATGAGCTATTTGATGAGTCTTTGGACATTCTATTTCATTGAGCAATCAGTTCTTAGTAGTGGCTAAATTTATTGAAACTTTGTATTGGCTTTGATTTCTTTTTTCTTTTATTCCAATTGTTACTGACTCTTACTGAAGTGGGGCTACAGAATAATATATGGGATAAAATACTATAACAACAATTAAGACTTTTATCATTGGCTAATTGTTATAAATAGGCATGAGGGATATTACAAGTTGGGTTATAAATAGCTTAAAAATTTAAACAGATGGATAAAAGATTTAAAAGTAAAATATAAAGACTATGATAATACAATTTTATAAAATGTTGTATAAAGATTCTGAAAAAAAAGTTGAAAGTTTTTAACTATGCAAATCATTATTAAAGAAAATAAAAGGTTCTATTAGTAAGTTATCAACCTAGAAACATCAGAGAAACCAGAGTGCCTCTATTTGGGGGTTTAGGGAAATCCTTTTCCCTATCAATTCTGGAGAGGAAGTTAGAAATGAGTTTTAATTTTTAATTTTAACAATGGCAGAGGTGAGAAGAAGATTTAATATTCATCTCTGACAGTGTCAGAGACCTGAAAGGAAGGGAGTCAGGCCTTTAAACTTAGGATGTAGAAAATTTGGAGCTCAGCCCAAACTATCAAAGTCTCTTGAGCTCTGTGTGTAGAAGAACACATTTCTGTTGCTTAGCAGTCCTATAAATGCTCAGGTGAAGCATGTGCCTATCAACATGACACTTGTGGATTATAAGATGTATCTTTCCCTCCATGACCTAGTATTGTTTCCATGCCAAATACCGGGGCACCACTCACAGCTTTCTAAAGATGTAACATACATATTAGACTTTAAAAAATCTTAGCTAAAATATACTTACGGCAATTTATGGAGACAATGTGAAGAAGCAGGTCTCTAGAGTATTATGAAGGTGTTGAGAGGAATAGAAACAAAACTTGATATCTGAACACCTGTCATGAAGTTGATATTCAGTATTCTGAGATGGGTTTTCTGATCCCAGTAAATTTGGCAATGGCTTTATAAGATTTAGGTTTTGATAACTCTGTGTATACAAAAGTGAAGGTATGATGAGGCAGTAAATATAAGCACAAGGACTAAAAAAAGTGGTCAGAAAGCTGAACAGAATGAATGAATCACATGAGACTCTGTATGGCTGCAGAGTTAGTCTTTCTCTTCAGACAATAAAATATATATATATGGACAGGGGAGGGAATGCGTGTTAGTGGTAGAGTGCGTCCCTAGCATGCATGAAGCTCTAGGTTCGATTCCTCAGCACCATATAAACAGAAAAGGCCAGAAGGGGTGCTGTGGCTCAAGCGGCAGAGTGCTGACCTAGAGCAAACAGAAGCGAGTGTCAGTGCTCAGGCCCTGAGTCGAGCCCCAGGACAAAAAAAAAAAAAAAGTATGGGCATAATACACACTCTTGCAGATCTCAATTGTAGCTCTGCTCTAGAATCCAGAAAGAATGGTAGAAGAGATCTATGTACCTGAGATGTTCTGCTCACCCATGGTGCTAGGTCCATGGGATACACAAATAAACAAATCTAGATGCCGAGCAGCTGAATTAGGACTGGTTCTTTCTAAAACCATTTCTTACAGACACTTATGGAACCTTTTCTTCTTCAATGTCTCCAAATTTAGGATCTTCTAGATTAGCAGACATGGATATATCAAATGAACCCCCTCCAACATGTATCATCAACATGTAGTGATAAAATGTAGAAGGGAGAAATTCTTTCCAAGGAAAGCATGCATTCCAAAGAACTTAATAATTATGCCATTTCACGGTTTATCTATTCTCCTCGGCCTAGTAGAAAACAAGACACACACACAGGCAAGATAAAGAGAACATATTATTACACCAGTGTCAGTGGCTAGTATTCTAGCTTTAAAACTTTTTAGTCATCTGGTATCCAAATCCAATATAATCTCTGAAGCTAATGGGGTTTTTCATTTTTTAGTTTTTCATAATATAAACAGAATTTCTTTAGCATTTTTCAAATAAGGATCTAATGTGTTCTAGAGATACTTTGTAAATACATAGGATTATTAACCAGGTTATCCAGAATAATGAATAACAAAATAGTTCATACCCAGTAAATGTGAGGGCTTAGCTAATGCCTTAACAATAATCTTTTTATCTCTCGTGTTGGTAGTTAAACAAAAGTAAATCAAGATATAATGCCAGTTCTGAAAACCGGATGCTGTTTTCTTAACTTGATTGTTATTCTCTTATGTTTCTAAAGATCTGTGGGGAAATTGTAGTCGTTCTTAGCTTTTAAGAATTAAATTTGTTTTTTAAGTTTGTATTCTGTTTGTCTCCTAAAGCAAAAGCTAGAACTGGAACTTTCAAGAGAAAGAAAAAACAAGGATGCAGGCAGTCTGAATATATTTCACATGAAACTATATTTCAGTCACTTTTTGTTGGTTAGCACTGCTTATTATAAAATTAATTTCTTGGGGACATTTTTGGTGATCTTCATTCTGAGAGGTAATCCAAATCTATTTACATGGATAACAGTGGCTACTACTGTGATTATCCAGGTCCAACTAACTCTCATTATAGACTAGTTCATTTTCATATCCACTCTTATATGATTTATTGAGTTCCCACCTGAAATTCACATTCTTGTCTGCTAAGTACTGAAGAACATGTCTAGATGCACGATTCCAATTACATAGTTCATCATTTTTAGATAAATATAGAGAAAATCTAATTCATTGATAACCAAACCACAAATCATTTTGTGCACATGTTATAGTTTCTATCATAGTGGTTAGAAATAACAAAATTTGATTCTTTACCTATGCTACAGATGTGATGCAAGTGACTATGTTGGAATAAGGCTAGAGGTCAATGCTTTCAAAAATCTTTGTTTGTGTGATAAAAAAAAAAAAGGCCAGACTAGAACATGGTAATACAGGGTTTGTGCCAATACATGTAAGACTTTTCCATAGTTGCCTCATTTACAATGGGGTAGGACAGGAAAGGGGAAAATATTTTATAGTCATAAGTAATAAATATCAGAACTCTTATTATCAACCCTCACCATCACCCATAGGAGGGGCTGAATAGACAAATGAAGTTTTCATCCTGTCTTCTGTGATCCATTAGAGTGAACACTGGTTTGCTTTGTTTTGTTTTGTTTTTGCCAGTCCTGGGGCTTGGACTCAGGGCCTGAGCACAGTCCCTGGTTTCTTTGTGCTCAAGGCTGCACTCTGCCTCTTGAGCAACAGCACCACTTCTGGCCATTTTCTATACATGTGGTGCTGGGGAATTGAACCCAGGGCCTCATGTATACGAGGCAAGCACTCAACCACTAGGCCATATCCCCAGCCCTGAATACTGTTTTTTTTTTTTTTTTATGGTTTCAGTCTTCCTTATAGAATAGCATCTGTGATTTTCTTTTTGCTTTAGTCTTCCTTTCTTAGATTTTTTTTAATCCTTGCCTCTTCCATTTGGAATCACAAGTGTATGTAACTCACAAGACAATACTAAATTATCCTTCAATACATCCTCATCAAGAAGCCCAAATAAGTAATTTTTTATTGTTAAGGTGATGTACAGAGGGGTTACAGTTACATACATAAGGTAATAAGTACATTTTTTGTCAAACGTTATTTCCTCCCAAATTTTTCTCTGACAAAATCTGTAGTTTTACAAAAGGATTATTCTTTGATGCATAGAGAAAAGAAAAGAAATGCAATCAATATGGAAATCACCAGAAACATGTCAATCAGGTAAAGAAAAATAGTGAACCAAATTGATTTAAAAGTCAGTTTAACACAATTGGAAGGTAGAATGGATACCTTGAGAAGAAGGCACATTAATTTTTTTCAAAATTTTACTATATACCTATTTCCTTGTGAGTTAAATATGTATGAATAGAAATATGTAGAAGCTACTGAGTAGGAAGTAAATTTCTGAAAATGTTGATTAAAACATACCCTGTATTTGAATAATATTGAGTGAGATGTCAAAGATTCATGAGAAGGTATTAAAAAAGATAAAATAATAATTGAGACCCAGGGAAATTTGTAGAAATTCATTGTAAAATGCCACTTACAACTAAAGGCCTTTGAAGTTTCCTGTAATGGGCAGTAGAGAAAACAGTGAAACCTGAGAGCTTAATTCCAGGCTCTGCTCAATCTCTAACTAAATGGGAAAAACTTGGAAAAGTTAGCTCCTCCTCTGAGAACTCATATTCTTCTCATCTCAAGGAGACTACTTGGCTAAATGATGTGGAATTTTTTTTCTCAGGTTTAAATGAAATAAGGCATTTCTGATCATTAATTCTACTTATGTAAGTCCAAGGAGTAAGATTAGAGTAGAATATTCCTTTACTATGTAATTGACACTTTGGAAATAACTCCCCATCCATCTTTTTGAATAATAGGTAGCCCTTCTCTAATATGCTAAATGTTAGTAAAAAATAAAAAACCTACATTATTAATGTGGTCATTATTATTTTAAAGGTTTATAATGCTTCTTTTTCTCCACAGGAATTCCAAAATCAGCCGAGCCTATTTAATTCACCATCCTGGATTCTACATAAAGATGTAGATATAATTAAAATATTTCTTTGTTTTGGTGAGAAATACTGATACCCATCATTTCTCTTTTAGGTGGTAGCCTAATTTGAGTGTAGAATGAGATAAAAAGTGGAAGCTTTCAAGACATATATCATAAAAAATTACATAGGTCAGGTCAGAAAATGACTAGGACATAAAGGTCATTAAGTTGCCATGTACAAGAGATGATTCTCTTAGTTTACTGTCCATGTAGCAGGGTATTGTGGGTGGCTGTTTGAGGCCACTATTTAAATTGCATTTACATAGGCTTTCTTTATATCTTATACATGTTCAAGCTTAGGAAAAGGTTTTCTCTTACTTTAATTTGGAATAAGCAACGAGATAAGATTTTAAGCTGGAAGAGAAGCTTTGAGGGTAATATATAGGTTAAAAGATGATGGTACAGTAAGGTCAGATTCTGGAGCTACTTTGAATGTAATGACAATTTCTGAATGGATTGTGTGAGGGGATTAAGAAATGAAACAGAAGAAAAGTGGCTACATTGATTTTTAACTTAAAAACTGAAAGATAAGGCTTTTCATGAACAAAACTGAGCATAGAAATGTAGAGTATATTTTCATAGAATCCTTATAGTACATAATACCATGTGCATTGTTATTATTTTAATTTTTTTTCCAGTCCTGGGGCTTTGGTTTCAGGCCTGAGCACTGTCCTTGGCTTCTTTTTGCTCAAGGCTAGCACTCTGCCACTTGAGCCACAGCGCCACTTCTGGCTTTTTTCTGTATATGTGGTGCTGGGGAATTGAACCCATGGCTTCATGTATACGAGGCAAGCACGGTTTGCCACTATGCCATATCGCCAGGCCCTATTTTAATAATTTTATATTTGTATGTTAACTTATGTTTGTAAAGTTTTGGGGGTGGAGGTTTGGAATCTCACATGACTGATATGTGATGCATATCATACATATGATAAAGATGTATCATGTATACTTTTGTAATATTTGCAATTTTACTCTGTTTTTGTAACTTTCATTTTTGTTGTGTAAGTAGGAAAAAATCTTTGTGAAGTGACACAGAATGATAATGCTGATATTTTTTATGTCAGAAGTCTTACTCATACTGTAACCTCTCTGTACATCAGTTTGATAATAAAAATTTGAGAAAAAAAAAGAAGTCTTACTCAGTGTATCTGTAAAAGACAGAATATAGCAATTGAGAACCTACCTAACGAAGACCCATTTTTATTTTTTTTTATTTTTTTTTTTGGCCAGTCCTGGGCCTTGGACTCAGGGCCTGAGCACTGTTCCCTGGCTTCTTCCCGCTCAAGGCTAGCACTCTGCCACTTGAGCCACAGCGCCGCTTCTGGCCGTTTTCTGTATATGTGGTGCTGGGGAATCGAACCTAGGGCCTCGTGTATCCGAGGCAGGCACTCTTGCCACTAGGCTATATCCCCAGCCCACGAAGACCCATTTTTAATAGTCTGAAGTTGTAAAAAAAATGGTGAGCTGAGATAAACCGAAGGCTCCAGGCCAAGATGGGGCTGTAATGTTTTGTTGGAAGTTGAATAATTTGTTGTAAATTGAGTAGTTTGTTGCACTGTAATAATTTGTTGGAACTTTAGGAAAGTCACCAATGTTCTGCAATATTAGAATAAACAAATTATGGGAAGACATTCCCTCCACCCTAATATAAGCATTCACCTATATGCCACAAGGAAATTTAGTTACTTGGAGCATTCTAATAGTTTTGAACATATAATAAGCCATAAATTAGTACCAGATCAGTTAATCAAGGATAGAGATATATATTATTCCACACCCATGGATAAACCAGAATGTGGCTTTTTTATATCCAATTAAGAGAACACACAGTCAAAGGTCCTCATGATAATTCTGTTTCCCCTACAGACAATAAGCAGGTTGATTGTCTCTGGAGGAATAAATATTCGAATTTTCTACAATGTTATTTTTTTCCCTTTACAACAATAGGTCTTTCATACTTGTATCTCCCTCTGCTCCTGTCTACATTACAGTGTTCAATGTTTTGGTTCTGTCCTACCCACAGGTTACAATTACAAGAAAAACTTTTTATGCAAGGGGAGAAAATTTGTTTTTTTGGCACTTAGACTTATTTAGCTTTAGCAGGTTCTCTTGCTTTGTAGTTTCTCTTTGAACATGGATAAAGGGAGAGATTCATGCCCTGTTCACACAACATCCAGTTAAAATGTTTTCATAGGTTATATTGATACCTCTAGTTCCTAAGAATAGTATTTCTGCTTATAGCAAGCAGTTATGAATTCCAAGTGAAATTCCCCTCACAAAGTCATATACTATGTGCTTTCAGCTGGTAGAGCTATTTTGAGAACCAGTGGTAACCTCTGGAGGTAGGGCTTAGCTGGAGGAAGTTAAGTCACTGCAGTACCAGTTATGGTTATACTTGATCTGTGTCTTCCTTGCTCTTCTTTGCTTCTGATAACCCTTTAGATAAGAGAGTACAATGTCAGGATACATCATGTTCTCTTTCACCATAGGTCCAGGATTTATGGAAAGAAGGACCATGGAAATTATGTGCTAACACAAATCCTTCTTTCTTTGTGTTTGTCTCAGGCATTGGTCACATGAACAGAGCAACAAAAGCAATCTAACACCCAGGTGTAAAGAATTGTAATAAACTAAATGGAATTAGTGTTAGGAAGAAAAGCAGAAAATGAAACACTGTATTCAGAGTATCTATAAAAAAAACTCTGGAGCTAAAGAGAATTCATAAAGATAATGGATATATTGGGGAAAATATAATTCTAGTGAAAATTGCATGTGCAAAAGAAAAAGTGAGAGGTGATCAAAGGAAAACATTCTAATTATCTGAGATTGGTTTTGACCAACTTTTTAGTCAGTGTAAGGAGAGTGGTATACTTTGGCCACACCGGCATGAATAAAAAAAAAATGAGGAAACAAACTAGACTATCCCTACAATTCCAAGACTCCAGTTTTCATTCCATAACTAGGATGTACTCAGACTAGAATTATAACAGCTCTCATTTCAAGAGGCTAGAGTGTTCCATGGAGTTATTAAGACATTCCAAGACCAACTTAACTTAGTAGACATATGGAAAGCAGGAAATTTATTTAAAATTCAGAAACAGATTTTTGACAATACTCAAGGTTCAGGTGACTTTATATAAAGGAGCAGGTATATTTACACTGAGAAACTGGAAATTTATCTAGAGCAAGTATTTGAATTTTATCATGGTCCTAGAGAAAATTACTCATGTTTGCTGATTAAGCCCCAACAGTGATTCCACCAGTGTTTTTTTTTCTCTTATTTATTTTCAAAGTGATGTACAGAGACATACAGTTTCAGTACGTTTCATTAAAGTTTCATACGTTAGGCATTGGTTACATTTCTTGTACTGTTGGTTTTTAAACATATAAGACATTCTGTAAATATGTAATGCATAACAAATGGAGTCTTAGTTCTTACTAGAAGATGTTCCTTGGTTTCTAGAGGTAGAATGTTAGAACTGATCTTACATTTTTCCGAAATAAGGTTGATGACTAATGTGATACGATCTACTCTTCTGAAATCCTCTACTTGTTTTAAAAGAAAAGAAAAATGAGATATATTCCTACAGTATAACCAAACAGTATACACACAGGGATTCCAGGTAATCCAATTAATTTCTTTTCAGAAGTCATAAGTAAACCTGTTGGGTGATATGCAAGTGTACGTAAATGTATTAACTGAAATACAGTAGATTCAGGGAGATCACAAATAGTACAATTACTTAGAAAGCCTAAATCAAAGTTCAACAAAACATATGCTTTCCTTGTAAACATAACATACAAAGACAGTTCTTAACTATATCAACTATTATGTTCTTTCAATAAAGCATCTGAAGAAGTGAGAGAAATATGCTGAAAACTTTGATAACAAACTATGGATTTTCCCAGGTTCTGAATCTTCCATAATGTGTTTCTTTTAGTTAGAAGCCTTCAATCAAAACTGTGATCAATGTGTCCTGCTGGTTCTGTGGAATTCCCGTTAAACCAACAATCACTAACCTTCTGCCAATGGTATAGAAACACTTCTCTAGTTAAATAAAACCAACAGGGGGCTTGTTCCAAGGAATGCTCCACTAGGTAAGCAGGCTAAATGCTAAACATGCTGAGCAGCAGTTTCTAGGCACTCTGCTAGGTTTCCTTTTTATTTATTCTGTTTGCTGTTTTTAGAAAACACAGCCTCTGAAGGCCAGACTTGGGATAATCACTCAGTTCCTTTCAGAAGCACAGTTGCTTTACCCAAAGGCAGTGTCTTTGTAGAACTGAAAATCTGTGTTGGTATACTTATGTAGTATAAATTCCTTCTTTAGATTGAATAAAATAAATCAATTTTGTTACAGCCTCTCTTGTTTGATGGATATACTGAAAGGACTTAATACCAATTGTAACATTACATAGTTTATTATTTACATAATACTCTCCTTCATGTTGATATGAAATTGGGTGATCTCTTCTATTAAATGTAAATATAATATGGCTTGCCTATTGTTATCTTCTTTCTTTTTTAGCAGAGGCACATAAAACTCCTCTCCATCCAAGACATCTATTTTTTCTTCCTTCCATGTATTTAAACATCCTCTGATAGCAAGTGATATGCTGAGCTAAACACTAATGTATCCATTTTTTTCTGATTTTGTATTTAACCGCCTATTATATACATATGTACACATACATATGTATATATATCATACCTATATCATATGCATATATTAGATATATTGATAACAGATAGGTTCTAATCAGTGATTAAAATACTCATTGAATTAAGGATTAGTTTTGTTAATTACTGCCAGTGAAACTCAGAGACTTCTTCCTTATTCATCATTGTCCAACACTGAAATAATTTATATCTTATTCTTTTGTCCCATAGAAAGATCATAGGACTAAAAAGATATTTCCAAAGAAAAAACTTTAAAGATATTTTGGCTCAACAGAAGGTTATATTGACCTGTAATCTGAAGGGGAGAGAAAAAAGGGCCTTTGTCACTGTAAGAGTATGAATATAAACAGTCTCTTCATAGATCTGAAATGTACTCTTAACTTGGCTCTTGATTGCATTTGACTCAGAGAATATCTGAAAGAAAACTGTCCATATCTCCCATTCTTCTCTGTCCCTTCCCTTTTTACAGGTGCTACTGAAGATCTTCTCCTTGGTGAGTCATTTGACCTCGTGATTGGAGATTTTAAATCCATTGTCTACGGAGTTGGTTTAATTGAGCCACCTTTGTAAAAAACCAGTAGCCATGCAATTTCCTAGCAGGTTCTCTTTTCAAATCCTTTTTTCTTGTTTCACTTAAATAAATTGGCGTTAGGTAAAATCTTGCTGAGCTCTATTGCCATCTTGTTTAATTTTCTAATTTTCTCTTTGCTTTGCCTCCCATCACTCCAGTTCATGAGCTGTTATTTTCAGCAAGGGAGAGAGTTAAAATCCAACAACTTGCCTTGAGGGATTGTTGCAATTGGCTTACTTAGTCCACTTAGGTTTAAAACAAGTCTCTTAAGAACTGGTAAGGGTCCATCCTGAGCCTGAGACAGAACAAGAGGACAGCCAAAATGGTAGTGAACTTTCCCAAATAGATGCCATACACCAATTTTACCTAATGGCTCTCTTATGAAACCTTCCATTAAACCTCCATTCCTCCCTTTTGCAAAGCTTTCTACTTGTTGAAGTTCTATTTACACAAATTTTGATCAACTACAGTACAATGTGTGAATGTCTCTAACACAGTTCTTTCCTAAAGCACATTTTAATGGTAGAGAGAGACTATTGCTCACAGGTAGCTCTGGTACCCGAGAAGATTCCCCAGAGATGAGATAAACAGAGCAGAAAGGAATAGCTTTAAGACTCCAGGAATTCTTTATAAAAGAATAAGGATTTTCATGTTGTTTAAATCTGTATCTTACTCCTCTATGGGAACAATAGGAATGTCCAAGACTATGTAAAATAATGTACCCTTCTTTAATCATTTATGATAATAGAAATGATTCTTTGCAAAGTACTCTGGGATTACTTAAAAGCTCTTAAGGGATTTTTTATTCAATATTTGTTTGGTAGTCCCTGGGGCTTGCAGTCAGGGCTCGGGTGCTGTTTCTGAACCTCTGTGCTCAAAGTTAGTGCTCTACCATCATGTTAACCACAGTGCCACTTCTGGCAATTTCTGAATAGTTTATTGGAGATAAAAGTCTCACAGGGACTTTCCTGCCCAGGCTGGCTTCAAACTGTGATTCTCAGATCTCAGCCTCCTGAGTGCTAGGATTATAGACATAAGGCACGGGTACCCAATTGAAGTGTTTTATTATTCTTGGACTTGAGGTGATACACTCAAAATATTTGGGGCATGCAAGGTGCTTTCCAAAACTCACAAAAATGTGATTATCTTGGTTCTATGCTGCAGTATGCAGATAACTACCTGAACCCTAGTTTTCTCATCCTCTATTCAATCACTCTTTTTACATTATCTTAATTGAAGTCTTTCTATCTTAGTGCATTGTAGTGCTGTATTAGCAATTATTTAATTTACAATACCTCTATAGGGATTGTTAACCCAATCTGTTAACCTTAGAAGAAAGCACTTGGGGGTTTTTTATTCAGTCTAAAACATTCCTCTAATTCGGTAAATGATTCAAATATGCACTGCCAACCCTAAGTCTTTTTCTGTTTCCTCTTATATGATCTAGCTGATTCTTTGACATTTTTTGAAGCAAGAACAGCTTTTTAGAATTCATTAGTAGAGTCCTTAGCTGGATACTTGCCTCTTGTGAATTCAGACCTTTCATAGTTCAACTTTCTCTCATGCATAATTACAAGCTCTACACCTTTACTCTCCATTGTGACTTTTAACAATTGCCTCCATCCCTCACCTGCCTTCATTTCACTAAGGTCTTATAAGAGTCTTCTAATTTTTAAAACTTCACTAGATTTCAGCTCACTGTCAAGATAAGAAGACCGTGGGAACATTTTTATCTCTTGTTATGAGAAAACAGTTTGAAGCCACCTCTCTCCAAATGTTCCTCTGCAATCTCATTTCCCACTTATTCCCTGACACACAGGCTCTAGGAGATCTCAGTGGGGCAGCCAACAGCTGTATCCAGGACCAACTTGATAAAGCTATGTGACTTCCTTCCCTTTCTCCTCCTCCTTCTTCTCATCACATGTAACCTGAAGGGTAAGCAAGCACTGGAGTGCTTGCTATGCTCACACAGCCTCTCCTTGGTAAACACACATTTTTAATACATTGTATTTTAAAGCAATTCACTGGTCATACTTCACATCACCCAACATACTGTCCTGTTCTCCTTAATAAATCTTTACCTCTGACTTTCAGTAGCAACTATATTCCAAAGGCATAGGAATGAATCTCTCTCTCTCTCTCGCTCTCTCTCTGCTCTCTTCTCTCTCCCCCCAACATAATCCAGAGAATTGTAAGTAGACAATCTTCTTTTTGAAACAATATTTTATCATGCTAAAACTCATTTATTTATTCAAAACTATATATATATATATATATATATATATATATATATATATGAGTACTAATCCCGCCGAAAGTGATTTTCTGAGCAGCATGGCCTATTCAGCACCCGCAGCCAAGTGTCACTAGAGGACTGAGGATGTAATGTCCCAACATCCTCTTGCACATTTACTTCAGCAGTCTCCAAGATACATGAAAATTTTAAAAAAATAATGAAAAAAGAAAATCTCCAAATACAAAAGACTTTTTGCATTTAGGAAATATCGAGTGACAGCCAGTAAAAAGAAATAGTAACACTAAGTGGAGTTTAAAGAAGATAATTAGGATCAGATGAAGCCGTCAGGTTATAGTCCTTTCTTTTGTAGTTTCTTTGCTTCCCAACTCTGCCATGTAAAGACATCCCTAGTTCACATATCATATAATTTCAATTTTTTAAGGATAACTAGAAATGTTAATATGACCTATATGAATATTTATTAATTAATTACATTTAACCCTGTTTGACTTATTTTCTCACCTTTTTGTCCCATATATTTGTTTGGTCTTTGTTTGTATCTGTGTTTTTGTGAGTTTTTTTTGTTTTTTTTTAGCCAGCCATGGGCTTTGAACTCAGGGCCTGAACAATGTCCCAGTCATTTTTTTTTTTTTTTTTGGTCAAGGCTAGCATTCTAGTTCTTGAGCCACAGTGCCACTTCTGGCCGTTTTCTATATATGTGGTGCTGGTGAATCAAACCCAGGGCTTCATGTATGCGAGGTAAGCATTCTTGCCACTTGGCCACATTCCCAGCCCCTGTGTGTATCTTTTAAAAGACATTTCTTTGCATTTATTAAAATGCAATTATACAAGCACTGATTACTCAAGCTTTTGTTGACACAAAATACCTTTAATGAGTATTAAAAGGATGTTTTGTTGAATGGAAAACTGAGTTGACAGAATATGATGTTCTCTGTTCACCTTCATAATTTTAAAGATGTTATTCCATTTCTCCTGTGTCTAAAGTTTCTTAAACATATTAAGTTAATGTATATTGTATTGTAATAGTTTATTTATAATCTATATGCATCTTTTAATATCTTTATTCAATACATGGTATTTTAAAAATTTAGTAATTTATTATTTTATAAAAGAAAAAAGAAAAATATGAATTTTTATTACTTTATCAATTTCAATATTTAGATATTTGATTTTTAATTGCCATGGCTGTTAATTCCAATGTATATTTGAGGACTGGTTAATTCTTTCTTCAAGGTTTTGTTAAAATTGTATTTGACGGGCTGGGGATATAGCCTAGTGGCAAGAGTGCCTGCCTCGGATACACGAGGCCCTAGGTTCGATTCCCCAGCACCACATATACAGAAAACGGCCAGAAGCGGCGCTGTGGCTCAAGTGGCGGAGTGCTAGCCTTGAGCGGGAAGAAGCCAGGGACAGTGCTCAGGCCCTGAGTCCAAGCCCCAGGACTGGCCAAGAAAAAAAAAATTGTATTTGACACAGTTCAAACAATATGGAAGGATTAAATATCACAGAACTGTACATTATTGCATGCTCTTTCCATATTGACTATTCCAGTAAGTATACATACATATATCATATATGGATACTTTAATTCCATGTTTTTTTCTTAAAAATACCCAGGTGCTTCATGAACATAAGACAATAAATATACATTGCAATATAACAAATAGAAACTTGAATAATATTGTGTCTGTTTCATGCATATTTTCCATGTGTTCATTTTTGTTGAAGCAATTCTTTATCTATGTATCAAGGACCCATTACACAAACTTAACATTAGCTGATTATATTCTAGTGATCAAGAAGAAAAATTGTAGTCACTGTGCCGGCTGCCTATCCTGGATCCATTAATTCCTTTTTCCTTGTTCCTGTTAAGCTCTAATTATAGTTCATTATCTTTTTCTTCTTCACATAGCTGCTCTGTAAAAGTACATATGCATTGTTTCTTTCTATTTCCAAACCATAGGAATGTTAAGGTGGCTCAAAACTGACCAGAAATAGATAAAATGTTATTTGGAAATTTGGGGTAAGATTCTTCTATTTGCTTTTTATTAAAAAACAAAAAGTCAAACTATTTCCTGATACAAAGGTTAAGAGTCAAGTTGTTCATGCTGCTCTTGGAGACAAGGCTGCACCTGCGGGAAGAAGCATTGACATGAAACCAACTCTAAAGGAACATGTATTCAGAGCTGAAATGAGACAGCTTAATCACACTCGAAATGCTGAACAACCAAACTTCGAGCAGGGCCTCCCTCTAAGATTCTTATTCCTGAGATGATATGTATGAATCACCACTTAAACCAATTTGAGTTTCATTACATTCAAAACTATGAGAATCTTGCACACACAGAAAAATGCATCTGAAGGCCAGTTGCACTGATCCATCATGTTCATTGGTCATTTTTTATTTGATTAAGCAAAAGACAAATACTACTAGCAATAGTCAAGGAGTTCAAAATTTACAGTATAAATAACCAGGTTAGGAATGAATGCCATATAATGCAGTTCTAGATAATTATTTGATTTTATATTTTTGTGTACTTATGAAAATAATAGGATGATATAATAATGATGATTCCAGAGCAATCTGCAACACAAAATTCATGGCAAAACAAAGATAGCAGTTAAAAAGCAATCCAAAATGTTCTAGTTGACTAATGAAGATCAATGACAACAATGCTTATGGGCTAAATGAGTTTGGGAATCAAGATCAAGAGGCTAATTTTTGTTAGTGAACATTAATGCTGTTCCTAAGCTCCTCTTAAACCTCATTATTCCAGCTACCTCTCCAGATTTATATCCACTGTCTCTTGTTTGAGGGAAATTACTTCTCCTTCCCAATGTTTTTTTCTACATTAAGTGAACATTTGTCTTATACCCTCTTTAAACTCTCTCATGCTAATGTGCAATGTTCTCTGTGAATGTATACCTGCTTGTTTCTCACACTCAAAAATTATCTTCAAATTTCATGAATGGCATTTCAGAGGCTCTAGGCTGTAATTAACTTGCAATGTGATCCTAAGCAAGACAATTACATTATCAGCATATCAATATCCTCAACCATAATTTGAAGAAAATAATGATTTTTCTCATATTTTGATCATATATAAAGGGGCAAGTGAAAGAGACAATATTTTCTAAATCATAAAATGATTGACAATGCTATGTTGACTGTAGCAATGCACATATTTTCTGTACATAAAGACAGTGCAGGGTAAACAAATGTAAAAATAGATGGACTCTTCCTTCGTTCATCTGAGCTCAAATACTAAACTGTGACTCACCATCATTAGGCAATTTGCACAAATTACTCAGAATGAAGTACTTAGTAGTGAAAGTAGAAACATATTTATTTGATGAGAAGTGGAAAACAACTGAAATGAATGATATGTTTAGTAAATTGATGCTAATAAATAAGTGCTAAAACACTTAACATGTTCTCGCTATTCACAATTCTGTGTATGTTAAATTTAATATTGTTATAAATTTCTTTAAAATAGATGATCTCTTATCATTATCCCATACATATTCATAAATTGCAGACATCCTTAACAAGTATATTATGAATTTATACAAATAATTTTTCCATGGTTGACTTTGTTCTATATAAACATGATACCATTAGGTTTAATGATACCATGATAGGTTTAATGAAACATGATACCATTTGGTTTAATTGATTATATCCTTTTAAGTTTTACCTGTTTTCTTGTCATATTGCAGTTGCTAAGACACTGTATATTGAAGATAATCCAAAAGGAGGCTTGTAGATACCCTGAATACTTCTGATTTTTAAAGAAAATGTAGTAAATGATCTAAATGATGAATAATGTTAGGATTATTTCTTGATATATGCTCTTTAAAAATGCATGGAATTGCCTTTTTATTTCTAATATATTTCTATTTTTACAGTAAATCAAATCAAATAATTTCAGTAGTTTAAAATCATCCATGAGAAACATTTCATCCCTGTACAACAACATATTTAACTATACTACAGAGTAAATCAATGCATTACATACATGAGATAAAATATTTCAGGTGTATATTTTCTAGTAACCGGCACATTTGAACATACAATTGATTGAATTACCATTAACTGCTTAGAGTTTGTCACATCTCATTTAGCACAATTTTGGATGCATTATCACTGAGATATCTAAAACAACACCATTTTCTTTCTGGAGCTTAAAGCAGAGAATAGTTATTTTTAAGTTTCTATGCATTTTTTTCTGTTAAACAGGAGTTCATATTTTCACTGAGTTATGGCAAAGCTAGTTTAACTGTTAAACAATGTTAGCACAATTCATGTCTTGGAAATACAAAATATATTCATGTTTCAAGTGAATCTTAATTTATAGAAGCAAGAAAAATAATCATTTTGAAAAACTGAATGAAGTAAAGTTTTATTTCTTAGTTTTGTTCACTGCAAGGAAAGCAATGTCTTTTGACTCTGTTTTACCAAGTGGCTTTCACTCTTACTCTTTGTTATTTTGAAAACAAAACTCATTGAAAAAAATTGTTTCCTTCTCTAAATTTGCTTTACCAGTGATCTCCAGGTTTTTCCAGTCATACTCTCAGTCACCACCTAGGCAATGAAACTGAGTTTTCACAAGTACTTTGATAAATTTGGGATCTGTTTTCATAATTCACTTAACTCATGATACTGTCACTGATCTCTTCATTTCAATACTAAGATTTCTCATTTTCTTCCTTTAGATTTCAAATCACTGTACTATCGTTTTCTTATCTCACCAAGCACTTCTCCAGTTTATTTTTTCCTATTTTTTCTGATTTCTCTTCTTGATCTAAATGTAAGTTCTTGGTCCTTTACTTTCTTGATGCTGACAAAGCAAAGGTTCTGGAGATAGCGCATGTATGATATTTGTTGTGGGTTTTTTTATTTACTTTTAAAAATTTTCATAGACAAATTGATCTATAGAGAGGTTACAGTTTCATATACTAGGCATTGGATACATTTCTTGTACTGTTTGTTACCTCCTCCCTCATTCCCCCCTCCCCATGAGTTATTCAGTTCATTTACACCAAACAGTTTTGCAAGTATTGCTTTTGTAGTCGTTTGTCTTTTTTACCATGTGTCTCTCGATTTTGGTATTCCCTTTCAGTTTCCTAGTGCTAATACCAGTATGCATGGTTTCCAATGTACTCAGATAAGATACAGAGATAGTGCAGGTATACCACAGGAAGGGGATATAAGAATATAATCAATAATAGAAGCTACGGTTACACATAGTGCGTTGAAAGTAGTTACAACAGTGATCTTACAATCGTTTCCATAACATGGAGTTCATTTCACTGAGCATCATCTTATGTGTTCATAAGATTATAGCTATTGGGCTCTTGTGATCCTCTGCTGTGACTTGCCTAAACCTGTGCTAATTATTCCCTATGAGGGAGACCATAGAGTCCATGTTTCTTTGGGTCTGGCTCACTTCACTTAGACTTTAAAGGAATTACAATGTTTGAGTTCTCCCTCAAATCTAGATATTTCAATTAATACATTTGTGTACAGTTGTATACCACCCAACATATTTACTTACATGTTTATAGTCTAAACCTAGTTTATACATATGAGGGGGAACACCTATTGTCTGTCTCTGTGGACCTGACTTACTTCACTTGACATAATTTTTCCAGGTCTTTAATTCCTTAGAAAGGCAAAGACAAAGTTCAGCAAAATAAAACACCAGTAGGAACTCAAAAGAGGTGGGGGAGTGTTAAGGGCTGGCCAAATGAAGAAGGGAAGAAAGGGAGAAGGGGAGAATGCAGTCAAAAATTCAATGTATATCCTATAAAATTAAGAAGAGTTAAGGGAAGGGGAGAGCAGGAGAGAGATGGGTAAGAATGTTGAAAAGAGCGACAATGATCAAGACATAATGTATTTGTATTCATAAACTGCCTTGTCAAATGGCAACGCCTTTATATAACTACTTAAAGAACAATTTTAAAAAGTAATTGAAAATAATTGAAAGACTATTAGCATTTATATTCAAATTTTATTGCAGTGGCTGTATATTTAATAATGTTTGACTTGATTATAAAATTTATGGTTCAGATAAATAGTAACATTTTTGTTTTTTATAATATTTTTTCATTTTTAAATACATACAGTTTTGTTCAGAGACAAGAAACCTAAACATCAAGATCAACTCAAACAAATGAAAGTGAAATCTCCCTTCCAGCTTCTGTAGGCAAATTACAGTGACAGTGAGTTAATTTATTTTCTAAGATGCAATAGTTGCTAGCCAATGAGCTGACTCTCACAGATAGATCATATTTGTGTAAATTGACTCAAAGCTTTTGACTTTTTGATTTGTTGTCATATAGGTTCCTATTGCTCAGAAAGTGTCTAATATTTACCAAATGAATGAGAAAAGACAAACTTTTATCAAGAGCAACATACTTGAATTTTTAGTAGAATTGGAAAATATGTAACATAGGTATGAAAAAATGTGACATGCATCAAAACATTTTTCAGCTGTTCATTTTCATTTTAAGTAGCACTAATTATTATTATAAAATGTTATCTAACAAGTGGTTCATTAATTTTAATGTGTTGAAATTCATTCTGTCATAGATACTGGAAATTAATTTGCATAAAATAAAAAAACTACTGTTAAAATATTTGAAACTCTAAGTGTATTATTTTCTAATACATGTACATTCAAACATTGTTCAATTGAATCCAAATAAGACTTCAATGTATTTAATGAAGGAAACTTAAAAGTAATACATTTGTGTTCCATAATACTGGGGTCACACATCCATCTGTACAGTAGTACAGATCCAAATGATTGATTCTGTTTTAGTTGTAGGCACATTACTCTTTCTCTTGTTCCCATGCACTGCATTTAGTGAAACATCACCCAAATTCCAAGTTTGGATGACAGAAAAAATGAGAGAACTGTTAAATAAAAAGGGGTAAGAAAATGGATGCCTGGAAAATAATTACTGAGGGTTTAATATATGAATCAATTTCCTTCTGTATGGTAATGATTCAAATTCCCATTTATTGAAGGGCAATTTCCACTTATCTCTAAGGAAATTAGCTCATGTCCAGGGATAGGAGTAACCTTCTCCAGAAATTCTGTCATTGTACTCATGAAGGCAAGGCAAATAAATGCTCAGTGCCTAATAATGGAGAGATAAGCCAACTATGACCATTATTTATTCACAGAAAGAAAAAAGATAATAACTCTAATACTAATAGTGATGAGTAACTTTTATCAACCACTTTCTTCATGCAGTGGCTTATTTCTCAAAACTATAGTGTTATTCTTTTCACTGTTTTGTGTTCTATGATGTGAGGCCATGACCATTCCATATTCTGAGCAAGGGAAATTGTAGCACATTACAGCTAGTTTACTTGGTCTAGGCACAGTAGCTCATTGCCTAACAGTCAGAATGCAAAATCCGTTTGTGTTTTTCCTTATATTCTACTAGGCTAATCGCTTCTGTTATATAAATCCAAAGGCTGCTTTTGCCTTCTAGGTCCTTTCCAATTCCCAAACATTTTCCTTGTTTGTTTTCTAGTCAGAGTGCAGTTTCTTATGAAACTGTTTCTCCTTCCCATGTCTTTCTATCTAAAAACCTCTGCCCTTTGCCTTCTGAATTAGTAATCTGCCAATTACCATGCCAATTCACGCTTGCTCAGTCAATTTATAAGTACTTTATATTCAGCTATTCAACTATCTTTCAAAGTAAATTGATACATGTAACATAATGAAATTGTGTATGTTTCTAGAGTGATTAATTTAGAGTATTTTACGAAAAGCCACTAACATTTATTGTGCAAGTTCATCGCCAGATTTTACGCTACACTGCATATTATTTTTAAGCCTTCTCCAGAAACTCTCATTCATAATATTTTTTCTTTTATTTGGATGTTTGAATTTTGAATGCTATAATGAAAAATATTATTGTAAAGCAAAATTTATTTTTGATCATAAGTAACTGTCAGAAATGTTAATATCAATGTGAATTAATACAACTACAAACCTAGGTTATATATTCATGCATTTATTCATTTTTATTAGAAATACAAGTCTTTCAGACTTTAATCTCACCATTTTGCAAGTGTGATGTGTTATGCATGGTATTTTTTTTTTAAGGAAGGTCATTTCATCTATCTAGATAGCATCAACTAAATGGCAGTAGGTGTAGAATCATTTTTTTTTTTTCTCATCTGGCTCGGCTCCAGAAGTTCATTGATTTTTGTAATTAAATGAGTTGGAAGTAAATCCCAAGCCTGTGCACAGTGTTAGTCATTGGTGCTGATGCCTGAATCTTAATCAGCTGTGGCATGTGGTCTTTTGCCAGAGAGGAGAGGTGTTAACAGTCTTCCTGTTGCACTGGGGCCATGTAGCAATCTGGGGTTATAATTGCCTCATGCAAGGACAAAAGGCAGAGGAGGTGGATTGGCATTCAATTCTCAGAAAACAACACACTTCACAAAGTGCTTCACTGAATGAATACATAATTTCTCTCTTTCTCTCTCTCTCTCTTTCTGCATAAATCCAACTTAGTTGATATAATCCTTTTGGTCTTTATGACATGGATTATTTCATGCCCTCAACTGCATTGAAGTAGTAGTAAAACTTAAAGATGGACAAAAATTAAGAAGTTTAATTAATTTTTTAGAGTTGATAAAACCATACAAGGTCAACAAATGCTTATGCATTTGAATTTTAATTCCTTTAAGTAGGTCTTAAAACTAGATCTCATTTTGAGTTGAGACAGAAAATAGAAATAAACATAACTGACTGATATATATCACAAAGTTTATAAATATAATACGTGTATATGCATTTTAACATATAATCTCAAAGAACATGGTAGCTAGAAAGTTATCCAATCACATTCTGAAAAGAGTTAGTGGGAATTTTGTTCAATAAGGAAAAAAATGAGAAATTATAAATGTTTAAAAGTTAGAGCTATTTACTGGGATGCACAAGTATAAGTCTACCAAATCTTTAGAAACAATTCAGATTAGAAACAAGAGGAAGGAAGGAAGGAAGGAAGGAAGGAAGGAAGGAAGGAAGGAAGGAAAGAAGGAAGGAAAGAAGGAAGGAAAGAAGGAAGGAAGGAAGGAAGAGAGAATGAGAAAGAGAAAGAAAGAAAGAAAAGAAAGGAAGGAAGGAAGGTAAAAAAAGGAAGGAAGAAAGAAAGAAGGGAAGGAAGGGGAGAGAGAGAGAGAGAGAAATTATGTGTTTTCACTTGTAAATCGTGGACTTCTTTATCTCCAGGAGTTTCTGAATGAAAATGACATATTCATTCTCATGGAATGACTCAGGTAGTGCTCTGTGGTCTATATTTTAGGAGCTCTTTGGCACTTGTTAATCCTCTTGAAGACTATGCTGTCAATGTGTTACTGTCAATACTTGATAATTATGCTCTCTGATACGGTCAGAGGGTCTTATTTTTTTTCTACAGATTGACAACCATAGTGGGTTCTAGTGTGTTTTATTCATTTGGATTTTCGACTTAAATTTCCTAACATGCATCCTCCAGGGGAGAAATTTTATATGAACTTACTAGCTCTTAAGGAAATATATAAGTAATATGAATTAGGCCCCAAATCCATAGGATATCATGCCTGCAATTGTGAATTCTTAGAAAAGGACTAATTATTTGTTTTCTTATCTGGATCCTTAAGAGAAAAGAATCATTCTTGTCAATTTTTTTCTTGTTTTTCATATTTATTATTTCTCTTGTAGCTACCAAACTTACACTTGGGCATATCATTTACTCCCCACTGAGTTGAGTGTACAATACTCTGTGCATGGTTCTTGGTTTTTAAGTTCTAAAACTTCTCTTTATCCCTTCAATTCTCCTTCAACAAGAATAGTAGAAACAACAGTGGAAGTTCATCTTGGGACTTCTCAGAAGACAGCAGAGGAGCAGCAGAGCCCTAGCTGAGCTCCCTCCGACATCGCAGTTTTCTCACCCCATAGAAACTTTTACTCCTAGAAAGACTGCCAGACTAAGTTCTAACAGTACAGGGATTCTGGCCAGGAAGGAAAAATCAACTTTGCGAGTCTGAAAACACAGACTTGAGCTACGGGGCGGCATCACGCCACCACGACAGTGCCGGCGACAGTGCAGCGCCCAGCAGAGCGACCCACATTCCTCACGGCTAAAGCACACAGCATAGACCAGGGAGAAATCCTCCAGATGGCAGCTGAGCACGGATGGGCTGATTCGCAGAGAAAGCGTGAGTACTCCACCAAAGATATTCTCACTCGCACCCACAAAGCAGCTCCTAGAAGGTAGCCCTTCCCCCACCACCAGAGCAAATCGCCATCTTTGCCACTGGCATAGGGTCAGACCAGACTGGAGCTAAAGCAGGCCTGGGGAAAGCGAGGACAAAGGAGCCATCTTTGAAAAGGGCAAGAGGGATCAACCAGCAAGAGCCAGCTCCACCCAGGAGAAGCCCCCCCGCCCAGGCAGGAGGCATGTCCTGGGCCTCGGCTTAGCCAGAGGTGCCTTGCCCTGCCTGCCGGAATTTATGAATTTAAAGTGAAAGTGGCCAGCAGCTACTGACAGCATGGAAACACCAGACAGCGGAACAAATAGTTCCTGAGACAGATAAACAATCCCTTCACAGAGGAAGCTCGATTCCCAGCCCAAAATGGAGCTGAATTGCATAGCCACCTCCACCAAGGAGGCCGCCCCACCCAAGAGGGAGGAACCTTCCCCAGGCAAGCAACTCTCAGCTGGGTAAACCAGGCCAGAGGCACCCTGCCCTGCTGAGTCCACAGCCTATTCAAAGCCAGGCGTTAAATGCCATGGCCCCACAGCAGACAGAGGAGCCACGGTTCCCGAGACTGCTCACGTCCCCATCTACAGAGGAGGCCCAAGGCCTACCTGCAAGCTGTGCGAACCACAGAGACTCAAGATTGCACCAACAGGGCAGAAGGGTCAGATCAGATCCACCCCTGAAAACCGAAAGCAAGTCAAACCAGCCAATCAGGAAAATAGACTGCATACCATCACAAGGAAACCAGAGACTGGGGAAAGACCACCCAAACAAGGAGGACTCCATTTTTTTTTCTTTTCAAACATTTTTTAAACTTTTTAAAAATTTTTTTCACTTCTGAAACGTCATTTTTTTTTGTTTTCTATTTTTCCTGTTTGTTTTATCAAGTTGTTTTTTTTTTTTTTGGTTGTTCGTTTTTCTGGTTTTTTTTCTTTTTATTTTTTTTCTATTTTAAATAATTTTCTCTGTTTTGTGCATCTGTCTTCCAGTATTTTTTCTTTATTTCTCTCTTTGCATTCTCTTCCTTTAAAAATTACTTTCTTATGAATAACACCTCCATTCTTTTCTGCTAACTCTCCATTGTCTATCATTTTAACCTTGTTCTTTCTACTGAATCTATTCTTCTCCACATTTCCACGTCACTGAAACTAAACCAAAATCATCACCCCCCCAATACATTTTATTCTCTTTACTACCTCTAACTTACCCTCCTGACTTACTGCCAGGACCTCCAGGTTCCTTTGACTCCTGGTTATTAGATAGAGGGTATCCCTGCTTAATCTAAGTGACTCAAAGAGGTTCATAGAGAAAGCCAGTCCTAAAGGAACTTAATATAAGAACAAGAATTGCTCATAGAGTTGTAACAGTAAATAAGTAACTACTGAATACAGGGCCCAGGATCAGTTGTTATATTGAAATTGTATTCTTTAGGAAGACCAAATCTAATTTTATAGACAGGTATACAAGGTATCGGTATATAATTGTGAACTTATAAGATTTACACAACAGTGCTTGATAAGGGCTGCTTTGGGTCTTAAACGGTGCTCACAGGTGCTTGTAGATTGGCATTCCCAATCAATGGGCAGAAGAAACACAAGAAAGATGGCAAACAATGGAGTATTTTCTCCCACTCAAAACAAGCAGGAAACAGAGCAGTCAATCAAAGACATAGAAGAGAACCCTCAAAATGCTCTACAAAGTCTACTGATAAATATGTTAAATGAAAAGTTTGAATCAATACAGCAATCCTTCCATAAAGTAATAGATGATTTCATGGCCTCAACAAATAAAAAGATAAATGAAATTCAAGAGTCAAATGAAAAGATAGCTACCCAGGTAAAAGATTTGAGAAACAGCACTCAAAACCAAATTAATGAAGTAAAGAAGTCCATGCAAGACCTAAGAGATGACATGGAAATCATCAGGAAAGACCAGTCAGAAGAAAAAAGAGATTCAAAATCAAGTAGCTAGCCTACAGTCCCGAGTAACAGAGCAGAGGATTGAATCCCAGGAGCTGAAGACTCCCTAGAATCTATGGAGAAAGATAAAAAATCAATACAAATCCAGTCCAATCAACAAAACAGATCGCTACAGGAGATTCAAGACACGATCAGGAAGCCCAATTTAAAGATAATAGGTATTGAGGAAAACTTGGAGAAAGAAGTTAATGGGATAGGCAACCTATTTAACAGAATATTAGCTGAGAACTTCCCAAATATCCAGAAGGAAAGGCCTATACAGAAACAAGAAGCATTTAGAACCCCAAACCGGCCAGACCAGAATAGGACATCCGACAGACACATTGTGATCAAAGCAGGATCAGTAGAGTACAAGGAAAGAATCCTTAAGGCTGTTGGGGAAAAGAAAATAATCACATATAAAGGAAAAGCAATCAGAATTACCCCAGACTTCTCAGCAGAGACCATGAAAGCAAGGAGAGCCTGGAATGAAGTATACCAAACACTAAATAAAAATAACTACCAACCAAGAATTCTGTACCCAGCAAAACTCTCATTCATAGCCGAAGGTCAAAGAAAACTCTTCCACAGTAAGGAAAAACTGAAACAATATATCTCCACCAAACCAGCTATACAGAAAATACTCAAAGATGTACTATACAGGGAAAATAATCAAGATCCCAATACAAACAGAGAAATGAACCCTAAAGAGTAAACATCAGATCAAGAAATGGGAAGACACAGCTTTAAACAAGATAGTGATAATGAAAGGAACAAACGATCATCTCTCAATCTTAACTCTCAACAGTAATGAACTTAATTCTCCAATCAAATGACATAGGCTCATAAGTTGGATCAAAAAACCAAGATCCATCTTTCTGCTGCCTCCAAGAGACACATCTATCCAGCAAAAGTAAACATCTTCTAAAAGTGAAAGGCTGGAATCAAATCTATCAAGCAAATTGCTCCCATAAGCAGGCTGGAGTTGCAATCCTAGAATCAGACAAAATTGACTTCAAATAAAAAAGGTAAGAAGAGACAAAAAAGGCTACTACACACTAGTAAAGGGATCTCTCCTACAGGAAGATATAACCATTCTAAATATCTACACACCAAATGCAGGAACACCCAACTTCATCAAACAAGCACTACTGACTCTAAAAACACTCATAGACCCAAACACATTGATAGTTGGGGACTTTAACACTCCACTATCACCTCTGGACAGATCAACACGATAAAAACTGAACAAAAAAACCACACATCTTAATAATTGCATAGACCGACTAGACTTAACTGACAGCTACAGAATATTCCACCCAGCAACAACAGAATACACATTCTTCTCCGCAGCACATGGAACATTATCCAAAATAGATCACATCTTAGGGCAAAAAGAAAATCTGTAAAAATTCAGAAGTATCAAAACCATTCCCTGCATTCTCTCAGACCACAATGGAATAAAATTAGAGCTCAACTCAAACAGCCACCACAGAAAAACCTTCAATTCATGGAGACTAAACAACACAATGCTGAACCATCAGTGAGTCATTGAAGAAATTAAAATGGAAATTCAAATGTTTATGGAATTCAACCAAGATGAGGACACAAAGTACCAGCTCCTTTGGGACACACCAAAGGCAGTACTCAGAGTAAAATTTATATCTCTGAGTGCATACACCAACAAACTGGAGAAACAGCAACTCAATAATTTAAGGAAGCACCTTAATTTCCTTGAAAGAGAACAACAAGCCAAACCTCAAGTCAATAGAAGGAAGCAAATAATTAAAATCAAATCAGAATTAAATCAATTAGACATGAAAAAAACCATCGAAAGAATCAACAAAACAAAGAGTTGGTTCTTTGAAAAAATCAACAAGATAGACAGACCCCTGGCAAACCAGACCAAAAACCGAAGGCAGCACACTCAAATAAACAAGATAAGAGATGAAACAGGTAGCATCACCACAGAAATAACCGAAATTCAGAAAATAATAAGGGACTATTGTGCAAACCTTTATGCCAACAAATTCGAGAACTCGGAAGAAATGGATGATTTCCTAGAAAAAATTCATATCCCTAAACTCAACCATGAAGATTTAAACCTTCTAAACAGACCCATATCCAGTATTGAAATAGAAACGGCAATAAATGATCTCCCATCCCAGAAAAGTCCAAGTCTACAAGGCCTTCAAAACAGAACTCACACCAATATTTCTCAAACTCTTCAATGAAATTGAAATAGAATGTTCCCTACCTGACACATTCTATGCAGCTAGTATAACCCTTATCCCAAAACCAGGCAGGGACTCATCACGAAAAGAGGACTATAGATGATTTCCCTGATGAACATAGACTCAAAAACTCTAAACAAAATTCTGGCTAATTAACTTCAAGCTCATCAAAAAAATCATACACCACGATCAAACTGGATTCATCCCAGGGATGCAAAGTTGGTTTAATATACGAAAGTCAATTAATGTAATCCACCACATCAACCGGAGCAAAGTAAAGAAACACATGGTTTTATCTCTGGATGCGGAAAAAGCATTCGATAAAATCGAGCACCCATTTATGCTAAAAGCCCTGGAAAAACTGGGATTCCAGGGAACATTCCTGAATATAATCAAGGCAGTTTATAATAAACCAACAGCAAGCATAACTCTAAATGATGAAAAACTAAAGCCATTCCCTTCAAAATCAGGAACAAGGCAGGGATGTCCCCTCTCTCCCCTTCTCTTCAACATAGTACTAGAATTCCTAGCTTGAGCAATTAGGCAAGAAGAAAATATAAAGAGGATATAAATAGGAAAAGATGAAGTTAAACTTCCTCTCTTCGCAGATGACACGATCCTATACCTAAAGAATCCCATAGACTCTACTCCCCAGCTACTACAGCTGATCCAAAACTTTGGCAAAGTTGCAGGATATAAAATAAACCCTCAAAAATCAACGGCCTTTCTCTATGCTAATGACCCGAAGACCAAGGCTGAAATCAGGAAAGCAACGCCTTTCGCAATAGCCACAAAAAACATAAAATACCTAGGAATAACCTTAACCAAAGAACTGAAAGACCTCTTTAATGAGAACTTTAAAAGCTTGAAAAACAAAATTAAGTCAGAACTAAGGAAATGGAAAAACCTCCCATGCTCCTTGATTGGGAAGATTAATATAATCAAAATGGCAATATTGCCAAAGGCTATCTACATTTTCAATGCAATACCAATTAATAGGCCAACACCATTTTTTAATGAAATATAGGAAGAAATCCAGAAATTCATATGGAACAATAAAAGACCTAGAATAGCAGAAACAATCCTAAGCAGAAAGAACAGGGCTGGAGGAATTACAATACCCAACTTCGAGCTGTATTATAAAGCTATAGTAATAAAAACAGCTTGGTATTGGCACCGGAACAGGCCTGAAGACCAATGGAACAGAATTGAAGACCAAGAAATGAACCCACAGAACTATGCCTCCTTAATCTTTGATAAAGGAGCTAAAACAATAGTTTGGAAGAAAGATAGCCTCTTTAACAAATGGTGCTGAAAAAACTGGTTCAATACATGCAACAAACTAAAACTAGATCCTTATATATCACCCTGCACCAAAATCAATTCCAAATGGATTAAAGACATCGAAATCCAAACAGACACCCTGAAAACACTAAAGGACGGAGTAGGAGAAACACTTGGGCTCCTTGGTGTAGGACGGAACTTTCTTAACAAAGACCCAGAAAGGATACAAATCAAAGAAAGGTTGTACAAATGGGACTGCATCAAACTGCAGAGCTTCTGCAGGGCAAAGGACATAGCTCGCAAGATAAACAGAAAGCCCACAGACTGGGAGAAGATCTTTACCGGCCATTCAATGGACAAAGGCCTCATATCTAAAATATATACAGAACTAAAAAAATTACATTCCTCCAAAACAAAACCACAAAGAACCAATAGCCCCATCATCAAGTGGGCTAAAGACTTACAAAGAGACTTCTCTGAGGAGGAAATGAGAATGGCCAAGAGACATATGAAAAAGTACTCTACATCACTGGCCATAAAAGAAATGCAAATCAAGAAAACATTGAGATTCCATCTCACCCCAGGAAGAATGTCCTATATCAAGAAAACTTACAATAACAATTGTTGGAGGAGATGTGGCCAAAAGGGAACCCTACTTCATTGTTGGTGGGAATGTAAACTGGTTCAACCACTCTGGCAAGCAGTATGGAGATTCCTCAGAAGACTAAATATAGAACTCCCCTATGACCCAGCAGCCCCACTTTTGTGTACCTATCCAAAAGACCACAACAAAATCACAGTAAAGCCATCAGCACAACAATGATCATTGCAGCACAATTTGTCATAGCTAGAATCTGGAACCAACCCAGATCCCCCTCAGTAGATGAATGGATCAGGAAAATGTGGCACATATACACAGTGGAATTTTATGCCTCTATCAGAAAGAATGACATTGTCCCATTTGTAAGGAAATGGAAGGACTTGGAAAAAATTATACTAAGTGAAGTGAGCCAGATCCAAAGAAACATGGATTCTATTTTCTCCCTTATTGGGAATAATTAGTACAGGTTTAGGCAAGTCACAGCAGAGGATCACAGGAGCCCAATAGCTATACCCTTATGAACACATAAGATGATGCCAAGTGAAATGAACTCCGTCTTATGGAAACGATTGTTATATCACAGTTGTAACTACTTTCAACTTCCCATCTGTATCTGTAGCTTCTATTATTGATGTTGTTCTTGTATTACCTTCATGTGATTGTACCTACACTATTTCTGTAATCTTATCTGAGTATATTGGAAACCGTGTATACTGGTATTAGAACTAGGAAATTGAAAGGGCATACCAAAATTGAGAGACACAGGGTAAAAAAAGACAAACTACTACAAAAGCAACACTTGTAAAACTGTTTGGTGTAAGTGAACTGAACACCTCATGGGGTTAAAGGGAAAGGGGGAGGAGGGAGTGGGCTATGTGTGATGAGGTAACAAACAGTACAAGAAATGTATCCAATGCCTAACATATGAAACTGTAACCTCTCTGTACATTATGGAAAAAAAATGAAGTTCATCTTAGCTAAGCTTAATTTCTCCTCCATTATTGATCTCCTGAAACACTCTCCATTTCCTTTGAGATCAATATGAATTAAATATTTTTGTGCTTATTTATTATGTTTGGATGCATTTGTGCAGAAAAATAGAAATTACTTAACGCTTAATATTTAAAATGTATCTTGAAACTCTCATATCCATGGAGCAGAATTGGTGAAAGTATATTCTCCTCTATGTGTTACCTTGTTCTTATGTGCAATAGCAGACACAAAAAGTAAATGCTAATTGGTTGGATACAGGAAGCGCAAGATATTGTGTTTGGAAAAAGCTTAATGGGTTCTTTCTAGCTGTTGACATAGCTACCTCAGTATTTCTATGATATTGCCTCTTGCGACAATGAAGTCATTCTCAGAATACACATGGCATTGATGCAGGGAGTATCATAGAAGAAAGTGGAGGCCAATTAACATAAGCAAATTTCTCTGCTGAAAGCAGGTCATTGATCAACAGTGATGAGTACAACATTCTTCCAAACCTAACATTTCCCATCATACAACAAGAGCTTGAGGCATATCCCTATGAATATCAGGTAGAAGCTATTCTTCTCAGAATAAATATGTACTTTTGACTCACTACTTATCAATGTTTTATTCTATGTCTGTGGTATCCTAATTAGATCTGTCTTTTCCCAGGTAGTTAGCATATACATACTTATTTAATTTTCATTGTGTCCACATACTTATTGTTTTATAAACATTATTCAGTCTTCTTTCTAAAGAGAGGAAATGACTATTCTAAGTACTGGAGTGTTTAAAAGCACTTTTTTTGGCCTTATTCTTTTCCTGTCACTGTATCGTGTTGAATTCCTTACAGTCAAAATTTTAAACAGAGTGTGATGGCTCACACCTATAATTCCCTGCACTCAACTCCTGGAAAAGCACATAAAAAAGAAATTTGAGTGCTCACGCCTGCAAAGTTAAAAATGGAACCTCATGGGTTTTACATTTTCTGTATGCTGCGTATTCTAATCATTCTAATATGCTTTGTATGAATGTGTAAATATATTTAGATGCCAACTAAAATTTAATACTAGAAGATTCTAACAATTATTTGCTACACAGATGTTTGAAAATGAAGTACATAGAACAAATAATTTAAAGTTAAACTACTTTAAATTATTTTTAAGAAAACTGACAACTTTGCTTATAATGTAATTAATTAAACTATACTGTAATACTTCTTGTATATTGAATTCACAAAAATGTAATATTTCAACTACATTGTTTATTAGTATAGATGAGAGACAATGATAAGCAATTTGACATCATAGCTAGTGTGGCAAAAATGATAGAACTCCTATGTGGAAAAATGTAAAAGAAAATCATCTTTATCTGAAGTACATATGGTTTCATTCTTATTATTGGTAATACCATTGTAAGTGTCTATGCCTAAGAATCTGTGGCAAAAATACAATGAGATATGCTCTATGCAACTATTCATTGTGAAATATTAGTTAGAGCAAGGAACTAGAAATGGGCATTGCATCCAATAGTAGACAGTTGAATAAAATATAATTAACTGAAATGGATAAGAAATGAAGTTTTAATGTCTCTTAGAGTATAACATTAAAATCAGAACCTGATATAAGAGTAAATAAAGTTTAAAAATAACCATAGTATAAGGCACAAAATGTGATACAACAGAAGACAGCAGTCAAAAGCTCAGATTAAATCAAGTGTTGTGTTTTACCAATAATGGGATAAATGATATAATTTTACTAGTATAGTAAAGGATATTAGGGCCAAAGGCTGAAAGATTATTTATCCCTAAGTAGAAGTGAATAATGTGATATCCAGATCTGAATAAAGAACATTCCCATAAAATCATATTTTCAAGAAGGTAGGAAAATTTGAGTAAAGCCTGGGTATTTTATCCAATTAAGGAGTTTATGTTTGATAGATCTGATAATTGTCTATCATTAGTTTGTTTAAAAAAACAACTATAATAAAATATGTGTTAAGATAATTATATATATATGATATTGACATTTGTCTTTACAAAGCTAAAACTAATTGTTTAATTAAATACAAAGGAAATAAAAAAATTTGCACAGTTTTTTTAATTGTTGAAGAGGGGTAATCGATACACTGAATCCAGTACAAAACATACTGTACAACATTACTATCTCCAAACATAATACCCAATGACTGGGAGTATATCTGCTTGTGGATTATCTGCTCTACATTGTGAGGCCCTACTTTTATGTCCACACACACAAACAAACCACCATTCAAAACAAGTGCACACACATATACACATAATATTCAATAAATTTATGACTGTCTTTAAATGGTGAATAAAACAAGATGATCAATCATAACATCTCCTTATGTGCTGTTTATATTTATGTAGGATTAGAAGATATTGTTACTTAGCAACAAACAATACATATATGGACTCTTAATGTTTCTGTGTTAAGTGACCACAATTCCATTGTTTGAGTAACAGATATAATGGGTTTCTAATTCTTGTCCTTTCATTTTTATTTTGGAAGAAATGTGTCCTTACTTTCATCTTATAATTTCAGTCATGTAGGAGAACTTTTATAAAACATTAGAAAGCACTCATATTTGTTCCTCAGTGCTCTCCTTCCTTTCACAGTACCCAATCCAGATTGATCTATTGATAACTGCTCTAACCTTTTTAGCTTAGAGTTGCTGTCAACTGATTGGTGTCCTTGCTCAATTTATGCATGGGGCCTCCAAAAGCCAATGTGACTGCACTTACAGGCAGGGATTTCAGAGAACAATTCAACTGAATTAAACTGAATCGGTATTAGGTTTTGATTTAATAGAACTGAGAAGAAGCGCTTACATGTAATATCTAGAAAAGTAGTATAGAAAGCCGAGTGCTAGAGGTTCATGCCTGTAATCCTAGCTAGTCAGAAAGCTAAAATTTGAGGATTGGGGTTCAAAGCTAGCCTGGGCAGGAATGTCCTCGAGATTCTTATCTACATTTAACCACCAGGAAACCGGAAGCCATTCTGCAGCTCAAACTGGTAGAGTCCCAGCCCTGGTTAGAAAATCTCAGGCCCAAGTCCTGAGTTCAAGCCCCATGTCCTACTGGGATTTCCAGTATTCATTATTTATTAGTGTTTTACAAAACCTTGATGATATTTGGAAATACCTCACTGGCCCCTTGATCAGGTTAGGTAAGGATTGAGAATGAAGATACTACAAATGAAATTTCAATTAGAAAGGGGAGGTTGCAGTACTTCTCAGCTCAGTTTAAAGGCTGACATTAACGACACTAAAATTCCGTAGAGGCATTAAATACATGTAGCACATAATTTAAGAAAAAGTAATACTGAAGAAAATGTTAGTCAAACACAATTTAAGTTGGTTGGTAAGAAAAAGTGTTGACTGAATATTTCAATCAGCAAAATGCATGAAGGTTAATCTAAAATTTCATTGGAACTTGCTTTGGAATACATTAATTTGCTTGAAATATATCACTAAAATTATTTTTTTGATCTGATGGAGTGATAATTGAATTCTTCTTATCTAATAGAAGGCAGGGGAGATGGTAGCACCACAATGTAATTACTTGTCTAGTTAAATACCCTGTATTTTTTGTGTGGAAATAATTTGCTTTTAGATTCATGCTGTGAAGTGCCCAGCTTCTTTTTATCATGATATAATTCAGCAAAATGTAGAGGATTGCTTCTCCATCAAATTAAGGCAATTTAGAAAATTGAAGAATCTTTGGGTCTTTGCTCTTCAATCATCATCTCTTGTTACATTAAGCTGAAGAAAACTCTTGAAGAGTTTAATTTCTTCTCATGTAACTAAACTAAACTAAAGAAATGATGTCTCCAGCAGTGGTAATGACTCAGAGGTCCATGCCACGAATGTTCTCTTTTAAATGGTCATTTCTAGGTCAAGCCAGCCACTTGTGGATTCTCATGATTATTTACAGTTAGATTCACAACAAATAAAATGTTTAAACTCAGTGAGACTATCATAACTACAGTATTGATCAAGTATATGATGAGTCTGTCTGTCTTTCTCTTCTTCACTGTTTTTTTCTCTTCTATTTTGTGTAATCTCTTCCCAATACTCATAAGCACAAATCACTAAACAATTCCATCATGAATAGAATCATGATGTGATTAAAATAAAAACAAAACTCAACATGATGAATAAAAACAGCAAAGATGCATCTCATAATCCAAAGGTCTCTTCTCATGAGATCCCTAGATTTAAGTATGTAAAAATTCATTTAGTAAGGATATCTTCCTTTTGAAGTTAAAAATTTAAGTAATATTAAAATAAATCCATGTACAGGTAGTGCAATTGTAAGGATAATTGAAAAAGGGAAAAACACAGATACTATAGGAAAACAGACTGATTTGATCATAAAAATAATTTCAAAATTAATAATTTCACTAAGGCCTTGGAAAGACATAGCAAAAATTACATTAAGTGAAGTAAGCCAGACCCAAAGAAACTAAGGTTACATCGTTTCCCTCATTTGTAATAATTAAAATGTTCCCATAAGTCTAAGTAAACCTAATGGATAGTAAAAGACAATAAATCACACTTGCATATGATAAATCAAACAGGATTATAAACATTCACAAAGGAGATTATTCTTAGGAGAAGATCACAAGGGTTCAATAGCTACATACATACGATCATATAGAATGATGCTTACCTAAATGAACTCCAAGAAATGAATAAAGAGGGTTTTTTTATTATTATAGTTTTTGTTTCTCCTCTTTTGTTGCTGTTTTTTTTATTTCTGTACCATTTGCTCATCATGTATGTAATTTTATCTAATTTGGAGATGGGAAGCACAGAAATGGTGGAACAAGGGTGGACTAATTCATCAGTGATGCTCACTTGACACTATGTTGAAAATGAACTATAAAACTTGGGGGAAGAGGGTTCAGAGGGGGAAAAATCTGGGAGAAAATGAGGGAAGAGTTGACAGTGTTCAAAAAGAAATGTACTCAATACCCTTCCCTGACTTATGTAACTGTAACCCCCGTATAGCAGCTTTACAATAAAAATTTTTTAAGACCTTTATATGATATGCATATGGTAGTATGTTAAGAATTTTAAGAAATCAATGCAAGTATTCAACACACATCTTTTAATTCACATCTATCTATCTATGTATCTATCTATCTATCTATCTATCTATCTATCTATCTATCATCAGGAACAATGTTGTAGGAAAGGAAGGACTTTCCTGTCACTGAACATTGCAAAATTTCTCTCCAGATACATTCCAGACTCATATGCATACAAATAATGAAAATAATCTATTTCTCCTTTGTTTTCTAATTATGTTAGACAGATCTTTTGCAATTGAAGGGGCTTAGTCTAGTATTAGAGTACTCACTTGCATTTATATTTTTGTTACTGAAATAAGTTATCCAATGTTTAAGATAATTTGGTTTTCTCATTGAACTGCTCACTCATATTTCTTATTGTTTTCTCTTGTGACATTTGTCACTTTTATTTATGCTATAATTAAAAGTGCTGCAATAATTTCCATTGTTCACAACTGGTCCATTCACTATATTTGTTGTTAATTGCTCAAGAAAAATATTTAAACAGCAAAAATTTCAATATTCTTTTTTTCCATTACAGCTGGATTTTTCCCTTAGGATGTTATTTATGAAATCATGTTTCTTAAATAGACCTATTACCTAAATAGTTTCAGTTAATTGTTTTAAATTCTAAAAGTAGCCATTTTTTCTAGAATTTAGTGTTATTATTTTTGCATATTATTAAGCTAGTCTCCGGGCAGATGCTGGTGGGGTCATGCCTACAAATTTAGCTAGTCAGGAGGATGACATCTGTGGATCTTGGTTGGAAGTCATTCAGGGCAAAAAAAAAAAAAAAAAAAAAAAGGAGGCTGTGATACTCTTATCCTTATCTCCAATTAATTAGCAAAAACCTAGAGGTCAAGGTGTGACATAAGTAGTAAATTGGGAGTGCTGAGCAAAAAATGTAAGAGCAGGTGGCCCTGACTTTAATCCCTAGAGTTACCATGAAAAAAAAAAAATAAGTAAATAAATGAATACAAGTAAAAAATTAAAAGCAGTTACAACATTTTATATAGGCAAAACTGAGCCAATTTATAGGCATTCTTTTTACTCCCTGACTTCAGCTGTCACAAGTGTTTCATATATTCTTGGGACAATGTTGTATCTCTACTGTAGAGTATGGTTTACAAATTTTTTCCAAATTTAAATAGCACAGAAGTAATTGTTGAATTTCATAAAAATCTTGAATTTTATGGAGAATTCTTTCTATAACTGCTTTACCACTTTTCTTCTAAACTGTTTTTCTTCTTAGTGTCCATCCCCTCATTTTCATGTAAATTATAGCAACAAAAACCATACAGGGACTCTCCCAGACACTGTTTGAGGTAATAAGTGTTTTCCAATATTAACCTTCCATGTTGTGTAGCATCGTAGTGCTATAATGTAGATAAGTGCCCCAAAGGCTGCTGTGTTAAAAGCGTTGTCACTACCTTTTGCACTATTGTCACATGGCAGGACATGTAGGAAGCAGGCTCAGTGAGAGAAAGTTGGGTCAAAAAGGCCACATCCTACAGTGGTATGCTGTGACCTCAGCCCCTTCCCCTCTCTCTCTCTCTTTCACATTCAAGCTGCCAGTAGATGATCAATGTTCACTAATATTTCCTCCCTCAATAATGCACTGCCTTGCCACAAGTCATCTGAGGTTCATCTCCTTTTGATCTGTGCTTTTCCAAACTTTCTCATTTATACTACTGCTAAGATTGGGCTTTCTTTGACTAAATTGTAGTAATTGATAGAACTCAGTGTATTTCACTACTATTTGGCAGGATTCATCTTTTCATCTCTTTTCACTCTCTCTTGTGTTATATTTTAGTGTTATATTTTGTCACATAAAATCATTGTTTTTTTGAAAACCCACATGCAAATAATGCTACTATAGAAAAAACAACATTAGAGAATTAGAACTTATCAGTAGGTCAAAGAAAAAACATGATGAACTGTAACATACTGTGAAGAAAATATTTTTGGAAAGTTGACATCTTTTCTGTTAAAGTGCCCTAGAATTGAATAAGCAGAACCATAATTCTCAATTGATAAAACATACATTTCACAAACGAAGGAAACAATTACCTCCAAGGTGAAATACTAAAATTAAATCAGAGATAAATTTGTGTACTATAACCATTTTATTATTTTGTGAAAATAATGAATGTTTAAAGGGAAAGAACAATGTGATCTATACATAATGGAATGCAAACCTTAACAGCACATACAAGCATAGCATAAGAAACATGTCAAAATTGCTTGAGTGTAAGAACTGAACAACTATAAAATAAACAATGACAGATTACATACTAAAAACAATGTTACAAGATTATTTTAAAACATACCCACTTAATGATAAAAATAATCCTTATAGACATACATAAATCATCTCTTAAAAAACTATCAAAAATGTCAGATGTGATACAAATGTCAAATAGCATATTTTTTCCTTTGTCAGTCATTAAACTGAGATTTTCAATGCTTCTATCCTCTCCAGAAAATTATACATTAAATGTTATTCTTATTTTATTTCACATTGGAGAACATTTAGGAAATATTGTTCTTTATTAATTTTTCAAAGTTAAACTAGGATTAACTTACTTAGTAAAAGTTTTACTTAGCAAAGAGCAGAGTCAGGTGATAGGTTAAATATAGAAAGTTGCAAAGACATGACTACATATAAATGCAAAGAGAACCCTGATCTCTAATTTTTGACAATCAGCCCAACAAGCCCTCTCACTAATCACAGTCAACTAGTTGAAGAAGTCAGTTTAGTGTTGATAGTGACTATGCCAAGAAGTCAAAATTTCCTCCAAAAAATGGCTCTAAGCAGCAAGACTTGAGTATTACCTGACAGCTGTTTTGTTCTTTGCCCCCTGATTCTAACATAAGACCAATTTGAGAAAGCCAAATGCGACCTGCTAACGAAACACACAGGTTGCTCAGCTTCCTATCCGAATACTATCTTCTTACCACTATCTTGCATATGAAGCATAGAAATTTGCTCTCCTTTTTAAAGCTTTCTCTGCCCTTTACTTGTATCTTCTGAACCTCTGCCAAACATTAATGATGGCGCCTAAAGGCGTTGCTATGGCACATGCTGATTAAAAGGCTTTTAGCTTGCCCTCATTTGCTTGTTTTTATCAAACTCAGATGATATGAATCTATGTCTTAGAAACAGATTTCCTTTTAACACAAGATCACTTTCGTATAATCTTTTCAAAAAACCTATTGGGCTTATACTTTGGCTAGTTTTAACATAAAAAAGCATGAAAAATATAAAAAAAGGAACATTTCTTACCAAATATTAAAATGTCTCCTATTGCTGTTAAAGTATATCCAGTATGCGGTATTAAAAAAGATATCATCACATAGAAAATTAATTTCTTAAATACTTCAAATAGTTTTTAATATTACAACATTAACATTAAATCACAAAAGTTCAATATGTTCAAAACAGTGAAGACAAAATAAAGTATGATATTTGGTTCCAACTCTTAAACTTGTTAAATAAGAGCACAGTGAAAGAGACATCCTAACAGTAAAATTGTTTCTGCAATCCTGAGAAGATTGATGTCATACTTCTGAACAATTCTTAAAACCAAAAATAACTTAAGAGTGCTGTAAGCTCGGGTGTTATATGCCGTCATGGATGACCTTAGGTGTAAATAGTACTAAGAATAATATTTAATCTTAAGCATGAACATGAATGACTTAAGCACCCAACCTAGTACGCTAGAAAAAGAACAACATACCACAGTGAAGGAAAGCAAAGATGTAGGGCTGCCAACCATGCGAGACTACTATATTTACTGGACTGTAATTTTGCATTTTACTCCAGACACAGTGCTAGAAGAGTGGGGAAAAAAATTCATTATCCCTCTACCCTTTTACATTCTTAGCTTTGGCCCTTCTATCAAAAGATAGATTAGCAACAGAAAAAAATCGACATAAGTTTGCTACTGTATATAATTTATACATGAGAGAAGCCCAAAGAGCTAGAATGTAATTTGGGATTAAATATCATTTTCAGCTTAAAAGAAAATGGAAGAAGGAAGTGCAGAGGCAAGTTATAGAAAAGTGAGCAGAGTAAGCTTTACTATGTAAATTTAAAGTCTGTCTAAATGAATTTCTTCTGATTGAGAATCATTCTTTCTCTTCCTGGTATGGAAAAGGAGATCTGCTTATAAATGGAGATTTCCATGATAAATGCCAAATTCTCTCACAAAACCATAACTTAAACTCTTATTGCAGAGCTTCCCTTGTGTCTCGAGTTGCTTAAAATAGTTATCTAAAAATGATCCCTACGGAAAGGCTTTCTTTGGAGTGGTATATTCTGGTCTCTTACACTGTCTCCTCTCAAATTTTCAGCTACATCAATTGGGATTAACTAGCATGCCCTCCACTCCTTCTCTTTTTTAGTATCATAGACAAGGACATCTGCCATTCTGTCAATCAGCTTACTCTTATCCAACTATCAAGCAATAAGGAAATAGGTACAGAAATTATAAAGGAGTTTAGGAGTTGCCAAGCCACAATATCATTACTTAGCGTATTGATTATTACGTAACAAATATTAGCCACACTGTAATTGCCAAGGTGTTGTCTGTCCTGCTACTTCCTAAATGTAGCCCCCTATTACCAAATCATTTCCCTGTTCCCATATTTGATAACTGGAGCTGGTGGTTTATGCCTGTAATCCTAGCAACTCAGGAAGCTGAGATCTGATGATCCCAGTTCAAAGCTAGCGTGGCTGGGGGGGGTGGGGCGAAAGGGTAGGGAGGGAAGGAAAGCCCATGAGACTAAATGGCCAGAAAACCGGAAGTGACGCTGTTGCTCCAGTTGTAGAGCAACAGCTTTGAGCTGATGAGTTCAGAGCAGTGCCCAACCCTCCGTGGAAAAGAAGAAAAAAAAAAAAATGTTTGCTTTCCTCTTATGAATAGGAATCAATTTGGTTTTGAAACGCAGCTGAAGAGTCCACTGCAGAACTAGGGGGGAGTGATTTTCCTCCCCACTTCTATGAGATAGGCTAATTTCAGTATATATTTTAAAATAAATATTTAATTATGTTCACTCTTAGATATGTAAGTCATTTGTCACCAACTAGATGAGTAGTTCTTCAGTAGCTTTATCTGGCTTGCTATCCACATAGCGGTTATAAAGTGATAAGAGGAATGTCTGGGAAAAGCACTATAGTACTTGTGGCATTCAATTGATAATATTTTCCCCAGTATTTGAGATATGGACCAGAAGATGGAAAAATTTATCAAAGGATAGAGATAAGGCAATGTATCCAGCCACACTGCAATGATTGTGTGATATGTCCAGATGTGGAGTCAATCTCTGGTCCTATCACTGAAGCTGACTTGATTCCTGTGATTTGGTGTAGCTGTGATATCTCTCATCATCCTAGGCTGTGATCTCACTATGTTTATTTTGCCACTTTATGAGCATTTGCTCTGTCAAGGATCTTTGCCTGTGGCAAATACAACTTGAGCTAAGTTATTTTGTCTTATTTCAAGAGGAGAGTTCGAATAACTACATCTGTAATTTGAATGCCCCTTCTCTTTCCCTTTCTTTTTAATTCTTTCTCCTCCCCCTCTACTGAATTTCAAAACCAACCTGACTACATAGGAAACCTAAGAAGTTATTTTTCAATGTAAATTTGGAACAAAATGCATCATATGCCCCCATCAGAAAAAGTAGTGAGATAGGAAAACACAGCCATAGGGAAGTTCATGATAGATAAGCACTATTGCTTCTTGGTGCAACTAGCTTTGAGCTGATGGGAATTGTCTGTCAGATTATAAACTAGATAGCTTGCCTGCTTGTCTTATCAAAAGCATTTAGTTTTATTCTAAAGATAAGGAGAAAATGCAGTTTTTCAAGGCATGGAGTTAAATTAAGCTATTCTGGGAATTTTTGTACTGCAAAGTGTCAAATAAATGATTGGGACTTTAGATGAGGAATTTATTCAAAATAATTATTGCAACAGAACCCAAAAGCATTTGCAATAAGATAATTATTTTGACCATAATATCCACAAGCATTTCAAAGATCAGGTAGAAACAAGCTTTTCAATTAAAAAGAAGTGAACAATTACTGTGAAGCAGTAAGATTATAAAGTGTAATCCATACTTAATTAATGTGTTTTTTTTTCTTGCAATCAGCCTATGTTCAGCTGGTGTAGTAGTTCACGAGTAGAGTTTTAAAATTCAGAGTCTTGGAAGAAAGGAACACATTTGACTGAAGTTTAATGAAGTCAAGAAAACACATTTTTCCCCTAAATTTGTCAGTGAATATAAATATCAACTGGCCATTGGTGAAGCACAGAATGAGAATTTGCAGATCTATTGTCCTTGTCAACACAAAATGGGGAATGAGAGGGAATACAGGAGTTGTATTTAAGTCTATCGAAAGACCTTGCTTTAAACTTTTTTGTTTTCAGAATGCTTTATTTTTCTAGACAAGGTCCTGTTATGTAACCTAGGGTGGCCTGGCTATATAATATTACCTAGACTGACCTTGAACTCAATTTCCTCTTGCTTTCAGCTTCTCAGTACCACTATATTTATCTCAGATTGGAAGTTCTGATATTTTTGTTCATTTGATTTTGTTTGCTTTTAGCTTCTTGTCTTTTCAGGATCACAGGACTTAGGCAAAGTTCAAAACTGTCAAATATATAAAAATACAAATAATTACAGGGCAATTCTGAGACTAAAAATACAAATGAGAAGCCTATATATGACTCAGACCCTCCACAGGAATCCAGGTAACTAAACCACAACGACTGTAACAATTGCCAAAGCTCTGTCAGACGCTATTAAAAAACATGTCAATTTCTTACTATTTCTGCCTAGATTCAACTTCAGACCAACCAAAGAAAACCAAGTATGATCCACAAATGAATCTCAAGAAATTGTGTCTCCGGGTTTCCCATATGAGTTGTTTCCAATGAACCCTATCCTTAATGCTTCCCTATGTATTTCTCTCTCTTTTTTTCTACACAGCTTTGAATCTCTATGGAATGCAAGTAATGTAATGTTAGCGGGTGCCCTCAATATAGAAAGTTTTGAGGAGGAAATGTAGTAGCTGTTTATTCCTATTTTGGTGGTCTGTATTTCAAGTTTTCCTGGAGGGTCTATTGAATCTAGGTCTTGATTTTACTTATCATTAAGAATCTATCTCCTAACAAGTGAAATATCCACAGTCTCCAGTGACTTAGTGTTTATTTATGCTTTTTGTGTTCATGCCAATGTCATAAGTCAACATTAAGTGAGAAGTAACACTACTGTGAATACTCTGACCTTTTGTTCTTAGTTAGTGAATTGCTGAGCTTCATTACTACATATCATTGTTTTTCTTTAAAATGAAATTCGTCATCTTTTATTTATCTCTCGTGTTTCTGTTTCATGTTGTGCTACATAAAAATTCTGTTTGTCATAGAAATTGAACCACAGGCGTTTGAGCTTGTACAAGCCAGCTTTGCAGATGAGGAAGTTTTCTTTCCACAGTGTCAGATAAAGTTTACAGTGGACCACAAATAAAGTTGGATAACTTTCTCCCATTACTCAGTTGTTTCTTTTTCCCCTTACTTCTTGGCTCAGCCTAAGAAAGACATGGTCTTTGTTATTTGCCTGCCTGGAGGCACAAATTGTCAAGTCTGCATTTTGAGGCAAACAACTGTCACTTTGAGGACTCAAGAACTGTACAATGATTTCAAACCAACCATTACCTTCTCTCATAAAGAGCTATATGCTAAATCCTGTATTCCTCTTGAAGAAAACAATACTCCTTTGAATTAACATTCATTCTCGTAGTTTATATCAAAGCCTCTATTTCTCTACATGGTTTAACTATACCCAGGATTATGTGGCATATTTGACTCAAAATGACTCTTCATTTAGAAGAAAACATAGATTATGAATGAAGCAATTTTCCAGAACAGGCTGAACATCTTGAAAGAGCTTTAGAACGGAATAAGATAATATTCACATTAAGTGCATGTCATTGCAGATCATATAGCCAATGAACTCTAGCCAATGATCTACTCACAGATGTATTTGAAAACTGATTAAATAGAAAGAATATGGAAAATTATTGTTCCATATAAGAAAGTAAATCAGTAACCTAAAAAAATCAGATGTGAAAGCACATAGTTGTAAGCCCAGCACTCAGGGGCTGAGGCAGGAAGATTACATGTTCAGGGCCAGTCTCGCTATAGAACAAGATTCCATTTCAAAACAAAAGAAAGAAAGAATGAAAGGGCGGGGGGCAAGTAAAAACCCTTCTATTCAGATCAACAAGATTTATTGCAGAGGAAGTAAAAATTGCCTAACATTTATTATACCTTAAACACACAAAGTCAATTAACCAACCACAAATAAAGATGATCACGCTCATTGATTTCTGAAAGCTACAGTTGCTATGTGTGCTTAAACTCATTCTTAGAGTAAACAGAGGATACTGAATATACTAGTAGTATGGATTTCAAATCACCCAAAGATTTTTCCCTCTCCCCCGACCCTGAGTGCCTGAATGAAAAGCACTCATTTTCCCTATTCTACCTTTTTTTCCTGATAGATCCTTTTCTAAATTAAATGCATATAACTTTGCCTTTTCCTGTATATAATACACATACAGAGATTATAGTCTGGATATTGTACCTAATATTCTATATTCCAATGGCATGTAAAAATAATTATGGTAGAACCTTCACAGTTTTTTTTATAGGACCTTCCTATTTTGTCCAATTCCCCCAAATATTATCAAAAGGCAGAAAAAATGGAAAGACACAAATACACCAGGCAAGCCCTTGATTATGATACATTTCTTATACTCTGAATTAGTTCTTCTAATATTCTTATTCTGCTTGTAAATAAGCCAAGTAGATAGAGTAGGTGACCATAACTATTTTTCAAGACTTCAGGGCCATAATCAAGAATGTCATCTCTCCTTTTCTAAATACTAGAAGTGGTAAGCTAGAGGAAATGATCTGATGAAGTATTATGCCATAAAGCAACAGCAGGCCTGGCTGTGACACAATGAATTGGAAAAAAGGAAGAGGTATTTAATTTAAAGAAGTATTTAAATTTCTAGTTTCTTGTTTTAGGTCTTATCTTGCTCATTTCTAGATTCAGTGCTAAATATCCATAATAAAAATTTCTGGACAATTCCAGTTTCATTAATTGTGATTTTAGGAATATTATATTTATGTTTTTCCCATGCACCAACAATGATAAATGTTCATAGAGAAATTAATCTATGACTTTGCTAATATCCTTTTCATTCAGAAGAAAAAAAACATTATAATTTATTGATTCAAACACTAGGAAATGCTTCATTTGTATTCAACAACCTTCCTAGGATTATCAGCCAAACACTTGCCACATGGCAGAGACTAATGAAAATTCAAATGTATAATCTATGTAATATAATGCTTTGGGTCTAATCTTACATCAAAAATGATTCCTTTCTCCCCTAGATGTTTCTATGTTACCATTGAAAATGATTTCCTTTGTTACAAGGACGCCTGGTCTTGTTTACTTCAGACTAAACCCATGAACTTTAACTGAATTTTTATTTTTCTCTAGTCGTTTTTGGTACTGGGGATCAAATCCAGGATATTGCAAATGCTAGGCAAGTGCTTTGCCACTGAGCTATATCCCAGCTCTAAACTCATGAATGTTAAAAACAGAACTCCAATTTTAAATAGCACAGCAAGTCATTTCTAGCCTTATCTCCATTGGTCAGCCACTTAAAAGCGAGAAAATTAAAAGATAGGTATGAGTGAGATGATAATTACATCAATAGACCGTGCCTAGTCTATCCATAACAATACAATTCTGACTCTACACCTGCAGCAAACATTCCAAAAAATCAAACCACATTCCCTGAAGCTATTGTCTCAGAGCAGGAATAAATATTTCTCTTTTGTTCATCCTTACTTCCAACACACAAATGACCGGTAATATTTAAATATAGCTCCCAAATTAATCATACTGTAGTTTTTACTTAGCTTTCTTCTAGTCTCAGTTAGTAACCAAAGCACTTTTGAAGACATCACACTTTTCTTGTGTCTTAAGATCCCTTAAATTTCCACAGAATTGAATGGGATGAGCTTTACAGGATTTTAAATGGAAATTCAAGTTGCTACTACCTTTGTGGGTTTTAGATTTTGGCAGCCCTTAAGAGATAGATGTATACAAACACACAAATATTTATATATATATATATGTGTATATATATGTATGTGTGTGTTTGTGTGTACAGAGAGAAAGAGGGAGAGAGAAAAAGAGAGAGAGGGGAAACAAAGGCAGTAGTAGGATTTAAACTAAGGGCTGTGCTTCCTATAGAGATGCTTTATTATTTCATCTACAACCTCAATTCTCTTATTCTATTTTTCAATTATGTTCTCATGTATTTTTCAGTACCAGCCTGGTCCACAATCCTCCTACCTATGCCCCTGATGTAGCTTGAATCACAGATGTGCAGCAACATGTATGGTTTGTTTTTTGAGATGTCTTCTTGCTAACAAACCACTTCCCTTCCTCATGGCCACTGTTGGTTAGGCCCTTGCACTGTTTGTGTTTTGTTGTGCTGTTGTTATTGCCATGTTGTCTCATGTAATCCAGATGCCTGATGTCTCTGCCACTTATACTCTCTGAGGTCCTGGCATCGTTGAACATCCTATTTGAGTTGGCAAATAGAGAATGATGGTTTCATTATTAACACATAAAACAAGCCAGCAGTTGGAATAGTGGCCACAAAAACAAATGGGTGCTTGATGCCTAAGAAATGTGAAGAGGAACAGCTCATTTACACTAACAAATGATGGTTTCCAAAGTTCTAATTTAGCGGAACAGGATGGAGGAAATCGGAAAAGGAAGAAGAAAAATAGCTTGGGGGAAAATAATGAGGAGTCTTCTTTGATGGGAAGTTAAGCTGGTTCTGAATTAGTAATGTTAAGCACACTAGATAATTATGCATTAAAGGTAAATCAATAAAGCAGCTGAAAGCAAATAGCATGGTGATGCTGGTGAGATAATTGTTATTTTTCTGGGCCATTTAAGTGCAAAGTAGCTTGGGGAATGGGATTTTACCAATTGAGAAAAGTTTTATTTAGTTTTGTGAAGGCATTTTTTCCCATGTTTTTCTTTTCTTGTAACAGAAGTATCATTTTTATTTTAAAGAACAAAGTAGATACTATCACAAAAGGCTGATTCACAAACAGTTCTCAACCATCCCCCTTATTCAAGAACCTAAATGCTTTCTCCATAACTCCATGTATTTATTTTGTGTAAGTCGTAAATCAAGAGAGAGCCAAGAAAGTGACTGACAGGAGAAATTAAAAATGTACTCTAGGCTGAGATCTCTTCTTTTACATAACCTTAAAAACAATCCAGTCAGATTGTTATGGATTTTATTCTTATTATATAGCTGGGACATTAGAAGCACACAAAGGCAAAGTACCATACATTTCTTCAAATTTGTAAATGGTTATACACGTATTTGATATTGATAAATCAGACTGGTATCTGAGCTCTCAACCAATTATTCACTGACCCACAGATATGAATTATTGAGTTAAGATATTTCTGATCTTCATATGCTGTGTAATCAATTATTGTTTAATTACCATCAAAAGGTATGGTTCTGTTTTCATTGGCTTATCAGATTTTTTTCTTTTCAAAAATTTTTTATTGTCAACATGATATACAGAGGGGTTACTATCAGATATTTTTGAGAAGCTAAATGCATTGGGAAAAGTGACATCCCTAATTAATAGCAGATCCTGGATTAAACTCCTGGTTCTCACTACACATAGTTTCTATGATATTACAACATACATTTCTCATCTTTTATTAATTCTTCAACAAAGAAGCCAAAATTTGGCAATCATTGCTAAAGTATTACAAAACAGTGTCACATTCCTTAATATTCTTTTATTTATGTTTTTCCATTTCCTTTCTTTAAAATACATATTTTAAAGCAGAAAATAAATTCTCATCTTAGAACCACACATTAAGCTTATGAGTATTTTTATAAAGAAGTGTCTTTTGTTTCTGTTTGTTTAGAGAAGATGATGAAAAATACAAATAAAATATAAACTGCATTTTTAGTGAAAATTACTATTATTTTGTCTTTTTTTTTTTTTTTTTGGCCAGTCCTGTGCCTTGGACTCAGGGCCTGAGCACTGTCCCTGGCTTCTTCCCGCTCAATGCTAGCACTCTGCCACTTGAGCCACAGCGCCACTTCTGGCCGTTTTCTGTATATGTGGTGCTGGGGAATCGAACCTAGGGCCTCGAGTATCCGAGGCAGGCACTCTTGCCACTAGGCTATATCCCCAGCCCCTTATTTTGTCTTTGAGACTGTTTTATTGGCCTCTCTGCCAATATTGTCAGATGCCTAAGCTCGAAGCTTTAAAAGCTTGAATCTGTTAATTTGAGTGAAACAAAATTATTGTGTGTGTTTCCAAGTTATAGCACTTATAAATAACACTGCTCTAAATGTTTGTATGCAGGTTTCTATGTGGACATAGTTTATTAACTGACCTGCGTTAAATATCAAAAATATAATCATCGAGTCATATGGTAAAACGGTATATTCTGTTTGGTGAGAATCTGCAAAACACTTCCAAAGTAGATGTATCATTTTCAGTTTTGTTTGTTAGTTTACCAGAAATGAATGACAGTGGTTTTGTTTTGCATCTTGCCAAAGTTTGATGTTGTAATAATTAAAAACAAGTCACTTCAGACAGACCCTCATGACTCACACCTGTCATTCTAGCTACTAAAGAAGCTGAGATCTGAGGATCCAATTCAAAGCCAGACCAGGTAGAAAAAATGATGAGACTCTTATCTCCAATTAACCACCAGAAAACGGGAAGTCGCATTGAGGCTCAAACTGCCATAGCACCAGGTTTGAGAGAAAAAGTTCAAGGACATTGCCCAGGCTCTGAATACAAGCCCTATGAACCAGGAAGAAAAAACAAACAAACAGTCCTTTAGCATTATCTCACTGTGGTTTCTCCCTTCACTGAAACAATTTCCAAACCTTTTATCTTTCCATTTTTTTATCACTGCATATAAAATACAGTGGCCATGTTAGCTCTCATTCACACTCTGTTGGCCCTTTCCCTTTTCCCTGGTATTTACTCAATTTTTTCATAGTTTTGATATATACTAAGGAGTTTTATCCAGAGTAATGAATATGTATATACATGCATATATATTATAATTTAGCCAGATTAGGCTTTTCCCTTGCTTTCCACTTCTGCCTCACTATTGTACAATAACTTTCAGTAGCTTCTTCTGCTGGTTTTATACATGGATATTATACATAGACATCATGTATTGTGAAGCTCAGGGACAGACAGTGTCCAGTCCATGAGTTAAAGTCCCTAGTGTATTTATGTGTATATATGTGCGTGCACGTATGTGTGTTTGTGTGTGTATATATACACATAATGTGTATATGTGTGTACATAAATATATAGAGATAGGAATATATGTATGTATATTCATTCATATGTACATATATGTACATATGAAAATATCAATAATATTCCTTTATAAATTCAGTTCATGCTAAAAATAGCAAAATAAAACCATTGAGTAATATGTTGATTTGGAGTTGAAAATTATTACATTCTATATTGCTTAGGGTAACAAAATACAGAGAAACATTAAAATATCAAAGATGTTGGGACCATGAAAGCCTTGATTCTTAGAAAACAGTTTCATATAAAAATCATTCTTCTTGTTGATGGAGTAATGATTTTCAAAAGTGGCTGAACAAGAAAGGTGGAACCTCAATTCCCTTCCAAATAGCAAATCTCCAAGTGCCTGGTGTGTCTTGGGAGTATCAGAGATGATTGCAAGTGTTAAAACTTGTAAGATGTTGAGGTGATTATTCTTTTATTCTTGTACATCCTCATTATATCTTCATGTGGCCAAATACAAAATGCACCTGTGACACTGAAGAATAACAAGGGATTACATGATGAACACCTATAGTAAGAAGTGAATTTTTTACTAGAACAAAATTGCATTGCCTCTGGTACTTGGTGACAAATGTTTTGTCATTAGTCTGATAAACAGAACACTGAAAAAAGCAGTTAACTTGCACCTGGCAAGTATAATATTTCACTCTTTCCAGCATGCTCTAGTGTTTCTCCTGCAATGAGCTTGAAAAAGAACAGGGTGTTATGTCAATGGAGTGATTGATTTTGACTGTCAGAATTGGGTTTCTTCAACCAATATTGCTAGGAAAATGTTATGGATGGAACTCTGGGGCTCTATTGGAACACCTTCCAATTCTATAAGGTCTGGTAGTAAAAGTTAATGGAAGACTAACAGGCAAAGCTAATCAATACTATTTTTGGTTAGGATGGTGGATATCTTCAGAAATAATGACAGAAAGGAAACAAAAGGAGAATTGGTTAATTAATGAAAGTTATTTTCAAAGTCTCTGTGCTGTATTTGTGTATGGCTAGTTTTTCTTCAGCACATATGCATATTTTCCTGTATACTTCACTTTATTGAGATGTTTTTTCTAAATAAATAAAATACAGCAATATAATGGAAGCATGACCATGTAACTCAGAAGTAAAGCTTTCACGTGTCCATTTATTTTTATACCCTTAAATCAGTACTGCTGAAGTGTTAGTTGAAAAAGAAGTCATTGAATGGTAGTGAGGACAAGATTCATGAACATCAACAACACCATCACATTGTGGAAATAGCAGTATTTGTGGTAGTTTTTCTTCTTTGTGTGTTTATTATTCATTTAGTCATCTTGATTTTTCATTTCTTTCTTTCTTTCTTTCTTTCTTTCTTTCTTTCTTTCTTTCTTTCTTTCTTTCTTTCTTTCTTTCTTTCTTTCTTTCTTTCTTTCTTTCTTTCTTTCTTTCTTTCTTTCTTTTTTTTTTTTTTTGCCAGTCCTGGGCCTTGAACTCAGGGCCTGAGCACTGTCCCTGGCTTCTTTTTTTTTTTTTTTTTGCTCAAGGCTAGCACTCTGCCACTTGAGCCACAGCGCCACTTCTGGCCATTTTCTGTATATGTGGTGCTGGGGAATCGAACCGAGGGCTTCATGTATACGAGGGAGGCAAGTGCTCTTGCCACTAGGCCATATCCCCAGCCCCAATGTATTCACTGCCTTTTTTTTTTTTCTTTTTTTGCCAGTCCTGGGCCTTGGACTCAGTGCCTGAGCACTGTCCCTGGCTTCTTTTTGCTCAAGGCTAGCACTCTGCCATTGAGCCACAGCACCACTTCTGGCCGTTTTCTGTACATGGGGAATTGAACCCAGGGCCTCATGTATACGAGGCAAGCACTCTTGCCACGAGGCCATATCCCCAGCCCCCATTTCTTTCTTATCATCTTTATTAATTACATTTTCAGAAACCATATTAATGTTGGCATAATTGCTAATTATATTGACAAATATCAAGAAACGATCATTACAAATGGGTGTTTAACCAACAATTCATGCTCATCTGGAAGATTTCTCAATCACGTTGGCTACTGAGGGGAAGTAGAGTCTTACCATGTATTAGTGAAGATGTAACAAATAGGTATTCCTCTTCAACTATCATAAAAAAAGATTATGATTATGATTAGGTCACAGGCCATTTTATGTCCCTATCCAAGACTGTGGGATTAGGGCTTCCAACACAAAGCCCATGAGAATGTTAAGGGTGATTTCACCCATGTTAATGAGTTGAATGATGTTGAATGAGTTAAAACAAGATTATTGTCAGTGTATCATCATCTGTGGTGGCACTTTTCAATTAGTTCTTGGTGGTTTTTCTGGTTGATTTGCTTCATGTTCTTACAACATTTTAAAATCACTCATGGTATGTAGGTATTGACAACTGGAAATATTTTGGAATGCTACACAGTTTCTTAGCCTGTCAAAAACATTGACCAAGACTCAAGCTACATCTAAGTTATATAGGATAGGAATTGTAAGAAGATTTTATCATCCACAACTTACAAATGAGATTACCAACACTGAGAACATTTAATTAAATTAACCAAAGTCATATAACTCCTAAGTATTAGAAAATAATTTTATTCTTTCTCTTTCTATTACAATTTCACATTGTAATATTATAAGAGAATGCTTCATAGAATCAGAAGAACATTTTTTGGGTGCAGGAACCTTAGGAATTTTGAGAAATGCCAAACTACTGTTTTTCCAAAAGTCTGTGATAATATGTCTTATGAAGAGTTCCATATTATTATTTTTATGAATAATAATTACTGTACTATTACTATTTTCACTATTGATCATTTTAGCCTGAGCTAAGAACTCAAATGCTATATGGACATTATTAAACAATTTGCTTCTGCCTTTAGGTGCTGTCTATTCTTTCATTATTAGAATTAATTTTTTATTTTATTTTATTTTGTAAGTTTTTATTTGTGAAATTTTACAAATTTTCATATGACCTTGAGATATTTTAAGACAGTTAGAAACAATAATCATGAACACATCAAGCAAGAATTGCCAGTTCCTAAATTATTGCTTCCATCTTATTGCTCTTTTAAATAACTAAGATTATTGTAATGGATGTGCTAAGATCATTCTTTATCCCTTAATAATATACTTTAACTATAATAGGTAAAACTATGCTAAATACTGAAAGCATAAAAGAAATGTTATATTGTCTCTGCCTTCAAGCATTTAAGGGCTAGAAAGAAGGCAAGACCTATAAAAACATAGTACTTTGTAAAATCTAAAGTTGGGTAGAAGATGAGATCCAGGAAAGACTTTCCAGATTAAGAGTGGAACTAATTATTAAATTGGACAAAAGATTTTCCTGGAATAGGAAAGTATTTTGATACATGCTGTGCAAATTGAGATCCAGGTACCATAGCTCCAAAGAATACAAAAGGATGTAAATTGGGCAATGTAACAAATTTGTCTTATAGTGTAAGTAATGAGATCTGAGTGGTAACATTTTGGAATGGCACAAAAACTGATTGAAGGGAAAGCATGTAAACCTTAGTGTAAACTTGAACAGAAATGAAAACACAAAGAAATGTACAGTAATTGTGTATAAATTCAAGAAAAAACATGTTTGACAAATTAGTAAGCCTTGGGGCTGGGGATATAGCCTAGTGGCAAGAGTGCCTGCCTCGGATACACGAGGACCTAGGTTCGATTCCCCAGCACCACATATACAAATTAGTAAGCTTTGATAATTGATTAGCTACAGTTGTGAGGAAAAGAAAATTCTATGTTCACTTTTGCTTTGTTTAATTTATTATAAATATACAAAGAAAAAAATCAATATAATTTGTTATTTTTTGTCACATTGATAAATACCTTAGAGAATCAATTTCAGAGGAAGAATCCTTATCTCAAAGTTTCAGAAGTTTCAAGTCCAATGTTTTGTGGTGTTTGTGTGTGTGTGTGTGTGTGTGTGTGTGTGTGTGTGTGTGTATAATCTGTAAGTGTTAACACATATATTTATCTTTTAGGTCTTACATTTATGAAAGGGAAAAATATGCAACCGTTATTGGGAACCTGCTTTTCTTTGCTTGACAAAAAGATTTCCAGTTCCCCTTAACCAATTATCCTAAAAGTGACATCATTTCTTTCTTGGGTTGGATAACTTTGAACCCAAATTCTCCAAGTGTTGAACCCCTAGTAACTAGATGACAGGCATGAGTACCAACTTCCACAATTTCATTCTTCTTTTTCGTTTGTATAATATAGAATTGTATAGCTCCTTTTTGAAGCCTGATTTGACTTGTGTATAGACAGATGTATCTGACCTTCACCACTGTCTTGGCACAAAGTAGTATCCAATTCAAGACAGTTTCAGTCCCACCTTGCACATGATTAGAGCTCCTGATGATTCCTTCCATTCCTATACAAACAACAGAGGCTTGCTACTGAATGTTAGCACATCCCCAAATAGAATACAGGCTGTCCGACAATAATAAAAGCAGTGTCTCCCTTCTGTGTCCATTATAATGCACGAGTATGGTAAACCTATAATAACTTCTATAAGGATATTTGCTGGTAGAGAATAAGCAAATTTGTGTCAAAAAGAAGTCCATGCTTACAGCTAAGACATTTCCTACAGATTTGAACAAATATGAGATGGAACTCAAAATCACAAATGGCCTATTCAATCCATGCATGATGAAGCGATGCATTTATGGAAGAGCTTCCATTTTTGGTTTTTAAATGTTTTATTGATGTGAATTATGTAATAATAGATTTGAAAATTATTTTATTGTCAAGGTGATGTGCTGAGGGATTACTTTTACCTATGTAAGGAAATGAGCACACTTCTTGTCAAAGTTGTTACCTCCTCCCTCATTTTCTCATAAAAGCAAATTTATGCCAGGTACCAGTGGCTCACACCTGTAATCCTAGCTACTCAGGAGGCTGAGATCTGAGGATCATGGTTCAAAGCCAGCCAGACCATGGAACTCATTGAGATTCTTATTGCCAATTAACCACTAGAAAACCAGAAATGGTGCTGTGGTTCAAGTGGTGAAGCACTAGCCTTGAGCTGAAGAGTTCAGAGACTATGCCCAGGCCCAGATCCAGAATTCAAGCTGCATGGACAAGAAAAAAAAAAAGTAAACTTATATGTACAATGTTTAAAGCCACAATTCCTCAGAATGTTTTTCACTATCTTTTGATGGACAAGTAGTATGCTGTAAATAGGGGAAGCATGAATTAGTTGTTAAGAACATTTCTTTCGAGATTTGGTAGTTTTAAAAAATCTCCCCGAAATAATACTCTCAAATGGTTGTAATTATGTTGAGACCACCCTGTTGTTCTTTGTCATGTACAGGAATATTGTGCATTGTTTTATTTCATATTCTATTTAGTTAAGTTTCACTAAATGCTGTTGTGGACTTTGTGCTTATGTCAGTTCTCTAGAAAAGTACTCATCATGTTTTTCAAAATAATAATATAAATAAATAAAAGTTACGAATTAACAACTCCTTTGGTATTTTTCTCCCTCTATAACTCAACTGACTTAACAAATCAGACAAAAATACCCATCTATCTATCTATCTATCTATCTATCTATCTATCTATCTATCTACCTATCTATCTGGTTTTGATTAGCATCTGAATCACTTTCTTCAAGAAAGTATTGCCAGTCTCTTCTGCATGTCCTTAGACACCATTGTAATCTAGCAGAGTTCATATGCATCAGAAATACAGTACAATGGAACTTTGGCATACTTCATTAATTTATGAACTCCTCCATAATTCATCCATTTATTCGTCATTCATAAAAGAATTCTGTGTTTCTTGGGTCCAACTTCACATCTTGGGGATGCAGCACAGCTCACATAGAACACATAAAAAGATCAACATTTCACAGATAATTACAATCATAACCATGTTAGATAGAGAAATTCCTTTATATGCAGTGTAAATGTGCAAAGTCATTTGTACCTGTATCAATGCCCTGGAAACCATTCATCATCTTTTATTATTTACTAATTTAGCCTTTCCATAGTTCTCTCTGACTGTAGATCTCTGTTTCTCTCTCCCTCTCTTTTTTTTCTCCTGATTATCTGACATCTACTTAGAGAGGTCCCTCCTTTCAAGGCCAGCTGTCCTTCAATTCTGCATACCTGTCACAGAGGAAATTAAAATAACAATGAAAATAAACTTTGATCCCTCTCTTTATTTGACAGGTTGACAAGTTTACTTGGAAATAGTGTCTCTCAGGGTCCTTTGAGGCAATCTCCTCACAGAGGCTCACGTAGGAAGGTAAAGAGAAAGCCCACCAGCATATTCCTGCCTCTGCTGTCTTCTCCCAAGCCTCAAAACTGGAAAGAATTAAGATTTTCACTCACCTATATGATGAAGCCTCTCCAGTTATTTTAGGTGCCAGAAGAGAAGAAGCTGCTTCTCTACATTATATCTTTGTAATAAATACAGGAAAAACATTATTCTCCCCTAAAATATAACAATATCTTTGCCCTTTTTCATGTGATATGCTAAATAGTGCCTTGACATTATTCTTTTATGTCTCCCATTATAAACTTAAATCTGCCACAAATTGATGCCTGATATGGGTCTGGACAAATATCTTATATTCATATAATCAGATGAGCAGATGAAATCAAACTATTCCTCCCTTTGTATAATTAATTACAAGTTATATTAGATCACATAGAAGTGTGTGTGTGTGTGTGTGTGTGTGTGTGTGTGTGTGGAAGAGGGAAATTGGATTTTTGTACTAGAGGTTTCAGGTAGAGAAGGTCTGACAGAAATTAACTGAAATCTACAGAGTAAGGGTTAGGCAGAATGTAAAATCTTATTCTGAATTAACTAGAAACAGACTATATATGCAAGGTGCAGTATACCTCACCATACTTTCTGCTGTGCCTACTGAAGTAAATCACCTCAAAAGTTTAATCAATTTTATCAGCTCATAGGCTTCAGTGAAATATTTCCAGACACATGTGGATCATCTGCCTTCCACTTCCTCGTTGGCTTCCTACCCAGTCTTGAGATATACACAGTCTCTAAACGTAAATAAATTCTGTCTGTATAAGCAGCACAAGGTTTTGTTGGATTTCAGGAACCAATTCCCTAAGTATTTGCTACATGTTTTCCTCATCTTCTTCTAGTCCTGTCTCTTTTGGATTCTTCTGGCTGCTTGCTGAGGTGTTTCTCCTGCTGCCTGGCAGAGACATCTGACTGGTGTCCCCATGATTCATCACCTTATGTCTCTAGGTGTTTGCTCAAGTGACAGTCTTCTCACTATCACGCTGAAAGTACTCTGTGACCCGTCAATCACTCTCTATCACTTACATGCTTCATTTTTTTTGTCAGTTACACATTGGAATCTGGAATACCTTTATTTTACTAGCTTATATAATAATTTTCCCTTTCTTCCCCTTTCTGGGACATACTCTAGTTAATAGAGAATATTATGTGATGCGTTCACTGTTGAATTCTCAGTGATTACAGCAGTGTGTGTTTATACAGAGATGTTGAATAAATAAACAGATAAATTGATAGGAAAGACAGACAAAATTTCCAGGGCTCTTCTCAACTGCACATATATACATGCATGAGTGCTTATACACATGCACTCACGCATGTGTATACACATTAATACAAAGCTCAATATTTTTGTACTGACTTGTTGCTATAGGCAATCAGGGTCTTGATGACAGGTCACAAGTTTTCTGCACTCAAAATGGAGAAACACTTTTCAAAATCTCATAGTTGTCTGAGTTGATAGGCCTGGAAAATTCCATGGCATGCCTTTTCTACTTACTTTAAATGATACACAGATACCTAAAACGTTAGGGACAATGGCAAATTACCCAAGTCATCAACATATAAAAGGAAGGTCACTGGTTTAGTGTAATCTCAGATCCTGAAAAAAATTCAGCCAAGGGCTGGGGATACGGCCTAGTGGCAAGAGTGCTTGCCTCATATACATGAAGTCCTGGGTTTGATTCCCCCACACCACGTATACAGAAAATGGCCAGAAGTGGTGCTGTAGCTCAAGCGGCAGAGTGCAAGCCTAGAGAAAAAAAAAATTCAACCAAATAGACAAGACAAAATTATAAATATTTATCTACTGATAAAAATCTGTTATGACAAAGTAAACAGAGTAAAACAAAGTAAATAGCACATTAGCAAACTATGTTTTATTATACACATATATAATAAAAACTCATCAAAATTGGCCAGACTTTCATAATGATTTATAATTAAGTAGTATTATGAGAATTATTTCTTTTTAGAACTTAGTTTATTATGGAAATACTCAACCATGAATAAAAATAGAATAAATAATATAAGAAAACTCTTCTATACCAAGTACTTAGTGGTAATAATGATCAGTTTCCTCTATATAGTAGCAAGTTTTGATGTTGTTTGTGTAATGCAAAAATAACATCACTTTTTCTTCTTTCTTCTACAGGATAGTGAAAATAAAACATTCACATTTGCTTAGAATTTCACAAAATGGCAAGTCTGAGGGAATAATTAAAGAAGAGGTTGTTTACAAGGAAGCGGTTATGACACTATTATATTTTCCTCTTATTTGATACAGGATCTCGCTATGCTTCCATGGCTGTCTCTGAACTCAGTATGTAGCCTAGAGTGGCTTTGAAATCATGATTCTTCTGACTCTACCTTCTTAGTTCAGAGAGGACAGGTGTGCATTTTCATGCCTGACTCTTGTCCTCATGATTGAAGATTAAGTTGAGATTCATAGATTTGGGGGAACATTTGTTTATAATTATACAACTAATTGAAAAAAAGTGATTTGCACTTACATTTTACGATGCCAAAATTATTCTTAAGTTAAATATGGTCCTTTTATGAGACTTGCATTCCTTATATACTGAATCTTTTCTGTAGTGTCAAAACTATCATTGTTCTTTCTTCAGTTATTTCTGTAACTTGTTGAGCATGAGGACTCCTGTGGGTTGTTTTCGTTTTTGTGTCCTTTCTCTCCTTTCTTCATCAGGTGGTATCTTCATTTTCCTCATCCCAGTTCTCTTACCTAAATTCTTATTCAGTGCATTCCCTCCTAGACTGCATTTTTACTACATTATATAAACTCTGATTCCATGAAAAACTATATAATTACCTTCTTGATGGATTGGATCGAGCCCATTCAACAGGCCTAAAAATCAGCAACCATATGGTTTCAGGACAGAGTAAGTTGGATCTTCACCTTCAAAGGAAATGAAGAATTACTTGAATTACATTTTTTTTCAATGCAACAAATAGGAGAAACCCAAAGAATTCACAGAATAATTGTGTGCAAAATTTGTATTGTATGCTTATTCTTGCCTATGTAATAGAATTTCAGGGAGGAAGGGCAGGAAAAAAATCCTAATCCAATACCAAATATTCTTCCCCCTTTGACAGTAAGTTCTTAATTTTAAAATATGGCCCTATTCTGATGTCTCTTTTAGCATGGTTCCTACTTGATTTGGAGAAAAAAATGCAGGAAGAGGTGTCAATGGCTGTATTTCTTTTATTACAGCTGTAATAAATTATCTTGAAGAGGCTCTTGTAAAAGTGTGTATGCATCACAAACCTTGACTTTTCCTAAACCACATACACATACACACACACAAACACAAACACACAACAGTCACACAAATTCAGAAACACGCAGATTATATACATAAAAATCAATGCAAATACACACAATTTACTTCTACACACCTATAGGATCTTACTGGAACCAAAAATGTCACTTAAGTGGAACTTTGTGCTTAAGAGTTAATAACATATAACGTGATGGGCATGTGCTCACTACAGTGTCTTTAGCTGTGTCGATGGCAAAATAATTTATCAGAGGGATTTAAGCATTAATAATACTATATCATTGCCATGAATTTACAATCTACTCTTAGTTACTTCTTATAGGCCAGTGGTCTTGTAATGTAGTATATAGGTGGCAAGCTCTCTTTAATGAGACCATTCATTCAATCACTCAAAAAATATGGAACGTTGACTCACTATCATGTACTTTTATTGTCAGAAAAGTTACAGTAATGGTATAAATAATGTTTCTATTCATGTTACAGGTAACAAAAAATGTATTGCTTTAATAACTATAATATAAGTATAGGACATCAGAAACTTTCTGAAATGTACTTAACTAAGAGGTAGAAGGGTAGATGGGAGGAAAGCTAAGAGAAGTTAGTCAGTTAACGGCTAGGGAATAAACCAATAAAAACTTCTCCTTTATTTCAGGAATGTAAACCGAAATCTTGATTCAAAACTTTGAATCTTGATTCAAAACTTGATTCAAAGCCAGATAGGGATTATCTGGCTTGTTCGCTGCCATTGAATCCTGCTTATAACACCAATCATTATTAAAGCAACAAGCACTTATCCTTGTGTACTATTCTCTTACCACAAACTTTCTGCATTATGTCTGTCTGATTTTATTTATGTGTGTATGTATATATACACATATATGTATATATATATACATATATGTGCACATACAGATAGATGTGTCTGTATACTTAGGTAAAACTAAGATATCTACCTCACTCATCTATAGCCAAAAGACTCAGTGTACATAATTTATGCTTCTCTTTCCCAATTTAGGCCCAGTGAATATATTTCCTCCTGCTACCAAGCCTTGCTGATGATGGTCATGAGAATTTCTTACAGGACCCACTCGTTTTTCTGGCTATAGTCTTCAGTAATAGCTCAACAAATCCTTTTATTTGAGACATCCCTTAATATCAAGAGTTTCATTTAACATATCCAATTAGGAAATACACATATGGTATTTTGATAAATCTAAGACACATTGAAGGTGTCTGATATCAGAAGATGTTTTGTACTTAATGGTTTATTAGATTCCGTGAAATGTTGAAAATGTTTAAAGGAAAGTCAGGTGAGGGGTAGAGTATAATGGACATTATTTTAGATATGTAGGCCAGGGAGAATCCTAGCAATAAAGAAAGAAGTAGAAGAGCTTAAGTATATGTATATGGATAGGTACAAAATATACCCATCATAAAGGCCTTGGAATGCCTCTGAAGTCAGATATATCTGTCATTTTCTTTTGCCTTTCTGTGTGAGAGTTGGTCATAAAGGAACTCTCTGAACTAGTGTCCCTGAATGTTTATCATGAGACCCTCATATGACAAGTACCCTATGGGGCTGGGAATATGGCCTAGTGGTAAAGTGCTTACCTCATATACATGAAACCCTGGGTTCAATTCTTCAGCACCACATATATAGAAAAAAACGGAAGTGGCACTGTGGCTCAAGTGGAAGAGTACTATCCTTGAGCAAAAAGAAGCCAGGGACAGTGCTCAGGCCCTGAATTTAAACCCGAGGTCTGGCAAAACAAACAAACAAACAAAAAAAACACCCAAAACAACAACAACAACAAAAACAGGACCCTACCCTAAACACAAAGGAAAGAAATTCCACAGAGAACTCAAGAAGAATCTGTACAAACAGAAATCACTAAATTTACCTCTCTATGCATTCACTTCATGCCATTAGGCCAATATCCTTTTTATTCAATCTTATTTCTATGAAAATATCTCTTTCTGTAATACTTATAATGAAAGTACATAATTTTCTCAGAGACTTTGGATCGTCAAGTATTTATATGTATATATATATATATATTTGTGTACATATTCATAGAGTACATATGTATATCATGAATATACATAAAGAATATATATTCATATATGCATATATATTACCTTTTATCAGAATAAGAGCATCAGTCATGATATTTGCAGCAACTAATATAGTGTTTCTTCTGTAGTATACATGTTTTTGTCTATGTGTCTCTCTATGTGTATGTATACCTTTATACTCAGATGTATCTGTACATTTAAGTAAAACTAAGATATGACTTGTACATTATACAATTCATGCATTTTAAGCATATTATCCATGCTTTATAATGATTTCTGAGTTTTGAAAACTTACCTAAATCAGTTTAAACTTCTCTTTCATACATGGAATACAGTATTAAATAGCATTTCATGTGTTTATTGGCCAGTTATGCATCTTCTTTGACAAAATTCTCCTAGAATAATTCTCCTATTTTAGTTGGGTAGTTTGAGCTTTTATTATTGAATTGTAAGAATTATCTTTTGTCCTAAGTCTGATTTATTAATAATAAAATAAATGTACAAATTTTTAATGAAGTGTGGATTTATGTTGTGATCTATGAGGCTGTTTGAGCAAAAGATGTTCTTCCATGTTCAAATTTGAGATTATTTTATTTATATTAAGTGCATCATTTTAAGGTATGAGCAGAGTTTGACATCCTGTTGTAATCTAGCCAAAAGAATTAAAACAAGCTAACGTTTTACATAAAAAGGCACTCCTGGCTCTTTTTAAGAATATATATATTCATTTTTTGCCCACTGCGGGAGCTCAATCTCATGCTATTAGGAGACTGCACATCCCCAGACAGCAGGGTCAAGACTCAAGGTCAGCTCAGCTCACCTTTGTGCAGAATCTTGGCTCATCTCTGAAATAAACACAAACTTCAGTAGTCATTATTGTGCTGAGTTGGCAGTCAAGTTTTCCTCAAAGTTGGCCTGACTGTAAGGAAGAAGGTCAGTGTGTTAGCCTTGATGAAAACATAAATCCAGTCTTGAATAATTAATTCAACAATTCATAATGCATGGTAAAAGGGTGAAGCTCCAGGAAGGTATGGGGTTTCCCAGCAGCTCCCCCAGGCAATGCCAATGTCAGGAAGGAACAGATAAAATGCCACAACTCGAGTAAATGATGGAAAAACCATCAAAATCCTTAAAAAAGTAAAGCAGCAAGTATCCTTAGTGACCATGTACTTATAAACTAAACATTCTGTTCTTAGAAGTGTGTAAGTGGGATCTCATATTTTTAAAACAGAAATTCAATAGTAAGAAATATGAACCCTTTTGGAAATGCCATTTCAAAAGTTCCTTAATGCCTGCGAAACCCCAAAATTTGAAAAAGAGAAAAAAGAGGATGCTGGCTAAAATGAAGGAATGGACATACTCTGGAAGTCTAAATCTTGTTTTAGAAGGGAAAATCAAAACAAAACAAAAACAAATCATGTTTCCCCCTCTCAATCTGCCTTAGGAACCTGGTGATTAATTTTAAGTAAGTCTGTTTGATTAAACGACTATTGTAATGATTTACATGTTGTCTTGTACATTTCAGTCTCTTTTTTATGTACAAATATTTTTATTGCAATTTACTAAGACTCAAAATCATTGCTCAGTGGAGCTTGGAGTCCAATTGGGAGAAATGGAGAACAAACATAATAAACAGATTATACTTAGACCATGCCACGTTCATTGAATCTGTCTATTTATCTATCTATCTATCTATCTAATCTCTCTTCATATATTTGCATATAATTGCTAATTTCTCTTAACAATTTTACTTCTCTGGTTGAATCTTTTTTTATGATGTGTATCTACTTTAATACTGTTGCTATATTACTCTTTTCCAATGATAAGCTGCAAATTTATAAATATATTCTTCTTGGATCCTGTGGCTATTCTTTTTTTAAATAATTACTTATTTATTTTCAAAGTGATATACAGAGGAGTTACAGTTTCATATGCAAGGCAGTGGGTACATTTCTCTCACAATTTGTTACCTCCTCCCTCATTTCCCCCCACCATCTCCCCCTTTCCCTCTCCCCTTGGAGTCATTTGTCTTTTTAGTCTTTGTCTCTCAATTTTGATATTCTCTTTCCCTTCTCTAGTTCTAAATACCAGTATATACAGTATCCAGGGTACTCAGATGAGATACAGTGATAGCATGGGAACAACCACAGGAAGGGGATACAGGAGGATCATCATCAACAAAACAAAAAAGCTACCATTTCACATGGCATGTCCTTAGTTGTAATTAGCGCCTGTCAATCTCACATGGCATGTTGAAAGTAATTACAACAATGATATAACAATCATTTCCATAAAATGGAGCTCATTTCACTTAGCATCATCTTATGTGTTCATATGGGCATAGTTCTTAGGCTCTTGTGATCCTCTGCTGTGACTAGCCTCAACCTGTGCTAATTAGTCCCTATTAGGGAAACCATAGAGTCCATGTTTCTTTGGGCCTGGCTCACTTCACTTAGTATAATTTTTTCCAAGTCCTTCCATTTCCTTACAAATGGGGCAATGTCATTCTTTCTGACAGAGGCATAAAATTCCATTGTGTATATGTGCCACATTTTCCTGATCCACTCGTCTACGGAGGGGCATCTGGGTTGATTCCATATTTTGGCAATGACAAATTGTGCTGAGATGAATGTTGTTGTGCTGGTGGGTATAGTGTGTTCTTGTTTGTAATCTTTTGTGTAGATGCCCAAGAGTGGGGCTGCTGGGTCATAGGGGAGCTCTATGTTTAGCCTTCTGAGGAATCTCCATACCATTTTCCAGAGTGGCTGAACCAGTTTACATTCCCACCAACAATGAAGTAGGGTTCCCTTTTGGCCACATCCCCTCCAACAACTGTTATTGTTAGTTTTCCACATTTCAGTCTCTTGATAGAGAGGTAGGTGCATGAAAATAATAGCAAAACTCTGAAAAATTCTGACTATTTCCTCCCATTAATACAAACATTTTTGAAAAAGTCAAAAGAAGAAGAAAGAAGAGAAAAGAAGAGGGGAGGAGGAGGGGGATTGTAAGGGAGGAAAAGGTGGCTCTCATGGGTATTTTAGCTCATGTACAGAAAGGTTAAACAACCTGAGTCATCTCACAGGAAATATATACCTCAAGTCTATTGTCCAATGAGGAAAACTCAAGAGAGATAAAAAAAATATTAATTTGGGTGGGGTGGGGTGGGGTGGGGGGATTTCAATAAGCATCAGTTTTCTTAAGTACTGCACACCTTGTGACCTACAGTACCTGCTGATCTTTTACACTGAAGCAGAATTAGACCCATCACAGAACTCCTCCAAACAGTAAACACACTTTCTAGTTGGATTTGATATCTGCAAAACATACTTTTGAATCATAAACTGATTTACATATTTGCCTCAGTCATATCTTTGGAAACTGTCTAAGGGTATATTTGGGTTCAGAGGGAGACAGAAAGAGGGAGAGAGAGAGAGGGAAAGTTTCTGGTAAGGTCTGAACCAAGAGATTTACTTGCCTGGCTTGTTCAATTGTTCTACCCCTGAAACCACACTTTTAGTACTGCTCTTTTGCTTGTTACTTTGGACTTGGGGTATCATGGACTTTTGTGCTCTACCTAAGTTTGAATGTTGAATCCTCCTTCACCTTTCATTAATATGTGAACTTGAAGGTCACTTTGCCTCTTAGCATTTGGTCTATTAAACTGTACAATGTAAGAATGGGTAAAGATAGGTAACTCTCCTAGGACAATACTCTTATAACTCTTAAGAGTGGAAGATACTAGCTGGCTTCCATGCTAACCAGAAGAGGGTCACTATCTTACCTAGTCAATTCCACTCTTGGCTTCCCTGAGATTATTCTCCACACTACTCTCCTTTCTTAGGGATAACTACTTTTCAGAATAAGGCAGAGTTTCCTTTTAAACAGCTTCTATAAGATGTCTCAATATTGACTCATCTTAAACACAGTCAGCAACAGATCCTGTGAGAGTGTCTAGTTCTGTAGTGTTTTGTTAATCAAGGTTTTCCAAAGAAACAAAACTATTGGAGAATAGAAAGATGTATGGATAGATAAATATAAAAGATATTTTATTATAAAAATTGGACTCATTTTTATAGAGGCTTAGAAGTTCCATGATTTGTTGTCTATAAACCACAGATCCAAGAAAATCACATAGTTTCTGTTCAGATTTGTAAGCCTAAGAAACAGGGAGTCAATAACGTAGACCCAAGACCATTTCTAAAGGCTTCATTCAAGTCAAGGAGTGCTAATAGCTGAATGCAGAAGATGGGTGTCTAGCCTCACAGAAAGAGAGAAAATTCATTCTCTCTCCCTTTCTGTGTTCGTTTTTCAATCCATGTGTCCTTCATTGATTGAATGATGCTAATTCAAGCCTGAGTGAATAATCTCCTTAAATAGTCTGAATTGAACACTAGTCTCATCCAGAGACTTCAGTATTTACACATACCGAAATAATATTTTACTAGCAATTTTTGTTATTTTTAGCCTTCCCCCATAAAATTCACCGTCACACCACCACATAGACAGTTTGTACAGAAAGTCCTTCTAACCCCTGGGGCCATGTGTGGCTAAGATGGCGCCTGACAGTGAACTCGGAGGCAGTGCTATGGGCTGTGATGAAAAATCAGGCCACCTCTAGGGTTGGTCCCCGGCTCTTCCACCTTGAAGGACAGATCATGCCTCGCCTTACAGTCCCTAGATAGGTGCACACCCCTCCCCTTCCTGCCGATCTTTGACCTGATTGGCTCTTGTGCCTTATATTAGTTACACATCGTATTCCCCCAATAAACGAGATCTTGCACCAGGGGAAAAAAAAAAGAAAGTCCTTCTATCCTTTCTTTATATAATAACATTATATTGAGATTTCAGAATCCAAAGCTCTAATCAGCTTTACCTCAGGTAAGACATAGATCATCTTGTCACAAAGTGAAATTTCTCCTACTTTCTTTCAAAGTAACATATTTAAAAATATTTTTATTGTAACTGTAGATGTGATATACAAAAGGCTTACAGTTAAATACATCTGATAATGAGTGCATTTCTTTTTGAACCATGTCACCCTTTCCTGCACTGTTTCAGTGTTTCCTTCCTGTCCTCAGAGTCTAGTGAAGACCACTCTTGAATTTGTTCATCATTTGTTCCAGCTTTTCTGTCCCCCCCCCAGTACTTTCCCAAATACAAATAAATTAAAAAATGAGACAAAAAGAAAATTCAACAGTAACAACAAAAATCTGTTTCCTTTTCTTGGAGTTAATTTCATAAAATATTATTTTATTTGATCATTTGCACATAGCTATTGAACCTGTCTGATTTGCTACTATGGATATCCTCCTCGGGTCTCACTGTGTGAATGTCTACAGACCTGAAAAATTTATATTTCTTCTACATAATATTTGCCTTGTAATTTTACATTTTTAACTCAGTAAGTTGTGTAATAGAACTGTCTTCCTCCTTTGACTGTGAGCTCTATGAGGATAGCACTTTAGAGTTTTTGCTAATGCATGTATCCCAGATGACTTGTGATAAACTTTCAGTTAGTAATGAGAGAGAGAGAGAGAGAGAGAGAGAGAGAGAAAGAGAGAGATGGAGGGAGGAAGGGAGGGAGGGAGGGAGAAGCAGTAAGGAGCAGAGAGAGGACATAGAAAAAGATGAAAAGGTTAATAACAGAAGTCAGTTTTATAGTTGGCATGCTAGAATTTACAACAAAACTAAACATAGAACCTCCAAGGGTAGCAGGTATAGTGACAGCCCACATTGAGGACTCTTGGTTTGCAGACTTTAGGTGGCCTTACCCATTTATTTTTATATTTATCCCAGAGCTACGGCTTGAGATCAAATCCTCACATACTGCTTGGATTTTTTTTTACTCAAGGCTAGCACTCATTATTTGAGCCAGAGCTGCACTTCTTGGTTTGAAGTGTTTAGAAAGAAACTGAGAATAGAGGAAAAGTCAAAATGAAGTCTATTGACCTCAGGGTTTAAACTGATAAAGGATAAGATTAAACAGGAGATACAACATTTTCTTGGCCATCTTCAGCTCAAACCCAGATATTCATTTGTTTCCAGGATCTCTGAAGTCCAGCCCCATCTCTCCTGAAGTTTAACACTGGCATTGATGCCTTTCACCCAGACATTTCACAGCACAGTAAGAGGTAGGAGCAGGTTGGCAGTAGATAATTTTCAAACCCAGTGTGTTCATTTTATAATAGGTTCTAAACACAGTTTCCATCTGTTTCAGGACAGAATGATCTGATTTGATTCATTCTAATTTCCTTCCCCCAAAAATACTTTCAACCAGAAAAAAATCAGTCTTATCTCTAAAGGATAAATATTAAAAAATATTAAAATGAGACCAAAAATTATACATGCATTTTACATATGAAAAAGCTGGAGCCCAAAAATATGAGAATTTGCTAAATGTCCCATAGCTAATCATAGCAAGTCTCCTAACATTCAGTCAAAAAGTAGCACTTATACTCCAAAATAGCTCTCTTCACAATTTAGGGAAAAGTGAGGGCTTATTTTACCAGCTCTCATTTGGATAACCATCCCAATACCTAAGTGATGTAGGAAAATATCTAAAAGTGACTCTTTTAGGTTCACGGGGTGCAGCTGGATAGATGTATTTTAGGTGGATTACTGAAAATATTTCTTCCTTAATGGTCTGATAAGATATCAAAGTTACTTTAGGGGTCATGAAATTTTTAATCACAATTACTTATGTTCCCTTTTCTTGATGTTATGAGAGATTCTGGTAATATGTAACAACCTAAAATGACACTACTATTAAGACATACTGCTATACCTGGTAACAAAATTACTCTAATGCAGATGTGGGATGATTTTATTAAACTTATATGATTTTGTTTAAGTTGTATGAAGAAACCAAAGGAGAAGACAAAGAATAGACAGATTGGCACAACTATGGATCAACAACATTGATATAGTTCCACATAAGAGCATTTCCCCAGGGAGGGAGGTCAGCTCCCATCCCAATTACACATACTTCATAGAATTTATTTGCATGTCCATCCAGGATGAGGATTATCTTTTCGTCTTGTGACTAATGATTTACCATCTAGAGTTGTAAAATAGCTCACACAGAATTCAGAATCAGAAAAAGTATGCTATGCTTTGCTGAGGCTTTACATTGCAAACTCCAGCATTCAAAAAAAATGGGGGCAACATTGGAAATCTCCCATTGTCTGTCTCTTCCTTGAGTAAACTTGAGGGAAAAATAAAGAAGCAAAGAGCTTTCACTTTTTCACCTAAGAATATGCAAAGGAATAGAGGAAAGCATTTGTACTGGCTATTATTGCAGGCAGTCAATTCATAATCAAACAGCATGGACTCTGGTAGAATTTAGCAATAGCCACTGTCATCATTCCACACTATACCAGCTCAAAATATGGAATGGTAGTCACTTCATGCCTTAGGGAGAAACTGTCTGTTTAAGTGCCATGAGTTTCCTCAGTATTCAACAAGGTAGTAGATATGGAAAGCCTTGGAAGTTAATAAACCTCTAGAATAATTATGCAAAGAACCCACGTATGAAAAGCTCTGATTTAAATTGCTTGGCTTGTGAATGATAGCTTTAAGCTTCTCGTTCTAGCTTCAGTTCAATTTGTTCCTCATCACTGATGCCACCCCAGTAATTTGGGAGCAGATGGTGAGCAGAAGGGAGGGTGTTCAATCCACAAGTCTTGTCTACCTACCTCTCTCTCTGGGTCATGGGAGCTTCCCTGTGTATTTGTTCATCTCTTATCAGCAGCCCCCGGAAAGTGATCTTTATTGCTTGAGATGTAGTCCTTATTGCCTAATTAAAGGCACTAGGAAGAAGTGGGGGTTGACTTCACTTGAGTTCATTAAGAAACAATATATCAGGCCTTGTTTAATTACAATGGCATTACCACACCTATTATAAAGCAGAAACCTTGCTGGAATGATAGAGGGTGGCTGAAGTCTGTCTTCCATTACTCTAAGGCCCATATTAGCTCAGTGGGAATGCCAAAATTGCTCATCTGGATTGAAGATACAACATACACCCTGGCAAAGTGTTTTATCTACTTGTGACCCTTTTATCTCCAGATAATGTAATAAATGTCACAGGCCATTCAATGAGTCAATCTGCAGCTGCTGAGCATACCAGGGGAGGGAAAATGTTAATTTCCACTGCTGGCAATTGCCTCAGAATGAATGTCTCTATCTCTCTTTCTTTCTCTCTCTCTTACACACACACACACATACACACACACACACACACACACACACACACACACACACACACACACACACACCCTAAAACAAAAAATCCCACCTTTCTAACTTCTTAATTCCTGGACATAATGTCTTACACTGAAAGGGATGACAGAATAGTTCAAGCAAGAGCATAATCTCCTTTCAGGCAAAAAGTAAAAATAAAGACCCTTTCTTTAGTTCATGTGTTACTTACTTGGAATAACAGCTACATATTTACTGCTATGTTTATATATTTGAAAACTGTTGGTCATATGTATCTGTGTAGTCATCTCCACTTCAAATTGTGCAGGCTACACAAATTTGAGTAAGACCCGATAACTATATCAGAAGCCTATCTCAGAGTAAGGAGATAGCCAACAAATGCAAGTACCTACCCGGCAGTGTAATTAAAGAGGATTAGAAGAACATTTTAAATGATGAAATTTTCATTGAAATCTTAGACTTTCAACTATTGCTGAGGATATTGTTTAAATATAGAATGATTGGAATGAAAGCACTTCACATAAAGTAGATATTGCAAGGAAAATCTTACAGCTTATGTAAGAAATTTATAAGCATAAGCAATTTGTGCGCATAAAATGTAACGTCACTGGAAATATAGTGAATAATAAAATTGAAGGCTAGTATGACATGATAGTTTCATTTCTATTTAGTTGACTTTTTTTGGTCAGTTGTGGGGCTTGAACTCAGGGCTTGATCTCTGTCCCTAAGTTCCTTTGTACTCAAGGTTAGTGCTCTACCACTTGAAGAACAGGGCTACTTCTGGTTTTCGAGTGGCTAATTGGAGATATAAGACTTATGTGGACTTTTCTGCCTAGGCTAGCTTTAATCTAGGATGTTCAGATCTCAGCCTCTTGAGTAGCTAAGATTACAGGTGTGAGACTCCAGCTCCCAGCCTATTATTACTTTTTAAATTATAGTTTTTTTATTAAGTAATTGGTGCTACTATTCATTTTGTCATTTTATAAGTACAATACAGCTTGATGGATGTCACCCTTTCACCATTCTTCTCCATCCTCTAACCCAATCTCTCCTCTCAATTTTCTTAGTTTCATAGGGTATGAATTGAATAGCATTTGTCACACCATCTCTTCTTGACTGCCTCTTCTTACAAGTTCCAGTTTCCTGGTTGTACAAAGTGGTTTAAGTTCAACAGGTATGATAATTTTTATGGATTTTGATGTTACACTTAGGTTGCCAAGATCTTTTAATTTGTTTTAATCATATTTTTATTTCCTTCAGTGAACTACCAATTTTCTGTAAGTTAATGGGATAGTGCAAAAATCAAGGAACTTGATACTTCCCTAGACAATTGCACTGCCTTTACCTAGCCCTTCCCTCGTATGGCTTCTTAATGCAAATTTACCAGTTTCTACAATCTTTAACTCTTGAGCAGAGTGACAAAGATCTGAAAAAGGTGTCCAGTAATGATAGTTTGGCCCTCGCTCCTAGCTAACTTAATACTCTGTCAAGGATGGATATCCTGAAGGTTATGTTATGATTAAAATTTGTGTTAACTTACTAGATTCTCTTTGTAATTAAATTTTCCACATATTGCTTAGAAATATTTGATGTATTATCATAATCCACATTGACCCTAAATTCTAGAAAGAATCATTCTTATTTAATAGCATTAAAACTTTGAGTACTCTTTTTTATTTTCATATTTACTACAGAGTGCTACCATACATACACATTTTTCTGTCTCAGCTAGAGAGACAGAGACACAAGTCAATTCTCCACATTTCCTCATCAATGAACTTATATTTATTTTTAAATCCTTAGTACAACTTCAATCTAAACTTTCCCTAAACCATTAAGACAGATAATGTGAGTAGAATTATTCCTCACCCATATCATCAAGATGACATGTCACCTCTGCTGCCCAATATTTACACAGCTACAGAGCAATCCGAACACAAAGGTTTTGGTATGGGTTTTAGTTTAGTAAAGGGATGCACATCAGTGTTAATGATTTTGGATCTGTAAACAACCAGTCTAAGTTCAGCCTGAGCAGTTTTCTCTCCAGTGTTTGCCTTGGCTTTGTACTGTTACAAAGAAATCAGTTCCTCATATGAGTAAAGGATGAGAAATAATGGATTGATTGATAGACATAAGGAGAGAGATACAAAGAATCTTTAAGAGATCTGATTACATGCTAGTGAATCAATGAGTGAAACTAAGGCTCTAAGTCTACTGTTGGGATGAATGATTTGTGAGAAGAGGAAATACAGACAGACAGACAGACAAAGAGACACAGATGACACTCAGCAAAAGACGAGAAAGAGAGAGAGAGAGAGACAGACAGACAGACAGAGACAGAGAGAGAAAGAGAATATGTGACAGATTGCTTCTATCCTGCCAGCCCTTACTTTGGGACCTACCTCTTTCTAAAGTATGGCTACTATAATTGATGTCAGTTACTCCATCTGGAAAACAATGAATTCACATAGTAGCAAATTATTAAATAGCCCTCAATATCCTTTCTCAGCTCTTTCAATTCTAATTTTAATGCTGTATCATTTCTTTATTTTCTCCCATCAGAATTCTTTGTGTTTCCTTTAAGAAAATAGTGAGGTCAGTGGTTTCCCATTTTTAAAAATCGCCAAATAATAAGCAATTTCTTCTTCCATAGGAGTGAGTTGAAAGTACTGTATTATGGGACAAAATTGTGATGGTATTGAGGGACGAGCCTCCTTAACAATATAGTTTTTGTTGATTTTGTCTTCTTTACCTTATGTATGTTATACTCATTTGTATATCTTTTGGAGGGTAGGAGCAGTAGGGAACAGACTTCAAGAGAAAGAGGGTGAAAAATTACAGTAGCGAAACTCACTGGACATTGATGACAGTAAACTATACACCTCATTGGGGGAAATGGGAGAGAGGGGCTAGGAGAGAATAAGGGAACAAATGACACTGTACAAAAGGAAATGTACTCATTACCTGACTTGTAAAACTGTAATCCCTTTGTATATCACCTCTATAATAACAATAACATAAATTAATTTAAAAATATAAGCTAAAATATGCTTCCCATTCAATCATGAAAGACACCATTTCTCCAGTGTTAAGTATTCATTTGATCTGTATAATCTGTAATCTTTAATGGAGAAGTACATAGATAATCTGGTTGCCTTTCATTTAGGTATGAAGCACACAACCCCTCTCCTTATTTCTGCTTAGCTTCTTCATGAAAGTATTTGCAGAGGGAGTACGGATGTTGAGGACACAGTGTGCAGATGATTTTTTTTTCTGCAGTTGAGAGTCAGCCAAAATCACAGATTTCCAGCCTCACACAATAGGAGGTTTGCAATTTGACCAGCCCTTCCCACCCACTGTGGTGAGTGTTCTCTTTTACAGTCATCAGCATTCTCCAGGCAGCTGAATATGAGTCTGTAATTACAATGGAAACAGTGGCCACAGGGCAGGAAATGTGCATGAAATATAATGCATCTGAGAGCCGCATTACACCCAAAGTGCTCTAATGGTTTCCCAACCTCGCCAGGTGGCCAGTCTCATCTCTCTGGATTTTCATTTTCCAACCTCATTTCCCAGGTAACCCTTACCCAGCTATTTGCCTTCCTTTGGGAGTGCTGTCCTCAGAAGAAATGATGGGCGTGTTTGGTCTTTGCTGGCCTAGTAGGAGGATCTCTCAGCCGAATGATGTCATGTAGACAAAGACTTCAGGAAGCAATAAACCTTCATTATAATAACGAAAAAAAAAAAAGAAAAAACTAGAGCTGGAGAGGGAAAAAAGATCTACTTCAAAGATCTGTGTATGCAGAAGAACCAGCAATGACTAGATAAGTATCGAAGGAAAACATCTTTCTGTCTGTGTACATCAATGATGGCAAGACTTTACTTACGAGCAAAAATTGATGCAATTGAAGTGCTCTTTGCTACAAACTATGAATAAGAACATTAGGAAAAGTAAATTTAATCTCCGCCATGATTCAGCATTAACCTGTGTTAATCCTGAACATTTTGCAACTGCAAGCTTACTTCTAGGAGCCACAAGACAGAACCAAAGGATCATTCAGAGAAAATCAAGATGGAACTGAATGATTCAGTTCCCACTTACACAGCAGAATTGAGAGAGAGAGAGAGAGAGAGAGAGAGAGAGAGAGAGAGAGAGACAGAGACAGAGACAGAGACAGAGACAGAGAGACAGAGACAGAGACAGACAGAGACAGAGACAGACAGAGACAGAGAGAGACAGAGAGAGAGAGAGAGAGAAGAAAGAGAGAAACATAGCAGGACGAGGGTTTATGACTTACCGAGCATGTGTCCTCTTACAGAGGATTGTCAACGTTGAGACATCATGAGCTAAAGATTCTACCTCTTATTAGCAGCAGACTCAAGGAAATTATTCTACAAGTATGGCACTGACCTCAATTGTATAGCACTAGGCCTAGAATAATTGAAGCATTGCTTCCAGCTCTAACATTTTATGATTCTTTAATGAATTTATGTCTGATAGAAATGAATGATTAGTTGTACACTGGATTATGGCATGTGTGTGTGTTTTAATTTTAGTTTTTGCTTTTTTTTCTTCATCCTGGTTATATAATATCTGAATGACAGAGAAAAATAATGCTTAAGGCAAGGCTCACTTATACTTTTTAGAAACTTGAGCATCTTGCTTAAATATTGTTCTACATTACACTTCCAGAAAAATGTCGTCATGATATTTAATATAGGTATCAATCAATAAACTTGGGTTCACCTTATGACAATATAGGTTGATAAAGGTTTGGGCCACAGTCAATGAAGATTAAAATTACAAGGCAGGGTCTTTATGTGGTGCAATTTTTTAAAATCATTTTCCATTGCTATTGGAAGTGTCTATAATAAAAATGTTAAAATCAACATATTCTTGTTAAAATATATATTACATTTTCAAAAAGATATATACATATACATTACATTTTCATATATATGTGTATATATATACATACACACACAGGTCTGGCAAGGCTACTTTGGGCTAAGGAAATTGTTGACACTATTAAAAAATATAGAAAAGTGTATTGTAATTTATAAGTACACTTCTTATTCTTGAATCATCATTCACTCAGGCTGTGTTTTTTTCCCTCAGTAAAAGACTTAAGTCATTCAAATCTAATATCAACAGTTTCCCATTTCATTTTATTATTATTGTATTTTTAATGCCTGGTTTAGTTAATGAGATTTCAAAGGCTTATAATGAGAGCATTTGAAATGGAATTCATTAACAGAGATTTTTCTACCATATTCAGAAAATTACATGCTAATAAAATAAGAATATGATTTGAAAATTTTCTAACATAAATTGATTTTTTTACATTAATGAATTCAGTATCCAATCCTTGGAAAGACAAAATTGGTTCAAGATGGAGGACAGATGTGAATGAATATTTTTTAGTATTTACTGAGCCCCTGTTTTGTACACAACCCCATACAGGCAATTGAGGGGTCCTTGCCAGCTGAAGACCTACTGCCGAGTTAGGAAGATGAGAGACTTACCAGGACTAATTAGAGAGTAGCAGAAAATAAAATGAAATATAGTATTTGTTGTCTCTAGATTGAACATACAGCTTCATCTAGCTTCATCTACACAGAGCATGGGACCAACAGAACTTTGAAGGAGAACAAATTGTAATCTGAATCCTATGCAATGAGAAACACAGGAACTGCAGATCATGATGGGTTGAGTAGCTCTAGCTTCACACAGTTTGTTTAGCTGTGTTGTTTATTCCCTTTTAATAATACACACCCCCATGGCCATTATCAGTGTTTAGAGAAACAACCTAAAATTCAGAACAGTTGGAATAATGTCCAGGCACTTGTTACACAGAAAATTTGTACTTTTCCTTGACCTTGACAGAAAACCATGTCCAAGGAAGAACAATGAGTGATAGATTTGTTCCAATGAACAAATATCTTCTTTTTTTCTTATTTATTGTTAAAGTGATGTACAAATTGCTTAAAGTTTCATAGTTAGACCTTGGGTACATTTTTTGTACTGTTACTTCCTCCCTCATTTCCCCCCTCCCACCTCCCCCTTTCCCTCTGAGTTGTTCAGTTGGTTTACACCAAATGATTTTGCAAGTATCTTCTATGGCTGACTAAATGCATATTTTTGAGGCACGCACAGATGTTAACAGATCAGATTTGCTTGACTTCCCAGATCCCAAGTGGATTTATGTCTCAGAACTCTGTGGAATTAGAAAGCTTGGTGTAAAAGAAAAAAAAAGAAAATATAAAAAAAAGAAGATTCATTTCCTCAATGCTATAACCCATAGGGGTGTGAGCAGTGCCAATTTGTTACCTCTTAAGGAATATTCCTATGGAAATCAGAAACACTTTATGTCCTGAATGGTACTTTCTAGAAGCCATAGATGCAAGTGTCTAGAAAGAAGCCTTGATCCCTCATAGAAGCAAATACAAATACCATAGTCATGCTTAACAGTGAAAGACTTGCTAAAGAAAGACATAGGGGCTGAGGATATGGCCTAGTGGCAAGAGTGCCTGCTTCATATACATGAGGCCCTGGGTTCGATTCCCCAGCACCACATATACAGAAAATGGCCAGAAGTGGCACTGTGGCTCAAGTGGCAGAGTGCTATCCTTGAGCAAAAAGAAGCCAGGGACAGTGCTCAGGCCCTGAGTCCAAGCCCCAGGACTGGCCAAAAAAAAAAAAAAAAGAAAGACATAGGCAATGTGATAAAGTAACGAACCACATGGTTGATTAGACATCCGAAGGAGCGAAAAGTACTTAAGACACCTGGGAATCTTAGGTGATAGGAGTTTGAAGAAAGGAAAGAGGTAGATGATATTGGACATTGAAGTCTGGGTTATTATTTGAAGCTGCAGCTTTACAAATGAGGCCTACAGCAACTGAACGTATAATGCATAGTGGTGATATCTAGCTACCGTAAATGTCCTAAATACTTAGAAAAATATTTGTTTTGAATTTTTGTCTTTTGAAATATTTATTGCAAGCACTTTTGGGTGTTCTTACTTATGTTCTTTTTGTTTTGTTTTGCCAGTCTTGGGCCTTGAACTCAGTGCCTGAACACGGTCCCTGGCTTCTTTTTGCTCAAAGCTAGCACTCTACCACTTGAGCCACAGTGCCACTTCTGGCCGTTTTCTGTATATGTGGTGCTGGGGAATCGAACCCAAGGCTTCATGTATGTGAGGCAAGCACTCTACCTTTAGGCCATATTCCCAACCTTTCCTTATATTCTTAATTGTATACACTACTTGTTGAAGATGACCATTTACTGTGTTGTTATTTAATAGTAAATAATGGTTGTATATGTATATATATATGTATGTATACATCTATAACCTTCATTTTTTAATGAGAGAAGTTTTATACATTTTGTTTTCATAGGGGTGGGATGGGGGCAATTTCTATCATTGTTTGGTTTGGGCTAGCCAGAATGATTCGTTCAACATTTTTCTGCAGATTTACCTTTGCTTGGGGACAAAGAACAATAGCTTGTTTTTGAAATGGTAAATGGCTCAAGTAAGGCTTAGAGAAATTCTTCCATAGGGTAGTTTGAACTATGCATGAAAGAAAATAATGTATTACTTGTCAGGTCACAGACCTTAAATAGAACAAACAGAAAGCTTTCTGGGGCTGTTTTGCAATCACATAAAGGAGATATGAAGTCAAGGAAAAATGAAAGTGAAGGGAGAGAGAGGATGAGAGAGGATGTGAGTGTGGGAGGGACACAGAGAGAGACGAAGAGAGAAAGAGACAGAAGGAAGAAGGAAGGAAACCGTAAGACCCCCTTTTATGTACTTTATTTTTCTTGTCATCTGTATTATCTTCTACAAAATCCATTAGATTAAAAGTCTCTCTTGGTTAAAACTGTTTTGAGCTAAGATTTCCTCCACTTGCTTTCAAAGAAATTCTGCTAATACACCACTCAACTGTGATTGATATATTTATCGCAATTCTGCCATGTGCCTATTTCATTTTCTTATCTTTTCATGGCAAGTGATATCTAGGTTGTCACCAGCTGAAAATAAAATGCTTCCTATATTTTCTATTTTATAATAGTTATAAATAGTAATAGTAACAGTAAAGAAAGATTTGAGAACATGAATTTCCCTGTCAGGACAGGTTTGGTCTGCTTCATGGATCCTGTCTCTATTTATTCTCTACTCAGAATGTGTGGGTAGTTTTGTTATTTTTTTCGTATTAGTTTGAGCTTGTATGACAACTTCACATAAGTCTTACAATTTTTCTAAAATTTCTTATGTTTACTGTGGATATTTAAAGACATATTTCCTATGTGATCACTTTGTCGTCAGATATGGTATTAGCATATTACTATATCTCCCTATTAATAAAGGCAATATTCTTATAAATATTCAGGGATTAGTGTGATGGTTAAGTACCATGTTCATACTCTGGAATATTTTTTAGTCTTTGGAATGATAAAGATTTCTTTCCATTTTCAATTTCAATAATGAATGCACATAAATCTAGTGCTCAGAAAAGAAAATATTATGAAGATAAAGAACCATGTGTCACTATTTTTATGTGCTTCCCATACAAATAAGTATAATGATACTTCATTCTTTTGGTCTTTCAATGTGCTTTGTCTGCCTGACATTTATTAGCTATGAAGGTACAAGCCACTTAACCTCATCAGATCTCAATTTCCTCATCTCTAAAATATGAATACTTAGATTATCTTCATATGAGCTGATTAGGAGTAAAAAATGAGAACGTTCCAACGTGAATATTAGGTCAATTCAGGATATGTTAAAGTTTTAAAGCCAGAGGGATACTTTATTTCTGTCATTTTCCCTCCCACTAATCCCTCTAAACCTACTACTTTTTCAACCACAAGTTGTCCTCATACAAAGTCAGAGGGAAAAAGATTATTTTATACCTCTTGACTCAACCAGACAAGAAATATGTCTAAACTTTACACTTGTATTCAGCTTTGTATATTAGAATGACAATGTCCTTCACTGTGGAGGTGAAAAAATTTTGATGAAAGAGGGGTGGGTTGGGGAGAGGGAAGGTGGGAGAAAAATGAGGAAGGGGATAACAAGTATGACAAGAAATGTATTTACTACCTTACGTAGATAACTGTAACTGCACTGTACCTCACCTTGACAACAATTTGTTGTTGGTTTTTTTTTTAAACTTATATTTTGGCTAAACCTGTGCTAACTATTCCCTATGAGGGAGACCATAGAGTCCATGTTTCTTTGGGTCTGGCTCACTTCACTTAGTATAATTTTTTCCAAGTCCTTCCATTTCCTTACGAATGGGGCAATGTCATTCTTTCTGATAGAGGCATAAAAGTCCATTGTGTATATATACCACATTTTCCTGATCATTTGTCTACTGAGGGGCATCTGGGTTGGTTCCATATCCTAGCAATGACACATTGTGCTGCAATGAACATTGTTATGCTGGTGACTTTAGTGTGTTCTTTGTGGTCTTTTGGGTAGAACAAGAGCTATACCCTTATGAACACATAAGATGATGCTAAGTGAAATGAACTCCATGTTATGGAAACGATTGTTAGATCACTGTTGTAACTACTTTCAACGTGCTATGTGTAACCGTAGCTTCTATTATTGATGATCTTCTTGTATCCCCTTCCTGTGTTGTACCTGCACTATCTCTGTATTTTATCTGAGTACATTGGAAACCGTGTATACTGGTATTAGAACTAGGAAACTGAAAGGGAATACCAAAATCGAGAGACACAGGGTAAAAAGACAAACAACTACAAAAGCAATATTTGCAAAACTGTTTGGTGTAAATGAATTGAACAACTCATGGGGTGGGGGGAAAGGGAAACGGGGAGGGAGAAGGGGGGAATGAGGGAGGAGGTAACAAACAGTACAAGAAATGTATCCAATGCCTAACATATGGAAGTGTAACCTGTCTGTACATCAGTTTGACAATAAAAATTTAAAAAAAACAACTTACATTTTGGGTTTGGGAATGTGACTTAATGGAAGAATGCTTGCTAGCATACATAAAGTCCTGGGTTTGGTTCCTCAGAACCACATAAACAGACATGGTTGGAAGTGGTGCTGTGGCTCAAGTGGTAGAGTACTAGCCTTGAGCAAAAGAAGCTCAGAGATGGTGCCCAGTCCTAAGTTCAAGCCTCCGGACTAACAGAAACAAAACACAGAACATTCTAACAAACATTCCTGCCTTCAAAACTTGTTTCAATTAATCCACTTTCACTGTTTCAACGCCCTTAATTGGGTGATGTTCAACAGCTATGTTTAGTGATGTTTGGTAAGGATTAGAGATATCGCATGGGCAGTACTTAGTCCCTTGATGAGAATTGAGTCCTCTGCACTAGCACACATCGCTCTGTCTTTAGAACCTAGTGAGGTTATGACCTAATTGCCCTCCACAGAACACAAGGAAAAAAAACACACACACAAAAAAAAAACAAAAGTGTCATTTTGCCCCATGTTTGTGCCAAAGATAGCTGTGTGGTGATGGAGGAAATCCCTTCATATTTCTAGTACATTGCCTCTGTCTCTAATAAATTTATATCAAATGTTTGTCCTGACCACCTTACCTGCATTTGATGACCAAGTGAGTTTTAAGTGTGAGGGAACTGTGGAATTTTACAGTTCGCATCATACAACGAACTTCTGTAAATGCATCCTATTCCTTAGCATAGCTATTGAGACTTTTCATACTTCAGCCTATCCTTATAATTTGATTCCTTCTATAGTTGACTACAAATCTTTTCCCCAGACCTTTTAAATTATGCAAGACTCTCTAAAGTCAGCACTTTTGCACAATGGCATTCCCTTTACAAGGAAAACTCCTCCTCCCAAAGACTCTTTGTTTGACTTTTTGGAAATGCATTCCTCAACTGTCTTGTCCATCATGCCAGCCAACACCTTTAATTTTTGCAAGGGTGTATGGGAATCATATTGTTCCCGCTTGCAACACATGGATGGTCCTCTTTTTTTTTTTTTTTTGGCCAGTCCTGGGCCTTGGACTCAGGGCCTGAGCACTGTCCCTGGCTTCTTCCCACTCAAGGCTAGCACTCTGCCACTTGAGCCACAGCGCCGCTTCTGGCCGTTTTCTGTATATGTGGTGCTGGGGAATCGAACCTAGGGCCTCGTGTATCCGAGGCAGGCACTCTTGCCACTAGGCTATATCCCCAGCCCCTGGTCCTCTCTTTTTGATATCTTCAGGCACTCATATTCCTCAGGATGATGTAGAAACTGTTTTCCCATAGTCCGTTCTGGACTAAGTTGTGCTCACTCTTTATTAAGTGGACAAAATAAGAAGACATCTATATACTGTAAACATTACTATTTTAATTATTTAAGAAAATCATTTCATGTAACTTGGGAAGTTTTGAGTGGGTAGAGTGCATGAAGATTTTATGAAAGAGATGGATATGTTCATAACTTACATTTTTTTAAGGTTTTAAAATTTTAGAGTACTAAATACTTTTTCATCAAGGCAAAGAGTTGTATGGTCATGGTATTCTATCTTATAAAAACTATGGGATGAATCAACCATCTCTGAAAATAAGTTTGTATTAAAAACTGCATCGTTGCAGGAGGCAAATGTCAGATTCTCTACAGTGGTTTCTGGGAACTAACTGGGACTAGGAAAATGCTTAACTTAGACTTTACTGCCATCTGTTGTTTATAGGGGGTAATGCATTTCTGTTACTTTCAATGACCTTAGATCACCTAACTCATGAAAAATAACTTTTTTCCAAGTCCTTTCATTTCCTTACTAATGGGGCAATGCCATTCTTTCTGATAGAAGCATAAAATTCCATTGGGTATATGTACCACATTTTCCTGATCCATTTGTCTACTGAGGGGCATCTGGGTTGGTTCCAGATTCTAGCTATGAATAATTGTGCTGCGATGAACATTGTTGCGCTGGTGGCTTTACTGTGATTTTGTTTGTGGTCTTTTGGATAGATACCCAAAAGTGGAGCTGCTAGGTCATAGTGGATCTCTATGTTGAGCCTTCTGAGGAATCTCCATACCGCTTGCCAGAGTGGCTGAACCAGGTTACATTCTCACCAACAATGAAGTAGGGTTCCCTTTTGGCCACATCCCCTCCAACAATTGTTATTGTTGGTTTTCTTGATATAGGACATTCTTACTGGGGTGAGATGGAATCTCAATGTTGTTTTGATTTGCATTTCTTTTATGGCCAGTGATGTAGAGTACTTTTTCATATGTCTCTTGGCCATTCTCATTTCCTCATCAGAGAAGTCTATTTTTAAGTCTTTAGCCCACTTGTTGAGGGGGCTATTGGTTCTTTGAGGATTTGTTTTGGAGGAAGGTAATTTTTTTAGTTTTGCATATATTTTAGAGATGAGGCCTTTGTCCATTGTATGGCCGGTAAAGATCTTATCCCAATCTGTGAGCTTTCTTTTTATCTTGCGAGCTATGTCCTTTGCCCTGAAGAAGCTCTTCAGTTTGATGCAATCCCATTTGTCCAACCTTTCTTTGATTTGTAGCCTTTCTAGGTCTATGTTAAGGAAGTTTCGTCCTGTGCCAAGGAGCCCAAGCGATTCTCCTACTCTTCCTTTAGTGTTTTCAGGGTGTCTGTTTTGATTTCGAGGTCTTTGATCTATTTGGAATTGATTTTGGTGCAGGGTGATATATAAGGATCTAGTTTTAGTTTGTTGCATGTGTTGAACCAGTTTTGCCAGAACCACTTGTTAAAGAGGCTATCTTTCTTCCATCCTATTTTTTTAGCTCCTTTATCAAAGATTAGGCATAGTTCTGTGGGATCATTTCTGGGTCTTCAATTCTGTTCCATTGGTCTTCAGGCCTGTTCTGGTGCCAATACCAAGCTGTTTTTATTACTATAGCTTTATAATACAGCTATACTAAGTGAAGTGAGCCAGACCCAAAGAAACATGGACTCTATGGTCTCCCTTACAGGGAATAATTAGCACAGGTTTAGGCAAGTCACAGCAGAGGATCACAAGAGCCCAATAGCTATACCCTTATGAACGCATAGATGATGCTGAATGAAATGAACCCCATGTTATGAAAATGATTGTTATATCATTGTTGTAGCTACTTTCAACATGCTATGTGTTACTGTAGCTTCTATTATTGATTATCTTCTTGTATCTCTTCCTGTGGTTGTACCTACACTATCTCTATCTTATCTGAGTATTTTGGAACCATGTATACTGGTAAACAGTGGTATACAGGGTAAAAAAAAAAAGACAAACAACTACAAAAGCAATACTTGCAAAACTGTTTGGTGTAAATGAACTGAACAACTCATGGGGGGAAAGGGGGAGAGGGAGGGGGAAGGGAGGAATGAGGGATGAGATAACAAACAGTACAAGAAATGTATCCAATGCCTAAAGTATGAAACTGTAACCTCTCTGTACATCAGCTTGATAATAAAAATTTGAAAGAAAAAAATGATAGCTTAACCTAAGCACCAACCCCAAATTCTACCACATTTTGGGAGACAGGGTTTTAGTCCTCCATTTTCTGTGATTGTTGGAGAAAAGGGACATTAGTTAGAATAGATGTTAACATATGCATACATACCTGGAATGTACTCTGTGATAGCTACATTCAAATGTTACATTTTTAGAATAGTTATGTTGTATAAAAATATGGAGAAGGGGGACTTCGAAACTGAAAATTGTAGCGTTGAACTTAGTTGGGACAAAATAGCACTTGCAAAAATCTATAGTGAGTGCGTAACAGCCTAGGTTAATATGAAAGCTGCTAGAATTGAATGAAAGGCACAAATTAAGAAATAATAATAAATAAGTGGCATAGGATAGTTAACACCTGTGATCCCAGCTACTCATGAAACAGGCAGGAAGAAAATGAGTCAGAGTTTTGCCATGCCAAAGATACTGGCAAGATCCTAGCTCAGAAAACAAAACCAAGTCAAACAAAAGTAATCAAAGTAGGGCTGGGACTATGGCCTAGTGGCAAGAGCACTTGCCTCGTATACATGAAGCCCTGGGTTCAATTCCCCAGCACCACATATATAGAAAATTACCAGAAGTGGTGCTGTGGCCCAAGTGGCAGAGTGCTAGCCTTGAGCAAAAAGAAGAAGCCAGGGACAGTGCTCAGGCCCTGAGTGCAAGCCCCAGGCCTAGCAAAAAAAAAAAAAAAAAAAAAAAGTAATCAAAGTAAAGAGAATTAATGTAACTTGAAGGCAGATATACAGAAAGCAAGGAATTATACTCTTTATTTATTTGAGTACTAAGTGACTGATAATGCTCCAGTACATTTGCAGTGCACACTCACATGTGCTCACATGCAGAAGTTTTGAAGGATAAGTTTAATTAGAATAGAATTGACTCGGTGATAGTTTTCTAATGTGAAAGACAAAACAACAACAACAACAAAACAGCATATCATAATAAACAGTGGAAACACAGGGTCCAGGTTTAGGAAAGAAAGAAATCAGAAGTGAAGGGCCAGATTTTGGAGGTATCTATGCACCAATAAGCTCTAGGAAAGTGAAATTAACAAAGAAGATTGAATAGGTAAGATGATGGCATCACTGATCCAAGAAAGATTTGCAAGACAGCTGTATGTGTAATAACAATAGCAGTAGCAGCTGGATCCCTCAGTCAAAGAACAACGACATTTTCACTCTTTTCCCTTTCTTGCCACTGTAGTATGTTGGCCATTTGAGTGGACAATACAGCATTCATGTGGTCTGGTGTTTCAAACTTCAATGTGAGCTTTTGGTGGTTTCTTCTCAACCCATTGTTTGACATTGTAGCACACTTGGAGATCAGAGACACTAAAATGTATGGAACACCTGTCACACCCTAAAGATTATATTAATTTAAAGAGTTACCTCATTAAATTTCTCATAACCACCCTATATTTTAGATAAGACAGAGATGCCAGATAACTTTTTTAAGTTATACTTCCAAAAATTATTTTTCTTATTGAAAAATCCTTTTTTTTTCTCTTTCTACTTCCAGAAACCTTTCTTGCAACAACTAATAACTGTGACTGCCCATAGCTTGAAGGAATACAATATATTTAGCCAGATTTTTTGGAACTCTGGGCTATTCAGAATAGCATTTATTTGTCATCTATGACTGTGACCCACAAAATCTTGGTTCTCCTAAACTGTAACACTTGTGATTGAGGATCCTACCATGGATTCCTAAAACAGAATGTGAGTAAAGACTTACTAGATGAATAATACAGTAAATCAGTGGGTACAAGGTCAGTAGCATCCACATCAAAGTGCTTTGTAAATTAATCTGTATCTACCTTCATAGGTAGATACACAAATGATTTTTAGAGATACTTCTTTCGAACCCTGTGCTTCAATTATCATCTGCCAATATGTCTTTTTTTTTTCTTTATAGTCAAAGGAATATACAGAGGGTTACATTTTCATATATAAGGCAGTGCATACATTTCTTATCCAACTTGTTACCTCCTCTCTCATTCCTCCCTTCCTGTCCATTCCTCATTAACCTCCGCACCCATGAGTTGTACAATTGGTTTATAGCATATAGTTTTGTAAGTATTGCTGTTGCATCAGTTTTATCCTTTGTCTCTCCATTTTGATATTCCCTTTCCCTTCCCTAGTTCCAATACATGTATATACAATATCCAGGGAACCAAAATCATTTACAGTGCCATCAGGGGTAAAACCATTGGGAAGAAAAACAAAAGAAAAAGGGCATAATTTCACATGGTATGTTGCAAATAGCAATAACAATGTACATCTTCTTTTGAATCATTTTTTCTGCTATTAATTTTGTAGTTCATAAGGTTACAACATTGCTATTTTCTAATATTTTTGTTTCAAAATTCTTTAGTCTTAGACTTCAACTCTTCCAGTAAGTACTTGTCACATTTTTATAATATTTATCTACTGACTATAGGTCTATGTATTTGTGTACATTGCCAATTGCATGTGTTATTTTTATTATATATATGTGTGTGTACATATATATTTCTTATGGTAAAATGCTGAGTTAGTCAGAACATAGTTTAGTGAGTTTTGGTTCACTTAATAATACTAACGCCAAATAAAGTACTTTTTTGTCAGTCCAGAGTATTCCTCTATCACATTTTGTTGTCAATACGCTCATAGGGACCACATCTTCGTTAATTTGTTTGCTTTTTGTTGATATTAGGGTTAAACTCAGGATCTCATGATGATTTTTTCCCATTGATGGGATTTGGTTCTGGTAATCATCTCCTTTGTTTTGTAGAAGGATTTTAAGTTAAAGAACCTCTCCCATAAAATTTTAAGGAAATACTCCAAAAAAATTTGTTGAAAGAAACTGGAAAATCTAGAAGAATTGGAAACTAAGTCTCCTCCTTATGATTAGTCATTGAATTAAACTGTCAGCCTATGTAGAAAAGGAAAGGCTTATCAGTTAGTTGCTGATGGATTCCTTGCACAGTGCAAATTATAGCCTTTGAGAGTGTTAGCTGACTCCCTAGTCTCAGAGACGTCCTCCACCACCCAGCTGCTGAACCACATGCTTAGAACTGCATATCCCTACCAGAACTCCAACAGAAGAAGTCCACCCTAAAGGACTTTGGCTACTCCATAAGCCCTGCTACCTCATTCTAATAGCTTCTCCTGGACCAGGGCCAGAAGAAACTAGGAAACATTGTACCCAGGCTGCACCCAGAAGGACCTCTTCAGCAGTCCAGTCCCACAGAGGATTGATGAGTAAACACAAAGAAATTGAAATAGAACAGTGAGGTCCAAATTGTGGACCTCGATTTTGCAATTGTGTGTTGAAATTGTTCATTTCAGCACAATTTGTCATCGCTAAAATATGGAACCAACCCAGAAGCCCCTCAGTAGATGAATGGATCAAGAAAATGTGGTGCATATACACAATGTTTCTATTAAAAAGAATGATATTTCCTCATTTGTGAGGAAATGGAAGGACTTGGAAAAAAAAAAAAACACATACTAAGTGAGGTGAGCCAGACTCAGAGAAACATAGACTCATGGTTTCCCTCATTGGGAATAATCAGTATATGTCTAGGTCTAGCAGAAGATCACAATAGCTCAATACTTTTGTCCACATGAACACATAAGATGATACAAAGTGAAATGAACTCCAATTATGGAAATAAATGGTTTATCATTGTTGCTTGAAGTTTCAATTGGAAGGTGAAGGATAAATAGTTGTTGTGATTTGCATGTCTGTGCACATACTGGGGTTGGGCAGAGGGCATAGGGTTGTTGTCAGCTGGCTTGTTTGCTTCAACACGTTTGTCTGGGGCCAGGTGGCTTCACCCACCCATCTCCCACAATGGCACGATGTATAGGACCAATGAGCTGAACACTTCCCTTGTGGAAATCTGTGGTGGTATCTACATACAGTAACCAGTTATAGGGAACTCCATCTCATTTCTTCACTCTCATGTTCACCTTTACCTCCAGGTACAGAAACACAGTGGCTAATTGGTGTGGGTTTCTTGACTAAGGCAGGGCTTTTTGCTCCCACCCACCCAGTCAATTGGGTGGCACTATGGGTAAGTGGCTCTTGCCAGAAAACAAAATAGAACAAAAACAAGAAAAGGATAAATGATGGGTGGATGTAACAGATGCTCATTCCCATCCCCCCTAGTCAGTTCTTCCCAGAGAAAATAAACTTTCCCCTATTTATGTTATAGATCTAAAGGTCAAGGTTATTTGTTTCTTCTAACTCCTATTTATCTAGTCTTTACTGATGTCTGGCTTAACATCTTGCCTGCCTTTCCTTGAATCCAGGTATCCTGAGATTTGTTTCTGGTTTAAGATGCAGGAATGTGGTACACTTCCACAAGCTTCCATTTTCTGCTGTTTTTTTCCAATGATACATTTTAAATCAGTGTTAATTCTTACTAACAAATATAAAGGAAGGTTGGTTTTCTTTTATTTCGGAGGCTATAGATATAAATATTTGAGCGTTAGATGTTAAAATAAAAACACAATATTATACTAAGTGAAGTGAGCCAGACCCAAAGAAACATGGACTCCATGGTTTCCTTCATAGGGAATAATTAGCACAGGTTTAGACAAGTCATAGCAGAAGATCCCAAGAGCCCAATAGCTATGCCCTTATGAACACATAAGATGATGCTAAGTGAAATGAACTCCATGTTATGGAAATGAGTTTTATATCACTTTTGTAATTATTTTCAACATGCCCTGTGAATCTGTAGCTTTTTGTTGTTGTTCCTTTTGTATCCCCTTCCTGTGGTTGCCCCTGTGCTATTACTTTATCTCATCTGAGTACCCTGGATACTGTATATACTTGTATAAGAATTAGGGAAGGGAAAGGGAATATCAAAATTGAGAGACAAAGTATAAAAACACAAATGACTCCAAAAGCAATACTTATAAAAAACCACTTGGTGTAAACCAACTGAACAACTCATGGGGGGAGAGGGGAAATGAGGGAGGAGGTAACAAATTGTATTGAATTCTTGTATGAGAACAAAAGAGTATATTTTTAGGAAAGGATTGTATTTAAAAATTCAATTTTTGTTTGTTTTCTACTAGATTATAGATAAATTGGAATTTTATGTATTTGATTTCTACCCTCCTAACCTTCTAATGTCACATTAGTTTTAGTAGCAGTATTATAAATTTCATCATTAAAAAAGCAAAAAACAAACAAAGAAAACAAAACAAAATAACTAATCATGTTCTCCTTAACAAAATGATTTTTCTCTGAGACTTTTTGCTGCAGTCCAGTGCTCTACCACCTGAGCTACAGCTCCACTTCTGGCTTTTTAAGTAGTTCATTGGAGACAAGAGACTCATACAATTTCCTGCCCAGGCTGGCTTTGAACCATGATCCTCACATCTAAGCCTCCTGAGTAGCTAGGATTACATGCATGAGCTTCTTTTTATTTGTTTTAAATCTGAATGCCTTTTATTTCCTTCTGTATATTTTCCCTATTTCACTAACTAGAAACACTAGAGCAATAAAAATAGGTATTGAGATAAGAATGACTTGTCTTATTGCTGCTTGTATGGGTAAAGATTAACTTTCATCTTTGATTTTTTTTAACATACAACTCATCAAGATTACTTCTTTTTTTTCAAATTTTTATTATCAAACTGATGTACAGAAAGGTTACAGTTTCATATGTTAGGCACTGGATACATTTCTTGTACTGTTTGTTACCTTGTCCCTTCCCACCCCCTCCCTCCTCCAACTTTCCCTTTCCCCCCCTGAGGTGATCAGTTCACTTACACCAAACAGTTTTGGAAGTTTTGCTTTTGTAGTTGTTTGTCGTTTTGTACCCTGTGTCTCTCAATTTTGGTATTCCCTTTCAATTTCCTAGTTCCAATACCAGTATACACGGTTTCCAATATACTCCGATAAGATTACAGAGATAGTGTAGGTACAACCACAGGAAGGTGATACAAGAACATCATCAATAATAGAAGCTACAGATACACATGGGATGTTGAAAGTAGTTACAACTGTGCTATAACAATAGTTTCCATAACATGTAGTTCATTTCACTTAGCATCATCTTATGTGATCATAAGGGTATAGCTATTGGGCCCTTGTGATGCTCTGCTATGACTTGCCTAAACCTGTACTAATTATTCCCAATAAGGGAGACCATAGAGTCCATGTTTCTTTGGGTCTGGCTCACTTCATTTAGTATAATTTTTTCCAAGTCCTTCCATTTCCTTACAAATGGGGCAATGTCATTCTTTCTGAAAGAGGCATAAAATTCCATTGTGTATATGTCCCACATTTTCCTGATCCATTCGTCTACTGAGGGGCATCTGGGTTGGTTCCAGATTCTAGCTATGACAAATTGTGCTGCGATGAACATTGTTGTGCTGGTGGCATTCTGTGATTTTGTTTGTGGTCTTTTGGGTAGATACCCAAAAGTGGGGCTGCTGGGTCATAGGGGAGTTCTATATTTAGCCTTCTGAGGAATCTCCATACTGCTTGCCAGAGTGGTTGAACCAGTTTACATTCCCACCAACAATGAAGTAGGGTTCCCTTTTGGCCACATCCCCTCCAACAATTGTTATTGTTAGTTTTCTTGATATATGACATTCTTACTGGGGTGAGATGGAATCTCAATGTTGTTTTGATTTGCATTTCTTTTATGGCCAGTGATGTAGAGTACTTTTTCATATGTCTCTTGGCCATTCTCATTTCCTCATCAGAGAAGTCTCTTTGTAAGTCTTTAGCCCACTTGATGAGGGGGCTATTGGTTCTTTGCGGTTTTGTTTTGGAAGAAGGTAATTTTTTAGTTCTGCATATATTTTAGAGATGAGGCCTTTGTCCATTGTATGGCCAGTAAAGATCTTTTACCAGTCTGTGGGCTTTCTGTTTATCTTGCGAGCTATGTCCTTTGCCGTGCAGAAGCTCTGCAGTTTGATGCAGTCCCATTTGTCCAACCTTTCTTTGATTTGTAGCCTTTCTGGGTCATTGTTAAGGAAGTTCCGTCCTGCACCAAGGAGCCCACGTGTTTCTCCTACTCCTTCCTTTAGTGTTTTCAGGGTGTCTGTTTGGATTTCGAGGTCTTTAATCCATTTGGAATTGATTTTGGTGCAGGGTGATATGTAAGGATCTAGTTTTAGTTTGTTGCATGTGTTGAACCAGTTTTGCCAGCACCATTTGTTAAAGAGGCTATCTTTCTTCCAAACTATTGTTTTAGCTCCTTTATCAAAGATTAAGTAGGCGTAGTCCTGTGGGTTCATTTCCAGGTCTTCAATTCTGTTCCATTGGTCTTCAGGCCTGTTCCCATGCCAATACCAAGCTGTTTTTATTACTGTAGCTTTATTGTACAGCTTGATGTTGGGAATTGTAATTCCTCCAGCACTGTTATTTCTGCTTACGATTGTTTTTGCTGTTCTAGGTCTTTTATTGTTCCATATGAATTTCTGGATTGCTTCCTCTATTTCATTAAAAAATGGTGTTGGGATATTAATGGGTATTGCATTGAATTTGTAGATAGCCTTTGGCAATATTGCCATTTTGATTATATTAATCCTCCCAATCCAGGAGCATGGGAGGTTTTTCCATTTCCTTAGTTCTGACATAATTTCATTTTTCAAGCCCCTCCCCAATACATTTTAATCTACTCTCTTTACTACCTCCAACTTACCCTCCTGACTTACTGCCTGGACCTCCAGTTTCCTTTGACTCCTGGTTATTGGATAGAGGGTATCCCAGCTTAATCCAAGTGAATCAAAGGGGTTCATATAGAAAGCCAGTCCTAACAGAACTTAATATAAAAACAAGAATTGCTTATAGGGTTGTAACAGTAAATAAGTAACTACTGGATACAGGGCCCAAGATCGGTTGTTATATTGAAACTGTATTCTTTAGCAACACCAAGTCTAATTTTATAGACAGGTATACAGGGTATCTGTATATAATTGTGAACTTGTAAGATTTACAGTGCTTGGTAAGGGCTGCTTTGGGTCTTAAACGGTGCTCACAGGTGCTGGTAGATTGTCATTCCCAATTCAAATGGGCAGAAGGACACAAGAAAGATGGCAAACAACGAAGTCTTATCCCCCACTCAAAACAAGCAGGAAGCAGAGCAGTCAATCAAAGACATAGAAGAGAACCCCCAAAATGCTCTACAAAGTCTACTGATAAACATGATAAATGAAAAGTTTGAATCTCTTCAGTCAATTATTCTAGAGTGTGAGGAGACAAAGCAAGAATTAATGGAGAATTTCATGGCATCCACAAATAGAAAGATAAATGAACTTCAAGGGTCAAATGAGAGACAACACTCAAAACCAAAGTAATGAAGTTAAGGAAGTAAAGAAGTCCATAAAAGACCTAAGAAATGACATGGAAATCATCAGGAAAGACCAGTCAGAAGGAAAAGAGATTCGAAATCAAGTAGCTAGCCTACAGTCCCGACTAACTGAAGCAGAGGATCGAATTTCAGGAGCTGAAGATTCCTTAGATTCTATGGAAAAAGATAAAAATCAATACAAATCCAGTCCAATCAACAAAACAGATCACTACAGGAGATCCAAGACATGATCAGGAAGCCCAATTTAAGGATAATTGGTATTGAGGAAAACTTGGAGAAAGAGGTTAATGGGATAGTCAACCTATTTAACAGAATATTAGCTGAGAACTTCTCAAGATTACTTCTTTTTCCATTTAGATTACCAAGAATTCAGAGTCTGGACCAATACAGAAATATGTCAAAGTACTTATAAGCCCTAACTTTCATTTTCTTATTGTAGCAAATGCTTTAAGTTTTATTTTATACATGTTTAGCTAATCACAATCTATTTTATGTAATATTATAAACTATGAATAATAAAATCATATTTGTATTACAACTTATATCAATTCATTTAACTCCCAATCTTTGTGCCAATGATATAATTTGTTTGTTTTTTGTTGTTGTTGTTTGTTTAGTTTTGTTTAGGTCAGTTGTGAGGCTTGAAGTCAGGGCCTGTGCAAAGTCTCTGAGCTGATTTGTGCTCAAAGCTACTGCTCTATCACTTGAGCCACAGCACCACTTCCGGATTTTTTTCAGTAGTGTATTAGAGCTAAGAGTGTTGTGGAGACTCTTTTACCCAGGTTGGCTTTGAACCTCAATCCATAGATCTCATCTTCCTGAGTGGCTAGGATTATAGGCTGTGAGCCACTGGAGCCCAGCTTGTTATTGCTTTTTAAACATTAAATTACCTCAATGCATTTAAACAATCATTTTAAAGTTCATAAATTTCTCAGTATAGTTGCTGTTCTGGTGACCTATGGTGTGGTATCATTTCTTTGTGCCATGTAGACTCTGGACTTGAACAAGTCTTGCAGTACCTATCCTGGTGACCTCTGTAATTGGATGTAGGATTCTGGGTCTAAGCTACATCTTCCTTCAGTATTTTATAGATATAGTTTAATTGCTTTTTTTTTTTTCACGGTTTTTCATGTGAGATACTATTTACTGCTTATCTATGTGAGGTAAATTATTTTTCTAATGTTTCATCTAGGATTTTTTTCTCTATGTAGTAGCCTTGATCAGTTTTAAGGCATGAGTTTGTAGTTTTCCTCATCTATTCTCACTTGAGATTCCTTGGGACTCTCTTGGTAGATTCCGATTTGACAAATGTGTGTCTTGGTTATCATTTTCCCAAGGATCATTATTTTCTTCTCTTTTAAGCCTTCCATTTATACACACATTAATTGCTTGAAAATTTCCAAAAACCTACGTGATGTGCTGCTCATTTTTTTTCAGTTGTTTTACTTTTTGTACTGTATTTTGAAAGTGTTTCATTGCTCACACAGCTTAGAAAATGTTGCCAGGCTGAAAGACAATGTAGGTGTGGACCTTCCCACCTGAATTCCCTTCTCTCAAAGAAAACACTCCTGTGGTCTAATACCTGGAAACACTCCATGTATTTTGTTCTATGTGATTTTAGGTTCTTTTTTGTGGTGTGTGTGTGTGTGTGTGTGTGTGTGTGTGTGTAATGGCCACTGGGATTTTAACTCAGGGCCTGAGTGCTGTCTCCTATTTTGTTTCCCTCAAGGGTAGTATTTTATCACTTGAACTATTACTCTACTACCAGAAGTTTGGTAATTAATTGCAGAAAAGTGTCTCTGGACTTTTCTGTCTGAGTTGGCTCCAAACCATGATCTTCAGATCTCAGACTCTTCAGTAGTTAAGATTATGGGCATAAGCCACTGTCACACAATGATTTTAGGGTTTCTTTTGAGGGGTCAATTAGCTAAACCTCAATTTTTGGTAGAACTGGGTATTCCTATCATGTATGTTTTGAAAAAAGATATAGTGGACTCAAAGTTTTCTATAAACTATATACTATAAAACTATAAACTATAAACTATAAATGCTTTCTATAAAAGCATTTATAGGGCTGGGGATATAGCCTAGTGGCAAGAGTGCCTGCCTCGGATACACGAGGCCCTCGGTTCGATTCCCCAGTACCACATATACAGAAAACGGCCAGAAGCGGCGCTGTGGCTCAAGTGGCAGAGTGCTAGCCTTGAGCGGGAAGAAGCCAGGGACAGTGCTCAGGCCCTGAGTCCAAGGCCCAGGACTGGCCAAAAAAAAAAAAAAAAAAAGCATTTATAGTATTTCATAGAATAATATTATATAATCTGTGGACAGACAGTGTCTGTCCAAAGTGACAGATGTGTGAGTAGTGACTCCGATTCTAAGTGATGTCATGAAAAACTCATTCCTTTCCTAAGTATTAGTTTTATATAGCTAATATAAATATAATGCTTGCTAGATAAATTGTGTGTATACCTTACAGTTTGTGCATAGTGCATATTGACGGATAGGCAGAGAGAAATGACAAGAGGGAAGGATTTGGCAAATATGGCTAATAGTTTCATTCTTTGGGGGGTGTTAATTTATGTGTTATCTTTAGTTGTACAAAGGAGTTGCAATTTTATAAAGCAGTTTATGATACATTGCATCTTGATCAATGTCACCCCTTCCAACCCATCTCTTCCAACCAACCCCTCCCCTCACGTCTTTTAATTTTGTAGGATATACATTGAATTCTTGACAGTATTCCTCCCCCATCTCTTCCTCATGCATCTACTCCTCTCCTTTGGTCTCATTCCACTCCTTGAGAGTTCCCATTTCCTGGTGCTTATTTGCTGGGCTTTGAGTTTGCCATTCTAAGGAATTAAACTATTTAAGTTCTCCTTGAATCTACCGTGTTTTAGTTACATCTGTAATTGAATACATTTGTAAACACTTGTGTAGCCCCCAACATATTTACTTATAGGTTTATAGGCTAAGTCTAGCTTCCACATATGAGAGAAAACATGAAACCTTTGTCCTCCTGGGCCTGAATTACTTCACTTAGAATTAAAAAAAATTCAAGCATTTCCATTTCTTTACAAATGGTATAAGATAATTATTTCTAATGGATGAGTAAAATTCCATTTTGAATATATACTACACTTTCTGGATTCATTTGTTCATTGAGGAATATCTGGGCTGATTCCATACCTTGGCTACTGGTGATGCAATGAACATATTTTCACTTGCAGTTTTATTGTAACCTGGTTTGTGATGTTTTGGATTAATGTTCAGGAGTAGAATTTTTGGTCATGGGGTAGTCTTATGTTTCTATTTTTTTCAAATCTCCATACTGCTTTTGAAAATGGTTGAATAAGTTTACTTTCCCATTAGTAGTGTAATAATGTCCTCTTTGCACTACATTCTCACCAGTATCTGTTATTGTTGTCTTGATGGTAGTCATTCTCACTGAGGTCAGGTAGAAGCTCTCTGTTGTTGTGATTTACATTTTTCTTTGTGGTCAGATTGCATCAAACTTAAAAGTTTCTCCACAGCAAAGGACATTTCCAATTAAGCTATAAGACATCAGAGAAGTACCTAATTTCCAGAATATACAGACAGCTTAAGAAATTAAACCCTCAAAGACCCCAAAACCCAAGTAATAAATGGGCTAATGATCTAAAGAGATATTTCTCAAAGAAGTAAAAGTGGCCACTGGACACAATTTTTCACCAGAGCTTAAGATCCAAGATTATTTATTAAGATACCATATGGAAATGACCCTTTGACTTTCATATATTGCTGTACCAAGTGTTGGCCAATGAAAGTTATACTATATTCTCTTTGCTGTTGTAAAGTGTTTATATGTGCATTTGTAGCCCAGTAAAAATTAACTGTCCCTTTCTAGGTCAGGAGTGTGCTGTTGAACAATCTCCACTAGATGGCGAGAGGCACCCATGAGTTTATCGCAAATCCAATTTGAAGTTGCACACCCATCAGGCTACTGTAATTAGAAGGGCAGGAGCAACTGCTATATGCCCACCTTAATAGTATGAGGGATACAACATTGAAACCAACCGATTAACCATCCATAAATGTTTCAGATACGTGAGGGAAGGAAAAATATGGAGCCCATCAATTAAAATTCAAAACAGTAAGTGTTGTGACCTAAAGACACCCAGATTGCTCCTGACCTGCTTAGTACCTGAAATATCTCATGTGATGTTTTTGCCTTTCCCAAGTACTGTATTTAAAAACAAAGCAAGAACAGTTAAACTAAACTAGTTGTAAAGATATAATAAGAAGGTTGTTGTTGAATAAAGGAACATAATGCCACCAATGTGTATTGAATATCTATCATGTATGTGCACAAATAAAACATTACTTTCTACCATAGCAAAGGAATGAGACAATGAGATTCCTTCTCCTCCTCCTCCTCCTCCCCCCTCCTCCTCCCTCCTCCTCCTTCTCCCCCCTCCTCCTCCCCCCCCTCCTCCTCCCCCTCCTCCTCCTCCCCCCCTCCTCCCCCCTCCTCCTCCCCCCCTCCTCTTCCCCCCTCCTCCCCCCTCCTCCCCCCCTCCTCCTCCCCCCTCCTCCCCCCCCCTCCTCCCCCCCCTCCTCCCCCCCCTCCTCCTCCCTCCCCCCTCCTCCTCCCTCCTCCCTCTTCGTCCCTCCCCCCTCCTCCTCTCTCCTCCTCCTCCTCCCCCCTCCTCCTCCTCTTCCTTCTCTAGTGCCTGTCCTGGGACTTGAACTTGGGGCCTGCGCACTGTCCCTGAGCCTTTTGCCCAAAGATATCTCTCTAACACTTTGAGCTACTGCATCACTTGTTATTTTCTGGTGGTTAGTTGGAGATAAGAGTCTTGTGGCCAGGCTAGCTTTGAACCATGATTCTCAGATCTCAGCCTCCTGAGTAGCTAGAAGGACAGGTGTAAGCCACCAGTGCCAGGCTTTGGGAAGATTTTGTTGCTATACTTCCACACAATGACAGTACATTCAAGTCAATCTCACCCCCCTCTATCAGTTTCTATTCAGTGAAAAAATTCAACAGATCTCATCATTCTATTCTCAAAGGTGCAAATAATCTTCTTTTAACTACATTCATTCTTTGAACCTTTTTCATCCCCCTTGTTATCCCATTCAACTCCCCCCACACATGCTCTCTCTTTCTCTCTCACTCACAAACACACACACACACACACACACAAACACACTCAATCTGAACAGTGAATGCATGGGTGAGAACACAGAGAAGGGGTGACATGCTTCAAGACCAGGAAAGAGGCCTCAGGAAAATGAAATAAATAAGTATAGAATAAAAATAAAGAATAATAAAAGTATGAACTCCACTTACAGACAACTGGATTCTGGATAGTGGCCTCCAGGATTGATACAATAAACAGCTATATTAGCTACCAATATTGGAGCATTGGACATGGAAAACCCAGTAAGTTAATATACAGAACACTGCAGAACAAGCCTGGTAAGATAATGCACAAATATGTAATACAGAAGTTACATATTTGTTGTGGTGGCAAGTAACACATTTTTAAAAGTTCTGAGCAGCATAGGAGTTAGGTTTGTTGGTACTCAGACAGAATTTTGAATCTTTAAATATGGACAGTATAACAAATGAAGTAATGTTGAGAAGAAGGAAAAGGAAGGAACGTGGTAGAGCAGAGTCAACGAGTTCCTGTTGGATATTCAAGAGGATATGTGTAAGGGAGAGTCTCCAATCTAGTCCTCCATGAGTTTTTCATATGTCTTTGGCCTTTGTGGGGTTATTATGGTACTGTTTTGTTGCAACAGAGAAAGATATATTACTGATATCCACCTTCCCAAGGATATATCTATGTCAAATAAGAAACTAATAAGAAAATGTTTTTAAATGTGGCACCAGGTAGCCTGGTTCAGGTAGCACATGCCTGTCATTCCAGTTACTCAGGAGGCTGACATCTGAGGATTGTGATTTGATTCTAGCCTGGGTAGTAAAGTCCATGAAACTTTTATCTCCAATAAAGCATACGCACACACACACACACACACACGCATGCACACACGCACACACACACACACAGACACACAAAACAGCAAGAATTGAAGTGTCTCAAGTAGTAGTTACTCTTGAGCAGAAAAGCTTAGGGACAATACCTAAATCCTGATATCAAGCCCCACACAATGGGCATATACATGCATGCATGCATACATAAGTACATACATGCATACATACTTACATACATATTACATTGGGTAGGCAGAGATGAATTCTGAATGACTTTCCTATTGGAAGAGAATAGAATAGAAGGCCATAGGATGTGAGCTCCAAACATAGCAGCTGTCTGACAAAGATAAAGCATCATTTATATTGAAGATATAAATGCAGATACTAGTTTATACTTCTATTCTCCAATACAAATGCACTGCAGGCTCTGCCAAAGTTTCTTCCAAAGAATTTCATAGTATTTACTTGGCAGACATTTGGAACAGTAAGCATTCTCAAATTTCTGGAAAGACTGTAAGGCATAATTACATTATAGGATCATAAAAAAATTCCTTATTTTTTAAATTTTATTGTAAACGTGATGTACACAGAGTTTACAGTTACATAAGTAAGGTAATGAATACATTTCTTGTCAAACACTGTGACGACTCCCTCATTTTCTCCCACTTTCCCTCCCCCTGATTCCCCTCCCCCCCAAAGTAGTAAAGCTCATTTTCAACATAGTGTCTTGTGAGTATCACTGTTGAATTGGTTCATCCTTTGTCCTTTGTCTTACCATTTTGTTGTTCCCCTTCTCTTCCTCAAATCAGATAAATGTATATAAAAGGCACAGGGTACAAAAAAAATCATGACAGCAGGGGATAAACAAAAAGGGGAAAAATGAAAGAAAAAAACTTCACAAAGTACATTAAGAGTAAAACAAAACAACAAAAAAAAAACCCTTGTTTCTGTATCTTGGAGTTTGTTTCAACTAACATCATTTTATATGGTCATATGCATATAGCTGTTGAATTATTGTGATCCTCTGCTAGGATTATCCTAGACATTTATTATCTTAGATTAATTATTACCAATGAGGGAAACCATGGAGCCTATATTTCTTTGGGCTTGGCATACTTCACTTAGTATAATTTTTTCCGAGTCTTTCTATTTCCTTATGAATGAGGCAATGTCATTCTTTATGATGGAAGCATAGAATTCGTGTGTGTGTGTGTGTGTGTGTGTGTGTGTGTGTGTGTGTCTATCCATCTATCTGTCTATCTATCACATTTTCTTGATCCATTCATCTTTGGAGGGGCATCTGGGTTGGTTCTGTATGTTAACTATGGTAAATAATGCTATATGATCTTAGGCAAATTTCTTATTTTTCGTGTGTGTGTGTGTGTGTGTGTGTGTGTGTGTGTAAGAGAAAGAGAGGAAGAGAGGTTCTATATTTCAAATTCTTAGACTAAGTAGGGAATACATATTTTTCGAAGTCCAAAAGTCACAAGACACTAATAGATATCATGATGCTATGTTTGGTAATAATTACAGCAACATTCTTGTCTGATTAAATCCTAACAGTATTTGGCAACCACTATCATGAGGGCACGGTCACATTTGTCTGTAAGCCCAGCTACTTGGGAGACAGAGATAGCAAATTTGGGAGCTCAAGTAATAAAATGAAAAAAGAAGTAAATGTTTTGCTGTGGTTTTTTACCTTTTCAAATTATTAGATAACCTTTATAATTCAAATATTCAGCTTAATTTTGTCTCCTTTTAATTTCTAAACCTGAGGTATCATGTCTTGTCAATTTTATTTCTTAAAAGTTAAGTGTTTTTAAAATTGAAAATTAATATATCAACCTTGTAAGCCTGTGAGTTTCAGCAAAAATACCTTCAGTTCATTGTATCTGTCTTCATCTGATATCAGCTCTTTCCTGCCAGCTCACAGTCTGAATGTTCACTAATTCCATGGTTTCTAAATAATTGGTGAAGAGAAATAAATTCAAGAAAGTAGGTATGGAAGGATTATTGCTTTGCACTTTTGAAAAATCTTGTCCCATTCTATATATTTTGTAATTATCAGTCCCTAGCATTGTTTAAGTCCTACAGTGAATAACCAATACCTATATTTAGTTTTGAATGTGGCTTAGGTTAACATTTCAGGTTTAAGGGAAATGTTCACTTAGAAAGAAATCATTTCTTGTTGCTGGCTCTCCTGCTTTGGGGGGAAACTCAAATCTCCAGTCAAAGGGATTTACTAAAGTGTTATGGAAATGACATACCACCCATGGGATGAAGAAACCTAGTAGAAATAGTTAAAATTCAATTATATTACATGCTAAAATTACATTTTCTATTATTTAGAGAGATGCAAGAATTTTCTGGTGACTGTATGCAAAACTCTGTTGATGTATAGGACAATTATGAGAAATTGTGTTGTCATCTTTGTCTGTGTGTATTTTACACCCTAAACAGTGATGATGAAATGTTCACAATATGGCTAAAGGAGAAGCAAGGAAGATCTCAATCCTAAATAACACACAACCCCCATCAAATTTCTTCAGCTTCTCAGAGAAATTCTGGCTTCTCTCCTTTGTATGTGAAGCTGTCAATCAAACTTGATTTTCCTGGTGTTGAGATGCCACTCAAAATGGACACTCTGCTAGCGAACCTGCCATTCGAGATGTCTGACTGGCAAATGGAGCTGTCAATCATCTTGAGCAGTTCAGTCTGTTGCACTGTTAATAAAAGAGGTTGAGGTGATGTTGCCTCATCAGATTCAAAAAGCTTTGATTAACTCTCTAGTCCTGAATTCTGGGATATTTTTACACTTTGCAATAAAAAAGATGTATTACTTTCTAAAAGCTAAGGATGACGAAGGAGGGTACATTAAAAACTCAGGAGGTATTTTGAATATAATTTTCTATTAAAAGTAGAACACATTTTAATTTTTTATTACTTAGATAATTTCTCATCACAAGCAAAAGAGAATGGAATATAATTCATCATAAGTGATTTAGACATTCATTGATAAATGCATTCATATATATAGTATATGTATATATACATATACATTTATATATGTACATGTATATATTCATGTATGTATGCATGTATGTATATGTATATGCATGTGTGCATATATACATATGTGTGTATATATTTGCACACATACATACATATATGTTGGAGCGCTACTGGACCAGTCAACATCATTGGAAGTATGATATTAATGTGTGGAGAGCAAAGCAGGATTTCAGAAGCCGCAATTCTCCTCTAGCACTAAGTAAAATATGCTATACTGTCGAATTCCAAGTCTGGTCCTCTGCCCTTATTCACTCAGTTTTATTTGCGGGATTAAAAAACTGTGTTAATTAATTATTCAATTAATTTGAGCCAAACAATTAGCACATTGTCTTTCCAGGCATATCTACAATAAGACAAAAATAAGATTACCACATGGAGTTTCAGCTGCATTAAAAAGGAAATCCCAACTTTATACTGGCCAATATTTCATCTTTCTATTTAAAACTATTGTGTTAAAGGACAGCACTGTGTTCTTCTCAATCCAGTTAACACTACTAAAAGGAACCTGCTCCAGGCTACAGGGCACTTTGTTCCAATGTTGGGACTGCTGGAGGCAAAGTTTCCAGCACACATACGCTCAGTTTTTGAAAGAGGAGAACAAGATCTCTGTGCTCTGTGTGTGTACTTGGAGTGCGTCAGCCTGGTTCCAAATACTCTTCTATGTTGTCCAACATTCACAGTTGAGATTCTTGTCCTCATTTTATTGGTTGGAAGTACAACTAACTTCAATTCTCCTAAGGCATCAATAAAATTAGAACACTACTATAAGTGCCACTATAATTCTTTCCATTAGTGCCTCGTTCTAGAATTAGAGGTAACCCTGTGATTCCAGTTGCAGATAGAAACCTGAAGATTAGTGTTACACAGCATTTTCACTTTGATGAGCTACTATTTCCATAAGGTTGCAGCCCTTCAGATATTTCTCAATGTACCAATTAAGGACATGTGAGCCATTGACTAATGAGCCACTGTCATTCTACAGTCCAGTCCCTTTCGTCAACACCATGCTTTCCTCCATCTGGTTCTTTTCCATCTGGTGCCATGCCTTCTAGGTAACTTCTATAGCACGCCAAAAGGCCCTTTTAGTCTTTTGTTTTGAGCAATTATATAGGGGGATATTTTGCCAACAATCTCTATTTTAAATAATGGCAACTATAAAAATGCTATACATGCATTCATAGATTTCATATTAATCTATATATCTGCATATAGTTAATTCATAGTTTTTTTGTCTTGCTAGGACTTATCTTGTTACATTACCCTAATCTTTGTTTCTAGGTCTTATCTTTGTAAATTACCCTAACCTTTGTGAATGAAGATGATAGTAGAATTTTTTTTCTTATGGGAAGAGAGAAGCCTCTTTATTTTTCTGATTAATATGTAAACAACGTCTTAGCTAAATTTTATAGTAGATTATTTTTAACTTCCTTTCAAGCCTGCAAATTTCTGATCTTATATTGATAAACAGAGTAAACATTATTTAAAAGAAGTGAACTTTTCTTGAGGATGGAGGGCAGAATTAGAGTGACTAAGAAGAAGCAATTTTCATCTAGCTAACAGAGACACTAACCAGTGAAGTTAGATGGAGGATAATATAACATATGAATATAATAGAGCATGTATTATGAAAAGAGTGTGGAATATGTCACTGAATTTGTTTGAAGATAGTTTTAATATTTTGGCCATATTATCCTGGACAGACACCAGGAGGCGCAAGAATTAAATTTCCTATAATCTGAGACAGGCCAATACCTAGCAACACAGCTATTTTAAGTGTACTCAAATAATAAGAATTTCTTTTACAAACTCTATAGCCCAATTTTATTGCTTAAATGAGTAGTAAAAAATGGTTATTCTGTGTTCATTTTTATTCTCAAAGCCTTTCAAGTATGGGTCATTAATTTACAAGACAAAAACCTTCAAAGGGAAAAAAAGAGCTCAGGAAATAAAACAGCAGTCTAAGAGTTACAAAAGGAAAATGGATACGGAAGAAAATATCTGCATTGGAAAATGACACCTGAATGAAGAAGAAGAGAAAATAAGCAAAGAAGAATGAGAAAAGAATTTCTCAGAGGAAAACAAAATGATAGCATTTCGGGAGAAAAAGTGCAGTTCAGTAAACTCTAGAGTGAGCATTGAATAATTTCCACTTTCAAGTGTTATTCCATTATTTTATTTCTCTTATAGATCATTAAAAATATTGAGTAAAGTTAGTTATATGTGCACAAATCTACAAGATAAATGGATTGAACCCTTAATTTTTTGGTATCCCGAACTGAGGCAGAAGATGTTATATCTAGAACTTTTGTTTCTATATATTGAGGTTTGAATGTCCATCTCAGTAAAAAAAGACCTTCACAATGTACCAGTGGAGACATTGTTAACCACGATATAGTACTCCCTTCTTCCTGGCTGACAATCTCAACACACTTGATTATAATACCTGATAAAGAATCAATGGGATGATGAAGCTTGCTCTTTGAGGGGGGTGTGACTACATATATTTTTAAATTGTAAATGCTTTTTAATAATTACCAAGCAATAAATAGTGCATACGCAATAGAACTTTCATAGGCATAAAGATGTGGTTTTATTGTCAAGATGAAATACAGAGGGGTTACAGTTACATACCTAAGAGAGTGAGTATATTTCTTATCAAACTTGTTAACTCCTACCTCATTTTTCACCAACTTTCCCTCCTCCCCAATCCCTTCTTCCCCCCCCCCCCAAGTTGTACAGTTGGTTTACAGCATATTGTCTTGTAAGTATGGCTGTTGCACTGGTTCACCTTTTACCCTTTGTCCCACCATTTTGATGTTTCCCTTCCCTTCCCTAGTTCACATAAACATATAAACTATCCAGGGAACCAAAATCAAATACAGTGACAACAGGGATAAATCCATAGGGAACAAAAACAAAAGAAAAAGGCATAATTTCACATAGTGCATTGAAAATAACAACAAAAATGATACACCACTTATTTCCATAACTTGGAGTTCATTTCATTTAGCATCATTTTATGTGATCCTATGTACATAGCTAGTGAGCTATTGTGATCATCTGCTAGGATTATCCTAGACATGTACTAATTATTACCAATGAGGGATACCACAGAGTCAATATTTCCTTGGGTCTGGTTCACTTTAAGTAGTATGACTTTTTTTCTAAGGCTTTCCATTTCCCTACAAATTTTAAAAATCAGATCTTTGGACAGGTTATTGATTCTAAGAACATCTAAGCCACTTATTTTTGCATCTATAGGCATAATACTCCATCACAGATCCAAAAGTATAAAGGTTTTTAACGTATTTAAAAGACTTTACTTTGAGAAAATAATAAGCTTACAGGGCTTCTACTCACACAGGGTTACCAAGAGAAAAATTTTTTCTTTCTTTTTCTTTTTTTTTGGGGGGGGGGGACGGGGCTTAGGTTTTAAAAACTGAACTAGACCTTGACCATTGGTCTTTAAAAAAGATTTTTAACTAGGAATCAATGGCTCATCCCTATAATCCTAGCTATCTCAGGAGGCTGAGATCTTAGGATAATAATCTGAAGGCAGACTAGGCTGGAAAGTTAATGAGACTCATCTCTATTTAGCTGCTAAAGAAGTTGGGAGTGGAGCTGTGGCTCAAGTGGAAGAGTACCATCCTTGAATGAAAAATGTAAGGGACAGCACCCAGGAAATGAAAAGCTGTGGTTGTGAGGAAGTAAGGTGTGGTTTGGAGGAGACCATGGCCCTGACTTACAGGGAGTCTCAGTTGTGTTCCAGTGAGCTTTAAAGTTGGAGAAGATTGCATCTTGTTTGCACCATAGCTTGCTGTGTAGATGAGGGAGTCACAGCATTGTGTAAAGGGCTCCCAAGGGTCTGGCCAAGACATGCACTTCTTGGTATCTGAATTTGAAGATAATCTCCAAGTACAATGATTTGTGTGTTATATATGCTTTAAAGGTGGAATAGCTTTTCCTTCTTTTTTCCCCCCTGTCCTCATCTGTAAAATGCTTTTGGTGAGTACGAGTCTCTCTAAGGCTACTGGAAGGAGTAAATGAGTCAAGTGCTTTATACTTAGGACCATGCTTGGTACATAGCAAGTGTGCAATGAAAGTCTTCTTCTTGTTTATTCTAAACACAAACAACTCCGTCTTCTGTGGGTTAATTAGGGACCACAGAGTTTCTTGATATTATATGTAATTTATGTATGATTGGGCATCTTTCTATAGAGAGAGAAATAGTAGATATTACCAGATAGATATTAGTTGCTACTAAGGGCTGGTGTATTAGTCCAATCAGGCCGCATGCTATAATGAATGGATGACTTGAAGATCAGAGTGGCAGCATGTTTGGGTTCTGCCCTCTTCCTGATTTGCAGATGGCTTCCTTCTTGCTATGTCCTCATATGGTAGAGAGGGTTTTCTCTTTCTCTTCCTCCTTCCGTCTCCCCTCCCGCTCCCCCATCCTTCCCTCTCTCCCTCCCTCCCTCCCTCCTTTCCTTCCTTCCTTCCTTCCTTCCTTCCTTCCTTCCTTCGGTCCTTCCTCCCTCCCTCCCTCCCTTCCTTCCTTCCTTCCACCTTTCCTCCTTCCATCTCCCCTCCCGCTCCCCCATCCTTCCTCCCTCCCTCCCTCCCTCCCTCCCTCCCTCCCTCCCTCCCTCCCTCCCTTCCTTCCTTCCTTCCTTCCTTCCTTCCTTCCTTCCTTCCTTCCTTCCTTCCTTCCTTCCCTCCTTTCTTTCTTTCTTTCTTCCTTCCTTCCTTCCTTCCTTCCTTCCCTCCATCCCCAGTATTTTTTTAATAATATTATCCTAACTAGTTTTTTTTATTAAAGTAATCAAGTGTGTGAAAAGTTGAAGGATGAACAATAGGATGTAATAAGAGCCTTGGAAATAGCACAGCAAATTGATAATGAATGGATATTATTCAAATAGATATCTCAATCATGATCTTTGTAGGTTATTAAAATAACGTGAATCCTCTTTGGAAGCCTTTTAAGGTCTACTTTAGCTCCCTGTACTATGGAGATATGGACAAAATCATTAAAGTAATTTGAAATTTTATGTAGATCTACAGAAAATTTTTCTGCATTTATCCACCTAGGTATTTGGAGTATTCTATAGTCTTCTATTAACAACAGATCTTGAAATTATCTATATAATGCTGGAATTTCAAGCTTGAAGATTGGAGGAATTGTGAAGTAATGGAGTCTTCCTCCTAGGTTTCAAAGGAATGCATAAAAGGCTGCATATTTTGTTTTTAAATTTATTGATAGCTGAGCTTCCTATTGGGTGGTTAGGAATCAATGTTGTTTGTCAGAAATCTGAGGTTGTGGGAGACAACACAAGGCAATGTGCGTGCTCCATACCACAGCTGACCAAGAGCACAACTAAGAGGTTCTAAATATCATCAAGTTAGATAGGTAAGTGCGGTTCTTGAATGAAGGGAACATTTAGTCAAAGTTACATAGCAAAATGACACTTGAAGGAAGTGTCAAAATGAATCTAACTGATTTAGAATTGCAAGGCATTGAGAGTAATCCCAAAGAAACTGAAGGGTTTGCTGTGAGAATATTTGCCCACTTTCCATTGACCACTTTGGTATGTCACACTCACGTAAGGTCATCATATTTTCCTAAATTAGGAGTGGAATTTTGCTTTGCATAGCAGAACTTTTGGACTCTTGGATTTGAAAAAAAAAGTTTTAAATTCTTCCATTTCTATCCAGACAGGGCAGTATGAACCTCAGTTTAATATAGTAATTGTTCACACATCACCAAATGAGAGTGTAGTCCTTTAAACACCAAAATACATAGAAATGTGAAATAAGTTTCCTCACTGCACTGGCCAATTTGTTTTTATTGACAGTTAGAGAGACCAATTAGAAAAATAATTTACTTCTTAGCAAGCTGTCATGCACATTTTAAATCAATATAATAAGGCAGCAGAGCTAGCTATTTCAGCTATAAATAATCTTAACTATTTGCTGGTGAATTGTCTATTGCAGCCGTATTTGGTAATCATTGAAGGCACAGTTTTGCCTTTCTCTCTCTAATGCACTTATTACAGAGATTATCCTTTTTTCCAATGAACTTTTAAAAATAACTATCTTATACATTTTATTTGAGGGTACCAAAAAGGAAAACAAATACTTCTATAATGTAGTTAATTTTTCTCATATACTACGTATAGTGCCCATAGCATTTATAATTCAAACTGACACTTTTACAAACAGCTTTACTGAAATTAAATCAGCATGGTGTAAGCTACACATTTAAAGTACATGACTTGATAACTTTTCACCAACATAGGCACCCATGAAGTAATTGATATAATCATAATGAAGAAGGTCACCCCCCCCCAATTTTCCTTTTATTACTTTGTAATCCTTAGCACCAACTTCTTCCCTTCCAGCCTTCTCAGTTATTCACTAACTTGTTCCTCTCACCATAAATTAGTTTGTATTTTCTGGAGTTTCAGATTGCGATGTTACTTTTCTTATGTCCTTGATTTAGCATGATTATTCTAGGAGTTTTCCATATTGTCGCCTGTATCAGTACCTGGCTCTGGTTTATTATTAAGCATTGTTCCATTGTGTGGATTCATTGCACTCTGATTCATCTCCTACACATGTCTCATGTGCATTTGGATTTGGTACATGCCAGTTCGTGGCCACTATATGTGTGTGTGTGCGTGTGTGTGTGTGTGTTTATGGAGAATTTCTGCATGAGTCTTTGTATATGTTTCCTCCCCCCACCATTTTCTTCTCTTTGTAAATATGTCTTAGCAAATGGTTAATTTGGGGGCACTTTGAGGTTAAAAAAAAAAAAAAAGACTAGGTAGACACCAAACAGTTTGTCCCATAAAATCAGGTTGATCAAAGAGGATGAATAAAATGGATCAAGCTGCAAGAGAATGTTTTCAAATTGACAATATTTAGCCCTACAAAAGGCAGTTTGACATTTTACATTCCAATGTTACTTGGGAAATTCTTAGTGTTCGAAACTGTTTCTCTCCCAATATTTGTTCTTGTCAAACTGCAGATGACAATTTTCAAGTTGTGGCCTTTGAATCATTACATCAACCACCAAGTGTTTCTGCAAATAAAGTTTTATTGGAATACAGCCATGATCATTCATTGACACATTGTCCATGGCTGTCAGTGCACTATCCTAGTGCAAGTACTTGAGAATTTGCAACAAAGGCCATATGGTCTACAAAACCTACAGCACTTATTAATTTGCTCTCTACAGAAAATATTCTAAAGTTATAGGATAGTAAATACCTAGTGATATGTTGGAATAGATACTGCTTTTCAAAATTCTTGTCAAGGTAAATTATCACCAGAAGTTACAAGAAGTCATATGCGCCACAGAATTTGCATGGAAAGTTAAAATGTCTGTTTTTGTTAATTCTTTGGCTTTGTTACTATATTTTTAACCTCCTTTGGTCAAAACTGATTGTAAAAAAATCCATAAACAGGGCAGGCTTACTGTATTTCACTGATAGCTGAGGTTGCACTCAATATCCTGTTCAAATGCCTATACCTTCCCCACAAATTTTATCCCTAAATGTGTTCATTTCATGTGGATTTGTGTTCAACACACTCTGGGAATGCTATTAATCTGTTCCTTTTTGTGAACAATCAGATCATTACAGTAATTCATCTTCATTTAATTGACAAATTTTAATAGGTAAGATATTTTCTTGTATCATTATAAAAATGGCAATAAAGAAAAAACAACATCAAAACTCTTGATCAGGCTCTACAAACATTTAAACATGGCTGATTGAAGGGTCATAGATGTTAAGGTGAAGCTGCCACCTGCACAATAGGAGGAAATATGTGAGTACTTCCTAGTCAGAATTAATATGCAGAATCTATAGTCTGAAATAATAGTAATATCTTAACTGGCAATTAATCTTAAATGTTATCCTCATTTTCAAATATTCCTACATGGAAAATTGCTCCGTGCCTATTACTATGACCTGCTTCTTTTTTGTTAACTTACTAGTATGCATATTTTACAGAGGAGTAGACTAAAATAGAAACATTAATTTATTTAACTATGTGTCAGTATTGCTCAGAGCACATAAATAGTAAGAATACCAGAGAGTGTCATCACTGAGGTTGTTGCTGATACAGCTTCTGGGAAAGCTGCAAAACTGTGCTCATCTCTAGATCTTGAGCTCCCACTGGAGAACAAAGGGGTATGACTCATCCTACAGAATCAGTTGATGGAAACTAAAATCACTTTGCTTTCCACTCTGTGAAGTGTGTTTCGGATTGCAATCTGCCATATTGGTGAGGAAATTAGAGAGTTATTTTGGAGGCTGTCTGTTCCCCGGGGTTGTGTAATTGTTTGACTCTGGGGAGACTAGCTTGGTCATGCTATCATGAGTCTCAAATATTCTATAGACAGGAAGGAATCAGAGCACCTTGTTAGGCTAAGTGCAGCTAGAATCTAGCCTCCTTGACCTTTAGGAAATACTTCCTGTGGAATAGTTTCTCCCCTCAATCCCACCCACCCATTTAGCCTTCTCCCTTTCTTAACCTCTAAAATCCCAGGGTTTTACAAAATGAAGAACTCATTGACTCAAATTTGTTTTCAGCTTAGGCAATAGTTTTGGAATAAATTAAAAAAACAGAGGCAAGATTTGTTGTTGGAAACTGATTTAAGCTGAGCCCCAGCAGCTCAAACCTGTAATCCTAGCTACTCAGGAGGCTGAGATTTGAGGATGGTGGTTCCAAGCCAGGCCGGCAGGAAAATCCATGAGACTCTAATTAACCACCAGAAAACCGGAAGTGGCGCTGTGGCTCTAAGTGGTAGAGCACTAGCCTTGAGTTTAGGAGCAGCACTCAGGCCCTGAGTTCAAGCCCACAACCGCCAAAAAAAGAAAGAAAAAGTAAAGCTGCTTTAAACCACCTCCACACAGGACAGACTGCAAGGTAAAGCCAGCAAGGTATAGCCAGCACAGGAAGGGAAGAAAGCAATTGCAAATCCTAGGACTGGTAAAACAATGACCAAAAGTTCATGAAATTTCATCTGATTTGATGTCTTGGTGTGGAGATGCAGGATTGTCATCTCAGCCACAGGGGACACACTAGGGCTGGCTGCAGTGGAGCTGTACTTCTCATTGCCAGCAATACTAGGAAGTACAAGTGGGAGGATTACGGCCCAGGCTGGTCTGGACACACAGCAGAGAGACTCAAAGGGTTGACACTTCCTCCTCTGTGGAAGTGACTTTGCCTACTATAAAGTAGATATTTTAGGCCTCTCAGTTGAACCCCTGTGGTGCTAGTGTGGAGTCAATGAAACTGGATGCCAACACCAACTGCCTGGTACTAGTATCTCTTACTGTGTGCAACTAAGCTGATTTTATAAATATTCGAACGAACAAGCAAGAAATTGAATCCAACTGCTACCACAGGAAGGACTTGCTGCTGTTGAAGTGAAGCAGTGTTGCTATGGTGACACAGACAGGAAAAACAAGCTGGCTTAAAAAAATGTGCTTCTCTCCTCTAATCTTCAAAACTTTATGGACTACAAAGTAAATCACTTAGAAATCAGGCGTGGTTTGGAGAGTTCCAGCCCCCTAGCATCACATAACAAGCTACAGAAGAGAAGGTTTAAAATGAAAAGAAAAAAAATGCTAAATTAAATACTTTGCACAGATTACTTAGGAGGCAGAAGGTCACTTATGTAATTAACAAGTATCGAATACTTCAAGCAAGTTAACTAATGAATGTAGCATAGGTTTGGACTCAAAATTTACCTGATTACAGTGTTTTATTAATTGTTCCATTATATTATCAGCAAGTATTAATTTTCTTTTATTTGTTGGTTGACAATGACCAGTTTTGTTTGCAGTACAGACCCTTTTGCACAAAAAGGTCTAACGTGATCTTCTTCTTAGAAGAGAATACATCAAATAAGAATGCAAGGAAGAACTTGATTTAATGTAAGCAGATGAGATGGCTTCAGAGAAAGCATCTCTAGTATAAGTATTCAATATATTCACATATTCATAAAACTGACTAAAGATTCAGTAGAAAAAAAGACTCGTGGGATTCATACATTTCAAATTTCTGAACATGATTTAAAATAATTTTTGAAGATCCGGGAAAGAAGCATTGCATTAGGATGGCTAAATGGAGTTAAAACTTTACTGATGACTGTCCAAAGGGAACTGAAGAATGTATACCTGGCTTCATTTTAGAGTGTTTGCATGCACACATACCCACATGCACCCCCACTTTCAGCAGAAAAATACTAAATAGAGCAGTTATAGAGCTTGATAGAATTTCAATACCCTTTAAAGTAATCCATTAGTTTTGGTGGAATTTTTTGTAAATCACTGGATAAAAAGTCTTCACTTAATTATGGCATAGTCAGACTTGTCAAATACAGCACAATATTAAAGATGTGAAAATGTGTTTTCTGTACACTCTATGACATACCTTAGTAAGGTACAGTAAACTGGGTACATGGATTAGGAATGACATACTAAATAATAACTTTTATACTAGATAGAGAAAAATACTGATCTTGGTTCCTTAGCTTGCCTCAGATGCAGGAATATTTTAGTATTGCTCTGATCTTTCTTCACCGTCACTAAAATAGTTTGTTGTAAACTGATTTTTTTTTCTTTTCACTAACTGGTACTGCAGGGTGATTTTTTTTTTCACCAGTAGGTAACATTGTGAAGGAAGTTAAAAAAAAATCATTTCTAACATTAAGTTACATCGTTTGGTACCCTTCAAGAGGGAGACACGAAAATAGGATTTGTCATAACAGAAGTGTGTGGGAACAGAGCTGAGGAAAGAGAGAGCCTTCAGGAAAGAATTTGGTCACAGTGCCCATGGAAGGAGAGAGGGAAATAAGGAAGGAGCATTGAGTAGAAAGCTCCTAACTACAGCAGAATTCCAAGGATGCTTTTTTCTCAAGATATTTTTTGGTAGCTCAACTTCAAATCACATGTTAGAGTACTAAAATGATTGCTGGAATGGGCTTGCATTCAGCCCCTGCAACACTCACTCTCTCACTATCCATGGTTTCAGACAGAAGGGCCTAAGTGAAAATATTGGAGATCCAGAGGGATATCAGTTGAAACTGTCAATTATGCTCCCAGAAGCAGAGGACTGAACAGAGTATTTTTATAGCCACTATATAAGGCCCAATAAACACCGGAGGGAAAGTGAGGATTTTTTCCCCTCGATAATGTGTGTGAAAATAAAATGCCGTATAATCTTTTGGAATGAGATTCGTTCTAAAGGCAGGGGACAAAGCTTATGAACTATTTTAGTCATTCTCGGCACTGCGATTTCATTACTACACAAATCTATATTGTGATCTACAACTGATGAAAGTTTAGGAGCAAAAATCACAGCTGAAAATGAAAAGCATTTATATTGCAAGAACATTATTGAGAATGTACCAGATGATGATGTAGAAGCAATATTTAGAAGTCTGCGGATGATTCTGAATTAAGTGAAATGGTCATAATGAGCACAGTGTATTCATACGCGGAAAGACTTCAGCGATTTAATTACTGTGTAGGGCTAGTGTGATAAATGCACCTGGACACAAATCAGTGGTAAACGGCTCCCAGAACAAAGCATTTAAGGAAGTCCTGTTTACTAAACAGAATAGAGTTTGCAAAATGAAGCCACCAGCAATTCTAACAGTAGTTCATAGAGTTGAGGCAGATGGTTTCTAATTATATATTGAAAGTAACTCTGGTACATGAGTTATTTCCTGGTTATAAATTTGTTGCTTTACTTTGTATATTATTTTGGGAAGCTGTGGTTAGACTAGAAATACAATTTATTGTCTTGGGAAAGAAGCATAAATACCTGTGTTCTCCCCTTGTTGAATATGCACTAATATTGAACACTTACATTCATTGAGGAGAAGAGGGGAAACACAATCAGGAATTCAATATGTCTCTTACAAAATTAGGAAGAGTGAGGGAAGAGGTAGACAGAGGTGGGATGGGTGAAAATATTGACGAAAGGCATGAAATTGATCAAGATGCACTGTATTCATCAAATGCTTTGCTACTTGGCAGATCCTTTATGTAACTACTTAACGATACCAATAATAACAAAAAGAAATTCCAACATCTAAGCTCATAAGAATCTCTTTCTTGAAGTCTTTCTCAGAAAAATAAATTTACATACCAGGAAGAAGAAACATTCATTCAAAAACTGACCACAATTAATGGTGTCCATACCATTTCTTATGAACCTGATCAATGATAACTTCTCTTTGTTCACTATTCCTAATGTAAAGATAGGTGGTGAGTGGAGGTTCATGAACATTTTTGGTTTTTCTTTAATAACTAAATAAAAATAACCCAAGAGAAGGCTCAGAACCAAATTGATGTTAAATTATTGCTTATACATGATTAACACAACTTCATTAAAATATTACTTCAGCTTTTGATTGGCACTTTTTTTCACAACCTTTCATTTACATGATTATTTATTTTCTTGAGTATGTTACAAAAAGGTTATATTCTCCTCTAATGTATTGTTATATAAGTTTGTTATCCGAAGTTACAATTCTGCAGGCATTATGTTATTGATTCATACAATTTGCAGATTTTTTTATGGGTAGAGTCCTCTGTATGGATAGCATCTCTTTGAGAATGGAGAATTAACACAATCTAGTATAGTGGATATTTGTCATATTTTGAGCTTCAAATATTTCAATCTTAAACTTTGGGACAAATAATTCAAATATTTGGATGTAAATTTCTTGACAAACTTTAACCCCAGATCATCAGGTGAGAATGTGAATGCTTATAAAACAATAGGCTCATTCTGCCTGTGGTAAATTGATTAGGCCAGTATATACAATAGATTCTGTTATCTGTAGGTACATATTTCCAATGATATTGTGAATGCTCGGACTGCAGAGTTCAACATTGTACTACAGTAGTATAATTTATATTCCTGTAGTGCTACCCAATTTCTGTTAAATTCAAATCTAAAATTCTTGCTTTATTGGTTAAATGAAGCCTTTACCATTATTGGCTTGGGAGAATGACCATCAATTTTCTTTTGCTTCTCAGATATGGCTTATTTTTGTGAAGGCATATTTTCACAAAATTATGATTAGAGAAACACAATTTTAAACACAATAATTTGTAAATGACTGAGAATTTCTCTACAACTATGGAGCTATGTAGTTAGCATGGACCCCTGCTCCACACTGGGGTTATCAGAGTCCCAAAGACTCAACCTAGTTAGTGCTGTTTGAGCCCCAGTAGGAGTTGTTAAATATCTTGCCCAATATACACCAGAGTTGATATATGATCTAGATTTGACTCCATTATTTTTCTACTACATGTATCCCACAATTGAAGCCTACATAGCAGAAAGCAGAGATAGACACAGGAATAATTTAGCCACAAATAACTTTTTGTACTGAAGCCATTTTCTCCTCAGATGTTGGGCTATAAAACAAATATTTTTTTCTTTATTAATTAAGTGAACCTGAAACTAATTTTATGTAACATATCTTGTTGATTATCCTTCTTTAAATAGTGTGTTAATAAGTGGATGAGTGAGGAATGTGCAAAATAATAGAGTGGCAAATAAATGGCTGGATACTGGATTGTAATGTATCACATAAACCCTGGAAAAAGATATAGGTGAAAATTTTGCCTAGATGTTTCAAGATAGAGATATTGTGGCATAACTATTTATGAATAAAGAATATTTCCGGGCCTGGGGATATAGCCTAGTGGCAAGAGTGCCTGCCTCGGATACACGAGGCCCTAGGTTCGATTCCCCAGCACCACATATACAGAAAACGGCCAGAAACGGCGCTGTGGCTCAAGTGGCAGAGTGCTAGCCTTGAGCGGGAAGAAGCCAGGGACAGTGCTCAGGCCCTGAGTCCAAGGCCCAGGACTGGCCAAAAAAAAAAAAAAAAAAAGAATATTTCCAGGAGGAATGTCAAGCTGATGTTCTGTTGACAATTGCATAAGGTAACCTAAGGAATTTCGGATCAATAGCAGCCTAGACATATTAAGGTTTCTATTTTTAAAGTAATAGTAATTTGCTGAGACCTATAGTAAATGTCACATGATCAAGTCAATAATGTGTTTATTTACTAATGTATGCATTCATCTATTTATTTATTTAAGCTGGTCGTGGGGCTTGAAATCTGTGCCTGGGCTCTGTCTCTGAGCATCTTTTGCTCCGGCTAGCCCTCTACCACTTAAGTCACAACACCATTTCCAGCTTTTTCAGAGTAGTCAATTAGAGATGAGTCTCAGGGACTTTTCTTCCACAGACTGACTTTGAACCATGATCCTCAATCTCAAACTTCTGAGTAGCTAGGATTAGAGGTGTGAACCACTGGTGCAAACTTCTACTTTTGATATGTCATTATTTTTGCCTTATGTAAATTTCTTTCTCCATGAACTTTTACTACTATTATAAGGGTGATGTACAGAGTGGTTACAGCTATATAAGTCATATAAAGGGTACTTTTCTATTTGAACAATGTCACCCTTTCCCTCACTCTCCCAGTTTTTCCTCCTGTCCCTACCCACAAGTTGTATAGTTCATTTTCAACATAGTCCAGTGAGTACCACTTCTGCATTTTTTCATTTTTTGTACCACCATTTCTGTGTCCCTTTCCCTCCCAAAGTCAGATTAATGAACAAACAAGAAAAAAGGAAAAGAAAACAAAAAGTAGAACAAAAAATTGTTTTCACTTTATGTAAATATTTATGAGATTACAGGTATATTATTGGAAGTTGTATCAAGGGGCTTTCTTCACTTAAATCCAATTGAGAATGGTGTGGAGTTTATTGTGATTAAATCTGTAGAAAACCCAGCTAACTAGATTGAATAAATATTCAGTTAACTCAGAATTTCATCACTAGCTGGATGTGGAAGAGAGGCAGGTAAAGAATGAGAAACACTGAAAGGTTTCCCTAGTTTTCTGCTTTGCACGAAAGGCATTGTTTTTCTAATGATGTAGAAACTGGATAACAAGGATGAAAAAAATTTAAGTTCATGTCAGTATCTGTGAGATTTAGGAATTATATCAAGGAATTGAGTAAACTAAAATAATCTGAAGCTGTACGTGAGAGGACTGATAGAAATATATACACACTCTCTCTATATATTATATACTATATATACCATATATTCTACTATATATTCTTATATATAAGAACATCTATATAAGAACATAGATAAGGATATTTATATATATGTATATATAGTATATGTTTCTATATATAGTGCACACACGTAGAGAATAGTTGAAGAAGCTATGGAGTCGTGAGATAGCCTAGGGAGAGAGTGTGGTAGTAGAAGAGAAGAAGAGCCTTCAGACATTACCTACTAGCTCATTCTCCTCTATCAGACCCTAATATACTGACATTTCTCTAGTATTCCATCTTAGAATGATAGAGTGCTTGAATGAAAACACAATGGGTTATCATAGAGATCAAGAAAGGAGGAGTACTTAAAGTGGAAGTGATAATGCTACTTGAAACCAATACGCTTTAGATATTTCATTTAATTTTGTTGAGATCACGGCAGACTTTATTAAAAACTTGTGTCACTGAGTATAAGAAGCTTAATCTTTGATATACTATTTTCTAAATTAATCCAGATTCTCAGGTATTACCACTGTGTATTCACCTTTCTTTAACTGGATTGTGAGTCTCTTCAGCTGCAGAAGGGAAACGTCCTGAGCTCTGATGAAGTGTGTCCCTTGAAGTGTAACTTAAATGTAAATAATATTTGCCTTTTTGAAGTGATCTTCATCTGGAAATGGGATTCCAACAGAAGCTGTTTTTAAAGCTATTTACAAATATCATCATTGTATTGATATTGACCTAGAACCATTTTCTTCCAAATAAAAATTCCTAGAGTTTTCAAATAATAATTGACAAGGCTTGCTGCTGAATAAAAAGGTCTGTGTTACCATTTGGAGTCAGAGTCATTCTTTTTTCTGACTTAAAGGAAAGTAAATTGAACCTGTTAAATCAATGAACAGGAGCTGGGGATCAAGGTTGAGCTGCTTACCTAAGAAACCACCTGAAACGGTCTTAAGCTAGAGATTCTTAGTCTGGAGAAAGAAACACATACCTATGACCATTTATTCTGTTACTTTCTTGGCTAATAATTTCCAAAAATCAAATTGCTAAAGAAAATGTGGCATTTACATAAGTAGAGACAAAATCATTACTTGGTGAGACAGAATTTATTTAAATATGATTATATTTTGTGAAAGTGAGAGATGAATCAGGCCAAGCCTTTAATATGTAATGTCAGGTGCAATTACACCCTTGCAAGCTGTTCTCAGAAACATCTGAAGGAAGAGATCCAGCTCTGCTTTTGTGTATCAAAATTCTGTCTTAAACTTAAGGGACAGATGCTTTTCATTTTGAGAAATGACAAGATGAGTATACATTTCAAATCAAGTGCTGTAAACACCTTTCATAAACAACCGTTCTGATAGTGGGAGACAGTGATTTCTCTCTCTCCTTCCTCTGCTAAATAAAAATCATTTATGCAAAAATGCACACATGGAGTCTTCAATATTTGTTAATATAGTAGAATAGCCCTTCTTACAAGATACAGAAATTTTGTTAGACCATGCATAAAATTTAGTGCATTACAAATTGAAAAATAAAAATTGCTATTACCCGAAGTATAAGAAAATGAATGTATAAAATCACCTAAAGTGAGGAGAGATTTACCTTGTCCGGCGTTTCATATCTCAAGCTGGACAGGAAGCCCAATTCATCAAGAATTTGCCACCCTCTTGGCAATGCTTTATTTGGAAGATAAATGAAAGGGCATGGGAAAGACTAGAAAAATGAGAATAGAGAATCATGATTGGCTTTAATTGCCCTTCCCAGATACCAGGCTCTTTCTGCTATGATCCCATATCTTTTGTATCACTTCCCATTTCTATGAATCGAATGTTTGTTTCATTGTCCTAATAAAGATATTTAGCCTTTTTGTGATTTAACTTCCTATCTATATTATCAGGCATTAGCAATGCAGTGGGCATATGGTTGTTGAAGCATTAATTATGTTTGGAAAACTGTATGTCAAAGGAGTGAAGAGTCCATAACAAATATTTTATTCCTATATGATTGCATCGTACACCCTAGTTTACTCTTTTCCTTCCTTCCTTCCTTCCTTCCTTCCTTCCTTCCTTCCTTCCTTCCTTCCTTCCTTCCTTCCTTCCTCCCTCCCTCCCTTTCTTTCTTTCTTTCTTTCTTTCTTTCTTTCTTTCTTTCTTTCTTTCTTTCTTTCTTTCTTTCTCTCTCTTCTCTTTCTTTCTTTCTCTCTCTCTTTCTCTCTTTCTTTCTTTCTTTCTTTCTTTCATTTTTATCAGTCATGGGGCTTGAACTCTGGGCCTGGGCATTATGTCATAGCTCTTCAGCTTAAGATAGTGTCCTACCACCTGAGCCACAGTGACTCTTCTGATTTTCTGGTGGTTAGTTGGAGATAAGAGTCTCACATACTTACTCTGCCTTGGTTGGGTTTGAACTAGCATCCTCAGATCTCAGCCTCCTGAATAGCTAAGGTTATAGGTGTGAGCCACCCGGGCCTGGCTAGACACCCTATTTTAGTTATGCATACTAGCTTTTTCCTAGAAACTTTCATATCATATCATCTGGCAGTCTGTCAACAGTTGGAACATCTGGTCAGAGTTGCATAGTAGTGTCCTCAAAACCCCCATCTAAAAAATAAACAAGCTAATAGATGACACACACTTTCACTGTGGGTTAAAGATCAGGACAGGAGGTCACGGTAATCACGAATGCATTCCCATATATGGGTCAAGTGTGAAAACCTCTAGTGGGATAAAATAAATGCAAAACAAAAAGAAAGAGCTATAAGCACGTAAATCCAGACTTGCTGTACCCACTTTCTCTTGCAGTTAGACAAAAAGCAAACAAATAATGCCAAGGAATTACTTGAGGCATGTTCACTGTACATATTGAAATATATTTCATCCATAAGTCAATTTCCATAGATTCTCTTTCCCCACTAAAACTTATTTTATTATTTTAATCTCACCATTCCCCAAGAATGAATGGGTTATAAATACAAATTTAGAAAAATACACTCATTCCTAATCTTTTTTTGCCATTCCCCAGCTCGGGCTCTATTTGTAGCAAATATCTTACTTTCAGTGTCAAGATCTGGCTGCAAATGGAAAACTTCCCTTCCAGGTATGAAGATGTATAGCAGAAATGATGCTGAATCATGGCAGAGGTGCCCCAGTTTGTCCTCAGGATCAGATGAGAAGCTCATTTGTCACCTTCTCAAGAATGTGCTGTTTGATTTAGCATTGTTTCAGTGACTATTGTTAAAGCTACAGTAACCAGAAAAAGAAAGATTCTGCATAGAATCTCTACTACTTTCTTTTTTGGGATGTCCCTGGATGCCACACTAGTCTAACAGAGTCATTTTATTTTCTGAGCTAGATATTGGAACACAAGTATCTTCAAATATCATTGGCTAACTCCTGCTAGAGCCCCTGACCAGGCCACCCATTTCCTGAAATTTAGGAATTTCTTATAGTTTCAAAACAAAAAAATGCAACATACGATAGTTAATTTGGATTTTTAACAATTCTGTACCCTAGGAACATTAATGATCAGGAAGATGATTCCAACCTTAGTGTACAAGTTGAGAAGAATAATTTCTTGTCTAAGCAAAAAAAAAATCCATGAATGAACCAAAATGTAACATTTAAATTAGGATTAAATTATGCTACCAAACCATCTGTTGGTAGGTACACATGCTCTCTTCTGTCATGGCTTTTATTGTTGTTATATAAGTTTAGAAACAATCTTTTGTGTTTTTGTTAAATGTTTATTAAGCTCAGAGAATGTATTGTTTATTGTCCAAGTCTATGTGACTTTTAGTCAATAGATGGCTGAAATAAAGTGTTGTTACAAAGTTCTGTAAAGAAGAGGCAGTAGATAATGAAGAAGATGAAAAGAAGCAGTTATCAATTTGTCAGGCAGAAAATGCAGAACTGTGAAAGATTGTCTTACTGGCAATGATGACAAAAATCCGCCTGCTCTGTCAGGGAATCAGAATCCGGGCTTCCATTATTTGACTTTTAAGACATTTCAGACAGAAAGCTTTTTAGCTTGCAGTTTTTGACACAGAGAATGAGCATCATTCTATAAGAGAGTCAGAACTAGGCAAACAAGTGAACAAAATGTATAAATCCCTGAGCTTCTCCCATTCTGTGATACAAAGTTTATCAATGGCACTGCTACCAGTATGTCATAATATTAAATAAATATTCAAAATGTATTCTAAAACTTTTATTCATATATATTAGTTGTAAAAGGGTATGTTGCTCTGTGACATTTCCATACATGTACACATTGTACCCCATAAAATACAACCCCCTCATCACTATACTTTATCCCCTTATCCTCCTTCTTTTAAGCATTTTCCAATAAGCTCATTGTTCTATTTTGCTTTGTACATCAATGCAATCTCACTGTATTTACTCCCAGTAACCTTTTTTTTTTGCTTTACTTTCCTGCTCATATATCTCCTACTCTTCCACAGTTTGTTTTACTTTCCTGTCTTTTACTTAAAAGGCATTTGTAAAATGCCTTTGCTATTTGCTATAGCAAATGTAGTTTACATATTTGACAGCATTCTAAGATCCTTGTGATACCACAACTAAAGGTAATGAACAATATGATAAATGTTAAAGTGTCATTATTACCAATATATTACAAAAATAATCACCTGGTTTTGCATAAATTTATAATATTTGAAATAATGTTGCTAACTTTATAAAACAGGCCTAAAGAACGATTTGTTCTCCCAGAAAGTTAGGGTTGGAAACCAAATTTCCTGGGCCAAAGTTAACTTGTACTTGTCTTAAGAACTTTATTGAACACACAGGAAGCAGAATAGATTTATTTTGGCAAGTCAAATTTCTAATAAACTCCAACAGTCCCTTAAGTGTGTCGCAGTTTGAGGAATTACATAAGATATTATAGAAATTACTACTCTTTATTCATCCTAATTAGCTAATTTGAAATAAAAGACATTAAAAAGATGTTCATAATTTCAAAAATTCTAAGAAATGGTAATTTGTTGATGTTATAAATGTTTTATAAATATTGTTTAAAAAATCATTGAAGCTGAGCACCAATGGCTCAGACCTGTAATCTTAGCTAATCAGGAGAATGAACTCTGAGAATTTCAGCTCAAAGCCAGTAGGTACAGAAAAGTATGTGGCTTTCTCATCTCCAATTAACTTGATAAAAGTTGTAATGTAGGTGTGAATTCTTTGGTGGACCATCAGCTTTGAGCAAAACATCTAAGCAAGAATGTGACTTTGAATTTGGGCTGGGGATATAGCCTAGTGGCAAGAGTGTCTGCCTCGGATACACGAGGCCCTAGGTTTGATTCCCCAGCACCACATATACAGAAAACGGCCAGAAGCGGCGCTGTGGCTCAAGTGGCAGAGTGCTAGCCTTGAGCGGGAAGAAGCCAGGGACAGTGCTCAGGCCCTGAGTCCAAGGCCCAGGACTGGCCAAAAAAAAGAAAAAAAAGAATGTGAGGCCTTGAGTTCAATCTCCAGTAGTGACACAAAAATAAATTGTTGAAATTCCATGGGAAATCCAGAGATAATTTATTATTACCAAACTTCTTCCCTCTACCTAGCCCCTAGCACTTGCATACACACACACATACACTTAATGAAACATGTTACCTTATCAGCTTCCCACAGTTCAGTACCATAGTCAATCAAATTTAATTGAAAAGAAACAAATTATTACCAGCTCTAAAAATACTCTATTTTTGGAGGCAATGTCAACTTCTTCCCATGATGACTGACATTTCATGACCGGGACCTTTTAGAAGGAAATTTTCTCCTCATTTTCAGCTGTGTGCTGTGGCTGGTACCACAGAAAATAACCACATAGCCTTCCATGAAGGGATTAATTCCATGATCATCCATGTCACTACTAACCCTGGATGCTAGCTCATTTTTAGGCTTCCTGATACAGACACAGGGAGGATATTACTGGATCATGTGATATTACATTCTTACCTTTGAGGAAGCAGGTATTCTGGGAGTAAAATTGGCTGGAGGATGTCAGCATGATGAGAGGAGCTCTCAGGGGTCACAGGCTTCTCACAGATTGCTGGGCCTTCGAAGAGGTAGGGGCTCTGTAGTGACGAGAAACCGACCAAATTGTATTTAGCAATGACAAATGAGAGGTGCTAGAGACAATTTCTTGCTCATTTGTTCATGCTAATGTCCTCTTTAGTGTATAAAGAAGAATGGATGAGCCATATGACTATAATTATGCATCCAACCATATGAAGTGACTATTCTAGAAACATAGTAAGAAGCTAGTTATTCACTATGCATTGCTTGAATTTTTCCCTCTAACCAGCAATCTCCACCAGGTATGTTCTTACATACTTTGTAATTTACGTGTGTAGTTGACAAAGAAGACATGACATAGAGAAATAATAAGAGTGATGGGATCTTCTACTTGTTTATTAAAAACTCTACCATTAAGCTGTGTGCTTGGAGTTGATTTTAAATTCCCAAACCTCTGCTTCTCCCCTTTCCCCCCAGTTCCCTTTCTTTTCAAAATTTTCCTCCCTCCCTCCTTTTCTTGCTCCTCTCTCTCTCTTCCTCCCTCTCTCATTCTCCTTCCCCCCTCCCTTCCCTCCTTCCCTCCCTCCCTCCCTCCCTTCCTTCCTTCCTTCCTTCCTTTGTATTTGTGGAAGTATATGTCTTCCCTTTCATTTCCTTATCATTTTCTAGCTACTCTTGCTTTTCACATAATTTATGGGTTATGATTACTTGTTCATTTTCTGTTTATTGAGGTCAGTCTTTTTTCAGTTACATCTGATTAAGATGAAACTATTTAGCTGTTACCATGCAAAGAAAAGAATATGTGACTCTGTACTTATGAATGAAATTGAATCGAAATTATGTGTGTGGGTAAATGTAGAAGAGCTTATCTTATTCACTAATGGAATAGTTTAATCCCTGCATAAGATTCTACAAAAATAAGATGCCATAGCATGGATAATAAGACAATTGAATTTCTCTATTCACGCTTTTAAAGCTATATGTTTATGTTTTATCATCAACATTTAAAAATAATCTCATTAGTTAAATAGTTGTTTCCTTTTATTTGGTGAGATCAATATCCAATAACCATTATGCCTTTTGACATTTCTTTATAGAAATATTTCAAAGCTACTTTTTTTAGGGCTGACCTGAAAACTGGAGTAACTAAATATAAGTTTTAGTGTAAAAATTATAAGAGCTTCTGAACCCTGGTGATGACTCCATGAGAGAAGGCTGCACCCCGACCCGTGAGACTAGTTTCTTGTAATTTGACATTTAAAAATATAGGTAGCACTTGGACCCGTCTGTACCTGGGTACAGTAAAGGGATAGTAAAAAATGATCATAGTCATAGACTATAGAAATAGCCACAATAGTAGTAGAAATGCCATAGTAACTGTCAGGTTGGTTACTTATGACTGAGTACTGGATTGTTTTAGCCCGCTCAAGCTTGCTTAGTGGTAATGGGAAAACATAGTTGCAATTGTTAAAATAAAGTTGGTACTAGGTCAGCCTGACCTCAGTATTCTGCTTCTGTAAAGGGCTTGCTTAACCCATTTGTGACTTGCTCTATCCCCTTCATTAACCCCCTGCATCTGTGCTATGTGACCACCTGTTGTCAATTCCTGATATCCAGGCCAGTTCCCGATAAAAAGCCAAAAAAGATAACTGAAAGGGTAGATAGCCAATAGAAATATGACAAGACTTGTTTGTTAAATGCCATCTAATCAAGTATCTGCCAAGTTGGAAATACCCAGTCTCTGTTGTAATCACAATAAAAACCCTGCCTATCTGAGGGTCCAGACTCAATCCAAATCTGCTGTGTTGGTGATGGTTGAGAGTGCAGGTTGGAGCTTGCAATAAAGACTCTTGTGAGGAATCTCCATACCACATTCCAGAGTTGCAGAACCAGTTTACATTCCTACCAACAATGAAGAAGGGTTCCCTTTTGGCCGCATCCCCTCCAACATTTGTCATTGTTAGTTTTCTTGATATAGGACATGCTTACTGGGGTGAGATGATATCTCAATGTTGTTTTGATTTGCATTTCTTTTATGGCCAGTGATGTAGAGCACTTTTTCATATGTCTCTTGGCCATTCTCATTTCCTCATCAGAGAAGTCTCTTTTTAAACCTTTAGCTCACTTTTTGAGGGTGCTATTGGTTCTTTGCGGTTTTGTTTTGGAAGAATGAAATTTTTTAGTAAGCATAGAGCTCCCCTATGACCCAGCAGCCCCACTTTTGGGCATCTACCCAAAAGACCACAAACAAGAACACACTAAAGCCACTAGCATAACAATGTTCATCGCAGCACAATTTGTTATAGTTAGAAATTGGAACCAACCCAGATGCACCTCAGTAGATGAATGGATCAGAAAAATGTGGTACATAATCACAATGGAATTTTATGCCTCTATCAGAAAGAATGACATTTCCCCATTTGTAAGGAAATGGAAGGACTTGGAAAAAATTATACTAAGTGAAGTGAGCCAGACCCAAAAAACATGGACTCTATGGTCTCCCTCATAGGTAATAATTAGCACAGGTTGAGGCTAGTCACAGCAGAGGACCACAAGAGCCCACCAGCTCTACCCTTACGAACACAAAAGATGATGCTAAGTGAAATGAACTCCATGTTATGGAAACAACTGTTATATCACTGTTGAAATTACTTTCAACATGTGATGTGAAACCATAGCTTCTATTATTGATGATCCTCTTGTATCCCCTTTCTGTGGCTGTACCTGCACTATCTCTGTATCTTATCTGAGTACATTGGAAACCATGTATACAGGTATTAGAACTAGGCAACTGAAAGGAAATAACAAAATTGAGAGAAGCAGGGTAAAAAAGACAAACGATTACAAAAGCAATACATGCAAAATTGTTTAGTGTAAATGTACTGAACAACTCATAGGGGGAAAGGGAAAGGGGGATGGGGAGGGGGAAATGAGGGAGGAGGTAACAAACGGTACAAGAAATGTATCCGATGCCTAACGTATGAAACTATAACTGCTCTATATATCAGTTTGACAAAAAAAAAAAAAAGAAATATTCACCACCACCACCAACAACAACAAGAGCAAAAAGACTCTCGTGCGTTGCATCTATATCGGCATCTTGGTGGTCTTTGGGGACCGGAAATCTAGGCATAACACTTTTAGCAATTTAGAAAGAAAAGTAATTGGTGTTAGGTACAGAAATTTTACAAATCTCAGTTCGGTTGATACTGGATTCATTAAGAAAATATTTCAGTGTACATTAAACTGATTTCATTAATTATCAGCCATGGTTTGGTTTCACGCTGAACCCACTGAATCTGAAAAAGCATACCAGTTTCTAAGGACATAGATAAAGAGGACAGGTGCTCACACTCTTGCCTCCCAGCCCACAGTTCTAGAATGTACAAAGAAACAGATTTACAATTTCTTTATTATATTTGTTCTACCATATATTGAATAAACTGCATTTTGCTTGCATATTTATTCAAATTCTAGTTATAGTGCTTACTATAGATACTGTGATAGAAGGCATGCCTACTATAACACTTGCCTCATGGTCCAAATAAGGATGCTTTCTATGAGAAAATTAACGTGAAGTACTCTATCAAGTACTTCGGTTGCACAAAAACATATGACCTGCTTGGCACTGGTGATTCACACCTATAATTATAGCTGCTTTTGGGGCTGAGGTCTTAGGATTATGGTTTGAGGACAGCCTAGGCAGGAAAGTCTATAAGACTCTCATCAATAAACTACTCAGAAAAGGCCAGAAGTGGTGCTGTGGCTCAAGTGACAGAAAGCTAGCCTTCAACAGAATAAACTTAGGGATAGCACCCTGGCCCTGATTTCAAGCCCGTGTGTTCATTTCATAGAACGCATTCAGCATTCAATCACCACTTGTCCACAGGTCACATCTCAAAATGTCCTCCAAAGACCCATTCAGCAAAGACTTGAATCTCACTTTGGTAACACTGGGAGGTGACAGAACCTTTAAAAGTAAGATCTAATGAAAAAGAAAGTTGTGTCACTAGGGACTCCCCTTGAATTACATATTGCTACCCCAGAACTTCCTCTTTTATCAGGAAGTGAGCATCTTTGTTCTCCATACACTTTCTACCCTGAGGCAGTGCCTCACTGTAGCCCCAAAGACAAGGGGCCTAAGTACCCACGAACTGATATTTCTGAAAAAACTAGGGAAAATAAGCTTTTCCTCCTTAAAAGTTGATTTGTTCTAGGTATTTCTGAAAGAAATCGAAAGCTAACTAACCACATGGTAGCTCTGGGTTTTCTTCTAACAAAGTGTTTTTATGGTTATATTGTCCCAAGAGTACATAAGGGTATTATGGTTGCTATGTATTAACATTGACACACTCACTGTTTTTGAAGGAATATGAAGTCTGTAAACTTATCCAGCTAGAAGAAAACTTTGACATTTTCTGCAGCAGAAAATCCCTTTGCTCTTTTTCTATGCCCTTTCTCTTTCTGCTCTTCTTCCTATGATGCAAAGTTATGATTATGATTGTTATGACATTAGTATTTACCCTGAAGCAAGGTTAACACAAACACCAAGTATTAAAAATAGTAAAGAAAAATAGACAAAGCATGTGATATTTGGTGATCAAATAAAATTGACATAGCACCACATCCTGTCTACCTCTGAACTAGAGCTGCTATTTTTTTTGCTCTCTATTGTATGTTGACTTTTCATTAATGAAATCAGTTGCTTATAGATGAAAATGAGAAGATTAAGTCTGTGTGTGTCTGTGTGCTTGTATGTGTGTGTGCGTGTGTATGCTGGTCCTAGGCTTGAACTCAGTGCACGGATGCTGTCCCTGAGCTTTCTTGCTTGAGGCTCTACCATTTGAGCTGCAGCTACACATCTAGCTTTTATTTATTTATTTATTTATTTTTTGTAAATTGAATTTTAATGTCTTCGAGGATTTCCTGCCCTGCTGGCTGAGAACCTCAATACTCAAATCTCAGCCTCTTAAGGAATGAGGGTTACAGGCATGAGCCACTGGCACCTTAGCCTTTGTCATTTTTATAGAGTTTTTTGTTTGTTTGTTTGTTTAAAGAATACTCCACAGTATATGTACACAGACCACAGAGGCAACTGGTGTCTAACAATAGAGTTCTGTCTGAATTACTGGACCCATAAAATACTGAAGGATTTTCTCTATGCCTATTTAGTACTATGCATACTGTGGGAAGAAGTCACATTTGGGTCTCACTCCCTCACAAGTCATGGCAGGGAATTAACGGAGCCATCTCTTTGACTCTCATTGTCGACATGTGTCTGTAATTGTGAAATTCCCTTGGACATATTCCTTGTCAGGGTTTAATTGCTCTTAGCTTTTGATAGCATAGACTTTTACTTCTTTTTCTGCTCTGATAGATTTTCCCGCGTGTCTCAACCCGATTAACTAGATCGTTTTTAACTCATCCATATTAATAGACCTTTATTACAGGTGAAGTCATGATGACTTGACATAGGCCACATGCTTTTATAAAATTTTAATTTTCTATTATTCTTTCTGCAGGTATGAAAGATAGAAACCCTATGAGGATTGCATATTTTTCACAAATGCCAGAAAACTTTGTTTAAAATATAAATGCATGATGTTTGAGACCTATAGTTGGCCATTTTTGTACATATATGCATGTATGAAATTCCTATACATTTTGTAATTCTGCAAAGCAGTATGCAATAATTTCTCTTATTTGTATATGTCTCTTTAGTTTCCTGCATATTTTAACTCATATTTCCCAAGGTGAGATTCAAGTAAGGGTTACCTTAACCTTTTAAAATAGCACTAATCTGAATGATATTTCATTTGCTAATGCACAACCATCTTTTTAAAATCCTTCCAAGCATTTCTGAAATCTCCAGAGTGGCTTTTCTTCTCTGCCTTGCCGTTTTTCCTCTTGTGATATTATAAGGGTTTATATATATATACACACACATGAACGCATGTGACCACATACAGATCAAGAAGGCCTGTGATGACAGAACACCTTTCCCTGAGAAGCTGTGAAGTCTTTCCATACCACTGGATGTATTATCCCAGAAATCTATTACTGGCCAAGGCTACCAAGTAGGAAGTCCCCTGCTCCTTCAGCCTTAAATGCTGGTCATGTTCTGAGGCCCTCCATAATCACTAAGATCTCCTAACATGGCAGATATAGAGAATCTTTACGCAAGAATCACAAAAATAGGTTTATGTCCCATTATGCCTGTTATCCATGCACTTTTGCCGCGTTTATCAGTGTCAATCAAAATCTTTACAAAACTAATATTTTTTTCTTCAAAATACTGGACTGAGGGGATACATGGAAAAGGGAGACATGGTGACACCCACTGTTTAGTTTAGCTGGAAACACAGTGTTATGAGATGAAAAGTCCATTTTCAGCTGTCCCTTAAGCCAAGTCTAAAAGTCATGTAGTTAGGTACCTTCCAGTTGGAAGTAGAGGTGTTATGATCTCTGCATTCAGGAGATGTTTTCAATGAGTAAGAATGTCTCTATTCTCTTTCCTGGTGTTTAAGTCATGGAAGAAAAACCACATGTGAGTGAAGAGCAAACAAATGACACTGGGTTTCTGAGTCCTGAGTGATGATGGTGCTGCCAAACCATCTGTGGCCTGCTTCTAGGATACTTCAGTTAATTGAGAGTGAATTTAATTTCCATCATGTTTAAATTATGTTGTGGAGAGAGGAATTCGAACTTTGATAGAACAATATTAATCTTGACTCAAATAGCACTAACATGTATATTCTCTAGAGAGAAGAATTACTGACTGTGAGTATATAATGGAAAACAAGATATGACATTCATTTGTCATATCCTAATCTTATGAAAAGAGACTAAGATAACTTTTTTCCCCAGAAATTCTTCTTCCTTCTCCATTCACCTAATGAGAGGTTTGTTTTCTTCATACAACTATGAGGATTATTACTGGAACTTTCAAGAAAATCTCATTCTAATTGTGTACTTGGAATAAGAAAGACCTGTGGATTAATGAAAGATAAAATAAATTGAGTTAGCATCTAGAAACCATTCTATCTATCTATCTATCTATCTATCTATCTATCTATCTATCTACTGACTGTGCCAACGAATATATTCAATGTCAATTGCAATTTTTATATAGGGATCTAATTAGACAATTAGGCAGAAAATAGGAGAATTTGTCATGGCCATTTGTAGAAAATGCTACAAAAATTCTTGGTAAAATTGACTTTGTTTAGTACCACAGAAAAAACAATTTTGTACTTCTTTCAGTTTTCCCTCATTCTAAAAATGGTATGTGTTATTTCCGATAAGCCTCTTGAATATCACTAGTTAAATTATATAGAAAATTGAAGTTATCAGTTTAGATATACTATTGACCTCAGGATTCAAAGAGCTTTGATATGACAATACATACTTGATACTGTTCTAGCCAAGAGGCATGTAAATTTCTCATAGGGCATTGATGATGAGCTATCACTGAAACTGTGCTTCATCAACCTATTTATGCAGCTTATAAAAATACTAGTTTATGACTGAGCTAAAGCTCATTGGAATCTTGTAATATGGATTCTTGGCCATTCAATTTTAAGTTAAGCTTAAATGTGATTGACCCTCAGTGGAGTTTCATTTAAAACAATCTGCTGGTTGTAATAGAAATCTTGAAACACAACAAAGGATAATTCACAGATACCCTTCAAATTATTCTTCTGTAAAATACCCATGTGCAATATGAATGATGTCAAATTTCAATTAGACAAATCAATAACTCCTGGATGATGATACTTGCTTGTTTAACCTCTGGAAGAACATGAAGCCATTTGGTTTTCACATCTACATCACGTATGAAACTATTCACAAAGTTAATTCTATAATCTCTGTGATGTTTTTCTTCTAATGTGTATAAAACTTCAAATTAGAACTTCTGTTTTTAATATGATTCTCTTTTAAATTCTACCACTGATACAACTAGGTTATAGAACTCAATTAGAACTGCAATGTGATAAACCACATTTCATTTTCTCAATTAGGTTATTATTAATAAATCAAGCATGCCTATAGTATCAAACACAAAAGACACCAAAAAGGCAAATATCTGACTACTTTCAGTACTGGACACCTAATTCTCTTCCTTGGAGAAAACTGATATTCGGAGTTTCTTGTTAACTTATGCAGTAATATTTTGATATATTTTATTGTTATTGTGGAACTGATATACAGAAGGATTACAGTTACATGAATCAGGTAATGAGTAATGTGTACAATAATTTTTGAACCATGTCCCTCCTGCGGCCGCTCTCTCCCAGTCTTTATCTCCTGTCCCCACCCATAAGATGTCCAATTCATCTTCCATGTAGGGTCTAGTGAGGGACACTCTTGTATTTATTCATCCTTATTCCACCTTTTCTGTATCGTTCCTTACACTTCCAAATACAAACAAACTAACAAATAAGATAAAAGAAAATAAAAACAGCAATAATGGCAACTAAAATGTCCCTTGTTTCCTTTCTTGGATTTCATTTCATAGAATATTATTTTATATGATATTCTGTGCATAATCATTAAGCCTTTGTCCTCTACTCCTATGCATAGAGACCTTTGGTGTCTGTATGTTAATGAATAGGACCCTATATAATTTATCATGTTATTTATTTACTCAGTCATTCGGTGTGTTTACTTACAGTTTTATAGACACATTCTAGTTATGACAAATGAGGGAAACCATGTAGCCTATGTTTCTTTGGCTCTGGCTTAAACAGACTCATAGCAAGTAATGAAACTGAAATGGCAATTAAAGACCTCCAACTAAGCAAATCCCCAGACCAGATGGATTCCCATTTGAAATTCAAAGGATAACTCATTTCCATAGTCCTTAAACTCTTCAATGAAATAGAAAAGGAAATATCACTACCAAACCCATTCTATGAACCCAGCATGACACTCATTCCCAAACCACACAGTGACCCATCAAAGAAAGAGAACTATAGACTTGTCTCTTTAATGAATGGTGATGCAAATCTCAACAACCAAATTCTGGCCAATCAAATTCAACAACTAACCAAAAAAATTATACAATACAATCAAACAGGATTCAGAGTTGGTTCAAAATACATAAGTTAATTAACATAATTCAACCCATCAACAGCAGCAAGGACAAGAGCCACATGATAATCTTAGGAGATGCAGGAAAAGCATTTGACAAAATTCAACACCTCTTGATGATAAAAGCTCTGAAGCAGCTAGGAATTCATGGAACAATTCTTAATATATAAATAGGTTGTATATGTTAAACCTACAGCCAGGATTATACTTAGTGGGGAAAAGTTAAAACCATTCACTCCAAAATCTGGAAGAAGACAAGAATGCCCACCCTCTCAGCTCATTTACAACATAGTGCTGGAATAGCTCTCAAGATAAATAAGGCAAGAGAAACACTTAAAGGGATCCAAGTTGGCAGGAAGTAAAGCAATCCTTCTTTGTAGATGAAATGATTCTGTATTTTAAGAACTCTGTAGATTCCTCACCCAAGCTACTTGAGTTGATTTAAAACTTAGGCAAAGTAGTGTGTTATACAATCAACCCATAAAAATCAGCAGCTTTCCTGTATGCCAACAATGAGAGGAGTGATGCTGAAATCAAGAAAGTAAGTCTATTTGTAATAGCCTCAAAAATATTTAGAAATTAATTTAATCAAAGATGTGAAGAATCAAAGATGTATAACAAAGTTGTGAAAACTTTAAAATTCTGAAAAAAGAAATTGAAGCAGTCTTAAGAAAAAGGATAAACATCCCATGCTTCTGGTTGTAAAGAATTAACATAGTAGAAATGGTAATTCTGCTCAGAGCAATATACAAGTTCAATTCAATACCCATCAAAATCCCAACCATTTTCTTCAAAGAAATATAAAAATCAATAAAAAAATTCATATGGAATAATTAAAAACACAGAATAGCACAAACAATCCTTATCAGGAAGAACAGTGTGGAAGAAATATCAATACCAAACTAAACCATATTCAAGTCATAGTAATACAAGCAGTTTGGTACTGGTAGGAGAATCAGCTTGAGAAACAATGAAACAGAACAGAAGACCTAGAAATAAACCCATGAAAATATAGCCAGCTAATATTTTATAAGCAAGCCAAAAACACAGAAAACTTTTGTGCATAAAATACCTGTGTGGAACAAAATAATATGTGTAGACATATATAATGAAATAATGTACTAAGATATCTTCTGCATAATTATATTTTTACTTAAATGATATCAGGGATTCTTTTTAAGTTTCAAGATTAATCTTGTTGATTACCCCACATTTTCATTAGCATCAATAAATTATATGAATGTGTTACAGTTGGACATTTCCATCCATGTATCTTCATCAGACTCACTTAGCCATTTTCCTTTATTCCCCCTCCCTCCTTCCAAACCAAATCTTAACCATATTCATGTATAGAAAGAATCTTGATGAAAAAATTATATATCAGTAAAAGTAGATGTCTTCATGAAAGGAGCTGATGGGAAGAATCCATCTCATTTTGCAATTCTTCACTGTACCTTGTGAAAACACCGTATTTTCATTCTTCTGCTTTAAAGCAGAGACTAGGCCCTCTGCATACAGCAGAACCACCAGTGTCTTGATCTTGGGTATCTCAGGCTTTCAAAAGTATAAGCAAATTTTTATTCCATATATATTACCCAGTCTCAAGTATATTGTTATTATAGAAATCACAGTGAAAGCCCTGTTTTTTTAAATCATATGGGGATGGTGTGTTAATTCAGATGCTCATCTTCGAGATATAATTGGCCTCTCATATCCACAGGTCTCACATTTGCAGATTCACCTAACCACAGGTCAGGTATAATTCAGAAAAATATATCCATACTTAACATGTACATATTTGGCATGGTAAACTGTACTATACCACAATGATTTATGTAGCATTTGCATTGTTTAAGGTATTATAAGTAACCTAGATAATGCTTGAATAATATAAGAATGTGTGTTTATTATGTTCAGATACGACTTTGTTATATTTTATGGACTTACATGTCACATATTTGGTATGTGTGGATGATGCTGAAATCAGTCCTTGGATATTAAGAATGCATTTTGCGTTGAAAAATAAAATATATGAGTATTGATTTTACTTCTTTTTTTTTTTTTTTGGCCAGTCCTGGGCCTTGAACTCAGGGCCTGAGCACTGTCCCTGGCTCCTTTTTGCTCAAGGTTAGCACTCTGCCACTTGAGCCACAGCACCACTTCTGGCCATTTTCTGTATATGTGGTGTTTGGGAATCGAACCCAAGGCCTCATGTATACAAGGCAAGCACTCTTGCCACTAGGCCATATCCCCAGCCCCTTTATTTTACTTCTAATGGAACCAACTTGATCTTTTTAAGATAAAGCACATGTCTAACATAATTTAAAGTACTTTATTGCATAAAATGATCAAGGTTAATTAGGTGGATGTGTTTCAAAACTCTATACTAGGGCATTTGTTGTGCTTTCTAGCCTGTGATTCTCTTTGTAAAGTTTTATAAAATGCTTATTTGTCTTACTCTAGATAAATTCACTTTGTAAGGAATGGCAATGATGTTTGTGAAGAATATCTTTCCTTCTTCAGAAGCTTATTTTATTTGCCTTTTTCCTGCTCAGTAGTTACATATATTCAATCTTACGCAAAGTAAATTCTTATGATGAGGCTTTCTACATAGAACTACCTTGGAACGTATAAAATTCTGTAAACTGTCTTCTATTCTAACTATTGAATTTATCTTAGTTTCTCATATTTATCTTGTCTCTTGCCCAACTCTTATTTTCTCCAAGTACAGTCTTAAACATCTGTTTAATTATGGGTATATACAAAGAAGTGCTCTTAACAGTTACTTATGAAATATTCCATAACTGCTCTGTGCTTATTTTATCCAGTAGAGACAATGGTAGATGTTTTTGCTAGAAAGCTCAATGGCCTTGTATTCTACTATACATTCCTTTGGCTAAGATGTTGGTTCATTTTTATTCCAGTCCTAACTGAGCAGCCTGCTGTTTCTCTCAAAGCCTTCTTGTATCTGCTGCCTCTAATGCTACTCACACACCACACACATGCTGTGATTAGGACCCAGTCTATGATTTACAAATTAATTAGGAGTGTGCAAAAATAAGAAGGAAATCTTCCACCCATATGCCACATTCCAGGAAAAGTTGATCATATTATTTTCACACTGGATGCTAGTCTCTCAGATCCTTGCTGAAATTCTTAAACAATATAATTTTGTTTTACCTGGAACATAGATCATTGGCTTCACTTTGCTTATTACACCTCACGATTTTTGATAAGCTTCTCAAGCTAGCCAGGTATGCTAAAACATAAGGCTCACGCCCATTATCTCAGCTACTCAGGAGGCTGAAATCTGAGGTCTATGGTTCAAAACTAGCTTGGAGAGGAAAGTTTGAGAGATTATATCTCCGAATAGCTCCCAAAAAATTAAAATAAAAAAAAAAAACAAGAAAGAAGAGTTTGAAGAGGAGTTGTGGTTCCAGTAAAAGAGCACTAGCCTTGTGAGGAGAAAAAAATAGTAAAGTGATATTGCCCAGGCCGTGAGTACAAGTCTCCCTACTAGCACATACACACAAGCACATACAAACACAAAATTGAAAGAAAAGAATTCCAGTCTTAGTAGGTTTGATTAAAATTAAATTTCTTCCAAAGCATATAAAACTATTAAGTAAGTAGATACTACTATGTAAAGAAGCCAAAATTAAGTGTATATGTGTCAGTTTAAGGACTTTCTTTGAGTTTGGACCACAAGCTGTAGTATCCCTGGACTTCCTTCAAGTGATCTAAATTTATTAACTCATAAATCCATAGCAGATTGGTGGAGGTATCACTCAAGTGTTAGAGCATCTGTCTTGTTAGTACAAGGCTCTCAGTCCCAACTATGGTTCCTCCAGAAAAAAAAAATCTGACTAGATCATCATTTAACAAAAGAAAGAAAAATGTTTAGTTATCTCTTGAGTGAAGTCAAATTGTAAAGAGTCCTGCTGATAAAATGTATGTGAGAAATGATTTGCTTCATTTTTCAATTAATTATTCATTACCGGAAGTTCAGGTCTCTTCCAAGGCCTGTTGAACTGGGATCAGATTATGCAGAAACAGATTGAAAAATAACTTGAAATTTTTTAGAATTTTTCCTCTTCCACTTGACTGATAAAAGTTACTGCCCATCCAAGAACTTTTAGAAAGTATAAGACAATTAGGAATCACAAAGAGGGTTGCTCTAAAGTCATCTTTATACAATACCATTTGATTGGCATTTCTCAGCTTAATTTCTATGTTATTACTTAGCTAATTCTTGCTTAAAAGTAACATAAATTAGCAAAAGCCTATGTTTCCATAAAAATGTAATAAAATATGTAGTGGATCATACACATATTCCCATCTGCATCTATGAAATTGTGGAGTTCTGATTACATAGGGAAAATAACCTCGTAAGACTATTTAGAACTGACCTTATATGCTGTGTTATTTATCACAATATAAAATAGAAAATTGTGTGTTTTTTTATTTATTCAGTTTGCTCACAGGGTTAGATGAACACAATCAATTTTCTGCTAGCATCTTGATCAATGTCTTTTGTTCTGTCGAGATTATACTTCATGAGAAGCCTAAGGAGATAAACACATGTTATCAACACCATAGGAGGAAAACAGAAAAGGCAGGAATCTAGAAATGTAACTATTGGATGAAGAAACAAAGAAAGACATTTTTTATTTTGATTTCTATTGTCAAGGCTGATGTACAGAGGGGTTACAGTTACATATGCAAGGTACTGAGTACATTTGTCAAACTTGTTACCTCCTCCTTCATTTTTCTGACTAACTTTCCCACTCTCCCTCCTCCCCAATGCCTTCCCAAGCTGTACAATTGGTTTACAACATATTGTATTCTAAGTATTGCTGTTGCATTGGCTTTCTATTACCCTTTGTACATTTTGAATCAATCCACTGACACCATGAAATACAGAAATATTTCCTGTCCTTATTTAGTACACTTTATTTTTCCCCTTGCTCTAGACTTTGTATAGTACAGAATTTTTGGACTACTAGAAAATTTATTATAAGTTAATTATTTTATGTATTGACTGATGATCAGCTAGGAGTAAAATTTGGGTTCCAAATTCTAGAAACATGAAGAAGAATACACTGATAACAAGGAGAATCTCAGACATCCCAAAACTATTTCACATTTTTCCTAAATTAAAAGTAGAGAATATCCCATGTTTGTTAACAGTGCTACAAACTTTAATATACTTCATAGATTCCATTCTTTTGCTTGCAATTGGTTTGGAAAACATCCCGTAGGATATTGGCTCTGCATCTGTCCTTATTTGGAAAGGTTTCTTATTCAATGGTCATCATGCTTTGTACTCTGTGACTCTACTTCCTGACAGAACTGACCAGAACAGCTGGACAGTGTGAAGATATGAATTAATAATTCTGTTGGCCATGGCAGCACACGTGTTTAATTCCTTAACACATGAGAGGCTGAGGCAGGAGTTTTGGGAGTTTGAAGCCAATCTGAGTTACAAGTTAGGGGCTGGGAATATGGCCCAGTGGCAAGAGTACTTGCCTTGTATACATGAAGCCCTTGGCTCGATTCCCCAGCACCACATATATAGAAAACGGCCAGACGTGGTACTGTGGCTCAAGTGGCAGAGTGCTAGCCTTGAGCAAAAGAAGCCAGGAACAGTGCTCAGGCCCTAAGTTCAAGGCCCAGGACTGTCAAAAAAGAAAGAAAGAAAGAAAGAAAGAAAGAAAGAAAGAAAGAAAGAAAGAAAGAAAGAAAGAAAGAAAACCCCCACTGAATTACAAGTTGATAGATCCCATGTGTCAGAAATAAAAAATGAGAAATATGAAAGAACATGTCACTTTTGTTATATGAAGAACAAAGACACTTCCCTTAATTCAAATATGCTCCAGGGAATTATCAAAATGAAAATATATACAGCATTTCTAGTGCTTAAAACCCAGTATTTTTGGTGATATGACAAAGTTGCTATTACAGCTAACACCCTTGTGGCAAGTGCTCATTTCTTTAATGCTAGCTACTCAGGAAATGGAGGTATAGAACATTTTGGTTCAAAGCTAACCATTTCATAAAAGTCTGAAAGACTCAAACTCTACTTATACAGAACATACAAAAATAAAACCTGGGCTGGAGGATGAACTCATGGGATAAAGTACTACCCATGAGCAAGAAACTTGAGCAATAGAACAATTCCCTGAATTCAATCTTCAGTACCTGAAGAAAAAAAGTAAAAACTTTGACAACTTGTGCAACATTAGTAAAGCTATTAACATCCTCAGAATTGCTACTTTTCCATAATCTGCTTGTTTTTAACCTGAGGTCTTTTTTTTTTGTCTATCTACATGCCTAAAAGTTTATCATCAAGCTTCATTTTCTGAAGCACCTTACATATACTCTTTATCAGGTACAGAAGCCTAACTACTTTAGTCTTCAGAGTCAGAGGTCATAGAATATTAGAGTGATATTGATCCATTGATTATGTAAACTGCTTTTACTTATGATGAGGTTACAGTTCTAATAAACTCAGTGTAAGTTGAAAACATCCTATGTTGAAAATGCTTCGCTATACTTAACATTATGAGCACCATACTTTAACAGCACAGTCCCCAGTGGAGTATGGACTGTTTATCGTTTTTATGCTTGGGAGTTATGGATCACTTCAACTGCCTCATTACAAGAGAATATGGTACTGCCTATTAGTAGACACAAAAATTTAAAACTTCAAAGTACAGTTTTGACTAAATGTGTATGGTGTTGTCATTATCAAAGGTTAAAAAAAAATCATGAATGGCATTGTTACTGCAGCATGTCTGAACTTCTCCATGTTATTTAGAACTGTCTAGAGAAAACAGTACCTCTTCTTTCACAGTTGCTTGTAGTCATTAACTATAGACTCTACCTCCATTTTCTGTCAATGAATTCAGTAAGACCCTGCCAATCTGGATTGGAAGTTTTTGGTATAAAAAATGTGTAGTTGAAAAAACATAGGAACCAGAGCTACGGAAAGATTTCATCCAAGTAACTTCTGACCAATATAAACAGATGCACCAGTTCTTTGTACTTTATCATTTCAAAGGCAGAGTTTTATCTTATCTTTTCCACCGTGGGATTGATATCATGTGTCATAACAAAGTTATGCTAAAAAACTATTATATTTTGTAACCGATAAAATGTAATTTTAAAACTCTATCCGTGAATGTCCCTTATTTTTCTCCCTGTTCATTCCAGGCCAATGTAAATAGATGAAAGGAATTCATGTAAGTATAACGTGCAGTAAACTGTGGTATTCTTTTACAATGCTAAGAAATAATAAGCTTTGATTTTATTCCCATGACCAATGTTTATGTAATCAAATAAAAGCCATTTCAAATGACAATGACTGAGGCAGGAAGAAAGAAAGCAGTGAAGGAAATAAAAATAAGTAGACAAAGAAAGACAAAAACTTGGAATCTTAAGGTAATAATTTTGTGGAGTATGGATAATGTTTGTAAAATGATTAAATGTGTCAATCTGGTATCTGAAAATAAACCCTGCCCTTTGCAGTGAGGCTACTAAACATAAGCCAGAAAAGAATGCACAGATCAACTGGACAGGGCACTGAGCCTTTCTTCTGCTCGGGATCAGATGTCTTTAGGGATATCCATGGAATCCCAATTTAAATAGGTAAGAAAGGAACATGAGCCTTGGGTCATAGGTAAAAAATGAAAGTTTTAAAAATTATAATAGCGGAGAATTTAATGAAAATATGAGAATATGTGTAAAATTCCTCAAAAAGACAAAAGCCAGGGTAATATTATTGCCTTTGAATACTGCATTTTGAAATACAGACTTTCATTTGGCTATACTGCTGTACTGAATATAAAAACAAATAGATCGTAGGTGCCAAGGTTTCCAGCAGTGGAGCGTAGATGGCTGTATCAAGAGCCTTCTCAGCTAGACTGGATTCCAAATCAATTCATGAACGCAAACTGTATACTAAAGGCTGTAAGCCCTGGGGCTGGTGATAAGGCTGAGTGACATATAAACCAAGCTGGATGAAAAACAAATAGATCAAAGTTGGAGACAGAGAAAGCCATAAAATTCATGCAACTGGGCACAGAGACAGCTGGCTTATCACTAGGAATGAGGGTGAAAAGGCACAGCGCCAACAGCTGATTCCATCACCAGGGCAGAGATACTCAACTTTGCCCAGTAGTTAAGTTGGATAATGTTTACTAAATTAAATAAATTTAATAAATTAATGTTTAGTAACTCAATAAATATTTATAAGTGAATGTTAAAGAGTTATCCAACTGAGTCAATCAGTGCAACAAAAGATTTGTGACTGACAATGTGGATAAAGTAATAATGTAAATTGTATCATTCCTGAAAAGGAGTTAACTCAATAATGAACAACAGTAACATTACTGTTAACAGTAATAGTGATTATATATAACTATTGTTCACTTACCATGTATCACACACTACATATATTATCACTGACCACCATCAAAACACTCTGACAGAGATACCAATATTATCAAGTAATTGCTTTGGGGCTAGAGAGGTTGGGAGAACTTCCCGAAGTCACCAGCTAAGTGACAGGACCAGAATTTCATCGGGAGGAGGTAACAAATTGAACAAGAAATGTACTCATTGCCTTACATATGAATCTGTAAACCCTCTGTACCACACTTTCAAAATAAATAAAAATGTTTAATTTTAAAAATGACATTGAAATTATACATCACTCTAGTCAGTTTGACTATCAACAAATAACACAAGCAAGAACAAATATTGAAAGAAGAAGCACATATACACTTTTGGTGAGAATGTAAACTATTGTAGCCACTATGGCTAACAAATGTATAAATTGAACAATGTAATTTGAGGATAGGGACAGAAAGGGGGAAATGAGGGATGATGAAGGAAGGGAACGTTTATGTGAAATACAACAGTAAAACCCCTTTGTGCAATTAATATATATTGACAAACCTGTTGACTTTTAAGTTAGCTTCATGACTTTCATTACCAAATAGTTACAGAACAGCTATGATGTGTCAGCAATCTCTAATCCTTCACAAAACACAATGATAGGATATTTTCTTGAAAGGGGAGAATAATCTATTAACATCCAAAACAGGAGTGATGTAAGCATAATAGAGCTCCTACTGGAATGTGAAATATCCTTTCTCCAGGATTATATTAGCCAATATGGAAGGCAATCTACTCTGGGCATGAAAACTTAGTGAAAATGTGAATATGAAGTATTTATGGGGGCTACAATCAAGATGTTTAGACCTAGAAATTGATATTCTATTTCCAGAAATCAGTTTTAACAATAAAATTGCGTGTATAAAAAAAAATCAGTTGCTGGGTTCCAGGAGCTCACGCCTATAATTCTAGCGACTCAGGAGGCTGAGATCTAAGAGTCCTGTGAGGCTCTTATCTTCAATTAACTACTGAAAAACTGGAATTGGTGGCTCAAAATGGTAGAACATTAGCCTTGAACAAAAAGAGCTCAGGACCAGCACCCAGGTCCTGAGTTCAAGCCCCACTACTGACAAAAAAAAGGATTAGTATACATAATTGCCCTTGATAAAACAACTAAAGAAGAATATTTGAAATCATTTTAGACAGGCTACACTTTGGATTTTAAATAAAATACACTATTACTTAAATATTAATGTTTGTAACATTTACCATCATAGTAACATTTGCATTACCCTTAAAATCTCAGTTTACAGAAAGAATAAAGATAGGGGAGAGGAAGATCGCACCCTCACAATAGGGAGGCACCCCAACTCACTCCAACCAAATAGTGAGCTGGGAACTCCAGCACCCAATACCCCATCAAGAATCCAGCAAACCCAGCAACCAGAAGCAACAGAGAAACACAGAAACCAAAAAAATCACACAAAAAAGAAGAGCCTATAACCTGCACGGAGCCGGAAAATCTCTGGTACCCCACCCCGACCCTGGCCCAAATAGGGCCAGGCTGGGAAATGGGAAGCGGCGCTGGTAAACGGGACCACAGACCATCAGCGACCAGAGAAGCAACAGCTGAAAAGTCACGCCAGGAGTGCAGAGTCCAGACAGCAGGAGCTCCATGGACCCCCAATGGAGCGCAGACCAACCAAGACAGACGGCAGCACAGGAATGAACAGCCGGGAACAGACAACAGCAGGAGAACCGGGTGGCACAGATGGGGAGAGCTGGATGGGGAGACCTGGGACTGCCACCACCAAATGAACTATCGCCACACCCCAGTACCCCAGCCCTGAAAAGCTCACAGCAGCGCGGGACCAGTAAGTTCCCCATTGCCAACCTCCCCAATGGGAGACCAGCTCTAGCAGAGACCCAAACCCTACAAAGGAGCTAGAACTCCTTCCCTCCCCCCCTATCCCAAGGGAACAAAGGAGCCCCATATCTGGTGGCTCTAGGACCCTACAGCCTCTGGGAGAGGTGGCACAGCACCCAAAAAAGTGACCAGGAAACAACATAGACAGGTGTACCCCAAAGCCCCAGTTGAGGAGACTAAACCTGTCCTCACCAGCCCCGCCCCCCTCCCCAGCAGGGGCCCGGGGACTGGTAGGCCTTAGAATGCCACCTGAGGTGCCCTGGTCCACGTGGACTTTTTGAACAACAGTCACAGGCTTGCTGGTGTGCAATACTAGCCCACCAGGGACATCTGGGCCCGAACACACGCCCCCCCCCCCTCACAGCGGAGGTGCAGAGAGTCTGTGGGGACCAACCCATGCCCAGACACTTGAACCTGCTGGGGTCCATGCATACCACCCCCCCACAGCAGAATCACGAGAGGGCACAAGCACTCTCCAATAAGTAGGGGCAGAAGGCCCCCAAAGGAAGCAGTAGAATGCACATGCACGTGTCCCCCAGAGGGCCAACATAAGCCAGCGTGCTAGCCCTCCAGCAGTAGGATCTACTGCCCAACCCCCCCACAGGAGTGCACAGTGGGCAAGCTGCCCCCTCAGCAGCAACACACGCTCTGATAGGCACACTCCGCACAGGTGGCCAGGGCCCCCCAGTGGCTGTGCCCACTCTGATAGGCACATTCTGCACAGGTGGGCAAGGTCCCCCAGCGGCAGCGCCCACTCTGATAGGTGCACTCCACACAGGTGAGTGGGCCACCCCTCAACAGTAACACCTGCTCCGACAGGAGCAATCCACACAGATGGGCAAGCCACCTCTCAGAGTTAATTCTCAATCTCAGAGGTGAGCTCCTCTGACCATGGTACCAAGTGGAAAAAGAATCAAAGAAGAGAAAAGTCTCCACGCCATGCTGAATCAGCGACTCACAAACCCACATCAGAGGAACACTAGGGTCTGGACAACATAGCGGCAGGGCACAGTCCTGCAGAGAAAGACACAGAAACTACCGACCCCCAAGTGCAGTGAGGGTGACCACCCCGGCAAAAACTGGGACGGTCACGCACACCCATTGGGCAGTAAGGTTCAACAGCCAAACTCAAACCCAGAGCCAGGACAGAAACAAGTCTCCACTGATGGACCAGTGGGAACCAGCACAAAGCCAAGCCAAGGTTGCCACCTACAGGTGTAGATCTCCAGATGCGCAAATCACAAAGAAATATTACAAATTTCATGAAAGGTCAAACCAACTCGCCAGCTCCGAAAAGTAGTATGACTGAAGAGGAGAAGGAGAATAAAAAAACAACTGAGGCTAAGATAGCAGAAATGATGGAAAGCCTCAGGAATGATTTCAGAAAACATTTCCAGGAGTTTAGAATGAAAGCCTCGAAGGACCATCAAGAAGTCAAGAAAGAAATGGAAGCAAAAATGGATATAGTGCACTCCTTCGTTAAAGAAGACTTTAAAATCCAGAGAAGCGAAATGCATGAAAAAATAGATTTAAAATACAACTCTTTGAAGGAAGAAATTTCCATGATCAGAGCTGATCTGGCCACCATAAATAGCTCACTGACATCCATAAACTCCACGCTTGAAGCCACATCACAAAGAATTGATCATATTGAATCCCGAATCTCTCTTTTGGATGACAATGCAGCTGATAAGGACCAGAAAATTACCACACTCCAAGAAACGGTTAAACTCCAGGGCAGAATAATCCAGGAGTTAGTGGAAAAAGACAAGAGGTATAATCTGCGCATAATTGGAATAAATGAAGGAGCCAAATACCAGAGCAGAGGGCTACAACATATTTTCAATAGAGTTATTGCAGAAAACTTTCCCAATGTCACAAGGGACCTCACCTAAGTAACCAAAGCCTATAGGACTCCTGGCAGACCAGACCCTAGAAAATCCTTGCCCAGGCACATAATAATCAAGACTTCAGATCTCATGAATAAAGAGCAAATTTTGAATGCAGCCAAAACAAAGAAAGAGCTATATTGCAATGGAAAAAGGATCAGGATCACAGCTGATCTCTCTACACAAACCTACAACTCACAAAGAGCGTGGAAGAACACAATCCAAGTCCTCTAGGCCAACAATTGCCAACCCAGAATTAGATATCCAGAAAAACTAGAATTCACCTTTGAGGGAAAAACCAGATCTTTCTATAACAAAGAGGATCTAAAGCAGCATGTGAATAAAAAACCAGCTTTACAGCGAATTCTAAGAGGGGAACCCCACCCAACAGAAAACCTACAGGACCCCTACAGAAAGAAACTACAATAGCCAGAGCCCAACAGAAAGAGCAGCTCACTAAAGACAAGAAAAAAAGGAGAGAAAAAACAGCCTAACAGGAAACTGGAAGGGAAAAAAACACTCTTATCCATGATCACTTTGAAAATAAATGGTATAAACTCTCCGATAAAGAGGAGCAGACTGACAGAGTGGATCCACAAACAAAAATTGCCATTCGTTGTCTTCAAGAGACCCATCTTACAGCAAGGAAAAAAAAACAGGCTCCGAATGAAAGGATAGAGCAAGATCTTCCAAGCAAACGCACCTACCAAAATGGCAGGGGTAGCCATCCTGATTTCAGTCAAGCTGGACTTCTCATCGAAATCAACTCAAAAAGACAAAGAAGGGCACTACATTTTAATACAAGGAAAAATCCAGAATCAAGACATCATGGTGATAAATTTATACTCACCTAACAAAAGAGGTCCTACATATGTCAAGCAAATTCTCACAGAACTACAGAGCAAGATAGACCCAAACACAATCATAGTGGGAAACTTTAATACTCCACTCTCTCCAAGAGACAGATCCAACACCCAGAGGTTTAGCAAGGGAGCTGAAGACCTAAGTAACACCATATCCCAAATGGATCTGATACATCTGTACAGAGTATTTCACCCTACAGAGACCCAATACACATTTTTCTCAGCAGCCCATGGAATATACTCCAAAATAGATCATGTCATAGCCCACACAAAGCAAATACAAAAGTATTGAAGTCATCCCAAGTATTATATCTGACCACAGTGGAATCAAGGTAACCCTCAATAACAAAGGATACCACAGAGGCTATACAAATACTTTGAGGCTAAACCCCTCACTGTTGTCTAACATTTGGGCCACAAACCAAATTAAGGATGAAATTAGCGAATTCATAAGCCACAATGACAATGAAAATACATCACAAAGAAACCTATGGGATACAGCTAAGGCAGTACTGAGGGGCAAGATCATTGCCCTCAGCACTCAGATTAAAAGAATGGAAGCAGAGTAGGTGAATAACCTCACGATGAAACTAAAACATCTGGAGAAACAAGAAATGATCGATTCTAAAATGACTAGGAGGAGAGAGATCACAAAGATTAAAGAAGACATAAATCTGATTGAAAATAGGAAGAGCAATCAAAAAAATAAATAAAATTAAAAGCTGGTTCTTTGAGAAAATAAATAAAATTGACAGACCCCTCACAAGAATTACAAAAAAAAAAAAAAAAAAAAAAAGAAGAGAAGAGACTCATATCCGTAAAATCAGGGACTCCACCGGAAAAATTACAACAAATACACACGATATTCAAACAATCATAAGGAACTATTTTCAAAACCTCTACTCAGCAAAAACAATAATTTTACAGAAATGGATCAATTCTTACAGAAGTATAAACTGCCCAAAATGAATCAAGAAGAAATAAATCAACTAAATAAACCAATAACTTACAGCGAGATACAGGAGATAATCACAACCTCCCAACAAAGAAAATCCCAGGCCCAGATGGCTTCATCCATGAATTCTCTAAAACCTTTAGTGGGGAGCTAATACCAATACTCCTCAAACTCTTCTGCAAAATAGAAACAGAGGGAGAAATCCCAAACTCATTCTATGACGCTAATATTATACTCATCCCCAAACCAGGCAAAGACCCAACAAAAAAACAGAACTACAGACCAATATCACTAATGAACACAAATGCAACTTTATTGCTCCTCAATAAAGTATTAGCTAACATGATCCAGAAACTGATCAAGAAAATTATACATCATGACCAAGTAGGCTTCATCCCTCAGTCACAAGGATGGTTAAACATCCGTAAATCAATCAATGTAATTCACCACATCAAAAGAACTAAAATCAAGAATCACATTGTTATCTCAGTCGATGCCCAAAAAGCCTTTGACAAAATCTCTGGAGAGAACAGGAATAGATGGAACATTCCTTAAAACAATGAAAGCCATATACAACAGACCAACTGCTAATATCGTATTAAATGGGGAGAAACTAAAATCATTTCCCCTAAACTCAGGAACAAGACAAGGATGCCCACTCTCCCCACTTCTTTTCAACATAGTGCTGGAATCCCTAGCCATAGCAATAAGGCAAGAGGAGGACATCAAAGGGATCCAGATTGGCAAAGAAGAAATCAATCTATCCCTATTTGCAGATGACATGATCTTATATCTGAAGGACCCAAAAAACTCAGTTTCCAAACTCCTACACCTAATAAACTATTTTGGCAAAGTAGCAGGATACAAAGTCAATCCACAAAAGTCAGCAGCTTTTCTGTACACCAACAATGTACAAGCAGAAAAGGAAATTATGGAAATAATACCATTTACAGTAGTTAAAAAAAGAATAAATTACCTAGGGATCAGCCTAACTAAAGACGTGAAGGACCTATTTAATGAGAACTATAAAAATCTAATAAGAGAAATTAAAGAAGACACAAGGAGATGGAAAGACCTCCCATGCTCATGGGTAGGCAGAATCAATATAGTGAAAATGGCCATATTTCCCAAATTAGTATACAAATTCACTGCAATCCCCATCAAGATCCCAGCTACATTCTTCACTAAAATAGAGAAAGCAACCCATAGATTCATATGGAACAGCAAAAGGCCTAAAATAACCAAAGTAATTCGAGGCAAAAAAATTGTGCAGGAGGTATCACAATTCCAGACTTCAAGCTCTATTATAGAGCCATCATAACAAAAACAGCCTGGTATTGGTATAAAAACAGACCTGAAGACCAATTGAATAGAATTGAAGACCCAGAAATAAAACCGCACTCTTACAGTCAGCTGATATTCAACAAAGGAGCTAAAGACATACAATGGAAAAAGCAGAGCCTCTTCAACTACTGGTGCTGGGAACACTGGGCAGCCATATGCAGAAAACTCAAAGTAGACCCTAGCCTATCACCATGCACCAAGATCAACTCAAAATGGATCAAGGACCTCAACATCCGACATGAATCCTTGAAAGTACTGAAGGACAGAGTAGGAAAGATGCTAGAACTTATAGGCACAGGAAGGAACTGCCTGAATAAAGTCCCAGGGGCACAGAAGACAGGGGAGAGGCTTGACAAACGGGACTACTACAAAATAAAAAGTTTCTGCCCAGCTAAAGACATAGTCACCAAACTAGAAATACAGCCAACTATATGGGAAAGGATCTTTACCAGCACAACAACAAAGGCCTACTTCTGTCATCTACAGAGAACTCAAAAAACTAAGCACCGCCAATCCCAATAAACCAATTAGGAAATGAGCAAAGGAGCTAAAGAGAGACTTCACAAGAGAAGAGATAAAAATGGCAAAGAAACATATGAGGAAATGATCAACATCCCTGGCAGTAAAGGAAATGCAAATAAAAACAACCCTGAGATACCACCTCACTCCAGTTAGAATGGCCTATACTCTGAACTCAGGCAACAACAAATGCTGGAGGGGGTGGGGGAAAGAGGAACCCTTCTCCATTTTTGGTGGGAGCGCAAATTAGTACAACCACTTTGGAGAAGAATATGGAGGTTCCTAAAAAGCTCAACATAGACCTACCCTATGACCCAGCCATACCACTCCTAGGCATCTGTCCTGAGCAACAGGTCCCAATATATGAAAAAGACATCTACACATCCATGTTTGTCACTGCACAAGTCACAATAGCCAAAATATGGAAACAACCCAGATGCCCCTCCACAGATTAATGGATCAAAAAAATATGGTACCTATACACAATGGGATACTACATAGCGATTAGAAATGGTGAAATATTGGTATTTGCAGGGAAATGGTCAGAACTTGAACAAATAATGTTGAGCGAGACAAGCCTAGAACACAGAAAACAAAGGGGCATGATCTCCTTGATATATGACTGTTAAGGTGGGGGGAGGGGGAGACAGTAGAGACCAGGTCTGCGAAACCAAAAACTTCTTGTCAAATGGTATTTTCCACAGGTTTGGGTCAGCTACCCTACATTATGTAACTAAAACCAAACAACTACTCAACATATAAAGGCCAAAAATAGACCTCTCAGTGGATCACAAGAGCTCAAAAGTTATGTATGTACGTTTATATAAGACAAGGATAAGCAAACACTATTGTTGACATCACATTTAAAGTCCTAGGTGAATTTCCTTTGGCGTAGGCCATGTGGCTACTGTATATGTTTTTGGTACACTGTGTAATGTATATAAGTCTTCATGATCTAGGGAAGGGAAAGAAAAACAGGGTGTAAGATATCACAAGAAATGTACACACTGCCCTATTATGTAACTGTACCCCTTTTGCACAACACCTTGCCAAAAAATTTGTTTAATTAATAAATAAATTATTTTAAAAAGATCAGTATAATGTGTAAATTTATATCCCCAGTAGTTCAGATACAAGAGGATATACAATTGAAGGCCAGAGTAGACGTTATAGCAATATTTGGCCTCAATAAACAAAGATAGAATGCAGATCCTAATTAAAACTTTGTTTAAAATATTGTATAAAAGAAGAGTAGACATTATTTTAGATAGTTTTTCGAATAGTTTGGATGCCATTCTGTATTTAACAGTGATTACATGTAGGATGAGTTGTGTTTATTAAAATAACTCATAGCTCAAATTATACATCACTAACAATGTACACAGACTTATAATCAGATGTGGGTATTTTACCTTCAGCAAGAATGCAGATAGGGATCAATCACTTTATTTTCCAATTTCAGTATTCTTTTCATGAGTTCAGCAAAAGTTTAAAGTCATTTAATTCCCAATCTTGACAGGATGCAGTGGGTGGCCAATTTAATGTGCATCGACATCAAATTGTCAGCATTAGAGATTTAATCCAAAGGGGATTTTCTTTCCTCCAGAGAAGATGAGAGAGGTATAATAACCTTGGGGGTTATGAATCGAAAGAATGGAGCATTTAATTGAAAAATCAAAACAAAACAACAACAAGAAAAAAATGCCTGTGTTAGTTTTAAGATCTCTTATACTTTATTAGATGTTTCAGGAAAGAATGTTACCTTATGAGATTGGTAGTTGGCTACATCTTCAATATCCCCTCTAGTCTCCTAAAGAGTTGACATTTCTCTAGCAGGTTTATGAAAACAGTTTCCTTATGGGAATTGTGCCTGTTCAATTTTATAGTTTTAATTTTGTCCCCGTCTTTATATCTTTTCCTAGAGTTTACTACAAAGAACACTTCTGAGAAATCAAAATTGTTTAGGTAAGTATAAAACACAATAAAATACAAAAAAATTGTAATTGACATCTTGGGTAATTTACATGTTTTGGCCAAGTTTCATTTTCATTGCTCTATTTTGTTTCATGTAGCAAAACTGGTGGATACTTTTTAAAATCATAGCATAGATGGAAAAATGAGTGTTACTCACAGAATCATGCATGTTACTTTAGCAATCTTAATAACATGTGAATAAAAAAATTCATGAAGGAATAGTGTATTTCCCAGATACTCCCTAGTATTTTATGTAGTTTTTCTGTAACCTTTCTAATAGACTTCAAGGGTAAGTATTTTGATTCCTATATTAAAGATTTCAAAATTACATGGCAGACGTATAAATTTGCCTGGGACCATTTGGCTAGTAAGTGTATATTTCACATAAACATTGACACAAGTTCTTATTTTCATATACATTCTACTTTCTGTGTATAGAAGATAAACAAATTAAAGTTTGAACTGCTTGGGAATGGTGTCCCAGATGAGCCAGGCTTACTAGTACATACTACCTAAACTATCATAAATACTAGTACATGCTACCTAAACTATCTCCAGTATAACTGAGCTTAGAAAGAGCCAGCACAGACACTTAGAGCTGTTTCCAGCATCCTTGGCTTGGGACTCCCAAGAAACACTTGAGATCAGCAAACTTAAAGGAAATAGGAAATGCAAGATAGAAAGAGATATCAAAAAAGAAGAGTTAAGAAAATCAGTGGCATATTTTTTCAAATTTAGAGTAATAAAAACGTGATAGTACAACAGAAAAGTTACTTCCAAGATTTTACATTTGCTTCTCTAGAATATATATATTTAATGTTAGGAAGTATAATTCCCTGAACAGTGAAAACATGAGGCTTAGGAGGATCCTCAGAATCTAACATCAGTCACCTACCTCTCCACAAATCATTTCCTGCCTGTTAGCTTGTAATTGTATATCAATTTCATCATATGGATACCCTTGAGAACATATTTCACCATGAGTTATAGTCATTATACTTCTAATTAGCTTAATTAAAAATGTGTGCTCCCTTAATGAAAAGAAACTCATTATTGTAATTGAAGAAATTTTAAAGAGGAACAAGACTTCTTAGTTTCTGACTATTTTTTAAGGAACTGAGTATGATCTTATATGGAATACGCTAAGTACTGATATTAGTTAGGAATATTAAATGGTATGATATCTCAAATTGCGATCAACTGAACAAAGCACACAAAGGCTGTTTGGAATAGTACAGAGACTAGAATGGAATAATTTGTATTATAGGCTTTTAAGCCTATGATTAGCATAAAATATTATGATTGAGAGTTAATCTTTCCCATATTGAAGACACTTTAAAGATGTCTTACTTATTCATTTATTTGCATTTGCATTGCAAACTCAGATAGACTCTGAAAATAGAGCAGCATTTCATCTTAAGGCTTTATAGGAAACATACTTGATTAAAGTAATATAATTAAAACAATGTTTACAGCCTCACCCAAATGTTGGAATTCTCTGAGAGTTTTAGCCATAGCATTCTTCCCCTTAGAGATCCTAATTTAATTGCTTTGAGAGTATACCTTGAGCATCAGAAGGTTTAAAAGCAACTCAGTTTTAGTGAATGAGATGGTGAATGAGAATATTGTTTTCCAAAAATCCATTATTTCGACCTGAAACTTCTTTGCATAAATTATGACAGGAACAATGTAAGGCAGGGCTGCTGGGGAAATAAGACAGAAGCAGAAATCCATTAACATTGCGTGTTTCCTGACTATCTGACTGTTTTAGTACTGTGTCTGTGTAGAAAAGCAAAACAACAGTAAAGTACCTCTTAATTATAGTAAATATTTTCCAGGATGTAGGATGGTTGATTAAGTCAAGAACTCTGTAAAGAAATACTTCATCATGATATTTGTATGGTAATATTTTGTAATTTCTCAACTACACATTGCCCATCCTCTCTGTTCTTTCAGTCAATAACTATTTTTTGGGAAATAACTAACTACTAAAGAAAACAGTGGCAAAAATTATGGTACTTCCTTGAAAAGATCTACTGGGCATGTTCACACATGCACGGTTCTGCATAAAGACTGTAAATATTTTGGCAGAGTTAATGCCAACCAACAATTTCATGGGGGTCAGAGGAAGGATGACCACCATTCCTCCAAAATTCTACCTTTATGATTAGTAAATTATTACTTTAAAAATTCCATTCATTATGAAGGTATTTCTGAATTGTGCTTTTATTCATATACAAAATGGTTTGCATTCATTCTCTATCTAACCTTGCCGACTTACTCTATATTGTATGCTTCCACATAACATACTGTCTCACCACAGTATCAAAAGGAATACAGCCCCAAATCTTTAAAGAATAAAGGGTGAAACCTCTAAAACAAATAGCCAACATTAAACCTTTCCTCTTTTTAAATAAAGTGTCCTAGATATTTTTTTAACCATATTGGAAAACTCACTAACCCAAGGTGTTACAAAAATGAGTCTAGAAAAGGCCTTCGTGAAACTAAGTTCTAGATTATATCAAAATGGGCTTCTTAATTTATTCACATAATTGACAGAAGCAATTAAAAAGTTGAAAGTATTTAGTCCAGGTTGTATTTCTAGACAATTTTAATTCTACAATATAGCACTACCTCAGCAGAGAAATGTAACCCCACCATCTCCAGGAGCTGGCAATATAAGAAATCCACAGAGCTGAGCACAGACTGCACACAAAGCTGGGGACAGTGCTGCTTCTCAATCTTGGTGTATGGCTGGGCCCAAGCTAGATACAGAGCTAGTCCCTCTTTGATCTTCCACTTTCTTCCTTTTATCTCATTCCTGTCCTCTTTCCCCTTTATAAATAATTGCAGAGTTACTGTTGCAACTCACATGGATGCATCTTATTAAATGAACCTAAACTGCATATCTCTATTTTAAAACTAATAATAATAATTGCTATTCACTAGCACTGTAACACTTTGTGTATTTTTGAGAAATTATTTTGTTGGTTTGAAATGAATAAAAAGAACCATGATACCCTGGAGGACTCATTGTTTCCAGACCTGGGGATCAGAATCATCCAAAAGAGCCTGTCAAGGCCTATCCCTTATGGACAATACAGATTTTGTCAGGAATAAGAACTCCACCACTGCATTTTCTATGCTTAAAGTCTTTTATAATTCACAAGATTGCTTTCTTCTGAGATAAACTCCTGGGAAATATCTAAATTGACTTAGACGTTTCTAAAAGCCTCTCTTATAATCCATGCCTCAAGGATGGATTTCTGATTTCTTGCTATGAATTTAGAAATTTTCTACTAGAAAATTTCTGCTAGGCTATTTGTCAGTACAGCATCTTGCTCAAGCCACAAGTCAGCTGGCAGATAGGAAACCTGAAGACTTTCTTGTGTATGGAAGGAAACTGACCATTTGTGGTGTGTGTGTGTGTGTGTGTGTGTGTGTGTGTATGTGTGTGTGTGTGTTTGTGTGTGTGTAGTAGTAGACTTGTGCTGGCATTTCACTCTCTCATATGTAGCCTCAATCCTTATTCCTCCCATCCAACTTCCCCTGCTTCTTCCCTCGTTCTGGGGTCTTATGCTTGCACCTTCTTTCCTAATGTTGTTAGGAGAACAAGTGTAATAATCAAGCTGATCAATAACCCCTCTGATCAGCAATTAAGGAAGTGCTGAAGGGCATCATGAATGGTTCTATCAATTCTGTAAGATGTGATCAAAGAGAATTGTTTCCAACCTTTTTAGAATGTCAGGGAAAATAAAAGATTCTTTATCATGAAAAAAAAGCAAGAACTAAGCAAGAGATATGCTATTCAAATATAAATAAGAAAGACATAGAGTGTGGTGGGTCATACTTGTAATACTGTGTTGTATCTGAGATGGGAAATAAATCTTTCTTTACCTTGTTTATTTGAGACTGGAGTGAGTGACTAGATCTGGCATGTTGGAACCTTACAGATGGGTTTCTGGCCTAGAGTACTGTTACTTACTAGCATACTCTGTATGTATAGGCTACTAGTCCAACTGTCATTTAGTAGCCACATCACAGGCATGAGACACTAGGGCCCTGATTGACAAGGTTGTTGTTACACCAAAAAAGAAAAGAGACCATGCTAGATGTGCAGACACTGTGAAACAGAGGAGACAGCTGAGCAATTAAGATGGGAATTCCCTGTCATTGCTCTGGAGTTCCCTGAATAGAACATTAAAACCTACTATTTATTTCCCTCCAAGAGATTAGAAGGATACATGTGACACATGTGAGAAGGAAGATGAACTGTCTTTATAAGAGAACTAAACCAACAAATGGGATCATGAGTTATATCTCAGCCAGAGGGGACTGTTGATTAATTTAAGACAATTAAGTCTATCCCTGCAATCACAGAACATGCAGCTTTGAAGTGAAGCCCTAATTTGATGGCTAGAAGTGTGAGATGTTGGTTTGAAAAAAAAAGATATCATATCATATCACTCAGGTTTAGGTTAGTCACAGCAGAGGATCACAAGAGCCCAATAACTATGCCCTTATGAACACATAAGATGATGTTAAGTGAAATGAACTCCATGTTATGGAAACAAGGTTATATTATTGTTGTAATTACTTTCAACCTACCATATGAAACTGTAGTTTTTTTGTTTTTTTTGTTTTTTTTTGGTTGATGATCCTCTTTTATCCCCTGTATCTCATCTGAGTACCCTGGAAAATGTATATACTTGTATTAGAACTAGGGAAGAGAAAGGAAATATCATAATCAAGAGACAAAGGATAAAAAGACAAATGACTCCAAAAGCAATACTTGCAAAACTGTTTGGTGTAAAGCAACTGTAAAACTCATGGGGGGGGGGGGCAGAAAGAGGGCAGGGAAGGCAGGGGAAAAATAAGGGAGGAGGTAACAAATTGTAATAGAAATGTACCCACTGCCTTATGTATGAAACTGAAACCGCTCTGTACATCACTTTGACAATAAATAAGTAATTATTCAGAAATTTTAAAAAATAATTGACAAAATATAACTCTATGACAAATCCTATAACAAACCTGCAACTCAGACAACTCACAGATTCCCATTTCCATGTGCCAAGATGGTTCTCTTTGATAATAAATTTTATATACTGTCTCGAAGTGACATTCTAAATATTCACATAAATATTCACTTAATATTAATTAAGATGAGGCAAAGCTTAATTTTGATTATAGAGTTAATTTTTTCTAGGTTGTATCTATTCAGAAAGATTTTCAGTACATCTAGATTATAGAGTAGTCCTTTTATTCTTCCAGAATTCCTTTTTTACTCTAGAGGTCTTTTTTTTTTTTTTTTTTTTTTTTTTTTGGCCAGTCCTGGGCCTTGGACTCAGGGCCTGAGCAGCGTCCCTGGCTTTTCCCGCTCAAGGCTAGCACTCCGCCACTTGAGCCACAGCGCGGCTTCTGGCCGTTTTCCGTATATGTGGTGCTGGGGAATCGAACCTAGGGCCTCTTGTATCCGAGGCAGGCACTCTTGCCACTAGGCTATATCCCCAGCCCCTCTAGAGGTCTTTTTAATCTTCTAGAATTATTGTTGACATGGGGTTGGTTGGAATTTTTTTTTTAATTTTATTGTCAAACTGATATACAGAACAGTTAGAGTTTCATACTTTAGGCATTGGATACATTTCTTGTACTGTTTGTTACCTCCTCCCTCATTCCCCCCTCCCCCTTCCCCCTTTCCCTTTCCCCCCATGAGTTGTTCAGTACATTTACACTAAACAGTTTTGCAAGTATTGCTTGTGTAATCCTTTGTCTTTTTTGCCCTGTGTCTCTCGATTTTGGTATTCCCTTTCAGTTTCCTAGTTCTAATATCTGTATACACTGGTTCCAATGTACACAGATAAGGTACAGAGATAGTGAAGGGGATACAATAATAGAAGCTATGGTTTCACATCACATGTTTAAAGTAATTACAACAGTGATCTAACAATTGTTTCCATAACATGGAGTTCATTCACTTAGCATCATCTTATATGTTCATAAGGGTATAGCTATTGGGCTCTTGTGATCCTCTGCTGTGACTTGCCTAAACCTGTACTAATTATTCCCTATGAGGGAGACCATAGAGTCCATGTTTCTTTGGGTCTGGCTCACTTCACTTAGTATAATTTTTTCCAAGTCCTTCCATTTCCTTACAAATGGGGAAATGTCATTCTTTCTGATAGAGGCATAAAATTCCATTGTGATTATGTATCACATTTTCCTGATCGATTCGCCTACTGAGGGGCATATGGGTTGGTTCCAAATTCTAGCTATCACAAATTGTGCTGTGATGAACATTGTTGTGATGGTGGCTTTCGTGTGTTCTGTTTGTGGTCTGTATGGTAGATGGCCAAAAATGGGGTTGCTGGGTCATAGGGGAGCTCTATGCTTAGCCGTCTGAGGATTCTCCATATCGCTTTCCAAAGTGACTAAACCAGTTTACATTCCCACCAACAATGAAGTAGTGTTCCATTTTGGCCACATTCCCTCCAACATTTGTCATTGTTAGTTTTCTTGATATAGGACATTCTTACTGGGGTGAGATGGAATCTCAATGTTGTTTTGAATTGTAAGGAAATGGAAGGACTTGGAAAAAGTTATACTAAGTGAAGTGATCCAGACTCAAAGAAACATGGACTCTGTGGACTCCTTATAGGGAATTATTAGCACAGGTTTAGACAAGTCACAGAAGAGGATCACAAGAGCCCAATAGCTATACCCTTATGCACACAAAAGATGATGCTAAGTGAAATGAAATCCATGTTATGAAAATGATTGATATATCACAGTTTTAACTACTTTCAACATGCCATATGTAACTGTAGCTTCTATTATTGATGATCTTGTATCACCTTCCTGTGGTTATACCTACACGATCTCTGTATCTTATCTGAGTATATTGGAAACGGTGTATACTTGTATTAGAACTAGGAAATTGAAAGGGAATACCAAAATCGAAAGACACAGGGTGAAAAAAGCCAAACAACTACATAAGCAATACTTGAAAAACTGTTTGGTGTAAATGAACTGAACAACTCATGGGGGGGGGGGGGAAGGGAAAGTGGGAGGGGGAGGGGAAATGAGGGAGGAGGTAACAAACAGTACAAGAAATGTATCTAATGCCTAATGTATGAAACTGTAACCTCTCTGTAATTCAGTTTGATAATAAAAACTTAAAAGAATAAATCACATTCCTTTTCTTTTTATATGCACTAAATTATTTGGTTTCATAATGAAAACTATTCTTAAAAATGGAAGAAACTTTGCCAGGAATTGAAATACAGGTTTATAATCCAGAATATTTCATTTGTCATATCCAAGTGTATTTCTTTTTTACCATGCATTGTGTCTGCTTATATATTTATAGGCACATTCTAGTTACCACAAATGAGGGAAACCATGAAACTTATATTTAGGGGGTTATGGCGTCCTTCATTTACTATATATTTTCAATTGTTTCAATTTCCTTATGAATGTTCAAATATCATTTTTTCTGTTGAAAGAATAGAATTCCCGTGTGTGTGTATATTTATATGTAGAGATAGATAGATAGATAGATAGATAGATAGATATGTGTGTACATACATATATATATATATATATATATATATATCACATTTTCTTAATCCACTTGTCTTTTGACAGGCATCTGGGTTGATTCAATCTCTTGGCTATGGTAAACAATACTGCAATGAACACGGTTGTGCTGGTAGTTTAGTAGGGCCTTGTGTCTGCTGGATAAATAAATGGCGAGGAATAAAATTGCTCTGTTTTTAGTCTTTTGAGAAACCTCCATACTGCTTTCCAGAGTCATTGAGGTTTACATTCCCACCAACAGTGTAATAGAGTTCTCTTTTGCCACATCTCTTATTGTTATTTTTGTTTGTTTGTTTGTTAATGGACATTCTTACTTGAGTGAGGTGGAATCTCAATGCTATTTTGATTTGCATTTCTTTTATGGCCAAAGGTATTAAACATATCTTCATGTGTCTACTGGCCATTCTGACTATGCACTCACATGGAGTGAGACCAAAGGTGAATATTCTTAGTAGATGATCACAAAAGAACTATAGCTATGTACACCTGATCATATAAAATAATATTATCAAAATGAATTCCAGGAAATGAAAAGGAGGTTTTATTTTTCTTTGTGGCTGTTTTTTTCCTTTTAATTTTGTCTTGTTAGCTAATTTTTTTCTGTCTTTGAAGGTAAGAGGAGCAGAGAAAACTTGGGACAAAGGATGAACTAATGCAGCAGTGATAGTCACTAGATAATATGTTGAATACCAACTGTATACCTTCTGGGGGGACAGGAGTGAAAAATTGGGAAAGAATGAGGGAAGGGGTGACATAGTTCAAAAGGACATATAAACTTTAACTGACATATTGTATCCTCTCAGTATATCACCCTTACAATAAAAATAAAAAAATTTAAAAAATTAAAATAAAAAACAGTATTTGATTTGATTTACATTTCTTTTATGGCCAGTGATGTAGAGCACTTTTTCAATGTCTCTTGGCCATTCTCATTTCCTCATCAGAGAAGTCTCTTTGTAAGGCTTTAGCCACCTTGTTGAAAGGGCTATTGTTTCTTTGTGTTTTTGTTTTGGAGGAATGTGATTTTTTTAGTTCTGTATATATTTTAGATATGAGGCCTTTGTCCTTTGAATGGCTGGTAAATATTTTTTCCCAATCTGTGGGCTTTCTGTTTATCTTGCGAGCTATGTCCTTTGCCCTGCAGAAGCTCTGCAGTTTGACGCAGTCCCATTTGTCCATCCTTTCTTTGTTTTGTAGCATTTCTGGGTCTTTGCTAAGGAAATTCCGTCCTGTGCCAAGGAGCCCAAGTGTTTCTCCTACTCCTTCCTTTAGTGTTTCCAGGGTATCTGTTTTAATTTCGAGGTCTTTGATCCATTTGGAATTGATTTTGGTGCAGGGTGATACATAAAGATCTAGTTTTAGTTTGTTGCATGTGTTGAGCCAGTTTTGCCAGCACCATTTGTTAAAGAGGCTATCTTTCTTCCAGACTATTTTTTTTAGCTCCTTTATCAAAGATTAAGTCGGTATAGTTCTGTGGGTTCATTTCTGGGTCTTCAATTCTGTTCCATTGGTCTTTAGTCCTGATCCGGTGCCAATACTAAGCTGTTTTTATTACTATAACTTTATAATACAGCTTGAAGTTGGGTGTTGTAATTCCTCCAGCACTGTTCTTTCTGCTTAGGATTGTTTTTCCTATTCTGGGTCTTTTATTTTTCCATGTAAATTTCTGTATTGCTTCCTCTATTTCATTAAAAATTGTGTTGGGATATTAATGGGTATTGCATTGAATTTGTTGATAGCCTTTGGCAATATTGCCATTTTGATTATATTAATCCTCCCAATCCAGGAACATGTGAAGTTTTTCCATTTCCTTAGTTCTGCCTTAAGTTCATTTTTCATGTTTTTAAAGTCCTCATCATAGAGGTCTTTCACTTCTTTGGTTAAGGTTATTCCATGGTACTTTATGTTTTTTGAGGCTATTTCAAAAGGAGTTGCTTTCCTGATTTCAGCCTCGGCGTTTGGGTCATTAGCATATAGAAAGATAGGTGATTTTTGAGGGTTTTTTTTTTTGTTTTTTTTTATATCCTGCAACTTTGCCAAAGTTTTGGATCAGCTCTAGTAGCTTGGGAGTATAGTCAAAGGAGTTCTTTAGGTATAGGATCATGTCATCTGTGAAGCAAAAAAATTTAACTTCATCTTTTCCTATTTGGATCCCCTTTATATTTTCTTCTTGCCTAATTGCTCTGGCTAGGAATTCTAGTACTATGTTGAAGAGAAGGGGAGAGAGCGGACATCCCTGCCTTGTTCCTGTTTTTAAACGAAATGGCTTTAGTTTTTCACCATTTAGAATTATGCTTGCTGTTGGTTTGTCATAGACTGCCTTTACTATATTCAGGAGTGTTTCCTGGAATCCCAGTTTTTCCATGGCTTTTAGCATAAATGGGTGCTGGATTTTATTGACCATCTTTTCCTCATCCAGAGATATAACCATGTGGTTCTTTACCTTGCTCTGTTTGATGTGGTTGATTACGTTTATTGACTTTTGTATATTGAACCAACTTCACATCCCTGGGATGAATCCAGTTTGATCATGGTGTATGATTTTTTTTGATGACCTGTTGAAGCTGATTGGCCAGAATTTGGTTGAGAATTTTTGCATCTATGTTCATCAGGGAAATCGGTCTACAGTTCTCTTTCCATGATGAGTCCCAGCCTGGTTTTGGGATGAGGATTATACTGGCTTCATAGAATGTGTCTGGCAGTGAACTTTCTCTTTCACTTTCACTGAAGATTTTGAGAAATATTGGTGTGAGTTCTGTTTTGAAGGCCTTGTAGAATTCTTCTGTGAATCCGTCTGGACCTAGGCTTTTCTTGGATGGGAGATCATGTATTGCCATTTCTATTTCAATGCTGGATATGGGACTGTTCAGAAGGTTTAAATCTTCATGGTTAAGTTTGGGGATATGAATTTTTTCTAAGAAATAATCCATTTCTTCTAGGTTCTCGAATTTGTTGGCATAAAGGTTTGCAAAATAGTTCCTTATTGTGTTCTGAATTTTGGTTGTTTCTGTGGTGATGTTATCTGTTTCATGTCTGATCTTGATATCTGGGTTTGCTGCTTTCATTTTTAGGTCAGTTTTGCTAGGGGTCTGTCTATGTTGTTAATTTTTTCAAAGAACCAACTCTTTGTTTTGTTGATTCTTTCGATGTTTTTTTTTGTCTCTAATTCATTCTGATTTGATTTTAATTATTTGCTTCCATCTATTGACTTGGTATTTGGCTTGTTGTTCTCTTTTGAGGAGATTAAAGGTGCTTCCTTAAGTTTTTGAATTGTTGTTTCTCCAGTTTGTTGACGTAGGTAGTCAGAGAAATACATTTCCCTCTGAGTACTGCCTTTCCTGTGTCCCAATGGAGCTGGTATTTTGTGTACTCATCTTGTTTGAATTCCATAAACATTTGATTTTCTGTTCTAATTTCTTCAATGACCCACTGATGGCTCAGCAGTGTGTTGTTTAGTCTCCCTGAATTGTAGTATTTTCTGTGGTGGCTGTTTGAGTTGAGCTCTAATTTTATTCCATTGTGGTCTGAGAGAATGCAGGGAATGATTTTGATACTTCTGAATTTGTACAGATTTTCTTTGTGCCCTAAGATGTGATCTATTTTGGAGAATGTTCCACGTGCTGCCAAAAAGAATGTGTATTCAGTTGTTGCTGGATGGAATATTCTGTAGATGTCGGTTAAGTCTATTTGGTCTATGCAGTTGTTTAGTTCTGCGGTTTCTTTATTTTGTTTTTGGCGTGCTGATCTGTCCAGAGGTGATAGTGGAGTGTTAAAGTCCCCAACTATCAATGTGTTTGGGTCTATATGTGTTTTTAGAGGCAGTAGTGTATGTTTCATGTTCTCACTCTAGTTGATGCTTACTGGGCTGGTCAGAATGTGCAAGACCCTGCCTTCGGAACTTTGTTTTGTTTTTTTTTTTTCAAGTAAAAAGATGGGAAGTAAAATATATACTGACCTGCCAGGGTCATGGCCCAGAATCGGGAGCTGGAACCTTGGGCCTAGAACTTTCTTGTAATACAGTCCTGAATGCTCTTACTATGTACATTAAACAGGTATGCTTGCAATATTGTGACTCTGGGCCTGCAAAAATAGGGAGTGAAATCCACAGCATAAGCAGAGTTTGTTATTTTAAAAATATTGAACGCTGAATGATCACAGCCACAATATCATTCTATTAAGCCCTATGTTCTCACAGGAGCTGGAGACATCAACCAGGCTCCTTTCATTGGTTTGTTTCTGGAATGGTGTGGATTGGTTTGGGCATGAACTCTAGGTTTTCCAAGAATTTCTAAATAGAACAAGCCTGGCCTGCTTCATTGACACTTATCCTGCTTTCTCTTTCAGTGCTGCCCCCTCCCCAACACTCATCACTTTTCAAGACTAATGTCTAATTCATGCTAGAATGTTTATGTTTCTAATTAAACAGTTAAATGAAATTATCTCTAGAGAAATAATAAAATGTTAAATTTAATTTTTCCTCACTTTTCCATATTTTATAAGCATATTTTAATCTTTGAAATTATATTGAAGAATCCTTTTAATATAGAACTCATATGAAGAATCTGATCAACTTCCAATGATATTTTCAATTGTCTAAATTAATCAGCTAGTGGGACCTGGAATCTATTTTTCATAAACATGACCTTGACTCTCACTAATTGCAGCTCCAGTCAGGGTGTGGGCCCATCCCAGTATGTAGCAAGTTAGAGTATCACTGTGGGAGTTTTGGAATTTTGACAATCTCATTTCTTTGACTACCTGGAGGTAATATATGTGATTTGGAAGCTGTAGGAATGATGTTTTTATTTCACAAAACTAGATAAACTGCAAAGAGATGTTGGGGAATCGGTATGCTGGGGAACTGAGGGAAAGAGAGAAGCCCCTCTATCAAAAAGGAAAATAGAAGAATTTGATAAAGGAATATTAACTTGTTTTTTAATTCATCTTCCTTTGTAACCATTTATTATGCTCCCTGACATACTGCTCTCTTCTTAAAACAGTCTCTCCACTTATCTCCTCTTTTCTTCTTCTTCTTCTTCTTCTTCTTCTTCTTCTTCTTCTTCTTCTTCTTCTTCTTCTTCTTCTTCTTCTTCTCTCTCTCCTCCTCCTCCTCCTCCTTCTTCTCTCCTCTTTCTCTCATTCCCTCCCTCCCTTCTTCCTCCTTCCCTCCCTCCCTCCTTCTTTTCTTCTTCCTTTTATCCTCCCTCTCCTTCCCTTCCCTTCCTTTTCCTCCTCAGACCCTTGTGCTCTCATTTGGCTTCTTTGCTCAAGGCTGGCACTCTACCACTTGAGCCAAGTTTCCACTTCCAGTTTTCGGGTGATTAACTAGAGGTGAGAGTCTGATGGACTTTTCTGCCCAAACTAGCTTTGAACTTCAATCCTTAGATCTCAGCCTCCTGGGTAGCTAGGATTAGAGGCATGAGCTACCAGAATAAAGCAGCTATTTAGGTCAGATTCTTATGTGTTCAAGCAAATAAATCCCAAATTATGAAACATTATTTTAATTTAAATTGATGTTAATTGATGTTGCTGATGCTTAACTTCTCAAAGTAGACTTTAAAAGAATGGCATTTTTTCCTAATTATGGGTGTACTTCACGACAGTGGAAAAGATGTCATGGATTGTGAGGCCTTTCAATACCTATTCGGAGTTTACTCACTATAAGTATTGTGCTAAAGATGCCTGAATGACTAAAATAAATAAATAAATAACTCAGGCATGACAAATTATATATCATTAACATACAAAGAAAAAAGGCAGCTATGCATAGGAGTAGTGGACAAAGGCTCAATAGCTGTGGGCAGACTATCATACAAAATAATTCTATGAAATGAACTCCAAGTACTCAAGAGACATTCTTTATTTGCCATTGTTGCTATTTTAGTTTTTTGTTTTCATTTAATCTTTTTTGTTAATTTGGTTGTATTTGGGAGGGTAAGGGAAAGCACATCAAAAGTGGAACAAGGATGAGCAAATACAACAGTGATACTCACTGGACACTAGGTGGAAAATGAACTGGATATCTTACCGGATGGAAGGAAAATAATGGGAGAAAGCAATGGAAGGGGAGACATGCTTCAAAAGTATTATACTACACCTTGGGCAATATCTGGTCTTATGATTCTGCAGTGGTTCCTTCAATCCAGTTCAGCTTTATGAAAGCACAAATTAATCATTTTATTTCTACTTATTCTTTGTTTCATAAATTTTTATCGTCAATGTAATATATAGAGGAGTTACAGTTACATATGTAAGACAGTGAGTACATTTTTTTTTTGCCAAACTTGTTACCTCCTCCTTTGTTTTTATCCAACCTTTTCCCCTCCTCGGTTCCCCCCCCCATCCTCTTCTGAGTTGTACAGTTGGTTTACAGCATATTTTTTTGTAACTATTGCTGTTGCATTGGTTTGCCTTTTATTTTTTAAGACAGGGTTTCAACTGGTAAGTAGGAGTTAACCAACAGCATTGTGAAAATGCAAAAAAAAAAAAAAAAAAAAAAAAAGAAAAAGACTGAAAGGGAAGGATCACAAGGACTCTGAAACCAAAAGAATTGTAATTAAACTTTCTAACTCATATATTTTATTTAATAACTCATACACTAAATAAAACCACAGAAATGTCAAAGTATAATTCTTGAAGCATTTAATCTGTAACTTCCCTGGGGCAGTAAACTAAGGCCTAAATATCAAAGGTAACTGACCACAGTGGCATAGTAGCTTTGCCTTAAGGGCTGATCAAGGGATGAAGAAGTTAAGCAACCAACACTTTACACTTCTATACAACATTTTTGGAGAGTTACATTAACATCATTTCTACCCTAGAGATGATGCCCTATCAATGTATTAATCTTTTCCCGGTGATCTTTCCTATCTCTTTTGTAATTTTTTTAAAATCAGGCCTGAATTCTTCTCTCAGACACAAGGACTGAAGTAGCTGTCTGCTGTGATTACTGGGTAATATTACTATATAGCCCAGGCTGACCTCAAGCTAAACATCATTCTGCCTAAATCTCCAAATTGCTGGTATTATAAGCATTCCCTACCATGCCAGGTGGGAGTTCTATTTTGAATGCCATTTGCACAAATGTTAATAAACCCTGCCACTCTGTTTCTGATTTTCCTGGTGATTGTGTAGGAATAGACTTGTTATTACTTGTTCTGTACTTGATTGTCAGCCCCAGCAGGCACTGGCAGACATTATTAAGATTAGGTCCACACTGATTGGATCTCCTCAACCTGGAGCAACAAGACAAAGACATTTTAATGAAGGGTAACCAAAAACTAATTGATGTTGTCAGATTTGTGATATTAGAGCAAATTACAGTTTACATTTGCTGCAGAAAGAAGTTAATTGGATCTTGTCCTACATTGTTGATAGGACTTATCAGATTTTCATGCTTTAACTGCAACCTAGATAACTGTGTGTGGTATCAGCACATACCTTTCCATCCCCTATCCAAGAATTTTATTTTATTTTCATGCAAGAACTTTAAGACACTACATGTCTCAACAAAGAAAGACAAAAATATTAGTTGTACTTAATAATACTTAAAAGTGTTTCTTTTATGCCTATTTCTTATTTTATTCCATGCTTCTGGAATAGCTCAATGTTTTAGATATTTGTGAAACTGTAGTAGACAATACAGATTATATTTATGACATTGTGGGATTATATTTTTTAAAAGGAGGTAGAAGAGCAAAACTCAAAGGGGACCAAAAATACTTTAGTTATTTTCATGTAGCTGTGACTAAATATGTAATTGTGGGAGATGTAGGAATATTTAATTTGGCTCCTTGTTCCAGAGGACTTGGTTCATGTACTTGGCTCCATGTACATGGGTAGAACAAGGCCATGGGGCATGTAGGGGATGAGCTTCATTATCTAGTATCTGCTGTTTTTCAGGAATCAGGGAAAGGAAGGGTCCAGGGACCAGAAACAACTCTCCAAGGCACTCCCCCAGCACCTACCTCTTCCAGATAGATTCAATTGCCCAGTGTTTCCCGTACCTCACAAAGATGTTGCAAGCTCAAGACCCACATGGAATACATGAGCCTTGGGGCAAGGAGGCATTTCACATTCACACTTCCACACAAATGATTGGATGGGAAAGATGACAGCATTGAAAGGAGAAGAGAGTACCTCATAGGAGAGAACTTTGGTCATAGTCAAGTAGTTTCTAGAAGGTTTTATGCTTAGAACATCACTGAAGTCAGAGGAAGAGTAATGGAAGAAGAAAAAAAAGGAAAAGTAGGATAAAGAAGTTAAATAAAGTAACAAAGGTTTGTGCTATGAAACAACACTGGAACCAAGTATGTAATTTCCATTATGTACTGTGAGGGAAATCAATGGCTAAACCAAATATCTTAAGTTACTATGCAGTCAATTCTATAGACAGTTCTATAGATGGCTGTTTTATTTACCATACCCAGTAATGAAATACAAAACCTTTCACAGCCTAGAAATAAATGTCTCAGCTCCTGCTCAGAATCGCTTGGTTTGGCATATAACTGTAAGTGCATCATTACCATTTAATGTCTCAGGAAGTTCCAATGGTACCTGGAAGATAATAGAAAGTTGCCAGTATTATTTATAGGTTTTAATTGCTCCTATGATCATTTCTTTTGTTATCCTGTGGGCAATTGTAACACTTGACTAGGCATACTGGTGGATAAAGAAGACATAATAGCCCAGGTTGAAATACTCTTCTAAGTACCCATTACATTGGATTGCTATGAGCAACAATATAACTTTTTAATAAAACCTATTTACAGGCAAAAATTAAAATTTCATTTAAAAGCTTTATAGCGTGCAAACGATTAAAATAATTATATCAAGTTTTAGCTGCTGTTTGGATAGATCTTGCTATAAAATAAAATGAAAGAGGAAAGAAGTACAACAGAAAGTGTTAAGACTCTAGAGTAAATCCCATAACCTTGTGAAAAGAAAGTCTGGAAACTGAAACTGTCCTCTGTTACCCAAAATAATTCACTGCTCCTACAGTTGCAGAAAAGGGTTTTCTCTATAGCATTCATCTAAGAATTGATTTTAAAAAAGTGTATGATCCTCCACTATTTGTAATGTTTTTATTGAGTGTCTTATTTTATTAATATTTTTAATTTTTATTATAAAGATGATGTACAGAAGGGTTCCAGTTACAGCATTCAGGTAATAATTGCCTTTCCTTTTGAACAGTGTCACACCCCATCTCTCATTCTCTCCCAGTTTTCCCCCTCCCAACTTCCCTCTCCCCCAAGTTGTATAATTCACTTTCAACATAGTATATAGTGGGTTTCACTATGGAATTAATTGGTTTATCCTTTGCCCACCACTTCTATGCTTCTCCTTCCCCTCCAAAATCAGATAAACATATTCAAGACAAAGGGTATGTAATTCAAAAAACAGCAACAGATGGAATAAATTAAAGAAAAAAAGAAAGAAAATACTGCAAACAGTACTATAAAAAGTCTCTTGCTTCCATTTCTTGGAGTTCATTTCTCTAACTAGCATGTTATATGTTCATATGCACATAGCTATTGAGCCCTTTCAATCTTCTCCTAAGATTATCCTCCTTTGTTCTCACTGTTTGAATGTTTAGATTGCTGTTTGCTTAATCATATTTAGTCATAATTATTTGTCTTTTAGTATCCATTGGATTTACTTGTAGACTTACAAGCACCTCCTAATGGTTACATATGAGGGAAACCATGCAGCCTATGTTTTTTTGGGGTCTGGCTTACTTTGTTTAGCATAATTTTTTAAGTCTTTCCGAATGGGGTGATACCATTCTTGCTGGTGGAACCAGAGAATTCCATTGTGTATCTGTGAGATGCCCCTAATGGAATGTTTTGGGTTTTTTTTTTTTTTTTTTTTGGTATGATGTGAAAGAAAAGTTCATTCAGAGAATACTTAAAGCCATTTCTTCACCTTGACTTAGCATACATTGTCAACAAGCTAGGTACTCCCAACTCCCATACTAGGATGTGCAAAAAAAAAAAAAAATCTAAAAGCTTGGATTCTCATCATTTCCATGGTTGTCACTTAGACATGTATATATTGAGTTTGTTTTTTTCTCTGTTTTATGAGGCAAGATACTGCTATACAAATCTGACTGCTCTCAAATTCATGATTCACCTGTAAGCCTCCTGACGGCTGAAATTATAGACATATATCAACATGTTTAGCTTGTCCATGTACTTTCAGTTTTAGATAAACAATTGTGTATTCTGGAAATCCAGTGAGGAACTGAAAATTATCATTTTGAGACCAGTATTGTATTGTATGACTATGTGACATTCTACAGAGCAAGAGAGACAGAGAGGGACAGAGAGGGACAGAGACAGAGATAGAGGGAGAGACTGTGACAGAGACAGAGGGAGAGAAAGTTCCAAGTCAGATCACCTTCCATTTTCTATACATTTTTAAAAATAAAAGACATGGCTGAATAACCTGAGATTCAGTGAAGACAACAATAACACATTGTGATTTCAAAATTAGTATTGCTTGCTGGTCCTATAATTCATTTACTTTCTCATCACACATATTCCAAGTATCTTTTATATACTGACATTCTGATGCTCATATAAAATAGAAAGTGACTAAGTTATTGTCCTGGACCTTGAGAAACCCAAAGAATGGGAAATATTAAAATATAATGAAGTTATCATCTTTGCATTCTCTTAAACACTAGTGGGTTTGCTTTACTTGTACCTGTTCATTAAAGAGCTAGTGTTTTAGGCATTAACTTGTTATGAGGAAGTCACTTCCTAAGTCTCTTAATGCTGAGCAGACCTGAGATGTTTGTTGTACTTTCCTCTATGTCCTACAAAGCAGTGAAAACATAAAAGTTCATGTTCACTGGACTCAACAAAGAAAAGTATTCTGCATTCTTCTTACATATCTGGGACTTGCTTCTTTATTTGTTTTATAAAATAGCCTTCATTTTTTATAATAAAACACACTAAAATATTATTCTATAGTGTTTTATATTTTGCAAATATAATTGAAGTATTATTCAGTGTCTCAACTCTGCAATTTATTCTGAAACAGAAACTTTTATCCAGTCCTTTCTACCACTGAAAGACTTTGCTTCTTGACCATCTCTGTGTTTTCCTGTATTTATTCTTCTTTTTTTGAACTACGGGTATTGTGCTTGCTTGGCTTATTAGTAGGATAGCAGTCTACTACTTGATGCACAAATACAGCTCAGTATTTGCTACTAGTTTTAGAGACAGAGTCTTCCAGACTTTTCTGCCTGAGTTAGCTTCAAACCTTGATCCTTTAGATCTCAACCTGCAGAGTATACCTAGAGTTACAAGGCATCAGCCACAGTGCCTAATCTTAAGTACCTATCTATATCTATGAGTTATCACATGAATTTCATATGATTTTATTTCAGTTTTTTTTTCTACAAGTGATGGTTCTGGTACTTGACCTCAGGGACTGAGCACTACCTCTGAGCTTTATATTTTGCTCAATGTTAGCACTCTACCACAGGAGTCATATCTCTACTTCTGTTTATTTATTTTTGTGCTATATTTCTGGGGTTTTGGTAGTTTATTGGAGATAAGAGTCTCATGAACGTTCATAGAGAGAATGGTTTTGAACTGCAGCCCTCACATTTCAGCCTCTTGAATAGCTAGAATTTCAGGTGTGAGACACTGGTAATTGTCATGCTATTTTGGAAGTGCTTAAAACAGTATTTTGTACATACAAGTGGAATAAACATAATTTCTTTAGAATAATGATTAATTCTATATGAGTAATGCGACCACAAGGGTAGGCAGCTCAGACTCATTTTTTTTAATATCTGTGTTCTAAATTTATTTCAGGTGAGTGCTAATCCCAAGGTAATGACATGACCTTTATAACATACTAATTGTACACTACACTGAAGCTATAGTTAAAAAAAATTAGATTGAGATGATTACAGGTACCTGTGTAGTCAGTCTTGAAAAAAATCAGCCCTTATTTCTCCCTTAGTTCAACATGACTTATTATCTTCTTGACTGATTAAAATTTTCTAATTAATAATAATGCATTTATTAGGAAAATATAACCAACAAAACATTTCAATATTTAAAGTCCCCTTGGCAAAAGCCATTTTATTGGTGCTAAGGAGTTACTCCATATGGTCGTATTGCCACATTGGTATTTTATTGCCTGTCCTAGTCAATGATATCATTTCTCCCCATATTACCTTGATATTTCATTTCATTTTATTATTACTTGTTTCCTGGGTCATTTCTTTTTCAAATTCATACTTTCAAATACTTTTAAAAAAAATTGTTATTGTAAAACCGATGAATAGAGAGGTTACAGTTTCATACGTTAGGCATTGGATACATTTCTTGTACTGTTTGTTACCTCCTCCCTCATTCCCTCCTCCCCCCTTCCACATTCCCCTTCCCCCATGAATTGTTCAGTTAATTTACACCAGTTTTGCAAGTATTGCTTTTGTAGTCGTTTGTCTTTTTACCCTGTGAATCTCGATTTTGGTATTCCCTTTCAGGTTCCTAGTTCTAATACCACTATACACGGTTTCCAATGTACTCAGATAAGATACAGAGATAGTGAAGGTACAACCAAAGGAAGGGAATACAAGAGGATCATAAATAATAGAAGCTATGGTTTCACATTGCATGTTGAAAGTAACTACAACAGTGATGTAACAGTCCTTTCCATAACATTGAGTTCATTTCACTTAGCATCATCTTGTGGGTTCATAAGGGTATAGCTATTGGGCTCTTGTGATCCTCTGCTGTGACTAGCCTAAACCTGAGCTAATTATTCCCTATGAGGGAGACCATAGAGTCCATGGTTTTTTGGGTCTGGCTCACTTCACTTAGTATAGTTTTTTCCAAGTCCTTCCATTTCCTTACAAATGGGGCATTGTCATTCTTTCTGATAGAGGCATAAAATTCCACTGTATACATGTACCACATTTTCCTGATCCATTCGTCTACTGAGGGGCATCTGGGTTGGTTCCATATTCTATCTATGACAAATTGTGCTGTGATGAACATTGTTGTGCTGGTGGCTTTAGTGAGTTCTTTTTTGTGGTCTTTGGGTAGATGCCCAAAAGTGAGGCTGTTGGGTCAGAGGGGAGCTCGATGTTTAGCCTTCTGAGGAATGTCCATACTGCTTTACAGAGTGGCTGAACCAGTTTACATTCCCACCAATAATGAAATAGTGTTCCCTTTTGGCCACAAACCCTCCAACATTTGTCCTTGTTAGTTTTCTTAATATAGGACATTTTTACTGGGGTACTGGCAACGGAACAGGCCTGAAGACCAATGGAACAGAATTGAAGACCCAGAAATGAACCCACAGAACTATGCCTACTTAATCTTTGATAGAGGAGCTAAAAAAAATAGTCTGGAAGAATGACAGCCTCTTTCACAAATGGTGCTGGCAAAACTGGTTCAATACATGCAACAAACTAAAACTTCATCCTTATCACCCTGCACCAAAATCAATTCCAAATAGATCAAAGACCTCAAAATTAAAAAAGATACCCTGGAAACACTAAAGGAAGGAGTAGTAGAAACACTTGGGCTCCTTGGCACAGGACGGAATTTCCTTAGCAAAGACCCAGAAATGCTACAAATCAAAGAAAGGATGGACAAATGGGACTGCGTCAAACTGCAGAGTTTCTGCAGGGCAAAGGACATAGCTCGCAAGATAAACAGAAAGCCCACAGATTGGGAAAAGATCTTTACCAGCCATTCAACGGACAAAGGCCTCATATCTAAAATATATGCAGAACTAAAAAAATCACATTCCTCCAAAACAAAACCGCAAAGAAACAATAGCCCCCTCAATAAGTGGGCTAAAGACTTACAAAGAGACTTCTTTGATGAGGAAATGAGAATGGCCAATAGACATATGAAAAAATGCTCTACATCACCGGCCATAAAAGAAATGCAAATCAAATCAAATACGATTTTTTATTTAAATTTTTTATTTTTTTTTAATTTTTATTGTAAGGGTGATATACTGAGAGGTTACAATTACATATGTCAGTTAAAGTTAATATCTCCTTTTGAACTATGTCACCCCTTCCCTCATTCTTTCCCAATTTTTCACTCCTGTCCCCCCACAAGGCATACAGTTGATATTCAACATAGTATCTAGTGACTATCACTGTTGCATTAGTTCATCCTTTGTCCCAAGTTTTCTCTGCTCCTCTTACCTTCAAAGACAGAAAAAATGAGCAAACAAGACAAAATTAAAAGGAAAAAAAAACAGCCACAAAGAAAAATAAAACCTCCTTTTCATTTCCTGGAATTCATTTTGATAATATTATTTTATATGATCAGGTGTACATAGCTATAGTTCTTTTGTGATCATCTACTAAGAATATTCACCTTTGGTCTCACTCCATGTGAGTGCATAGTCAGAATGGCCAGTAGACACATGAAGATATGTTTAATACCTTTGGCCATAAAAGAAATGCAAATCAAAATAGCCTTGAGATTCCACCTCACTCAAGTAAGAATGTCCATTAACAAACAAGCAAACAAAAATAACAATAAGAGATGTGGCAAAAAGAGAACTCTATTACACTGTTGGTGGGAATGTAAACCTCAATGACTCTGGAGAGCAGTATGGAGGTTTCTCAAAAGACTAAAAACAGAGCAATTTTATTCCTGGCCATTTATTTATCCTGCAGACACAGGCCCCACTAAAACTACCAGCACAACCATGTTCACTGCAGCATTGTTTACCATAGCCAAGAGATTGAATCAACCCAGATGCCTGTCAACAGACAAGTGGATTAAGAAAATGTGAGATAGATGTATATATATATGCATATATATGTATACACACACGAGAATTCTATCTTCCTACAGAGAAAATGTTATTTGAACATTCATAAGGAAATGGAAACACTTGGAAATATATATTAAGTAAAGGAAGCCATACCCCTCTAAATATAAGTTTCATGGTTTCCCTCATTCGTGGTAACTAGAATGTGCCTATAAATATATAAGCAGACACAATGCATGGTAAAAAATACACTTGGATATGACAAATCGAATATTCTGGATTATAAACCTGTATTTCAATTCCTGGCAAAGTTTCTTCCATTTTTAAGAATAGTTTTCATTTTGAAACCAAATAATTTAGTGCATATAAAAAGAAAAGTGACTTACTCTTTAAAAGAAGAAGGAAAAAGGGGAATACAAAGATAAGAGAGGTTGAAGTGGAGAGAGAGAGAAAGAGAGAGAGATCAGATCTGTGTATACATTAAATGAAAGACATAATTCTTGGATACATGACTCCATACAGGATTCCTATTCACTTATCTATCTATCCAGCCATCTGCCAGCCTGCCTATCTATTTATCTATGTATATATCTATGTATGTATATATCTATCTATATTTCCAATCACTGAATATTTTTCTGGCTAAAGATAAACTCAATAAATATTAGATTCCTGATTTTACAGTCTTAAATATGGAGCCATTCTAATTTGTCTTAAAGGAAACTATTTATTTCAAGGTTTAGCTTAATCAAAGACTATTTCTAGTCTGACCATTTCATTACTATCTTAAAAAATACAATTCCTGAATTAAAACTGCAATGTCTTATCTTTAATTTATCACATGCAAGCTTCCTTGCCTAGGTTGTTCCTTGTTCATTGTTATTTGCACAATTCAGTTCTGCTGGTTTTCATATGATAATTGTTACACTGTACTAAACCTATCTCCACTAAAAGATTGTTTTAAGATGAAGCTGAATCCAATGTTTTATTGATGAACTCAGGAAAAAGACTTATTTAAAATCTAACCAGATTGGAGAAAGCTATCGGCTATGTACCTATGGAATTATCTTAAAGAGCATTACTAACCTCTATAAAGAAAAGAAAAATCCCATTTCTTTTATTGTCAAGTTTAAACTTGGCTTTCTGAACCATTAAACCTAAAGGCAATGCTTCAGGCATTTACACTGATGATGATTAATATAAAAGCAAAAAGTGTATTATTGGTTTTATCTCAGAAAGTAAATTTTATTTCTGAAGATAAAAAATAAACTATATTAATATTTTTGGCTTCTATTAACATTTCTCTCTGATGTTAATTAGAATGCTGAGAAAATAAAATAGTCATGGATTCTTATCAGGCACATAGAAGTATTAAGTTGATTGCATGAATTTTTCTCTGGTTTGCAAAAAGCAAGCAAGTTAATATTCAATTTTTATACTTTTCTTCAGGCAAAATCTCAGAGTTGGCGCTCTGCTGCAAAGTTTCTTATGAAGTATATTCAAAATTTCACTTTCAAAGAGGATGCTTGTAGAACAAACCTATAATAATGTTATTCTACTATGAAACCTAACATCTAGGACTAAAATGATAGAGATCTTATAAATTAAAGAGTCAATAGAGAAAATGTGTGCAAAAAATTTTCACATTAAATTTTATGGAAAGGAAAAGGAAATTATCAAATAATTAATAATAACAAGCCTGCTGCTGGTGGCTCAGGACTGTCATCCTTGCTGATAAAAATGCTGAAATCTGAGGATCATGGTCCAAAGCCAGCCACAGCAGGAAAATTCTTGAGACTGTTTTCACCAATTAACCACCAATAATCTGGAAGTGGAGCTGTGGCTATAGTGACAGAGACCCAACCTCAAGGAACAAAAAGCTCAAGAATATCACTCAGATCCTGAATTGAAGCACTTGGACCAGCAAGTGCTCGCATGTGCGCACACACACATGCACAGTCGTGCACACATACACACACCATTACCACCAACAAAAACCAAACAAAACTCAAATATTGTGCTGTCCAAATTCTATTCCCTGACATAGACACAATTGAAGAGGGCTAATTTTCTGATTTAAACAGAAAGAATATTGGGAAGAACTCATAAGAAGTATATATATATATATATATATATATATATATATATATATATACACACACACACACACACACATATATGACTTCTTTTTTACTTTTGAAACAAATACAGCATATGGTTGTATGGTTGTTGAAATAATTATATGTTATCTATCATAACTGCTTTAAATACATTTCTAACTCCTTTATTGTTCTTTAGCTATACAGTAGCTAATTGCTGTTAACTCAGTTCATTTGGAAATATTGGCTAATTCCATCCAAGATAATATAAACTCAACAATTTAATTATAGTGCTCTGATTCTCAAATTTATGCCACAAAGTCTGTTTTCCAAAAATACCATTTCAATTGATGCCCAGAACACTGCAAACATAATCATAACAAAATTACTAAATACATCATTTGCTCCAATCCCACCCCTTGCTAACATCCTGAACCCACAGCTGTTGTTTTCTTATTTTTAATTACTAGCTCATATTAAATATGAGAAACAAACTAGTAACTTTTAACCCTTCTTCCTTTCTGCCCATTCACTTGCTATCATAAATTCTCTCTTTAGAATTCCTAGTAGTATGATGCGATTCATTTAGAAATGTAGCTGGATTTCTTCTTTGAAATGTATTTGGACAGTCTTATGACCCTTTCTCTACAGAACTCTCATTATTCTTTCTCAAATCAAATATCTTTTCATTCAAGCTTTCCTTTTCTATCTTGTATTAGAACTATTAGCCAAAATAGCTCCTTGATTCCTAAAGAAAAAAAAAAACAAACATCTCCTTTACATGAAATCGATGTATTCTAAGTCTCACTCCAACTAAATATCACATTTCTAATGTAGACATTTCTTTCTGACCATTCAAGACTGCCAGACCTTTAATATTTCAGCAATTTACTGGTGTTATATTCTGGAAGATCTTCCATTTCTCCTTCACCATCAGTGAAATACTATCAACATTAGAAACCTTTGCACATTTCTTCTCTCCACTCAATCCATTCATGTGACAATTATTCTGTAACTTTAGATTCATCTCTTAAAAATTTTCTTTTAAGGGCTGGGGATATGGCCTAGTGGCAAGAGTGCTTGCCTCCTATACATGAGGCCCTGGGTTCAATTCCCCAGCACCACATATACAGAAAACGGCCAGAAGTGGCGCTGTGGCTCAAGTGGCAGAGTGCTAGCCTTGAGCAAAAAGAAGCCAGGGACAGTGCTCAGGCCCTGAGTCCAAGCTCCAGGACTGGCCAAAAAAAAAAAAAAAAAAAAAGTTTTCTTTTAAAACAACTACTTCAAAGTTCTCTGATTTGCTCTTTATTTCCCCATCTAAATTATACTTGGTAAATAGAAATGTTATATTTCCCTGACCTTAACCACTAAGGTTAACAACGTTATCTAAAATGTCAAAGTACCTAATATACATTTGAACTGAAATCACTGTACAGATACTTAAAGCTTATAAAATTATTTTAAATGTGTAGAAAATGACATTTTACCCCTTTTGAAAAATCTCCTTAGTGTTTCTGCTTATTCTAACCATCACCTAATTAACACACTACATTACAACGTTTAATTTTTTTTTTTTTTGGCCAGTCCTGGGCCTTGAACTCAGGGCCTGAGCACTGTCTCTGGCTTCTTTTTGCTCAAGGCTAGCACTCTGCCACTTGAGCCACAGCGCCACTTCTGGCCGTTTTCTGTATATGTGGTGCTGGGGAATCGAACCCAGGGCCTCATGTATACAAGGCAAGCACTCTTGCCACTAGGCCATATCCCCAGCCTACATTACAATGTTTAAAGATATTTTAATAATAATTTTATGTGGTTAAATATTTCTTCATAAAGTAAATTTTCAAAGGTGGCTGGAAAATTAAGAGAGCCACATAGACAAATCTTATGCGCAGCTGCATATATAGATAGGAAAGATGAAAAGAATAAAAGCAAGCAAGTAAGAAGGCAAAGGAGGAAGAAAGGAAAGGAAAGAAGGAAGTAAGGAAAGAAGGAAGGGAGAGACGGCGGGACGGAGGGAGGGCAGGAGAGGCAGGAGGAAGGAAAGAAGGGAGGGAGGGAGGAAGGAAGGAAGGAAGGAAAAATATAGTTGTGTTTGAAAGACCAAAGCTTACAAATTTGATATTATACCAATTATATTTGAGAAAATATTTTTTATGCTTTAGTTAATTTTTTTTCTTTTTCTTTATTGTCAAAGTGAAGTATATAGGGGTTACAGTTTCATATGTAAGGCAAGTACATTTCTTAATATTTTTGACACACAATGTTAGAGCAAAGAGCTTAACAATTGCAAGTGGACCATTGTCAACTAACCCTGTTAAAAAAGAAATGTACTCATTACCTTACTTATGTATCTGAGAAAAGAGAACAAAAATTGAAGTGAATAACGCTTATAGTATATCCAGAGACATCGGCAGCTGGAAGAGGCAAGGCAAAATTCTTCAATAGAGGTTTTAGAGAGAGCATGAATTCCCTCCTGGTTGATTTTATACTTTAACTTCAGAAAAGTGATAGAGAGTCTCTGTTCTTATCCACTGTGTTTGTGGTATTTTTTTCAGCACCACTAGGATCCTTCTAGTAATTTCTAATGACAGACTTAAGAAATTAAAGCAAAGATAATTCCATATTTTGAAAGTAAATAAAAGAATTACCTAACTAGCATGACAATATCAATAGATAATCTGGTAAATGTCATGACATGAATATCAATTTTCTTTTATATGTTTAAACTTCTTTTTGTAATGTGATGGGATTAAAGTAATGGGTAAATATTTTCTACTTTGAAACTATTTTTGAATCTATTTTTAAAACATGCTAAAGAGTTTGCAATCCTATAAAATAATAATATCTTTCTCAAACTTTCTTACTGTGGTTATATTACCAACCACACCAGTACCTAGAATAAGAAAAAATTACAATATATACTTATAGAGTCTTTTCTACATTTGGAATGTGTGGCTTTTGTTAGCATGACTACAGATTTTCTCATAGTTTGGTGCTATCTATCTATCTATCTATCTATCTATCTATCTATCTATCTATCTATCTGTTCTGTCCTGAATTCTGTTTCTGGCTTAGTAAAATGTTGTATTTAGAAATTTTTGGGTCTCAGCTCATTTTACAACCCAGAGATCTTCCAGATTGGTAGTGTCTGGTGTTCCTAAATTTACAGCTGGAGAAAAAGGAAACTAGTATTGTAGAAAATAAAGTAGGGATTTTTCTTTCTATATGGTAATATAGCTTATGTTTCTTGGTCATGAGAAATTCACTGATAAAAGTCTTTTATTATCTATTTCTAGTCTTCTGGCTGAGGAAAGAAAACTCACAACACCATTTCATTCAGGAGAAACCAACTGTACTTGTACAACTATTGGGATATAAATTTACTTAAATTTGAGATTTCATACCTTAAAATACTCATTTATCTGTAATAGTACTAAGATGACTTTACCTTAATAAAATAACAAGTGAATAGCATGGCAATTGTTTCTTAACTGCAGTACATGAAGGAATCTGAATCAGGTGAAATGAACATTGAGCTAAAAAAGCAATAACCCATTGTTATTATTCTTTTTATTGCAGTATCAAATTATTATCATTAGACTTAGTAGCCTGAAAAAATAAATATTCATTGAATGATCACACTCCTCTTTCATTACAATTTTCTCAGTAATAGTGACAAATCTATTTTCCTTCATTTTTGAACCTCTCAGATGAAATTGAGATGAACAATATTATGGCCAGAGTAGAAAAGGCAAAATCATGTTGGAGGAAGTAAATTAGCCAACAACTACCTGATGCTGTTCTGGAAAAAAATCAAACAGTTATTTAATTCCTTCTTTTCACTTTTTATTTAGTCCCTCTCTCTTATTTTTCTTTCTCTTTCTTCATTCACTCTCTCATTTTCTTTCTTTAATCTATACTCTTGTTTTGGGTTACTTTCTTTTCTGTTTCATTTAGATCCAATGCAAATCTTTGTTTTTTATGACACTTTAACCTAAAATGATACATCCTGAAATGTATCATACATAATGAAAGTAGGAAGAGCACTTCAATGAAATACACAAAATATTTGGGGAAGAATTTAAAAAATAACTAAATATATGTATACACACTTACATACTCATGTATATGATATCCAATACTGAATAACTAATGTTATTTTAAAGTCTGTATTTTTTTACAACCAGTCACTAGATTTAGCCATTTCCAGTGAATATTTCTTTTCTGGAAACTCAATTAGCTAATTCTAAAATGATTTTTTAGATACTAGAAGTCAAAGACATCTTATAAAATATCATAAAATGTAAGCCACAGAGAAGTGGATATGAAAACTATTCAGTGTAGATATTAGATAAGACCACAGAACTACTTTCTAATGTACATTAGTACATTAGTACATTAGTACTAATGTACAGTTACCTTACTTAGGACACTAATACAACCAAAGGCAACAGAGAGAGAATTTTCTCCTTAATAAACCGTAATAAGAAAGGTGAAGTTATTCTCTTCATATTGCCACTGTGCCACTCTGTATAAATTGAAAATGACCTCATGGCTATTCTGAAACAAATATATTCAAAATTTGAGACTGAAGGGATTTTCTAATATGTGTGTTTTAAGAATAAGCCATTAAAATAATAAGACATAAAAAAGATAAGGAGGTAAATATGGCAACAGTTGCAAGTTTGAGTAGGAGTCCAAAAGGTAGATTCTAGCTTTTATAGTAAGTTCATCTTATCAGTGAAGTTGTGGCATTCACATAATAACAAATCAAAAGAAAACTGAATAATAATGGTGCATATTATGTATTATTGAGTACCTTATGTTCATTACATAGCCTATTATGGATTGAATATAAGATGTACCCTCAAAAGGCTCACATGTAGGGATTTGGTGTTAATATTGAGAGGTGGTTGGGCCAGTCGGCTAAACTACCCACTGGATTAGTATACCAATGAAATCATAGCTAAATGGGCAACTAGAAGATGAGGTGTTAATGGGTAAACAGGTCTCTGAGGGCATTTTGAAAGATGCATCTTGCATCTGGCTTCCTCTTCATTTCCTCTCCATTCCCTTTCCATTATTAAGAAAATGAAAGCACTATACACCAAGCCACAATAGGCCCTGATATACTGCTCGGCCAGTCCCAGCCCAGAAGAAATGAAGATAAGGGACAATTGACGATAACCACATAATTAGTATGTCAACAGTCCTTTCTACTGGATGCCTGTGGCACAGGCCTATAATCGTAGCTACTCAAGAGGATGAGCTCTGAGGATCTCAGTTGAAAGCCAGCCTCAGCAGAAAAGTCCTGAAACTCTTATCTCCAATTAACCACCAAAAAATCAGAAGTTGAACCATGACTCAAGTGGTACCATGACAACACACACACACACACACACACACACACACACACACACACACACACACACACACATCCTTCTTCCCTAAACTGGGTTCTTATATTGATTCAAAGGGACTCACTCACTGCACAATGTTTACTTGAAATTATACAGGAACAAAATTATTCACAGAGAGATACAAAATCTATGGAGTATTAAGGAAAATGATCTTATATGCATATGTCAACAGGGAGTTGCTCACTTTTCACTCCCTACTTTTTTAAGGTTCTGCTACCTGAGAACACTGGCACATAGAAGTCTGAACCTCCCAAATATGAACATATAAAGGTAATAGCATATACAAATTACAGATTTTTAAATCTTTCTGGTCCTTTCTTTCTTACGCTTGACTCTTACTAACATCATTTTACTCTGTTTGTTTTGTTTTGTTACCTCTTCTAGAGAAGATCTGGGTAGCCAGTACACCACAGTATATCACGGAGAGTATACAGAACAACAATTAAAGACCCTGTGACAAACATATATACAGTACCCAAGGTACTAAAATCAAATACAATGACAACAGGAGCTAAACCACTGGGAAGATAAAACAATAGAAATAATCTCACATAGTGCATTAAAAATAACAACAATGATAAACCATTTGTTTCCATATCTTGGAAGTTCATTTCCTTTAGGATCATCTATGTGATCATATCTACATAAATATCGAGCTATTGTGGTCATGTGCTAGGACTATCCTACACATATACAAATTATTACCAATGAGGGAAACCAGAGAATCTTTTGGGAAGAGGAACAATCAAAATGGTGAGACAAGGGGCTGGGGATATGGCCTAGTGGCTAGAGTGCCTTCCTCATATTCATGAGGCCCTGGGTTCAATTCCCCAGCACCACATATACAGAAAATGGCCAGAAGTGGCGCTGTGGCTCAAGTGGCAGAGTGCTAGCCTTGAGCAAAAAGAAGCCAGGGACAGTGCTCAGGCCCTGAGTCTAAGCCCCAGGACTGCCCCCCCCCCCACAAAACAAAAACAAAAAAACCCCACAAAATGGTGAGACCATAGGTAAATGGTGAACCAATGCAACAGCAATACTTACAAGACAATATGTTTTATACTAACTGTACAACTTGCGGGGGGGGGGGGGAGTTGAGGAAGAGAGAAAATGGGATAAAAGTGAGAGGAAGTAATAAATCTGACAAGAAATGTACTCACAACCTATGTATGTAAATGTAACTCCTCTGTACACCACCTTAACAATAAAAATAAATTTAAAACGTAAAAACCCTGTGAAACCTTGAAGAAAAACACTACCATTCACTTTGGAGCAAATACTTGCATCCAATTTCTGCCTAAGGGCAGCGTACAGGATGACAACCATTTTTCTGAGTTCTGTACATCTGGATGAGTTGCTCAGAGCAGAATAAATACTCTGTTATCTTTCTGCAGATGCTTCAAAGTCTTACTGTCAAAAGAACTTTGTTTTCCCACAAAGAGAGCAGGTCAGTGACAGCAAAGTGACGAACAAGAGTTCTATATGTTGTCATTTCACACAAAACTTGTGTTAACCCCAGGTAAGCATGCCACAAGTTTGCCTCTCCCTGTGATAGCAACAAATACAGATGTTTTAGTAGAAGCACTGTCACCATTGCATTTTAAATGAAGAAGATGTTTACAGATCATTTCTTCCAATTGACAAAATATATTTCAGCAATTCACTGGCCATGAGGTTGCTTTTTATTATCATTCACTAACAAAGTATGGTGGAATTCTATTGGTGTTACATGACTGCAGTGTATTTCATGCACTTGTATAAAGATATGCTTGTTTATATTGTACATTTTAAGATTGCCAGTCCAAGAAAAAGGCTCTGTTACAACAAAAATAGTGTTGAATTTTCTATTCTAAATTATGTCTTCAAAAATTTACAGATATATGCCAAGTAATTTTTTATTAAAATCTTCCTATCATCATGAACTTGATATCCGATTTAAAAAAAGTTATTCAATATCAGAAATGGAAAGACTGCCAGACTAAAAAAAAGTCCATCTTACTTGATATTTTGAATGGAAAATGCTATAGGAATGACAGGTTTCCTGGCTACAATTATCATCTAACAGACTTTAGCCTGGAGATCAAAAGCAACCAGTTCATTTATATCATATTGTGTTATAATAATATACATTTAGGGTTCAGAATATATTAAGAATGTTCACAAATCATCAACAAACATGCTTTAACAGAAAAAATAATAATAGTAAATGAGTTGGGAAATCACACAAAAGAGTATCTAAATTGCTAGCAAACTTCTTCAAACATTTTAATCTCCACCAGTGAGCAGAGAAATAAAATAAAAAGATGATAAGTTTTCATATCATTACAATTCTAGATTTAAAGCTAGAATTCTCCAACTTTGCAATCTCCTCCACTTACTTCAAGGAGCAGTATAGCTCTATTTAGAGGAAAATCTTCCCTCTAGGGAGAATTCTTGCAAAGACACCAAAGTAGTTATTCATTGTTGAGTCCATGTAACAATGTATGCAATAGCATTCATTGTGCAGTAGCACATTTTCACATCAAAAAAATAGAAAGAACTGAATTTATTTGTATACAGATAAATCTAAAGGTGAATTGTTCACTGGAAAAAGTACATGGTATAAGACAAGTGATATTATTTATAGAATATCTTAAAACACAGAAATAATATAATACTGATTAATAAAACTCAAAAGAACTATTTAGTTTGAAATTAACCCAAGCCATGGTAACAAAAACAACATAGTACTGGAAAACAAACAAACAAAAAAATTGACATGTAGACTAATGGAACATAAAAGAAAACACCAAAATAAACTTATAAAGTTACAATCAGCTGATTTCTGACAAATGTGCCCACAGCATAAAGTCTCAAAGGAAAAACCAAGATGTGATTTTATACACATACACAAACACACACTCATGCCCACACACATATATCACACCCATGTATGCATGTGTGTGTTCGCCTATTCATGTGAATATATATAATGTGTGTATGCGTATTTCAAACATAGAAATAAAATGGTTAATATTTATTACATTGGAAGTCTTCACCACATCAAGTTGAATCCGCAATTTCATTGGACTCCATTTTGCCTTTGAAGCAAAACGAGTTGTGTTGCAGAGCAAAGGTCAATGTTATTTCAATGCTGTTTTTAAACATTAGCATTGTAAAATTAGCCTTGACTTTCAGAAGCATTTTCATCAGGTTCACCGGGGACTCCTTAAATAGCCTGTGGCCTCAATAATTTAGAGGGTGAGTTTTCACAAATACTTCAGCTTCAATAAAAAGGAAGCAACACATTTGGAACGTTCTCAAAGCATGTGCCAACATTTACTGTTTACTGAATAATAGTCTTCCAAGAAGTATGTAAATTATAAATTTAAACTCACCATTATGCCAGGCAAAGAGGTCAATGACCAAAGTCTTAAATTAGACAGTGATGAGAGGAAATGTATTATCATCATTTCTTTTACATGGTATATGCTCCATTTGAATGCAGTTGTCCAGTACAATTAATTTCAATCAGGTGAAGGAGAAGATAATTAGATATCAGGAGGAAATTTTTATACAGCACTCTCCTTAAAGATGTGAAAATTTAATCTACTTGTCAAATAGTAATTTAAGTTCCATTCTTAGAACATATCTCAATCAAATTTATGGTAGAAAAATGTGATACCCAGAACTTCTCACTTGGATTCTTGGGTGCATAATTTTTGTAGTTAAATGTAATATTTTACAAATAAAAATAATTTCAAACACAATGAACAACCTTAATAAGGGTCATAGTTGTGTATTTTCATTGAAATTAAATTCAATACAGTAATGATTTTCTATTATTGTTATTGTTGTTACCATAATAAATTTTAATTTCAGAAACTCTAGGATGTTCTAAAACAACAGGAATGTGTCTACTAAAGAAACTGGAAATCTAAGTATGTCCAAAGGTATAATTTACTGATCATTTCTAATTTAAGGAATGTACTCACTACCTAATATATATATATAACTAACCCCTCTGTACTTCACCTTGACAATAAAAATAAATAAATAAAAATAAAATAAAACATATGGTTATCTTTATGTTTCAGCCAATTTTAAATGTACCATTCTCTATTCCCTCACCTCCAAAATTAAGTAATTAACTATAAAAGCGTAAGATGGGCTGCACATATAATGTTTCTCTGTAAAATCAGCTGCTTCGAAGGCAGAGGTAGGTGGATCAACAAAACCACTGAGACCAGGTCAAGCAAAACCACATGACCCTACATGAAAGCAGATTTTAAGAAAACAAAAGAACTGTGATGTGACTCAAGTGTTAACATCAAGGGTGTAGCAATTACCAGTCCTTGAGTTTGATGCCTATCATTACTGACAAATCAAAACAAAAAAGTACTTCTTGCTCATTAGTTGTTTGTGTGTGCAATATACTTGCACCAAATATTAGACAAAAGATAAATGTTACTTATTTGTATGATTAAAATAACATTTAAATGTGAGATGTATCTGTCTATCTGAATTGTACTTGCTAGGCAGGTTCTCTACATCTGTAGTCACTCTGGAAGTCCTTTGATATTATCTTGTATTTGTATGGTTGTGTTTTTTTTTTTTGGCCTGGGATATTATCCTCCTTCTACTTGACTTCTCCAGTAACTACGATTACAGGTATATACCACAAACTGGGGCAATAATTTGAAGAATAGATATTAAGGTTGACATAACTTATCAAGAGGGCATCTTCTATTCTTTCATTTCCTATGGCTGCTGAAAGTCAGGTAGAGTCCAGAGTATTTTGCAATTTTTTATCATCTTGGAAGCTTCTGTCATTCATCAGGATTCCCTCTACTAGGATCCACCTGGAAAGTATATTTAATGAAGAGAGAAGTGAGATTTATCCATCCATTTTGACACAGGCAATGTTTCAATAATATTTGCTTCTGAAGCAGATACAGATTTTTGCAAAATTCCTGTGAAGAAGATGTGTGTGTGTGTGTGTGTGTGTGCGTGTGTGTGTAAATGTAGTTGTTCAGTTACTTCTTTATCTATGTATCTTGGGGTCTGTACCTGATCTCCCTAGGTGACTATTTACAAAACTAAAAAGAAAAGACAGCTCATGTAACTAGGCTAGCCCTGTTGACAGAGTGAATCTCAAGTACCAAGGGAGGCATCACACCAGTTTCTACTCATACCATTCCTCAAAAGACTAGTTTTATAATATAAAACCAGTGCACTTGGTTTAAAAAAATAACAACTTAGTTTTGTTATGATTATACTTGCTATAAATCCACTTGCACTTTTTGTTCAAGAGAAAGATTTAAAAGAATTTCCTATTAATTCTTATCTCTATCTTAAAAAAGAAAAGTCAAATTAAAACCAGACAATTTATGGTGTTGGTCTGAAACAAATAGTAGCTGTTTATACTCTGTGGCACATACTGAGGTGACTTGATTAATCTTACACACTCAATTTTATCACAGTAAATTACAATGGTCGATGAGTAAACATGTTGACAGGATCAACGTAAAATGCTGCTTCCATTTTAAGTTATATTTTCTTGTTTTAAAAAGGCAAATGTCATTATTTGCCATTGTTTTCCTTTCTAGGTGACAAGTGTGTTTTATTGTTGGACCAGATTTGTTTATATTTCTTTAAAATTCAAGTTGATATACAATTCTATGTTATTTTGTGTTGATATTTAGTTTTGATACATAGGTTGTTCTCCACCTGAGTTGATTCACAATTCTCAAAACAATTTCCACAGTACTGGTTGCATGGATCAGCTTAGTAAATGAAATTTAAAAGTAGTTGAAAAATGGAACTATAAAATAATTGAACCACTATTAACTGAAAAGGATAGTTAAAGCCTCACTTTGCCAAACATTTTACCTGTAACCTGTTAGCTTAAATACATTGCCTTTGGCCATTACAGAGGTTTGAAACTAAGGAGAAAATGTCACAATTTTGATTCCCCTGATCAAGGAAATATGATTCAATTTTTTAGTTTTTAAAGTTACTTTATTTTCTATAATACAAACTTTAATTTTATATAGGTATATATCATGGCATCCCAGATTGATAAATAGAATAAGTTGAAACACTGCCTAGGGACATTTGAGTAACATTTCATTTCTACTACTCAACTAGAATGGAAACCAACTATTGACCTAACAGAGGTTGGAAAGAAGTAGGGACATTTTATTATTAGAAAAATTAAGGAACATGATTACATAAATGATTAGGGAGCAAAACATGGTGTTGTAAAACTCACCAGGTCAACAGTGTCCTTGTGAAAGACACTAATAGACTTTGTTTTTTGCCATGTGCATTCTTCTGGCTTGTTGATCATCCAGGTCCCTTCATAATTTGCCTACCAGGAGCTGGGGATATGGCCTAGTGGCAAGAGTGCTTGCCTCGTAATTTGCCGACCAAAAAGAGTCAGTGGTCCTATCTGAGCTCTCACTTCCTCTGACCAAGGAAGGATGATTCAATTTTATGATGTCATTTAACTATCACATCAAATTTGGAGAATGAGTCAGGAAAGATTTTTTTTTTGAGTTTATAATCTGGTTTTTACAAGCAAATCAATCCTACTGAATCTATGATCAGAAAATTACAGTTTTTGTTTGTAATGATTTGTTCTTTTCTATCCACCACTCAGAATCCAACTACAACCAAAAGTGACAGGAGAATATAAAATGACCAAGGACACAGTTTTTAGGGTACAAGTTCTTAGTAAAGGTAAATATTTTGCCTCACTACTGGCAAATATTAAACACATTTCCAATGAAGTATCTCATATTTCTCCCCAGTGATCCACCAGCGCAGGGACTTTTGAAATACAAACGCAAAGTTAACAATATTTTCAGGGCAGCCCTGGAAGTTTCAGAAAACCTCAAGAAGACAAGAGCAAAGAAAATCCAGAATCAGAACATGTAAGTAATAGTGGTGAAAAATCAGTCAGCATAAATATGTGTCTCACCAGGAAAAAGAGCAGTTCAAATCCTCAGGCAGTCCCTCCATCTATCCCTCCCTGGATCGCTCCATTTGTCAGCTCCAGTGGTACTGAGGCAGCTACAGTGTCACAGGTGAAAAGCGCAGGCGCAGTGACACAGGTGAAAAGCGCCGGCGCAGTGAGGGAATCTTCACAATGCTTTAGTGAAATGAAAGTGCCCCAAAGCATACAGACCGAAAGGTAGATACATTCTAAGTGAATTTAATTACTTTTAATTTAATTCACTTGAAATTCAATTTAAAAATAAACCGAGGCACAGAAAAACAATCACTTCATATTGCCCAAGTTTTAAATAGATTTTTGTTTTAGAACTCTTCATTTGCTTTTTCTTCCTTAGGTTAAAAGGCATAGGCATAACTAATTAAAGTTAATAAAATATAATATTGTTTAAATGATAAAAAGGGAATAAAGAATTCTTCAACTTGAAATGACAAGTCTTAATTAAAAAAAAAAATCTGTGGTTAAGGACGAGCCTATACAGGAGTTTTAGAAGAAATTGATAGCACTTTTCCCTGGCAACAAAATTCTACACTGCAAACAGGTAACTTTAATTAAGAAGAAAAGACAATATTTTTTCAAAAGACATAGAAATCAGAGGGGGTTGGTTTTGCTAGCTGAGAAATGGCTGTGGGCATGAAGTGACATGAAGATCCTGAGGCACATATAATCATTTCTCTCTCTCTCTCTCTCTTTCTTCCACTAGAGTCAGAACTGAGAATGGCTGACTTGACTTATATGACCATAACTGCAACTGGTATTTCTTTGACTGCTGTCTCTTGATTCTTAATTTTCAGAAAGAATTAGTTGCTTAGTAAACTATAAAAACAACTTAGGTAGGAAGACTTGTCAGGTAGACTAATTAAACCTGACATTGTAAGGCATCATCTTAAATGCTAAGACATGAAACAGGTGGTCCAATTACTTTTCCCATCATCATTCCCTTTCTTCCTTATCCCCACTTCTGCTGAAATGCATTTAGGTTAGTATCAAGATCTCCTCATCTTTGTGAAGCTCTCATCTAGAAAATCACACACTCCCTTATCCCAACACTCATTTGGCTTGATTGTACTGTACTCTTCCAACTTGTACTGGTTTGCCATATGGTTTTTAACTTATATGATATATTAAACTCATATGACAAATCAAAAGACTTCACTAACTTTCACTTTTGAAACAATTAACTTGTCTTTGGAAATAATTTTGGCCTTCTTGGGGTATTTGATATTTTTGTCTGTTAATACAAAATTAGATAACAGGAATAATACAATAGAACCTACAATAATATAGATAAAAGTATTTTGAAATAGTTTTTCAAAGTATTCCTTGACTTTTATAAGTATAATGGCCACATGGACCTCTTTTTTATTTATGTATTTCTCAATACACCTAACACAAGGCAATTTATGTATCATGTAATCAATAAATATTAGTTGAATACAATTTCAACTCCCAATTTTCCTTCAAAATGTTGTAGTATGATTATAATACATATTTCCCAGTCTGTTGAAAATTTCGTCTATATACTAAAGATTGAAAATAAATGAAAACAGAATTAATAGCTAAAATTTGCATTGAAACACAGAGTAGCAATAAAAATTAATAGAAGGTTTAAATTTTTCCACAGTATTTTTTTATTTGACTTGTGCTTTGCCTGAATTTTTTCTCATTAGGCCAATAAAGATTTAATGAAATATTTGCAAAGAATCACTGATTATATTTTAGTAGTGAGAAATTAATTTTTAAAATCAGATATAGAACCACCAAGACTTTTATGTTCTGACCTGATAATCTATGAATTATTAAACTAATATACTAATTAATTAATTTCTATCACATTGATAAAGGTGGTAAAATGACAGAAACCAGCCCTGATCAATGCACTACTTAGGGTACTGGTAATGACAAATAACAGGGCTTACAATTATTTCTTAGAAAAAAGTTACTTTGACTTAAATACTTACTATTAGGATAGAATTATTTGTGGTTGAAACTTCAAAGGAAGCGATCAAGGCATCTGATCAAATATGTACAATTATATATTATTAACTGTAGTGGGGGTTGCACTGAAATTAAATGTGTGTTTTTATTGGCTCAATGAAAGACTTGACAGGGATAATTAAAACAATTGGGAAAATGTCCAATACATTTATATCAAGTCAGGCCAACCCTTTTCATAAGGAAAAGCTTAGATAGAGTAGCTATGATTAAAACAAAACAAAAACACAAGAATATATTCTGGTAAGGACAGATGGAGTTGGATACATGCTGTCTGAGGCTCTGAGTTACTATTAGTGCAGTCACTATGAAAATCATTCTGGAAACAAGCAATAAAAATTCCCCATAATTTGTTATAAAACCTGTAAGCATATATAAACATATAAATGTGTGTGTCTATTATACATATATGTGAATATACTCAAAGGAATATGACAATATAGATCAAGGATATATTCACACTCACGTTTTATAGCACTATTCCTAATATCCATCTTCTTTCTAAAATATAGCCCTCAGTACCCTTCAACTTATAAATAAAGAAAAGGTGGCATATCTATACCATGGAATAGTATTCAACTATAAAGAACAAAATTTTGTAATTTTCACAAACATAGATGTAACTGTGGATCACCATAGTAGATGTAATAAGCCAGAACTAGTCAAAACAAATGCATAGTGTTCTATTATGTATGGAATCTAGATCCAAAAAAAGTGACAGAAATGTGAAGAGTAGTATTTCACCTTCTGGGGAGTAGGATGAAAAAGAGGTGTTACCACTGGTGAATATCTCAAATTTTATTATGTGTATATGGAAATAGTATCCAGAAATCCAATAAAATTATTTTTAGAAAAAGTAAAAGAGGGAGAAGGAAGGCAAAGATGTAAAAATAGTAATAGGGGTGGTTAATTTGAGCAGTGTACATCATATGCATGTTTGCAATATTACAATGGAATTTGTGCATACAGATAAATACACTAATATAAAATAATGAGTCCCTTCACCAAAGAAGGTAAATTTACTTAAAGGAGGAGATTCATTTTCACTCTAACATCTCAGGTTAAAAAACAAACAAATATCACAGTGGGGTTTATACAACCCATGCATGTCTTATGTACAGACCTACAAAGTTGCATGTATTTAACTCATTTAATCCTGACAACAACTTAAGCACTAAGGTAATAACTTCTGTAACTACTCACATAGCCAATGCCTGTTTAAGATGTGCAATATGTTATAGAGTTGACATGCATAGCACAGTATTATTAATCATCAGATATGGTAGCCTCAATGCCATCACTGGGAATTCAAGAGTACAAGGTCTTGAAGTACAAGAGAGTATTTGATATTGAAAGATAAGATTTGATGATGTAAGGCCTAGGGGAATGCGGGCCAGAACACAAAGGCATGAATATCAAATGCATTTTGAAAGTGGGAAAATGGAAATAAGTATACTTTTTATCTAACTTTTATAGTTATAATACATTGCCTTAACAATGACAATAAAATGCACTAAAATAACTACTGGAAGACTTTTAAAAACTAAACCCTGATATTTGATCAGACATCTTTCAGTTATCATTTGTTGGGGCATTTCAATTAGAAAACATTCACACTAAAGCCATAGGAGCCCCAAACGGATAACTGTTTGGCCAACATAACCTGTATAATAAGAGGATCATCATAGATGGAGGGAATCTATTCCTGGACACAGCATGTTAATTGGGTTAGACAAAGGAAAAAGGGACCCATCACAGAGTTTGCCAAAGTCCACAACTGAACTACTAGGGTGAGCTCTTGTACAATTATTCTGAACTGTTATTTCTTTGTCTCCTGAGGACAAATTAATCATTGTTGGTCAGTTTTTCTTTGCTATTATAAAACACCTACCATAAGTAACTTAAAGAAAGGAAGGTGGTATTATGGATTTGGATTTCAGAGTTTTTTGATACATAGTTAGCCAGTCCATTGCTCTGGAATGAAGTTGAGGCAGAATATCATGGTGGAAAGATAAGATCTGAGCAGCAAAGTAACTGACCTCAGGGAAGACAGGAAGCAGAGAGAAAGAAAGAGAGACAGACAGACAGACAGAGAGACAGACAGAGACAGAGAGAGAAAAAGAGAGAAACAGAGGAAGAGAGACTGATAGAGTCAGAGACTGAAAAGGACAGAGACAGAGACAGCAATTAGATTTTATTCAGACCACAGTTTATTGGATAGTGGCATTCACATGCAGTATGTCTTTCTCCTTTAACTCTGGAGAGGATTTATTAATCTTCCAGGGAGCTCTCAGTCTAATTAAATTGACAAGCAAGATTATTCTTCATAATAATATTCTTCATCTTTCTCCTGTGCTTCTGCATGCACATGGCATACTGGCTATCCTCCCATGCATCTTTAAATTTTATTCATGTTTCAGTATTCAAATCCTAACGATTCTTTGGAAAACCCATGGCCAAGTAGTTCATCTTTATTCACTTCTTCTCTTAATAATGAAACTCTTGTGTGCCATGTCAAAATACAAATCATGCTTCAGTTCATCAAGCAAGTAATTATTCACTAAGAATACTCCTTAATAATATATCAGTATTCACTAATAGTAGATACAATGGATATTCACTAACAATGGATAAAATAGGAGTAGACTGTGTCGTCTCTAAACCTTGGTCTTCTATTGTGTAAGTTTGTGTACACAAGCAAGTTGTATAATCTCAATGGAACTCTATTACTCACTTATAAAATGACTTTTTAAGTAATGTCTTCTTCAAATCCTTGTTTTGAAAATTAAGTAAATTAACACTTTAATAAAATAACTATAAAAAGTATAGGTGCATCTTGTACACATTCACTCATATTTAGGCATATTACTATATTTGAGACTTAAATTTGAGTATATCACCATATTATTATAGAACACAATTATTTTCTGCTCTTCCAAACTTCAAACAATGTATAATAATTTTAATAAAATTATTGACACTAATTGAAAATTTTCAAAGGTATTAGATTTAGAATGAATACTTTCCTGAATCTAATTTTAGCTATTTTGCTCATTTGAACATTGTCATCAAACAAATGCAAAATAAATATACCTTTTTATTTAATTACTCAAAACAATTAAATTTTATTTTTGAAAAACATAGAAACTACCTGATCCTCCAAAATAACACTCCTTCTATAAAGAGAATAAGTATCAGTTTGTTGCATAAAATAAACCTAATCATTATTCATGGAAGGAAAACAATAAATCATGATGTCTTTCCTTTTTAATCAATTAATGGAATTAGAAATTCTACTTTTGCTTACTTCCTACTGTTATCTTATGAAACACTAAACTTTATTTAATAACATTGCAAATAATCAAGTTTTGCTTTTATTGTCCTGTCCAGTAGCCAAACTTATTCCTGTGCTGGCCAGTGTGATAATCCTTATTTTTAAACCTGTATTTTACTTTTATTTTTTTTGGCCAGCCCTGGAACTTGAACTGAGTACCTGGGTGTATTTTACTTTGAGTTACACTATGTTTTAAGAGCATACTGTCATTCATCTAGTGTTTTGAAGAGATATTATGTGCTTCACGTTAGGGAGGCAATTGTTCATTGAGAGGTTCTCTCTCCAGGAGGTATGGAAAGCCACCATAGCAAAACAACCATACCTACAAAAGTCTGGCTGTCCTACCTACTCTTATCAAACAGTAGCAACTCTACACACACACACACACACACACACACACACACACAGCTACCCGGCACTTTTTATTTTCCACAATACATGTCACCTAATAACTCCTGGTTGACACTCTGACAACTATGATTTTGTAAGACCTATAAGGTTAGGAAGGAAAGTCAGTCTTCTGTTTATTAAATGCTTTGAGTTGAACCACAAAGAATGATTTCTCTGATGTTAAACAGACTTTATCATAGAATTAGTTAAATCTTTGACAGGTTCATGGTTAAAAATATTTAATGTGAAAGATACAAGTTTAAAGTGATTTTCCTTCCTACTGAGCAAATATTCATGTACATTATCACCATCAGTGCTTTCCTCCTTGACTAACAACCCAGTTCTTTTGAAAAATTATCCTACAATGCATATCCTTTAAATTACATGGTCTTTTAAACCCGGCTTATGTATTAATTCATTTCAAACAAACATAAAATGTTCAGTGTAACAAGAAGAATTCATTTCTAATAGCAAAATATTTACTTGATATTTGTGAAGTTAGAACTTGTTATACTAGTATTAATATGTAGTTTTCTATTTTCTGTGAAAGGTAATATTTGACTAGAAATGCTAATCGATTTAACATTTAATGAAAAAAGTACTAATTGCAGTGGATGTGGTATTTTATTGACTAATTAATGGCTCGTATGTTTTTATAGTTCAGCAATTATGTCTATTACCTGGTTGTTTTCTTACTCATATATCTAGCTGCCAATTTAATGATCACCTAGGCTGTCTCATTTCCATCTTTCATGCTTGCTTTAACATTTTTCCTGTGCCATTCAAGGTACTAATGTTGGCAGAAAGCCCTGATATCATTTCATAAATGCCATCTGTTTGCATTAAAACTTTTGTGGGAAATTATGAGTCCTAAATCTGAAATGCTGACACTGATGGCACAAGATTGAAAAGGGAGGTTTGCATTAGACTTAGAGATTAAAGTCACATTCCGGCTTTTACCACAAGAGCTTAAACGATAGCTCAAACCACCCATACTCAACAGAATCAAGTGAGCAAAATGTTTGGTTTTTTTATACTATTATAAGATGCTCAAAGGCATTTTTGGATTAATGTTTCAGCATAAATGAACTGAAATGAGATGTGTGTGTGTTCATTTGGTGAGAAGAGAGCTCTCATCTCAGTGGCTGTCATAAGCACAAAAATCAACATCTGCACAACATGAGTGATAACTTTGTTTGTGCTGTTAGACAAATTTTGAACCACCTGGTACACCATCTGCAAGAATCCCCCAAATTTTAAGAATAGTGTGAATGTGCAAACTTGAACTAATAATCCCCTAACCCAGCTCTGTAGTAGCTCTGTATTTAGTCCACTATTCATAATAGATATTTACATGGAATTCAAGAATGAGCTATTTCATATCATTTTTGTCTTTTCTATGTAAACATGTGCATTGTTATTTTATTTACATGACTCAAAAATCAGATTTCTTTCCCTTGTTTGTTCTTCACAAGAAAAAAAAAAATTCCCCCTAGACTGACTAGGTTATCATTTTGCTAGTATTCCATTCCAACCATTCTACCCAATTTTAGGAGCAAACTACATCTTATTCAAACTAATCACTGCTTGTCAAATATCATTATACTGTAGTTCTCTACATTCATACATACATTAGCTACTCATTCACCACAAATTGAGTATTTACTATGCAGAAAGGCAACAGAAACTTATACATGAATAAGATGCAAATTTTGTCTACAAGGAGATTGTATTTGAGTAAAAGAGAGTTACTTAAATATATAGCTTCAACAAAAGATACTGAATAATTAGAGGAAGGGACAGTGCCTGCCATGGTGACTAGTCTAATTTAGAATGGTCCCCCAGGATTTCCTTGCCTGATCACTTTTCTGAGTTGGTATGCCTGCCCTTAGATGCTGTTGCTAGGTATTAGGAGATGCCCATCACTGCCCTCCTATCTGGAAAATTACTCTGGGCCAAATGGGAATGTTGTTGCTTAAAGAGTTAAGTCTTTACCCTAACAGCTGATGGTATAAACAATGACTGACATTCACAAGATTAGAAGAGCCTTTTTCTGTGGTTTTAGTTTTTCTTCTAGGTTGTACAACTTTTGCTCCAGAATGCCTATGGGGAGCAGGCTGGAACAACTCACTAGCTGAGACAAATGTTTCTGTTCCTTTCATGCTCTATTCCTTGAGAGTACTCTCTAAAAATCAGTATAAAATAATAAAAATAACCAAAGGCCACACAAAGTAGCAGCCTTGGCAGGATGTGTTTCCAGAATAATCTACCTTCCAATAAAACTTAAATTGTGTTTCTGGATATAAAGAGTGCTCCAGAAGAGACTGCACAGTTAACTTAGTAGTATCTCATACAACCATTTTTCATTTAGTATCCAATGAATATAATCAAATTTATTCATGTTTGTATAATAAACCACTAAGAGTAATCCATTAGTTCCCATCAGAAAACACATATTGAGACTTGGCAAAAGGTTTAAAAAAACAAAAAAAAAACTATCCTTAGTATGTATTTTTAGAAATTACCTCAGACAGGATAATGTATAGGTATTCTTAAAAATTAGAGACTACTGGTTCTTCAGAGGCCTACAAGTAAGAATAATAGAAAGTAATGGGTTTGGGATATACAATATTATACCTCTATATATTCTAAAATACTAGCATTTTCCCATCACCCTGAATCAGAATGAAAATAACTGCCAACACTACAAAATAGAAGAAAAACATCTGCTTTAATACACAAAACCAAAGTTAAATGGGAAAATATGATACAGAAGCTTTTTATTTCATCCTTCAGAGTAGAGCAAATGATGCATGTAATCTGCCTTCAAATAATTCAGAGAAAAATGAAGGTAGGGAGGAAGGGAGAGACGATGCAATGACTTGAAAAGAAAATGTGCGAAATGTGCACAATGGATGAGATTGAATAAAAGTATATGCACACTACTTCTATTTTGATTCTTTTGCATTTTGTAAGTTGAAAAATTTAAAAAGGTTCAAAAATTTTTCAGCATTTGGTGATAAAATGAACTCCATGATACAGTACAGGAAACTTTATATTTAAACCTCATCCTTATGGAAATCCCTGAATGACTATTCTAAAACTCAGACTTTTTCTGTGTGGTAGGATTGCATTATGTTATAAGATAACATGTGTGGCCTCTGGCTAGCTGCAGGCAGAGGGCTGATCATCAGAATGACCAACTCTGTGACAGAAAGTTTGGAACTTTGGGCTTGGGGACAGAGAATAAAATTAACCAAGTTGAGAGCAATAAATATTTCAGTATTTGGAATGTAACTAAGAAACTGCAGTGTCCTATGAATGCATAAACAATTAAAGCACAATATTTTATTCATTAACAAAATGAATAGTAGGATTTTGAAGATGAGTGGAAAAGAGAAAAGTGAGTGAATACTGTCATAATTTTCAGAGTATATATGTGAAAATGGCACTAAGAAAATTTAGGGAATAGTTGGGTTTTGAAAAAATGTGAGTGGATGGTGGAAGGGGTGACATTGAGTAAGATGCATTTTGCCTCTAAAATGACCTGTAGAAGTAAAAGAAAAAGAAAATACAGATTAAGCAGACTAGATAATGTATTCTATTTTATAAGATGGTGACTGTTGGACAGGGGATTGGAAATTATGTCACTTATTACTCAGGAGTTGTGATTGGTGTAAGGAATGTTAATCTGTGAATTAGCATTATTCTGTGTTTGGGGCATTTGTAAGAATGGATCTTTCATACTGAAGTCTACTAACAATGTTTCAAAAATCATCTTTCGTTCAATCTGGGCATGCTTGCAATTCACCACAAAGGTTTAGCTATGAATGTGTCTTAAGTGTCCATTAATAATTGCGTCTTAACTCCATTTAAAATGTTTTGATCCAATATTATTCCAAATGTCATTATTGACTTTTTTTGACAGATTTCATTAAGACAGACTACTAAAAGACTTCAGGATGCTAGATATTAAGGTGTTAAGTAAAAAAAATCTGGATCTTCCCTCTGTGGCTGGTGATCATATGCACAGAAAAATGATGTTACTCCAAATCTTCAGGGAGAGGTCATGTTTTCTGCTTCTCTGGTCACTTTGTGGATCTTGTCTCTGTATAATGATTTTAATAAAACTGCAAGAGTAAACATGGCATTTCCAGTAAGCTCAGTCATTCTACAAAGTTGTTATCCTTAAGGAAGTCATCTAAAGTTATAACTCATTTATCAGATGTGCAGATGGCTCTTGTGACTTGTTTAAGGTATTTGGAATAAAGGCAATATTTCAGGATTGAATTGAATTCTCTAGACTTGGAGACTAACTTGTGGTGCACTAGGGTCATAACAATTGTACTGTAGGCCACCTTGTTAACACCGTCACCTTGGTGTCTGAATATTAATGGTGAGTTATGCAAACATTAAGGAGTGTACCAAACATTTTTCTTATTCAATAGCTTCTGGAGTTGTACAACATCTCACACTACCAAGACTCTCTTTGTCTGTATTTATTACTTGAGACTCTGAAAATCACACTGCAGTTCTTAAATCCTTAAGTTTCATGTGCTATTTGTTCCCATAGACACATTATAGACTTCACTTCTTAGCATTTTATTGTTTCACTTATCTTTCAATCATCATGAAATCTCTGGCACTGAAACAGTGTAATTTCATTTAAATACATTTAGTCCATGTAGATAACATTAAAAATATAGATTTGTTCCTGAAGTAACTAAAAAAGTATTCTGCTCCTTCAATATATGACTCATTGGTAAAGTGATTACTTCACATTAGAATTACTTGGGAAACAGCAAATACAGCGAGATATTGCCTCTGAACTTTATTTATCAGCCTACAGACATATCCTCTGAAAGTAACTGAATTGTCACAACTCTCCCCAGGAAATCTCATCAACTAGGGAAGACGAACCCATCGTACAAGAAAGAGAAATTGTTGGTACACGATCCAGACAGACTAGATCACAAGCTGTCATCTAGTTTTCTGAGGGCCCATTCATCTTTCTGAAATGCAATTTACTGTTAAATTGCACACAGCAGCCCTTCTACTCTATGAAGATGGCACATGAGATTCTATTGCTCAGTAGGGTGATCTTACTTCAAGAGATGCCCCTGCACATATAATCAATTTGTCCACCTTTGCCTTAATCTGCTTACTTCCAGCTGATTATATAGATTCAATTATGGAACTCACAGAGGGTAGAGGGAAATTTTCCTCACAACCCTCCATCTCTTGCATCTTGTACCATCTTCCTGTGGCCAAAGTGTATTCCCTCTAATGATCCATTTGAGACATTTCTCTGGTGAAGAGAAACAGAACACGTTCATAAGGTGCAAAGACATGTAACATTTTTGTTTCTCACCAAACTGGAAACATTTATCCTTATAGGAAGTTTGAGTTTATGTCCCTTATGGAAACATTAATAGTGTATACCTGTTAGATGCAATTTATTATTATATAGCCACCATGTAGCTTGAGATTATAGCAATTGAACTTCCCTATATCTAAAATTGCCTATAATTGTACAAAATATAATATTTTAGATTTTTTTGGAGAGTGATTTGTTTTATTTTTTAGTATTGAGAAGGCACAGCATGTAAATGGAAATAAAGCTATTAAGATTTCATAGAGTCAGCATATGTGAAAGTAACCTATAATTTATAAATATATATGCAAATATATACAGGGCCATATGCATATTCATACAAACATATTAACCAAAATATGGTATATGTAGAGGATAACTCAGTGAAGTACCCTCTTTGAATAGCTATCTTATAGTCTAATAAAATAAATACCAGAAATTTAGAACTTGAGGTTTCAGGAAGGGTGAGATCCAGGGAAAGTGGTAAATGAAGAGAGGAAGTGTAGGGAGCACAAGCCTAATATTCAAGGTACATTTTTGAAAATGGAATTAGGAAAACAGAAGGGGTTGGTGGGGTTTGGAGAGATGGGAAAGAATAATTACAGTGGTGATCAAGATGCATTGTACTCATAAAATGACATATTCAATTGAATCATTTTGTATAACTCCTTAAAGACAGAGAATTAAATTACAGTGGCAATTCCTTTGTACAGCTACTTAAAGTTAATAAAATATGTTTTAAATTAAAACAACTATAACTAGATCTAAAATGATTTATTAAAAGCTTAAAGGCAATCTAATAAGCAGCATATTTTTTCCATCTATTTTTTTCCATTTTTTATTGTCAAAGTGATGCACAGAGGGGTTAAAGTTTCATTTTTAAGGCAGTGAGTACATTCATTATTCAACTTGTTACCTCCTCCCTCATTTTTCCCTACCTTCCTCCCTCCCCATTTCCCTCCATCCCCATGAGTTGTACAGTTCTTTTACACCAAATGGTTTTGTAAGTATTTCTATTGCATTGGTTTATCTTTCTATCCCTTGTCTCTCAATTTTGGTATTCTCTTTCCCTTCCCTAGATCCAATATACTTATATACAATATCCAGGTACTAAAATCAGTTGCAGCCATATCAGGGATAAAACCATGGGAAAAAAGACAGAAGAGGGGATGTGGTCAAAAGGGAACTCTACTACACACTTGGTGGGAGTGTAAACTTATTCAACCAATCTGGAAAACAGTATGGGGGTTCCTCAAAAGACTAAACCTATGACCTAGAAGCCCCACTTTTGGGTATCTACCCCAAAGATTACAAGTAAGAACACACCTAAGCCACCAGCACAACTATGTTCTTAGCAGCACAATTTGTCATCGCTAAAATATGGAACCAACCCAAATGCCCCTCAGTAGATGAGTAGATCCAGAAAATGTTTTGCATATACACAATGGAATTCTATGCCTCTACCAGAAAAAATGGCATTGCCCCATTCAGAAGGAAATGGAAGAGCTTGGAAAAAAATCATACTAAGTGAAGTGAGCCAGACCCAAAGAAACATAGACTCTGGTTTCCCTCATTGGGAATAATTAGTACACATCTAGGATAGTCCTATCAGGAGACTACAATAGCTCAATAGCTATGTCCATATGAACACATAAGATGACTCTAAGCAAAATGAACTCTAACTTATGGAAACAAGTGGTTTATCATTTTTGTTATTTAGGAGCTTATACTCCAGAAAACAAGGAACATTGAAATGATTTAGAAAGGGATGGATACTGACATATAATCCTAGAAGATAAATGTGGCCACAGTGTGAAGGAAATATTGTACAAGAGAGATAACTGTAGTAACATGTCCACAATTACAAGAGTGAGTATCTGCTGTGATTTATATTTGTTGAATGCTTGGCTCACAGTGAGGTGATACTGGAATGTGGTCACACCTTTAAGAGGTAGAGTCTACTTAGAAGTCCTTAGGTCATTGTTTGAAGGGTTATAACCTTAGGTTACTCCAGATTATCCCCTTCAAGAGGATTTAGGGATTTCCATTTCTTCATTGCTTTCAAATGATTATATATGAGGCTGCGAATATGGCCTAGTGGCAAGAGTGCTCTTGCCTCCTATACATGAAGCCCTAGCTTCCATTCCTCAGGACTACATATATAGAAAAGGCCAGAAGTAGCGCTGTGGCTCAAGAAGGCAGAGTGATAGGCTTGAGCAAAAAGAAGCCAGTGCTCAGGCGCTGAGTCCAAGACCCAGGACTGGCAAAAAAAAAAAAAAAAAATCAAATGATGATATAAATGCTTTGCTTTTCTAGGCATTTTTTTTAGTACCACTGCTTTAAATACCTATGAGTTGTTAATTACTTTCTCAATTTACATTCTCATTTATTTCATAAGAATTTAAAGAGATATTGTATATAGTAACTGGAGTTTAACCGTGTCTTAGGAAAATAGAAATATACATGTATAAGACAATATTTTCACTTTACGTCAAAGGCAATGGAATAAATTACACTATAATTATGGCAAATAATTGTACTTACAACTTTTACATTCCCTCAAGAAGACCATCAACATTTCAATAAGCTCGTACAAATGAAACTTAATATCCCTTGGATATTTGCTCTATGTACTAAGAATTGAAAAGTATTTCTAAGAACTAAAATGACCTTTATCCATTGCTTGAAACTATTTCCTGCTGAGCTACGGTTTTAAGATATTTAATATATACCTTCTTTTTGCCTTACAGGGACAAATTTACTAAAAAAAAAATTAAACTAGTAATTTATTAAATGTGGCTGTTTAATTTCAGATTTCTGTTTAACTTTAAAGTTTGCTAACATTCTGTTTAATTTTATATTTCAGATACCCAAACTGGAATTGCTCACTCTCTAGCAATCTTATATAATAGTTATGACATTACTTCAAGAATAGAAAAATGCTTAGGAACCACTAATTTATCAACTGTATCCATACATCAGTATTCTTCTATCCCTCCCCAAGAAAGTCATGGTTAGTTATCATTTTACAAATACACAATGCTAGAAATAGCCAGCAGCGTGCTGATGTATAGCAAGGAGTTTGAAACTTGATGACTTAACATTTAATTTGTACAGTATTTTTGCCAAGTCACTTAACACCTCTGTTGTTTCAATGTCTTTGTGTATAAAATGTCTTAAATACAGAGTGAATATATGTATATGTTTGATTAAAGTTCAGAGTTAATTACATGTTTATTAAGTGAGTAGAATATTTGAGATTATTTTGTACTTAGACACCCAGATACAATTTTTCATGGTAAATTCTGACTAGTTTGCAGAATGGACCCTTGTGCAGAAGGTCTATTTCTGCTAGAAAACTAATATACATAAGTATACCATTTGTGATCTGAAATGAAGCAATTATTTTATATTAGTTTCATTAGGTGGACGATGATCTCTATTTTATAGAATACTAGTCTGAGTTCTCCAAATGTAAGAATAAGATGCATTTTTAATATTCAAGAAGATATGGTATGTTTAGGGAGTTTTTATATAAGTAGTTTGCATCTGATGTGTTGAATATAAAAATGAAACAATGTAGACAAGCAACTAAAAAAGATGGAGACAATCATGTACAGAAAAATAAGTGAGTTCAATAGACAATCAGCTATTAGTCACTAGGAGTATTGCTTACAAAATATGTTTAGTTCTTCCTCTTTCAGAATATACTTTCACTTTTATTTTGCTTACAGGGAAATTTGAGTCTGGACCAGTCACCACAGGGAGCAATGCTCTTTTATTTTTTTAAACTCTGGCAGTGATTAATAGTAAGTGGTCACTATTATGCTTGCTTCATCCCTATGGGATGGAGCAGAGAACTATGCCCAGCCCAGAATTTATGAGAAGCGAGACTTTGTTGGTGTGTCCTCTTACATTTTAGTTCTAAAAATATTATAGGGCAGAATCATCCAATGCAAAAATAATGAAAGAGATACATTTGACTAAATATGTGAAGACATTTGAAGTAACTATTTATTAGAGTTTCCGGTGATTTGTAAAAGATAACAAAAGAGGAAAGACAAGGTTATAGTGATTTCTTTCTGAAAAATCATATGCTAGGGAATGAAATTTCAATGAAAGATTACAAGGTGTGAAATGAAATTGTAATAATTATTCAATATTAAAATGTGGGAAATATGAAAATGTGGAAGCTGTGTCTTAAAAGGAAAATAAAAAATGAACAGAAGAATGCACCTTGCTACTTTTAATCCTCTTTGTAAATTGTTACAGTAAATATTAATGCCAATCCTTAGATGATTTCCAGAGGAAAACTTATGTAAAGTATCAAACCATCACACCAGCTCCCTTCCTCTGAAATGTTAAGGTCTGTTAGATGAATGATATTTTATTTGAGTTTAATTTTCTTTTTGAATATTTTCATTCAACAAGCAGTTTATGAATACAGAGCATCTTGATCGGTGTCATTCTTTTCAAACCATTTGTCTCCAACCCACTCATTTTCCCTCACTTTTATTAACTTTCTAGTATATGTATTTTTGCCACTTAATAAAGCAATTTATATATACAATACATCTTGATGTATGTCATCCCTTCAACATTTTTCACCTCTTTCTACAACCCACCCCTTTCCCTTATTTTTCTTAATTTTGTGGTATATACAATGAATTCTTGACTTCATTCTATGTCTTTCCCTCCTTCATTTGTCTACCCTTCTCCCCTTGGCCTTCCTTCCTTCCCTCCTTACAAATACCCATTTTCCGGTACTCATTTTGTTGGGATTTGACTTAAGCTTTTCTAAAGAATTATACTGCTTTCACTCTCCATACAGACTATCCAACTTCAGTTAGTTCATTTGTAATCCCTTGCTTACCAAGCAGTTCATTTATTTGTAGATTTATAGACACATTCTAGCTACCACAAGTGAGAGAAAACATGCAACCTTTGTTTATATGGCTTATTTCATTTGACATAATTCTTGAAAGATATTTTTAAATATTGATAAAATATTGCTGTGCCTAAGCAGCTCAACAAACTACTGTGATTGTTTTCAACAAGATAGGACTAGGTGGTTGAACCATATATTATGGTATAATATATTAATGCATAGTTCTTCATACTTAATTTTATAATCATTAGATCATAACGAAGAATATCTTCTCAACATTTTATTCAGGATCTTTTCAGTGTTCATCTTAATGAGAAATTCATCTTGCCAAATATACATTTACCAAGAACCCCCTACCTTTGATGTCTTCTCTTAGTAATTTTCATTAATAAATCTATTATTTAAATATGTAAAAATCCCCAGAAGTTTGTTTCATGAAGAACTGAACAATTCACACTCTACTATTAAACTACTCATAACAACTACTTAATATTTTCTATACAAAATACTCTTTACAGTATTAATAGGATCATAAGAGAGTTAGGAATCAGTTATGGCAGGAAGATCAAAGGGCATTTACAAAATAATATATTGAAGCAGTCATTTTGGCAATGTGAAATTCAGAAGACAATGAATGAATGGATAGGCAGCTTGAGAAGGGCATGTTACTGCTTTTTTATTTTTAAAACTTAGAACAGTTATGTAATAGTATGGAAAAATTAGAAACATACAGGAGTCTTAAATTTTCCCCAGTACCAGAGGCAAATGGGGATTTTTGGTAGAGAATAATAAATGCTCTGGAGCCAGCTTACAATAAAGTATTTCCCAATAAAAGTTAATAATACCATTAAGTCAAAAATGTCCTTGTGTATTAAACCATATTTTCTTTATCCACTCACCTACTGAGGGGTACCTAAATTTGTTCCATATCTTAGCTATGGTAAATAATTCTGCAATGAATATGGTTGTGCCTGTAGTTTTAGGAAAGAATGACTCCAAGTTATGGAAATACCTGATTTATTGTTGTGGTTGTTATTTTCAACATAGTATGTGAAATTATGCCTTTTTTCTTTTGCTGTTCTTCCCCATTGTTTTACCCTTAATGTAACTGTAACTGATTTTTGTACCCTGGGTATTGTATATACATTTATTGGAACTAGTAAAGGGAAAGGGAAAGGGACTTTCAAAATGGAGAGACAAAGAGTGAAGTGAACCAATGCAATATGACAATATGCTGTAAGCCAACTGTACAACTGGGAGGGAGTGGGGAGGAAGGAAGGTGGGACAAAAATGAGGTAGGAGGTAAGAAGTTTGATAAGAAATGCACTCACTGCATTGTGGGTGAAACTGTAACCCCTCTGTACTTCACATTGAAAATCAATCAATCAATCAATCAAAGAATGGCATTGCCCCATTAGTAAGGAAATGGAAAGACTTGGAAAAATTACATTAAGCTAAGCAAGCCAGACTCAAAGAAACACAGGCTTCATGGTTTCCCTCATTTGTAGTAATTAGAATATGTTGTGGATATTCTTAGCAGAGGTTGAAAATAGCTCAATAGCTAGGTGCATATGACATTAAAAAATGAAGCTTATTAAAATGAACTCCAAAAAATGGAAACAAGAGGTTTTATAATGTACTTTTGCATTTTTTCTTTCCTTCTCTCTCCCTTTGGTTTATACCCTGTTGTCAAGTTTTTTTCTTTTAATTTCTGTACCCTTTGTCTTGTTTATAAATTTACATGACTTATGGAAGGGAAGGGGAATCACAGAAATGGACAGGCAAAGGGTGAACCAATGCAGTAGTGATACTCACTAGACATTGTGTTGGAAATTTACTATGCAACTTGGACCTTGGGGGAGGGGTGCAGTTGGGGAGAGGGAAATGGGAGAAAATGAGGGAGAGGATAAAACTGTTCAAGAAGAAATGTACTCTTTACTTATGTAACTGTAAACCCTCTGCACATCACTTTTACAGTATACATATGTATATATATATTCTTATATAAATATTAAATACATACATACACACACTCACACACATATGCTCTTAATACATCTATCCCCTCGAAGCTCATGGCATGGATTAGGGAGTTTCAATGTATAGTGATGGTTACTCATCTCTTGTGACTGCAGTTTTGGCAGGAAAGTATGCTATTGCTTAGCACTAGCCAAGGACATATCCAAAGGTGAAGCACAGTTTCTACTGCAGAAGTATGCATCACCTTCACACTGTGTTTAGATAGACAAATAGTTAACTAATTGGATTATTCTAAGTAATATTTGTATATTGCTATTATTTGTACAGGCTATGTATAGCTGTCATCACCCTTCCAGAAAAAGCAGCCCACACATGTCTTTAGACTTTTCCAATGGTGTGATAGGTTTGGAAACATATCACTGATATTCTTTTGTATTTTTATTTTGTTTTATAATAACTCCATAGCATAAGAAACCATATACTCAAGCAGCATAGAATCAGTGAAAATACAAGAACTAAAACATGAGAGCAGTTTTTTAGATCATTTGACACACAGGTATTGTAACAATTTTTAGTTCCCTTTGTGTTAGCTTCCATATTTTCATCACTGTACAAAATGTTCTGAAAGTGAGTTTACAAACTCTATTTAGGCAAGTTATAATTATCAATTTAGTTTAATGCACATGTGGTAAAAAGCTCACAAGATTTGGTGTTATATTTCCACCTCTCTTTCACTTCTTATCTCTACAGGTGTGTACCTCATTCAAGACAGATATTAAATTGATCTGATGTGTGAGCGCAAATAAATGTGACTGCAAACATTTTATCACAATGTAACTATAGTTACTGCATAGTTTCTTAGTAAACCGTAAATAAACACAGCTATAAACACAGAGTGGTATGTGCAACTTTTCAAACACACTGTTGCACCAGGCATGTGCGTGAGTCTTTTGAGATTAGTTTATGATAGATCAGGTATATTCTAACTTGAGTGAATTTACTCAGATCCCACCATTATATCTACCTGTCCTTCTGAAATAAACCCTAGGATTCTACTCAGTCTTGATGTAGCTCAGAAGGATGGCTCTGTCAGTAAATTCTCCAATAGACTGTGTAATGTTGGGCAGCCACCATCACGACTCTTCACCTAATACTTACTGATAAAGTATATTTGTCAATGTAGTTAACCCTTTTAAACTTCAACTCACCTGTCTGAAACCAAGAGTGCTGATTCCTACTTGCTTGATTACTAGGAAGTTAAATCAGTTTGATAATACTTTGCTCTGGCAATTTAAAATAGGGTATATACAGTATCTATATGAACTTACTTACCTGGGCTGGCTTCAAATCATGATCCTCAGATCTTAGCCTCTTGAGTCGCTAGGATTACAGGCAGTAGCAAATGGCATACACCTTGTAGGTTCATTTTAAAAATAATTTTCTAGGCAGAATATTTGCAAAAGCTTATTACACCAGATATAAAATTTAAAAATGAAGTGCATCATTCTTAAAATTTAGGGCCTTCACCTCAAGTCAATGCATTTCTTGCAGGCCACTGGCCAGATCAGACATAGATGTTCACATACAGAAAGGGTAAGACAAAGAATGAACAAATTCAGCAGAGATACTTACTAGACACTATGTTGGAAATGAACTATACAACTTGGGGTAGGGTGAAGGAGGGAAAACCATGGGAGAAAATAAGGAAGGGGGTGACCCTATTCAAAAAAGAAATATGCTTATTACCTGACTTATGTAACCATACCCCACTTCATATTACTTTTACATTAAAAAAGCAATGAAAACAAAGTAGTAAAGAATATCCATACAAAACAAGAGCCCAGAAACAAATGGATTTACTACTGAATTCTATCAGACCTTTAAAGAACTCACACAAATGTTCCTTAAACTCATACATAAAGAAGCAAAGGAAGAGATTCTTGTAAAATACTGAAACAGAGGGTGAAAGCAGGGAAGACAGGAGAGGAGCAGCACAGCCCTAGCTAAGCTCCCTCCGACATCACAGTTTTCCCATTCCAGGGAAAATTTTACTCCTAAAAAGACATCCCAAGTAAGTTATAACAGTACAGGGATTCTGGCCCGAAAGGAAAAATTGACTTTGCTGGCCTGAAAACACAGATTTGAGCTCCGGGTGGTGTCCCGCCTCCACACCAGTGCCAGCACCTGCACAGCGCCCTGCACCCTGTGCACCAAAAGCACACAGCACTGACCAGGGAGAAATCCTCCAGATGGCAGCAGACAGATGCAGATCACAGGCTGAGCACCAACGGGCTGAAATCACAGAGAAAGTGTGAGTACCCCACAAACGACATTCTCACTCATGCCCATAGAGCAGCATCTGGAACATAGCCCTTCCCCCACCGCCAGAGCAAAGCGCCGTCTTTAACACTGACATAGGGTCAGACCAGACTGGAACTAAAGTGGGCCTGGGGAAAGTGAGGACAAAGGGGCCATCTTTGAAAAGGGCAAGAGGGACCAATCAGTCAGAGCCAGCTCCGCCCAGGAGAAGGACCCCTGCCCAGGCGGGAGGCTCATCCTGGGCAGCGGCTCAGCCAGAGGTGCTCCACCATGCCCACCAGAATTTCTAAATTAAAATTGAAAGCAGCAAGCAGCTACCAGCAGCACAGCACAAACAGATGGGAGAACAAATAGTTCCCAAGACAGATAAATGGTCCCATCACAGAGGAAGCCCAATTCCCAGCCCAAAACAGAGCTGAATTCCATAGACAGCTCCACCCAGGAGGCTGCTCTGCCCAGGAGGGAGGAACCTCTCCCAGGCAAGAGACTCAGCCAGGTAAACCAGACCAGAAGCACCCCGCCCTTCTGAGTCCACAGCCTATTCAAAGCCAGGTGTTAAAGGCAGCTGCCCCAGAGCAGACGGGAGGAGCCATGGTTCTCGAGACTGCTCACATCCCCATCTACAGAGGATGCCCAAGTCTTACCTGGTAGCTGTGCGAACCACAGAGACCCAGGATTTCACAAACGGGGGGTGGGGGGTGGGGAAGAGGGGTAGGGTGAGAACAGATCCACTCCCTGCTAACTGAAAGCAAGTCAAACCAGCCAAGCAGCAAAATAGACTGCTAGCCCAGAGACTGTAGAAAGCCCACCCAAACAAGGAAGACTCCATTTTTTTTCTAAACATGTTTTTTTTTTTTCATTTCTGAAACGTCATTGGTTTTTTTGTTTTCCATTTTTACATGTTTGTTTTATAAGTTTTCTTTTTTTTGGTTGTTCATTTTTCTGTTTTTTTTTCTTTTTTTAAATAACTTTTCTCTGTTTTGTGCATTTTTCTTACAGTATTTTTTCTTTATTTCTCTCTTCACATTCTCTTTCTTTAAAAATTTGCTTTCCTATGAATAACACCTCCACTCTTTTCTGCTAACACTCCATTGTCTATCATTTTAACCTTGTTCTTTCTACTGATTCTACTCTTCTCCATATTTCCACATCACTGAAACTAAAACAACTCATCACCACCATCGCCATACATTTTACTCTATTCTCTTTAATACCTGTAACTTACCCAACTTACTTCCAGGACCTCCAGATTCCAAGACCCCTGATAATTGGATAGAGGGTATTCCTGCTCAATCAGAGTGAATCAAAGGGGTTCAAAGACAAAGCCAGCCAGTCCAAAAGAACTTAATATAAGAACAAAAATTACTCATAGGGTTGTAACAGTAAATAAGTAACTACTGAATACAGGGCTCAGGATTGGTTGTTATACCAAAATTGTATTCTCTAGGAACACCAAATCTAATTTTATAGACCGGTATACAAGGTATGTGTATATAATTGTGAACTTCTAAGATTTATAAAACAATGCTTGGTAAGGTCTGCTTTCGGTCTTAAACAGTGCTCACAAGTGCTTGTAGATTGGCATTCCCAAGCCAAATGGGCAGAAGAAACACAAGAAAGATGGAAAACAATGGAGTCTCATCTCCCACTCAAAACAAGCAGGAAGCAGAGCAGTCAATCAAAGACATAGAAGAGAACCCTCAAAATGCTCAACAAAGTCTACTGATAAACATGATAAATGAAAAGTTTGAATCAATTGAGCAATCCTTCCATAAAGTAATAGATGATTTCATGGCCTTGACAAATAGAAAGATAAATGAAATTCAAGAGTCAAATGAAAAGATAACTACCCAGCTAAAAGATTTGAGAGAGTGCACTCAAAACCATATTAATGAAATGAAGTAAAGAAGTCCATGCAGGACCTAAGAGATGATATGAAAATCATTAGGAAAGACCAGTCAGAAGGAAAAGAGATCAAAATCAAGCTAGCTAGCCTACACTCCTGAGTAGCTGCATAGCTGCAGCAGAGGATTGAATCTCAGGAACTGAAGATTCCCTAAAACCTATGGAGATAAATAAAAAAAATCAATACAAACCCAATCCAATCAACAACACAGATCACTCAAGGAGCTCCAAGACACAATAAGGAAGCCCAATTTAAGGTTAATAGGTGTTGAGGAAATCCTGGAGAAAGAAGTTAATGGAATAGGTAACCTATTTAACAGAATATTAGCTGTGAATGTCCCAAATATCCAGAAGGATAGACCTATACAGTTACAAGAAGCATTTAGAACCCCAAACCGACCAGACCAGAACAGGACATCCCCTATCAAGCAAATAGCCCCCATAAACAGGCTGGAGTTGCAAACTTAGTATCAGATAAAATTGACTTCAAATTAAAAACAGTAAGAAGAGACAAAGAAGGTTACTACATCCTAATAAAGGGATCTCTAATACTGGAGGATATAACCATCCTAAATATCTACACACCAAATACAGGGTCACTGAACTTTATTAAACAAACACGACTGACTCTAAAAACACACATAGACCCAAACACATTGATAGTTGGGGACTTTAACACTCCACTATCACCTCTGGACAGATCAACACGCCAAAAACTGAACAAAGAAACCACAGAAGTAAAAAACTGCATAGACCAACAGACTTAACCGACATCTAAAGAATATTACATCCAGCAACAACAGAATACACACTCTTATCGGCAGCATGTGAACATTCTCCAAAATAGATCACATCTTAGGGCACAAAGAAAATCTGTACAAATTCAGAAGTATCAAAACCATTCCCTGAATTCTCTCAGAGTACAATGGAATTAAATTAGAGCTCAACTCAAATAGCCACCACAGAAAATCCTACAATACATGGAGACTAAACAACAGACTGCTGAACCATCAGTGGGCCATTGAAGAAATTAGAACAGAAATTCAAATGTCTATGGAGTTCATCCAAGATGAGTACACAAAGTACCAGCTCCTTTGGGACACAGAAAAGGTAGTACTCAGAGGGAAATTTATATCTCTGAGTGCCTACACCAACAAACTGAAGAAACAGCAACTCTGCAACTTAAGGAAGCACCTTAATCTCCTTGAAAGAGAACAACAAGCCAAACCCCAAGTCAATTGACGAAAGTAAATAATCAAAATCAAATCGGAATTAAATGAAATACAGACACAAAAAAAAACATGGAAAGAATTGACAAAACAAAGAATTGGTTCTTTGAAAAAATTAAGGGGAGAGACAGACCCCTAGCAAACCTGACCAAAAAATGAAAGCAGCAAACCCAAATAAACAAGATCAGACATGAAACAGGTAACATCACCACAGAAACAACCAAAATTCAGAACACAAGGGGACTATTTTGCAACCCTTTATGCCAACAAATTCAAGAACCTGGAAGAAATGGATGATTTGCTAGAAAAAAACTGATATCCCCAAATTCAACCATGAAGATTTAAACCTTCTGAACAGACCCATATCCAGCATTGAAATAGAAACGGCAATACGGGATCTCCCATCCAAGAAAAGCCCTGGTCCAGACAGATTTGCAGCAGAATTATACAAGGCCATCAAAACAGAACTCACAACAATATTTCTCAAACTCTTCAATGAAATTGAAAGAGAAAGTTCAATACCAGACACATTCTATGAAGCCAGTATAATCCTCATCCCCCAAACAGGCAAGGACTCATCATGGAAGAACTATAGACCGATTTCCCTGATGAACATACATGCAAAAATTCTCAACAAAATTCTGGCCAATCAACTTCAACAGGTCATCAAAAAAAATCATGCACCGTGATCAAACTGGTTTCATCCCAGGGATGCAAAGTTGGTTCAACATACGCAAGTTAGTTAATGTAATCCACCAAATCATCTGGAGCAAGGTAAAGAACCACATGGTTATATCTCTGGATGCGGAAAAGGCATTCGATAAAATCCAGCACCCATTTATGCTAAAAGCCATGGAAAAACTGGGATTCCAGGGAACTGTCCTGAGTATAATAAAGGCAGTATATGACAAACTAACAGCAAGTATAATTCTAAATGGTGAAAAACTAAAGTCATTCCCTTTAAAATCAGAAGCAAGACAGGGATGTCCACTCTCTCCTCTTCTCTTCAACATAGTACTAGAATTCCTAGCCAGAGCAATTAGGCAAGAAGAAAACATAAAGGGGATCCAAATAGGAAAAGATGAAGTTAAACTTTCTCTTTTCACAGATGACATGATGCTATACCTAAAGAACCCAATTGATTCTACTCCCAAGCTACTAGAGCTGATCCAAAACTTTGGCAAAGTTGCAGGATATAAAATAAACCCTCAAAAATCACCAGCCTTTCTATATGTTAATGACCTGAAGACCAAGGTTGAAATCAGGAAAGCAACTCCTTTTGCAATAGCCTCAAAAAACATAAAATACTGTGGAATAACCTTAAACAAAGAAGTGAAAGACATCTATGGTGAGAACTTTAAAAAGATGAAAACTAAAACTAAGGCAGAACTAAGGAAACGGAAAAACCTCCCATGCTCCTGGATTGGGAGGATTAATATAATCAAAATGGCAATATTGCCAAAAGCTATCAACAAATTCAATGCAATACCCATTAATATCCCAACACCATTTTTTAATGAAATAGAGGAAGCAATCCAGAAATGCATATGAAACAATAAAAGACCCAGAATAGCAAAAAACAATCCTAAACAGAAAAAGCAGGGCTGGACTAATTACAATACCCAACTTCAAGCTGTATTATAAAGCTATAGTAATAAAAACAGCTTGGTATTGGCACCGGATCAGGCCTGAAAACCAATGGAAAAAAATTGAAGATCCAGCAATAATCCCACAGAACTATGCCTACTTAATCTTTGATAAAGGAGCGAAAAAAATAGTCTGGAAGAAAGATAGCCTCTTTAACAAATGGTGCTGGCAAAACTGGTTCAACACATGCAACAAACTAAAACTTGATCCTTATGTATCACCCTGCACCAAAAGCAATTCCAAATGGATCAAAGACCTTGAAATTATAACAGATAACCTGGAAACACTAAAGGAAGGAGTAGGAGCCACACTTGGGCTCCTTGGCACAGGACGGAATTTCCTTAATAAAGACCCAGAAATGTGACAAATCAAAGAAAGGATGGACAAATGGGACTACATCAAACTTCAGAGCTTCTGCAGGCAAAGGACATAGCTCGCAAGAGAAACAGAAAGCCCACAGATTGGGAAATGATCTTTACTGGCCATACAATGGAGAAAGGCCTCATATCTAAAATATATGCAGAACTAAAAAAATTACATTCCTCCAAAACAAAACCACATTGAACCAATAGCCCTTTCAACAAGTGGGCTAAAGACTTAAAAAGAGACTTCTCTGATGAGGAAAAGAGAATGGCCAAGCGACATATGAAAATGTGCTCTACATCACTGACCATAAAAGAAATGCAGATCAAGACAACATTGAGATTCCCTCTCACCCAAGTAATAATGTCCTATATCAAGAAAACTAACAATGACAAATGTTGGAGGGGATGTGGCCAAAAGGGAACACTACTTCATTGTTGGTGGGAATGTAAACTGGTTCAGCCACTCTGTAAAGAGTTATGGAGATTCCTCAGAAGGCTAAGCATAGAGCTCCCCTATGACCCAGCAGCCCCACTTTTGGGCACCTACCTAAAAGACCACAAACAAGAACACACTAAAGCCACCAGCACAACAATGTTCATCACAGCACAATTTGTCATAGCTAGAATTTGGAAGCAACCCATATGCCCCTCAGTAGACGAATGGATCGGGAAAATGTGGTACATATACACAATGATATTTTATGCCTCTGTCAGAAAGAATGACATTGCCCATTTGTAAGGAAATGGAAGGACTTGGAAAAAATTATACTAAGTGAAGTGGAGCCAGACCCAAAGAAACATGGACTCTATGGTCTCCCTCATAGGGACTAATTAGCACAGGTTTAAGCTAGTCACAGCAGAGGATCACAAGAGCCCAATAGCTATACCCTTATGAACACAAAAGATGATGCTAAGTGAAATGAACTCCATGTTATGGGAACAACTGTTATATCACTGTTGTAATTACTTTCAACATGCGATGTGAAACCATAGCTTCTATTATTGATGATCCTCTTGTATCCCGTTCCTGTGGTTGTACCTGAACTATCTCTGTATCTTATCTGTGTACATTGGAAACCGTGTATACAGATATTAGAACTAGGATACTGAAAGGGAATACCAAAATCGAGAGACACAGGGCAAAAAAGACAAACGATTACACAAGCAATAATTGCAAAACTGTCAATCTACTGAAGAACTCATGGGGGGAAAGGGAAAGGGAGATGGGGGAGGGAGGAATGAAGGAGGAGGTAACAAATAGTACAAGAAATGTATCCAATGCCTATTGCATGAAAGTGTACCCACTCTGTACTTCAGTTTGATAATAAAAATTTAACAAAAAATAAATAAATAAAAAGCCATAAACAAAATCTGAGACAGTGGGTAACAAGTATGATATTACTTTATGTAACCGTAACCCCTCTGTATATAACCTTCACAATAAACCTAAATTAAAAGTAAAATTTAAAAAAATACTGAAACAGACTTTGGCAAACCCCATGTGGTTACTCTATATGATATTGATACACTCGATATTGTATATATGCTTACCTGAACTAGCAAAGGGAAAAAAAATGACAAAAATGATACTCCCTACCTCATTATGAACTGTACCCCCTCTTTACATCACCTTGCCAATAAAATTTAATTTAAAAACACAATAAATACTGGAACTGGACTTCTATTTGTCATTCTCTACCAAATAAATTAAATATGGATGACAGTTCTTTAAAAAGTATATTATCTATAGTATTAATTTCTTAAAAACTACAGGAGGATTGAGTCATTACTTCACCACACTAATGTAATGTTATGAAAATTAACACCAACACATGGAAGTCAAAGTAGTATGATCCAATGGTAATAAACAGGGAGGAACCTAGAGAGGCCTAATTGTATATACCTGTCCTAGTTTCCTTGTGGGGAATATTATGCCCCTGTGAATACTGGTGTGGCACCTGTCACTTGGGGCTCTTCCAGGAAGAAAGAAGTGAGATGGCCAAGGAATGGCCATCCCAGGTTTTATGGCCTCTTTCAGAACTGGAAAGGAAAGGGAACATTTTATTTTTCATGGTGTGCTTCAGGAGAAGAAGGTGTGGAAGAAAGTAAAAATATTTTTACTACTTCTTTGATTGTACAATATTTGATATTCCAAGGGGACACATTTCAGAGTGATACTTCTTGTGTCCCATCAGAAGCTACAGATTTCTATACATTCTATTCTTAGGTGACTTTGCTTGACATGTTATTGGAGTGAGTCTTTTTTTTCCTCTTAAACTTCAGTGTAAAAATGTAAACAGCCCTTATTTTGTGTTTGGATTTCAAACTGTTGGCTCAGCCACATGACAACAATATTTCTCTGAAAAAACTTTTATGATCTCGTTGAGGTAGCCTTACCTGTGGCAACTATGGAGGATAAACACATTCTATGAAGTAGCTTTCCTCAGTCTAAGACTAGAGCTCTATGCTTTTGCCATCATTTTAAAACATGTCCTCCCAAAGATTCTTTCCTAAGATTAATGCTTTAAAATTTTAGATTAGTTTTAGCTTTTGCTTTAGCTATTTAACTTTTAAAAATATCTGTTTTCCTTAATATTTACTGTTTTATTTGGGAGTAAATTTACTGATGATTTCTTTGAAATAGTGCTATTTATATACTATACAGTAAATATACTATATATCAATTACATATAACATATGTAATTATATATTATTATATACAATAATTTCTATGAAGTAGTGCTGTAAATAGTCTGTATAGTATCTATGGTATGCCTGTCTATCTACATATAGTATATATGGTATATATGCATGTATATACTATAATAGTATTATTTATACTTGATTTTTTGAGGACAGTAGGATATTTTGCAGGATATTAATATATTATTTCAGGGACTGTATTCATACCAGAAAGAAAGAAAGAAAGAAAGAAAGAAAGAAAGAAAGAAAGAAAGAAAGAAAGAAAGAAAGAAAGAAAGAAAGAAAGAAAGAGAAAGAAAGAAAGAAAGAAAGAGGGAAGGAAGGAAGGAGGAAGGAAGGAAGAAAGAAAGGAAGAAAGGAAGAAAGGAAGGAAAGAAAAAGAAACAGGCAAAATAAAAAGGAAGAAAAAGTTAAAATCAATATATTCTACAATTGGAGCTAGTTTGTGGGTGCTTTGAATGAAGAAGTTAGCATGTCATATATTTCTCTTATAGACATTATCTAAAAAAGTCAAAGTTTCTTATGCCTGGGTCATTCCTGGGAATGGGTGTTGAATAAATCACATTCTACTTTCTCATCCTTCTGTTGGATGCTTTGGCATATTGGATTTCAGGAACAACTGTAAGTAATTAATTTTCTGTGTCAAGATGCTATTATTTTCCCCATTGCTGAAGTTGTGCCCTCCTAATATCGATTTCTACTTTTTTCTTATGTGTGGTGTGAGTTTTATCACCAGGAGACCTTGAATTCATTAAGAGAATTGATTTTCCTCTGTCCTTCTTACGTTTCTTAGCTACTGCATCCAGAAGTGCTGGACTGTGACATTTATTGGAAAGTATGTATTTGACTGTAACAGAATGCTTTCTCTTACTATACATTGCAGAATATCATGCCACAGTTCAAAATTCTAAAAAGAGAAAAATTTTCTTTTGGTTTCAATAATTTCACATGCTATTAGTGGTATCGCATGCCAAGAGGATCAAACTATAAAAAACAATTTGACCAAATAAAAGAATCCTATGCTGGATACTGGTGGCTTGTGCCTATAATCCTGGTGGAGAGCTGATGACAATCCCTCAGTTGGTATTTTTCCCAAACACTTGTCCTCCGATAGGTTCACTGATCATCAATGAAAAGCCACACATTCTATCTCTGCAGAGGGGGTGAAGAATTTAGCGATATCAGGAAAGAGCCATCTCTATCACTCTTGTTTTTCTTTATGCTGAGGGCTTACTCTTCAGGCTGGATTAAGTGACACGTTTTCAACAGCTTCTTTTGTGGAAAGCTGAGATGCTCTTGATGGCATGCTTTTCACCTGCAGGTAGGTGGTGAATCTGACTGTGAGCTTATTGAAGTCTCCTTCCTCCAGTATTGCAAGGAAATTTGCATTTTATTAAACTGCATATTTCTCATAATTGTTATGTCATGTCCAGACATTATTGCATGGAAGCAAGAGATAGCAACACTCACCTCAATCATATTCTGTAACTGATGCAGCTCTATCTTAAGGCAGTAAAATATGTGGAACATAAGACATGTTTTCAGAATGTCAACATCAAGGGTACAAGACTTAGGAAAGGGAATTGAGTCAGGTAAAATTCCACACCAAAACTGTTTTGAAAAGTGTTATCTATACCCATGTTTACATTCTAAATTCACTGCCAAAAATACAAATGGGATTGTACAAAATGATTTGCCATGTTGTAAATGTATGAAACTATTTAGATTTGGTTGGGCTCACAGTAGGGGACACTGCATATGATCAACTGTCTTTTTATTGATGACATGTATGTTTTGTTTGTGCTTAAAGGGAATTTGATTCTATTTTGGAAAGCTTTAGTAAGTTAAAAAGATATAGTCAAGGGGTAGGCAACAGATATTTTTTAAAGACTAGTGAAGAAAAAAGTAGACACATCTGTGCTGCTTGATAACACCTGAAACTGCCATTTTGAATTAAGCATGTCATAGAGGCCCAATAACATATTAATTCACTTGGCAGAATTAAGTCAAAGCACCTGACCTAAAGGAACATGCACTGTAGGCACATATTCCTGTACAACAGCCACAGAGACTAAAGCAAGCATACATTAAAATACTAAGTTATGTGTCACTCACAGACACATATAATTCTTAGAAACATGCTCTGTAGCAATCAAGAAAACTAGAGAGGATAAAAAGTAAGATTGTCTTAAGAGGAATCAAAGAAGATAAAATAGATTCCAGCACAGCAACAAAGATGAACTCAGTGAGAGCTGCCATGTCACATCCTTAGAGAGGGGGAGAATAGAGAAGTAAAAATAGACATGGGGAGGGGTGTTAAAATTTGTGAATTTTCTCACCTATAGAAAAAATCTAGACAAAATGATATAAAAGACAGACACAAATGTTTGGTGGTTAGAAACAGGTAAAAAGTGAAATCAGAGGGTGAATGAGGCACTGAATATCAACAAAATATTTCATATATATGTATATACATATATATGTTTCAAAAAGGGAGAGGTGAATAAGAGTAGGGTGAATGTATTCAAACCACATTATATGCACAAATGATAATAATTAATTTAGAATTATAATTACTTTAGAATAATTAATTAATTTTTAAGATAGAAAAGAATAAAAATCCGGTGTCAGACAATTGGGACATCCTTGGGTGTACATGGTAAGTGCAGACACTAAGGCATTAATTATGTCAATGGCCTTCCACTCCCTTCCCAAGAGTTAGTGAATCCCACACCTACACTGTAGATTGCAATAAAACTTCATTTGAAAAACCAACCAGCTATCTGATATTTCCTAGGTTGTTGGTAACCTTCCCATTCAACACTAAGCTTGAACTCAACTGTTGTAGCATTTAATTGCCCTGGGGCTCTGGTGCACTTTCCATCTAGAGTGTTCCTAAGCAACTAAATATCTAGTAGACTATTTGAAAATTATTAGGTCCTTTGATAATGTCTTTGATATTTCATCTTTTCACAAGTAAGCAAAGACTTACTTTCCATGATCACCAAAAAAAAAAAAAAAGGAAATATTTGCTTTTCATCTTCTAGTAACCTAGGAGGCTTTGCTATTCTAATCTTTCTTGTTGGCTTCCAGCTGAGTGAGGAAGTTTATTTGAAAATGAAGATGGGCAGTGCTTGTATGGAAATTTAACTGACCATCACTCTACAAGACTCCACTGTGCTCATGAATATGGTGTGCCGAAAGGCAGCTTTTGGGGATCTCAGATTATCTGAGAGATGACATTTGTTATCAAAGTTAAGAGAATGAACTTTCATCAAATACAGTAAGTGAACAAAAGGCTAAACATTTACCAAGTAACAAACAAACCCATCTAAATCCATCCATTCAGAAAAAAATATATATATGTACTTTCAAATTTCTGATAAAAATGCTAGTTGTATTTCTTCCTTTAAGCAGCTTCCAATTTAGTAAACTGAGTCATTAGAGCTTGAGAGAAAGGAAGAGACTGAAAATGAAGAATGCTAAGCTACAGTACATAAAAGGACAGGACTAAATTAGCTAAAATGGAGATACAACAATTTCCTTTATGTGGAAGGAAAAACAGTAGCACCTGAATTTTCTTATAACATTGGGTTTCTTTTATCTAATGCAAGCCCTGGTGTTGCTTTACAGGATAGTCTAAATCCTGGTGCTACTTATTCATTACAATTTCCCATTCTATGTAGATATACTATACTTACACTTTTTATGTGGTGGTCTGCCATTACAGAAATTGTTTTCTCCTACGTGTTAAAAAATGAGCGACAGGGATTCAGTAGAAATTAGGGAACAAAAATTAGGGTTAAAAAGAAAGAGAAAAAGAAAAGAAGGATAAAGAGGAAGCATGTAGAGAGAATGAGAGACAAATGAAATAATATAATAAAATTAATTGGTTTGAGAAAAAAATATTAAACTTGTATTTATGCTTATTTTTCAGTCACTAAAGATCACAATAATACCGTATCTTTTTTTGTTTTTCTTGTATTTTGTTTTAGAAATGCAAAACATCATTTGTCTGCATTTAGTTTTGAATTATGTCTGTGATCACTTTAAACAAAGCTAATTAAATTGTTAGCCTAAATAGTATGAATAGATAATATAAATACTACTCCTGAGTAGTACTAAAATAGGAGGATGATTCATTATACTCTGTAAGTACCTGGAATAAAAGGGTAGAATTATTGGGGTTAGGAGAATAAAAAAGGAAATGCAAAACTAACAGAACTTATTTTGGCACTTTGTCACTAGCCATTCCGTACATCTCTCCTCTAGTGAGCTCTCCCTGCAGATCAGCTCTGAGGACATAGGAGGCAAAATACAGTAGGAGTGCAAAACATATTTTTTATCAGGATTCAATGACAAAGGGAAGAGAGAAGCAGTAGTATTGATCAAAGGCAAAGTGTTGGTCCATGACACATGGTTGATAGGATGTCTGCCAAAGTGTCAGGTAGCTGCAGCCTAGGGAATCCATCAACATGGTCCTCTGCCAGGCTGAAGCCAGGAGCCTATGTGTACCTTCTTCTCTCAGGAACAATATTTGGGGTGCATCAGAAGAGATACAAAAATCATGATTTTGGTCTTTTTTTAATGGAGTTTAGATGACTCACGATGGGTAGATAGGAGGCTGTGAGCTGGTCACAATCCTGTCATTGACAGCAAAGTTGTATACAAAATACAGTACCTCTATCCACTTATACATCTGGCATATTCATTCTCATTTCACATGCAACTGAGCTTTGTTCTCATGCTGCCTAGTAGCGAAACTGTAAATTGTCCAAGATAAGGGCAACTCTTTTTCTCCTGCTAGTCTCTATCATTCTCCATGTAATGAGAACCAGGACAGCCACAGCACGGTATTTTATGAATAGAAATCTCAATAAGCTTTGATGAAATTCTTGACTGGTTTCTGAGAATGATAAGCTTTAAAAAATAGTTTGAGTTTTTAGGCTACATTTGACATGAAAATAGATTCTGGAGAATCAACAGTAATTTGTGGAACTTCTCCTAGGCAACTTCAATGAGAAGGATGGGGTAATATTTGATCAGGAATGTACATGAGTTAGTAATGACACTTTTACTTTTGGCCTTAATTTTGCCATTAGTTAGATATGTGGTGTTGATCAAGGCTTTCTACCTCCCTGGGCATAATTTAGATTACTCTAGAGATTAGGATGTGATGTCACTTATTAATTTAGCCTTCCCTGAAATCTTTAATACCACATACATTGATATTCTGTATGTTTTCCTTATGTATTACACAAAACTAGAGGTATTACCAAAGAGTATTTATATATTTTTTCTTTAATAACTTTCTCATGTCAAAGATAATTATTCATGTAATACAATGGCTAAACAAGGGAGGGGGGCAAGAAACAGTCATTAAGAAGTCAAATTGGAAGGAGTCCCTATGGTAGCCATGAGTAGCTTGACTTTTAAGATGGAAAGACAATGTAAAATTCATCTTCTGCTGATTATCTCAGTTACTGTGGAAAGATACCTCATTCAAAACCTCTGAACCATTCACCTATTATAAGAGGCTCTAATACTGTCTAACAAACATAACCCCAAGGTAACGTTGTAATGTTATACTTAAATTATTTAGAATGAGGCACTTTGTAAGGAGTAGCAGCTCAAAGTCCATACTTTTCAAAGATAGCCTTTCACAAGGGCATGGAAACCTTGATATACGGAACAACTGAGCAAGAGTCAGGGGTGCCAGCAAGATGTCAGAAGCAGAGTTAAAGTGCAAAAGTTAACCTTCTAATTTCCAACCTCTCAAGGATCTTGCATTACATGTCATCTCTGCTCCGTCAATCAATTGTTGATAGAAGCCTATTAATTATTTTCTTCCTTTATGTAGAATGCAACTTGTGAGAAATAAAGTTAAATTTTCCTTTGGAAGACATAAAATGAATCATAAAACAAAGGTCCTTTTCAAACTATAAAGTTTACCAAAGCCAGCGGTTTGAATTAGAGATTGCCTCAAGCAGCCATGAGGTTCCCATCTTTTCACAGTTTTCACAAGTTTTAATGGAGCATGCATAAACTGAAGAATGGATTAACAGTACCATGATTAGGGGAAGAATTGTCAAGCCATAATATTTTAATCAATGTAGTTTTAACAGGAAATTATATGTTAATGATAAGTGACAATAATGTTCACAATTGCTTCACCTCTACTCAAGATATACTGACCTATTTTGTTTTATAATATAAATAAAAATCAGTGCAAACAAACATGCTATGACTTTATTAGTTTCTTTCTAAAGGAAATCTGCTATTTAAAAATTAATTGTGTATAACAATGAACTAGTTAGTTTAATTGGCTTTTGACTATCATCTTTTGGGAATTTTAGAAATGAAGCATATGTCAGTTTTTATTCATATACAGCCAATTAAAGCTCCTGTGCAATCATTTGGTCAAATTCTTTTATTCCAAGAGTTAATTGAAAAACATGGAAGGTAAAAATATCTGCCCAAAACTCGTTTTTCCCTTTCTTCCTCCTTTCCTCCAATCCTTCCTTTTTTCTTGTCTTCCTCTCTCTCTTTCTTCCTCTGTCCTTACCTTTCTTTCTTATTTTTTCTCCCCCCCTTTCACCTCCTCTGTCTTCTTCCTCTTCTTTTCTCTCTCTTGTTCGACTGAGGACTAAACTCAGGGTTTCACATTTTCTGGATAAAGACTGTTGTACCTAGACCTTTTACATGTATAGTCCTTTTTTTTTTTTCTGAATGGGCTCCTTTTCAGTCTTGGTCCTTCTTGGGGCAATATGGCCTCATCACCTGCAATCCCTCACCATAACATGACAACTACTTGAGATTTTGCCCCCTAGCCTCTTGTTGGCTATTCTGAAATGCCCTTTCATCACTTGCTTACTAAGAATCCTCTGTCCTTTTTTGGTAGGCTCAATGTCCATTTCTCAGTAAAACTTCCCTTCAGTTCTACCATTCAGGAAAAAAAAAAAAGGAATGTTTAAAATCGTGATCTTTGTTACCAGTTCCATGCTTCCCAACCTCTACGTCCAGAAAATTCTTCTCTCTGACTCATTTTATTCCTATGCTGTCAGTGACAAAGAACTGCTACAAACAAAATAGATATAATAGCATTTTATTGTTTGTTCAAACCAGTCTATATTCATGTCATATTTCTTGATAAGGAGCAGAGAATAGGTATGTAATTAACATTTTCTTTTTTAAAAAATAATCCAAAATCAGGGAAATTGGGTCAAGACACTACAGAAAGATCATGTGTTTTCCTAGCCTTTCACTGCTTTCCCTTGAGTTTTATCCATTCTCATATATTTTTCAGTAACATAGCAGGTGTTGTATTCTCTTCACAGTATCATTCTTTCTGAAGGAGTCACTCAGATCCTCTTGCCCTGAGTCTACAGAGATGATCCTATGAATCACAAGTAGGCCTGTATGTGTGTGGGTGCCATGGGTCTCTCATGTATGTGTGTGGCCTGACATTTGAGAGGAAGTAAATAAATGCTTCCCTCTGCTGTTTCTCATCTGTAAATATGAGAACCAGCTTAAGAGGAACAAAGGTGAAATCCTGCCTGCTTAACATTAGAATGGCGATGTGAATCCTTAAAAGCCTATAATTTACCCAGGAGCTGAAATATATGTACTCTCAAAATAACCAAAAACAAAGAAATAATCTATTTAAAAGCCTTCGGTATTACAGTCTCTTAGCCCTAAATTATAGCTTCCATTAGAATGGGAAGGCACTACTTGGATGTATTTTACAGACAAACAGAAATGTGTAATTTTAGAGTTACCTTGAAGCTTTGAGGTGCTGTGTCTCTCTGAAGAAGGGCATCTGAATAAGGGCATATGCCATCACAGAAAAGAACAATGCAAACAACAAGGAGGAGAAGAAAGACTCCAAATAGGGTCAGTCTGAACATGAACTATATTCATCCTAGCAAAATGAATGATTTTTCAATTGATACCTCAAAATAACTATATATAAATAGACATTCAGATAACTTGGAAAAGTCATCTGGGTCATCCCTCTCTTCTATTCTATAGTCACAGTCCTCACAGCTACACACAGACATGCACCATACAAGTGCTCATCATTCACACATATACAGCACACACAAAGCACACATAGCTATGCACTTTGGACAAGTAAATCTTGTAGACACTATCTTCACTCTCCTAAATATCAAACACATATAATCATGTTATAGAGACATGCTAAAAGGAACCTCAGTAACATTTGGATTTTAGAATTTACTTCATCAGGTCAATGTTGACCACAGGCTGTGATTCTTGCTCTACAAGAATTTCTGGACTACATTAGGAGAAAGATGTATAAATATGCACTGAGTAGCAGAACTGTAAAATGCTTTAAGGATATTTGCTAAAGACACATTACAAATTATTGTTAGTAAGTGGTTTATGTTTAGCATCATCAATAGAATTCAATCTTCCTAAAAACTTCTGTATTGAAGTTGAAATTCAAAGTCCTCAAATTCATTGTTAGTATATGTTATTAATTCACTGAAATCATATATGAATATTTCTCAATTACCAATATCAGCTGAGTGATGAATAAAGGATAGCATTTTGAACAAATGGTCAGAATCGACTGAACAGCCATTTACAAAATAAGTTAAATGTGAATCTTAATTCACTCCATGTAAAGGTAACACAAGATGTTTATAGACTGACATTTGAGAGCTAAGATTAAAGTTTAAAGGAAAGCAGAGGAGAAAAATCTCAACAAGTTTCAATTTTTCAAATATTTCTTAACAAATGGAACATAAAATGCACAAATCCATTACTAATTTTTATTAGAACTAAAGATCTCTTTAAAATACACTTATGAAAATAAAAAATAGAAATCCTAAGATAGGAGAAAGTATTTGGTATAGAATACAAAAACAACTTATGTACTCAATTCATGTGAAGTAAATCAATCTCACATGGAAGGAAGCAAGATTTTTGAGTGGAAAATTCTCAAGTTACACATACGTGGTAAATATGTAAATGATAACATGAAAAAATATTCTAAAGATGCTGATTGATAATAAAAATATATTACTAGGATTAAAAATTGAAAAGTCGTGATGGCCTTTTAGTTTTAGTAAAGGTACGAAGTAGTATTCCTAAATTGCAGGTGGAAATATAAAATGATCTAACCACTTTAGAAACAATAGAGTTGTTGTAAGATTCTACCATTTTCTTCCTAACAACTTGCCTATAACTATGAAAGCACATGCCCAAGGACTTGATTTAAAACATTCATAACAACTGTATTCATAATATATTTTCAGAGAAGCAACAAAAATTGATCAATAGTTTAAAAAGTAAACAAATTGTGGTGTAGTACATTATGTGGCATTGCAAAAAATGAAAATGATGGCACAGTAGCACACTAAGGATACACATAGACTACAAGATCTAATTGTGTTCATATCTTCCCAACTTGCATATTAAATTGTGTTAAAAGAGTTGAATTATCCACAGTGGGGTATTTACACCATGAGAATCAGCAAGTTCTATAAATCATCCCTGCCACCACTGTCCCCAGATAGCTAGTTATTAAACCTCATCATGTTATTAAAGATATACTAAAACATGAGTGAATTTAAGAGTCACTAAGACAAGTTTCTGAAATCAGTGTAAGATTTTATTTGTAAAAAGTTCTACAATATAAAAACTAATTTGGTATTGTGAATAATATTAGTGGTTGCCTGAGATGAAGGCAGAAATGAATCATTAACCATCATGGTAAAACTATTGTTGTCATTGAATATGTTCATTATTTAGACAGGGAAATTGTTGGCCTAGGTGTATATGCATATGAATAATCTTGAAAATATACACTTGAATGTGTTCAATTTATTGAATGTTAACTATACTCCATTGTAAATGAAAAGTCGTAACAATATGAGATGAACCACTCCTCTTACCAAATTGTGCATTATTGATCTCAGCTTTTCTGTTAGTAGTGTATTTTCTTCAAGAATATCTTTAGTTCATCCTTCTCTACTTCCCTTCACTTTTTCATATAAACTCCTATCTTCTATGAAATACTGCTTAATCACAATAATGGCCAGTCTTTCTTCCAGCTCCAGAGACCACCATAGTCCTGCTTGTCTTCTGCTCTGCCTTTTCTGGTTTTCATATATCCAATTGTGCAATATTTATTTAACTCCCTGAATAAATATAATAAATAGAGTGCGTCAATTAGAATTATCAGATACTATTTCACAAATCTGTAAGTCATCTGTTATATACCACTTTTATTAAACAAGGAAAATAAATAAGTATAAACCATATGAATTTTCTGAAGAGAGAAACAACCATTGTTCAATGAGAAATTGGGGACATGAGCTGGAGGATCTTAAACATTTCACATGAATTCCATCATCCATGCCCAACCAGTTGACATTTGCAGAAACTGATGAAATAATAAAATAAAGAAAAATAAAATAAAAGGCCTGGGCCAGGTGTGGGTGGCTTAAGCCTGTAATACTAGCTTTTCAGGAGGCAAAGATCTGAGGATTTCAATTCAAAGCCAGCCCAGGTAAAAAAAGTTCCTGTAAGACTCATTTTTTTGCGGTGGGGGGGGGGGGGTGGATTTAATCATCATCTTTCCTGTGAGACTCTTATATTCAATTAAATACTCAAAACCCAGAAGTAGTGCTGTGGCTCAAGTAGTAGAGCACTAGCCTTGAGCACAAAGAGGACCAGGACCAGAGACAGTGCCCAGGCTCTGAGTTCAACTCCCACAATGGGGAAAAAAATGCCTGTCTACACTTGTTACCTTCTAGGTTCTTTACTGACAAGCAAACCATCCAATTCCTTCTTAACTATGGAAAAGCCAGAAATTTGAAAGTGTTCTCTATGAGATTCTCATTTTGTACCTGTAGATTTTTCATCATTTATTTTTCTTTAAATTGCAAGTACATTCCACAGTGAATCTGCTATGATGTTATAGGGGCTCAGATTCCAATAGAAAATGTCAAAATATCTTTTCTCTATTCTTTAATACATGAAACTTTACTAAAATCAATTTTTAATCATTTTTCTAGAGGGGGTTAATTCTGTTTCATGTCACTGGACCTGAGCTATATTAGTAGGCAACTAGTGGTGAGAATGGGTGAAGTCAGTTAATCAAAATATTAGTTGAAGGACACCCACTGTATCTTATGTCACCTTAAAGTTCATTCACATACCAAACCCTCTTTTGAAGTAACTCTAAAAAGCCTAATTTCAAAGTAACTCTCTCACATTTTCTTAACATAAATGGCATTCAAAGTAGCTTCTCTATGGAAGAGTAGAGTTAAAATTTTCTCTATTATTGGGTTAGCATAGAAAATTTGAATTTTTTTTTGAAGCAAAGGAAAATAACTCAACCACAGCATATGTAAAACTAGGCCATATTGGATTGCCTAAAAGATCAAATGAGTTGTCAAAGACCTTAAAGAAAAGTTAGTGCTGTTCTTCAAATGAAGATGATCAGGGGCTAAGAATATGGCCTAGTGGTAGAGTGCTTGCCTCATATACATGAAGCCCTGGATTCAACTCCTCAGAACCACATATATAGAAAAGGTCAGAAGTGGTGCTGCGGCTCAAGTGGTAGAGTGCCAGCCTTGAGCAAAAAAAGATGCCACGGACAGTGCTCAGGCCCTGAGTTCAATCCCCAGGACTGGCAAAAAATAATATGTGGTCAAAAGTATTGTTTTAGTCATTATTATATTTTCATATTATTATAATAATGATTATATAGTTACATTATTATTACCTCCCATTCACCATGATGCGGGGTACTGGTTTGCTGCCTTGTGATCATAGATGTGTGTCATCTGACATTATACTGATGAGACTAACATCTGTTCTTTTTCACATATATTCATCTTCCAGGTGAAAAAACATCCCTTGTCACACAGAACCACATGGGATCAGAGACAGAGAAGACAAGGCGTTGTTGGAAGCAGGGTTTTGTTTGCTCATTTTAAGACAGTGGGGTGACCACTGATTCTCATAAGATGATACCAATAACTTGTATAAATAATTGGAGATGGTAGTGTCAAGAGTCCAGATTCCTCACCACACCACAATTAATATAAAGCTCTTCCATGATGTCAAGGACTCTGTATTTAAATTTCTAGGCTATAAACAAGCATAGAATTCTATAAATAATGGTGCTATCTTAATAGTTTTAATCCACAAAATGTAACTTTAATATAACATAAAAGTCACAGTCAAATTTCTTATATGGCAAAAAATGAAACTCCAAACATTATTTAATTTTAGTACCTGACTTCACACATACAAAAAATCAACAATAAATTTAATACTATTTATTATGACTTCTGATATTGACCATTAGTCTTGATTTTGAGTATGTTTAATCCAAATAATATTTTGCTTCTGGTTATATGAAATAGCATAAGTATCTCTTTCAAATGCATTTAAATTACATAACTCTGAAGATATCCTACAAAGAATTATTAATATTTATTCTCACCTCCTTATAAGTGTTACTGTTAAGTAGAATAAGCAAGACTGATTTCAATTATAGAAATTCTGGAGGATGATTTAGCTAAAAACTACTTTTCAATTTTGTCAGACATGGAAAGTGCTCAGGCAAAATGTCTATAAGGAACTCAATGTAGGATACAATGTTACAGTCAAAAGAATCACCACTTGGGCTCTGTGTGTTATACAATTGTAATCCCAGCTACTAGAAAAACATAGATAGACCGGAGGATCACAGATAAAAGCTGCCTGGTAGAAAAAAATAAAAATAAAAGTAGAAGACACTAACTTAAACAACAAGTTGAACATGATAGTGTAAACATGTATTGTCAGCTACTTAAGATGCCTAGATAGAATAATCTTTATTATAGTGGCTGGGGATATGACCTAGTGGCAAGAGTGCTTGCCTCATATATATGAAGCCCTGGGTTTGTTTCCCCAGCACCACATATACAGAAGGCAGCCAGAGGTGGCACTGTGGCTCAAGTGGCAAAGTGCTAGCCTTGAGCAAATAGAAGCCAGGGACAGTGTGCTCAGGCCCTGAGTCCAAGCCTCACAACTGGCCAAAAAAAATTTAAATAAATAAATAAATAATTGAAGTAATCTTTATTATAAGCTTGTCCCTGACAAGAATAATAAGTTCCTACTGGAAAACAAACAACAACAAAAACTATTGCACAAATGGCATGGCTCATGAAGTGAAAGTGTGTGCAGCAGGCTCATACTCCTGGATTCAAACCCCATGCTCTACAAAAAAAAAAAAAAAAAAAAAAGAAAAGAAAGAAAGAAAGAAAGAAAGAAAGAAAGAAAGAAAGAAAGAAACTAATACTAGATCCTGATATTAGAGAAATTCACAAAACAGGATACTGCCAATGTTCTCCCTTGACTAACACCTTAACAACTGCAGAAACATTTGAGGTAGTTTTGTATTTTCCTCTTTTCTCTCAGTTTTCCACTAAAGTGGGCCATGAAGCCTAGGTTACTTTCTTGACACAAGATTCTTATACCAGAAGTCTGTTCCATATACTTGGAGGAAAAGAAAGAAACCATGAAGATGAGAGTCTGAACAAACAGGCCTTGTTGAATCCCTCCCCATTAATACTATTTTATCATAAACATTTTTCCTGCAATAATATTGCTCCAGGACTATACATATGAACATACAAAGTTTGTCCTGTGGCTTGCCTCATTTGTGAAGACTACTGTGTTACATAAATTTACGCTGATACAAACTCCTATTTTCTTTCATTAATTCTTTTTTGTTGTTGTTGTCCTAGAGCTGTTAGCTATGTTTCTTGTGATGGACAAGGAAAATAAAGACAATGTTTTCCACATAGCAAGAACAATACACTGTTGTTGTTTACTGTGTAGCCAGAGAGAAATATCAAAGTAATTCTCTAGGTGGCAGCATGAGCCCAAAGACTTGTTCAGGGAAGCTTGTATAGACCCAAAGAAAACCAAAGAAAAAACAACTTTGAGCAACATTTCAGTGAAGAAACCAATAGGATAAGAAAATAGAGGGCTACGTCTAAAAAGGAAGAGTAGCCTGTGGATACTACCTTACAAATACCTGTGTGTTATTTTATTTCAGGCACAAATGGAAGGTACCGGGAAATTCAAATATTGTCTCCTCTTCTGGACCTTGTAGTTTTGAAATGGTTCTCAAAAACAGTAGTACTAATCATTGTTTTAAAGATTTTTGACCACATTAATTTCTTGGGATAATTTGGCATTTGAAAGATTAAACAGCCTATGTTTAGGAATAGAATATATTGAAAATTCTCATCTTTCTTCCTCACCTTACTTAGCTATTTTCCTTTCAGCTGAATGTTTCTTCTTTCTTCTCTCTTCTACTATTTTCTCCACTCCTCCCTTCCTTTCCTCTTTGATCTTCTGAGCTATTTCCACAATGTTAAATCTATCTGTCTGTCTGTCTGTCTCTATTTATCTTTATACAGGATGAGAGGAACAATATATGTATTTTTTAGAGTTCACAAGATGAAACTCTGCAGGCCATTTTCCAAGTGAAGGAATTTAGGGAAAGAAATATAATTCATTTCATAGCTTTATGTTATTTTAAAGTAAAGATTAGAGCTGGAAGGTAGCTCAGGGGCAAAGTACTTGCAATATCTGGGTTCGATCCCCAGTACCAAAAAAAGAATAAAAATACTGTTAAACCTCTACACACCACCACCACCAAGCAGACACTAAGTTCAAGCCCCATGAATGACAAAAAAGATTATATAATTGGTAAAGAATAATAAAAAGTTTAGTCTAACTTATATGTATGAAATTTATGATACAAAATAAATTAATATTTTAAATTTACATAAATAATCTGAGGGCTGAATTTTCAGATACCCAGAACTCAAACAGAAAGGTAAGTAAAAGCTTTTGCAAAAAGAGGGAGAAACTATGTATTCGTAGTATTTTTTTTCTCATCAACTGTTAGCTTAAATAACCCACTGTAATCTTCTTGGTGCTTTGAGAAACACTTCCCAAATACTTTGGTTTATTTTGTTTCTCCTATAAATGTACTCTTTCATCTGCATAGGACTGACCTTGAGCAGCCAACCACATAAGTTCTTCACTTCCATGAAAACGAATCTCAATAACTTGCTTAAGAGATAAAATCCAAATTTGAGGAGTTTCATGATGCAAGCAAGTGTTGCAACATCTGATCCAAAATTCCTTTCATTTTGACTTTTCTCTAACATGCTTATGGCTTCCGAATATATTTTTAAACAAATTTTTAATCTACCTAAACTTAATGATTTCCCCATTTCTTCCTATTTCAGCTTTCATAGAAAATACAATGTTTGCCACTTCAAATTGTGCCAGTGTTTGAAGAGATTTACACTCCTATTTCCAAAAAGCCATCTGTAGCCTTAACCCTGGTCAATCTCCTGCCCTTGAATGTCCAGCTTTCATTATAGGTGCTATTTGATAACAGGCACCTCTACATGATAAGGGCTTCTGACTTGTGATTTGGTGTTTAATTTAACTTTCTACAACCTTTTCTTGAGTTCATGTCACATCTTTGCATCTTTGTAATTTCCTCAGCAATTGTTCTATCCAATTAAGTTTTCTTGATCGCCGTATGATAAAGCAGACATCATTCTAAGCCCCAAGAAGACTCACAATCAGTACGTACTGGATTATTATTACCTGGTCATACATAACCTGCAAAACTCAATAGCTCAACACAAAAAGGAAGCACCATGGCCACAACAGGTTTGCCTTGTATCCGTGACAGAGTCAGCATTCCAAAGCAGACCTTGTGTGTAGTGCAGCAACCCCTTGGCACAAAGAAAGGATGTCAGGTCTCTGTATAAAGCAGTGCTTTTCCTCTGAGACACATTTCTTCACAGATTTCCATGGTAAAAGAGGTTACAGCAGCAAAACTAACAAGGAAAATACAGAAGAATAAAAAAATGTCCTTAAAGACAACAATGAAATCAGAAATATTTGGTAGAAGGACATGTCATAAACTCCTTCAATCAACTTGACACAAACATAACTTTGGCATATAATCAGTTATCTGTTCATGGTATCTATTACAAAAATTTTGCATGGTAGAAGATAGAATAGAAACATCCTCTTTCCAATCAACTAGCATTTAATTATGTGTTTTGTGTTTCTCCCTCCTTCTCCTGATCAAAGACTTGCTAACATAGCAGACATCAGTAAATGCATCCTGGTCCCGTTTTCTCTTCATCATATATGCAAATAGTTAAGCCTTATAGATAAGCACTAATCAAAACTGAATAACAAAGAGAAGCATTGAATTTCATTATTTCACCATCTAGTCTCTGGTACACAGAGCTGCTTAAAGCAGAAAAGAACAATAACTGAGAGCTGGTAATAATCTTCTTGTGAAACATGTATCTGTTTGGAAAATATGCAAGCAAAAACATGGGCTTTGCAGTAATGTTTTCCAGTAATTAATATTCAAAATAGTGCAAAATACATTAACTGTATTAACCCCTCATAAAATTCATTGGCTCTGGGGTACATCCTTGCACCTGAATGCTTGTAAGAAGGGAAACCTTGCCATCTGCAGTTAATTGGAAATTGCCTGTTGCTTCTGTTCCATAAAAAGGGAATCTTGTAAAAGGCATCTGTATTAGGGGAGAATGGTGAGGGAGAACTTCCAATAAAAAGAGAACCTGCAGGCTGTTGCTTTCTCCACATAGATATTGCTTCCGTAAATCCAGTCTTGCCTTGTAAAGTTAATGAGCCTCTTCCAAACTTTTAAAATGACTACAACCGGAATCTATGTAACTAGAGAAATAAATGGAGGTTAACCATATTGAGGGTTTATATTAGACTGCCTCTACAAACAATCCCATAAAAAACTTGGTCTAAAGGAACAAGGATATTAATTATTTTATTGCATGTATATTGAAACACTCATTCGTTGAGGCTGCTGTCAGCTGGGCAGGAAAGTTAAGTCGCCATGTAGAAGATCTTTGTACAGCGCAAGAAAAGGTAATATAAAGAAACCAGGACTCATAAGCACAATAAGAAAAAAAGTGGCACAGGAAGGAGACAAAAATAGACTAAATAAAAGACATTGTTCATGAGTAGATAATATATTGACCATGCTGGACCTATGCTGACAGATTGAAGTTTCTATGCTAAGTTTCATTTGGGATGTGTATATCTATATGGCTCTAAGTGAAGCACACCATATTTATAATAAAGGATTCAAGTTGTAGCTGCACTATTGTGTGTGTGTGTGTGTGTGTGTGTGTGTGTGTGTGTGTATCCTGGTAGGTGCTGTCCTTGTGTTTAAGGTTAGCACTCTACCCATTGTATGGTAGCTGCTCATCTAGCTTTTTGAATGGTTAATTGGAGATAAGAATCAAACTAGGACTCTAAACATTCATACAGTGAGAAGAGAGGAGGATATTCATAAGAGAGGATCACAAGGGCTCAATAGCTATATACACATCATATAAAATGATATTTTTAAATGAACTCCAAGAAATGCAAACATTTTACTGTAGTGTGTTTGGCTCCCCTTTTCTTTTCTTCAATTTCGTTTTTGTTTTGCTTTGCTTTTGTCAATTTTTTTTATTTCTGTACCCTTTGTCTAGTATGTAATGCTATCTGATTTGGAGAAGAGAAGAGGAAGCCCAGAAATGGTGGGACAAAGGGTAAACTAATTCAACACTGATACTCACTAGACACTATGTTGGAAATGAACTATACAACTTGGGGGTGATGGCGGCTGGGAAGGGGGAAAAAACCATAGAAAATGAGGGAGGAAATGGCATTTAACCAGAACCCCATTGTACATCGCCTTAAAAAATTAAATTAAAAACACATTATCATTAAATAAACAATAAAGAAAGGATTCTTAAGGATTTTCTTGACTGAGCTGGCTTTGATCTATGATCCTCAAATCTCAGCTCCCTGAGTAACTAGGACTACAGGCATAAACCACTGGCACACATCTCATCACATTTATATTTTTGAGTGAAATAATGGATGACTAAAAAGCTTTCAAGTTTCAACACATTAAATATTCTATGTAACTTCTTAATTTTTTCTTTCCTTTCAAATTTCAGCTTTCAGTTTCTTGTTTCTCTTTTAAAGGTAGAGTAATTTCAGGCAGCTTCTGAAGAGTTCCTCTTTATTTTTTATTGACAGTAGTTTTGTTCAATTTTCTTTGTTGTTTTACTTCCACAATCTTGCTGAAATTTCAACATTATAACTTATGCTAATATACCTCTTGAAAAATTAATCTCCAGCATTTCTTTGAATATTGGATCTTGTCAATTACTCTCCTTTGTGAATCTATAAAGAAAGACTATAAACTATATCAGGAGGAGATTCTCTAATTTCAGGGCTTTTTTTTTTCTTTTTAATTTCGTGAGTGTGACAATTGAAAACTGGAAGTGTTGAAATACCATTCTGTAATCAACCAGAACTTGAATGCAATTTTTATTTTCCTAGAACTATGAGACCCCTCAGTCTGCACACAGATCATTATTCCTGAACAGCTGCTCCATGTTTGATTTTTACCATGCTCAGTTCTGCCTTTTAGAGCTACGAGTCAGCAAATATCTCAAGAAGCAGACAGCTAGGCATGTTGGGCTTTGCAATTCTCCTCTTCCGGAGATGCTGGGTCTTCTTGTTCTGACTGCTTAGTAGCCCTAAACTCCATTTCTATGTATGATTGCTCTGTTCACACTTTACCTGCAGGAAATTGGCAAGTGTCCGAAGCAGCCACAGCAAATTTAGGCCTCACATGCAGACATGCTTAATCCCTGAGATCAAAGTTTAACTGGTCTTCACTACTTTGGTTGCTCTCCACTGCTTTCAGAACAGCTGTGTGTGTAGGGTGTTCAGCTTTTATAATTGTTCTCAGCTGAAAAATTCTTCTGTTAGCACCTATTCCGATACAGCATAGCCAGAAACAAAACCTCTCTTCTTTTAAATAGTAACATGATGTGACAAGAATATGGCTTGTTACATTTCTCAACATAATGAAAACAAAAAGTCACAGCAGCAAGGCCACCAACATTCCTCTACATCCCACAGATTATTTTTATGACCATTCAATCATAAACTATTAGTCTTCACTTCAATCACCTGGGTGAAAGTAACAATTTTAGCCTCTATCCTGTGGTCTATAATCTTTTAATTTTAGGGTTTAAAAGTTATCTTTAAGTAGTTTTACAAAGGGGTTTAAATCATCATAGCAATTTGCAAGTACAGTGAATCCTGATTAATGTCACCCCTTCCATCATTCTCCCTTATCTCTCCCAAATATACCCATTTTTCCAAGTTACCTGGTTCTATTTTCATATATGTACATGGATATATATATGTATACAAACATACATACATACACATATATATGTATATATATTATTATATGAATGCATTCACTTACCCTTTCTCTCTTCATTCACAATGGACCTTGACACTGCTTCTTTCTCATCAACAATTATAGAAGTAGAATAAAAACATATTTTAGTCTCGGTGCTGGTGGCTCATATTTTACAATCCCAACTATTCATCAGATTGAAACATGGACGATCTCTTTGAAACCAGCCCAGGAAGAAAAGACTACAAGACTCAATAGCCAACTAACCAAGAATAATCTAAACTAGTAATGTGGTTCAAGTAGTAGAATACAATCTGTGAGCAAGAAAGCATATACATGTCCAATGAGAAAATACTTGTCAGGAACCACTTTTTGGGGTAAGTATATCTTGAATACAATTATTATTAGCAAGTACTTGTACAAAGAGATTTCAATTCTATAAATGAGTTTATGAGCACCACACATCTTGATTAATGTCCCTTCTTCCATCATTCTTCCCCATTTTCTCCCTTCCATGCTTTTACAGAATATACATTGAAAATAAAAACAACATGTGTTCACTCTCCCTCCCTCACATTCCCACTGGCCATCTCTTACTTAGGATATTTCTGAGAGGGATCTCATGGGAAGGAAAAACTTTTTTTATCATCCAGGACTTCCAAGAGTTTCAGGAACTTTGTAACAGACAATAATATAGATTTTTCCTATTATTTCCTAGGGACACAGATATGCTTCCATGTTCATATGCTGTGAATGGTTGCTTTTATACATTACCTACAGGACGAACTAGGTGCAATGAAAAGCATTTATGGCCTGTAATGGCAAACATATTTAATACTAGAACCATCACAGGAAATAATTTCTCATCCCAAGATCAATCACTAATACTAGGCTTCAAATCTCTAACATAAAGATAAAAAAAGAAAGTACACAAGGGGGAAAAGAGTCAGAATTTCTAATTTTGATAGTGATATCTGAACTCCTGAACACGTCAAGTAAAACAAAAGAAACTGCCTTCTCTCTTTTTTAATTGCATTTTTATTGTAAAAGTAATATAGAGAGGGGTTACAATTACATACATTAAGACATTGAGTACATTTCTTATGAAACTTTTTACCTCATTGTTCATTTTTCTCCCACCCTCCCCTCTCCCGGTTCCCGCCCTACACTCTCCCGACTTATACAGTTGGTTTACAGCATATTGCCTTGTAAGTATTGGCATTACATTGGTTCACCTTTTACCCTTGGTCTCTCCATTTTGGTGTTCCCCTGCCCTAGTTCCAATAAACTTGCATACAATACCAAGTGTACCAAAGTCAGTTACAGTGACAACAGGGATAAAATCATGGGGAAGAAAGACAAAATAAAAAGGTGTAATTTCATAGGATACATTGGAAATAACATCAAAGATAAACCACTTATTTCCAAATCTTGTAGTTCATTTCACTTAAGATCATCTTATGTGATCATATATACATTGCTATTGAGCTATTGTGCTCCTCTGCTAGGGAAACAGACATGGGCCTCATATCTAAACTATGCTTAAAACTCAAAAAATAAGTTCCACCAAAACAAATTCTGAAAGAAACAACTGCCCCCTCAATAACTGTGCTAAAGACTTAAAGAGAGACTTCTCTGAAGAGGAAATGAGAATGGCCAAAGGCAGATGGAGAAGTGCTCAGCATCATTGGCCATAAAAGAAATTCAAATCAAAACAACATTGAGATTCCACCTCACCCCAGTAGTAATATCCATTATCAAGAAAATTAACAACAGATGCTTGTGACCCAAAGAAATATAAACTTTATAATTTCACTCACTTGCTACTCTTTGACATTTTATCTTCATGCGAGCTAGCCAACTGACCTGCAATCCTGAAGCAACACTAAAAGGGAGCAATGATTTAATTACATTCTTGGAGTTGTGGTGATGGTAAATTAAATGTTACCTGCGAAATGCTTAGGTCAGTAATCAGTAGAGTAAGTTTTCCATAACGTATTACCTTTTATTCCTCCAAAGTTTTTCAGAGGGCAACAAGGAAATTTTCTTTGGAAAAGAAAATTAAACACTAATGAGTTAATTTGACTTTAAGAAAAACTCTCCTCATGCATACTTTTTCTCTCTCTCCCTCTCCAGATATCAAATGTGAATGCTAAATGCTAATTAAGATTTTTTTTTTTAGTGAATGGATGAGCTTTCCTATCTCTTTGTCTTTCAAGTCACGCAGGAAAGGAATTATAAGTACAATAAACTTGACCAAAATATAATCAACTTTGAGTATAACCTAGATCACATAGTTAATATTTTAAATATCATGGAATTTTGCTTTTCTCAAATTTGAGTAAACATTCACATCTCCAGTACAGTCTACAAGTAAGTAAATAGGACCTTGAAGTTGATTAATGGATTTTTTTGAACAGATAATTAGGAAATCAGGCTCCAACAGGTCATGTCTTACATGATGCTTAGGTCATTATTCACTTGTTTACTTGTAACATTGATAATTTCATGGAATTCTTGGGGTTTCTTCTTTTTCCATCCTTTTTTCCCCATTTTTTTTTTCTGTTGTTCTTTGGGCCTTTTCTTTTAGCTATGAGAATACTATCTATAATTCTATCTTGATTTCAAGTTGTTTATATGTATTGGGTAATTCTTTTCATTCGTTTACATTTTAATGGTTCTACTTCAATTGATGTAGCTCATAATTTTCAGCAATTATTCATTTTTATTCAGAAAGGTAAGATAAAAGATGTGTGATTAAATGCTCCATGGCAGTGACATGCCATGTATTTGATCATTTCCAAGAAATTTACTCTCTCTCTGTCATAAAATTCATTGTATACTGTGGGGATTAGTAGATGAATGTTTATATTATAGGATGAATGAGGTCTGACTTAGAAGAAAGTTACCTTACCCTGTAAGTTTAAAATGTTACTACTTTCCTGGTGGGTACTTTTTAATTTAGTTTTATGTTTTCCAGTCAATTGAGTGATTAAATTTGGTCTTCATATGGGCTACTCTTTCGACTACATTGGTCTCAAATCACAAACTGAGAAAGCCCATGGAGGCCAATTCTTTCCTATCCAATAGATCAGAAGTAGGAGCTGTTTATCCACATGTGTGATGATAAATCAAACCATAAGCCCCTCAGTAGACAAGTGGATTGAGAAAATGTGGAATATATACACAGTGGAATTCTTCTTTTCCATCAGGAGGAATGATATTGTACCATTCCTAAGAATATGGAAAGACTTGGAAAAAACATACACTAACAGAAGTGAGGCAGACCCAGAGAAACATGATTTGAATGCTTTCCCTCACTTGAGGTAACAAGAATGTGCCTATAAATCTACACATAAATGCACTAGCTAGTCAAAGACAAACACACACACACACACACAAACACTTAGATACAAAAGAAAAATTATACAAGTCTCTAGACATTCACACATGAGACCAAAAGAGGGTATTCTTAAGAGAGGATCACAAAGACTTTGGAGCTATGTGTATATAATATAAAATGACATTTATCAAAATGAATTCCAAGAAATGCTTACAAAAGTTCTTTTTTTTTTTCTTTGTTGCTGTTTGGGTTTTATTTACCTCTGTCTTGTTTGTTAGTATGTCTGTCTTTGGGAGAGAAAGAGGAAGCACAGAAATAGTGTGACAAACGGTGAATAAATGCAGCAGTGATACTCATTGGACACTGTTGAAAATAAAGTATACAATTTTTGAGTGAGAACAGGAGGGAAAAACTAGGAGAGAGCAAGGGAAAATGGTGACATTGTTTAAAAACTGTACTCATTACCTTTCTTATGTAACTGTAAATACTGTATATAATCTTTATAGTAACAATAAAAAATGATCAGGCTACAGTTTCATGCTGCCTAAGCATGACTCAATTTCATTTGTTAGGTAGAGAGCATAGCATGGAGCTTTGGCCTGACTTCTTCAGCCAGATAGCCAGAGAACCTAGGTTCTAAACCTACTAAACCTATCTAACTCCTGTGTCATTGTCAGGGGGAAAACCATTCAACTAAAACAAAATTGACTTAATCTGTAAATCAGAAAGCAATTCCTTCAGAATAGAAGTTGTCAGCATTAAGTTAGAGAGTAAAGTACTTACCTAATGCTCAACCTGCAGAAACTAAGCAGGAAATACTACCTTTAGTATGAGGATCATCATCATTTTTACTCTTATTAGTGATAAGTCTACCCTTTATCACTTTTTATTAGAATACTGTAGAAAAATGTCCTTAGATTCAAACTTGCCTGTAGTGAGAAATATGGAACATTGTGACAGATACTGGGCCACATACACAAATACAAAATGATGGTAAAACACAACAGGCAAGCCAAGGTAACTTCTCAGAGCAAGAATAAAAACAAGCAAATAAACAAACATTCAAGTAAAACAACCCAATGTGTAATACCAAACTAAAAATGTCATGTGATGGAAATGTGCTGCAATATCTAAACTCAACCTCCACATTATTATTGCACAGATTTACTTAGGATTTTCAAGCTCCATTTACTTGTGGTTATAATAACAGAAAGGAGACAACCAATCAAACAGCATCCCACTGCACCTGCAAGTTGTGGCTGTTATGGTTGTTATCACTGCATAATGCACCACCAGAAATACAGGTTGTAAAGTATCAATCATACTTTCTTGCCTATAGAATTTGGTTTCAGACCCTAGGAAAACAGACAGAGGAGATACTTTTTCTTTTCACACTGTCCAGGAATTCTACGAGGAAGACATCTAGTTGGAAACCATGATTGCCAGCTTGAGATCTCAAAAGTTGTACTTATGCAAATATCTTCCAAATGTTACTTCCTATTGGCTTGGACTTGTACTATGCCTGCTAGTAATGACATACACATGCATCTTTACTATGTGATTATTTTAGCATCATAACAGCATGCTTGTTGACAAGAGAGCCTATTAATTGTAGGTAGTGGAAACTATACCATATATTTCAACCTTACCTTAAAAATAGTGTTTTGAGCTAGGCACTAGTGGCTCATGCTTATAATCCTAGCTATTCGGGATACTGAGATTTGAGGATCGTGGTTCAGTTCTAGCCTTTACAGAAATGTCCCTGTGAAATTCTTATCTCCATCAAACCACTCAAAAAACCGGAAGTGCAGCTATGGCTCAAGTGGCAGAGTGCTAGCCTTAAGCACAGACAGGCTCAGGGACACTGCCTAGGCCCTGAATTCAAGTCCCACACTGTCAAAAAGAAATTCCTATAACTTTATGCTTAAAGTCATTTTCTCATAATGAAAGTTTGCCCAGAAATACAGAGCAGGAACATAAACTCTACTTATTAACAGAAAATAATTCATGTTACACATTAAAGAAATGGTGTGAGATCAGGTATTTTTATAACCACATATATGTATATATAACAATATACTTATATATAACCATTTTTATATATGCATATATAACCACATATATATTTATGAAAATATCTGAGCTAATGAGAAGAGTCACATGATGTTAATATATTTGAAAAGCTTCAGAGTTCATTTACTTTGGTATTCTCATGAGGAAAGTAGAAATGAAAATCTGAAATAATGCCATTTATTCTACTAGATAAATCCTTTTATATTGTCCATACTTTAGAATTGTTATTTCATCCCTCTGTATACCCTCAATTAACTACACCCATGTCTACCTCCATCTTGGTTTACTCATACAGCTGTAACAAAATACCATGGGCTAGTTGGGTTGTCTCTAACAGTAGAGATTTTATCTCCCACAGTTCTGCAGCATGGGAAGGCCAAAATCACAGGGGTGCTAGGTGGTTTTCTTACTTTATTCTTACTCCTAGTCAGTAAGATAATTTTCACAATTTAATCACTGTTGGGGACTGTTTTGGACTTGGTGGGGGAAGGGCGCCAAGAGTGAGACACTGCCCTTTCCCCAGCCCTGGGACAGTGTGGGAGGGAGCCCCTCCCACCTTCCAGCCTCAACCGGTAAAGAAACCCCTGCCCCTGAGGGGTGAACACGTGCGTGCCACCATGATAGGGATTGTCCAGCCCAAAGGGGAGGTTTTGTGACATCACCTGATGGGCAGTCCAGCTTGGCCAATGGCCCAAGTCCTTTCCTTTCCCACCATGACCGCTATGTAAGCCCCCCACCCAAATTAAAGCCTTTGAGACGCATTCCACCATCACGGCGTTTCCCTGATGCCTTCTTCCCCCAGCTCCTGGTAACATGTGAGGGAACCAGCGGGGAGGGGAGGCTTCAGCAACCTTTCCTCAACTTAGCGCAAGTCCACGAGGGTACGCCTTCATTTCCCAAGGGTGGGAAATAAGGCCGAATGCTCTCTCATAGTTTTTGGAGTTCAACCATTTCTTCCCGGGAAATTGGGGAGAAAGGGATCACCCAGATCCTGACAAATCACAAATACTTGAGAAAAAGACATAGGAAGCAATTCTACATTTTTGAGTACATAAAAATTTATTTCTTTTGAATTAGCACCTATGTAAGCTTAATAATTTACTTGGATGGCTCATATTTGAATATAATCACATTCCTATTTGGACATCAAAATATGAATCCTGTAGAGATATATTTATTCTGTAGCATTTCCCAAAACAACAAAAGAAAACAAATCGAATTACAAGACACTTTCTAGCAAAACTAAATGATATTTGTAATGCTCTCTTCAAGTTTTCCCAGAGTTATTGACAAAGAATATCACTAATCCTAACTATTTTATCCAATCCATGTCTCTCCAAAGAATTTTTATTTTTATGATTGCAACTGATGACACTGGTTTGGCTATAGGCTGGCAATTATTACCTCTACTTTTAATTTCCATAACAGTGAAAGTCATTGCCTATGTTTTCCCTTTTTTAACAAATAGCTCACATTTATAAGCAAATTGGATATTTTCATCACAGAAGCTGAATGCTTTCTATAAGAGCACAATTATATTTATGACTCACATAAAACAGAGCAGATATATAAACAAAAATTTAAACTAATACAAACATGAAGATACCTAAATGTAAAAATAAAGGGATATTTATAGAGTTCCTATTTTATGAACTTTACTGTTTGTATGCTGTGTGATACTTTAAAAATAATAGATGTGGTTTTTATAAGCTGCAAATGCATACATATAATCATTTTAACATCAGTTGATTTTGATGGTTTACTATGTAAACTAAATGAATACTTTAAGCTCATTACAATGTTTATTTCTGGTTAACATTTATATTCATTATTAACTTACAGAAAACCCTTTTTCATATATTGTTTTCACAGTCCAATACGAAATACATGAATGACCAGCAATTCTTGAAGTATCAAAGGCATAAAAATGTGAACACATTGTCCCAATTTCTGGTAGTACTTGAGTTTGAACTCAAGATCTTGTATTTGGTAGTTAGGTACTCCAAACTTTAAACAATGTCTTCCAGAACTATTCACTTTACTTTTTTTTTCAGATAGATTATCTCATTTCTTAGCCAGAAGGGCTTTGGAATGCTATACTATTGCCTCTATTTTTCTTATATTTAGAATTAGAAGTGTGGCGCGCCCTAGGGTAAGGCACCTTGGTTTTTGTGGGTTGCTCCTTGGTCCGGCCTGAGGGTTGTCCTTGAAAGGCACCACTTCCTCTTAAAGTGGCCCAGGCCACCACATTTGTAACAGTGCTCCTTGCTTACCTCATCAGTGGGGGCAGGGGCAGGCTCCTCAGTGAGCAAGGCAGCCAGCAACTGTGGCTGGTGGGCCTGAGCACTGATACCCCGGCAGGCATATATCCAGCTGTCCACAGATCTCTCCTTTATTCCTGCACAAGCCAATCTACATTCTGAGGTCATTCCTTCCCACACCAGGGTCCTTAGAAATTGATTTACTTGGGACCCAGGAACTTGTCGGTGGAGATCATCCCTCACCCGGCCAACGAAGGCAGTAAGGCTCTCATTAGCCCCTCAAGTAGCTTTTACTCCTGGGGTCCCTAAGGACTCCTCCCCCAAGCCATACCATGCTGCAAGTCCCACAGCCTGTATCTGCTCCCAGTATGGAGCAGGGAAGGCAGCCAGTTGGGGATGGGTGGATCCAAACAACATGCCAAAGGTTATGGGAATTGGAGGATTGGCGGCCTGATTTCTCTCTGCCTGAGCATAGCACTCATGTCTGAAAAGGGAACACCCACTCTTCATACATTGTTCTTTCAAGCAAGGACTGAGCCAGGCTTCTCCAGTCCTGAGCAGTAGAAAACTGATGGGCCACGCCATGGAGGAGGCTCTCCTCCCAGTGAGTATTCGGTTGCCACCCCCACCCCCTTGAGGACTATCCTTCCAAATTCTCTAAAGTCCTTTTTCTCCTGGGGCAGCCACGAGGCTGAGATGGATACCAGGTTAAGTTCTGCTGGGTCGTCTGAGCTTGGTGAATGCACGCTGCTGCAGCTGCTGCGCTCTGCAGCTGCTCAGCAGGGTTCCTCAAGTCTGCATAGAGCTGAGCCAAGCATCCAGTGGGGGAAGGGTAGCAAGATGGCGGAGGCTGCCGCGCACCCTGTTCGCTCACCACGTGTCTCAGGACTGTGGCACCTAGTCCGGGGTCCCGGAGATCAGGCTCATGCTCGTCCCTGGGCCCATCGGAGCGGAGCACCAGAGCCCACTCCAGATCGAAATTCTCCACTGCTGCCCTCTCCGTAGCCCAGGGATTCTCCCCTGGGTCCAAAGAAAAGCAGGCTTTAAGGGTCTTAATAGCTTAGAAGACCACAAGAGGGAGCTCCTCTTCCAACTCCATTTCCTTGCCTTTCAGTTCCTGCCCCAGCTGGTCCCATGTCTCCCACAAAGGTGGGTTGGCTCCAGCGAACCACAGGACCCTATGGGTCAACTCCTCCCAAATTTGTATATCACGGGATTCTGAAATACTCATCCCTGCATTTTGGAGGGTGAACCTCAGGATTTTAAGGGGCGAATTATTCTACCTGCTCTGACCCTGTCCCATCTTCTTTGCTGCCTGATGAGAGAACCATGTGTCCTGGAAAACACATTCCAAATTCCTGAGGGCTTACCGGTAGCTCCAGACTCGCTTCCCATGGGCTGTGTGCCCCACATTGGGCGCCAGATGCCGGGCTCGATTTACCTCCCCTGGTGCAGAGACGCTAAGCTTTATCCCCTTATCTGTGTTCCCTTTCCACTCTCTCCCTTGGCTGCCTGATCTGCGGGCAGGCCAAGATGGAATGGAGGACAAAGTTAGCCTCAGGTGCATGTGGCTGCGAAATCCCTCCTCCTCCCTAAACCCACCAAGGAAGCGAGGCACTCATGAATTCTCAGAGAAGCCTCAAAGAGTGATCTGTTTACTCAAGGGAGGGGCTAACAGACTTAAAGCAGTGGTGACGAGTGAATGGAGGGATTGACCAGGAACTCTTTCCAGAGTGGTTGAACACGTTTACACTTCCAACACCAACAATATAGTTATGTTCCCTTTTGGCCACATCCAATGGTCTTAATTTGAAGGGATGAAACATAGGGTACAGAAAGAGAAGGATCAGAAGAGGCTGTAGACAGTTGCTACAAAAAATATTGGTCACTGCCTAGGAATGTGGCTTAATGGCACAGTGCTTGCCTAGCATACATGAAGCCCTGCGTTTGATTCCTCAGCACCACATAAACAGAACAAGCTAGAAGTATTGCTGTGGCTCAAAAGACAGAGTGCCAGGCTTCAGCTAAAAGAAGCCTGGGACAGTGTTCAGGCCCTGAGTTCAAGCACCAGGACTGGCAATGTGTGTGTGTGTGTGTGTGTGTGTGTGTGTGTGTATGTGTGTGTGTGTGTGTGTGTGTGTGTGTCAAAGTAATTCACTTGACCCAGCTTCCAATTCCTCCATATTATTTTTTGTTGTCTTGTAACATTTGTTCATGTGCTTGTAAGCATCACCTGAACAATAGTTTTCAGGCTAGAAGTTATTCTTATTAACTTCATTACTATGAAAATGACTAATAATTAATATAACATATAAAGTTACTCTTTTAACCAAAAGGTAAAAACCATGACTCATAGAAATATGAAACACCTCAATGTTTTGGATATTAGACCAAAATGAATTTAATAGATTTCTCAAAATAAGACCTGAAGGTAATTAAGTTATGTAAAAAAGATGTTCAATTTTACTATTCACCAGAAAAATACAAATGAAAACCATAAGGGGATATCACATCACAACTGTTAGGATGGGACCCTTCTAATATTGATTCATCCTTATAATACTACTGCATACAGAGCTTCAGGCAATATAATCAATACCTATAGACATATAATGCCATTTTATTGCAGTACTGTTCACAACAATCAATATATAGAATAACCCAAGTAAACATCCATGGTGTCAGTGATGAGGCTAATGTCAAGACATTGTCTGTCTAATCTCTAACTAGATTTCTGAAATATAAACACTTCAATGGAATCAAATAGAGCAAAGAATGTGAAGGAAATTACCAGACATTGAAAGCAGTGTTGGGAAATTATAGTTAGTGAAATAAAAAAATCTGAGGGGTACATAAAGCCTTTCCATGGCTCAACTTTTCTACAAAGAAAAGACATAAGCAATGTTACACAAGGAAGAGAGAAGCAAATATAACCATGAGAGTTGAGGGAAGAAGAAATCTCACTAGATGAGTAGATAAACAATTGAAATTTGGAAAGAGCCTAGATTAATAACTCATCAAGGAAGCAAAATTTGGAAAAATGAATAAACTAATACACAACCTTAAAAAACAATCTTAAATACAACTATCATTGATACTCTAGATAAAAATACAGACTAGCTGGAATTTTTTAAAGGAAGTACTATTATTTTCCATCTGCAAGAAACTAGCCTCACAGGCAAAGACATGCAATGCCTCATCAGAGACTGTAAGAGAGTGAAAGGTGGATGATAGGCTAAGTGAAAGAAATCTGAAAGCAAGCAATAGTAGATAATCTCATATCTGACCAAACAAACTGAAGTAAAAAAATTAAGTAAGAAAGGAAAGCAAATGTGATTTGTGAGTTTCTGCAATAAACAATAATTAACAAGACTTAAGAAACAAAGATATATGTATTTCCTTTTCTTCATTGAAAAATAAAGAAATGACTTTTGTCAATTAGTTGCACAAAGTATTTGAGGGGTCTTTCAACAGAGAACATTTTTGTTTCTTCTCTTGGTTGTGTAGATAAGTATCTGTGATAATGTAATAGTTTCATGTATATATAGTAAATGTATGAAATGGTAAGGTGAGTTTTCAGGGCATTATGACATCAACATCTGAGCACTTCTGCTCCACAGACAGGTGAATCAAAGTTGTGAACATGGCATGTTCTGAGTCAAGTTTCCTCAAGTGCTTTGTGAGGATAAAGAGAAGAGAGATGTGTTATTCCTTGCCGAGTTCTGATAGTTATAAGACAGGAGGAAGGGACATCTTTCTAATGACAAGGGTCAATGCTTTGTGCTCAACTGTTACTCATAGTAGGCGATAATTAATTTTTGAATTGCTCACACTCCCTGGAAGGGCTCTTGGTATTCAAATTGAATCTCTTTATGAATTTTTCAATATAAAATACATTAAAACCAATTAAAAAAATTGCTAGCTGAGTGAAATAGTCAAGGTCACTCTCTGTGGCCCATTTGATGTGTAGTGCACACCCACGTATCCTTAACAATGTTAATTCCTGTTTCTTTTTCTAGAGCTTCTATATATTTTATATAGATGTTAGTTCCCATTTGTTAATAAGTAAGGAGATGGAACTCAGTTTGAAGTCTGAGTGAATGTTGAAATTTACTACAGGTGTAGGACATAGAGGAGAGAATAGTGATATGTTATGCTTGAGCTAAGCAGAGGCTCAAGACACTAGCATGAGGTAGGGCAGCACATGCAAAGCCTGTACAGCTAGCCCTTCAGAAAGACTTCCACCAAGACTCAGAGCTGGGCAGGTCCTGAGCCATTATAATACAGCTTTTAAAAAAACATAGGGAATGACCATGAATCTACTACTTAATTTTTTTTATTATCCTTAAGTTGTAAAAAAGGATTTTCCATTCAACAAAGCAGTTTGTGCATCTTCATCAGTGTCACACCTTTCAACATCTCACCACCCCTCCCAACTTCTTCCCTTACCTATCTTAATTTTATCTTGATCTGTGTCATCACTTCAACATTGAAATTCGGAAATAGTCTAGATTAGTAACTCATCAAGGAACCAAAATTTAGAAAAATGAATAAACTAATGCACACCTTTAAAAACAATCTTAAATGCAACTGTCATAAATACTCTAGGTAAAAATAAACACTAGCTGGAATTTTTTTAAGGAAGTATAATTATTTTCCTTCTGCAAGAAACTAGCCTCACTGGCAAAGACACGTAATGTCTTATCAAAGACTGTAAGAGAGTTAGGATGGGACCCTTCTAAGATTGATTCAGCCTTATAATAGTACTGCATGCATATAGACTGCTTCAGACAACCTAATCAACACCTATAGACATTTAATGCCATTTTATTGCAGTACTGTTCACAACAATAAATATAAATACCTGTTGGGGATGTAGTTTGGCCTTAAGGGAGGAGGGACGACAGAGCTCCCAAGACGCTGCCCTTCCCCTAGCCCTGGGTCAGTGTGGGAGCTAGCCACTCCCACCTTCCGGCCTCAACCGGAAGAGAAGCAAGCAGTCCCTGCCTCTCTGCTCAGCCACATGTCTAATGGCAGAGGCCGTCCCTTGGGGGATTGTGGTTCCTGCCCACAGAGGAAATTTCATGACATCACCTGATGGGCAGCCTAGTTCAGCTAATCAGTTAGTCACCCCAAGTCCCTCCCCTACCGCCTTTGTCACCGTAATAAATTCTTCTTCCCGCCTCTGGAGGCTGAGGTGCATGGACCATCGAATCGTCTCCCCGATGTCTCTCTCTCTGCCTCCGTTCCACACGTAAGAGGACCAGGGAGGGGGCCTCGGCATTTCTCCTCAACTTAGCACAATCCACTAGAACACGCTTTGCCTTCTGCAGGGGAGAGACAAAGCCGAGTGCTCTTTATCAGTTTAGAATTCAGGCATCTCCCCTGGAGAAGTGTGGAAAGGGGTCCCAGAGATCCCGACATTATGGCGCCCGAATGCAGGGCACATGCGGGAATGCACGGCCGGGAATTTTGGGGTTCAGCAACCCCACAGATTACACTAAGTGAGTGGGTTTTCAGAGGAGAAAGTGCCCGCCCAGAGAGGGGGCAAACGCATAGAGAGAAAACAGGGATGGGCTTATGCAGCTTTGCGAGTCCAGCGATGCAGCTTCACACTGAGCAAGGGGAAGCAGGGCATGCATCCCGCGGAGACGCGGCAGGGGAGCGCTGAGGATGGAGGTGGGAGCCCTTGCCTACCTGGCATTTCCAGGTCTCGATCTGTGAATGGGTGGCGGGGCTTGTGAAGAGCATTTGGGCTCCATGAGGGCGTGGGCCAGCGTCCCTACTAGGGTTCACAAGCGGCGGCATGCGCTGGGGCCCGCAGGGCCTTGGGCAGCGCCAAGTGCCTAGTGTGAAAATCTTTGGGCTGCCGAGCATGGTGGAAGCGCGAGATCACCGCTGGACCACAGCGGGTGGCCTGGCGCCCAAGAGCAGCAGTAACGCAGCGGCTACATGCTTGGGGGGGGTGGCCGGGGCAGATGGCTGAGGTTCCCCAGCAGTGCTTGGGAAATGGCGGGTGGTCGTCAGGGCGCAGGCAGTGGCGGCGGTGGCTTTTGGACGAAAACTGCTTTTGGGCCGAGCTGCCGGTCTCGCAGCAGCTGGGCAGGACTAAAGCCTGTGTCTGTGAGCTCACTGTGCAGCTGCTGCATTTTTCTCTCCTGACAAATAGCTTATGTGTAAAATTAAAACAAGGAAAAGTCTCAAATTATAAACTATAACAGGATATTAAAAAGGGAAACAAAGAGTTTTGATACAGCAATAAGTAATTTGGGTGGATTTCCTATAATTACCAGTTCAATGATACAAAAACTGGAGGAGTTTTTCTGGATGGATGGAAAGTCTGCTGATCTGATGTGATTTAAAAAAAAAAAAACTGCTTTGAAAGACACAAAGAAATGTTTTCTGCTCATGTTGATGTTTGTTAAGCTTGTAGATTCTGCTTGTGGCTAAATCCTGTTTTCTCTAGCTGGTCAATGCATGTGACGGGCAATAGATTCCTCCATTTTGGTTCCCTCAAGGTTCCAAAACCTCTTGAAGGTGGAGTCCCACCCATCCCCCAGGTGATGGGCATGCTAGACTCCCCTGGGGTGGGCGGGGCAGCTTAAAGATATCCACCTGTATTGAGCCGCGCCATGTGTCTGTGTTTTGTTCATGTCCTGTCTCCAAACTGGTTCTTTTTTTTTCCCTCAAAATGTGGCTTCTTCATTTCCTTGCCAGATAAACTGTGAAAGTTTTTATTTCCTAGGAAGGGTTTCTCTTGCTTTTTATATTCAACCACGTGGTTCTATTATGAGCAAATTAATACCATTTGCCACTGGAATTCCAGAAAACTTAAATGGCCAATCAGAAAAGCAATTTTAAGAGTGCTCAGGGTTCATATGTGAGTCTGTATGTCTGTCTGGTAAAATTTAAAAGCAGAACAAAATAGGTTTTCAGCCCAATGTTCAGATGCAAACAAAGGTGTCTAAGAGAAACTCCAAAAGGTTCAAATAATACAGCATGTGATATAAGTACAATGATATAAAACCAGTGTGTTATTTCTTTATATTCAGTGTGTTAAAAGTCAAGTGTACATCTAGTCCTGACAATTCTTTGGCATAAATTAAGATTTTTACCTTCCCATTTTTCTCTCCTGTGTTCTCATAAACTCTCAAGATCAAGAAATTGGAATTGTTTCATACAAATGTGACTATTAACCTAAACTTTCCTGACCCAAAATTAACATTTTGCTCCCTAGGATGCAGATCCAACATGTGTGCTAGCTGTTTGTTCCCAAGCTGCCTGATTTCACTACTAACGATTCCTTGGTAGCTCTCTCTCTCTCTGGCATTGGAAACTTCTCGAACAATTTATGAGCCTTGTGAGGATGTGAATAGTCCTATCCTAACGTTAAAACATCATAGTTATGTTAGTGGCCATAGAGCTAGCCATGTGGATTTTGTGATTAAGAAAATCCTTTTACCCTGCTTAAATCAGAAGGGCATCAGCCTACAAAAGCCAGGAATGCTGGGAGATTTTAAATATCAACCAATCTGTGTAGAAATTTTACAGGTAACCCAAGACAAGATGTGACAGTCTATCCAGAGATGCCACTGCAGCTGTGCCCAGATCTCTCCATTGCATAGCATAGAACCTGCCATTTTAGGATGAAAGACGCAGTCACTGCTAAAACTGAGAATTCCACACTGCTTTAACCCTTTGCCCTCGGTTGTCATTTATTTATGTTCTCTCTCTCCTGCTGGTAAGATTAAATGGTGTGATTCAGGTTGATGGCACATAAATCTCATGTTCTCTTAAGTGTTACTGCAAAACCTTAACAAACAGTTTTTGGTCAGCTCTCAACAAGTTACAGATGGATTATCTCTGTTGTTTTCCTTGTTGCTCAATTGGAGATAAAAAGGGCTTGTATGACTAAAACTCCTTGGATGCAGTTCAAAGCCAGCCCGGGCAAAAGAAAAATCTCTCTAAAATTCCACCTCCCAGTTAACCAACAAAGAGCCAGATTGAGAGCTTGGCTCTAGAGGACCAGCAAAATGCTGAAAGTGGCACTGTGGCTCAAGTGGTAGAGCACTAGCCTCGAACAGAAGTGCTCAGGGACAGTGCTCAGGCCCCAAGTTCAAAACCCGTAAATGCGGATGGGAGCATGCCATCCCAGCAACAAATGCTGGAAGTCCCGGGACTTAGCCAGTCCAGGAGACAGGAATGTGGAGTGGAGTGAGAGGAGAATGGTGTCATATCCTAAACGGAGCTGCCTTGTCTTGCCCTTTCAAAACGGATCAGAGCCAGGAAATCGAGAGAGGTAATACCTGTCCATTTTCCTCTTTTTCTTCAGATATATATATATTTATGTTTTTGCCTCTGACTGGCTATGCCAAACCGGTTTTCTATCACTAAATGCTTCTTTCAGTCATTTCTCCTTACCTGTTCATTTTACAATTGGATTTATGCTCCAAAAAGAACTTTTCCTGGCTTATGCCCAGGGTATGTTCTACGCCATTCATGTTAACTAGCCCTATAAACTTATCAGTCTTTTGCCTGACCTTTGCAAAAGTCTCTTAACAGAATAAAATCTCTTGTTGAGATCACCACCTGGGAATTTGCCCTTCATAGCCATCACCCTAACACAGACCTGAACCGTGGAGGCCCCAGCCCTGGAAACTTCTGGGTATGCCCAAGATGCAGGAGTGGGCCAGAGGAGACCATGCCACTCTATGGCCCTAGTTACCATTCTCGTGGTAATGATGGGAACTTTTGCCAGCCACACTGGACGGTGCCAGGCTGATCAGGGGCCCTTGATTACGTCACCCCCTTTCAACAGGAAGTAGTTACAGAAGAAGAGACCTCCACCCATACTCCCTGCCTGGTGCCCGCCGGTGTCATAATTTTAAAAAACAAAAGGGGGGGTAGCCCCCAGGATTAATTAAGAATAGTTATGCGTATGTTAAATATCAAAAAAAAAATTTAAATTATCCCAAATCAGTGTGGGATGGAATACTGTATGTGTCTTTCCAGATTGAAAAACTAAACCCAGAGCACTTGCTCTGGAGAAATGTCTTGTTGCTTTCTCTAGGAAAACAAGGACCATTGGATTTCTTCTGCTCTTCCAAGAAAATATAGGAAGCCTGCCTGCACACAACAGCGATAACCGTAGAAGGCAACCCGTATCCTTTCCTATCTTTGCTTTCTAAACTCTTTTTTGAGTGTCTCTCATGGCGCAATTTTTTGCCGTGACGATATTGCCCACGGCTTTGCACAGGGACTGAAATAGGGAACTTCACTGTTTCTCCCTTGCCTTTTACCCTGCCGTTAGGGAGTCCCCATTAGAGGAAAATAGGAGCTGAGGGTTTGACACCCAACTCAATGTTTCATGATTAAAAAAAAAAAAGTTTTTAAAAAGTAAGCGCAAAGGTTTAGCGCCTTTGCTTCAATGTTTATATAAAAAGAATGTTTTACTAACCACATGTATTTAAATTACTAGTGGTGGACTACCAGAGATGCCAGGATTTAAGCCTGCTTCTACCTCACTGCCAAAAAGAGGAATGTCTGCACTTGGCGTGAGACCAGCTTCTCTGAACAAAACCAGATGGATGGCCACTTTTCCTACCCCTTATATATCTTATGTCAGCATTTGCCTTATGCCTACATATGCTATATGTTTACAACATCCCCTGCTATTTTAAAAAACAAAAAGGGGCAGATGTTGGGGATGTAGTTTGGCCTTAAGGGGGAGGGGTGACAGAGCTCCCAAGACGTTTCCCTTCCCCTAGCCCTGGTTCAGTGTGGGAGCTAGCCACTCCCACCTTCCAGCCTCAACCGGAAGAGAAGCAAGCGGTCCCCGCCTCTTGGCTCAGCCACATTTCTAATGGCGGAGGCCAGCCCTTGGGGGATTGTGGTTCCCGCCCACAGAGGAAGTTTCATGACATCACCTGATGGGCAGCCCAGCTCAGCTAATCAGTTAGTCACCCCATGTCCCTCCCCTTCCACCTTTGTCACCGTAATAAATTCTTCTTCCCGCCTCTGGAGGCTGAGGTGCATGGACCATCGAATCGTCTCCCCGATGTCTCTCTCTCTGCCTCCGTTCCACACATAAGGGGACCAGGGAGGGGGGTCTCAGCATTTCTCCCTCAACTTATCACAATCCATTAGAACACGCTTTGCCTTCTGCTGGCAGAGGGACAAAGCCGAGTCTTCTGTCATAGTTTAGAATTCAGGCATCTCCCCTGGAGAAGTGGGGAGAGGGGTCCCAGAGAGACCCCAACAAATACCCAAGTAGACATCCATGGTATCAGTGAATGAGCCCCATGTCAAGATGGTGTCTAACCTCTAACAAGCTTTCTGAAATATGAACACTACCTACCTGTCTGCCTCCTTCCCTCCCTCCCTCCTTCCCTCCCTCCCTTCCTTCCTCCCCTCCCTTCCTCCTTTCTTCCTTCTCTCCTTCCCTTAATCTCTCCCTTCATTCCTTATTTCTTCCTTTCTTCTTTCTGTCTTTTCTTCCTCTATTCCTTCTTTCCTCTTTTCTCTTCCTTTTAACCCACTCCCTCCCTTGCATTACCCAATTCTTCAGTATTATACCATGAATGTTTGTCTACATTTCCCACCTTCCTTCCTTGCTTCCTCATCCCCCTCACTCTTCTTCCCCTCTCCCCTTGGTCCCATCCACCCCTCTTGCAAGTACCCATTTCCTGGTACTTACTTTATTAACCTTTGACTCTATCTTTTTAAAGAATTATACCTTAGTCTTTTGAAAAGCACACCTTCCGGCATCATTGACAACTTCCTACCAGTTCCCATTCTCTCATTCTTTTGCACTCCGTTTCTCTATTATCTAAATAACTTCTTATAAGTTATATTAATTTTTTAATTGTCTTGTGTCTTTAATATCACTACATTCTAAGCAATGCCACCGTAATAAGGCTAACCTTAAAGACTTAAAGCATTTAGACTTGTAAAATTGCATAGGGATCAAGTCTGCTCTATCAATCACAGCATTTCTATTGTTTATAAGTATTCAAGGTTATTATCCTCAATGTTCACATTAAAAATGGATGGTTACAGTAACTTAGCAACTGTTTCAGATGAGTATTTAAGAATTTCCAGAAAGTTTGAAGAAAGCCATAATGACATTTATCAATCCTTCTACAGACACAGTACATAATGTCTTGAATTGTCAACTATTCAGGTTAATTCTGAGACTTATGAAAAAGAAAAACCTCTTGCCACAGCATACCTATCAAATTTATGTTAATAAGTGGACATGTATGATTCTTTACAAGTATAGACCTTATTATTAGGACATAATTAATATAAACAAAAATCTAATTATTACCAGATAAGTCATGTCACTTCTACTATAATAAGCTTTAATTAAACAAAAACCATTGAGAAAATCTAACATGAAAGCAATGGAAATCTTGGTTCTTTGAGATGCTGTCTTCAGGTGCTTCCTGCATCCCTCCTTCCCACCCTCCCTCCTTTCCTCCCTTCCTTTCTTCCTCCCCTCCCTTCCTCCCTTTTTCCTTCTCACCTTCCCTTTATCTCTCCCTTTATTCCTCATTTCTTTCCTTCTTCTTTCTGTCTTTTCTTCCTCTATTCTTTCTTTCCTCTTTCCTCTTCTCTGTTTTCTGGAATGTTTCAGAGATTCACATTTAAAATGATATTTTTATGAATTCTTTATCTTCTAGGAGCTCAAAGGACTGTATATTTATTGCTTTGGGGTAGAGAAATTATTGTTATTACTAGATTATCACTTCAGACATTTTTAAGATTTAATTTAAATTCTTTATGCTATTCAATCCCACTGTAATCCTTTACATATATAGAACTCATGGGACCTAATATTTTTATATTTAAAATTTTATCATGTTCTATAAGGGTAGTCCATCTTAATGGCTTCCATATTACTATGTTATCTATTTCTTATACATGTAACAGAAGTGTTTAGTGTATTTCTATATTGTAAATACAATGTATGTTCCACAATATCTAGTACAATGTTGTCACCTAATAAGTATTCATACCCTGGGCTGGTTGAATAGTTTGAAGCAGCTGGCTGAGTTCACTCAAGTGATACTCACATAGGAAGAAATAAAAAAGTTAGGGCTGAGCCAAGGTTTCATGTTTTTTTGAGGGGGAGATAGATAGCTGAAAACACTGTGAGGGAAAAGAAACACACACACATAGACACACACACACACACACAGAGTTGTAAATATTGAAAGGTAAACTACAGCAAAATAATAGAAGTAGAATTTTAAGCAGAAAATTTTACCACAAGTGATCAAAATAATTATAATTTGATTTATGGGTTAGGAAATATGAATCATTCATAATCAATATTGGAGTTATCCTTAATCTGTGAAATAAATGAAAGAAGTAGATAATGGTCCACATCTTTATTATGCTTACAGTTTGGTAGAGAGTTTCAGAATATATGTTAATATTAAAGCTAAAACATTTCTGTTTTATTAAGTCCTTTTTAAAGTAGTGTAGTCTCACTCTTTGCTAAGAATACTAATATTCTGATTTTCTTTCAAATCACAGGTGCATAAATGAACAAACAACTGCATGTGCTGCCTGTGAGTACAGAAGGTAGAAATGCTGGAGAGGGTTGAACACTTCAGGGCAGCATTGAGGCTTTTGCTTTGCTGAAGACAGACTGTTCAGCCAGAACTGGGCCACAAGATTGCACATAGGAAACAAAGCTTTTATATGTTCATAATGAGAGAATTTGGGACTAGAGTAGCAGGAAAGAGGGTGAATAAGTGTTGTTTTGTGGGAAAAAGAGTAAATTACTGCCCTATTCTTTTCCTTTATGTAATTACAGATAGCTAATGGCATGAGATACACATTTTAAATTCTTTGAAACATTACAAGGATTGCACAGAAAGTTTCAGTGAACTAATGTGTGTGCATTGGTGAGAAATGAAGATTCGTTTAGCCTCAATTGGTTTATTCAGAATCTAAAACACACACAAGAGCTTCAACAAGAAAACAAATTCTTTGGTTCCAAGATAAATGTTTATGTTGAAAATAAAAGGTGATCTTGGGTCATATATGCAAGCATTTAACTAGATCAGCTCATGAGAGAGGAAAGGGGATGAACTGATGTGATTATTCACAGTAGACAGTGCAAGTAAAAGGCATAAGGGCAAAATGAACCCTCAGAAATAGTTACTAACCAGTGGGATCCAATCGTGTGATATTTCTAAGATGGCAATATGGAATATTTTTATAAAATGATTGATCTATGTTTCAAAGGAAAATTCTTCTCTTGAAATCTTAGCAAAGTGCCTGAGGCTTTCTGTGAAAACAGCATGTGGAATATTAATACTTTACCATTAACTTTGCTTTTTACTCCAGTATGATACCAAAAAAAAAAAAAAAGGAAAGAAATCTTATTTTAGAAGAATCAGTCAAGTTCTTAAAGAGAAGCAGATGATTTTCCTTGACATATTTAGGTTTGTTCAAAGTCTTCTTGTCACTGCTAGGTGAAATAGTTAAACACCAGCAGTTCTTATACATGAATATCAGATTTAGTTCTAAAAACCCTCTAGCAAATCTGAGAGTCAGAAATCTTGCATTTTTATTAACATTGATGAAAATGATATTACCATTTTCACAGGGAAACGAATAGCATGATATTCATTTCTGCCTGTTTAGTAGATGTTATTGTAGTGAAGAATGAATCTTCGAAATATGGATGTTTCCATATTGAAACTTTTAGAAAAATTCTTAGATGGCAGATGAGAGTTAATTTTGGCAATTGAATTTAACCGACCATCATATTTAGTATTTCATGAAGAGTTGGGAAAGTACAAAATCAACTTTGTGACTTTAAAATTCTGATATTTATTTTTGTTTGAGGTTTCATGGAAGCTGAAGGCATGGGTTGTAATAGAATTCAAAAGGCCATAAAGAATAGGGTGGGAAGGAGACTAGATAGATTGAATTGAATTGAATAGATCAGAAAATGTCATAGAAAGAAAGGGTATATCCATGTCTGTTCTCAGGTAGTACATGTTTGTTGGAAGGTAATGAACATAAGGCAGAACATGTTTACTTTTGAAAATTCCAGGTTGTGTGGTTGTTGCTTTAAAAGAAAAGCTGGGCAGAAATTTTCATTGATGTCAGATGAAAGCAGAGCCTTGTACCCACGTTTAATCAATAAACAGAGAGGATTGCCACATGCTGGTCTCTAGGCTGCCCTGGAATCTTGAAGATGAAAGAATCAAACAGCTCCTAAAGGAAGCCTAGCTTAATGGAAGAATATAGTCCACATGTTTTACTGGATGCCCTTCCTTCCCTTGCTTCAACTCACCCTTTGTTCTTGTTTTTATTTTTTGTTTCCTCCTATTATATATTACCTTCAATATGTCTTTCTCAGCATCCACAATCCTAATGCACTCTTTTGATTTTCTCATTCTCCCAAAATACTTTTTCTAGATAAATGGAAAGGTATCAACCTATTCTCTTTGGAAAACTTTCTGTTTGGGTAAGAGACAAACAAGTCACAACTAATTTTATGAGTGTATTAGTATGTATAATATGTGTATCATTGATGCACATGAACCATTTTCAAAGATGGGATAAAATTTTCCTGACATAGTTTTTTTATAGTATGGTGTGAAATATCGATGATGTCATCAAAATGAAGACTATAAAATTTATATTGGCCTTAAAATATTTATGATTAAAGGAAATTTGGCCTGAATTGAGAGTCCTCTGTGGTAATTTGGAGTAATAAATTTGAAACAATCTGGACAATGTTGTTTTGAGGAGACCCCAGAACCCAGAATAGGGAATTCATGTGTGATTAATTAAAATTTTGTCATCAATATAGACAGTTCAGAAATTGGTATCACTAATGTAAATTTCTTAGTACATTCAGATAAAAGAAAAATAAACCATTAAAAATGAAATATTGAGAACATTGGAAAGCTGTAACTTTCGCAGAGAGGAATTCCTTATAGAACTATTGTTTGTAAAGAAAAGGTAGTAATTAAATATAGATGAGCTTCTAAATGATAAGAGATCAGTCTGTCTTTTAATTTTAAGTTAGCAATCAAAATGAAAATCCAGAATGTTTAATCTTAAATTTATATTTTATGTGAAGATCAGAATTAGATTAAGTAGTTCTTTTCACTAAATAGATTGAATGCTGTCATGGAAATAGAGTATGTGTTAGCCATTCTACCATCAGGAGACCCTAGAGAAATATATACACAGAAGACTGTGTGCTAAGAGTCTCTCAGTTATATCTTCACACAGACCCTTCAATTTCTCTACTTCTTCTGTACCCCAGATGCCTAGGACTACAGAAAGCATTACTCCAGATTGTCGACCTTCTGATTTTATATTGAGCCTATCCAGTAAAATCACAACTATGGATTTTAAGGTTGAGAGAAATCAAAATATTCAACTCTCCAAATTTTCCCCATTTTACCATGTTTTCCAGCAAGATTCTGCTTAGCTTGCCAAAGCTCCTTTCGTATGACTACGATTCAAAATCTGTGAGAATATTTTGTAAATCTGAACTCATTAAATGCACCTTCATATCTAGAATTTGTAACAATGCCTTAAGTTTTCAAACTCTCAGATGCTTTACCAGACCCCTTGCTCCTGTTGAACCATAAATCTGTAAATACTTCCTCATTAAACTCTACTAGACTGGACATAGACTTCCTACCAGACCTTAGATCAAAAATATAATGATTGAGCTGAAAGAAATACCCATTGTTTTAAGGATTTCACTTCCATTCCCAAAGTATATCTCTGGTGAATAAATCATTTGGTCTGATTCTGGTAAGTCTACCAAACCTACCCAGAGCAAGCTAAAAGGCTTTGTTGTTTTATTTTACCCAAACCTTCATAAAATGTCAGATTGGATTTCTTGGGTTAGTGAAAAACTGTCCTGAGGATGTCAGACAGCAAGTAAAACAAATGGACAGAAATAAAGTGTTATTCCAAAGCTCAAAGGTTTGTTTACAGTAAGAAAAATCTCATGTTAGGTTTCTCAGCAATGGATCAATATTATTTGAAATGAAGATAGAACATGAATTGTGTAGCTTAGCATATGTACTTTATTTAACACATTATTACAGGTGAACTATTCTTGTGATTCTAGACACTGTTAAAAGATCTCTTAAGACTAAATGAAAGAGTTAAAAAACCTGACATAAATATAATGATATATAGAAACACAGCTATTTTCTTTAAACACTTTTTGATTTCTCTGGTGCACTTTTTTTCCAAGAATTTTAGTTGTGATAGCCTTTGTCCAGGGAATCAGATTAAAACATGGGTACATCAATAAGTCTTCATCTTGCAGGAATACTTAGAGAAAAGAGTGGAGTTCAGGGATAACAAGCCACATACATACTTTCTTGATTTTTATCTCCTTTGTTCCTTACATTTCAAACATAGTATTCAAAACATGTCCTTGGCAAAGAATAATTTTTTTTCCACTGTTGGCCATGTTGAGAGAGAGAAAAAAAAGCACATCGATTCAGGGTTATTCCTTTTAGAAGAGATCAGTCACTCACCTTTATGGTATTTTGAGATCCTGTACCGCCAGTGGCATATAAGTTAGATCAGAATTGAATACCCTCTGGTGTTAAAGAAATTAGGGGACACTAATTCTTTCAATTCTTATGTCTGGAGAATTAAGGGGATAATGAAGATATAAAAGTATTTTTTAAAGTTTGAGAATATATATATGCTCTCTGCCTGACTGTTTGAGTGAGAAAAATGGTCTTCTCAACTGGAACCCTATGCTATTGTCATTCTAACCCTCAAAATTACATCACTTATTTTCTTCTTGGGTCTTCAGCTTGCAGAATGACAGGAGGTCATAAGACCTCTCAGCTTTCACAATTATGAAAAACAAACCCTCATCGTATGCATATTTTATTGGGTCTATTTCAGTGAAGAATTCTAATACAACCTTACTTAAGTACCTCGAGAAATACTTTTTATTCCAATGTTAATGAGGAGAGCAGTACTGACATTTAGATGAGTGCTCTTAATTCACAGAATCAGGAAGAAACACATGTAAAAATTGAACCTGTGTGTCCTGAGTCTGATTTAGCATTTTGGCTTTGTCTTGTCTTGTCAGTTCTATAAGGCACTATAGAGTATTTTTACCACATCCTTTTAATTTTCTTTCTCATTTATTTATTTATAAGGCACCCTTCATTGAAAATTTCATGGAGACTTTTTATTTGTACCATAATATATCTGATCTGACTGATAATATTTTATCAGCTATTAAAGCTTCATTCCAAACATAAAGTATTTCCTAAAACATTCGTTCTCATTATTGAATGCATATTAAAACATTGGAGATTTTTTTAACTCCCGATATTCTCCCTACAGAACATGGTAATTAAGTATACATCACTAGTAATGGAGACCAAATCTCAGTGATTCTTCAGGCTCCCAGGTCATCCCCGTGTGCATTCAAGATTTCCTTCTACTGGTTTAGACTTTGTCTCATCAGATCACAAAGTGTTTTCATTATCAATTGTTTTCTTCCTTATTATGTTTTTATCCAATGGAACTACACTTACTCTTTTGCCTTCTTCTTGCCTCATGCTTATCCCACATACTGCTTTATACTGCTTTATACATTTTTAACACTCAACAATCATTTGCTTTAGTGTAATGTATTAGATTTACCAGGAGTGACAAAGGGAATGGCCCTAGAATCATTCTTCAGGAAATTAATTTTATTTTTTTATATAGAAAAGCAACTTGAGCATTGGCACAAAGGCATCCATTAAGCAAAAACCTTTTCAATATAAGCCTGTCTTTTAAAATTTCTTCTAATGCAGTTGTTTTGGTTTACTCTTTTACTTAAAAGACTTTAATCTTTATGCATGTAGATTGGAATTCATCACTTAAAGACAGGATTTGTTTGTACTGAAATTTCTCTCTTATATTAAAGGCAATATTATAATGGGCTGAAACTGTATAGCTGTCATACACATCAGGTATTTATGTTTCCAAGAAACCCAGATGAGAATAATTTATTCTAATTTACTTTATATCTTTGGGTGACAATAGCTTTTGCTTGTTGGTACCTCAGAAAATTTCCCATATGGATACTGTCATCCTTAGCCTCATTCTTAATAGCAGTATCACCCTCTTCCTCCTCATTATCAATCTTAAATTATAACCTCACAATATCAGTATTGCTCACTTTAAGGAATTATTACTACAAAAGTAATCACTTACCTAATTACCTATTCCCCTTCCATTTTATATATCTCTTTCATTTTGCTTCTACCTTGCATTTAATGATACAATGTTTGCATCTGTACCAACTTTCCAGTTGAAACCTATGATGGTGGGCCAGGAATTATACTTTTAATTTATAACACAAACTCACCATGTTAGGATCCTTTTAAGGGAAGATGGTAAGATCTTGGGGGACTTCATCCATTTCTAAGGTGTCATGCTATTGTTATACGTGATGCTAATGATATCCTTTGGAAAATACTATCTTCAGATTTGCTCTCTGTATTCATTTGCCTTCTAAAAATGGAATACTTTTCTTTTTTTCTCATTGTGGCTACTCTTCCCTTGCTTCTGTCCTTCCAGAAGCAGGGATTGGTATCATCCAGAAGTTGACTAGTTGCCTTAGAAGGAATCTGACTCGGGGAAGCTAAGGGAATAAACTACGAAAGGAATAAACTGTGTTCTCTACATACAATATGAATGTTTTATCCTACTGAAATTTGAAAAGGAGTAGGGAATCCATTTTTATCTCCCTTGTCTCTTTCTCTCCCTCTCTCTTTGTGTATATATATATATATATATATATATATATATATATATATATATATATATATCTGTGGATGTGTCTCTCAGTTTGTCTTTCTCTCCATCCTTCCTTCTCCTTCCTCAAGCTCCCATTTAGTTTCCTATTCTTTTGTACCTTTGCATTTGCAAATTTCACAAAACTTCTTCCATTCCTTTTCTCAGTATATTTATAGCTAGTACCTGGTGAGAGGTATTTCTAGATGGTTGGCTTAAGAGACACACTCAGGTCATTGAAAATCAGACCTATTGTTCTGCACTTTATTTTGAATATGTGAAACTTTTTTTTTCAGTCACATCATTCATTAGCATGTTCCTTTAGGGAAGCCACCACCATTTCTCTTTCTTTAAATTTTTATGTCCTGTCAATGGTGTGATTCTGCGTTTTTAGGTCAAGTTTGAATCCCAGTCTCTTGAGACTTCTCATGATGCAGTTTATGGAGCTGTCCAATTAGGCTAAAGTTTCAATGAGTATTTTCTCATAACCTATTGCAGAAGAAATATAACACTGTTTTCCTACATGTTTTTCTTTTAATAAGTATTAAAATGATAGCATACATCTGTACGTGTACAGTATATATAACATAAAAATAAGCACATTATATTTTTCTGTAAATAATGGTAATTAAATAATTAATGGTGTTACTAATCCACTTGTCTCATACTTAACAGAAGCAAATGGAAACCTCTTCTACTTCAGGTGAACATGTGGTAGAGATGGAGTTAGTCTACTCTGTCCATGGATCTATATCATAAGCGAGATTTTAACCCCAATCCAGACCTACTGGATTTGAATCTGTTGTATAGGGCCTGCAAAAACTTATTTTCCAAGCTCTTCCGTGGATTCTTGGGGGAAAATAACATTTTCAGAAGTCGTGCTTTGACCATGCTCAGTATTGACTGATTCAGGAAGTTGTTATTGAGCACTTTCGAAATCAAGGCACCCTTCTGAGTGGCTCACACATCAATCTGCTCCTCAGAGAGTGATCATGGAGAGGGTGACTGGTGTAAATAACAATGCTAAATGGTGGAAGTGGATATTCCTAAGTGATTCAGACAAAGCACTTCAGCCAGTATGTGTGATATAAATTGGAAAATGGCATAAAGCAGCAGGATTACATTAAGACTTTGATAGAAGAAAAATGGACTCTGTCATTACAGAAGGAAAGTGGAGGGGTCAGTGGTACAGAGTCAGAAAGGACAATAAGACTAGGTAGAAAGTGGACTGGAATGTGAGTGTGATTGGTATGTGACAAGTCTGCTGAAATCATAAGGAATGTACTTGCTGTGATTGGCAATGAGACGATGACAGCAAGCAATTTAGGTTTAAAAAAGACCCGTTGCCTTTTTGTTCTAATTTCTCTTGGTTAATCGGTGAAAAACAGCTATCCATGGAGATATGGATAGATCCTCAAAGGAGCTGAGAGATCCCCAAAGGCTTGATATTTCTTGTCCGCTATGTACAGAGAAGAAAAGCAATGCACAGTATAGGCTCACTACACATTACTGAGTGAACATTGTTTTATTTATAGCTCTTAAGCTAACAGCAAATAAATACTTGCACTTTTTATATGTCTTCACACATCTGCCTGAAAAATTAAAATTCTCAAGATAGACATAGCAGTGAAAAATAATGGGTCATTGTCTAAATATTGAATTATTCTTCTGGTGTGTAAATAAAAAACAAAATATTTTTAGTTTTGGAAATTTATATTCATAGGTTTTCTATTTTTATCAGTACTGAGGCTTAAACAAGGGTCCTGATTCATGCTAATAAAGCACTCTTCCACGTTATGTATGACCCAAACCTGTTATTTTGTGTTTTGTTTTTGGGAAGAGTCTCATCACCTTTGCCTGGGCTGGCCTCAAACTTGGGAATCTTCTTCCTCCCTTTCCTGTTGAGCAATGGAATTGCAGATGTGTGCCTCCATGCTCAGTTTTAAGATTTGTAAAATAGATCTATTATTGGCTTCTCTTTCACTTCTTGTGGACCATATGCCATTGGAACTTTGGCAAAATTCTAAAACTTTGGCCAAAGAAGAAAAAAAATGATATGCTTTATTTGTAGATCAGAGACATTATTTATTTAACTATCTCCCATAGTTTCATGTGTATAAGAAACAATCAATATGCTTTTAATTGAATAAATCCCCCAGAGAAGAATTCTGTACTCTTTAGGCTTTATGAGATTCATAAAGATAACACAAAATAATAACAGTCATAGCAAAAAATGGAATGTCTCTATTGAGCAGGGTATATTTGCAATTACAGCTGGGATGCTAATATATTACTATTCAGGAAAAGTCACAGTCTGTTCTTCTGAGAAGTTGGATGGTTGGCAGGATGACCCATGAGCATCTATAATCATCATTTTATGGTTGCTTTGGGATTTTGCCTTCTCATGGAGACAGTAATAAAACTTCATTTTGTGAACAAAATGTCTCCAATGTGGATGTGTGAGCGTAAGTGCAGTAATGACCCTTGTTGCTCAGTAAGGAGTCCACTCACCTCTCAGGCTTCAAGAGAGAAAATGAACATGAACTGACCCATTTTTTCTTTTTTTACCCCTCTTTCCATTTACAAATCTTGCCCAGCAGTAGGACAAAGTGTGTGGCTACCTTAACCCTCTTTAAGTCTCTAAGAAGGGGTTGTTTTCTTAGCCCTTCTAAAAAGGAGTGAAAATAAAAGTATTCTCAGTCACACCTTTTGTTTCTTTGCTGTGAAACATAGGAAAGGAAGTAGCTAGCCCTCCCTCTCAACTTGCAAACAGAAAAAAAAAAAATCATTCTATACAATGGAGCCACAAACTTGTGCTGTTGAATAAAAACATAATACAGTATGTGGGGGGGACAGGAGAATGAAAAACTTTTTTCATAGGTGTACTTCTCTTTTCTTCCCCAAATGATTGACAGCTCTAGTAAGGATCTGCTGGCTAACACGACAAGTGAGTTGCCACTAGAGATTACTTATCCCAAAAGACATTAAAGTTTTCATCTACTAGCCTGCATACGCTTTCAGTGAGTGAGACCAAGCAAGGTGACTTTTTACATCCAAGTCTTTTCCTGCTCTCTGTATACAAACATAGAGCCCCTTTATACACGATGGGGACAGCTTATTCTAGACCTTCAGATATTCCCTTAGGGACTTTGAAGTAAGCATGAGGAGTAAACAAATTGTCACTTGGAGTTGTTTGTAGATTGTGATTTAGAGCAATGTGCCTTCAGTGACTGGAAAACCAAGTATGATGTACTGTCAAAGAAGAACCCTTTGAACTTAGAATTGAAACACTCTATTCTCCCCATTACAATTTCAAACTACAAAACCCAATGAAAGCCCTCATTTTATATCCAGTAGAATGCTAATAAATGATATCATACCTCTTCTCTCTTTTTCTTCACATTCTTTAAAGGAGGTCATCTTTTGCTAGTTATTGCTTCCCTACTTCCTTGTCTCCTAGCTAACTACAAGTTCGTTACAAAATTTAAGAAATTAACAGTGTTTTTGTGATGGTGGTTGTTTTATTATTTCTTCTTTAATGTGTTATCTGATTTGTTGACATTCTTAACTGCTCAAGCCCGATGTGCACAGAAAAATGAGTCCTGCACTAGTTAATAAGAAAAATGTAGGTTGCACATTACACCAGGTCACGGGGACCTGTACTTCATTTGGGGATCAACAGGCTTCTGCAGCCTAGAGGGAGAGGATGACAGTGTTTGAAACAATCAGAATACTCTAAGTACAACTCTTGCACTCAGTACAGTGAACTGAAGTGATTGAATAGCTTTCCTAGTGCAAACAAATGTTGCCAGGGCAACAAAGTGAGCTCCATGTGACTCCAGCTGTGCTTACTCCACTGCATCACAAATCAATTAACAAATGCAGATGTGTTCTGCAGAACAAGGTACTCAGCTGATTGCATCATTGCCATTGTGTGCACAGCAAATGATAATTACCCCCCAAACTGAGATGATGGTGACATCATAAGGTAATATAACATTATATGATCAAATTCACACTGTTATTCCATTATTTTGTATTATTATGTATTTCTGTATTACAAGGGCTGAAGATTGAACTTACACCTTTGCACATGATTGGTAAGCGCTGTATTATGAAGCTATGCTTTAGCACTGCACTTGTGATTAAATGAAATATCATTATACATCACAAGACTGTTTCAAAGCTTTTGTGTTTACTTTGGCATCAACCGCTGCATCATGTCCAGAGGAATATATTTGGATAGGGCAAGTAGTTGTCTGAAAAACTAATCAAAGAGATGTAGTCTTCACAAGCAGAGACTCATACAAACTCATAGACACTCCTCAGCTGCTCAATTTCAAGAGTTTACAAGACCTGAGACAAAAATTAAGGATCCATTCTTTTGTACAGTCATTTCTCTTGCCTATTACTAGCGAGTTTGGAAATGATAGTTAAACCTCTTCTTCAGATGAGCAGAACCTTGATTTTTAGTTAAATGTCAAAAATAATTTTAGTTTTGGAAACCTTTATTATCAGAGTTCTAGTATTTGATCATTATTTCATTTTTGTTCGCTTCTGCTTCTCGGCTCCTACTTTCAAGAAACAGGCAGAAAAAATGTTTCCGTGCAGAATAAATGGTATTCATCAGGGAATCTCCAGGTTTTGAGGGTCCCTTCTTTAACTGACAAGGGATAGTCATAGTGACAACATTCTAGTTGGTCCCAAATATAGATAACCAGGGCTGTTCACTGGAATATCCATGCAGTTAGGATGTGTAAATTTGGCTTTAAGTTTGAGTAGTAGTTCTTTGTATTTGAAAATCAAATTTATTCATAAGTGGTTCATCACTTAAGATATAACATTCTAAATTTATAAATAGGAATGTACATTGAAAATTTTTAACAAAGAAAAAATCTTAACTATCAGAAAACATTGGTTGAATTGAGTTGAATATTTCAAGGCCTGACTTTCTTATCTAACATTTGGTCAGGAATAACTCTAGCCAAGTAGACTGCTTTTGATATACTTACATAAACTGTTACTGTTCTTTTCCCTAAACCTCTGCCTCCCTATCTATTATTTAGTAATTTTCACTGGGACTCCATGGAAAATTTTCCTCCCTACATATAATGTACTTGGGTATCATTGACCCGACATCATTGTCTTTCCTCTACCCTCGACCCCTGTCTCCACAAAATTCATGTTTTATATTTCTAAGCATGTGCATGAATATACATTCAGCAAAAGCAAACTATACACAAAATCTGGATTTTTGACCTTGGGCTTTGTTTAGTACAATGATTTACAGTTTCATTCATGTTTCCTGCAAATGATATCACTTCATACTTTAATACTGGGTAAGATTTTATGAATATATATGTCCTATTTTTAAATATCAATTAACATAATTTGTCGGGTACCTCTGCTGATTTTACTGTTTTGCTACTGTGAACAAAGTTGCAGCAAGCATAGGTATGAATGTATCTTTTTTGTATGTTAAGTAAAACTCCTTCAGCTATTTACTAGGAGTGGTATGGCAAGGTCATAGCAGAAGTCTGTTTTTAGCATACAGCAGCAGTATATGAGGGTTCCTTTTTCTTTCATCCTTAACAGCATTTGTTGTTGTTTCTCTGATGATTTCCGTTCTGACTAAGGTGAAATAAATGTTACTATGGTTTTGAGTGCCATCGTAAATTCCCTTGACAATACAGATACACATGGTATATGAATAAAATATATTAAACATATACAATAAATATGACTTTTAAAGTATCTATAATATTCATAAATAGATAGATATAATTATTTTAATCCAACAGACGGGTAACAGTGGGATGAGGGAAAGTGCATGAAGAAGGTAAATGAGAATTAAATTGAACAAGCAAAGCAAAGCTACTGAAACTTGTTCTGGTAAAGGAGGAAGAGTAAGGAAAAAGTGATGGAGGAGGGTCAGCTTGACTGACAATGTTGCATGCACAACTAAAGAAGGCTAATTAAAACTAAGTATGTTCTCTGTAAGACCTTCATCATGGCTTCTGAAAGAATGGGCTCCAAAATCAGAAAGAAAATCCTTACTATATGTGTGCATATATATGTATATAACATATACATATATATAATTACATATCAAATTAAATTTTAGATACAGTTTAATAATTGAGGAAATGTCCCTGCTCCAAAATTAGAATAAGAGGTCCAGTGGTCAGTGACAGGTTAGAGGGAAGAGAGAAGAAAAATGTTCTCAGGAGAAGAAAAAGTTGGCTTTGCTAGTTACAGTTTTCTTTCTAAGGGTAACTGACACAAGTTGACTGGGATATCCTGACCCCAGGAGAAATTGGTCATCTTAAGGATCTCCATCCTGTCATCCGATTTCTCTTGGGTATGTAGCCTAAAACATGAGTGACCCCATTTTCATTTGCTCTCTTCTACTTAGGATTTGTGCTGGTCAGTTGGAAACCATAGACTTCCATGATATCAGTTTAACATCACTGAAGGACCCATCCAAGATCTATAAGTGAAATTTCATGCAAAATTTCATTGCTGTAATACTCATGTGCATCTGCTCATGTAAAGTAATATTTATTGAAATGAACTTCAGAAAATGGAAATAAGAGGTTTATTTTCTTTGTTGCTGTGTCTTTTTTCTTTTCCTTTTGTCTTGTTTATTAGTTTATCTGCTTTGGGACAGTAAGGGGTAGCAAAGAAAGGGAGGAACAAATGGTGAACAAATACAGAAGTGGTACTCTCTAGACCCTATGTTGAATCTGAGCTATGTAACTTGTAGATAAAGACAGGAGGGAAAACTGGGAGAGAGTGGAGGAAGGGGTGACATTGTTCAAAAAGAAATGTACTCTTTACTGATTCATGTAATGGTAACCCCTCTGTACATCCCCTTTACAATAATAAAATTAATTAAAATAACAAAATATTGTTACTAATTCAAAAAAAGAATTGCATTGAGATCACTTTGCTAAACATAATCTTATGTTAGATTCAAGAGAAATGATGAAATTCATGGTATTATCTTCTAGATGTTTTCATTTTAGCTACCTAAAGGTCATTTCCTGACAATAGTTACTTCACTCACTTGTGCCTTAAAAGTCTCATTTAACATTCATATTATATTTAAATCTCATAACAGCCAAGTTGCATAAGATGAAGATAATATCTTTATACTAAAGTTTTTACTAATAACTAATAATGTGATTTTTCTTATTTGTTATGTAAACTGAAATTTATGTAACACTGTGAATCTTGACACAATAACTGTATTTCAATACAATTTTAATTCAAGCATTAAAGATAAAGCCATTGTAAATTAAAAATTCAGTCTTGAATTTTGAAAAAGAACACCCTAATTGTAATTAAAGTTAAAAGCTGATTTGATTTTCTTATTAACATGATAGATAAATACTGTAGCTTTTATTATTGGCTCCTAAATTAAGAGTAATAAGCTCTGCCAGCAGAAGACATTTCTGTTGTCAATATGAATGCATTAACTTTTGTAGAGCCAAGAATTAATTTTCCTCTATCAATTTAATTGTTTATCATGCAGAGTACATTTAATGTAAGCCTTATGAGATAACAATCCAAATAACCTGTATCTTTTTGTATCAAAGCAGTTTTCCTTTTCACAAATATGAAATGATAGAGATAACACTAATCACAAATCAATTAGAATATCATTATGAATTTGAAACCTAGGAGAAGACCAACAGTAGTTGTTCCTTGTACTTGGGTGGTAAGAATGATCTGACCTCATTCTTTGTTAATATGCTCATTTGAATGTCTGTAATGTATAGTGCAGAGGTTATTTGCTTATATAAAGATGAAATAATCACAAAAACAATCTCTCTGGCTATACTATAATTCTTTACTAATTTAAAAGGAATATTCAAACAAGTAATCCAATTGGTTCATGGAACCATTTTTCAGATCTATATGTAGCTCTCAATTTTGGATTACAATACTTTTTTTCTGTATTAAGCACTTGAGAATATTATGAGGCAATTGATTATCAGTTTGCTTTTACAGCAAGTTTCCCTTATCCTGACAGAGAGGGAATTAAGTTGTCTAGCATTTAGTAATTTGGTGGTGGTGGTGGTGGTGGTAGTAGGGTGTGTGTGTGTGTGTGTGTGTGTGTGTGTGTGTGTGTGTGTGTGTGTATGCCTGCTTGGGATCAAGGTTAGAGAAATACATTGGTATGCACTTACATCCAATCAATATTTATTGCTTTAACAGTATAGTAGGGCCAGGGCTGGATGCAATTAAGCTGTAGGTGATGCTAAAAATCTCCTCAAATTCTTATATAGGAACAACTAAGGGGAACAGTGAGAAAAAGTGCAATTTTCCTCACATCTTTGGTTTTTATTTTTATGGAGATCAAATGGGAGCTCTTCATACACATCTGTGGTACCATTATATACCCTGCCTCCAATTTCTACATATTCTCCATGCATATACATGCAGTCATAACTTCCTAGGCAATATGTCTCTCATAGATCATTTCACATAGGATACAACTTCAGCAAAATAAATAAATAAATAAATAAATAGGAAGATAAATAAATAAATAAATGTTATAGCTGCTGAGAGTAAATGTTGAGCACTCCTGAAGTAGAAAAGCTATTTACTATAGCATTTGTTGGGTTAAGCCCTGGAGAGTTAAGTCAGATACACTTTTCTTATTTACATGCCAGAAGGCAGAGTCCACTTGGAGCCTTCCAGCCCACAACTGTTTCCCAGCACTACTTTTCTGTCTCCTAATGCAGAGGTGTGCTATCTGCATTGCTTGAGGTTTTCTTGTGGGCATGTTCAGTTTTCTGCTACAGGCTTTTTAATTAACTGAAAGCTAGTTAAAAGAATGTTCAGTTCTTGAAGCTAGAGAATAGGGAAAACAAAAATCAAAGAAAAAGCACACAAATTACTATTCTTCTTCTTCTTCTTCTTCTTCTTCTTCTTATTATTATTATTATCTAGTGATTCTTATTCTGCATTAGCCTTGATACAGGCCCACTAATTTGAACCAGCCACTGGGCAACAGGATCAATTGTCTAATGGCAAAAAAAATGCACTTTATTAAGAAGGGAAACAAATCATCACAGTTATCCACAGTAGAACAAGCATTATGCTATAGGGCCTTATCCATAAAATGTAAGTGGTTGGTAATTAGCATAAAGTAAAATGCATTCACTGAAATACAGTGCTCTGCCAAGTGTAATACAGTGAGTAGTTTACTTTTTCCTTATGCTGTAGGTGTTTTCTAAGTAGCTCAATTAAAATAATTTTCTCCACTTACAACGCAATTTCATGTAAGTACAAGTATGCACAAATAATGGCATAATACAGACTTACATCCATACCTAAGTACCTCGGTGTGTGTGTGGGGGGGAAACATGGTTCTATTTCTTAACCAATTTGCCACTCCTAGTTCATCACTATGACCTTACTTCAACATATACTTTCTTCCTACTTCCCACGCAGGCCACTCCCTCTGACCTTCTGTGATTCTTCAGAGTAAAGGATTCTTCAGCAGGGTTACAGAAAGGTCTGTTATTTAGGTTTCCATTAGACAGTTAGGCAAGCTATACAAAGGTAAGTTTTCATGGAATTCAGGTAAATAAAGGCACAGTTCTTATATCTTATTGATACTTGTGGTTTGCTTTTGGGATCTACAATTAGTGACATTGGGGGAAAATGTCTCCATATACAGTCTGATACTACCTCAGAGACACCAAGATGCATTTTTCTTTTTGTAAGAATAATGAAAGACACAGAGAGAAGGAAAAATGAAGATTGTGGACTAGTCTTCTCAGACTTACTATATGTAAATAATGCTGCCTTTCCCCACATTTTATTAGCATAAATGAGTTTTTTAAAAAGGGGCATTATTTTGACATCTCGATATATGCATAGTCTGCATCTTGACCAGATACATGTCCTCTGTCATGCTTCTTTTCTCCTACTTCCAAACTAATCTCAATTTTGTTCTATTTTTATATATGTAAATGTATTATGGACCACATTATAGTTTCCTTCACCCTCTCAGTAATTCTGTTCTTTATTTGGAAAAACAACCATCGGGACAGGATTTGTGTTTCGAATAACTGTCTAGTGTAATCAACTATATTTCAAGGATATTTGTCTTGAATTTTAATTTCAAACCTAGATTCGACCAAGTAATAATATTCCCTTAGCATTTTAGTCTGCATTTAAAATTGCTTTGTAGCATCTCTAACACCCAATAATGATCTCGGAACATGCCACCAAATCTACTTTCTATAATGGTCTCATTTCCATCAACCACCAATATTCCAAATATTGGTGAGTTTTCCATTATCAACTTCTGCCCGTATTTCACTTTGCTAAACAGTCTTAAAGTATGGTTTCAACAATTGTTCTATCTTTCTATCTCTTGAGTGATGACTTTGGTTTGTGTTTCATTTTAATGTAGGCTCACCATAGCTTTGCCTTAAATAACCTCAAATTCATAGTTTTTCTGCCTTTACCTCCAGAGGAGTTGGGATTACAGGAGTGATCAACCATGCTTGGCTTTACATAACATTGCTTGAATATACTTGTCCTAGCTTGTTTTCATGACCCTACCATAAGGCATAAACCCAAAGACTTTTGCTTTGCCAATGCTAGGAGAAATTCTTGTCCTGAAATTTTAAGATCAAGTGTAGAAGAAGAGGGAGGGGGTGAGGTCTAAGGGTTGGAAGGACCAAGTATGGGAAGCAGTATGTGCTCTGTAAGGTTGGCATCCGGCATTCTTTATTTGCCAAGAACACAACTAACCACTTAAGCATCACTTATGAAGAAATTCATAAATTGTCTAATAATCACTGTTTCATCGCTGTTTAACAACTGTAGGACACTTTTTCCCCATTTGGTTTAGTTGATCTGAGGCTTTTATTCTATAGCCCTGGTTTTTAGGTCTAAACTCACATCTTATGACAGTTTTATTTGGAAAAAACAAGTTCTAATTGGTTGTTTTTCTTTCAATAATTCTCATTCTCTTCTTTTGCTGTTTTAGCTTGATTTTGTTAAGATCTATAAAACTCAAAGAGCAAATACAAGAACCTTTTTAGAATGACTAATGTAACATTACATTGACAAATACTTTCGAATTTTGAACTCTCTGGGATCCTGTCATCTCTATGTGCATATTTAAGTCTTCGTTCTTCTTTTAAGTAATATGTTCCATATTTTTCCATTTCAGTATTACATACTGATTTGACTTGTTTTGGGTCTTTATGAATTTTGTATATAGTTACAGGGTATTTTAAAAATTCTATTTTCCTACTCTGTTGTGAATGAATATGCAATTGCTTGCTGTGTGTCATGAATGATACAGTTATTAAAAGCTTACTAGTTGTAATATTTGATCTATGACTTACAATTTTTCTATCGTGATTATTCACCAACACTGTAGCATTCAATTTGATTAAATTTAGTATGGTATAGGCTCATCCACATGAATTTAGACATCTTTCTGACTTGGTTTAGCCATTAAAATATATAAAAGATGATTCCAAATGTTTCTTGCTATTTTGAGATAGAAAAACTTTATTGTTAGCCAACACGTTAAACTTTATTTTCTATTCTCATGACAACAATGAAAATTATCAATGAGGCAACCTTCATCTAGAGTCCCAGAGAGAATTCTCTACTTACTAATTTTGGATGTATCAAATGACCCAAAAGGACATATTACTACTTTGTATTTCTTAAATTTCTTGCTGTTACAGAATAATTTAGCTCTTTCAAACTAATGCAGTTTAGCTGATATGTTAAATGGTTATTTTGCAAAGAAGAATCACAATGCAATGTCTTTTATTTCTCCAATAATTGTATAACTTTTTCTTGATACAGACTATTAGCCAAGATAACCAAGATTATTATTGGATAATTACAAGTATATCATATCATATCATATATCATATCACTGTTTTGTTCTTTGTTGTAGAGGAAATACATTGACAGTTAGTATGAAGTTTGCTTTGGGCAATGTACACAGGCCTTTCAGAAGGTTGAAATATTAATCCCTTCCATTCTATTTTGCAAAAACAACATATATGATGGCTTTGAACCATCAGTAAGTTGTGTTTTTTTATCAAATGATTTTTGTATTTAGAGTTTTGAAAATATAGTTGTTTCCTTTAAATCTTTAATATGAGGAATTGCATTACTTGATTTTTATAATATAAGGCCAAATTTACATGTCTTATCTTAATGCCATCATATTTGAAAATGCATTCCTTGAATCAATGCATTAACATTTTCTTTTTCTTTTTCTTTTTTTTTTTTTTTTTTGGCCAGTCCTGGGGCTTGGGCTCAGGGCCTGAGCACTGTCCCTGGCTTCTTTTTGCTCAAGGCTAGCACTCTGCCACTTGAGCCACAGTGCCACTTCTGGCCATTTTCTGTACATGTGGTGCTGGGGAATCGAACCCAGGGCCTCATGTATATGAGGCAGGCACTCTTGCCCTGCCCCTAAGATTTTCTTTAAAACCTTATCATTTCTGTTATTGCTCAAGATTGGCTCAGATTTTTTATTTCACAGGCACCAAGGTTATTGGGAAAGCGTGTCTTACTTGCCTGGATTGAACATAGATTTACCTAAGATAGAATGTGTTTGTTCCATCTGTATATAATTTATGAATAAATAAATAGCAACATTCTGGAATGAGTATAATCAAATTTTAATTTCTATGATCTATGTTCTATGGTTAAATCTTATCTTTTTCCATGTTATTTTATCTTGACTCATGAGTGCTAACTCTTCAATATCACATGAGTAACAACTCAGTTTTTAAGTTTTAATGAATGTGAGTGTTGAGTAATCTCACAGTGGGGGACTATGACATTTCATTATAACATCATGCCCACCCACAAAATAAGGCCTTGGGAATGTGGCTTAGTGGTAGAGTGCTTGCCTAGCATGCATGAAACGGTGGGTTTGAGTCCCCAGTATCACATACACAGGAAAAGCCAGAAGTGGCACTGTGGCTCAAGTGGTAGAGGGCCTGAGACTAGGATGGCAAAATAAAACTAAACAAAATAGGGCCTTCCCTGGAAGATAAAATGTTTCCTGCTCTGCCTTCATATACTGATAAACCTTGCAGCCATTGTAAAGATTTGTGCTTGATAAATTTTCAGAGAGATATCTGTATCTATTGCTAGGCTGTAAACTTCTTGGAGACAGATTTTACATAGAACACGTTTAATAAACACAAGTGATATTCTTGTGCATTTAGTGGGCCACAAGGCATGGAAAAATATCCAAATTGTTGCATTCCCTTTAATTAAGCCTTTGTCTTTATAGGAAACAAAAGACCCTCTTCTTTGAAAGTTAAGGATTGTTAAAAAAATTTAAACAAGGGCTGGGGATATGGCCTAGTGGCAAGAGTGCTTGCCTCGTATACATGAGGCCCTGGGTTCGATTCCCCAGCACCACATATACACAAAATGGCCAGAAGGGGCGCTGTGGCTCAAGTGACAGAGTGCTAACCTTGAGCAAGAAGAAGCCAGGGACAGTGCTCAGGCCCTGAGTCCAAGCCCCAGGATTGGCCAAAAAAAAAAAAAAAAAAAATTAAACAAGATAATGTCTTTGATTTTGTTTATACATGCGTTCTTAGAGTGACTACTGTATTTTGAGCAATGCAATATAATTGAGACAGCACCCTGAAATTTAGTAATCCAGTCTGTGAGGAAGACACATGGGTGTGGCTGGGATACCAGTTGTGCTAACTCCCCTGGAACATCCTGAGGTTCCATCTATGCTAATTAAAATTTGAGAAGCTGAGCAGGAAATTACTCATATGTGGAAAATAGAAACATCTGTTTCTGGTGTGTTTTTTTTCCCACTGAGTAGATATGCCAATTGAATTCACCGATCACTTGAGAGTCCTGAATATTACAAATTATTTTATCCTGCTTTGCACTCACATCATGAGTCGTGCCACCAGGCATCCTCCCAGATCCATTATAGTGTTACGTCGATCTTGTGATGCTATATAATGGGAAGAGAAAGCTTTACCATTAGTTTTGATTGTACAGATGAGGATGCTAAAATAGGCAAAATTAAATATGTCATCAGTTTTAAACCATATTCCCTACTGATGGTAAAGCCCATACCAAAATTCAAAACTTTTAAATCCTGGCTTATAAATCAAGAAGTTATGTATTGCAATAATGCCAAAGTGTATAAAAGCTAAAATAGGATGGACGCTTGTCAAGGTTAAAAGCAGGCACTTCTTGATGAGCCATTTCTTCCTAATAGATAGGGCTTTATCATTGCTTTGAAAGCCACTTTCGCTGTGTGCATTAAGACAATATGAAAGAGAAGAGCATAAAGATTTTATGAGTAGGCTGATAAGTGGCACATATCATTTCCACTCACATTATATTGGGAAAACTCAACGTAATGTCAAGAAATTCTGGGTGGAGAATGTCATTCAGTTGTGTTGCTTGGAAGAAGAAATAGCTCAGGGGTTTGGGGAGGAGGTATTTGTTGATAGTGACTTAAAAGCAGGTTTTCAGCATGATACCAGTTGCTCAAGCCTGTAATCTTAGCCACTCAGGTTGCTGACATCTGAGGATAGGGGTTCAAAGCCAGCCTGGTTAGGAAAGTCCATGAGACTCCTCTCTCCAATTAACCACCACAAAGCCAGCAATGGAGCTGTGGCTTATGTGTTAGAGAACTAACTTTAAGTAAAACTGCCAAGGAAATGGGTGCCCAGGCACTTTAAGCCTCAGAATTACACGCATATGTGCATGCAAGTAAGGTGTGGCTGGGGAAAGGGGTCCCATGTTCAACCTTGCTGGGGTGGACTGTGTTGTGTTTCTTTGAATTCTGAAACACTAAAAGCCAAGTAAGTGGTATTAAGAAGGGGGCCCTTGGCAGAGGACTGGGCCATTAGGAAAGTCTTATGACAGTGATGGATATTCTTATTATAGACCTAAGGAGTATCCCCACCCATTCTATCATGTGAAGTTACAGTAAAAAGACAAGAATGCATAGGCAAGATGACTCAGGCTATCTCTGTGCCTTAACATGAACTACCAACTCTTTTTTTTTAAGTTTTTATTATAAAACTGATGTACAGATAAGTTACAGTTTCACACGTTAGGCATTGGATACATTTCTTGTACTGTTTGTTACCTTGTCCCTCATACCCCCTCCCCCTCCCCCTGTCTCCCCCTGAGGTGTTCAGTTCACTTACACCAAACAGTTTTGCAAGTATTGCTTTTATTGTTGTTTCTCGTATTTTACCCTTTGTCTCTCAATTTTGGTATTCCCTTTGAATTTCCTAATTTTAATACCAGTACACACTGTTTCCCATACACTCAGATAAGATTACAGAACTACCAACTCTTGACAACTGTGAGAAATAAAATTTGGGGGGATTGGAAGTGGCTAGCATAGCAGTGGCTGCTGGATGAATAAAGATTGCACACAACAATTTTAGACAAATTAGAGTTAATCTAAAATGTCTATAAATGAAAAGCTGACATGCAATATTATTTTTAAATAAAAGTGCCAATTATGTTCAAACATATTTTCTTGTAGTAGGAGACAAGTTAGTGTGTTGAGCAGTTTATAATGCAATATCTCTTACATGAGGTAAGTTGAGTCAAGTCTTATTTTCTGTGCTACTTAATTCTATGCACTTGCCTTTAGCATTGAATTATCAACAATTGGACCAATGATCCTCAGAGAAATGTAGGAATAGGTTTCTTCCAGCAACTTGTTACAACATTTATACCAATTAATCAATACACACTATTTTCTGAAGCACATATGTGTTTAAAGATACATTATTTAGCATATATTTTTGGTAAGTTACTATGCTCAAGGCCATTATCATGACAGTTCATGTCTGAAAATGACTTACACATATATTTTCTCCAAAAGGCCCAGCATAGCTTCTTCCTGCTTAAGAATATTATAACTAGACAGTACTGTAATACTATAGTTGGGGTCATTTAAAATGAATAAAAATATTAACCTACAGACAAATATACTCAGGACTCTTATCTTAATAATCTCAAAGGAGCCAATGATGGATGAGTGCTACCCATGAGCAAAAGAGCTGAGCAAGTGTATCAAACCCTGATTTCAAGCCCTGGTACAAGGTAAATAAACAAATATATGCAACAAGAAGCACAAAAATGTATAAAATATTCACAAAAAGAATGGAAAGTTGAAGAAGAGTGGAAGGTATCAGAGTGTCATCTTTTTTGACCGTAGCTAGGTTTACATGCATTCAACAACTCAAACATTTTTATGTTCCATACACGCCCAAGAATTAACCCAGAAGTGTTATGAAAATTCTGTAATTACAAACACATTTTGTGTTTGCACAATAGTAATTCAAAATAATTCACAAGCGTGCTATCCATAAATGAGGGTCAACTAACTGTTATGATGCCCATATTTCAAATGTACCTCTTCTGAAGCTTAGAAAGGTCAAGCCAGTTGCCAAAGCTATGTAATTGGTAAAGGGCCTGCTTATCTCCAGAGGCCAAGCTTGTAATCACAATCCCTACTTTAGGACCAAGTGATCCTATTGTGAGAATATAAACACTGAGTCACTTAAAGGTCATCTTTATGACCTTTAAAATCTCTTTCAATCCTAAAGTTCAATTATTTTAAGGCTGGTTCAATTTGTACAATTTCTAAAGCATTTGCAGGTTAAAATTTTGCCCTTGGTTTTAGTGGGAGAGAACCTTTTTATAAACACTCAGCATTTTAATATTTAACATTTTAATATTTTAACATTTAACATTTTAATGTTTCTTAATTATCAATTTCTTTTGCATTACTCATTTTCAACAAAGTAAAGGTCTAATTTATTAAATTCCACTATTTTTTTTATAATATATATACATTCTTTTTTTATTTTGTTCAATGAAAAAAGTAATTAACTTTGTATTTTTTTCCTGCACTTCTTTAGCAACAACTTACAATAGTCATTTCTTTGCATATTGTTGCTAACATCTACTGAGAACAAGAATCTTGTCTTGGTGATACTGTGCTTTCCATTGATATCACATAGTCTGTGACTCCTAGGGCACTTGCAATACTAATGGCCAGGAGTTACAAAACTACCTTAGGCTTTTTCAAGAACTCAATTTGTCCTGAGTTCTCAAATGTACATTCTAATATTCATTAGATGTGACTTTTTAAAAATGCATTTTTCCTAACTTTAATTCCATATACAAAATTATAATTGTTGTAATTGGATAAACCACTTTTTCCTTTCTATTATCCTATCTATGAACCTCATTTCCTAGGTGATCATTACTTCAAAGGGACCTTCTTGATTCAAGGAGTAGAGAAAAAGGAATGAGATTCTGTGATGAGATAGAGTGTTATTCAAAGGGCATATTTTTGTATTATATCCCCTTTAGTATCTTCTTCTGAAACAATGTAGTTAGAAATTCTTTCTAACAGCAAAATCTGAGCTCAGTTTGTTATTTTTCTGTGATAAGTACATCATTTCAACTCCTCTGCTAGAGATTTTAGAGGAAAACATGTAGGTTAATATGTGGGTTAATTAACTTAAAAATAATTAATGTATTTTATATGTTTTATTTTATTTGTATTATCTTTAAGTAGTTGTAGTAAGGTGTTGCCATAAAAATAAAACAGTTTAAGAGTATGTATCTTGACCAATGTTACCCTTTCAACATTCTCATACATGCTTCCCTACCCACCACTTTACAATTCTTTAATTTGTAGGATATACACATTCTGGACCACACCCTCCCTCTCCTTTTCTTCATTCTTCTATCACTTTCCCCATGACTTGACCCCACCCCTTTCAAGTACCTGCTTTCTGGTGCTTATTTTGTTGAACGTTGACTTTGCCTTTCTAACATTTGAGTTCTCCCTAGAGTCTACCAGTTTTTACACAAGTTTGCCCCACTCAGATTGTTATTGTTCTTGCTTTAAGCTGTGCTTGAATGAATGAATATTTCATGAACAGCTGTAGTACAATTATCGATAGGAAAGGGACAATGTACACAGAAAATAATACATCAATCTGTGACTCCTTAACCTCTTCCCAAGTATTGTATTAAATCAGTGGATTGAATGAAGAACCCATGTATCTTTCCTTGTAAAAAACAGATATCTGATTGAATTCCCTGAAAATGACAGAGGTCAGTCCCATACAGGCAGCTCTTCTCCAAACTAAGTATTCCAGATCACAGAGGACACTAGCCCTTGTTCCAACCTACTCATCAATTTTGCACTGCAGGGCATTTGGTATATCTCAGCTGCCCTTGCTTGACTCCTGCCCATATCTTTGTCTGACACACCCCTCTCTGCAGGGATGTCCCCAGCCTGTGCATTTGTTGTGTGTTTAAGAAATTCACAGTTTCAGTTTCATGGCTCAACTCAGCAGTTAAACCATGCAGCTTTTCTTCAGCAAGACAAAGGGCTCATTTTCTAAGATGCTGCATTGTTATCGTTTTTGTGGTCTCATCAAATGAATTTTAAGGGAAATAGATTAAGCACTTTCCTACAAGAAAATCTTTCATGTAACACAGATTATGCATAGAGTTGATAAGAAAATTGTATTTCCCCTTTCTTGGCTTCCACTTTGTGCATGTGTGCCTGGGGTCTGGGACACAGAGCTTTATGTCATAGGGTTCATGTGGATATGCTACTCTAGGTAACTGTCCTGGACTTGAGTTTCTCTTTTCCTCCCATTTTCTAGAAAAATCTCATCATGGAACATGGATAATGTGCAAGATTAGTAAGACATATTTATGTTGTAAATTGCTCAAGCCAAATTGAAACAGAAGTCCTATTCTTGCACAAGTTTGTCCCTTATATAAACACTGACTGATAAGAAGGGTTTTGTTTTTTTCTCTTTCTTGTTTTTGTTTTCTTTTTGTCTTGTTCATTTATCGGTCTTTGGAAAGATAAAGGGGGAAATGGAGGGACAAAGGGTGAACAAATGAATCAATGATACTCACTAGACACTATGATGAAAAGTTGTGGGTGGGTATGGAAGGGAAAAACTGTGAGAGAGCAAGGGAAAGGTTGACATTGTCCAAAAAGAAATGTGCTCTTTATCTGACTTAACTAACTGTAACCCCTCTGTATATCACCTTTATAATAACAGACATGCATGAAGAAAACAAGTAAACAAACAAAATCTCATCATTCTTCCAGCTGTCTCAGACTTTTCTTTAAAACTGGAGTCTTAATCTGATTCCTAGTAAATTAGATGGAGTTTTTTGGTCTTCCACAATTCCCTCTTGTATTTCTGTTTCCTCCCTTTTGCTAAAAATAAAGCTGTATGTCAGACTTTTCCTTAGACCAGAGCCTTAACCTGATTCCTAGTAATTTACATGGAGCTTTTGGGTTTTCTACAATTTCCTTTTTTTTTTTTGGCCAGTCCTGGGCCTTGGACTCAGGGCCTGAGCACTGTCCCTGGCTTCTTCCCGCTCAAGGCTAGCACTCTGCCACTTGAGCCACAGCGCCGCTTCTGGCCGTTTTCTGTATATGTGGTGCTGGGGAATCGAACCTAGGGCCTCGTGTATCCGAGGCAGGCACTCTTGCCACTAGGCTATATCCCCAGCCCTCCTTTTTTCTTAAGACCCTATTGCGCATGGTCACACCAACTAGTACTGTAATGCAACTTGAAGCCTCCTGTCGTGTTGCTCTTCCTCACTGGAGCTGATACTTAACTCTTGCTTTACTTTGATTGATTTCAGGCCTCCAGCTCAGACTCCACCAAAGACCCATCATCTACAAGTGGGTACACATTGCCAATATATGTGAAGACATTTTGTCAAGCAACTGAGCTTGATCCTCATTAGTTTCACTTTGATTTGAATTTTGTACTCCTTGTATTTGGCTCAGAACTTCTTCCAGCAACTTATGTTTCTTGATCACAAAGGAATATCGAACAGTTTGTTACTAGACACTGAAGTAGGTATCTGGATATCAACTCTCTTCTTTGTTATACTCTGTTAAATGAGACAGAACCACAAGCACTAATTGTACTCACTATGCCTGTGGATGTGACCTTGTGTTAAAGAGAAAAGTTGAGTATTAGGAGACAGATGAAATGCTTCTGTGCTGGAGACGGTTGCCAGGAGTTTGGCTTTCAAAAGCCTAGCTCCATTAACTCAAAAGACGAAGATTTTTCAGATCTTGGCACCAAACTCCATTCTGCTCAATGTGAGTCACAGCATATATTACCTGTTTTATCCAGTGAGCAGAGTGAGAAATAAGAGTTAGCTGTAGGTGCGGGTGGCATTCCCATCCAGAGATTAAGCCCTTGTGCTGGGGAGCAGCAGGTAAACAAAGTTATTTCATGCCCCCGGGAGGGAATAATAGTAGATCCTTTAACAAGCAGAATAATGGAAGATGTGAAGATCACCAAAGTTCACAATATGCATATGCATGCATGCATATGTAATAATGAAGCTCCTTGGTTTGCACAATTGACATGCACTACTAATAAGATAATTCCTCCTAAAAAATAGAACAATCATGACAGTTAATTCAATTCTCACTTCAGAAACTCTGATGAACTTCATTACAGAAGAATGTTGTCTACCTTAACCATATATCAACACAAACACCTCCCCCACAATGCATCACACTCATGCATGAACCTGTTCTTTGAATAAATATTTCACCTAATTCTTTAATATTTAGTATTTTCTTTGGTTTTCTGTAGAGTGCTTCTTTTTGTTCTCAGTGCCTGACCTTAAGGTTCAATCATTTTGACATCAGTCTTATTACTATTCATGAGATGCATTCAGGCTAAGGATTTTGTACTGAAAATTTTCTTTTGGGTCTGATTATGATGCTGGAAAGCACTTAGCCACCTAGTAGTTATTATGGCTGTGTTTTAGCTCAGAGAGTGGTGGTTCCTGATAATGTGAGTATTAAACAGAAAGATTACAATAGTTGGGTTCATACAAAGCAAAGATTATTTTGGACCGGAGGGGGGAATATCTGTAGAACCCTAATCAATGATGCATAACTTTAGTACCAAGAGGGAAAGAAGCACAGTTACAGAAACATTTTAACCACCAGATGGTATTTGTCTGCTCCTGTATACTAATTGCTATCAATAATTAAACACAGGTCTCTGATTCATATGCACAGAGACAGTGATTCTTAAATTAAACATTTTAGAATCATTATAGTACATTTTATAGGTTCAGCTAAACATAACACTCTGGCTGGTTATGATTAAACATACTGATCCTAAATTGCATATTGATCCCATAAATATCAATGCATGCAGAGAAGCAAGAAGACAAATGGTTATAACTAGATGGAGTATTTCATGAAAATTGGGACAATTCTGAATGCAACATCATGTACACTTTCATCCTCCCAGTTCACATTTACCCCAGTGGAAATGTTCCATTTTTCCTTCCATAATACTAATCGCTAATTATAGACTTTGATTTTTCTCTAGTATAGCAGTAGTTATGTTATATTCAGACACTCTTGAAAATGAAAAAAAAATAACATTTATTTGGTGTTTGTAGTGTTTTCTTAAAACACTAATTATAAGTGAGCCCTAGTGGTTCATATAGCTAATTCAGCTACTTCAGAGGCTGATATATAGAAAAGTCACAGCTTGAAGGTGACACAGGAAGAAACTTCAGCATAATTTTCCAGTGAACTATTAAACATCTGGAGTGAAGGCATAGCTCATGTAGTAGAACCCCAGACAGGTACCTGAAAACTGAGTGAATGCAAGACCCAGTGTTCAAAGCTTGGTGTTTTCAAAACAGAAACAAAACAAAAGGGAAACATAGACTATAGGAACATAATTTAATTTCCTTGGAATTTTATCAATAAAAGACACACATAAGAAGCATTGATACAGCTCACTTATAGGACATTTGCTTGTCATGCTTGAGGCCTGCAAAGATATGTAAATGTATGCCTATGCATATTGAAAGAGACAGGGATAGAGAGATTTGGAAGAGACAGAGAGAGAGAGAGAGAAAGAGAGAGGGGGTTAAGTTGTAAAGTAGGTAATTTGTCTTGCATTTATCAGCAAAATTTAAAAATTATTTTCAGCAAGTATAAATTGTTTGAGTTAAAAAAAAAATGTGTTTGGGGCCAGGCACCGGTAGCTCACTTCTGTAATCCTAGCTACTCAGGAGGCTGAGATCTGAAGATCACGTTCCAAGCCAGCCCAAGCAAGAAAGTTAGTGAGAGTCTTTTTACCAGAAAACGAGTAGTGGCACTGTGGCTCTATGTGATAGAGTGCTAACCTTGAGCAGAAGAGCTCATGGACAACATCCAGGCCTTGCATTAAAGCCCCAAGACCAAAAAGTGAGAGGAGGGGAATGTGAATTGGACACTTGTTTTGTGTGAACTTGTAATCCCTATTCTTAACTAGATATAGTATTTCCACCCTTATTGAAATATCAAAGTAGAATAAAAAAATTCTGAGTTTTATAACTGCTCTAAAATTATATGGTTCTATTTCATAATTCAAATCCACAGCTCTTTGGGAGGAAGTTACATTAATGCAAGTCAGAGCTGAGATTGCTCATAGAATCCAGAAGTCATGCTTGATGATTCATTCATTTCCAGTCACTTTATCTGAAGATTCATTAGTGATAGAGAGCTACTTTACCCATTCTGTCTCATCATCCTCAATCAAAGCTATCAGATGATGCATCCTCCATAAAGAACCATTTCTCAATTATGAGTCATCTGTTTAATTGTTTGAAGAGACAATAAATAAAGAAAACATTTATATTAGGAGAAGGTCACTGTTCTTTATAAAAAATAGATAAGTGAAAGAACATTTCTTATTGCTAAATTATCCACTGCTTTGAAAATTACCAGGCCTCTGTGCTAGTAAGTGGATGAGAAATCTCTGTGAAATTTTGGAGTATGAGATACACAAAGAATAGATAATTCTTGTTTAGACTTTTTGTTTTCAAAGGGTTCCAAACACTCTGTAGTAGATTAGACATGACACATTTGATACATTCTTCTTTATTTACTAACAATTTACTTCCCCACGAGAATGCCTGTGCCAAATTAGATCATAATCCAGTAGCAGAGTCATGTAGCACATGGTTCTAACAAGGTCAAAGGGTAAAGAAAATGAAGGCAATTTTAATCATGATACAATTCACTCAGTTTTATCAGGTATTTGTAATGTGCCCTCCAATTTACTTCATGCTTCCTGAAACTTGGTTTTTAGAGATAAAGTATGATAAGTGAAACCTTACTATAATCATCTATGAACTAGATTTGTTATTCTCATAGAAATATTAAATATCATAAACACTATGTCTTGTTGATTAAACAGTTAAAGTTCATCTTGAAGCCCACTCTCAGCCTTCTTTACGTTTATCCCCATTGCAGCTTTCTTTTGCTTCCTATGTGACATATTTAGTGGATCTTGCCACTTTTCCTAATAACCTAGTTTCAATAAAAATGCTCAGGTTTTCTGTTTTGAACAATTTTTCTACTGTTCATGAAATGATGATGTCATTTTAGGTTTATGAGACTATCACAAATAAGTTTGTTTGTTTTCTATGTCAACACAGGATAATATTAGATTACTCTCTTAGGAGTTTGAAGAGATTTAAAATATAACATTGTAAGATGTTTTTAATATATAGATCTGTAATGCATCTTGTGAGGTATAAAATATGTTACATGATTTAAAAAGTATATACAGTAACAGTAGATAAACATAATATATTTCTACACATAGAAAAAGTTTGAGGATGAAATACAAGTTTCATCCATACCTAGTTTTTGTTGCCAAAACCTAGAATGTATTTGCAGCAGGCAGCATATTTTTACTTTCCTAATGTTATGCATGGAAGGGGAAAATCTAACAAACACTGACACAAAGTAAATAAAAGCAAACATCGTAACCTCACAAGAGGCCATAAAAATGATACTGATTGAATGATTGTATGTGAATCTATAGAGACTCAAGTAGAGAAAACATAATTCAAGGTACATGCACAGATCCAAACAAAGAACCATATTACACATGTAAACTGCTTCCCAGGCAGGTTAGAAAACATTATTCACAACCTCACAAAGGCCATTTGAAAGAAATAGCGAATAGACAGCACAGGCGAAGCATGCTGTGATGCAGACGGGTCTGTACACATTTGCTTTGGAAAGAGAAAATTCTCATGGAGTGGCCTCTCCCAGTACAGGATGTATCTCTGAGTGCATTAGAATGTCATTCACATTGGCATCTGTACGTCAAGACACTCTTACCTGCATGAGAAGTAATGCCTAATGTAAATGATAAGAGCCCAGGGCAAGGGACCATTTTGAACCATGATCCTAAGTCACAAGAAAGTGTGAGTCTGAATGCATTTGGACATCTCCTCCCTACAATATTCCTGTAATCATTCAATAATCCATTTCTGCCAATAACAATACATTCCTCTATTAAGGGGAGTCACTCTAACAGATACTTCATTTATTGAACTTCATGCTTTAAACCCAGTGACATTTATTTAGTCAGGTTCTAATACTTTCTATGGCATGTGGAAAGCTACCTGTCTTACACAGTTCACATGCTAAACTATTTCTTCCTCTTATTCTGAATGCAAATGCTTAATTTGTGCCTGGGAATTTACTATCAGGTTCTATGGTTTTAATATTGACATCAGAATTATTGTAGGAATTTCAAAAATAACAAAGTAAAATTAACATTTTCCTTCCCATCTGGAAGGAGCCCTTGATTTCAAAGATTGTCCTTACTATGTTTGTTAGTACAAACTGACTTGAATTGTTTTTACGTTGGAAAAACCATCTGTGTTCAAAGAGTTCATCAGTGAGCTGTTAGGTAGTTTCAGGGAATTTTAAAGTGAAAATATTAATGAAATCAAATGACAAAGTGATTTTGCTTACACAGAAACCTATTTTCTGTCCTTGGCTCTTCTTGGTTACTTCTTTGGATTGCTTTCCAAATATGATGACTAGTTATAAAAGTTTCCTGGAGGGAGGGACTGAACAGAACCATTATGAACCAATTTCAAGTTATAAGTAATTAGGTAAGGCCTAACAAAGCAGAGTGAAACTCAGAAATGTTAGAGTTAGATAAAAAAAATAGAAGGAAAAACTTGGGTTGGGAATAAACTATTTTGGAGAACCTTTTGGAGAAAATCAGAGGATCCTGAATGCTTGAAAATAAAGAAAAAAGAAGTAAGGGAGGAGAAGTAGACAATGAATATAGAAATGCTGAATTGGGTGATGGTGCTCCTGTCTCTAATTGTATGTAGCTCTTTAGGTCATTGAGATCTGGGAGATAACAGTTCAGAGCAATCCCCTAAAAGACTCATCTACAAAATAATTAGCAAAAAAATAGATTGCAGTTATGGTCCAAGTGAGCAGCAGTGAAGCAAGCAGGAAGATACGGTAAGAGGCCATTAATTCAGAGCCCAAATCTCAATATTGTCAAGAAAAGGAAAAAAAAGTAAAAGAAATGCTAAAGACAATTTTTGTTTTTCACTTTTTGATCAAGAACCAACTGGGAGAAAAGCTGCCTGCATTTGACCATCTGGCACAAAGATGTTGGGGCATAAACAAGGAAGAGAGCTAGTATTGGCCTTTCAAGTCTTTGTAAGACAGTAGGCAAAGGGAAATCTTAGAAAGAAAGTGAAAAAGAATAAAAGAACAAGAACGACAATAATATAAACTTCAGAACACAAAATTGGAAGAAGCTATTTACAGAAGTTAGCCAATCCTTTCTCTAAACCCCAAGGAATTAAAGTCTAAAATGTAGTATTGAAATTTGTACATCACATGACAAAGACTAAAACTCATACCCCTCATGTATTACAATATATATTTTAAAACACGCTTAATTTTTTGAGTATATTTCTTAAGAACATGTTAACTTTCTTTGTTAATCTCAAGAGCAGGGAAATAAAACATTCCAATGAAAGTATACAATGTGAGAAATGATGTACGTACACACTGGATGAAAACTTAGGTAATAACCCAGCAACAAATCAAGATGGATCAAATGTGGCTAAAAAGAACCTGAAGTCTAGTTGCTATAGGTTAATAATCTCTGCATAGGTAAGGCTTCATTGATGAATAACTGTATTTGGAAAGTTATTATAAATAGACTAAAATAAAATACATTTATACTTCCAAACATATTAGAGTAATATAAGGCACTTTAAACAAGCTACTCTTTACCATTTGAAAGTATATAGGATATTCCTATGTAATCATTTTAGAGTGAGTAAATATGCAAGTGTCTTGATATTCTTATTAGAGTTAATTCTGGTGTTTTTTTCTCTAATGTTTATGACTTTAATTTTCTCCCTGGACAATGATACCCTTGAATGGAATGCAGAATCAGGTATTTGGGTGTTTTTTTTTTGCTTCAATTTATGCAACAACATATGGATAAACATGCCAACTAAAAGCGTATTGAGTAAATGACTGAAACAAGTCAAATTGTTAAAAGTTACTGTTTAAGATATATTGTAAACCCTCAAGATATTTCCAATATTCTAATCAACACTGTCCTGAACAAACTGTACTATCATCTAACTTCAACCCATTTAACTCCAATTTAACCCAGTGAAATCTTTCCTGTGAAGGAAAACTTGTTTTGATACATATCTTCTTATATGATACAGAAATCTGTTTACTTTCATTTGCTAAAGCCTCACAAAATAAAAGCACTTAGACAGTGACTATTGACCTAATACACTGAAATGACCTTTTGTCTACTTTACTGTAAGAGGACTCACAAACGGGTCCTGATTATGTATATGTATGTGTATATGTATATGTATATGTATTTCTTGGCAATAATTTTACCTTTATATATAAGATGAAAAGAAGGTATACATGATGAATTTGAATGCAAGAGAAAATAAGAGTGTACAAAAATCTTGGAAAATGGTTACAAATGTATTAACTGAAATATGGTAGACTTTAGGGAGAACTCTATGTGATACTTTAGAAAGATAAAGTCAAAGTACAACAAAATAAGCATCATGAAATGGTTACTTGCAATATGTTGGGTTGAGTAGACAAATGAAGGGGAAAAGGGAAGAAGAATGCAGTAAAAATTCATTACGTATACTATAAAGTTTTAATAAGTAAGGGAAGAGGTGGGTAGAATGGGGGTAAGAATGTTGAAAGGGGACACTAATCAGTATGAATTGTACTTGTGAATGGCTTTCTTAAATGACAACTCCTTTGTACAACTAGTTAAAATAATAAAAAAAAATAGATTTAGGAATGTTGTAAGATGTCAGATCAATAGCAACCAAAAAACAATCCTGAACATTGTGTTTTTATAGCTAAACTGTAATCTTTGCTACTTAGGAGACTGAGAACTAAGGATCAAGGTTCCAAGCCACCATCAGATATGGAAGTCTGTGAATCTCTATCTCCATTAAACTGCTGAGAAAAATTCGGAAATGGTGTGCTATGGCTCAGGTCATAAAGCATTAGCCTTGGGTACAAAGAGGCTCAGGAACTGCACCTTGAGTTCAAGGCCCAGGACTGGCCAAAAAAAAAAAAAAAAGAAAAGAAAAGGTTTGGAAGTTTAAAAATATACTATTGGGTCTTTCCTTCGTTCATTCGTTCGTTCGTTCGTTCGTTCGTTCGTTCGTTCGTTCGTTCGTTCGTCGTTCGTTCGTTCGTTCGTTCGTTCCTTCCTTCCTTCCTTCCTTCCTTCCTTCCTTCGTTCCTTCCTTCCTTCCTTTCTTCTTTCTTTCTTTCTTTCTTTCTTTCTTTCTTTCTTTCTTTTTCTTTTGTTCTTTCTCTCTTTCTTTCTTTCTCTCTTTCTTTCTCTCTCAGTCATGGTGCTTGAACTCTGGGCCTGGGCTTTGTCCCTGAGTCCATCAGCTCAAGGCCAGTACTCCAGCACTGTGACTCAAGCCACAGTGCCACTTCTGGTTTTCTGGTGGTTTATTGGAGAGTAGAGCCTCTCAGACTTTCCTGCCAGGGCTGGCTTTGAACCACAATTCTCAGATCTCAACTTTCTGAGTAGCTAGTATTACAGGCATGAGCCACCAGAACCTGGCAAAATTCTTAATCTAATGCAAATGTTAGGGAGCTACATGCCAATTGTAGCAAAATAGATATTTTAAAAAGACAACTAAATGAAGAGGCATAATAATGCAAGCTCTGGAAAACTTCAGTTCTTCTCAAAGTGATACGAAAATTTAACATATTAATGATCCAGTCTCCTTGTAGACTGTTGCATGTAGACCAGATGAACATAAAAGTCTCACGGAAGAGCAAAAGTAGCTAGAGTTAAAAATGTTGACTCTCATTACTCCATCTTCTTATTGTTTACCATTTTTTTCTTTCAAAAATTTTGGCCTATAATTTATATCTTTAAAAGTGGCAATACTTTAACCTTAGATTTTAAAATCATAGCTCATAATTTTGTACAACTTAAATAGAAAAAAATAGAAAAATTGAGAGCAAGGACACACATCAAATAGACTAAATTCTGTTGAAAGCCCAAAACTAATAAGCAGGTTATAGTTTCTTTTTTTCTGTTTGTTTTTTTAACTAATTTGAGGGCTTAGACTCAGGGCCTGTGCACTGTCCCTGGATTCTTTTTGCACAACACTAGCACTCTTCCACTTGAGTCACAGAGTCACTTCTGGCTTTTTTAGTTTATGTGATGCTGAAGATTCAAACCCATGCAAGCAAACATTCTTACTGCTAAACCAAATACTCAGCCCCAGATTATAGTTTTGATTCCAGGACAGGAAGATGGGAAATTCAGATTATACTAGTATCAGTAATTTTTCATTAACATATGCTGTCACCTAAAGTATAATACAATTTGACTCACTAAGCTATCACTAACCATTCTTCCAGATCCTAAATCCCTTCTCAGGTCTCGAGCAATTGCTAAATTAAATTTTCTTTCACATTTTCCTCCTTGCTACCATTAGTTCTGTATCTTTATACCTTGATCCTAATATGCCTAGTACTGACTGCCAGTCTGTACCTTACTTTCAAAGAGAGGTGGCAGGTAGAGGGCAAAACCTCTCAGTTGAGCCAATAGCCAGTGGCTCACACCTGTAATTCTAGCTACTCAGGCAGCTGAGATCTGAGCATTGCAGTTTGAAGCCTGCCTGGGCAGTAGTTCATTAGACTCTTGTGCTGTGGCTTAAAGTGGTAGAGTGGCTAACTTTGAGCAGACGAGCTCAGGGGCAGTGCCCAGGCCCAGAGTTCAAGCCCATAACTAAAACAAATAAGCAAACAAAATCTCAGTTATTAAATGCATTTAGAATCTCAGATGTAGGAATGTATTTCTTTACTTCTTGGTATAGAAACTAGTGTTCCTATTTTCAAGTAGAGATCTTTAAAATACATAATTCCTTAATGGATTTCATTTGAAGGTGTGCTATGAATAGCTATTATTTTTCCCTTGAGAGTAGATTAGTTTATGATAGGAATAGGAAAGAAATGAGATATGTATTCTGTGAGGAAGCCAGTGTTATAAAAGCAAGGAAGTCAAACTCCGATTTCAGGATTATTTTAGGGGTGAAATCACCACACCTTGCCATATATGGTAACAAAAGTGATACTTAAAGCATGTTCATTGCTATATAAGAAAAATGAGGGAAGGGGTAACAATGTTCAGCAAGAAAATTACTTGTTAACTTATGTATGCAACTGTAACCTCTCTGTACATCACTTTGACAATAAAAAATAAATTAAAAAATGAATTACCTCAGCTGTATAAGGTGAAAGTCAGTGCTCTTTTTTCAGAGGTAGAAATTTAATGTTTATATGCTAATGATCAAAGGAAAACTTAAAAATCATGAAGATTCCAGAACGTCATCATGATCTCCATAATGTGATGCTACATAATGATTTCTGCTTTCTGAACATCACCCCTAACATAGTGAAATTCCTTTCCTCTATAGATCTCTGGGGATCACCAAGATGATCCAATGATTTGTTTTCTCTTTGGTGACATGTAATAGTGTGGAGTTCATAGGTAAGAACATTGAAAAATGCAAACTCAGTGTCTGTGGAAGCTCAAGCATTTCGCACTGCAAACCTGGTCTATGGGCTCATTGTGCACAATGGATTGCTACTCCTCCCAGTTCTCATCATCTACTGGCAAGAGTCAGAAATAATATGACTGTAATCTGAAAGGGGAAGTATAGCTCATTGACTCCTAGACAGAATTCAGAGTAAATAGACAGTAGAAAAATTAGAGAAAATGTAGATTAATACTTACTTTTGAAAACATAATTCAAATTAGGCACAGTTCACTTCCTAAAGTATTTTTCTCTTTTATATCTAACTGCCACCATATTCTCCTCCTTACTGTCATTTTATTTTTGCGTATGTATTAAAAATATGTACTAACACTTGAAAAGTATGTAGCAATTATGCACACACAATTTTGGTGAATTTTATATTGACTTCATTTAAAAGTTCATAAATTATATCTCAACAATTCAATGAATTTAAAGTCTTAGATATTACTTTAAGTAGGATATAGAATACCAGAAAACTCTAAAATTAATTTTTTTTGCAAAGTGAATTATTTTACTGACTTTCAGAAATTCAGACAAGTGAAATCTGATACTATAAGTTCTGTTTGTTTTCTTTTTTCAGCTTAACTACACTTATAAAATTTACCTTGGCTTACAACATTTTGTTCATTATCATTTCATATAGGATTATCATTACTTCATTCTGAGGTTGCCAAATTATACTGCTTTATTCCCATTTAACATATTCCCTATGACTCTCTTTCTCTAATATACATACATATACACACACAAACACACACACACACACACACACACACACACACACATATATATACATATATATATTCCATGCTACTTAGGGTTCTGTGCTATGGTCTAGATGTTACTTAGATTTCCTTCTGATTCACTGATCCTCCAGCATTTATTTAAATTTTAGTTCATTTAGTCCTTTATATCTTAATTCCAGATAACTATACTTTTTGAATCAAGAACAGTAGTGTAAGTCTTCTAAATTCCAGTTTCCTGATTAATAGCTCTATGTTATCACCTACTTCATCAAAATATTAACAACAGTTCCCTTTTGTACTAACCTATGGCCTTTCATGTTGTTTAATTTCTCATTGTTTCAGTTTAAACTTAGGCTTATTTTTTATTTGATTCCTCGAAATTGCATATAAAATATGTTGCATCTCAGCAAAGTATTCGATTTTGTTATTTAAATCAATTGTTCTCTCAAAGGGAATGATTGTATTTCCCTTGGGTGCATGATGCTCCTCATAGTTATTTCTTTCTCCTCAATGTAGTTCATCATTTGTCCAGAATAGAGCCTGTGAAGTATACTAAGAATCATTCCCATTGGTGAATAAAGAAGTATATTTTTTGTCTCCTTGGCCTCATGAATCAGCTGAAACACTCATTTTGTTTTATACTGGCTCTCTTCCCAGCTTCTAAACTTCTTCTCTGACAATTAATCTAATCATATGTCTATAGAAAAATCTCAAGATAAAGACCATGTCTCCTTTGTTTTTGGTACTCTAACCATTCTCCTTGCTGTCTAGATATTACCTAAGTCTAAGAATTGCTTCTCTAATCCTCTAAGCTTGCTAAAAATGTGATAGAAACTTATATCTGTAAATCCTTGCTTTTTTTCTCAATAGAGTGATTTGCAAGTGAGCTTTACTCTCTTCTCGTTCTCCTGTATTCTTGGCCATTGAAGCTCTACTGCCTCTTCAACTCCTAAATGTACTAAGCAAACATTTTATTTATTTATTTATTTATTTTAACTCTTAATTTAGACAGTTTATTGCAAATTTTACTGTTTGAAAGATTTTTACACACATCTGTTTGTCATCTGCAAAGAAATTTTAATTCTTTTCTAATTTGAAGCATTATTTTCCTTTTTGTTGTCTTTTTGCCTTTTTATTTGTTCTCATTGTTACTTTCAGTGTTATGATAATAAAAGTGATAAAAAATGAGCATCCATATATCGAATCCTAGAGAAGTTAAATATATTTTTCTATTGGCTACAATATTGCTGTGGCTATTTCAAGTAGAGTTGTTTTTGTGTAGTGCTATTTTTGTTATGTTTACTTTGGGAAAAATTATTTCTCATTTTGTTGATGTGATGAATCACACTGATTTATATATTTTGAACCATCATTCCTAAATATAAACATGTATTTGTGCCCATAAAATCACATCTACCTATTTGGACAGTCTATCTATCTATCTATCCATCCATCTATCAATCTATCATCTGTGCACATTTGTATCTTCACGAACAATGTCATGTACCAACTTTCTCTCTTTAGATGAGAGTTTTACAGGCTGCTGTTTTCTTTTTTTTTAAGTTTTTATTATAAAACTGATGTACAGAGAGGTTACAGTTTCATACGTTAGGCATTGGATACATTTCTTGTACTGTTTGTTACCTTGTCCCTCATACCCCCCTCCCCCTCCCCCTTACCCTTTCCCCCCCGTGAGGTGTTTTAATATGGGTTTTATTTAACTTTTCTAGTTTTTTTTTAGAATACTACAACAAATGAATTCATTACCATTAAAAAGAATTATAATCTGGGGCTGGGGATATAGCCTAGTGGCAAGAGCGCTTGCCTCGTGTACATGAAACCCTGGGTTCGATTTCCCAGCACCACATATACAGAAAAAAAATGGCCAGAAGTGGCGCTGTGACTCAAGTGGCAGAGTGCTAGTCTTGAGCAAAAAGAAGCCAGGGACAGTGCTCAGTCCCTGAGTCCAAGACCGAGGACTGGCAAATAAATAAATAAATAAATAAATAAATAAATAAATAAATAAATAAATAAATAAATAAATAAAATAAAAAAATTATAATCTGTGTGCAAGTTTTTGTTTTGCTTTTAGGCCAGTCTGGAGCTTGAACTCAGGGCCTCAACAGTGTCTCTGGGTTTTTTTTTGTTTGTTTGTTTGTTTTATGGTTGACTCAAGACTTGTGCTCTACCACTTGATCCACATCTCTACTTTCAGCTTCTTAGTGGTTAGACATCGCAATCTCTTGGACTTTTTTTTTCTAGGCTGGCTGTGTACTGTACGCCTTAGATCTCAGCCTCCCAAGTAGCTGACAGGCCTGAGCCACAGGCACCCAGTTTATGTGCTGGTTTTTGTCATGGAAAATGATGTTTGGCTGTTATTGTGTATATGTGTTTTTTTTCCCAGATGATGTACTTTCATAACTAAAATTTAATTTAAAAAATAGCCTTGTAATATAATATGTCACAGTTATAATAAAGGGTGAAATTTCTTCATGAAAAAAACCATGGATGGAGCTGCAAATCACTATGTTGAAGGAAATTAGATAGGTATTGAAAGACAAGTACTATCTGATCTCACTTAGCTGTGATGTATAAAATATTGTTCTCAAATGCTGAGACTGAAATGGAGAGATACCAGATTAAGGGGATAGATCTATGGATACTAATAATACACTGAACAGCTCTGGTGAATTGGCTGTGAACTATGGCTAATCAGGCAATCTAGAAAATATAAGACAAAAGTCATAGACATGCTATTATGATTAAATATAAGATTTTTATTTCAATTTAAAAGAAGGGCTATAATTGAAGCTATAATTTCTTTACAGTCAAAGGAATGAAAGGTTAATTTTTACCATCTCGACCAATTTCTCTCCCTTATTTCACTTAGCAGGAGCCCAATAGTAGGAGATATTTAATAACGATGTTGACAGAAAGAAGGAAGGAATACTATGTTTGTATCAAAGTTGGGAAGTCCAGTGTCATATAAGAAAGCACCTGGTAACTGCTGCCTATGTTAAAGAGATATTAATTTAGAAATAGCAGATCATTTGGTGGCCTCTGTGATGATATCAAAAAAGTATTTTTCCTGCTGGATTTATCTTGAGTAAATTTGTAAGATAAATTTGTTTCATTAGCATCAGAGCCAGGATTTCTTTCTGTAACTTTAAAACAACAATTCACTTTTCATCCTCAGACATTTCTGTCTACTTCACCAATACACCAGTAAGATACCTTGGTATTACTAACCTGGGAATAACTATAGAGTACTAGGGATCATTGTAAGATTACAAACTCTTTTGAAAATTTCTTTTGCTTAACAAACTTTTCTAAACACATCAACCAGTATTTTTCAGAGAATGTTGAAAATACAAACCATATAATTAGCAAACCCTACAAATAAACTTCATAAATCAGTTTACTAAATCATTAATAAACCATTTAAATAAATTTCACAAATCAAACAGTTTATTGAATCAAACTACATCAACTAGTTGAATTAAATAGAATAAAATTTCAATGACTTGTTATCAGGGGTCTTAAAACTCAACTGAATTTATGAAAACTTAAGAGTTCTTTTAGTTGATCTTCTGAGTGTGTGAAGACCTTTGTAACCAGAAAAAAAAATGAAGTGAAAAGTGAGCCACCGAAATCATGAAGTAAATCCTGCCTCCTGTATAGAACCCTGTTTCCCAGGGCAGGAACTTACTTGAGCCTGTATGTTTTGGGTGGTGAAAATGTTGTTACCTAGCAACAACTCCATCCTTCCAACTCCCTGCTGCTGGAATCAGATTGGTCACAATTGATTACTAGTTTGCTATATCTAGAAAGAACAAAGTAATGATGTGGGAGGGCATGATTCTCTATCATAAGAAACACGCCCTTCTTTACATAGGATATTGCATGCAGCACAGTCTGTCTGAGAAATTGGGTAATGAGTAAAGGGTTATACATCAAATGAAGAAAATAGAAATTTTAGATGTTTTTCTTAATAACTTTTTTTTGCAGTTTACTTATAAAGTAAGCAAGGTAATCATAACTACAACAGTAGCCCTGAGTAATGAGACAGCACAGAATGAGATACATGCTTGGAGAAATATGAGTTAAACCATCTAGACAGGTTACAGACAACATCTTATCATCTGAAGGTATGATTAATGATATACTAATTTATGTATAACATAAACATGATGTATTTATACTTGCACCAAGAGAGCTTTGCCATATGTTAGCAAAAACTTAGCTAGAAAACATGTACTTTGTTACAATCCAACTACAGATAAACATGTGATATACATCCTAAACGAATGCCACTCCCGCTTTCATCTAATGTACATCTATTCTGAAGGCTGATCTAATCAGGTGCATGTATAACTCAAAAGGCAGGTGATCTTAATGGAGAAGTAAGACACTATCAGAAACTCTACTGATGGAAAAATTAAATACAGAAACTTACTTTCTGTATTTATACCTTGAAGATGTAAAGAATCTTTAAAGCATTCTGTTCAAAGAATGCTAAAATGTGGGAGCTATTAGAAAGGAGGAAAACTAGATACTTCGGTTTGTAAAATTTTCCATGATGCAAAAGACTGTAGCCAGTGTCTCTCCAGAGAGAATGCTGAGATTCAGGGCAGCCGTTTGCTCATGTGCAGAAAATTGCCTCATACTGTCGCTTTCTGTGAAAATCTCCCCTCGTGCTACCTCTTTCTTCATCCCAGTACACACACTGAATCATCCAGAGCATAGGAATTCTTTCTGTAACAGTTAATGACATGTGAAAATCTAAGGCCGAGTTGTCTTCTTCATGAAACTGCTAAGCATTTGTCTTAAAAGCCATACTCTTCAGATCATATTAACCAGACAGGGGCAACACTATATGCCTAAATACTTTTCCCCAAGAATAACATGATTCAGAAACAAATGTTTCATTTCTTTTGGCAATAATCAACAATAATCGGGGGGAGGGGAGTATGAGGGACGAGGTAACAAACAGTACAAGTAATGTATCCAATGCCTAATGTATGAAACTGTAACCTCTCTGTACATCAGTTTGATAATAAAAATTTGAAAAAAAATCAACAATAATCAATATTATGTCAGATTTTGGTCTAATCCTCATTATTTGCCACAAACCTTAAGGGAGTCAGTGTCTCTAAGTATAAATGTCATTCCAGGAGCACTATCAGTATATGCAAAGTCATTTCTGAGAGTGCATCTAAATACAGTAAGGATTATGCCCATCTGTTCCTTAGCACTTTAAATGGTCAAATGTCAGATATTCAAGGGATGAGAGCTGACACACCATCAAAGAGCAATAGCACCAACAAAACATTCATGCTCAGAGTTTCCTAGAACATAAGGGATCAAAGCGGGACAGCAGGTGTCTTATTCAAAATACTTCAATTTACAGTGGAACACCCCGAACTACAGTAAGTGCAACCTGCATTTTATATGTCAAACGATGACTGAGAAGGTTAAAAAAAATAATAAAGCTTTCTTCCTTTCTAAGGCGATGTAGAAATCTGTTCCTTCTGTTTCCTTTAAGTGTCTCTGTAAAATCGTGCTCTTCTGATAACTCAGACACACATTCTTAATCATGCAGGTGATCAGGACATTTTTGAATTAAGAAATAACAACAATCAGTTTCAGGACTCATCTTCAAGCGCCTCTGTGCCCCCACAGAACAGCGAAGCAAGTATCTAGTAGTCTAACAGTTGAAATAATTGATGACAGTGTTCTGAATCCCCGAGAGAGGAGAGAGGAAGCAAGAAGGAGGGCGAGAAGGAGAGGCTGGGAGGGAGGAGGGGGGTGGGGGCAGGTGCTGATTTCAGCCCTGTAGCGTCAGCATTGCGTCAATTCGGGTTTCAGCCACGTCTGGAGTCTGGAGACGAGCTTTTCAGAAGAGCCAAAACAGGAACAGGGGTGGCAAATCACTGTGCGAGGGCGAGTGGACCTCCCTCCCTGCCTCCTCCTCTCTGTTCCAAGCGCAGGTCCCCTGGGCTCTGTGCTGTTGTTGAGGAGAGCCAGCGCCTTCGCATCCCAGCAAGTGCATCAAGCCTGGGAGTTTCCATTCAGCACCTCGGACAGAACACGCAGCAAAAAAATGGCTCCGATCACTACCAGCAGGGAGGAATTTGGTAAGCAAGTTGCTTAACTTAGGGTTGTGGTTGTTCCTTAAATAAAGTAGGGTGGACTATGTTTTTCCTCACCCCCTCCCCCACTAGATGTTGAATATATGTATATATAATTTTCTTAAAGTAGTCAATTTGAAAGGAAAAGGAGAGCGGCAGATGGTTGATTGTGGCTTTCTACTATCTCTTCTATTCTCTGTATCCACTTAAAACTGCTTTCTGTTAGGGGGATTGTACCGTCCAGAAGTTCCTAATCATTCCAGGAGCTCGATGGATTGCAGCCAGCGCTGAGTACAGGAAAAGGAGTCTGTTGTTCACATGCTGAATTCATTTATTTTGTAGATTATTCTTTTTATAGGTTGTAGACCTTTTAGAAGGAGCCGCTACTCTCCACGGTTACATAAGAGTTCCAGCTTGTAAAGAATAATGTGTATTTGAAGTGTGTGCGTGTATTATAGTTAGGAGGGTGAAGGGACTTAGGGAATGAACTAAGGGAATGAACAAACTCAGCCCATTTCATTTCACTGGTGAACTAACAGAGAGACAGGGAAGAGCTATAGGCTGAACACTTTGCTAAAAGCATTTGTAAACTTAAATTGTGGCTTGTGCTTTCTTGTTTACCATTCCTTCAAATTTTTCACACTATAATTTTCCTCTTCTGACTCAATTATTTAGATGTACTTCTTAGAATAAACAGGTCGTATGTTTGGGTTCAATTTTATTTCCAAGGCAAGAGATCAGAATTTTTCTTGTGAATCTTTTATTTTAAACAGGGGATGGCATAGAAGTTTATGATTAAGAGTGATATCTTTGGATGGGTGATAATTGTTATTCTGAATGAAATCACCATGATATTTCTATGAAAAAAATATCTTAAGAGCGTATTAGTAGAGGAATGCTGGCAGTATTTGAGTCCATGTTATCTTAAAAGCCTAGCAATTTGATATAATTATTAAATAGGGACAATTTGTAGTTGCAGTCTCTTAAATCAATTTTCAAAGATTGTTCCATGGGTGAGTTTATTTCTTTGTGGTGTTTATACCCAATTTTTATTCTGATTCAAAGACTGTCTAGAAGTGAGGAATCTTCTGAGACTGTATCTGTGAAGATACGTTCTAGCCTTTCGGTCTACTTGGAAACTAGTCTTTTTCAACTGCTTTTATTGTTCTTGCATTAGCTGGAGAATCATCTCAGTTCACGCATCTGCTTTTAATCTTTGACCTGAGTTTCCAGGAGTGGGGGCATTTACCCCCTCCAAATGACTTGAATAGAACAGAAAACAGGAAAGCTGATATAACTTTAGCTGATTATGTTAGCCCTGGTCTCACTCTTTTTCTGTATTATTCAATTCCCCCCACCAATTTGGGAAAATTAAAGTTTTTTTCTTTTTCATTTTTACAATATTCAGTTTCTTAATATCATTTAACTATAGAAAATTTTAATTGAGAGTGGGTTGATTTGCTTTTGTATATTAGTTATTTTTATTGTTTTCTTCTCAGTTTATATTTTTTCACTCCAGTTTTGTGATGAGATAGAGAGGCTACTTTGGGAGATAAAAGGGGGGGATAACAAAAGATTTGTCTTCTTAATTTAAACAATTCTTAACCCTTTTCTGTCTGAGACTTTTAGCCATGTTGTTCACTGATTGCTGTAAAAGTAGATGGAACTAGGATTAAGTGTTTGTATTCTTACATTAGTTATACTCACTTCAAATATTTTAAACATTGACTTATTTGGTACTCTATAGATAATGGTAGCAACATTGTTTTTATTTGCAGAGTGTTAGTCATTTGTGTGAGAAATATGCTTATAGATTAAATACAATTATCATCAAGCATAATCAGTATCAACTAATGTAAATGGTTCAACGTGCCCCCAGTCAAGAAAATAATGCCAATTTCAATATGATTAGCATTTTCCATATGGAAATATGCTAAGAAAAACCAGTTACCAATAAAATTATATGTTTTTACTCCTCTCATTGCATTCTAGGAGTGCTGATGACTTCATAGCCATTATTCTGTTTTTATTCAATTTGAATTAATTTTCACTTTGGGTATTTCAGTGTTTGAGGAATTTTGGATTCACAAGGAGATTTTAGTATAATAAATTAAATAGCATTTGTATATTATGGCTTTAAGTATTTTGTTATCTTTCTTCAGTGTAAGTACATATTTTTTGCTACTGCTCCATAAATGAGATGAAAATTTTATCAGTTTGTGTCAATGGTTGATAGCCACTATTAAAAAAAAAAGCTATATGAATCACTGAGTTTCTCATGGTTTTTCAGTATTTGAAGGATGTACATTAAAGGTTCCATAGTCAGTAAGAATTGATGCTGTTGGAAAGCCCTGAAATGTCAATAAAAAGGTAACAAAATTAGTACTGACCCCATCACTGTGTAGGTGACTCGTGTTTTCACAGAAAGCATATAGATCAGGGTTATTAAGCATGCCTCTGCATTCATACATGACCCAGATCCAATTTCATCTTCTCACTTGACTTATGAAAAACTACTGAAATTAAGGTGTTTCTATAATTTTATATTTTTATTTGACTGTGTGTCATATCCCTGAAGTTGGTATGAAATGGGCATATAGCTCCTGCCCACAACTGTTGGAAAGTAATACCATTTGCCTAGGCTGTAGCAATTGCTGACTCTGTTATGCTGTTCCAATAGTCTCATAACTCCACTCTGTTTCTTTAATGTATGTTATTGGTTACTTGATTTTTCAGATGAAATTCCCACAGTTGTAGGGATCTTCAGTGCATTTGGCCTCGTCTTCACAGTTTCTCTCTTTGCCTGGATCTGCTGTCAGAGAAAATCTTCGAAGTCCAACAAGACTCCTCCATACAAGTTTGTGCATGTGCTGAAGGGAGTTGATATTTACCCTGAAAATCTGAATAGCAAAAAGAAGTTTGGAGGAGATGAAAAGAATGAAGTCAAGAATAAGTCAGCTGTGCCAAAGAATTCACTGCATCTTGATCTTGAGAAGAGAGATCTCAATGGCAATTTCCCCAAAACAAATGTCAAAGCTGGCAGCCCTCCTGATCTGGAGAATGTAACGCCCAAGATCTTTCCAGAAGGAGAAAAAGATGCAGTTTCCCCTGATAGCCTGAAATCCAGCACTTCCCTTAGTTCAGAAGAGAAACAAGAGAAGCTGGGAACCCTCTTCTTCTCCTTAGAGTACAACTTTGAGAAGAAAGCCTTTGTGGTCAACATCAAGGAAGCCCGTGGCTTGCCAGCCATGGATGAGCAATCCATGACCTCTGACCCCTACATCAAAATGACGATCCTCCCAGAGAAGAAGCATAAAGTGAAAACCAGAGTGCTGAGAAAGACCTTGGACCCAGCTTTTGATGAGACCTTCACGTTCTATGGGATCCCCTACACTCAGCTCCAAGAGTTGGCTCTGCACTTCACCATCTTGAGTTTTGACAGGTTTTCCAGAGATGATATCATTGGAGAAGTCCTTATGCCTCTTACAGGAATTGAATTGTCGGATGGAAAAATGCTAATGACCAGAGAGATCATCAAGAGAAATGTTAGGGTAATTTACTTTGAGAGCTCATGTGTTTAGAAACAATCTGTAATGCAGGTTTCCGTTACAATGATAAGATTTTACCTATTATCCAGTTTAATTGTTATCACTTATAACCTGAGAACAAAGGAATAGAGGAGATGAAAGAAAATATCTGAAATAACCAAAGTATTTTTAAAAATATCATACAATGAGGCCTATCTTCTCTTACTTAAACATGATTTATATTGTCTTGTAAATTTGTATTCTAAGCATTTCAGTAATGCTAGCTACTTTAACATTGATGTGAATATTACTTAATCATCAAATTAATGGTATTTCAAGGTCAGTATAATTGAATTTGAAATTGATATCTAAAATTGAATCATTTTTTCAACAGTCCTTTTGACTGGATGGATTTCTTTTCAAAGGAGGGGCCATCATATTATATTAAATTATGAATGTCTGTCTGTGCGGTACAATAGGAAGTAGATGAATCTCACTTTCTGTTTATGCTACTTTAGGAGCTCTGAGATCACTAGAAAATGACAAGACCTTAATTGAATTAATTTAACCGTGTTTCCATTTAAAAATACAGAACTGTATTAACTTTCATGGCACAATTTCACATAACTTATATATCTAGAGTTGAGAACAGCTTTAGAACTTATTATGAGCCTCTCCTTTCCTTGTGTGCACTGAAGTTAATGAAAGTCAAAGTCAAGAGATATTAACATGACCTGTTTGAAATACCTGGCTGATGAGTTGAACTGTGAGATGAAAGAAGTGTCTGTCTCCTACTCTTATTGCCTGGGAGTATTTAATAGAACAGCTTCTGTGTCTGCTTTGGCATAAGTATGTTGCACTTCCAAGAGTTCTTTCTCATTCCTAGTTACAAGCCCCAAGATAACATTTTGATACTTATATTTAAAACTTGTATTTAGATCCTTAGTTGTATATCCTAATATCATTGAAATACAAAGTATATCTATGTATCCCCAAAAGAAAGATGTTATGACACTGTCAAATTGTAACATATTATAAATATGGAGCCAATACTTAAATTTAAGATTTTCCCCTTAGATTACAGGGAGACTAAAGGTAGAGAAGTGGTCAATAATTTTAATACCATCACAATTCTGAATAGAGGAATGGTGAGAGTCAGAATGCATCTTATTTGGTTTGAATTCAAATTCCTGTATCAGTACTCACGAATTTGAAATTAAACCAAGTTTGCCATGTGATTCATGATCCTATGAACAGTGGTTCAAAGGACTGTTTATGTTTTATTAATATTAGTAACTTCAAAGAGTATGTAGATAATTAAATAACAAAAGCCAAGTGGAATATAATCTAAATATTCTTTAAAAAATATAAATAATGGGTGTGGCCAACTTCTTGCATTCTGAAGTTCCTAAAAGAACCACAAGGTGGCAGGCAATGGTTTTCATGCCAAGACAGCACAAAAGCTTGTAGTTACAGTCCTGTTAGAGGAAGAAGAAATATGATTGTTAGATTTAAATAAGAATGTGATTATATTTCTGTAAAAATTTCACTTAATATACAAATTTCAAAACTCAAATAATAAAAAAATTATATTGCATTTTTCTTTGTTCAGAAGTCCTCTGGACGGGGTGAGTTACTGATCTCTCTCTGCTATCAGTCCACAACAAATACTCTCACTGTGGTTGTCTTAAAGGCTCGACACCTGCCTAAATCTGATGTGTCTGGACTTTCAGGTAAGTAAACTTCCGAAACACTCAGGTTCCATCTATAAATGAGCAGTGCATTAACCAAACACTTTAACAACTGAAATGGCCAGTGATTTTATTTTAGTTTTATTTACATTTATTTATTTATTTATTTATTTATTTATTTATTTATTTATTTATTTATTGCCAGTCCTGGGCTTGGACTCAGGGCCTGAGCACTGTCCCTGGCTTCTTTTTGCTCAAGTCCAGCACTCTGCCACTTGAGCCACAGCGCCACTTCTGGCCATTTTCTGTATATGTGGTGCTGGGGAATCGAACCCAGGGCCTCATGTATACGAGGCAAGCACTCTTGCCACTAGGCCATATCCCCAGCTCCTTTATTTACATTTATAAGTGATAGAATTCTTTTTTCTCTTTATCATCTTTTGAAATTATAATGTGAGCTAAGTGCTACCATTAATAAGAAAAAAATCTATTTATGTCTAAATTCTCATAAAAAACTAGTGGGTGGGAAATATTGGATTGAATGGTGTTGAGACAGAAGTAGCACTAAATTAAGAGGTAAGAGATCATGATCTAAATTCAAACCCCAACCCACTAATTTCTTTTTTTTTCTTTTATATATATATTTTTTATTATCAAACTGAATTACAGAGAGGTTACAGTTTCATACATTAGGCATTGTATACATTTCTTTTTTTCTTCTTTTTTCTTTTTTTATTATAAAACTGATGTACAGAGAGGTTACAGTTTCATACGTTAGGCATTGGATACATTTGTTGTACTCATTTCTAAGCATGTTATCCTTATGTATATCTTAAGAAATCCCTTATATAGTGGACATAATGACTTAATGCTGAGAAGCCCTTCAAAACTTACAAGTACATATTCCATTAAAAAGTTACCTAGTGTTATGTTTTCCTTTAGTGAAGAAAGTTGAAGGTAGGATCTTAAAGTTTAGACTAAAATTAACTAATATGCTTCCTTGCGGTGGGGGGAGAGGGAAGATGACTTAAACAATATAATGAACTGTGTGGTAAAGTAGCATAGTCTTAAAATCCACACAATAGACATGACATGGGAAGTTTAGCTCTGTCAAACAGCTAACCCACTAAAGAGTAATAAATAGCAGAAAAGGAAAAGACCCAGCCACAGTAAACTGCAGATTCCTATCCTACAGACAAAGGAGCACCAAATCAGTGTGCTTAGATATGGAGTCCTGTGTTTTAAACTCCTAGCTCATTTTGCCAAATGAGTTATTAATAACTGTCATCTGTCCACAGAAAGTACCATTTTCCTTCTTTTTTATTTCTAGTCCTGGGGCTTGAACTCAGGGCCTGGACATTGTCCCTGAGCTTCTTTTGCACAAGGCTAGCACTCTCCCATTGAGCTAGAGAGCCACTTCCGGCATTTTCTATGTATGTGGTATTGAGGAATCGAACCCAGGGCTTCGTGCATGATAGGCAAGCACTCTACCACTAAGCCATATTCCCAGCTCCATTTTATATTTGATGCTATCTTTTCCTATGTTTATAATTGCTCCTTTGGTTTCAACCTGCTTTTTTCTTTTGTTGCATCATTACCCTTATTTTCAATTGTGTCAACAAGAGAAACACTAAAACCTATCTGTATCTCTCTTCCACTGTTCCTTCTGTGTTTGCTGAGTGCACCATGATCTTGAGATCAGATCTGCAGCTGGACTTTCTCGTGATAATGCCTGTTGTATACTTTTTTCAGATCCCTATGTCAAAGTGAACTTGTACTACGCCAAAAAGAGAATCTCCAAAAAGAAGACACACGTGAAGAAGTGTACCCCCAATGCAGTGTTTAATGAACTGTTTGTGTTTGATATTCCTTGTGAGAGCCTTGAAGAAATAAGTGTTGAGTTTCTAGTTTTGGATTCCGAGAGGGGGTCGCGCAATGAAGTGATTGGGCGGTTGGTCCTGGGTGCAGCAGCAGAAGGAACAGGTGGGGAACACTGGAAGGAAATCTCTGACTTCCCCCGGAGACAGATTGCCAAGTGGCATGTACTTTGTGATGGTTAGCATCCTAGCTATGACCTGAAGCTGAAGGGTTTGTACTAAGCAAGGAACAATTTTCTTTCTTATGTGTGATTGTCAGCTTGTGGCACAAGCTATCTTCCCCCCCTTTTTGATAGAAGTGGATTGAATTAGCATCACAGAAAGTAATTGTAAATGAACAATATGATCATTTCTCCCTTTATTAGAGAAATTGGATACATTTTCATAGCACAGTTTCCCTGCAGTGCTATAAATGGGGCAAGCCAAGCCTTTTATGAACACATCACCATAGCCCAAGCCCTAGATGTACTACAGAGATGACCAGATCATTCAAATTTGTCAGGAGACACATTTTGGTTCATTATAATAATTAAAAAAATGAGAAATATGGAAATGTATCCACTTTTTTTCCCCTTGAGACTGGGGAAATCAAGTTTTCTTTAAATCCAAAGACACTACAGATATCTTCTCTAGTTTGGTTTTTGGTTACTTGTGTCACGTGCAAATGGTTGTTCCAAATAGAAAAGTATCTGCTCAATTCACTTTGGTTTCTAATCATTTGATGCAATTTTATAAGGGGAGTAACTTAGGCTCCTTTTGAAAGGATAGTGAACAAGCTGAGAAATCATTTTATCAAAGGGCTGATTTGAGAACACTGTGGTTGACATATGATTTTTCTTACCCTAAGGTAACATGTGAGTCAAATGTGAAATCGAATCTAACATAAGAATCATGGGCCTTGAACTATTCACTGCCTATCACAATCTCATTGTGGCCTAAAAACTCCCATTAACCTTTGTAAAGTTGTTAAATTAAGGAGTGGATAGAGAAACTTTCAGCTAGAAACACAGTTTTCTTCTGTGAAAAATGTACAGTGTGCAAGTGAAGTTCCAAGGCCAGCCTTTCTTTCCACAGTGGGCGTGGCCACCAAAGTCTTTGTTTACTTCATTCTTTCCTGGAAAGCATTAAGCTATTGGAAAAGAAAAAGAAGACTGTGACATTTTATATATTGACTACCTGAAACCAACGAACTGAGGAAGAAGTCTAAAGTAAGGCTTGAAGTAAAATCCTTATATACCATACATCCTATGCTCACAAACTATAAGCTAAGCTGTCAAATTAGCACAGCATAGTATGCTTTTCACTATGGTTTCTAGGCTAAGTTGTCCTGAACTATTGTTAGTAAAATAGTTTACAGACGTGTGTCTTGTAATCTTTTTCCAGTGCCAGGGTTCTGAAATTCATTCAAAACCTATTATTGAAAAGCAGTGTCCCTGTGACTATTTTAAATTCAAGAATAATGTCACTCTGTTTTTAGATAAGTATGGGTGAGATTCAGGTACAGCTGAATTGTTACATATGCAAGTTAGAAATAAAGTCTAATAAAATAACTTACACTTTGAGTCAGGTTTTGTGTCAGTAATTCAGCAGTTTTTGAGAACGTGTTTGATATCAGTGTTTGTATATTCAATGAAAATGCATTTTCCACACTAACTTATACCTGCTTTTTATGACTATACCTAATGTAAAGAAAATGTGTTATACATTCTACCTACATGTACAAAGACTTCCAGTCAAGATCTTTTCTTTTGTGCTTTAAGATGATTTTAGGACTAAATATAAATACTCCATGGTCATGCTTTCCATTCCATTATGAACTCATCTCACAGCATCTTGAGCCACTTGACATTTCTGAAAAAGCACCATAGAATGGACTGTAGTGGGTGTGGAGGTGGACATGTGAAAAATGGCCTTTGTATGTATGTACATTGGTATGCTAGGTCATGGAATGGCGTACAATTGAAGTATCCTATGGAGCTAGCCAGGAGTCAAAGGGATTGAGAATAGTCACAGCTGTACAGTTTGTCTATTGAAGGAAGGTGATTCCTTTTTTTAAAGTGAAACAACAAAATCAACCAATACTTAAAAAATTCCAATGGATAATTTGTAAATAGCTTTTAATTTTTACAATTTAAAGTGTTTTTAGTGTGAAAAGTTGTGTGAAACTATTTGCAATTGGTTTTATGATAAAGAAAACAAAAAAAAGAAAGAAAAAGAAAAGAAATGTAGTAAGGGATAAAAGTAAGGAAGGAAATGAAACAAGCCAGGGAGATAGGTGATCTTATCATTTCTGAAAAATTGTATTGTTTTATAATGTATTGCAATATTAATGTGAATATCTTGAATTCAGTTACAAATTCTGCGCTGTGTTAATTAAACATGTAAATTAATTGTTTGTCTTCTTAGCCAATCCAACCGCCCTAGTAGGGAGGTGTCCATGTTTGAAGAACTGTGTAACTCAGTAACTGACTTGTTCTGACGTTGTAGCTCAATAGAAGTGATTTGGAAGGAAGCATGGCGTATGAGATGGTGTCTGTTCCTTTGTGCCAGCTCTGTATGATGTTTGTAATATCATGTTTGTAAGACATGAATAAATTGCTGCTTTTGCCCAAATTTATTTCAACTCATAATGTTTTTGCCCCAAGACTCTGTAATAAGCTTTTTAAAAATTCACCTTTTTTTTTTATTATTGTAGAGTTAATATACAGAGTAAATACAGTTACACAAATCAGGTAATGAGTAGTGAGTACAATTCTTTTTAAACCGTCTTCCCTTCCCTTGATATTTTCTGGGTTTTTTTTTAACACACAAAATATACAGTTCATCTCTTACAGTGTCTAGTAAGTACCACTGTTGTATTTGTTCACCCTTTGTTCCACCTTTCTTATGCCTTCCCTGATCCTCCCCAAAACAAACAAACTAATAAGCAAGAAAAAAGGAGGCGAAACCAGCAACAATGACAAGTAAAAAAATTTTTCTCTTTCCTTTTCTTGGTGTTCATTTCATAGAAGATTATTTTATATGATCATCTGCACATAGCTATTGAGCCTTTGTCAACCACTCCTGTGTATATACTCCTTTGGCCACCTTTGATCCTAGAATGTGCCTGTAATATACAGGTAAACACATTGAACAATTAATATATGCACACACACTGGGACATGTAATAAGCCTTTTCTTAGTGTTGACCTGCATAGACAGGATGGAACATTACAGATTGAATAGCAAGCTCCTCCAGACACTTTATTTTATTTTATTTAATTCTTATAACAACAATTTGAGGGAAGTACACATATGCTTATTGTAAAGAAATAAAGCCCAAGGAACAAGAATCTTAGGAAATGCACTTGTGCGTGCATGAATAGTAGGCAATAGGTTTTCTGGCATGCTCTCCTCCTTTCTCTATCCCATAGAATCTCCTCAAGAGAGTTCATCTATTCTCTCTGTGATATTCTTTTTTTTTATTTATTTACTGGTCTTGGGGCTTGAACAAAAGATCTGGGAACGATCCCTGAGCTTTTCTAATCCAGATGAGTACTTTACCACTTGTGCTACAGCTCTACTTTTGGCTTGTGTGAGTGTGTGTGTGTGTGTGTGTGTGTGTGTGTGTGTGTGTGTGTGTGTATTTCATTGGAGTTAAGAGTCTCATGAATGTTCCTGCTTGGACTGGCTTAAAACCACAATCCTCAGATCTCATTCTACCAAGTAGCTAGGATTACAGGTATGAGCCATCAGTGCCCAGTTCTATGCCATATTCCTTAAAAAAGCTTAATCTCCATATTCTTTTTTTTTTCAAAATTACCTTTTCATATTGTTTATTCCATTATTTTAGTCATCATTATTTTTGTTATTTACTCTTTTTCTTTCTTTTTTTATGAGCTTCTTTTTCTGTTTCTCTTGACTTGTTTTGAATCACTGGCTTTTATTATCTTTCTTATATTTCCCACATTCTTTTAATAAACATATTTAATTAGGTAAGTGATTTGTCAATATAAGCCATACTTCTCAAGAAAGGGACAAGCCAAGGGTAAATGCAATATTTCCATCAGACACCAAATAAAGAAAATGGAAAAAAATGAGGACTACTATATGGAAGGTTTCTATAGTGACAACACTTTACAAAATATATTTGCAAATGTAATGCACCCAGAAATGGCTGCAGTATTTTGTCTTAAGTGAAATTAATTGTAATAAAAGTATGTACAAATATACTTAATAGATTGGTTAGCAATTACACGTAAGAGTTTATGTATTTATTTATTTATTTGCTGGTACCAGGATTTTAATTCAGGATCTCACACGTTTGGCTTTTTTATGTGGCTGGTGCTCTACCACTTCAGCCATGTGTCCAGACCCACTTTTTGCTGTTTTTTTTTAGGACATTTTGTCTCCTGGGCCTTTCTGCCTGTGTTTGATTCAAACCACAGTCCTTTAGGAAGCAATCAGACATTAGGAGACCTTCAAAGGAAATTAATCATTAGGAAAATGCTCACAACAACCACCATTAGAAATCAGACGTACCCATTAGGGAAAAAAAAAATTAAATAATTGAGCATAATTATATGCTATAAAAATGTTTTCAATGAATTTTATGAGAAATTTTACACCTCAATAAAGACATGCCAGGATAAAATATACAATAGGGATCAATTAGGGGGAAAAACTCAAAAAGAATAATAAAACTAATATTACTACTAGACATATTACATATGTATTTTAGCACTTATATTCTTTAGAAAACTCCTTTCTAAATAAACATATGGTTAACATGATGGGTTTTAAAAGTCTTTTGAAATAGTTCCTGTATAAAAAATGCCACCAAGTCAGTTTTGTAAAAGTTTGAGCACATTGTCTTTTTTTTGAATAATTGTTTTTTGGTTTTTATAATATAATTAACATTACTGAATCCAGGGTCTAACAAATACTAGGCTTGAATTCAGAAATATATACCCAGTCCTATTTTTTAGGAGATTATATTCTAATTTTAAGTGTGTTTTAGTCTGCAAAACCTGTCTTCTTCTCCCACAGACAATGACTTTAGCCTAATTTTAATCTTTCTAATCTTGACAATTAATATTCACATTTTCCTATTTGTTTTATTGAAACAAGCATATGTTATACATTTTTCTATGCACTCTATTTTTTTTTTTTTTTGGCCAGTCCTGGGCCTTGGACTCAGGGCCTGAGCACTGTCCCTGGCTTCTTCCCGCTCAAGGCTAGCACTCTGCCACTTGAGCCACAGCGCCGCTTCTGGCCGTTTTCTGTATATGTGGTGCTGGGGAATCGAACCTAGGGCCTCGTGTATCCGAGGCAGGCACTCTTGCCACTAGGCTATATCCCCAGCCCTCTATTTTTTAATTATTAGGAAGATAATTCTTTGGCTGCATATAGAGTTTTCAGTTTGATTTTATGGTATAAAATTAAAATGTATCCTGGTTTAAATATAGCAGTAGTTAGTTGGAAACAGTCTTTCATAAGGCAGCACCTTTACAGTAAGAAATGTGTATTTTATTGGTTTTAATATTTCCACTTTTTCTCTCTAGTCACCACACACAAGTTGTGTAGTCTATTTTCAACATAGTGTCTAGTGAATATCATGACTGCATTTGTTCCCCCCGTTTCCTCACCCTTTCCGAACAAATAAGTCAAAAGGAAAAGTAAACCAAAAAAAATCAACAAAGGAAAAAACCTCTTATTTCCATTTCCTGGAGTTCATTTGAATAAATATGATTTTATATGAACAGAGCACATAGGTATTTTGGCTTTCTTGTCCTTTCCTTAGAATATCCTCTTTTGGTATTGCCCTGGGTGATTGTTTAGAAACCTATATAATTTATAATGTCCCAGTGTATTTTCTTTTGCTAGCTAGTGTGTTTACGTGTAGATTTACAGGCACATTCTACTTACAACAGATGAAAGAAACCATGCAATCTATGTTTCTCTGGGTCTGGCTTACTTTGCTTACTTAATCTTTCCAAGTCTTAGAATTATCACTCTTCCTGATGGAGGAATAGAATTCTATTGTGTATAAATACCACTTTTGTTCAATACATTCCTCCACTGATGGCCATCTGGGCTAATTCCATATTTTGACTGTGACAAACAATGCTGCAATGACCATAATTGTACTGGTAGCTTTAGTATGGCCTTGTCTGTAGTCTATTGGATAAACGCCTAGGAGGGGAATTGCTGAGTCATAGGGAAGCTCTATGTTAAGTCTTCTGAGAAACCTCCTAACTGCTTTCCAGAGCAGTTGATCATGTTTACGTTCCCACCAACAGTTTAATCGAGTTCTAGGGGCCACATCCCCGTCAGCATTTGTTATTCTTACTTTACTTGAAAATAGCCATTTAACTGGGATGAGGTGGAATCTTCATGTTGTTTTGATTTGCATTTCTTTTATGGCCAGAGATATTGAATATTTCACGTGTCAACTGGCTGTTCATCTTAAAAACTTATATTGTTCTATTTTTTATGATAAAGATGACTTTCAGAATATATGTAGCTTAAAACTACTCAGTGGTGCATTAGATATGATGACACATGCCTGTAATCCCAAATATTTGGAAAGCAGAAATAGGGAGGAGGATTTGATGTGAGACAGCCTAGACAAAATTACTATGAGCCTTCAACCAACCAACCAAACAAACAAACAAAAAAAACGGGATAAAAGGGCTTGGAGTTTGGCTCAAGTGATATAGTACTTGGACAGAAGCATGAAGTCTGAGATTCAATCCTTGTGCCAGCAAACAAAAACAGAAAAGAAAAAAAGAAGCAAAGAATCAGTAGCTGAGTGTACCTTGTCTATTTCCTGAACACATTGATACAAAATGACAACTTAGTAACACCTTGAGTACCAGTGTCAGATCAGCATTTATAAAAATATGTCAAACATCTTGTTGTGATAGATTATGATGCTAAATCACAACACAGCAGAAATGGACAGACATAATTACTATGGTCTGGAAAGAATTTCCTCCATTCAATAAAAATATTTGCACTTATTTTCTGGTAAGATAAAACAACCCATGGATCTTAATTTTTATGCTAGTGCAAAGTGAATTGATTAAATTTCTTTGTTAATGCCATTACTCTTATTTAAAATTAATGTTTAGTTCTACTTACAAAAGATGAAAGGATACTTTCCATATTTAGACTACATTGGTATGAATTTTGGCCTCCTTTCCCCTTCTTAACTCTCTGAGGATTAAGATGTTATTAAATAATGCTGCATTTCAGTTTCTTCCTTCCTATAGCAGGGCTGCAAATAATTCCACAATAGCAGAAAGTCCCATGGCACTGAAAGACAGGAGGGAAAGTCATTAGTTCTGTATAGAGATGCATTTTCAGAAAATGCGTATTGAATTTCTTTGAACCTAAAGAGGCAAAAAAGAAAATCTAGTAAATTAAACTGTGAAGCTTTTAAAATAGGTATTGATATCTGTTAGTGGTTCAGTTACATCTAGCAGATACAGCGATATCTTTCACAGCATGGATAGCCATTTTCATATTTACTATTAACCAAAATCCACAGAAAAGGCAAGAAAAATATTGTTTTTAATCATGTGGTTATTAGATGATTTTTCAGATGTCAGCATTTGCATTTATCAGTGGAGAAGTACGGAGAAAGGAATGGAAACAAAAAGGTGGGGTTGGAAACAGGCATCATTTCTGAGAGAGCTTAGATGTTAAGGAGGACAGAACCCAAATACCTAGAACACATCAAAAATATCATGCTGATAACTATACCCTTATGAAGACATAAGATGATGCTAAGTGAAATGAACTCCATGTTATGGGAAACGATTGTTATATCACAGTTGTAACTACTTTCAACATGCCATATGTAACTGTAGCCTTTATTATTGATGATCTTCTTGTATCATCTTCCTGTGGTTGTACCTACACTATCTCTGTATCTTATCTGAGTATATTGGAAACCGGGTATACTGGTATTAGAACTAGGAAATTGGAAGGGAATGCCAAAATAGAGAGACATAGGGTAAAAAAAAAGACAAACAACTACAAAAGCAATACTTGCAAAACTGGTATAAATGAAGTGAACAACTCAGGGGGGCGAAGGGGGATGGGGGGAAATGAGGGACGAGGTAACAAACAGTACAAGAAATGTATCCAATGCCTAATGTATGAAACTGTAACCTCTCTGTAGTTCAGTTTGATAATAAAAAATGTGTATTAAAAATCAATATAAAAAAGAACAGTAAAAAAAATATCATGCTGAATTTGCAGAATTACAAATCATTCCTGATAGGACAAGTGATGGAATAATTAGATAAGATTAGGGACAAGTAAATTACAACCTTTGTGTACGAAATTATTTATTTAAATAATATTTATTTTGGAGCAAATGGAATTAAAAAATGGTTCCTTCTCAACTCAATCACATAAAATAGGTTATTCCCTCATCCTTCACAAGTTTATCACTTCTGTCTTGAATACTTTCCCTTTAAGAATTTCTCACAAAGGTTGCACCTTCATTTTTCTGTGTATAATGATTCAGTATCATTGAAGTTTCTTTAAACTCTACCTCCTGCCCAGGCACCAACTTGTATCTTCACTCTATTTTCTTAATTGTTCTTGTTCTGTCCTGAGTAAGTATAATTTATGTTTATTTACTTTTTTCAGCCACTAGAATGTAGATCCCATTAAACCAATGACCTAAGTTTTGTTTACTGCTCATAGAACAGGCAGTATGCATTTTATATACCTAACTAGTATTTCTTAAAGTGTTGTGTAAATGAAACTAGACTCTTAAAAATTAAACACAAACTTTTCAAAAATATTTTAGAGACTGTTGATTTGTACCTCTGTAGCAAGGAACTCTATTTGGTCCCTGCTATGAAAAGAAAAACAAATATGGGCTGGGGATATAGCCTAGTGGCAAGAGTGCCTGCCTCGGATACACGAGGCCCTAGGTTCGATTCCCCAGCACCACATATACAGAAAACGGCCAGAAGCGGCGCTGTGGCTCAAGTGGCAGAGTGCTAGCCTTGAGCGGGAAGAAGCCAGGGATAGTGCTCAGGCCCTGAGTCCAAGGCCCAGGAAAGGCCAAAAAAAAAAAAAAAAAAAAAAAAAAAAAAAAAAAAAGAAAAACAAATATATCCTTGAGCTAGATATAAATGTTACAAGAACATCACTGCTAAAGAGATGAGATTTTTTTTAAACAAAATGGACAAGAAGAGAAAAAGAAAAAAAAAACTAGAGTGTAAAATTCCCTAAAAACTTTGAAAAATTATTTGGGTTTTCTCCTCTTTATAAATGAATAAGACACATATTCTCATTAGATTTCATCATAAGGTCAGATTTCTAAACCCCTTCAAAGAGACTTTCATGCATGTGTACAATATTATAGTACTTGAACAACTTTCAGGGGCTAAATATTTACTGAGTATCAGGGCCAGTGGCAAAGTGCTAGCAACGTAGTAGCCAAAAAGGTTGGAGTCATTAATTTTTTTTTTCAATTTATCTGTAGAAGGCCCAAGAAGAGGGAAAATAAAATCTCACAACAAACTAAACACCAGGAAGTGGGTATTTCAAAGCTGTAGAGTTGGGTCAAGGAGAAAAATGGTAGATGAATGAAGAAGAGAATAAAAAAGGGAAAATGCAGTCAAGAATTTAATGTATAAGGGCTGGGAATATGGCCTAGTGAAAGAGTGCTTGCCTTGCATACATGAAGCCCTGGGTTCAATTCCTCAGCACCACATATATAAAAAAGGCCAGAAGTGTCACTGTGGTTCAGGTGGTAGAGTGCTAGCCTTGAGCAAAAGGGAGCCAGGGACAGTGCTCAAGCTCTGAGATCAAACTCCAGTTCTGGCCAAGAAAACAAACAAACAAACAAACAAACAAAAAACACCCAAAGAATTCAATATATAGCCTATAAAATTAAGAATAGTGGGAGAAGGGGTGTGGAGGGGAGGGATGGCTGAAACTGTTCAGAGAGTGACATTAATTAAGATGCATTACAGTCATAATCGAATTTCTTAAATGGCAACTCCTTTGTACAGATACTTAATAATTTTGAAAAAATAGAATGAAAAGATACATGCAGAGCGTCTCTCTTCAATATAGGCATAAAATACTCTCAGAAATTGTGCTTAGGGGCTGGGGATGTGGCCTAGTGGCAAGAGAGCTTGCCTCGTATACATGAGGCCCTGGGTTAGATTCCCCAGCACCACATATACAGAAAACGGCCAGAAGTGGCGCTGTGGCTCAAGTGGCAGAGTGCTAGCCTTGAGCAAAAGGAAGCCAGGGATAATGCTCAGGCCCTGAGTCCACGCCCCAGGACTGGCCAAAAAAAAAAAAAACAAAAGAAAGAAAAAGAAATTGTGCATAACGTTTGGAACATGACTGCCAACCCCTTTAAGTTGATATCTCCCCTTCATCATGCCAGAGAAAAGGCCAACCCTGCCATGGGTTTACTAGAAGGAAGGTGGTGTGCTGTGAACACCTGGCAAACCGAGTCCTATTTCTGCTTCATTGTGCTGATTTGAAATAAGATCTGAGAGATGAAAATTAATCAGCCACATAATGTATTTCATTGAGTTTTATCAGTTAACAGGACTTAGGTCTGTGAGCTGATGGCTAAGGGCAGAGAGTTCCCCTCTACTCTGAAGGATGGCTACTCACCAATATGTTATTCTATAGCTCTGAATTTCCAGTGTAATAGCAGATAAGCAGGATGCTTTCAAAATTTCAAAGTTTAATGAAACAATGATAGATAGGATTTTAGGACTTATAAAAACCATAGGTTAGTGACTCTAACACCATGTTTTCATGCATAATACAATTTTTATGAGCTGCTTAGTAAATAACATAGCACAGTAGAGAAAGCTGACATACAGATGAGAATATTATATTACTATAAATTACTGGCCATCTAAAATCAGGTTTCTGGCTAGATGAAGAACAATAGAGTAATGTGTGATATCTTGTGAATGTGCTGGTGGGAAGGGAGGCTTCTAGATAACAAAGCAGAAGGCAAGTAATAAAAGCATCATCACTTAATTCTTAGACAAAAATTCATTTATCTTCGCCTGTTTTTCCTCATTTCTCAGACTCCCTACCCCTTGAGACACTGTTTAGTAATAATGGTTAATATATTTGTATCTTAATATGTACTCATTGGACTTAAACTAACATGCTCTGGCTCAAGCTTTGTTAATTGATCTCCTATGCATCTGTTCTCAATCTCACACAAGACTTGATTTCCAGCAGCCCCCAACAGTATCTCCCATAAGCACATATGGTCTTTGCAGGGTCCTGGTTATTTCTTCCATATTATCTTAAACTACTAGCAACTACTACTACTGCACAGTTTGACTAGTAGTCAAACTGTGTAATTTTTTTCATATTCCAATTATCTCATTGTAATCTTTCCTCCCCATATATTGGGAAGAATTCGCTACATATTAAATTTATGTCAAATTACATGAGTCCTAGAAAATATCCCTCTTCTGTTCCTAAACAGAGTTCTTCAGAATCCTTCCAGTTTGCAAAGTGTTGCTACTGTGTTCATGAATTATGTGTGCCATGCTTATGAAAACATTCATAGGTGGTAAAGCAGAATGCAACCTGAAGAAATTTCCCTTTGAGATTTGCAATCTGCCTGTGTACACCTCTTCGCTGCATTGCTGAAACATTTATTATCTTTAGAATACGATGATTTGGGTGCTTGGAATATGGCCAAGTGGTATAGTGCTTGCCTCATATACATGAAGCACCCGTTTGATAACTCAGTACCACATATATAGAAAAAGACGGAAGTGGTGCTGTGGCTCAAGTGGTAGAGTGCTAAGCGCCTTGAGCAAAAAGAAGCCAGGGACAGTGCTCTGGACCTGAGTTCAAGCATTAGGGCTGGGAAAAAAAAGAGAGTAAGGTTGTTTCTCTCATGGATAGATTTTCCCCTGTGAATGATATAATATTAAAAGAACATTGATTGCACCTTTGTAAAATCCAAGACACTTTCTGAACTCCTGATTCCTACTGTTTTTGCAGCCTAACTTTGCACTACCCACCTTTGTATAGAACCAGAAGAACCAGAAGAATGCGTTACAGCTGGGCATGTGGCTTAATTGGTACAGTGTATGTCTAGCAAGTACATAGGCCATGAAGGGAAAACCCAGTACTGTAAAACAAACAAACTAACTAAATAAATAAATGATACAAATGTCTCAATGATCTGAAAATTTCCTTTACCAAGTGAAATATTGACCAGTATTAGCAACAATCAAAGATTCCCTTCTTGGAGAAGTTATAGCTGTACTGTCATTTGATGTTTTGAGTTTACTTATCTTAGTTATGCAGATCTGAACAGTTTGTTTTTCCATGATACATAGACATATATTTGTTTTCAAACATGAATATGTATATATATATATATACACATATAAGTATATATATTCAAAAATGTGTGTGCTTATAAGAACATGTATGTGCATACTTATGTATATATGTAGTAGTGTGTTTGAACCCAGGGCCTTGCCCTTGCTAGCTAGGTACTTTCCCAATTTTGTTTACTTATTTTCTCAAGTAAAGTCTGATATTTCTGCCTGGATCAGCCTGGAAACAATGATTATCTATTTTTGCCTCTCACTTTGGTGAGATTGCTAGTATGTGCTACTATGACCACCTCTTACTGTTTTAGTTAAGTTCTTATAAATATTTTGCTCAGGATAGCCTCCAATTGTGATTCTCCCAATCTCTGCTTCCCAAGTGGCTATGACTAAATGCATGAATTACCATTCCTAGCCTTTTGTCTTCATTTTTTTTACTTTTTGAGACAGGTTCTCACTAGATAGTCCTACTTTACCTTTAATTTTGGAATCCCCCTGCCTCCACCTTTCCACTGCTGAGATTAGGGGTGATCAAGAGATAAATTGTGTAATAATGGGGCACTTTTACCAAATAGCAATGGGAACTAATTTCCATTCAGAAAAAGTGTTTTAGGCACACAATTTCTTGTCAAAGTTATAACTAACAAGATTAAGAGATCAATAAAATGTGAAAACTGCCCTCAAGGTCTCTATTAAAAAAAACAGGCATATGTACAACATCCATGAAAATTAAAACATGGGGACATACATTCCATGCACTACTGGTGTTATGAAGTAAAATGGGATCATAGAATAATTGTAATGATAAATGTAATATAATCATTGCAAGTATTACTTTTAGAAGGTCTAAAAGTATGGCTATTAATAAACATTTACAGAAAACAAAATATTGATGCAGGCAAGAAAAGCACAGGCTTGTCAAACTTGATGAAACAATCCAAGGTGATTAGTACAAAAATGTTTGAAGATATAGAGTTATTAACGGGTGCTTTGGATCAATTATTGAAGGCTATGAATGGTGTGCTTAGATATTTGGATATTATTCTATGCACATTAAGTGTAGTTGATAGACATTTGCTTCTGCTTTTCTATTCCTTTGGATTCTGCTATTTGGCCCAACTTTGTACTCAGATATTGAGATTTAATACCATGTGCTTTCATTTAATGTATGTATTTGTGTGAGTAAATATGTAGTAATGTGTGAGAAATTATTTTTACTGGGATTCACCTTGGGTTACAAAATTCATATAAATTCCTATATCACAATATTTAAGTACAATAAATGTGCATTTTACATATATCTTATATACATATATATGTATTAGTTATAAGACAAATATATTGTCAAAAGTTATTATATTCTTTTATTAGGCCAATTATGACTGAAAAAAACTTCTGTATCTGCTCCATACAGATACAATTATGAGATACCTAATTATATTTCGATCTTTAGCCATTTAAATCCCTAGATATACATGGGAAATTATGTGAATGTTAGTATAAATGCTGTACACCAGTAAGCATAATCTGAAAAGATTTCTAAAACATGAACTTTGGGTTTAAATGTGCATTGTTCATTGTGCACATAGAAAAAAAATAGCTGGAACTGAACACTCAACTTTCATACTATCATTTTTTCAGGTTTAGTTATAAATTTTGAGTGGTTTAGTGACTATATATTGATGAATGCTAACTATTGAATCATAAAATTCTTCACCTCCCATTCTCTACTTGTTAAAGTATATGTCTAAAATTTTTATTTCCTGCAATATATAGAATATTTATCCAAGGGGTTGTGATATATGTTAATCATATCAGCATGTAATTTGCATACATAAGGTTTCTAAAAAAATGACTTACTGTATCTCAGGTAGGGTTTGTTTTCTTAAAGTTCTAATAGGATAAGGATAAAATTATAGAATTTTAGTATTACAATAGTTCTAAGAGTTTCCTCAAAAGGATAGAATCTTATCTTCAATATCATGGAGATAAAATCAGAAAATAGGAAGTTTTGTAGTTACAGAAGACAAATACTTCATGACTGCATTTAGATAAACAATTCATCTGAGTTAAATCATAGGCACAGAAGACACAGCTACAGTTGCCAAGAATTGTGGGGAAATAGGGATTTGCTCAGTGAGTAAAAAGATTCAATTATGTTAGTTGAGTGAATTCTAAAAATGGTTTATAAATTGGGTGCCAACAAGGTATTGGATAGTTTGAAATTTGTCAAACAAATATATGTCATATTAAGTGTACTTGCCATGAGAAAAAATACAAATAAAAATGAAACAAAAAGGAACATAAAGACACTTTAGCTATTGAGTATACTTATTTCTTTCTTTTTCTTTCTTTTTCTTTCTTTTTTTTTTTTTTTGCCAGTCCTGGGCCTTGGACTCAGGGCCTGAGCACTGTCCCTGGCTTCTTTTTTGCTCAAGGCTAGCACTCTGCCACTTGAGCCACAGCGCCACTTCTGGCCATTTTCTGTATATGTGGTGCTGGGGAATCAAACCCAGGGCCTCATGCATACGAGGCAAGCTCTCTTGCCACTAGGCCATATCCCCAGCCCCTACTTATTTCTTGATTTGTATTAATAATATGATATGCATGTTTGCATGTTCATATTCATCAGACTTATACATCAAATATGTGCAACACCCCTCAGTATGGATGGTTTTTAAAAGAGTAAAATAAGTAAAGAAAAGTCATACCCCCTATTCCTCTTTTCCTAGTATAAGTTTTTCACACTGTCACATACAGATGTGTTTCACTCTTGTATCCCTGTTGTAAAAACAGGTTTTGCTGAGGGGCATCTGGGTTGGTTCCATATTTTAGTAACAACAAGTTGTGCTGCGATGAACATAGTTGTGCTGGTGGCTTTAGTGTGGTCTTGTTTGTAATCTTTTGGGTAGATGACCAAAAGTGGAACTGCTGGGTAGTAAGGGAGCTCTATGTTGAGCCTTCTAAGTAACCTCCACACTTCTATCCAGAGTGGTTGAACAAGTTTACACTCGCACTAACAATGTAGTAGGGTTCCCTTTTGGCCACATTCCCTCCAGCATTTGTTATTATTAATTTTCCTTATAAACGAACATTCTTACTGGGGTGAGGTGGAATCTCAGTGTTGTTTTGATTTGCATTTCTTTTATGGCCAGTGATGTAGAGCACTTTTTCACGTGTCTCTTGGCCATTTTCATTTCTTCTTCAGAGAAGACTTGTTTTTAGGTGTTTGGCCCATTTTTTGAGGGGGCCATTGGTTCTTTGAGGATTTGTTTTGGAGAATTTAATTTTTTGAGTTCTACATATTTGTTACATATGAGGCCTTTGTCCATTGTATGGCTGGTAAAGATCTTATCCCAATCTGTGAGCTTTCTGTTAATCTTGCAAGCTATGTCCTGTGCCATGTAGAAGTTCTGCAGGTTGGTGCAGTCCCATTTTCGCACTCTTTCTTTGATTTGTTGCATTTCTGAGCCTTTATTAAGGAAGTTTCCTCCTGTGCCAAGGAGCCCAAGTGTTTCTCCTATTCCATCTTGCAGTGTTTAGTGTTTCCAGGGTATCTAATTTCACTGTGAGTTCTTTGATCCATTTGGAATTGATTTTGGTGGGGGGTGATATATAAGGATCTAGTTTTAGTATGTTACATGTTTTGAACCAGTTTTCCCAGCACCATTTGTTGAAGAGGCTGTTCTTCTTCCATCCTATTCTTTTAGCTCCTTTATCAAAGATTAAGTAGCCACAATTCATGTGGAATACCTCCTGCCAGGGCCATTATATCTTAGTCCAATACCATGGTATCAAATTTTTAAATATTTTACTCATTTATTCAGGAAAATAGATTGTATATAGAAGGTTCAAATAATTCAAAATAATCTAGAAAAGAAGGTATTCATATAAATATTGCTTCCCTGATTTCATAGATTTCTGGCTATACTTGCCAAGAAGATACAAAATGTTTCTAAGATGTGAAAAGAAAATTGTCATGCTAATAGTAACTGTTACCACACTTTTAGCCTTCAGCAATATTACAGCTTTCCAAACATTTCTGTACTGATGTTTCTTATCATTTCACTTTAGTTAGGGTGTGTTAAATTTCCTTGTTACTCACGAGCATCTGTAACTACAATTATTTTCCTTGAATGCAAGTTTTCATCAACTTCAGAAAATGAGTCTTGATTATTTAGCTAGATTCTTAACACCCAAGAGCAAGCTTGGAATACCTAGAAATGTTGACTTCTTTGATAGGTCATGGCTTCAATGACATCAATCTCAACTGCTGACTGATTGACTTGGGTGTGTGTGTGTGCGCATGTGTGTGTGTGCGTGTGTGTGTGTGTCATGTACATGCACTTTTTCACTCAAGCTGTCATATTACCACTTGAGCCACACCTCTACTTCCAGCTTTTTTTTGGTTAATTGGAAACAAAAGTTTCTATTACATGTCTGCCCAGGCTGACTTTGAACTGAGATCCTTAGATCTCAGCCTTCTGCCTGGCTAGGGGCCTAGCTCACTTGCTGTTTTTTGCAATTTATACTGAGACTTGCTTTCCTAGGTCAGTAAAATTAACACTTACCTCTCTAGCCTTTATGGGAAAACATATATAAAATACTTTTACATATCATCAGTTGTAGGGGGCAATGGAGTTTGGAGCCTAGAATGTTCTGTACTACAAATACCAGTCTAGATAGATAATCCTGGCCCTTTGTGCAGAATATTACATATTCAACAACTCTCCTTTTATTTCTGTCAGACTTGAAGATGAAGAATAGATAATACCTAGATGGAGACATTATTCTTTTTGCCGTAATTATGTTTCTATATCACCCTACATGTGGATACCATCCTGGGCTCAGCAGTATTTTGACAGGTCTTCATGTCTGATTGCCTCACTTCTGCTTAATAATTCACCTTTTGGAAACAGTCTCCTTCTAAAATGGATAGACAATCCCATTCTCCTGCCTTGATTGAAGTTAATTGCTCTTAATCCAACTTCAACGTACTACATTCTCTATTGTACTAGGTCCCACCATGGCTTACCTTATGGCTCCTAGTTTCAACTTGAAGGTTAAGGTCTTTTTCTAAGTTTAAACATTTAAATAATGTAAGCTACATACATATTCACTTGAAATCACTGTGTTCTGTATCTCAGCTGTAAATCATGTGAAGATCATTCTGTATTTATGCTGTTAATATTACCTGAAACTCCATGAGAAATATATTTGAGTTTTCACCTGTACATTTGAATTGATGGAGAGATTTTTAAAATGTAAACCCAAAGTCCTGGATACTCACATGCAAAAGTGATGTAAGCAGAGGAAATGAATTGAATCATAGACTCATTTCCTTTCATTTTGTATACATAAAGACTCATGCTACAACTAGTACCATCTCAAAATTTTATATAATGTAAGTCTAATTGATAAGTAAGGCTGGGAAATTCTTCCAAAATTCCCATCTGCAATCAGCCAGGGAGGCTGATGACTGAACATAATTTGCATAAGCAATTTGTCCAAGATTGATATCTTGACCTCTGTGGGTTCATCAATGCCTGTAATATAAAAATGGTCACTGCAATGCCTGCATATGCCTACATATGGGGTGTGCTTCCTCTGCATCCCTCATTGAAAATTCCTTGGCAAATAAATTTTCATTCATTGATTTCTTATCTTTCAGCCACATTTAATTATTTAGTTTGCGTGTTCTAAACCCATAAGGTACTTTTTTTCAGAATAGGAAGATTTAATCAAAATTTGTATTTAAACTTCCAACTAAAATATAAAATGACCATCTTTAAAATATGGAACCAACCCAGATACCCCTCAGTACATGAATGGATCAAGAGAATCTGGTACATGTACACAATGGAATTCTATGCCTCTGTTAGAAAGAGTGACTTTGCCTCTTTTGTGAGGAATTGGAAAGATTTGGAAAATAATCATACTAAGTGAAGGGAGCCAGACCCAAAGAAACATAAACCCTATATTTTCACTCATTGGAAACACTTAGTACTTGTCTAGGATAGTCATAGCAGAGGAGCACAATATAGCTCAATAGCAATGTACATACGATCACATAATATGATGCTAAGCAAAATGAACTACAGGATTTGTCACTGTAACTGACTTTGGCACACTGAATATTTTATGTACGTTTACCAGAATGTGGGGAAGGGAGTACTAAATTGGAGAGATGAAGGATAAAAGGTGAACCAATACAACAGCAATATTTACAAGGTAATATGATGTAAACCAAGTGTCCAAGTTGGGGGAGGTTAATGAGGGAACCGAAGAGGGGGGAAGGTGGTAGAAAAATGAAGGAGGTAAAAAGTTTGATAAGAAATGTACTCACTGCCTTACATATGAAACTGTAACCCCTCTGTATATTATTTTGACAGCAAATAGATAAATTTAAAATAAAAAATATATACTGTGGAATTAAAATGTATGTTTGGAAAGGCAACTGTCTGACTAACATTCAGTACAAGTAAAGGGTACCATCGGTATTTATAAAAATGCCTCTGTGTGTGCACAGACACTTAAGTATGGTTTGTAAATAGTAGTCTAGTATATGGATCTTACTAGAGTAGAAGAGAAGTAGAGTGATTTAAAAAATCACGCATATTTGTGCATATATATTTGTGACCTGGTGCCCATGATTAATAGACCTGTTAGAATAAATCAAAGTTTAGAATTGAGAAGTCATTGATTTTAAACCTTAGCTTGGGGTTTCATAATTCTAGCACATAAACTTTCTGACTTTCAGCTTCTCTTCTGTAACATAAAATAAGCATATTTTTGCCTTTACAGTCTATTGGAAAATCCATATGAAATATGCTAATGTGAATTTTCAAGTCATTGTTGAATTATAAAAAATATGTTTCTGTAAACTAGCAAATTTCCTACAAATTTCTTTTGTACATAATATCTCTCACAGGGCATGAAGTGTTTTTTTTATACATGGTCTATTTAATTTGAGTCAGTTAATTCATCTCTATTACTCACTATATGTTTAGTGCTGGTTCCCACAAGAATCAGGACAATCTAAATTATAAAATATTAACTAGCTGATGGTACACAATGATTGGAGGAACTCAATTGGTCAATGTACATGTACTGAAAAATAAGTCATTTTTCCAGTTCAAATGATCAGAAGAATAAAACTGTTGTGAAGTTTCGATCAAAGGATGAATTTGAAGACTATAGTAAAGGAATGCCAATCTGACCAGGATTATAAACAAAAAGTATTGTCTAGGAAACATCAGGTTGAGTTAAAGTTTAGCACAACTGGGAAAAGTAAAAGAAGCTTTGAGAAAATAAAGTTAGAGAACAACATTGAACATCATAGATACCATGGTATATTAGTGGATATACTTTGTCTGTAATGCAATTATTTCAGAGTTTGACCTGGGGTCTGGGAATATGGCCTAGTGGTAAAGTGCCCGCCTCATATACATGAAGCCCTGGGTTCGATTCCCCAGAACCACATATATAAAAAAAAGCCGGAAGTGGTGCTGTGGCTCAAGTGGTAGAGTGATAGCCTTCAGCAAAAAGAAGCCAGGGACAGTGCTCAGGCCTGAATCCAAGCCCCAGGACTGGCAACAAAAACAGAGTTTGACCTGTAGATCTTATAGAATGTAAGCAATACTGAGGTATCTAATTTACAGGAGTCTATTAAAAGCATTAGGTTTAAAACTAGAATGTCAATAATAGGCAATTTTCTCGATGAAGGTTAGAAACTTCAGTAAAGGTAGGAGTTCAGAGAGAAATTTCCCTAATCATGTTGTAATCCTTGGAATTTCCAAACTTCTCCCTATTTCCATTTGAAAAAAGAAACACATTAGAGGAAACAAATGCTAATCATTCCTTTACTATAGAAAGTCCATCAAGTACCCAGAATATCCAGAATGTTCAGTTCAACAAAGGAAAATATGTTTTACCAAAGTTGGGAAAGTGATTTGGAATTCTGTGATTGTTTTTGGAAAATCTAAATTAGAGTTATATTTAAGCTGAACTCATTTATCAGCCCTCCCCACCCTTCCTCATCTGACTTCCCATTCATTCTGTGAACAATTCTCCTCTGAGATGGTACTTAGAATTGCTGTAAACATAATGAGTAAAAATAAATGAGAAAGTTCTTTGCAAACAGCATACAGTACTAAGATAAGCTCTTGCTAATATTTGAAAACAACTCTTTTACCTACATATGTATGGGTTTGTAATTTGATTTTTTAACTCTTATCTAATGCCAATCAGGAGTATATGCCAATGGTTGCCTGTAAAATCTTGGTGTCTATGGTAACTTTTAAGGAATAAAAAAGAATGATGTTTTGGTCCACCCTCAGATGTAAGAAATTCTGAAAATATGTGTGAGATTTTAAAGAACTCCAATAAGTTGTGGAGTAGTATTGCTTAACAGTGATTCATATTCTTTGTGCATTAAGGGTTATGTTGAAAGTTATCTATCACCAATGAAATTATCCGTACCAAGAAGAGTATTGCAACTTACACTGCCTTGAAAATAGCAAATTGCAGCTGAAGAGATGCCATGATAATATGCTTACTACATTCAGGATTAATGAGGAAAAAATAAAAGAAACTGAGGTGAAATATCTCCACACACTCAGTGAATTCTGTCCCTTGGAGTTTGACAGAGTTTCCCCCCAGTATTTAGTTGGATGTTGGCATATTTTACCAAGGGTGAAAAGAAGATGTACAGTAGCTGTATATATGTTTTTGTTTTACTTTCAGTTAAATAATTTTACAACAAAAAAGCTAAAATGGATATTTTTCTGATGTCTCTAGGCATTTTGATCCAATTTTCATTTATACCAGAGTATCTAATATGATATGACATTAGAAAGTGGATTTTGGAGATGTGATTTGGATCCTAATTTTATCTTTGCGTGAAGGAAGGCTACTATACTAACATGCAGAGAACCTTCTTGAGAAAGACAAGTTAGAATCCCAGTTTTAAACAGGTAATTAATCAAAAAGCTCTTTTCTGCTAATACTAAATCATAGTTCCCCCACTCCAACATCCTTTCAATAATATAGGTTATAAGTATATGTCTAGTAAGTCCTTGTATTAAAATAAGATCGTTTACATATCATGGCTATTTTCCTCATTGTTCAGTATGAGCATGCCTCGATTCATACTTGATTAGAATTTCTAGCTCAATTGCATTTTAATTCTCTGACAATTATTTGGAATTCAATTTTATCCTGAAGTGCATCATTTAATTTTCCACCTGCAAATTACACTGAACTCCCCAGAGGTAATACTAGGCAAAAATATCGTTACTGTATTGCTATTACTTGATAACAGTGGTACTAATAAAAAAAATCGAAGTGTGGAGCTATTTATTTTCTAGATGATTTCTGATGTCAGCAATTCTCCAATGGTATAATTTCAGAAATTTCATCTGGTATTATAGAAGAGAAAGGAACATAAGTTCTTATTTCCTATTTCAGTTTAAATATCCTAAGGGAAGATAGAATTCCTTATGTACTTAAAATTCCTCAAGGCCTAGTACTAATAGTTATTATTTATTTAATCTATGCTGGAGATTTTTTAAACATCCTGAATACCCATGGCAGTCCTGCAATGAAAATATTATTAGCTACCTTATTCCATTTTTATTACAGAAAAGCATGCTAATGAGCAAAGTAGTTAAGTAATTCACACGAAGTCTCACAGCTAATACTAATTTAAGTTTCATACTTCATCATTACATCACAGTCATAGAATCTCATTTCAACTAATATGTTTTCAATATTTCTGTGTTATACAGTAGTACATTGAAATAAAACTAGAGTTTATGGCTGGCAAAGGGATTCTAAGAGAGATTGGCTGGCAGTTCCATATAGAATTTGTAAATGATATCAACATATTCCAATTCATTCTTTCAGTGCATAGAACTTGCATAATAATTTCTTTCTTTTAAGCTTTATGCTAAATGAAGTTATTATCTCCACTATTCAACTCAACTATTCTGCAGTGCAGAAAAATAAATGTAGAACCCCTTCTTGTCTTCTAAAGAGGCATTAGGTGTTATTAGATACAAATGCAGTAAGTAACAGCAAAGACAGGACATGTTCATTGTTCACCACTAAGTTAAGTTTAATCAAAGCATTATCATATGTAATTTTTACTTCATTCCTGAGGACAGAGATTCATAAGGTTCGAGAGGTTAAACATTTTTCTTCAGATTCCTGAAGTTTTAAGCAGTTAATTAATCAGAATAAGTATGAATGTTTTTCTCATTTTGTATTCAGGTCTTCTTACCAAAGCATGTTCAAGTAATTTCCTTGAGATTCAATTATTAGTCACCATCCAAGGTATGACTATTTGAGCAAAATTCTTTCTCACAATGTTTTATTTTTATTTTTTTATTTTTATTTTTATTTTTTTCCCTTTCAGGACTAGTTTCATGGCTTACAATGGGCTAAACAATCTCACCTGTAATTACATTGTAAACTTTGGAAGCTCTCAGGCCCCCTCCCCACTGTTTTGAAGGACCAAGTAGTTCTCAAAATCAGAGTTGACATTTTAAGTAGCAGGGATCATGTGCTTATGAAAATGAGGACTTTCTTTGATAGTGTTGGAAATATACGTATGGTGATGCTTTCTCAATCATCCATTTCCCAGACTGAAATCAACACAATGAACTGTAAAACATGATTTCAAAAATGATGTGTTCTCATTTAAAACTCTGCTATGTATTTCCAGTTTCATACAATTAAACCTTGTCTCCTTTCCTTAAGAGAATATTCACTACAGCTTCTAGGATTTTTTCTCTCTTGTTTGGAGTCCTTCCCTTCCTTCATCTTAGCCCATGGGACGGCACCACTTGATTGATGTTGGCACCATCTGTGCATACTCATTTAATGGCTAAAATTAGTATTTCATCCTTATAAATCTTGAACAATGACTAGCTTCGTTGAAAAAAGAGAAAACAATTATTTCTCCTTAGTCTGTAAGGAAGATGTAAGATGAGAGATGATGATACTCCTGTTTCCTAGAGTTTGTGGATGGTGAACATGCATAAGAGCAAAACAAAATAAAGATGGCCCAAATTGCCAAAAGCGATGAGGTCCTGATGATTTGTTTGCTCCCATACACCATAGAGTTTCGAACCAGTTACACTTTGGAATTTTCAGTGATTTGTATTACCATTAATCCCTTTTATGTCTGCCCTTTTTTGGCTTGACTTGGGTTTCTAATAAATGCAGAAGTGTTCCCTCTAATTTATATGGCTCAATCCTTTCAGGATTTATGTGGCATCTACACAGAATCCTTGTCCTAGGTCATTTTCCCACCTGATTACTCTGTTTCTTAATCCATCTGATTTCTCCTGTATGCTAAGATCTTTGCCAACTTCACATTGCCGTCCTATCATTCTATATACTCTCCTCCAACATATTTTCAGTTATAAGCTTCTGCCAGTTGCTGGAACATACTTCTTAATTTTACTTTCATCGATATATTACTGCCTTTATAACTGCACCTTGTTTTCTAACATATCAACACCATGCACTCTGTAGTATTTAGAACCTACTACTTTATTGCTTTTCCAGAAAAAACAGTCACTGTGGCAGAGTAGTCACTCTTTAAATGAACAAAAAACATTATCATCTAAATCACAGACAAAAATACTATATGAAAAGTATCATAGATACAGAATGAAATAATAATATGATGGCTTGCTTATTAAAAACTCAATTGAAAATCACAGTGTTAAAAGAAAACACAATAATTTCATATATGACCTGTGTGTTAAATGAAGCAGTTTAATGAGGCAATATAAAACTTAATATTCATTCAGGATAACCAAATGATTTTTTTTGGTCTGTTGTAGGGCTTGAATTCAGGGCATGGATACTATCCCTGAACTCTTTTGCCCAGGGCTAGTGCTCTATCACTTTGAGCCACAGTGCCACTTCTAGTTTTTGAATATTTAATTGGAGATAAGGTCATAACTTTTCAGCCCAGGCTGGCTTCGAACCATGATCCTCAGCTCTCAGCTTCCTGAACAGCTAAGATTACAGGAGTGAGCCACCCTCACCCTGGTGATAATACTATTTTTAAAGGCAAGAGTTTTAGATTGATCAATTTCTTCATTTTATAGATTATGAAACTCAAGTGCTGAAAAATTAATGAACTTTTCTAACTTACTCAAGTTTTGCTAACAATAGAATCATAATTGAAGATAGATCTTTATACTGGTAGAGAAGTGATCCATTATACCCCCTATCCAATTAAATATTGTTTCAAGCTACCATCATCAATGTCTCTAGTGTTTATATGAAGATCAGATAGAAGTTTAGACTGCAATACAGATTCTGGATGATTGGGGATTTAATACTAACTCTCTACATTAATGAAAGTGTCTGGACCATCCTTCTCTGAAAAATACTTTTAAATGAGTTAGATAGCCTCAATAATCTCTGCTAGTAAGTCACAATGAAAGCGCACTAGCTCTTAACTAAATGTCTTTATTTCTCTGCACCTCCCTCTTGCCTTCCTGCCACATCTCCCCGACTAACAAAGTCCTATACAAGTAGCAGGAACCACTTTGCAGGGGACTGAGTATCTGGTTCATGCAGCATGTTCTGTTTCCTAAAGAAGAAGTATATATTTTTCCAACCATTTTAGTAATAAATTTGGTCTTGCTTTTAATTTACTCCTGTTTCACAGAGATTTCCTAAAAGAAAGGTAATAATTTTCCTTCTGAAATATTTCCATAATCTTGAACATACAAATATTTAGCAACAGCTTTTGCTGTTAGTCTTTTTTGGGGGGGGTTATGAATATAGTTATTTCAACCAAACTTAAGAAAATTATAGAGAAATCTAGGGATCAGTTGACATCCTCTTTATGCAGCCTTAATCACAAAAATAAATATTAACACATGAACATATCATCTATTAGTTAAATCTTCCTTTCTTGTAATGATGTGATAGTAATTAAAGAAGGAGATATGAAAACGAATTTCTGTAGATTTCTTTTTCACATATTATAGGACAAGGGAAATAGCTTTTGGAACATATTCTGGGTGACTGCCTGCTGCTAGTGCTAGAGTGTTCTGTGATTTAATCTTACAATATTTTAAATCTACTGGCATGTCTCCCATTATGAGAACTAAATTCTACTGTATAGGGACAGAGAGAGAAAATCACAATACATTTAAGCCACTCTCTCCCCAACTATCAGAGATTAGAAGGTAGCTGCCAGGAACCACAATATTAAAATAATGATCCTTCAATAAGTATGAGTGGTTTTACTCAGAGGATCCATTATTCAATAGTGAATGTTTGGAATAAAAGTTTTATTGGGATGGAAGGAAAGAATTAAGCAATAAACAGACTGTTGGAACACTGGAGCCTATCTGATTAGTGCCGTATTACGAGAAAGTCGTGATATAGGCAAGGAAATAATTTTCATTTTATTTCCACCCAAGGCTTATAAAAACAATTGCTACTGATTGTGTTCTTTTATTTTTATAGACACAATATTGGAGGATGAATTATTTATTGACTATTAGAGGGAAAAAGCCTGCTGAACACTTTCTGAGTGCCCTTATTAAATAAACAAACACAGCCCCACCAAAATATGCATATCACACTGGAGAACAGAAGCCTTTAGGGGGGGAAAATTGGCCATAGACTTCTGTTTATCTCTAAACTTTTCTCATTTCAGCAGTTTTACCCCCGAAGATAAAGGACACATACCGATATCTCTTCTCTAGATGATCTTTCTTGACTTTTGTCTTTGAACTTCAGGAAATGCAACTTGGTTGAATAAAGAATGTGTGAAGTAATGTCTAATTGGACAGAACAAAAATGACAATTTAACCATTTGCCTACTTTATTCAAGCCACCCTTGATAAACATTACCTCTAACTTCTTTCTCATTTTGGATTGCAGTATATTCTTATCTTTCCTACTGTCTTCAATCTCTTTACCACCTGTTCCTAACCTTTTTAACCTGCTTTGATTCATATAAAATATTACTTTTATCCTAAAAGAAGCTTTCCACTGTCTATTCTCTCATGGATTCATTGAAAAATAGACTTTTACATTTGAAAACTATCATACAACCAACCAACTGAGGTGACTTTATTGTCTCTTTCTATTATGAATGAAAAGAAAAGACAAATAGAAAAAAAACATATTAACAGAAAAATCAGAGAATGAGTTCTTGCAAATGCCTAGAAAAAATAGTTTGTTGGAAAAATGTGGAGATGTCTGTGAGTCTTAGAACATACTAGGTTTACTATCTAACAAAGTGTTTGCTCCTCAAGTACTTGATTAACAGATAGCTGTAATTTGTATACATATGCAACTCTCAATACATTATGTATTAAATATTTACTTATATTAGAGAATAAGAAGGCAATCTTCTAAGACATAAATAAACAACTTTTTTTTTTTAAATCAGTCGTGGGCCTGGGCTCTGTCCTTGAGTTCTTCAGCTCAAGGCTAGTACTCTACCACAATTGAGCCACAATGCCACTTCGAGATTTTTATTGGTTAATTGGAGATAAGCGTCTCACCAACTTTCCTGTCTTGGCTGGCTTTGAGCCATGATCCTCAGAACTCTGCCTCCTGGGTACTTAGGATTACAGGTGTGAGACATAATCACCGGGCTTAAATTACTCTTCAAAAATTATATACTTTCTAATCACAACTGCGTCCTACATTCAAACTCCATCTATTCCTTTTCAGATCCCATCTTATTGCTGCAAGCCTCCCTTTTTCTTTTAAAACTCATTGGTAATTAATAAAACTGAAAATTACCTTTTCTAGTAGGCACAAATTTTTAATAAAAATTTTATTGAAAATATCAAATCCCTTTTGTTTTTGTTGGATGCTTACGTGTTTATAACATGTCTAGACTTCAGTTTGATGGTGAAAATGGACAAAGTTGTCTCATTTTTTTCCAAAAATTTTTGTTGTTGTCTATTCTCTTGATTGAGTGGAAGGATTTGTCTTATGGAAATTTGGCACTGTGTCTGCAAGTACTCTGCTCTTTGTGGTACGGCAGAGTTCCAAATTCAGAAGTAAAACTCTGGAAGCTCTGAGACAAAACAAAGAAATAAACAAAAACAGGGTGGACAGAGCAAGAGGATCAACTTTTCAATATATATTGAGAGCAGTTGCAGGTCTAGGCAATTCCAAAACTATCCTTAAAATGATATTTGTTCTCTGGTGTTTGTTCATAGGTTTTCACTGTGTAGCCCAGGCTGGCCTTCAACTTGTAATCCACCTTCACTGGCTCCAGAGTACTAGAATTACAAATATGTATCCAGTATACCTTGTAGGGATGATGCCTTGCAACAGAGAGTTTACAGATTGAGTAGGAACGTGGCATCAATAGAAAGACATTGCTATAAAGTTCAAGCAACAATGGTTAAGTATATAATAGCCCACAACCTATTATAAATTGACCACCTCAGGATAACACATGTAACTTGTGATAATTTCTGTGATCCACACCAGACTGAATCATTAGGAGCCATGTGAGTAGAAATAAATATTAATCATCTTGTTAGCCCCAAGCACTCTGCCTATGGTATATCTGCCAATCTTTCCATTATTGGAAGAATATGGTCACTAGGAGTTTCATATGTGTTTATTGGGTTTTTACCTCATTATTTTCTCTGTGTACTTCTGTTTTCTTGATTTGCAAATGAAACCATGAAAGTATGCGAACCACTGGTTTATGCTGGTGTAGCTGACCACATCCAATCAAATGATGATTAGTAGTTTCTATTTTGTGAGCCAGTATGAAACTCTATGAACTAGAGTTAATATCCATTGTACTAAATTCATAATTTTTTCTGTTTGAGACATGTGTGGAAGTAGGGTAGATGAGATAGAATCTTCTCTCTTTAGTAAATCTACTTTTGTAAACAGAACACTAAAAGAATAATGTTCAAGTACAATACTTGCAGGATATTTGCACACAATCATCTACAGTCAAATTTCTGAGTAACTTAAGGCCTGTCTGGGGAAAGAGATTCAATATGGCATTTCCAAAGAGTTAGAGAGTAACAAGAAGAATGGAAAATGTAGAAGTGACTACAGAAATAAAAGCATAAATAGTTGTTTTTTGAATAAGGTGTTGCTTTACTTCACAACTTGACTTAGAGGAGCCCCAGAAAATTGAAAGGGCTTTATGAGCAGAAAAATGGAGTGAAAGGGATTTAAAAGATTAATGCATAGTGCATAAGGCGCGACAATTCAAGGTGCCTAGAGAGACATCCAAATATACATGTCATGTGACAGTGAGAACTCTGTGTCTCTGAAAAGGGTCAATTTGGGGTCTGGCAAGAGATTGAAGACAAGCTACAGAATATTTTGGCTGAAAGAGGTAAATAGATAATTTCTGAAAAACTGTAGCATGCACAACTTATGAAGGAGTTCCTGGGATAGAAATGAACTCCAAAACATCCCCAACATTCAAATTACTACTAGGAAATCAATGCTGATAAGAATGAGACACATCCACATTTGTTTGTTGGAAACATAGTCAGTGTGGAATGATCCCTATTTCAAAATATAAGTGTTCAAGAAGAAACCCTATGTCAGTTGCTGAAGTAACTAGTACCAAAGTCTCCTGAATAAATCTCAGTAAATAGCCCCATAATGAAGGGTCTTGTAAAGTAATCCCCTGTAAAGGGCTATAAATACAGCTGAACAGGATTTCTGACATATTTATGCAGAATGCTATGTCCTACATAGTTGAAACACATCAGTACAAGTCATGCATCCTGGGACATCTGTCCTCTATGTCCTTATAAACAGCTTAAGGATGTCTTTTAAATGCCTCCATAGTAACATTGTAACTGTAATAAAAAATAAATGTTGAAAGCTCACAAATTACTTTAGACATTAATGTTATGCCATACAAAATGGTATGAGAAATTGTAATTACTAATGTGTATTATTAATATAAAGAAAATGGATAAGTTCTTTACAAAACACATGACAGGGGTATTTATGGCAAAACAACCACAACGTGTTATAGTCAAGTTAAGCCATTTACCTCTAAGCCTCATGAATTGTTCCATTTTCTACTCTCGGTGTTTAGGATGGGATGTGCATTTTATTCTCACCAGTGAATTGAGGGTTGGAGAAATGTAAACCACTTTCATTTCTAGCCAAAAAACTTCTCTCACCTCCCCCCTCCCCGCTTCATGTACCTTGAAATCTAGGACTGTGAATAGTAGAGACTTTTGAAAGAACAAATCGAAGTTTCTGGAATATCTCAGAGAAGAGAGTTGTTTCACAGGGATGATCAGAGTCATCTTACAAAACATCACAAGATCATTTATTATGCTTTATACACTTTTTAAGTTTATTAAGTCTTTATCATGTTGATCCCTCTGAATGAGATTACCAATCATATTTATTCTATTCAGTGATTGATCACTGAATAGATTACCAAATATAAAATAATCTATTACTAGGTATACATTTTTTCCTGAGAGTATTTTAGAATGATCATTTTGCTTATGGGAAAACTGGTGTTTCAGTATCTGTTCTATAATAGATGCAGTTCTTTTAGTGACACATAATCTCATTCAACAACTCGATCCAAGGGTTTAATATTATTAGCATTTTGTCTCTCTCATTCTGGTATGTGTCAAGTGGCATATCCTTATGAAAATGTCTAAAGCAGCTGAAAGTTATAAACTCCCCATACTTTGATAAGACACCTTTATAACTGCTATCCCCTGTAATACTGAGGTACATCTTCAATTTTGCAATGAGCCTTTTTGTAGCTGCAATTTCACTTTTCTACTTTCTGAAAAATAATTTTTATATTATTTTCTGTACATTTTTCATACATGCTGAAGAAAGGATACAGTTCCTAGAAGATTTGACTTTTAATGGAATTTCAGATACACAGCAAATTTTGGCATATTGGGCAAATTTGGTAAATTGTTCCTTTATATGGCCTGTGCCTACACAGATCCTCCCACTCTCCCAATAATTCATATTGACATGATACATTTGTTATAGTCTCTGAGCTGCTATTGACAAGCCACCATTCTGGCCCAGATCCACAGTGCACAGTAAGTGCACTGTGGTTCTGAAAAATGTGCATCCACTGTTACAGTACCTTACAGAACAGTCAACCTGCCTTAAATCCCTCTACAACTCATCTAGGCATCATACCCTCTCTTGAACTCTTGGCAATCACAAATCTTTTGAATTGTCTCTAAAGTTTCCTTTTTGCAAATCTTCCTATAATTCATACCACATGGAAGATAAACTTTTCTGAATGATTTGTTTCACTTAGTAACAAGGTACATTCAAGTTTCATCCATGCCCCTTTATGCTAGATAATTCATGTCAGTTGAGTAGGAAATGATATTATATTGTCAAAAGATAAACTTTCTCTGATTTGCTGGCTGAAGAGCATTGTTTTTGTTTTTAGGTTTTGGTAACTGTAAAATAAACTCCCATCAGTGCTATGTGCGTGTCTTGGTATGGACATAAGTGATGAGCTCACTTAGGTTCAAATGATGGTTGTATTATAAGTTAAAAATTAATTCAGCACATTTTAAGACACTGTCAATAAATGCATTTTTCTGTTGTTCACACCATAAATTGTATTCGGAATTATCAGTACTTGGAATTAGGGCTTGGATTACCTGTTGGATTACAGGTACGTAATAGGTATGCCATTGTTGTTGTTTGATTGTAGTTCAAAACTGGCATGTTGGGTATTTTTCCTTTGCTCATTACATCTTTCTAAATCTTTGGTTTTATTGTTATATTCAAGTAATTGTGTAAAGGAGTTTCCACATTACAAAGAAGTTTAAAATTGGAGCATATTTTGATTAATCTTTTCTCTTTCCACATTCTCATCTAGCCCTCCTCTCCCAGTCTCCTTTCTTTTTTGACAATGTGGTGTCTGCGCCCATCTCTAAATCAGTGTTAAAAAAGAATTTCAGTTTATCCTTGTAGAGTTTAAATAGTTTTTTGTGGGATTTTCTTGTGTATAATGTTCTCCAGTAACATTTATCTTTTCCATTGACATTCTTCTAGTCTATGCAATGTATTTTCCTTTTTTAGAAGTATTTTTCACAAAAAATGTTGTAATGCAGGTAAGTTCAATTCATCAACTATTTCTTTCATGTGTGTATCTGAAATGTTACCACCAAATCCAGAGTTGTGGAGATTGTTCCATGTGTTGCCTGCAAGGAGTTTCATCGTTTAGTCTTTAACATTTAGGAGGATATATTCAACATCAAGTGAATATTTATGAAAAGAATAAGATTTGTATCTTGATTTTCTTTTCTTTTCTATCTTTGTGAATCATATAGATATCCAGCTGTTCCAGTGAAGACTTGTTAAAAACCTCCCTTGTCTCCATTGTGCTTTCTTTGCGGTTTTTATAATGACCGGTTGACTCTTTTTACATGGCTTTATTTGTGGCTTTCCAGTCTAGCCCATTGATCTTTTGCCTATTCTTTTGCTTTGTCCAGGCTTTGAACTAATTTCTATTTTAGAGTAGAAAGCTTCCAAATCTCTGTGAAATAAGTTCAGGCTAATTTTGAAGATTTTTAGTGGATTACTCATTTTGTAAACCTTACCATTTTCCACCAATGAACTTTGGTTCTGTTGAAATGTACACTTCAGAAGTAAGAGGAGAGAGCCTGCTGTTTAATTCTGATGTCTGATTGAAACTTAAATGATAAAGAACATTAATCAAAATGTCAAATTTCCAATTTTCTTGAAAATAGACACTTTTATCATTAAAAGAGAAACACAACCCTATCCTTTAAACTATGCAAAATTTTGCAAATGTGTTGAAGATTTGCTAACTGGTATTTCCACACTCAAAGCATGTTCAGCAATTTGAAATTATTTCATTAAAATGTTTACTTTAATGTATTATTGTGAAATGCTGTAAAATATATTTTATTAGTTTTTTTTTATTAGAAAAGTTTTCAGGAATGACTTTTAGGCTTAATAAGAAAAAGCCAAAAATATTCTATACAATACTTTTGAACTAATCATTCAATTTATTTTATTGCATTTGAAGGATTTAGATTAACTGTGTCCAGTCAGGTATGAATTCAAGCATAATACATCTCTACTGATTGTACTATAAGTAAATATGCCTAAATTGCTATCATTTTAGAACAATTTTCTGCTGCTCCATTATAAGGACACTCAAATACCTGGGAATCAGCTTTTCCACCATTTATATGTAATTTCTTTTAAGTAATTGCCTTGAAATAATAAATAGTGATAATACTAGAAGAAAGTTGCAAGAAACTTAAATTCACCTTCAATTATTAGCATTAGATACAGCTTTCATATAACTGAAACATTGTGTTTTGGCTTATATTTTCATCCATTTTATGTGTCTAAGGACAGTTTCTACTTTATCAACTTATGTGGCAGTCTGTCTGTCCGCCTTTCATGTGACCCCTTTCATTCTCACGCATGAGCTGCCTGACCAGCAGGTAGCAAGGCCGGAATGAGGGTCACATGAAAGCCTCCAATCCGTGTGTGAACCCGAAGATGCCCTTCCTCCCCTTTGAATCACTAAGAACAAAGGTGCGAGACACGTGGGCTCCTTCGGGGATGCTTCAAGAGCTTCTTCCAAAGTTTTTTAATCAGGGGAGGGGTTTATATAACAGTAATGGTGGTGGGAAGAGGAGGGACTAACTGGCTATCAATGATTGGCTAATGAACTGTCCATCATGGTGATGTCACGGAACTTCTCGGAGAGGCGGAGACCACAGTTCACAGAACCGCCTCCTTGGGCTTGGTCTGGCGCCATGGTGGCACGAGAGGCAGGGGCTGGATTGGCTGTCTCTTCCAGTTTCAGACCTGGAAGGAGGTGGGATGGGACAGCAGCCAGCTGTCCCAGGTCATAAAGGTATAGCCATTCCCTACAAACATATTTTTTATGCAAACTTATTAGAGTCTACTAAACTTGGAAAATGAATGTTATGTGGAAAAATAAAAATATATACTTCAGCTTTATTGAATATTACATCAGAAGTGGTCTTAGAAATTGGTCTGTATTTAATGTTTTATTTTATAGATCAGAAATCTGAGGTGGCCTCAAAGTCATTGAAAAATAGGTAGAGTTTAAATAGCAAAACCTGAGAAAAGGGAAACTAAAGACTTAGGCACCAAAACTGGTGCAGTTCCTTTTGGGGGAAAGTGAATTGCAACATACTAAACTCGGATTCAACTGTAATATAACTGTCATGGTAAAATGGAAAGCCAAATACGCTGCAGAGGAATGGGAAGCATTGGCTACACAGCCTCTTATAGAAGAGGGAATTGACAAGGTAATCTCTTGACAATGTCTTGGGTCCTCTATAAGTATTTAGCTCAGTGGCCCATGTGTAGGATTAGTCTAGCTGTGTGGACAATGAGTAACCTGTGCAGTGGAATGCATAACAGGAAGTCAAAATATTGTGATGTCCAGGCACTGAATTTTCAAAATACATTTTTGCAAAAGTGGGATTGACGTAATTGAGTAGTCATAAAATGTGCAGTTGATCTGGACCTCACACTAAAAACAAAACTAAATTTAGATTGCATAATAGCTCTAAATATAAAAAATGGAAGAAAACATAAGTCATAACATGCAGTGAATTGAAATTTATCAAACTAAAAAACTTCATATGAAGCCACACTATTTTAAGCAAAAAAGCAATTTATAAATTTGGGGAATATGTGCAAATTATCCATATCTCATTTACTTTCATTTGGAATATATAAAGAAAATTCAGACTTCAATGATAGAAAAGCAATTGATTTTTCACTTTAGGTAAAAGGACCAAAGTGTCAGAAAACATGCAACAACCTTTTATATTTGGATATCTTACAAGGTGCTAGATATTATGCTGGTAGGAATTTGAAAGTGAAATACAATGAGTTATCACTACATATTATTACATTCAATTAAAACAGCTGTCATTATGCAGTCCAGGAGAGAAACTATCAAATTTCTTGCTTATAAGTACTAGGATTACAGGTCTGTATACCATATATAGTTTACAGTCACTAGAAGTAATTTTTGATTTGTTAAAAAGTTGACTCACCAGAGGTCCTTACAAATGGTTATAGTAAAATTTTTAAGCAACAAATCTTGAAAACTTCATTTCCTTATTAAGTTAAGCATACATTGATCAGTAACTTTTCTCTGTACTTACCCTTATCTTTTTTTCAAATAAAAAATAAAAGGACATGTCCAGAAAAAAATGCAATTTTTAAGTTAAAATTTTACTCATAACATCCAAATTTGGGAACAACTAAATAGGTAAATTGATAAGCAAATCATACAGTCTTGCAAAGGATTAAGTTTCATGGAATAACAACAAATCTATGTATCTATCTATCTATCTATCTATCTATCTACATGTCTACCTGTCTACCTACCTATCTATAGCAACATATAGAACTCAATTTGTAAAACAAGAATATATAAAAGTTATTAATATTCTACGCAAGAGGAAGCTATCTTTAGTCAACTACTTACTGATAACAAAAATACATTTAGAAGAACAAAGAAGGCCAAATTGTTTACTATTGGAAACTATTGGAAAAGCATATGTAGTTAAGTAGTTTATTATTTTGATCTGGCTTATTTATTTGAATGGTATTTATATACCATAAACTAGGCATAATATTCATAGCAAAATTACATATATTTACTTTGTGCTATGAAGATATGATGCTATATCTAGGAATTTATTATTCCAAACTTATCAAGGGTATTATGGAGATAAAATTAAATTGGGTCTTCTGTAAGGAGATTAAAATTTTATTTTATTTTTATATTTAAACATACTTTTTTTTACAATCTTTAAGTAATCTTACAAAGGAGTTGCATTTACCAAAGCAGTTTAAGTTAATTAATGCTATTAAATTCAATAAAACTTGAATTTATAAAATGGAGCCTAAATTTCCAAATAAATACATATATATATATATATATTTAGATATGTATCCATGAATATTGAGTAAGATTATCATCTCAACCATGAAAATGTACACCCTGACATATCAATTTTGAATAGAATCTTTGGAAGATAATTAGCTTTTACCTAATGTTATTTTTTTAAATAGTCTAATATCAATTCTAAATTGTTTGTGTGATATCTAATATGACACCATCTAGTTCTTTTTTCTCTAGTGAAATGGGTGTATTATAATCCCACATCCCTTGGTTCTTGGCAAAACTCAAATGTCTAGTGCTAATCAATAGACTGGGAACAGGCTTTGTAAGAATTACCCACGTCGATATGATGATATTCTGCTTGAATTTCTCTTAATTACCATTTATGACATGGAGTTGGCCTATGATTAAAAGAGAGCCAAAAAACCTAAAAAAACAAAAACAAAAACAGTACATCTGTGCTACTGTATAGAGGACAGTGGTATGGGTTTTGCTTGTAACTACAGGAGCTTTTATGGGTGATAAGTTAAAGGCTTGGTAAACCATTGACTGAGCTTGTGGAGTTCTTTGGCATAGCATCGTTCACAAAATATTTTCTCTATGGTTAGTTTCCTAATGAATAACTATTAACCTCATAAGATACATTCGTACAAGATACATTCATGCTAATCTAATACATATTTTCTTCTTCACTGTGTTCCTGCATATTTTTTCTGTTATTTTGTCTTAAATTGTCTCCTAAATGAAAATAATAATGATGGATCATTTTCTAACTCTAACATTTGATGGCTTCATTTCTTAATAATTATAAACCAGAGGTGGTAATGTTCATCAGTCTACTTAACACCTGACACATTAAGTATACCTCTTCAACTAAGCTGAAATCAGAAAATTATTAACTTTTTATGCCCAGGAGGAGAAGACATATGATATACAAATTGCTCAGTGCTGAAATAACTCACTCAGTGCAGAGAATGGAAAAAAAATAATGTTTGACAAGTTTTTTAAAAGCAGTCTTCAGAAGCAATACCCTGTTTATGCTCATTTGTGAAGTTCCTAGTGATAATAGCTTCACTTAAAATCCTACCAATTGTCTAACAAGGGAATCATTACTTATCTGCAGATAGCTTAAAGTTAAACTAATTCTTTGCAATGGTTCTTGAAGTGTTATGCTCATTTTACACAGCTTTTATGGGAGCCTAATTTCAAAGAAAGTTAAACATCATATAAATGTCCCAATTTACAGACTCAAAGCCTCTATCATTTGACTTTTAAAGTATTCTTATTGGACAACAAAACTGTGTTATTTTAGAATGTGATTTTATTTTCTGCTTTTCTATAAATTTTTCTTGTGGTCTGTCATTGTGACAATATATATATGTATATATGTATATGTATACATATGTATATACATACATATGTATACATATACATGTATACATGTATATATGTACATACATACATATGTATATATACATATATACATATATATATTTCAAAAATTTCCTACTTGCCAATACAGAGACTCACATGCAAATACAATTGAATACTCCTAGAAATTTGGATCTTACTGTTGATTCTATTATTCTGGCTATCTCTGTTTTCTTCTGCTGCTCCATGGTTTTTCTATATAGACATGATCACATATATATGCTTTCACACACACACGTGCACACACATACACATTCATATACATTTTCAAATGAAATTATTCTCTTCCAGAGCCTCATTATCAACATTTGCTGAGAGTCTTTCTCACATAATTAATTTCCAGCCTTCTATTTGTTGTGCTCATATCAAAGGATACTTTGGATCCTCCTTAGCAGACAGGAATTTTTCTTGCACAGCATGTTTGTTTTTCAATCTCTTCTTTAAATGAAGTAATGGATTGCCATTGGAAGATAATTGGCTCAAAGAATTCTCAAGGAACTAGCAGTTGTTAGCAAGGGGAAGCATCTCGGGAGTCTTGAACTGATCTTGTAATTATCTAGGGACTTCTGAAATTAGTATGAATTATGATAATTCATGTTTAGGAAACACAAATCATGCTCTTCATCTCCGAATCTTTGTCCTTAACTACTGTGTACATTATGCAGGTCATCTTTACCAACATCCTCTATTTATGTAGCTTGATTATCTTAATTAAGGAAATGAATGAAATATTTGAGAAGTATGTTGCACACTATTACTTGTTATGGTAAATTATACTGACTTCCTTCTCATTCACGTGCTCATGTTGTCTCATTCTTTTCTCTTCTGTTTCAGTACTCAGAATGATTTGGAAGCGAAATATATAAAACTCCATCTATGAAAACATGAAGGAGCATTGCAAATTATGTAAAAATGCCAATCGAATGTTTTACATGGGTGTTTGGGGTAAACACACATGAACTTCTACTTTGAGATGCTGAGTTTCATGGTACCATTTGTTTCCATACCTATATCTCAAGAAGACAGATGTAGAAAAATGTAAGAATATCTCAGGAACCAAAGATGAGAATGGTTGATGCACATTTCTCACTTAGTTCTGAAGCCTTTGTCAGTTTTATCTGCACATGGTATGTCTTCTTTGCTATGTCAGCATCTTAAAAATTTCTAATTTCATCCAATTTTCTTACTCATATCAGATTTTCTGTAGAATGAGTCCGGGAAAAACAAAATGCATAACAAGCTTCAATTAAGTCCAAGTCTCCAATGTAATAAAAATTGAAATCTGAAGTTAGAAAGAAAATTCTAACTTTGAAATAGGCTGTTACTCGATAACAATAATACTTGAAAATATGCATGGCAAAGTTAAAGTAAAATAAAGGAAACTGAAAATCCTTTGAGGAAAGCCCATTTCGTTTGGTGTTACTTTCATAAGGTCATTTTAGAATTCTCCTTGGTTATGGGCTCAAAACAGTTGTAAAGCTAGGCACTGGTTGCTCACAACTGTAATCTTAGGAGGCTGAGATCTGTAGATCATGGTTCCAAGTTAGCCCACGCAGGAAAGTCCACCAGACTCTTATCTCCAATTCATCACAGAAAAAGGTGCAAATGGAGCTGTTGCTCAAGTGGTAGAACACTAGCCTTGAGCTAAAAGAGCTCAGGGACAGCACTCAGATCCTGAGTTCAAGACCCAGGCCTTACAATAAATAAAGAAGAAAACAAAAAAGATTATAAAATCTGTGTAAAATATCACCAGATTTACTGTTCTGCTTTTTCTCAGGCCCAATTTACATATATCCTATTATATTCTGATTCAGCAAATTTACTTAATAACGTAAGGTAAGGTCCGCCCCTGGGAGGGCTCCATGCAGATGGCCCCCACCTATATAAAGGCTCCACCCAGTACCTGCTATACTCAGGTAAAAGGCGTACCTAGAGGGAGCCACCTCCCATCACCTGACCACACCTCCCTGCCACTGCCTTAGATAAGGCGAGGGCAGCCGGTGAGTGGCCCCTTCTCTTTCGCCATTTGTCCTCTTGGCCACAGGCCAGCAGTTCCTGAATAAACTTTTCTCTCCTGTTTGAATACAGCATGGCAGCCTCCTTTATGGGCTACCAGTTTAATAATAAACCTTACAGTAAACAGAGTTGGTCCTGCTTGTACTTGGATGCCAGAGATATGTCTCTAATTTTTTAATAACTAGCCCAAATCTTACATATTAACCGATCTCTTCTAAAAAATCCATAAATGTTAAAAAAACAAAACAGTCTACTGATGAGTCTTGTGGTTGAGTTTTGTTTCCATCATAAATTATCTTGCAAAAGAGCTTACCACCAATTGGCTGTCAGATGCATAAATTAGTCAGAAAAAATTGAGACTTACAATTTCACTGCAATTTGATTTTTCTATAATAATATTACCTAATCATTTAAAAATCACATATATAATTTCAGATTCAAAAAATAGTACTTTATTTAGGATGTGGTTAAATAATTTCTTTGTTATTGTGGATTGAGAATAAGTGATATCCATCAGAACTTAAATTTTATAAAAAGTGTCTGCTTCAAAATGTCCTTGAAGGTATCTACCTTGCATTTTATATTTGTTGAACTGAAACCGTTTCTACTTAAGAATACTAGTGTTTGTAATATTAGTAGTTATCTTACACTGAAGTATTTTAGCATGGAAGTTACATGTCAATGATCAGTGAAGTAAAGAACCCAAAGTATATCTCACAAAAGAAAAGAAGAGTGAGGAAAGGGTTAGGTAGGGAAGGGATGGGTGAGAAGGTTGCTCTATTGTTAGGTTCAAAGAACACTTGAAGGCTGGGAATATGGCCTAGTGGCAAGAGTGCTTGCCTCCTACACACGAAGCTCTTGGTTAGATTCCACAGCACCACATATGTGGAAAATGGCCAGAAGGGGCGCTGTGGCTCAGGTGGCAGAGTGCTAGCCTTGAGCGGGAAGAAGCCAGGGATGGTGCTCAGGCCCTGAGTCCAAAGCCCAGGACTGGCAAAAAAACAAAACAAAACAAACAAAAAAAAAAGAACACTTGAGTGTGGTTTTAATTGCATATGTTCATATCTTTCTTCCAAGGAGGAGATGATCCTATCTGTTCCTCTGGATATGAGTTCACAAGTATGTATTCCTCTGTTTTGATATTAATTGTAGATTGTGAAAATTTGCACACACACACACATGTGTAATAGTACTTTGTTAGAAATGGTTCATTCTGTCCTTCCTGCTTTATTTGAGAATATTGTTTCAGCTCCAGCAGAAGCAAGATGGATAAAATTTGAGGAATGATAAAAATTGAAAAGCATGTAGTTTAGCAACTGGTAAAAACATATTAGCACAGACAGAATAAATGAAACATCTGGATTTTGAATAGAAAACAACAAAATTATCAAGAATCTTTTATAAATACAAAAATGTTTAAACCCCGCCAAATCATAAAGGGAATAGATCATGCATCTGCAGTTTGCTAGCTATTCTAAGCCTTAATAGATACCTACTGATGTAGGGACTCATATTTAGCAAATAAAATACATGAAAGCTAATGCATAAGCAATATGTTTTTTGATGTGAAGTACAATCCATTAAATATTTGAGACATAATACACCAATTCATATATTCACTATTTATATGAAACTCACATTTAACATGCTTGCCTTTATCTGTTAAATCTACAATCATGACATAGCCATCATGTTCATTTCAACCCCTGTATACAAAACCTAGAACTGATTTGCATATTAGGCAGTGGACTGTTACTATGGCAGGAGTTATTGGTTGGAAATTTCTGAAATACAGCAGGTGATAAAAACTCCATCTATAGTCCTTGTAACTACACTGTCTGTGAAGAACGAAGATTTTTCATGAAAATAAATGACATAAAATAATTTATATGCCAGAATATTGACCTGGTGCATTATTCTATTTGAGCTACTATAAGAAATGAACACAAACTGCATTATTTAAAGAACAGAAATTTATTTTATACAATTCCAGAAGTTGAGAAGTCTTAGATCAAAGTTTTGAGTGGTTAGCTTCCAGGTGAGAACTGTCTTTCTAATTATAGAACTCTCTTCCCAATGCTGGAACATGACCAGAATAGAAGTGAATCCTACTAACAAGACACAGAATGCAGTACAAGCATTAGAACAAGTATTACTTACATCAACGAGAACAGATAGCTATGCCATGCTTTAATTTGAAAAGCAAATTTCAATGTAGTGGAGAGATACATTTGCATTCCTCTCTAAACAAAAGCATGAGTTTATAAATATAGCATTGTACCTATTTAATTCTGTGTATCTTTTAAAAATCAAAAGGGAATGAGTTCATGAGAGACTACTGTCATAGAGGGACTGATGGAGCAATTTAAATGTAAAGATATTCTGTGACATTATCTTTTTTTCTTTTTGCCACAGTGGAGGAACCTTACCTCACCTTCCATCTGTTTGACATGGATCCTGGGGAAGAAAAGCCTCTTAGGCAAGGCCTCAGGGCGGAGACTGTGTTTGCTTCTCTTAATTCTCCACACATTGCTAAAGACATGCTTTATAATTAGTATATTTATATTTGTAACATTTTCCAGGAGATAAGGGCATTGTAGAGAAGAAAGTGCATGACTATGTGACTATGTGACTGACACAAAAATAACTACTTCCTCTCCAGTGAGGGAAGGGGCAGCTCTTCAAGTCCTGGGTTGTTGCAAGGGGAAAAACCTGCAAGAGAGCTGTATGAGCAACTTTGATAGAAATATATTAGTGATGAAGAGAAAGACCCAGAGTCCAATAAGCCTCCCATGCCCCTAGCTTTAAGAACTAGAAAACCCAACTTAAATTCCAAAATTTGTACTTGGTATTTGGGGCCCTACAACCCTATCCACAAAAGAGAAACCATTAATTCGCACCATAGGGGGACCTTTCTATGAGGCATATATGATAGAAAGTAGGATTTGGAAGGCCCCACAGGAGCAGCACTTAATGGGAAAAGGTTGTTGATCACACTTAGCCTGGAAAGATTTTGAACAGGATATGACTATGAGGGAAAAAGGGAAGTTAGGATTAATGGCAAAACAGTGAGGTGCATAAATCTTTCTATTTGGGAGAGAATAAGGCAGTTTGGAAAGCCATGGTGTACAAATGACTTAACATAAAAGGAATAATGGGTAAACCGTAACAATAGTGTTTAAAGAAGGAAATGCATGCAGAAGAATATCTACCAAAAAAAAAAAAAAAGGTATACTTATGCCTATCTTGAACCTGACAGTAAAGTGAAAGGATAATGGATTTTAAAGCATAATTACAAAGAGAGAGAAGCCCTTTGAGATTTTACAATTACTAACCATGTTAAATATTTGGTTAATTTACTTGGCATTTGGTAGGATAAATAAAAAATAATGCAGAAACTGCAAGCTTTAAGATAAAGACATGTTTGACACCTCTCACCAAAGCTTTATTTTGGTTAGAATCCCAATGACTAGTCGGACAGGATATGTTAAAATAACTATAGACAGCTGAGCAATATGCAAACGATTGGTTAGAGTTTGCTGGAAAAGAAAAAAAACAACACCTTGGAGTCATGTGTGAAAGATACTTGCTTTAAAAAAATAGATGCTTTATTTTCCATTTTTCTGCTTAAAAATAGTATAAATACGACCTCTGAGCTATATGGGCCAGAGACTAACTCATCACTTTTGACTCCGTGTCTGTCACTCCTGCACTGACTCCACACTACTTCTTGCTACCCTGACTACTGCTGCGGCTGGCCCGCGGCAGCTCAGTACTAGAATAGCAGGGGGAGTGATTTTGAAAGGCAACGGTCATCGTTATACAGGACAGATGAAAAACTTGTGTCTGAATTGGAAAGAAGTTTCTGTGACAGTATAATTACTAGAAAGAGCTATCTGCCTATCATGGGTGACATCAGTAATGATACTTAGCTGTAAGCAGAAGAGGTAGTTAAATAAGCAATATGTTTCCAAGTAATTGTTGATGTTTCCTCTCAAATTTTATTTTCTGAAAACTGTATTTTGCAAAAACTGTTAAAAAGACATATTGTAAAGGCAAAAGGATACCGCAAATTTGAGAGTGGGTAACGAAGATCTCTGGTAGAATTAGCAAGGAACTGCAGGCGAGAAGCAGATGGCACTAGCATTCGGTCATCATTCTGAGTATTAGCGATTTGATTTAGTTGTCTTCATCCTTTGAATTACTTGTTTCTAAGATTATGTAAAATCATAAATGGATCGACATTTAAATTTTACGCGTCACAGCATCCATCTTGCAACACAGGAGTGTAGAATGTCAGAAGTGGGAGAATTGTTGGTGCCCACCAATTAAAACTCCTTTTTCCAACAATTTACACCATTTAAGAATAAATGAAGGACCTAAAATATTTTGTAAGAAAGAAGTGACCAAATGTATTGAAATAGGTGTTGAAGACTTCTTACACAAACTTGATGTCTGACATTACAGAATTGGCTGAGATTATTATTAGAATAACTAGTATGAAATAATTAAAACAGAAATAATGACTGTCGAAAGTTCAAATAAGAAGAGAAACAAATTCTAATTTGAAAGATTATTCCACCATGAATTGAGGCTTGTTCTGATTTTTTTATCTTGGGGATAAAAGAATGATGATATTTTACAGTATGGATATTGCCTTGGCTGTTAACAACACTTAAGCTTGTGTATTCTCCTGTGGTAGGCACTTTCTGACTTTGTTTTGTCTCCAGGAAATGGATTTTGTGCTCACATAGGATTCATATTGTGTCTGTGAATAAGAAGTTAATGTTTCAGGTTCCATACTTACCATCTTACATGTGGTAAACTGTGTAATATTCACAACTTCCATGAGGCAACTTCTGATATTATGCTCTTTTAGGGATAATAATTTTAATTAAAAAATATACATTTGGGCAACCTTACAGAAGAAGCTAGGGATTTTCATGAAGAAATAAACATGGTTCATAGCTGCATATATCAGTCAAGAAAAATAATATTCTATTTTGAAATATTCATTGAAATGGTAATAACTGTAATCATTAAAGCTTACATAAAGTTAGAAGTCTGACCAATAATATATTATCAAGCTTAAATCACATGTTAACTACTTTGTTCAAAAGTTATAATTCAGAATGTTTTACCAAGCTTATTTTAAGTTGCAGGCACCCACTCAAACTTCTGAGTACATCTGAGTGTTTTGTTGTAGTTGGGAAACCTGGCCATATAGAATTTATGAGTAGTGTATTAGATGATTAATACTTAACATAGCATCTCTGATATAGAGAAATAAAGTGGGAGGACAAATCACCTACAAATTAATATGTTCTAAGTGATAAGATGTACAGTACATTGAAAGTGATAACTGAGCCAAGACTCATTTATGTTCCTCTTCATCAGCTCTGGTAGCAAGTATTATCTTGCACTTTAAAATTATTTTCCCAACTAGGATTTGGGTGAGAATTATTTGTTCTATCAAGCACTAATGTTTGAAGTTTTGTCTCTTTCAATTGAAGGTACTCATTTTCTGAAACTCTAAAAAATCAATAACAAAATAATAATAAAGTGAAAAAGAAAGTGATTGGTTTGCCACAATGTCTTAATGCTCCAATGGTCACCATATCCTTTGCTAAGTAATCTGCATCATCATTTCCTTCACCATCTCCATTGAGAGCTTGTGTTTTCTGGATCAAATATTGCCATGTGGCAGGCATATAAACTGATCATTTTTGAGGATTTCACACAGTAAATCTGAATGCAAAATTGATTCAAATTTTACTTTATTTCTTTCATGTTAAGAGTAGCTTGATACAAATAGATTAATGATAGATTTGTTATTATTTTGAGGGTACATATGTCTTTAGACATACTCATTCTTTCAAACTGCATCATGAACTAGTAAGGGGGGTATAAAACAAGACAACCTTTTCAAATGAAAGCAGGTAATTTAAATGGCATTGACTGAATAATTCTGTGGCGAGAGAGAGAGAGAGAGAGAGAGAGAGAGAGAGAGAGAGAGAGAGAGAGAGAGAGAACAAAGATGGAGAGATGGAAGGGGGACAAAAGAATGATAGGGAGAAAAAAGGAGGGATAGAGTCACAAGATGTGATTCAAGGACCTTGTCCCAATATCCTATGTTTTCCAAAGCAACTCTTACCTTTTAAATTTTCTACTACTTACCAAGAGCAACATCATCTTGGGCCCAAGCCTTTAACATACAAACTATGGGGGAAAAGTTAAAACACAAGCCACAGAGGTGATGAGTAAAGTCTTGAGGTAAACATTTGATCAATGCTAAAACGTCATTTGACTATCCCCCAAACATTGTGTAACAAAGCTTATTTGATAAATGTTACTATTCCCAAAAGACATTAACTATTATATATGTAACATGATTTTGTCCACATCCTACAACAAGTGAGTATAATAGAGGATACTAAACTCAGCTCTAATTTATAAAGGAAAAAAATCCTGTATTAACAATGTGAGCTACTCATCCAGTGTCACTTTGTTCATTCTGAATTTTATTTTTTATGCTCTAAAATCACAAAACCTAAATAACAAAATCTAACGTCACAAAATTGTATGCTCTAAAATCACTGTAACATTTGAAATATATCTTTATTGAAATATATTTAGAGAAATATTAGAATATTAATATCCATTTTCAATATAACATATACTATCTAAATTTTGAAAGCCAGGTCTTCTTATTCTATTGAGAATTTAAGATATTTTAATTATAAAGATTTTAATTGCATGGAACACTGCTTTTGTGTGTAAGACAGCTAAAAGCTAAAAATGTACAAATATATATCTTGGAATAACTTAGAAATTACTAAACTCAGCCATCATGAAGACTTCCTGCTGTTTTTATATATAAAGTAATCTGAGTTTCATTTCTTCCCCACTGACTTTTTTCTATGTGGTGTATTTTTTCATGATATTGTATTGTGTTTTTTTTTTCCTCCTGGGGCACCAGTAATAACACATTTTTTATTCTCCAAGACATTGCATTTCCAGTGATTCCTTTTTGCCATTAACTTTCATCTAATCAATTTTAAAATACATTCTAAAGTATTTTAAAATTATGATATATAATTTCATCATAACAGTATCATTAATTAACAAATATAATAGGTATCTAGTCTAAAAGAGAGTAGCAAGAAAACTTTCATAAAGTCCTCTACATAAACAAAATGTAATTACTCAGTGTTCTGAGAATCCATGAGTGCTAAAAATAATCGAAATCCAGAAACATTCTTAGCAGAGAAATATATAACTTCTCAGAAGTTATTATAATAAAACAAATAAGAAATAATATGGCCTTGAATTAGCACAGTAGCAGTGGAATTGAAAGAAAGTTCACCTTGTAAACAATGTGAATTTGAAAATTACCAATAACAGGGTTTGTTTCCTAAAGTTTTGACTGGCTTTTTCAGTTCTTTATTTTTTGCAAAATCATACATGTGCTACACTATATCAGCAATAAATAAACATACAAGTAAATAAATTTTAACAAAGTAAATAAGAGTAAAGGAATACAATACAGTAAAGGAATTAAACAATCTGAACAAAGGTAGCCCTCTGTATATTCTTATTCCAATCATTGATGACTCCATGTGCCAACTATGGATCCAATGATGGAGAAAACTACCACCCTTACTGAGTTTTGGGAACAAGGTTACCAATTAGAAGAAAGTTCAAAGAACTTCTTTTGATTCGTTCCAAGTAATGGTGGACTTTCTGTTTTTTTTTTAGTTCATTTGCCAAATAGCTTCAATTTATATTCTGGTATTTATTACAGCATTGTAATATTCTTATGTGTGTATATATATATATATATAATATGCTGTAATGTTTCTAATGTAGGCACTTACTAATTATATATCATAATTAATAAAAATAATGTATCTAGAAAATCAAATTACTTATTACTAATAGTTGTGGCTCAAGAAACAATAACCCTAAGCCCTAGAGGATTCCAAATATTCTTCTTGTTCATTTCTTACCAAAGTGATGCTAAAACAGTATTTTAATGGGAAAATAAACAGTGTAATATGGTAGGGAATTTCAGAATAATAGTAGAAAATCATCATTGTAAACTATGTCCTTGGGAAAACGTTCAACATTCTTTGGAATTCACTTTCTTCATGAGCATGTGAATGTTAAAAAAACAAACAAAAAGTTAAACAGAATGTTTTTTTTTAAATTCTGGTGTCATTGCAATATACATTCTTTCTCTATTGGCTTGATTAAATCACTGAATGCATAATTGCACAGATAACCACTATTTGCTGCTTTACATTACCAGGTGGAAAAGGGATAGCCATAGAGTAATTCATATGGTTTCCTCCTCAAGTCTCCATTAGACTGAAATCAATGTCAGCTGTGCTGAGTACTAATGCAGACGGTCTAGGTAAGAATGTCTATTTCCAAGCTCCTTCAGGATATTGGCAATTGGCAATATTTATTTAGTTCCTTTTTATTTTTTGCTTAAAGAATGAATATTTCTGCTCACTTAACACTGAATATTTTTAAGTAGTTATTTATTGTCAAGTGATGTACAGAGGGGTTACAGTTTAAAACATTAGGCCACGGGTACATTTCTTGTACTATTTGTTACCTCTTCCCTCATTCCTCCCATCCCCTCCCACTTTCCCTCTCTCCCCATGAGTTGTTCAGTTGGTTTACACCAAATAGTTTTGCAAGGATTGTTTTTTGGAGTTGTTTGTCTTTTTATTCTTTATCTCTCCATTTTCATATTCCCTTTCACTTCCCTATTTCTAATACCAGTATATACAGTATCCAGGGTACTCAGATGAGAAACAGTGATAGTACGGGGACAACCACAGGAAGGGGATACAAGAGGATCATCAAGAAAAGAAGCCATGGGTTCACATGGCATGTTGAAAGTAATTACAACAGTGATATAACACTGGTTTCCATAACATGGAGTTCATTTTACTTAGCATCATCTTATGTGTTCATAAGGGTATAGCTATTGGGCTCTTGTGATTCTCTGCTGTGACTAGCCTAAACCTGTGCTAATTATTCCCTGTGAGGGAGACCATAGAGTTGATGTTTCTTTAGGTCTGTCTCACTTCACTTAGTATGATTTTTTCCAAGTCCTTCCATTTCCTTACGAATGTGGCAATATCATTCTTCCTGATAGAGGCATAAAATTCCATGAAAAACCACATTTTCCTTATCCATTCGTCTACTGAGGGGCATCTGGGTTGGTTCCATATTTTAGCTATGACAAATTGTGATGCGATGAACACTGTTGTGTTGTGCTGGTGGCTTTAGTGTGTTCTTGTTTATGGTCTTTTGGGTAGATGCCCAAAAGTGAGGTTGCTGGGTCATAGGGGAACTCTATGTTGAGCCTTCTGAGAAACCTCCATACTCAAGAGTGGCTAAACCAGTTTACATTCCCACCAACAATGAAGTAGGGTTCCCTTTTGGCCACATCCCCACCAACATTTGTTATTGTTAGTTTTCCTCATGCTGGACATTCTTACTGAAGTGAGATGGAATCTCAATGTTGTCTTGATTTGCATTTCTTTCATGGCCAGTCATGTAGAGCACTTTTTCATATGTCTCTTGGCCATTCTCATTTTCTCATCAAAGAAGTCCTTTTTAAGTCTTTAGCCCACTTGTTGAGGGGCCTGTTGGTTTTTTGAGGTTTTGTTTTGGAGGAACTTAATTTTTTTTAGTTCTTCATATATTTTAGATATGAGGCCTTTGTCAGTTGTATGGCCAGTATAGAACTTTTCCCAATCTATGAGCTTTCTATTTATCTTGCAAGCTATGTCCTTTGCCCTGCAGAAGTTCTGCAGTTTGATTCAGTCCTATTTGCCCAACCTTTCTTTGAATTGTTGCAATTCTGGGCCTTTATTAAAGAAGTTTCATCCCGTGCCAAGGATCCCAAGTGTTTCTCCTACTCCTTCCTTTAGTGTTTTCTGGGAATCTGTTTTTATTTCAAGGTCTTTGATACGTTTGGAGTTGATTTTGGTGCTGGGTGATATATAAGGATCTAGTTTTAGTTTGTTGCAAGTGTTGATCCAGTTTTGTGAGCACCATTCGTTAGGGAGGCTATTTTTCTTCCATCCTATTTTCTTAGTTCCTTTATCAAAGATTAAGTAGGTATAGTTCTGCGGGTTAATTTCTGGGTCTTCATTCTGTTCAATTGGTCGTCAGGCCTGTTCCTGTGCCAATACCAAGCTGTTTTTATTGGTATAGCTGTGTAATACATCTTGAAGTTTGGTATTGTAATTCATCCAGCACTACTCTTTCTGCTTAGGATTGTTTTTGCTATTTGTGGTCTTTTATTGTTCCATATGAATTTCTGGATTGTTTCCTCTATTTCATTAAAAATGGTGTTGGGATATTAATGGGTATTGCATTGAATTTGTAGATAGCCTTTGGCAATATTGCCATTTTGACAATTTTAATCCTCCCAACCCATGAGCATTGGAGGTTTTCCATTCCCTTAGTTCTGTTTTAATTTCATTTTACATGTTTTTAAAGTTCTCATCATAGAGGTCTTTCACTTCATTGCTTAAAGTTATTCCTAGGTATTTTGTATTTTTTGAGGCTATTGCAAAAGGAGTTGCTTTCCTGATTTCGGCCTTGGTCTTCAGGTCATTAGCATATAGAAAGGCCGGTGGTTTTTGAGGGTTTATTTTATATCCTGCAACTTTGCCAAATTTTTGGATCATCTCTAGTAGCTTGGCAGTAGAGTCTCTGTGGTTCTTTAGGTATAGGATCATGTCATCTGCAAAGAGAGAAAGTTTAACTCCATCTTTTCCTATTTGGATCCCCTTTATGTTTTCTTCTTGCCTAATTGCTCTGGCTTGAATTCTATACTATGTTGAAGAGGAGAGGAGTGGCAGACATCCCTTTCTTGCTCCTGATTTCAAAGGGAATTCTTTAGCTTTTCACTGTTTAGAATTATGCTTGTTGTTGGTTTGTCATAGACTGCCTTGATTATATTCAGAAATATTCCCTGGAATCCCAGTTTTTCCAGGGCTTTTATCATAAATGGGTGATGGATTTTGTCGAATGCCTTTTCCACATCTAGGGATATAACCATGTGATTCTTTGTCTTGCTCCGGTTGATGTGGTGGATTACAAAACTTTGAAATTTTGTGTGCACTGACAAAGGTAATAGTAAATATTTAAAATCTATGAAATTTGATCTGAACTGAACATTTCTCATGCTTTTCTTCTTACTTATCTTCTGCCATTTGTTTTTCCAGTGCTTGGAACTGAAGTTAGTATTTTGCACATGCTAAGTAAATGCTGTACCACTGGAGGACATTTCCAGGGATGTCTTGTGCTTTCAAATAATTTAATCTGCAACATTTATTCGGCTTTGGAACATACTATAGGAGTATAAATATAAACCACAGGAGCAAAGTATGAGGGATAAAGATCAAAATTTTATCCGTCAAAGACATTGTGATATTCAAAGAGCAAGTAGAGTTATTCATGTAAAGACACAAGAGTAACTTTCGGAAATAATGACTACCTGCTAAGCTCAGGTTTGCAAGCAGAGTTCTTTTGAAGAGAAAACACCTGAATCATATGATTTTTGCAACTCTGAAAATAACCAATTATCTGTCATGTAATTGCACTTTATGCTGTTATTTTATAGAACTTTGCCATTGTCTGATTTGACTTGTAATTATATGCTGTCATGGAGGGCCTATATGAGTGTCAAAGTTATTTCTGAGCAGAGTGAGGCCAAAAGGGAAGGAGCTCATTGGAATCATTTTTCTCTTTCCAAATCTATGGAGTCACAATTACATGTACAAAAATGTACATTTAATTCATGGTATTTCATTAATTCATGTATCTAAGTCTGACATTAGCTTAAATACTAATGTATGAAGAGCAATACAACCATAGAGTTTTGAAAGTATGTGAAATATACATATACATATATATATATACATATATACATGTATATATGTATATATATACAGAGAGAGAGAGAGAGAGAGAGTGAAATTCTCCAAAACTATGTGGAATGCCTCTGAATGCAGAATGAGCATCCTCTGGGAATGTTCCAATTTCACCTGCTGTCATCTAATTCTAAATTACTACAGAAATGCCACGCATGGCTGACTGCTGCATACACAGGTGGCTCTGTATCAATGGTGTTTGATGATGACACACATGGGGGAAAGAGAGCATGAGAAAAATATCATCTTTGATTATGTGACTCTTAGTAGACCACATTAACAAATGAAAAGCACATTATAATAAAAATTTCAATCACCTGGAGAGCTATTCAAGAAGGTAGTGTTCCAGCCACCTGGATTACCCTGAATTACTTCCTTACTTTCATACTGGCGGAACTTCCTTTTGAAATGAATGAATTTGGGAGGCATTAAAAAGAAAGGAGCACAAATATTATGGGAAAGTTTATGGAAATTTATCATAGATCTTGGCTAAAACTGAATGTAGAAATGAGATAAACTAAAAGTATGTGAATCCAACTGCACTAGAAATTGGAAGCTAAATGTATTTGAACTACTGAACTATATTGTGGCCATGCAATCCCATGATTTAAATCTAATTTTGATCAGTTAAAATGACTGATGAATAGAAGTGAATAGAGTTTGTTTACTCATGACAAAGTGCACACCAATACTGCTTGCTTTTCCTGTGTTCGCCCAAACTTCCCAGATCTCCATCCACCTGGAAGTTGATGAGAGCTATTTATTGTAGTTGTTTGAAAATACATGTTACACCTCTTTGTGGAACCAGAAATCGCTGAAGAGATGATTCCAGAAGTCAAAGCACAGTGCTAACATGTCCTATTTCTACAAATGTGACATTGAAGACCTGGTATTTTTTCTTCTTCGAAACAAAAAGTCTCAACTAAATCAATAATTTCCAAAAAGGAATCAGATACATGAAATGCCCTAACACCCCAGTTTTCCCAGAAAGTATTTGGTATATACCATATTTTTTATTTACTTGTTACTCACAAAATTCTGTTCCCTTTCAGAAGTGTTCCAGTCAGATATCAACTTACTTATGTGCCTTATTGGTGAATATCATTGAGATGTAAAGATTATTTTTGTCTTCTTATTATATAAAAATAAAATAAATATCAAATTTTGCTTATCAGGTCTTTATAAGATCATAAGAAGGAAAAAACACACGAATAAAAGAACTTTAGGTTTAAATACATTCTAATAACCACAATGATTTTTATCATAGATTATGTTTCTTGGCACTATAGTATTGTTGTTCATGATAATGATGTAAAGTTATACCTAAAACCAGGTCCTATGTTAAATTGTTTTTGAGTTACAAGTTAGTAATTATTCACCCAAGTCATTTCATGCCTTTGATTGATTGCATAGGAAAATCAGATTTATATTTTACAAAATTCTATCAGCAAACAGTTCTTATATGGTTTTGGAAATGAAATTTTCTTCATAACTTGATTATATGTCCTTTTCACATTGTATATCTTTGAAATCTAGTAGTCAGAAAAAAATTAATTGCTTAATTGTAAGAAAAGTACTCTCATTAAATATCTATGACTGATTGCTAAGTCTAGTTAGAAATTGGCTATGATTCTGTGCATGTTTATCCTGATGAGCTCTGTCCTCAAGCTCATTACAATTTTCCTTCTAAATTCAATGTAACCACCAGAAGATCAGTGAACTGAGATATTATTGGGCTTTTCCTTAGTGAGAATCTTAGCTCAGAGAAGGCAGTAAAGGTGGCTGATATATTGGGTTAAAAATGTACCCTGACAAGGCAGAACATGCTCATAATACAGATCGGTAATACAAATAAATTCACTTGATTAAACCTTCTTAAATGACCCCAATAACCTATCAGGATATGCTTTTTTGGGGTAAGAAGTTGAGAAGTAATACAAATGGAAATTCTAGCTAGAGAACTGTGAAAAAGTTTAGCATATGGAAGTGAAATTAGAGCATATTTATTCTTAAACTCAAGTTATCTGTTTTCCCATATTTTAAAAATGACTTAGAAATTGTTGGCATTAAAATAGCGAGTTGAAGGTAATTCCCTTCCATACTAAGATACAGTTTATTTTGTAGTTACTATGTTTAAATATTTCTTTCATTTTAATTTTTTCCCACAGGGAGTGAGACTTTGAGAGGATTAACAAAATAAGTCAGAGAACAACTTTAGGTAAGAAAATGAATTTTTGTTGACAATCTTTTTCAAAATAGAAGCTGTTAGGCAATGTGGAACACACACACACACACACACACACACACACACACACACGTTTTGCAGTTCAGAAAACCTGCTTTGTCCTTGTTTGCCATTTGTGAAATTGCTTTTGACATGTCATATTGTGTTGTGTCAAACATACCATACAGTGCAAGAAAAGTTGATATAATCAGGAAAATACAGTTGGAAATGTCTGAAAAGTGATGTGACAGCAGAAAATAAAATAAAAGAAAAAACTTTAAATGACTCCCACTCTATTCATTTTTTTCTATAGATTTTCATTATTCTGTCTTCTAGAAACAAAGCAAGGAGCTAAGACATTGAATTTCTGTTTTATTCAAATAACTCATTTAAAATTTTCTAATTTCTAAAATTTGGTTACTCTGATGTTTCAGAATTCAGTGGGGTAGGATATGGTCAGCATGCTTATTTAAAACAATTGCAACTTCAAAGTTTTCCTCTAATGAAAATAAGAGTTCCTGTTTTATCAAAATAAGTTTTCAGAACTTCCGTAATAAGCTACTCCAGTATACTGAGACTTCAAAGATCAATGAATGAAGCCAGGCTTGCTACAAACCCTAACAAAACTGACTCCAAAATAGCAAGACAAATGTCCAGCTATAGATGTGGCTCAAGCAGTAGAATGCCAGGAAAGCAAGTAATGTGAGCAAGTTTAAGGCAAAAATTTCACACATTCAACAGCTGCTGAAAATAATGCAGTTCATACAATTTTGAGTATATTTTGGGAAAGAGTAGAAAATATCAATCAAATAAGGAGTTTCTATTCTGCATCTTAAGGAGTAAATTCATTAAATATGTTTGTGAGGTAGTTAAATCCGAAAAGAGACAGTGTCAAATAGTAAACTTTTTGTGACTAATAGTTCAATTTGACCAAATATTAGCCTATAAAATTCTAACAACACTGTACATAACTTAATGGGGTAAAAGAATCTTTCTCGCCTATTCTCTTTCATTTATGTAGTGCCAACACCAAACTTTAGCATAAAAAGTAATCAGGCCATGCTTTCAACTGATTTGGGGCCAATAATGAAATGATCAGCCAGTATTAATAATCAAAAAAACCTGTAACACGATTAGCCAAATGGTGAAACATGGACATAGTTGTCTTCTGTATATAAGCTATCGAGCCATCTTTAATAGGAATCCTTTGAACTATCTTAAAAACATTGTAGAAAATGAGACCCACAGACTGAAAGCTACTGAATAATTGTTTTATGATGTTTATGATAATGAAGTTTGTCTTGAGACTCTTGATTTATTTATTGTCAAAGTGATATACAGAGTGGTTACAATTTCATATGTAAGGCAGGAAGTACATTTCTTATCCAACTTGTTATTTCCTCCCTCAATTTTCTCCCACCTTCCCTTTTCCCCACGTCCCTCCCCTCCCTCATGAGATGTACAGTTTGTTTATAGCATATAGTTACGTAAGTATTATTGTTGCATTAGTTCTTCAAAAGGCTGAACATAGAACTCCCCTATGACGCAGTAGCCCCACTTTTGGGCCTCTACCCAAAAGATTACAAGCAAAACCACACTAAAGCCACCAGCATAACTATGTTCATTGCAGCACAATTTACCATTGCTAAAATAGGGAACCAACCTAGATGCCCTTCAGTAGATGAAATGATCAAGAAAATGTGGTACATATACACAGTGGAATTCTCTGCCTCTATCAGAAAGAATGATATTGTCCCTTGGTAAGGAAATGGAAGGACTTGGAAAAAAATCATATTAACTGAAGTGAGACGACCCAAAGAAAACTAGACTCTATGGTTTCCCTCATTGAGAATAATTAGTACACATCTAGGATAACCCTAGCAGATCACAGTAGCTCAATAGCTATGTACATATGAACACATAAGATAATGCTAAGCAAAATGAATTCCAACTTATGAAAACAGGCACTTTATCATTGGTGTTCTTATTTTCAACATACCATGTGAAATGATGTCTTCTATTTTGTCTTTCTTCCCCATGGATTTACCCCTGATGTCACTGTAACTGATTACTGATTTTGGTACCCTGGGTATTGTGTACACATTTATTGGAACTAGCAAAGGAAAGGGGAATATCAAAATGGAGCGACAAAGGATAAAAGACTCTTGATTATTGGCCAGGGAAAGTCTATTGTGTACTTTCTTCCACACATACAAATACTGTAGATTTCTTTTTTTTTTTTGGTTATTTTTTTTCAAATTTTTATTATCAAACTGATGTACAGAGAGGTTACAGTTTCAACATTAGGCATTGGATACATTTCTTGTACTGTTTGATACCTTGTCCCTCATACCCCCCTCCCTCCTCCCCCTTTCCCTTTCCCCCCCCCCTGAGGTGTTCAGTTCATTTTCACCAAACAATTTTGCAAGTATTGCTTTTGTAGTTGTTTGTCTTTTTTTTACCCTGTGACTCTCAATTTTGGTATCCTGTTTCAATTTCCTAGCTCTAATACCAGTATACACGGTTTCCAATATACTTAGATAAGATTACAGAGATAGTGTAGGTACAACCACTGGAAGGTGATACACGAACCTCATCAATAATAGAAGCCACAGATACAGATGGGACGTTGAAAGTAGTTACAACTCTGATATAACAATCGTTTCCATAACATGGAGTTCATTTCACTTAGCATCATCTTATGTGTTCATAAGGGTATAGCTATTGGGCTCTTCTGATGCTCTGCTATGACTTGCCTAAACCTGTACTAATCTATCCAAAAGACCACAAACAAAATCACAGTAATGCCACCAGCACAACAATGTTCATTGCAGCACAATTTGTCATAGCTAGAATCTGGAACCAACCCAGATTCCCCTCAGTAGAAGAATGGATCAGGAAAATGTGGTACATATACACAATGGAATTTTATGCCTCTATCAGAAAGAATGACATTCCCCATTTGTAAGGAAATGGAAGGACTTGGAAAAAATTATACTAAGTGAAGTGAGCCAGACCCAAAGAAACATGGACTCTATGGTCTCCCTTATTGGGAATAATTAGTACAGGTTTAGGCAAGTCATAGCAGAGCATCACAAAAGCCCAATATTTCTTTTGCTTTATTGACATTATAGTATTTATTTCTTATTTTATTGTCAAATTGATGTACAGAGAGGTTATAGTTTCATACGTTAGGCCTTGGGTACATTTTTTGTATTGTTTGTTATCTCCTCCCTCATACTCCCTTCCCGCTACCCCTTTCCCTCTCCTTCCATGAGTTGTTCAGTTGGTTTAAACCATATGGCTTTGCAAGTATTGCTTTTGGAGTCGTTTGTCTTTTTATCCTTTGTATCTCGATTTTGATATTTCCTTTCACTATGGCCTAGTGGCAAGAGTGCTTGCCTCATAATGGCATCATTTTAAATTTAATTTTATTGTCAAGGTGATGTACAGAGGGGTTACAGTTACATACACAAGGTAGTGAGTACATTTCTTGTCAAATTTTGTACCTCTTCCCTCATTTTTCTCCCACCTTCCCCCCTTTTCAAATCCCCCCACTCCAGGTGTACTTAGTTTGCAACCTATTTTCTTGTAAGTATCTCTGTTGCAATGATTCCCCTTTTACAGAGGATTATTTTCTTACTAATCACCTGTATATTGAGCCTTTCCTTTCGATATGTACTTGCTTTCCTGTATCTTTCCCATTGCTTCTGTTTAATATATTTCATATACCATTTAAGCAATTACTCTTCTCCTCAACTACTTGTGTTCCATAATGAATACAAATTTTTGGAATGTGAATTCTTCTCCATTGATCTGTATGTCTATATGGTTTGGTACCTCATCAGCTTGAAAACTGTTGCATTGTAGGCATTTATTTCTCCAAAACAGTTGAAATAAGGACTGTTTGGCATAATTTGTACCAAGAAACTTGGTAATTAAAGAATGAATGTGTTACTTTGAAAAACATTCTGTTACAATTAATCTAAAGGCATAGTGTTTGAGTCTTCCTTGATGACATATGATATGGAAGGTGGCTCTTCCACCCACCTATGGTCTCAACATAGTGTCTCTCTCCTTACACCACTCAAACTACTCAGAGTTATACTCAACTGTGGAAATGTTACTTTTGCATCTGAAAATGATGCACAGAAGAGATTGATAGTTCTATCCAAGTGATAATTCAATACAATTCTGTTTCTGTATTTCTATGAAGAAACCCTTCAGAAACTGAGTGGATATATACTTCTGACAACCTGGAAAGCAGAAATCAGAATTGCCTTCATTGACTCATAAAAAATATAATCATGGGACTGGGAATATGGCCTCGTAGTAAAGTGCTTGCCTCCTATACAGGAAGCCCTGGGTTCGATTCCTCATACCACCTATATAGAAAAAGCTGGACGTGGCACTGTGGCTCAAGTGTAGAGTGCTAGCCTTGAGCAAAAAGAAGCCAAGGACAGTGCTGAGTCCCTGAGTTCAAGCCCCAGGACTGGCAAAAAACAAAGCCAAAAATATAATCATGGGAAACTTTGAAATAAATTATAGACACAAACATATAAATTTTGAAGTGTATTAGAAAACTATCCTCAAAATTTAAAAATAAAAAGTATTAAGTTGTACATTGCATTCTTTTAACATGATATAGTAACTTAAAGATTTTGAAAAAAACGTGGATTTCTTAATAGGAAGAGAACTATTTGGAACAATTCATTCAGCAATAATAAAACAGCCTGATTAGTTAAAATGGCATACAATTTCAGGAGATCTTGGTAAGAGAATTATACCCAGTAGAATCAAATATTATTCATATTGCAAATACTGCAATAATTCTATTGAAAGTAAATCAATTAGTCTATTTCAATTATATGTTATAGGTTTTATTATAAGGGCTCCTAATCTACCCAGAAATAATAAAAGATATCATTTGGGAAGAAGAAAAAAATTCAGTAACACAGCAAGAGAATTGTAAGAACACCGGCTTTTGAAGTGGTAGACAGCATTGACTCAATTAATGCCAAAATAACTTCCTAAGATGCTTTGATGGAAATTATAATAATAGGTTAAAGTCTCAAACTATTACTTTTTTCTATAAAGATACTTTGCTTAATTCAATGTGATCTCTTGTGGAGGTGGGATGTATCATAGTATAAATAGGAGGATTTAGAAATTTATAGTACTCAATGTTCATTTGAATGGGAGTGAGTATGTTTTCAATGAATCTCTATAAAAAAGGAGAGAATTGTTCTTTTCTTTCTATGCCCTGTCAGAATATTTGAATCGCTCTATACTGTATGCCATTTTGTCTGACAAGTTATCAAGTTTAACCCGTATTGTAAAGTGAAGCCTGACTTTTCTGAAGTATTTTAGGAAGAAATTGCTCTCTGTTTCTAAAGTGTTTAAAAGAGAGTACATGAGAGGAGAACAGTGAGGGGGAAAATTCTGTAATACATACCAGTGAAAATCTTATGGTCAAAGTAGAAAATAATGTTTTCTGTAATCAATACTGCACTGTCAAATAATGAAGTATATGCGGACTTCAGAATTAGTTTATATTTTGTTTTCTATTTATTTCTTTTTGTGAGGTCATAGTCCATTTGGCATTATTAGCAAATTTGGAAAGAAAAATGAAGATTCAGTAAAAAAAAAACCCCAAAAAAAACATAGTCAGAAGACTCAGTATTGTCATGTTTAGAGGCACCAGAAGGTAATTCTAAATTCAAAATAAGGATGGGTAACTCCTCCATTGCTCATGACTTGTTTTTGTTCTTCTCCACACAGTACTAGACTTTCCCCCTGTCATTAGATTTGCCAGCATTCTTGCAGTCTCTCCTGAATTCTAATCATTCACTATATTTCTTCCTGCTAATAAGCATTTCCTCTAATGCAGAATAAATCTACATTTTCACAGACTAGACAATCATAACCTACAGAGGCTACTTTACCCTTTGCATCTGTGGTGTTACATCTTTGTAATAATCCAAACATAAGTAGAAAATATTAAGAAAATATTGTGTGTGTTCTATACATGCAGATATTTTATTATTCCCTGAACAATATAGTAAAACAATATAGAATTTTTATTGTAGTAGGGGTAATAAATAATCTAGATGGTCATAATAATAATGAATCTGATTGGTTACACTATGACATTACATATGACAGTAAAAAATATGCAGAGTTTTTTGTATTACCATGAGTGCTGGAAGTAATTCCCAAATGAGTGGGGACTTCAATTTTTTTGTTTCTATTCTTCTATTTATTTTCAAACATAAAGATAAATTAGGCAAACATACTTGTTGTTATACCTGTTTCTAAAAGTTCTATTTTAAATATTCAGGAATTGTATGCGTCAATTATTTAACAGTTGGTATTTGAAAATTTGCTCATCTCTCCCTTTTTTTTTTTTTTTTTTTTTTTTGCCTTTGAAAGTATCTCCCAGGCTGGGGATATGGCCTAGTGGCAAGAGTGCTTGTCTCATATACATGAGGCCCTGGGTTCAATTCCCCAGCACCACATATGCAGAAAATGGCCAGAAGTGGCGCTGTGGCTCCAGTGGCAGAGTACTAGCCTTGAGCAAAAAGAAGCCAGGGACAGTGCTCAGGCCCTGAGTCCAAGGCCCAGGACTGGCCAAAAAAAAAAAAAAAAAAAAAAAAAAAAAAAAAGAAAAGAAAGAAAGTATCTTGCATGTTGAAAGTAATTACAACAGTGATATAACAGTCGTTTCCATAACATGGAGTTCATTTCACTTAGCATCATCTTTTGTGTTCATAAGGGTATAGCTATTGGGCTCTTGTGATTCTCTACTGTGACTAGCCTAAACCTGTGCTAATTATTCCCTGTGAGGGAGACCATAGAGTCCATGTTTCTTTGGGTCTGGCTCACTTCACTTAGTATAATTTTTTCCAAGTCCTTCCATTTCCTTCCAAAGGGGCGATGTCATTCTTTCTAATAGAGGCATAAAATTCCATTGTGTATATGTACCACATTTTCCTGATCCATTCGTCTACTGAGGGCCATATGGGTTGGTTCCAGATTCTAGCTATGACAAATTGTTCTGTGATGAACATTGTTGTGCTGGTGGCTTTAGTGTGTTCTTGTTTGTGGTCTTTTGGGTAGATGCCCAAAAGTGGGGCTGTTGGGTCATAGAGGAGCTTTATGTTTAGCCTTCTGAGGAATCTCCATACTGCTTTCCAGAGTGGCTGAACCAGTTTACATTCCCACCAACAATGAAGTAGGGTTCCCTTTTGGCCACATCCCCTCCAACACTTGTCATTGTTAGTTTTCTTGATATAGGACATTCTTACTGGGGTGAGATGGAATCTTTATGTTTTCTTGATTTGCATTTCTTTTATGGCCAGTGATGTAGAGCACTTTTTCATATGTCTCTTGGCCATTCTCATTTCTGTTATATCACTGTTGTAATTACATTCATCATGCGATGTGAAACCGTAACTTCTATTATTGATGATCCTCTTGTATGCATTTTCTGTGGTTGTACCTTCACTATCTCTGTATCTTATCTGAGTGCATTGGAAACCGTGTATGCAGGTATTAGAACTAGGAAACTGTAAGGGAAGACCAAAATCGAGAGACACAGGGTAAAAAAGACAAATGATTACAAAAGCAATACTTGCAAAACTGTTTAGTGTAAATCTACTGAACAACTCATGGGGGGAAACGGAAAGAAGGAGGAGGGATGGGGGAATGAGGGAAGAGGTAACAAACAGTACAAGAAATGTATCCAATGCCTAAAGTATGAAACTGTAACCGCTCTGTATATCAGTTTGACAATTTAAAAAAAAAGACAGAAAAAAAGAAAGTATCTCTCTTCAAATCATATGACCCACACACCAGTCTGTCTGAAGGGAAACCTATGAGCATACTCAACCTAGGTAAGCCAAATGCCTCACCAGTCTTCACCTGATTCTACACATTTGAACAATATAGTTATTATATGTCACTCAAGTCTTTGGATGACCTTACACAGCATTATGAAACTATGTAAAAGAGCAGACATGAAATACAGACTATAACACTGAAGGCCATCTTTGTGATAAGAACACAAGGTTTTTGTTGCTTCCTTAAATTTGAGCATACTATAAGCAATAGAACATAATAAATGAATATCTACTTATGACTTATTAAGGACACAATATTATTGATACTCATTGAATATTTATAATATTCTAAGAATTCTATGTTTGACACCCACATCAAGGGCAAAAATATTTTTAATCATGAGATGATAGACTAAGGCAGATTGCATTTCCCAAGGTGCTTACAACAAGCTTTCTGTCTAGTGTGTTGTTACCATCCATCATGAATGCTATCCCCTGAGAACATCATTTCCTCTTGAATCTGGGAAGAAGTGATGCTCTATTTATACATCATTGAATGAATTAGTGTAATATGTATTATACAAAAGAAGAATGACTCTGTTACCCATAATAGCACCTAAAATGTACATTTTATTTACTATAGATTATAAAACAAAAAGAAAACACTAAAAACCAAAGAAAGTGTCTCTTCACTGTTCTGTAGATTAATTTCCAAATGATAGCTGTTGAATTTTGATGGTTGATATATGTGAATAGTTTTATATATTTCCACCACAATTTGTCCTAAAATTTAATAAAATGAGAACTGTAATATCAGGCCCTTATTTTTAGTATATGATATATTCTACAAAAAATATACAATAAAATTTAGAATACCTTAAATGAGAATTCAGCTGAGATAGCACCAGTACACTGAACATCTCTATGGCAAGTGAGGAGAGGGATAAAATGATCAAACTATAATCCTGATTCTTAAACAATTTAAATTTTGCTGGCCACATTTTCTAACTTTTTAGAAGAACAATAACTCTATAAAATCATCCTATTTTTAAAAATATTGGAAGAAAGTGAGTAGGAATGTAAAAAGACATATCTGCTAGTAACTGCTTTGAAATAATGTGTGATTTAAATAATGTATAAGAGTAAACTATTCTAATAATAATGTTCTTGCATTGTGGTGTGCTTAATGCCAGATACATTGATATTCTTTTCTTATCTCACTAAATTACATTATTTTCTTTGTGGAATGGTTTTATTAGTCTTCATGAAATGGTTTTATTATTCTTCACGCATTAAGTTCAAATATGCAGTGGTGTTTCAAGCCTTATCATTTGGAAGCAACTATCTTACATGCATTTCAGATGGTATTAAGACACCAGACTGGAGTTATACCGATTTCAGTTATGATGAATTTCTTGAGATAGTCTATCTTATTGCTGCTCAAAAATATAAAAAGTGGATATAAAATATGAATACTGATTTGGCTTGTCTACCATCACAAACTATACAGCTAGGTACACTGCAGATAACTCTTTAGTATATCTTACTGTTTGCCACAATGGAGTCACACAGTCCAGAGCTATTTCTTGAACATGCTGAGTAAACTAAGAAGAAAATACCATTTTGTTTGATTTATGAAGCATTAAAATATATACTATTAAGAGTCTTGGTTATAATTGAATACATAACACCATAAAGAAAACATTCTTTTCTCTCACTTAAGGCTAATGATCTTGTTGAATAAAAACAAATTTGATTCTAGATTAAGAAAAAACTTCATTTGAAAGCTGTTGCAATCAAAAGAACATTACAAGCTCAGGATTTGTAAGCATATAAACGTCAAATTGAAAAATAAATAAGCAAAATAAAAGCATGGAACTTGTCTTTACAGAGAGTAGCAAAAATAGACTGCTAAGAGTTTTAAACAAATGAGTGAAAGCAAATAACATGGTTGAGATAGTATGACTGGATATATTTTTAGCAGTGACCATTGATTCCTAATGATTCTATACTTAATATATTCTATTGCTTTCTCAGACTTGAAGGCAAGCCAAAGTTCAGGCTTGTCTGGAGGTAGGAAGTCTGACTAAGGTTTGGCCAAGCTAACTCAGCAGATAAATAATGTGCATTTGTGAACATTTAGATGATGATATCATATCAGTCCTATTTTTACATAAAAATGAAACCACACCAGTCAATATATTTGAATGTCTACCACGGATAAGACATTATGTACTGTGAAAAATGTCAAGTGCTCAGATAATTTTGTCAACCATGCCACTCTCACTGGAATTGACCATGGGGAACATTGTGTTCTACTATACCTTGAACAGAGTTGTTTCCTGCTTCTTGAAAAGCTTTACTAAATGACTGATGGTGAGGCAATAGAAATAAAACAACTTTAAGACTTATGAGTTCATTAAAATGCCTAAGGTTAGTGGTAAATATATTGTGACAGTGAGTGAGTCTATTTTTTGAGCCAATTTTTAAATAATATACAGAAATCAGATATCATATGTGTGTGTATGAATGTGTGTGGTTGAGTTTAATATAATTACATGTTGCTGAAAGAAATGATTAGGAAAGACTAAAATTTAGAAACAAGAGTAAGTATTCATTGAAAGCCTTTTGTTTAGAACATTCATTAATGTTCTAACAAGTAGAAGTAATCATTGAATTGTTTTGTATAGAAATAAAGTAATGACAGAAAAAAAGGCTAGACCTTTATCTCAAGATGTTGAGAACCTGTCTAGTAAGTCTGAAGTCCCCAGTTGAAAAGTAAAATAAGATTAGAAATCATATGATGCAAGAAGCTAATTACCAATTTTCTTTTTAAAATGCCATGAAGTAATAGAAATGGATCTTGCCAAAGTTGCTGCTACTATCTAAGGAATGAACACATTTTTTTTTTTTTTTTTTTGGCCAGTCCTGGGCCTTGGACTCAGGGCCTGAGCACTGTCCCTGGCTTCTTCCCGCTCAAGGCTAGCACTCTGCCACTTGAGCCACAGCGCCGCTTCTGGCCGTTTTCTGTATATGTGGTGCTGGGGAATCGAACCTAGGGCCTCGTGTATCCGAGGCAGGCACTCTTGCCACTAGGCTATATCCCCAGCCCAGGAATGAACACATTTGATTATTTGAATATTCTATTTTGTCCAATACAGTAAGAAGGTGTGTGTGAATTATAATTATTTTACATAAACATAAGGAAAGTTATGTTTCAGCATTTTATTTTGTTAGTGACAGTGTGACAGGTCAAATAGTATACGGATTAAAAAGAAATTCTAAAGAAGAATGAGAAAACTCACATCAAAAAATGCAAAAAATGGTACTCAAGTTTTGAATTTTAGTTACTTTTTTCATTCAACTGTTTCATTATTCTAGTTTGTTGTATGTTTATAAAGGTAGTAGAACAAAAATGTACATGATTGGTGACTTCTTCATTTCATAAAAGTTAAACATTAATGAGAATAGTTTCTTGTTAATCTGTTTATATGAATCAGTTCAAGTATATGTGATAATTTCACATATATGTAATTTGGTTTAAAGTTATCTTTATATATCATAATTACTATAACGATTATATTATTTTTCACAATAAAATATGACTTTGGGATAAAATATCAAAGTCAAATGTAAAATGTAAAATGTCAAAGTGCTAAAAAGAAAAATGTGAGTTTTAATTTTGTTTTGATTTTTGTTAACCTAGGCATAGCATTTGTTTCACAATTATTGTTTAGACCCATGTTCTTCTGAATTTCTTAGCATTTTTGACATGATTCTTTAAGTGTGCCAAGTGTGCCAAAAATAAATGTGCCAACACAAACAAAAAAGCTATAAAAAGAATTCCTTTAGATATCCTAAATATAGTAGCTACCTTATAGTAGCCATAAAAAATAACAAGATGGAGTGACTTCTGCTGAAAGAAGAATGAAGTTTTGAGTAGCTTGTGCAAAGTAAACAAATATTAATATAGGTTTTATAAAGGAAGCTTGATAGATAAGGAATAATATTTGATATAGAAGACGGGCATTATGTGATTTTCTATGAACCAGCAACCAGGCTTACTCCCTACTCATCCATCAAGAAAACTGATGGCCCACATGATTGGTTAATACAGTTTCCTTTTTCAAGTATCAGATGTCCATTGAGATATGGGTCTTTATGGCTCAACACCTTCCCAAGCTTACTCTATTTATGGTGAAGAGTAATTTTCCAATTCAACCACTGCTGCTTAGAATAACATACATTCTGATTTTCAACTACAAGTTTATACTTGATATGTGACGATTCATCTGTCATTGCTGAGTGAAGACCTGAAAGTTTACCAGAGTAACTCAAAAAACAGTAAAACCTCATTTTATATCATTCATTGGAATTAAAAGATGAATGAATCTATGTTAATATGAACAGCTATATTATTCTCTTTGTCACTCTAACAAAATGTCTGTTATAATAAACTTACAAAAAGAGGCTTATTATTAATAATACTTTTGACCCACAGTTTTGGAGGTTTTATTCTAGAAATCCTTTGGTTTTTGTCTGTAGCAAGACAGTACATCCCAGTGGCACATGAGGGGAAGCAAAATAAACACATAAAGACTTGGAGAAGAAAGTGGGAGGGAAGTCTCCTTCAGAAGAAAACCACCAGTAACCATGAAACAGCTTACTAGATGCCACCTTTAAGGTTTCAGCCACTTTCCAAGTAAAACTAGAAACAAAGGTTTGGTATTTTTTTTAATTTCCTTACAAACTTTATATCACAATACAATGAATTTCAATTGTACTTTGTACAATACACTTGGCTTGGAATGGTCACAGAAAGTAAACAAATAGCTTACTTAAGCGCATAGCTACATTGATAGTTCAGAAGCTCCTAATTATTGTGATGCTCTGACAGCAGATACCACAGTTGCTACAGAACCCAAATAAATACTCTATCAAACTGAAAATGTTTATCTTTGATGAAACATATAAATAAAATTACTGATGATACTCTGTATTAAACTGCTGGGGCTTTTATGATTCACTTGGGCTCACTGAAATACTGGGCAATAATCTGTGAGAGACAAGATAAAGTTATTGGAAATAAAGCTCCCCCTCAAATGATCAGGAGTGTAGAACAGGACAAACGCACACAAAGAGAAACCCACAGATTATCCTTTCTCCTTCACAATAATTCTCAGGCACATTCTTTCCTTGTGGTATAACAGGGGATCATCATAATCTGATGCATTAAACGTTATGAAGCATATTAAATAAAACTGTGATTTCACATGGGATTGAACAGTATTTTGATAACATTGGCAAATCTTCAAGAAGAAAATACTTCTGTTGGAACTAGCAATGGCTTATCCTGGAATTTGTTTCTGTAATTAGTAGTAATGTAAAAATGTTGTGTAATTACTGAAATTAGTGTCTATTGAATAGTGTCTTTTGATACTGAAAATTGCCTCATAGTATTTTTTGCATGTCTTGAAATTTATTATTTATTGATTTTCTTTCTTTTTCAAGAGAGTAGATAGAAGAAATTTTAATCTAGTCACCTTTACACTTTAGACTCCTTATCTCACTATTTCTTTCCAAAAAGAATGATCAGAGAATCACTCAAGAACTAGATTATCATAAATATAACATTTCTACAGGAACATGCCATTTAAATTATGGCTAAAATGTAATAAATTTAAAAAGAAGTAGTTATCGTGACTGTTATTAAACAAAATGATTCTCTAACTTTCAGTACATTTTTTTCATCCAATGTTGTCATTGAAATCTTGTTTATCTATCCTAGAAGTTAGTCACAAAGAAGCAACTTGGGTTGAAAATAATCACTAAAATAGGAAGGATTTATAATTATATAGGATTTATAACTATATAGCTAGTGTGAGATATAAGTGGATCTGAGCTGTCTACCTCAAGAACAATGACACTATTGAGAAAACTAAACAGGAACATTGGAAGAAAATTGGGCTCAAAAGTTACTTTCACTCCAGGTACTGGAAGTCTGCTAATAATTGCTAGAATCCAATCTCTTAGATTAAAAGGCTTCCTTGGGATTTAAAAACTTCTATGGTAGGAATTGTCAGAGGTTTTATTTTCAAAGACCCTATAAAAAGAATTCACTACTTTGAATACAGTAGCAGCTGAGTATTTTTAACTCAATATATAACATATTCATTTATAAATGAATTTTTAAAGAACTCAGAAGTTCTCAGGAAAATGAGTGATGACAATATTTCTCAGTAAAACAACAGTGGAAAGTCTTACATTCAAATGAAGTTGAGTCTGTAGAGCTCTAAATTTGGTCATTCTCTTTCAGGAAAAAAGTCTGATGGTCCATACATTTCTCAAAACTCAACTACAAATGATTTAGGTTTCTTGTCTAGCTTAGGCAAAGAGAATGTAATGTTTTGGACATCTTAGAATATTTTATGCCTTTCCCTTCTAGTGGTCATAACTCTTACAGATCACTTATTTCTAATGCTATAAGCCAGAGGCAAAAATGAAATAGGAAAAAGTAATTTGTGAAAGTCAGTCCTGTTTCACAGGGGCCCTGGGTTAAAGTGAGCCATTAAGAGCAAGCATGCTAATATATTCACTTGCATTTTTTTTCCCACTGTATTTTATGGTTGCTTTCTTTTCTTTTCTTTTTTTACTTTGACTTTGTAGTTTATCCTAAAAAATTTTTAGTGCATAGTATAAAATAATGTGATGGCAATTTGCTTTTTTCCCCCAAATAATGTTAGACATTAAAATAACTTATTATAGCTGTGTGTTCATAGGTCATGCCTCTAATCCTAGCTAATTAGGAGGCTGAGATCTTAGGATCACAGTTTGAAGCCAGCATGGGCAAGAAAGTCTATGAAACTTATCTCCAATTAATCATAGAAAGAGCAGGAATGGACACTGTGGCTCAAGGGGTAGAGTGCTAGCCTTGAGCAAAAAGAGTCCCAGAGACAGTGCCCAGCCCAGAGTTTAAGCCCCAGAAATGGCAAACTATACATACATATGTACACACAGACATACACACATATATTTTTCCACATATTGCATAATTTCATATATAGATATACAAAATTACAGTTCTGTTCAATAATTTCTTCTACCTGTTCTATTTGGGTGATGATGATAGTACTAAACTTTGAACTCAGAGCCTCATTTTTGTTAAGCAGGCACTTCAGCCACATTAGAATCACTTTTCAAACGTGTTTATTTTAGAGATAGGGTCTCACTCAATCTATAGACCAGCCTGGACTATAACCCTTGTATTTGTGATTCCTTTATCATGGCGATGACATGTGTGTACCACCGTACTCAACCACTGACTCAGATGGACTTTCTTGAATTGTTATACCTGAGTAAGCTTTGATCCACTATCTCCTGATGTGAGCCACTGATCCTGGCTTCTATAATTTCTTACTGAAGTATACATTATGATTTTGCAAATTATGAAAATACAAAATATTTGAATATTGCCTAAAAATAACACTATTGATTAACTTTGATTGTTATCCAACTATTTGTTGGATATTTGCTTGTTCTTTCAGAAAATGCCATCTATTTTTCATGCAAAAATCAATATTTGCTGAGGACATACAGATGCTAGACTCAGTAAATAATACATCATCTCTCAAGCTCAGAGATAATATTTGTATATGTTCTTGAATTTGGCTTCTGCTCAGTTTATTTATGTTTCTACTGAGGTGCTCTAGATTAGAACTTGAAAAGTCTTATAAATGTACTTTTATACTCCTATCTTCAAGCTTTAGTCAGATTTATAATTTACAAGACTTTTCATTTCTTGTCTCCTTGCACACTCCTCAATAACTTTCAGCTCTGAATAGATAGGACATATGCCCTGTATTTTATCCATGCCATCATGTTTCCATGATGGTAGAAAACTGATCTTTCCTCTCCACACAATACTTGTTGCTCCTGAAATCATTCATACACCATAATGGACATTCAGGAAGTATTTGTTTAATAGAGTAGACTAGTTATGTTCTCTCAGTACAACTTATAAATACTAAACATTGCTACCAAACTGAACTCTTCTTAAATAACCTTATTTCAGAATCCATTTGTTTATTGAATGAAAGTTGTATTGGTTGCTAACAGAGTGGCAGAGTTTTAATGAGTCCATCAAAAACTATATTTCCTATTCTTTTTTTCTTATTCTTAATAGGAATATAGTTATTAAGGGGACTCTATTCTGTAATGGCTTCACACTGGGTGCCCCTATTCCATGCTGTATTCCTTGACAAAGCCAATAGCCCTTTCCTTGGAGGAAGAAGGGCATGAACACATCTATGTCTATCAAAAGTCTGATCTCTACACTACAGATAAAAACAATTTAGAGAACTGTCTGTCTAGGATAAATTATTTTTCAGCTCTTTCTGTCAAGAATCATTTCATAGAAATAGATGACTACAGCTTCTAACTTCTCTAAATCAACCATCCATTGCATTAGAAAATGATTTTTTCCTTTTCCACTGAATCATCTTCTTTAACTTTCCTGCTAATTTCATATATTCACAATTTATTTTTTTCCTGTATCCATGCATATTATCACTAAATCTTCAAACACTAATTTCATTCAATTCATAGAAGGATGACATAATTCTTGTTTAACCCAGCATCTCTTACATTACCCACATGATGACCAAGTGTTTCAGTCCTATGTAACTCCTTGTTTATATCTCTTTAGCAGTAGTCTTTTCATGATGCTATCAATTTTTATTGATTTTAAACATTGGTAACAATTTGCTATTCTAAATCATTGTCCTGATATGTTTTCTCCCTAGTTTAAAATAATTTAGATACAAAATTTTTTCTCACTATAAACTTACTTAATTATAACATAACATCAATATCTCATCAAATTTCTACTTTTCCATAGTAAGTGGAATTCATATCTATGTCCAGTTTTGAGAAGTATTCTGAGCCATGAGGTTATGTAGCAATTTTGATATGACTTCAGTATTGGGTCTTTTATTTTGTCCTTTTACAACTACATGCTTTTAAAAATTAAATCTAAGGGGCTGGGAATATGGCCTAGTGGCAAGAGCGCTTGCCTCGTACACCTGAAGCCCTGGGTTCGATTCCCCAGCACCACATATATAGAAAATGGCCAGAAGTGGCGCTGTGGCTCAAGTGGCAGAGTGCTAGCCTTGAGCAAAAAGAAGCCAGGGACAGTGCTCAGGCCCTGAGTCCAAGGCCCAGGACTGGCAAAAAAAAAAAAGAATTAAAAATTAAATCTAAGATTCTCTCATAAAACTTTGTAGATTAACAACAAAAAATTTATAATGGACTTGTAATCAAGATTCAATCTTCAATTCCAGAGAATGACAGTATGGAAGAGAATGGGGGGGAGAGGGAAGAGAAAGGGAGGGAAGAAAGAAATAGAACACACACACACACACACACACACACACACACACACACATATGTATATATATAAACATGTATATATGTATACATATATATATATATATATATATATATATATATATATATATATATCCCCCAGGGTCTCTGAAAAGAGCCAGAAGGATTTGGACTTTGAGATCAACTTGGAAAAAACTAGCAAAACCTTGTTCCCAAATGAAATAAAAATTTAAAAGAGGGGCTACAGGTGAAGCTTAAATTATAGCAAACTTACCAAGAAGTCACATGACCCAGGGATAATTCTCTAGTACCACACAAAACAAAGTGCAAAATGTCTGTCTTAGTCATTAAATCATACTGAAATGTAAATTTAATTTGTTTTAAAATAAACGATGCAGTATTGTTATTTTCAGAAATCCTCTTAGGAGAGTCATGCATTTCTAGTCTTTAACCCTCTTTGAGGATTAGCAGGCAACAGCATCTGCATAGATCAATTCTTTGTTTCAGTTTCTACTGTTCCTACTCAATTATGTGAATTTTTATTGGTCTTATAGTCAGATCTCATTAGTTCCAGATTAACTTCTCTGCCTTGTTTCAGTGCTGACTTTAACTCACATCACCTATGCCACCATTTGCCTTTGGGCATGGGCCAAAGCTCAGAGGAAGATGAAATCTTTGGAATGTTTACTTTGGTATATCAGTGGCTGAGAATCTGTCTTCACAAGAATATCTCCAGCTTCTACAGGTCAACCTGCTCACAGAAGCATTGTACATTCTCAATGGTTCCCTTTGGATCACTAATGTTATCTTTTCTTATTGGTCTTCCTTAATTTTGCCCTACATTTTAAGCCAAGTCTTTATTAATGCATATTTTGTCATAGTCTTTAAGCATGCTACCTCTATCTGGCCTGTGACTGTCCTATAAGCATGGGAGCTTGTTTGTTTTTCTTTAAACTTTCAGGTCCAATAGGCAGAAAAGTCATGAGCTTCATCATACCTGAGAGAAGAATCATAAAACATTACTTGTTTAGGCCTATCATGTGTTGTAGTACATGTTGATATAATTAATTTTTTAATCAATTTTCTAGTTTGGTACAATAACATAATATGAGGGAAGAAATAGGCACACATGTATGAAAATATAGATACCGTATACATAGTATATGAAGTAATACACTACTTTTATTTTAAATCTATCTCATGTCCTTTGTTCTCAGAACTTTCCTCAAGTTGGTCTTTTCCTTAAAGATTGGCCATTTGCTCCTACTTCCTTTTCGTTCTTTCTCATTTCTTTTATATGATGGAGTAGAGATAATAGGCATTGTAAATTCAAAAGAAAGTGATTAAACAGGCAATTATTATAGATATTTTTATAATTTATGTATACTTACATACAAAATTAATTTAGGTTTAGTAATCAGAAGTTATAATACTGTATCATTAATATTGGAAGGAATAAAAATTTTATTATTTCCTCTACATGATTAAATATTTCTCTTTCATTATATTATTTTCAACAAAGCCAAATGCAGAGGTTAACCAGGCAGATTGTACCTGGCATATTTGAGAAGAGATGCTATACATTTTGTTCAAAGAGTGGATACTATGAGGGCTGAGGAGCCCACATAATGCAATATTTCCATTGAGATACACTATATCCTCATTTGAAAGCTAGGTAGCTCTGTATTATTATACACATTGGAAATTAGGGAAATGAAATGCTCCCTTTATGGAAACACTTCCTGCTAGGTGCCAATAGCTCACACCTGTTGTCCTAGCTACTCAGGCGACTGAGATCTGAGGATCAAGGTTTAAAGTCATTCCAGGCAGTAAAGCCTTTCAGACATTTATCTCCATTTAACCACCCAAAGCTTGAAGTTTAGCTGTGGCCCAAGTGATAGAATGATAACTTTGAGCAAGGGTCAGCACTAGGCCCTGAGTTCAAGCCTCAGAACACTTTCTCTCTCTCTCTCTTTCTCTCTTTCTCTCTTTCTCTCTCTGTGCAAAGCACAGACGCGCACACACAGAATGTCTTGAGCTATGATGACATTGATCAAGATGTACTATACAAAATCTAAAATTCTATTATTATTGTTTCCTAGAGATGTTAAATTTCTTTCTAATCTTTTAAAGTAGAAAGAATATGAGAGAGAGAGAGAGAGGGACAAAGACACACACACACACACACACACACACACACAGAGGGAGAGAGAGACTCTGGAATGGCATAGGTTAAGTAATCCTGCCCCACTCCAGAGTGACTAATCCCTGAGAAGGAGATTCCATCCATGTAGATGAATGAGAGAGCAAGAGGGCTCATGGCAAAGGTGACTATATTCCAAGTCTTCCACAGGCTTCATGCACTTACCCCCAATATGTTCACCATTTTTAGTACCATATTTCTCTTACACAGCAGCTTTGTTTACAACCTAGTACACAGGGCCAACATGGTTTCCATTCTTGAGAATGTAGCTTTGTTCATGAACACAGTACCATGCAAAGTCAAGTCATATACCAGCCAGGCATGGTGATGCACTCCACATGCCCAATTGCTTGGAATGCTATGGCAAGAAGGACCTGAGTTCAAGGCTAGATGAAAGGATAGAGCAAGACACAATTTCAAACCAGAAAACATGTACTAAAGCAATGTACTTTGTGGTTCTCATAAGACTAGTGCAAATGTGTGATCATTAAATGGTTATGATACTGTGCTGACATGAGTGGTGAGAAAGGTGGGATCTGAGAGCCTGTGATTGATACCATGGGCTGAATCTGGGGTGTCACACAGCATGAAAGGTAAAAGTAAATCATCTTAGGTAAGACTGTGTGGTATAAACTTGAATACAAAATTTTTACAATTCATGAAATAATTACAACAAAGAGAGGCTATTTTTTGATGTCATTAAAATTCTTGATAGCTAGTACAGAATCCACATTTCTGTCTTCATTCAGTTTGTTAGGCTAGAATTAGGAACCAAGGTTTAGCTAAGGATTTATGTGAGTGAAAATTACTTGGAGACCGAAGTTGGATTTTTCCACCCCCATTGGTTTAACAATAAAAATAAAAGTATTTTTAAAACAATGCCAAATGGTGCATTGACTTTTATTTCAAGCTAAGTAACTGCAGTATATTCTCTGATAAAAATGAAGTATTTCCTTTTCAGCTGATAAGGCTTAGAGTATTTATCTTTGGCTGATCAAAGAAAGCAGTTGGCCTGGGCTATCCATCTGATTCCAAAAGGCTCTGTTAAGGCAATGCAACAATGAAGTTGAAAGGGCTTTTGACTTATCTGATACTTATCATTTCTGGCACTTCTTTGTGAAAGACAATAAAAGTGAGGTGGCGATTAAATGAAGTGAAAATTTCTAAAATAAAAACGGATGTGGGAAATGGCTATTTTTATCCCTTACTTTCAGGAGTTCCACAAGAATGAATGTTGCTTATGATTTCAAGGAATAACATTCACTTTATCTCCCTGGCCTAGTTGGTATATTCTTAGCACAGCATGTGAACAAGGAAACAAACATAGGCATTAATCCCACAGCAATCTATTTCTAAAGCTGCCTTAAGAATTATCTCAGTGGTTCAGGTTATCTTCTGCAGTTAGAGGTAGAATTACAGTTACTGAATGAAGAGGTCAAACACCACCAGGGCAAAGAATATTATTTCTGCTCCATACTCTGTTTTATGTTATACATAAGCTCCAACAAATGTTATTTTTACATATTAAAACACTGAAATATTGTGGGCTGGGAATGTGGCTTAGTGGTAGACTGCTTGCCTAGAATATGTGAGCCCTGGGTTCTATTCCTCAGTACCTTATAAACAGAAAAAGCAGAAAGTGGCATTGTAGCCCAAGTGTTAGAGTGCTAGCTTTGAGCACAGAGTGGCTCAGGCACAGAACCTGGGCCCTGAGTTCAAATCCCAGGAATGGCAAAAAAAAAAAACCCAAACCAAAAAACAAAACAATTAAACATAAAGGCCTCTAATGATGAGTTCCCAACTTTTTGGAAGCAAAGGCCATTTTCTTATTTCATAATTTTTTATTTTATATAATATAACAATAGTACAATACTTTTATATTATAATACATTATCATTCTATATTATATTAAATTATAATATAATATAATATTGTACAACATGGTGCATATTGTACAATATATTATTACAATAGAGTGCAATTTATTATATTATGTTATATAGTATTTAGTATAGTATTGAATATCTATTGTTATTTTATTATTTGTTATATAGTGTATATATTTTATTTATAGTATATATTGCATTATTGAATATAATACATTGTAATATATCATGATATATTGTAATAATATATTATTGCATTAAGATGGCAAAAAGCACCTCAATAGCTACCTTGTATGTAGTATTAGAATCTCCTCTAAGGATGTTCCAAAGTGTTTCTTGAGTAGATGTTCTAACAGCTTTATTTATGGGGAATTTCTATTCCTGGACCAATCCGATCCAATTCTCTGCAATCCAAATTGGCTGAGTATTTTCCTTATGTATATGGATTAGAGATAGCTTTTATAATACAAAGAGTATGCGTCAGCACATTAGTGCATCAAACATTTTCTTTTTTTTTTTTTTTTTGCCAGTCCTGGGCCTTGAACTCAGGGCCTGAGCACTGTCCCTGGCTTCCTTTTGCTCAAGGCCAGCACTCTACCACTTGAGCCACAGCGCCCCTTCTGGCCGTTTTCTATATATGTGGTCCTGGGGAATCCAACCCTGGGCTTCATGTATAGGAGGCAAGCACTCTTGCCACTAGGCCATATCCCCAGCCCTGCATCAAACATTTTAATCTTTTTTCTCTCTTTTTATATTAACATTCTTACTTGCTGAACTCTTAATCATATGACTATATCAGTAGACATCTTTTTTTTTTTTTTGGCCAGTCCTGTGGCTTGGACTCAGGGCCTGAGCACTGTCCCTGGCTTCTTTTTGCTCAAGGCTAGCACTCTGCCACTTGAGCCACAGTGCCACTTCTGGCCGTTTTCTGTATATGTGGTGCTGGGGAATTGAACCCAGGGCCTCATGTATACGAGGCAAGCACTCTTGCCACTAGGCCATATCCCCAGCCCCTCAGTAGACATCTTATCATCCTGCCTTACTGTACCAGTATTCTTTTAGGATTTTATTCAGAACTGAGCACTGTTCTTTTGGTGTGAGTAGATGAATATAGAATATAGAGAAGTGAGGCTTAGGAAGTATTTTGTTATTGAAAACTAGTATTTACTTTCATAAGAGATGCATGTGAAATTTATAGGCAAATTAAATCTTGAAATCTGTTTGATTTTGGATTTTCTAATACATTCTGAGAGATACTTTACAATATTTAAATTGGATTGTAAAAGGCAGTTTTTTACTGTGACATCCAACCTTGTATTTTTTGAGATTCTCCATTCATCACAAACATTGGACATGTGTTTCTACCTTCTGGGTTTTTTGCTAAAACTTTTGATTCCAATGTCACTGGCAATTGTCACGGACAGAGAATTCTGCCATAAAATGTAACTTTGCAGTATTTCCTTCTCTAGAGTCCTGGCAATGTGCCCTTCTGAGTAATTTTTCTACCAGTCCTTAATTTGCTTCATGTCAAGCTACGTAGACTAAAAGTAAATTATAGGAACCATGGCCTCTCAACTGCCCCAAACACAAAGGCTTTGATCAAATGTCCAAGTCTCCCAACAGAAAGAAACAATCAAAGGAGCAGAAATATTAATAAAACTACAATCTTTTCAGAAGTATTATTACCATAGCTACAATTCATTGAAGGAATTCCAATGTAAATGATGAAATGGAATCTATTAAGCCGGATAGTGGTAGAAGATCTGGAGTAAAGAGGTAGCAATGACTTGTTTTGCAGTGGATGGCAATTCCAATCAGGGATTGAAGGGGCCAGAACAACAAGTGAAGAAACTATGGAATGTTCTATGTTTTAAGTAGGCATTCTACATTGAGAAGGTAGAAATTGTACATAAAGAGGTGAGCAGCTGGGAAATGATTATAACAGATATTACTGGATGAGATGGTTTTATAGTGATGTGATTCAAGTAAATGCTATCTCCACTAAAATCAGCTTCGCTGGGCCTTTTCAGATGAGGATTGCTGGTGATATTTTAAATAGAAAAACATCACACGCTTTATACACTGACAGAAGTGGGGTTCATATTCTGAAATATTTGGCTTCTCTATTAATATGGTCATGTGTATTTGGAAAAGCTGAGTTTAATTGCCCTATGATTGTTGAGGAATATAGTTACTAGTAGTCATGTGATTGAGACTTAAACAAATATCTGAATTATTTGTTCTTTTTATTCCCCCTGAATGAGAACATAGGAACCTATCACTTCTGGAGTGATGAAAACGAAATAAGAAGAAGAATGGACTAGAATAAGTGTACATGAAAGAGGAGAGAGACTATAGATATGTAAGAGTGAGCAAATCTGTGAAAGGCCATGAGTCCTAAGAATAATATTCCAAAGATATATACATATATGTGTGCATGTTAATACATACATGTATGTGCACAAATGCTTTTTGCCAAACATCTCTGCCCTCCAATTTCCCATTGATAAGTGATTATGTGATTCTTCATCCCACGAACACATAAGTACAGACTAAGTGATACACTAGATGCTTCTGTGTAAGATCCGTGCACTATGCTAAGACCAGTTGTTTTCCAGTTCTATGCTTAGACTGACTTTAGTTTCTCTAAATGTGCACAAACCTTGTCAAACACTTGTTCCTCTGATGAAGTTGTATATACCCACAGTACAAGCGATTCCCCCTTAGAACATTAATTGTTTTCTCTGCATTTTATGATTGACTTTGTGTTGAGAGACTTATTTGCATTGCTCTCTGTCTATGCATGTAGACATTTTCTTCCTATCCTAATCACATTAGCCATTCCTCAGTCACTTCTCCATTCAGACCAAGTTCTACTTTCGTGAAATAAGAACTTTAGTGAGGTACATATTTAACAGAAACAAAGTATAGCTCATGATAATTTTATTTAAATTTCTAGGTCTTTACTTTTTCCCTTTTGCTATTTTCTAGCTCAGCTTTGGAATTTTTATTATCTTTGTCAGAAAATCACCCTCTGGACACATCCAGTGTATTTGTCAGCCAAGTTCCTTTTCCTGTATCATTTATCTTGGTTTTTGACCATCCAAAAATCAGTTGGTTCATAAATTCATATATCTATATATATTCCCATATATATGTATAAATTCATACACATATGCGTACATATGTGTTTGGAATTGTATACACATTATATATTTTATGTTAAAGAACAAAATAGTCACAATTGTTCTGCATTAGTACAATTAAAAGGAAAGAAGAATTCTTCAAAATTAACAAAGTGTAACATACACACACACACACACTCAACAGAGATCTTCTCTGCCTCTGCCACCTCCCTCTGCATGACCCTTCAGCATGTAGTATGCTTATTTACATCAGATTTGTCATCAGAGAGGAAGAGAGGAATTAGATTCTTTATGCTGACATTCATTTTGATTACAACAGTTTGGATTGGGGCCAGGATGTTAGGACAGGGGGTGTGATCAACAGGAAATGACATCACCAAAAAATCCATTCTGAGAAATACAGTGGTTCCAAGATCTGGTTACTTTCTTTTTACTAGCTCATATCACTTTACTATGTCTATTATGTACAACTAAATGGACACACACACACACACACACACACTCACACATATTGAAAAAAATCCAACTGAACCAACTTGCAGTTTCTATCTCATCTTTAGCACCTAGTCAATCCTAAGTAAGCTTGAAATTGGTAAAATTGCAACTCCCCTTCACCAAAAAACAAAAGGGTAAGAAAAAACCACAAAACTATTCTGACCTGATGTGTAAACCTAACTTGCTTTAGGAAAAGTCATATTTTAACAGCAGAATTTAAGACAGATAAGGCAGAGTAGGCCAGAGTAGTTATTGCACTGAGAGTTGAGATACATAGATCCAAGACAACATGTAAGTACAAACAGGATCATGATGAGGTGGAACAAATCACCGGTCTATACATATTTCTTTTTTGTAATGTTTAAAATGAAAAGGCAAAATTGGCCACCTGCAACCTTCCTTTTCAGCTCAATTATGTTTTGAGTTGTAAATAACTAGACTAGTAATTAATATGAAAGATATAATAGTGATATAATATGAAAGATACAGTTAAAGATAAATCTTGTTTTAACATTTACTGATCCAGTGTAAAGAGTGCAATGCAATCTGTTTATGGGAGACTAACTCATACAAAATTTGGATACAATCTCAGGTGTTTAACCTGAGAAAGCACATATATGCATGCATGAATTATGTATAAAGATAGTGGTCACAGGATAAAGGTTAAAAGCTACCAAAATTAAAAAGAGATTCCAACAATCCAGTCTCAGAGAAATGTTTACATGAAAATGATTTTTAAAATCAGAAAATCAGTAAAAGTCCTTGATTTATTTTCCATTTGCAAATTGGTAATCAAAATTTGGCGTACTTTATATATCACAGTGAAATATTACAATTTTCCATTCAAAATTTCTTGTTTTCCATTCAAATTAGAATGAATATTTCATCAACTACTTATGAAGAATTGGTAATGAGGCCTTTAAATTAGAAATGGATCACTCACCTCTGGCATATGCTTGCAAGAGGTGTGAGGCAGACTTTTTCCCAGACTCTTTCTCCTACATGCTTCATGAAAAAAACAGACCAAATCAAGTATTACTGATTTAAAAGGTTCTCTTAAGAGTATGCTTTTCTTCTGTGTGTTTCTGTGTTTACTCTGTCTATTCTGGGATTATTAATAACAGACTATACACAAGAGTAGTGTTTATTATTATTATTTTATTTTATTATAATGTATGTAGGTATTAATTCATTTATTTTGACAGTCCTCAGTGCCTGAGCATTGTCCCTGGCTTCTTTTTCTCAAGACTAGCACTCTACCACTTAAGCCACATTGTCACTTCCACATTTTTCTGTTTATGTGGTGCTAAGGAATCAAAGCTTGGGCTTCATGAATGCTAGAGAAACACTCTGCCACTGAGCTACATTCCCAGCCCCTAAAGTACTAATACTTTTATTTAGGAAAATAAAATAACATGTAAGCGAACAACTATTAGTGTTCTTGTGAGTGGTTTGATTTCATCACTGTGTTATTTTTCTTTCTCTATTTCCTAGTATTAAGTACATTACCAGGAGAGAACAGCATGCTTTTTTTTTCATTATGTGAAAAGCAACTGCTTCCAACCAAAGGTGTGAATACTTTGAATGCTGAAACTTTCCCCATTGCATTTTGCGATCAGTTGCAAGTGACAGGTTGTGTCTGTTTCAGTGACAGCTGGGAATGGAGACAGCTCTGCTCTGAGAAATCCTGTTCCACCACTCTGAAGAATACCTCCCCATCTCCAAAACCTTCTCCAGTGTAGCTGCCAGGGAGGGCTTATTAATCTCAAAATCACAGCCCAGAGAGAGAAGGTAGCCTGACCTTTTGCCTCGATATCCACATACTTTCTCAGGCGCATCGGTAGCTGAGGGTGCATGGAGGTGAAGATACTAAGTGCTGCCCTGGTCACCGCTGATGCACTAGGACAGCCCAGGTTACTTCTTGGACAGATTTTGTTTTCTTTTGTTTTGTTTTTTGCCAGTCCCGGGGCTTAGACTCAGGGCCTGAGCACTGCCCCTGGCTTCTTTTTGCTCAAGGCTAGCTCTCTACCACTTGAGCCACAGCGCCACTTCTGGTTTTTTCTATATATGTGGTGCTGAGGAATCGAACCCAGGGCTTCATGTATATGAGGTGAGCACTTTTACCACTAGGTCATATTCACAGCCCTCTTGGACACATTTTGAGCAGACCTCTTCATACCTTACTGCTACAGACTTGTCTCCAAATATACACAGGCCAAGAAAGTGTTACAGTTGTTTAAAAACCATGTCCAGATCATATAAAAATTCTGCTCTAGAGTTTTGGATTTTTTTCCCCCAAAGTTCTGGGGAAAAAAAGAATATAAATGCTCCTAATTTTGAGTTTGGAATGCTAAGGGGAAAACAAATAAAGGAGGAAAGAGAAAAATTAAACTCAGGGCCTAAAGCTGTATGTATTGACAGAGAAGACAGGTCAATCAATACAATTTGGGAAAATCTGAGCCAGAATACATAAGAGTCAGATGTGTACCTGAGAAGAGCAGGCCCCTGTCATATTCTGAGGACTGGCATATGCAGTGGTGTCATGTTTGGGGGGTACGGATGACTCAGCTCCTCTGGTCAAGCACCATGCAGTCCCTTGAACAGATTCAACTTTCCCAAGTCAAACCCCCTCTTGTTTTGTTTTGTTTTGTTTCGCCCCCCCCTCCCCTTTGGCCTAGATCTGCATTGCAGTGCTCAGTATTTTTCTGATTGACTCAATTGATAGTTCCATATCTCTTACTTCAGGTTTTCCTTCCATTCTCTATAGACTCTCCATCAAAGGACTCATGATCTGAAAAAAAAAATTAAAGGTACTGAAGACTTAAGAGTGTTATTAAGGATTCCATTTCAAAGTGAGCTTAAAAAAATGAATGGCCATTTGTTAATGAATTAACACAGTCTATCTAGTTCCATAAACCAAAAGTTGGACAGCCCCTAAGACTTTAGCTAGTAACACTGAGGAACTATTTTGTGGCTTATGAGGACATGATCAATGTTTGTAATGCTGCTAGCCTCTTATTGAATGAAGTAAATTGCACTGGAGAGAAGTGAAACTTTTCCCAGCTCCAATGTCTTATTATATATTTTTTAACGTTTCTATGAGAACAATGTTCAGACAAGGCTCTCAGAGGCTGCTAGGATATCAGTTATCTGTCAAAGTTTCAAGTGAAGTTTAAATAAACTCAATTTAGCATTATGTACTATGCTATGTGTTGCTAGGAGTTCCAGGAAATTCTGCACTCATCCAGATACATAAAGCTCAGTCACAAAATTAACCTAAAGGGAAGATATTGTAATACCATCTAAATGCACAAAACAAATGAAAAATAGCCTATATTAATGAGTCCATACCACAGTAGGTAAGAGGTACATTAAGTAAAAGCAGAATATTTTGGTTCCGTAAGAGTCTTCTCATGCGTTTAGGAGTGCTGAGAGATGCCACACTTCTAAGCCATTGCTCACTTGTGGACATTGCTTGCCTTTAGCCATTGCTGGAGTCAGCAACAGAGCTGATGTCTATACAGACAGGTAAGCTGTTTAGCAGGCAAGCTGTCTCACAATACAATGCACTTGTAACTGTTGGTCTCCCATTGACAATGTAAAGCTGGAAGAAAATAACTACCTCGAATCTTTGGAACATTTTCTTTTCTTTCTTTCTTTCTTTCTTTCTTTCTTTCTTTCTTTCTTTCTTTCTTTATTTATTTATTTATATTTATTTATATTTTTAGCCAGTCCTGGTGCTTGAACTCAGGGCCTGAGCACTGTCCCTGGCTTCTTTTTGCTCAAGGCTAGCATTCGGTGACTTGAGCCACAGCACCACTTCTGGCTTTTTCTATATATGTGGTGCTGAGGAATCAAACCCAGGGCTTCATGTATACGAGATGAGGACTTTACCACTAGGCCATATTCCCAGCCCCGGAACATTTTCTTTTAAGAACAAGAATTGTACGTGTTTTCTGTGGGTACATTCACTCAAACTAAAATAAAATGAAAGGAGTGGCAAGGGAACCAATTTTACCTCCATATATTGTATTTTCTAAAATCTTAGATTTCCCTGCCTTGTGGTTTGTTGCACATTTTACAGACACCAATGCACACCTATATGTTGTATTCTTCCATTGGTGTCACTTCCGTTTTATGGACGTTTTTCAATATATGATGAAACTTCTAAATGATAGTACTGCATCCTTGCAGTTAATGGCAAGTTAAATATTAAGCTGTCTTCTGGTGTGAAGTCCTTAATTGAGCCACCACAGCTGCCTTGGAAGACTAGAGTTGTTGGCTGTCATTGAGGAGATCCGAGCAGGCACTGAAAGACTATCTGTGAATCATGCCTAATTAGGAAGGAATTGTTGCTGAGACAGTCTCCCTGCAATTCTAAGGCATGTTGTAAGTTGTCAAATTTTCAAGGTGACCCATGAGGTGTTAAACACAGTTAAGGGAAAATTAGACAAGTCGCTTGCAACTGCTTCTTCTTCTGTTTTTGAAAGTACACATTTTTCAGTGGTATGTTTATGAAAGACCTGGACAGACTTTAACTTAGATTCTCTACTGTAAGTGTCTATCAGAACTCATAGGAATATCTCTGCCTCAGCCTTTAGCCAACCTCATTCCTTTCAGAGCCTGATGATAATTGAAGGTTGTAGTTCTTAGAGTATAGTAATTCTTTCCCTCAGGTATCCTGATTTTTCTTCTTAAAACCCAATAATCCCCTGCATATTTGATGCTTTAGGGGCTTAGTATGTGTACCTAAATTTACCATAAATCAATAGCTAGCAATCTCAATACGGACTTTGTCTTACTTTCTAATTTGTCTAACATTTAGTCCATACCATTTTCTAACACATGTTAGTATCATCTCCCATTAGAGATTGACAGTGACTACCACTAGATTTTACTCTGTTTTGGGAGTGTGTGCAAGAAGTGCCAAGAGTAGTACAGAGGAAGAAAAAAATGCAAACTGCTGCATATTTTGAGACTTTTGTTCTCTAGAAAGTTGGTAAAGGCATTAATGTAAAAAAGCACAAATCCAAAGAAGAAAAATGAAGGTAGGCTGTGTCCACTTATAGGTCAAGTAGCAAATAAACCCAGGAATTATTCCAGTTGAGATTAAGGGACCACATCATACAATGCAGGGTGTGTCTGGCTCATCCTACTTTTATCTATTTCTTTAGCTTTGCCATTAGGTGGATTATGTTTTGCTAAATTATCTGGGTTTTCTAAGCAATGACAAAATTAATCTAGAACATTTCTATATGAGGTCAATTAAGGCTTCCAGAAAAGTTCTAATTCATGACCTAAAACTAGTTATAGAAACAAGTGCTGAGAAAGAAATGTAAAAGATGACAAATCTGTATTCAAGAATGTTAAGGGCTTATTCATTAAGCGAGGTTTAACACTTTCCATCTCAGAAGTACAATAAGAAGTGATAAAAACAAAGTTTCCTTCTGAAAACTGATCACTTGTGACAAACAACACATCAAAGCACTGAGATCAGTTATTGTGAGGTCTGTGAAAACAAGTCAACATTAAATGAATATAAATGGAGGATGGGTGTGGGAGTATTTCAAGGATGGTAAATAGATGGCTGACAAAATCTTTTTCCATGTTTCATCCTGTAGGATGCTGAATATCTTCCTGGAAGGGTAAGTGCAAACAAACACTGCTTGGTGCCTTCAAAATCAACACAATTCATGTACTGTAGTTTGTAGCTTTTTCTACTCACTCAGGGGAGAATATTCAAATATAAGACAAGAAATTTCTTGTCTAACAAATGAGAGTATTGGACTGGGCTTTGGAGACTATTTTCAAATGCTTCTCATTTGGTTATTTATTTATTTACATTCTATTCTAATCTGCCTTCTTTGTTTAGATTTACATCTTAATAATCTATGTTCAGTAACAAAAGAAGACCACATGTGAAGGATCAAACACTATCTGATACATAGGTTAATTACTTGAAATGAGGATAGATAATATTTTCTAGAAATTATGCCTACCATCTGGCCCTTACAATGGTTATCTCTGATAATTCTTCTACATGAATAATGAAACCTGGAAATCAAGAAATTCCAGAAAGTTGAGGAACTTTCTCCCAGGTTGATCACTCTCATATCTGAATTGATTCATTGTGGCAAGGATTTTTGTTGTTGTTTCTGTACATTTGGTATCTACATTTCTCTTCAGGCCACTGTCTCTTGGCCTCTACTTTGGATTCTTTGTAAGATGTTGTTCTGTGTGTTTATTCTCTAAGAGACATTTAAAGGTATATATAATACCCAGAGTACCAAAATCAGTTACAGTGATATCAGGGGTAAAAACATGGGGAAGAAAGGCAAAATAAAAAGGCATAATTTCACACAATACATTGAAAATAACAGCAGTGGTAACCCATTTATTTCCATAACTTGGAGTTCTTTTTGCCTAGCATCATCTTATGTATATATATATATATATATATATATATATATATATATATATATATGTAGCTATTGAACTATTGTGATCTTCTACTAGGAGTATCACAGACCTGTACTAATTGTTACAAATAAGGGAAACCATAGAATCTGTGTTTCTTTCAGTCTGGCTCACTTCACTTAATATGTTATTTGAGGGACTTAACTTCCAGGGTAGAACATTAAAATTATCCATATTTTTCTCAAGAATTTAGCAGTGTCATTTTTTTTAAGCATGCAGTTGTAAGAGGTTTGTGAAAAATGTAGTGGGAATTGTTCTCCTACCCATTTCAAAGTGAGCTTTTAGGACATGGAATTATCCATGCTCACTTTTGTGGAGGGAGGATGTAGAGAATCAAGAGCTTCCCAAGCCTCACTGTTATTCTATGGGAACAACAGTCAGCTTGGTAGATTTCACCAAGCCATGAGCAGAATTGTCAGTGACAACTGTTGATTTTTTTTTTGCTAGTTATAATAATTCTCCTTGACTTTCATGTTTCCTCTATGTAAAAGATACTGTGGTCAGAATGTTGGGGAAGATATAAGTTAGCTGTTTAGTAAATTATCTTTTCTCTTAAAATGTTTTTATTGATCTTTAAAATACAAAATGTATTCAAATTACATCCATTTGAAGTGGCTAAGGTATCATTTTAAGTGATGGCTTTTCTAGTCTAATTTTTCTCTGTGTTAATGACAACTTGTGCAAATGTTGTTGAGAAACAAAAGAAATCAGAAAGTCAGCAGGATGCAGCCTGCGATTAGAGGACAAGACATACGAGGTCAGATCTCAGAGCCAAAATTTATATTTTCTACAATAAAAGAGATCTCCAAGGCAGGCTCTCCATGACACCATCCATAAATATTATCAAGGTAACAAAACAAGCAAAGTAAATTATTTAGAGTCACAAAAGATAATAGGGGGAGAATGATTGGATGGAGCTAAGTGATGGAGACTTTACAATAGAATTTAAAAATACTGTTTTAGATAAAAATAAGACCCAGAAATTGAACTGATAAAATTTAAAGTCTACCACAAGTCTATAATAAAGTACACTTTCAGAAGACATAAATGAATAAACACCATTTTTTCAAGTCTGAATGATTATTAAATATCCATGGTGAAGATATGGATCTAGTTTCCATATCTCTGTTTCCCTAGCTGTTATATATTTCATAAGCCATTTTTAAATATACATAAATTCAATTACATTAAAAGTTTGTTATGAATATAGAGACTTCTATATTCTAAAAGTTATATCTAATTAATTATATACCCACTGTAATATTAGTACTAAATTTTCAAGTGAATAATGTAGATCTAAGTCGAACTCCTTTTGACAGGATTTCTGCATGTTTACTTCCATGATTCTGTGTCCACAATGGAATGAGATAACAAAACTACTTTTCTCTGATGACCAGTCTGAAACATCTTATAGAACTGACCAGCACTGTGTAATCAGAGCTCCTCTTGCATATGCTTTGTTCTTCTAGTAACTTTCCTAAGTCTTTTTATGTTTATTTCATACACTTAATAATTTGGATATAAGCTGGTACCTATTCTTACCATTTACAATGAATGAAATGGAATCAGGGAGACCTTTTCAAGTAAGTTTCAGTTTTGTAAGTTTTCAATTCAGTAAACCTAATATTAATAAGTGGAGAAAATTAGTAACATTCCAGATCACTAGAAATTATGGAAGTCAACAGTGACTTATCAGATGGGTTTCTTCTCATCAAAATCATGTTAATCACTTTTCTGCTTCAAAGTGGGCACTGTGCTCTATTCAGGAATAAAGCAGAGAATAAAGGAGCATATTCTTAGGAGATAAAATGATGCTTATTGAAATGAATGCCAATAAATGTATACAAGAGGATTTTTATTGTACAGTGTGTGGCTCTTTTTCATTCTTTTACTTTTGTTTATTTCCTTCTGTCACTGTTTTTTATTTCTGTACCCTTTGTTTTGCATATAAGTTTATTTGATTTGGGTAGAGGAAGGGGAAGCACAGAAACAGTGGGACAAAGGGTGAACCAAGTCAGCAGTGATACTCACTAGACACTACGGTGGAAAGGAATTATACAATTTGAGGGGAAGGTAGTATGGATGGGAAAAACTGGGAGAGAATGAGGTAGGAGATGTCACTATTTAAAAGGAAATGTACAAATTACCTGACTTATTTAACTGTAACCCTTCTGTATAGCACCTTTACAATAAAATTTTAAAAATGGAACAAATACTAAAGTAAAAAGAAAATATGTTGGTTTGAAATTGCACTGACTTGTATGCAAAGCTACTGAGGAGGTTGAACAGAAAGATCACTTTAAACTAGGTCCAGATTAGACAGTATAATGACATGCCAAAAAATGTTAAACACCACAAATGGAATCCAAATTCTATATGCTCTGATTTAAAATTATATGGTCTTTATGATAACCTAATTTTAGACAACATTTTGATTTTCTTTAACGCTATAATATTTCAATTCACCCCATTTTATTCGTCTCATTCTCTAAACTTTCAGTATATTTAAGCCTTGAAATCTTGTTGAGGTAATAGGTTAAATCCTCACAGGAGGAATTGCTTTTCCTTAAGTCTTCACATCATGTTTTAAATTCAGAATCAATTTCTCCTTTCTTTATTTTTCTATCATACTTTACTACTTTTTCTATTCAAGACATAGCAATCTACTGGTGTATTCTTAGCCTGCTCACATATAAGCAAGGCTGAAAAGTGGGAATAATTTGACAATAGTGTGTTGTCCTTTACCGTTTTCCCAAAACCTAAAATAGTTGCAGAATAAATGAATTTGAAAATCAGCAAATTAATCCAATTTTTAGTGAAAGAATCACAATTGAATAAATAAAAATTATTTAGATCATATGTCAGACTCTTAATACGTCTTCAGCTTGAAAAGTGAATATTTCAATATATACTTTGAGTTTTTCCATGCAAATTTGTAAGATTCTATGTGAGGCAGAAATCTGTGCTCTGCAGATTAAACTCTGTGCCTTGTTTGCTGAATTAGCATTTTAGTCTTCATTATTCAGCTTTATGGCTGCTCTTTTGAATTTTAGCTCAAGCAATGTGTTTTTTTTTTTTCTGGCTTTTTTATGGTGAGGATGTAAATGACAAACATTTACTTATGTAAAGATTGTTACTTAATTTGCTAATTATCTTTTGTCTTTGTGGTTTAGTTTTTCATTAAAGTATAAATAGTAAATTATGCACTTTAAAAGGTTTATTTGATTAATAGTGGCAGTATATAATCACCACTTGGTACAATTAATTATTTCATTTAATGGAAAAGTGTTAGTTACCTAGCTCATAAGAGGCACTATTTTGTTTATTAAAATGTATGAGAGGCCATTGACATGTCTTACATAGGCCACAGAAGATCAACCATAAATGTAATCACTAACTGAAATTAAAGCTGTTTATTTCTAACAGCTTATCTGCAGAGAAATTATGAAGATTTTTAAGAAGCTGTCTTATAAACTAAACAGTGCACGCGGGTGAGTGCATACGTGCGCATACACACCCCACACACATACATACATCAAAGAGATTACAGCAACCATTGAAAAAGGGTCCAGTGAATGTGAGCCAATGTAATGCAGACATTTCCTGGCCTTTAACCCAAAGAAGGTCAATAACGTAAAGAAATATGCCAATCAATCTGAGTTTTGCATTATTCCAGTTCCTTGGTCCTGTGCAGGATACCATTGCAAACCCAACTGCACTATTAGCCATAATGGAAACCACTTCTCATTTTATAGATTGGCTTTTGCTCTCCAAATCAAACAATTCAGTCCTTAAGGTTTCATTTGTTGAAACCATGTTCCTTGTCAGTGTTTTCCTTTGAAGAGACAAAGCTAAATACAGGAAGTCATGAGGTTTAATGAGGGAAATGTAATGAAAGGATTCACCTTTACAATATATGCAAAACATGCACTAAGAAAGACAGTGTGCAAAGGTGTGAAGAATTCTGCCTATGACTGGAGCACACACGCACACTTATACACACACACCTTAGTAGTTCCTAATGGAGTTTAGAAATATCTGCATAAATAGCGCTAATACATTTGCTTACAAGAAATTGCTTGTTACCTTAGTATCCTTCCTTCCTTATACTGGAGAGGTAAGCACAATGTGCATAAAAGTGACAGTGTACTGGCTCCCTGTTCAAGCAGTCAAAGACTTTGTATGAACACCCGGATCATCATGTAAGGGACACATGCATTCAAAGGGAATGATAAGTCATTCAAAACCCACATGGCAGTTTATAGGGAAAATGAGAAGAAGAAAACGCAAAGTTCGATCATTTAACAATTTAACCAAGTACAAAAAAGGATATTATTTTGGTTACTTAAGTATTTATTTCCTATTAGCATTTTTTAACCTGAGAAATAATTCTTATACATACAAGCGCGCGCGCACACACATACACACACACACACACACAGACACACACACACACAGCACAAGCTCAGAGGATTTGGAGTGCACTGAACAAATAATAAAATATCAAGACGGAAAGAAATAACTAAGTTAAACTGAAATCTAATAACATTAATGCTTACAAATGCTGTCATTAGCACATATCAGATACATGATCCTTAGTGATTCACAGGAAGGAGCTAGGATGGAGTGGCTCCCTCAGAATTCCAAAGTGGAAGGGTGACAAGAAGCATTAAAATTAGGGATCTTTCCTGCATCTCATGTTTTTCTTTTTCTTTCCTTCTATGTAATAAAGAAAAACCTTCTGTCTTACAAATGAGTAATGTAGACTGAAATATTACTAATAGAGAAAAAAGCCAATTAACTAACTAAATTTCCTTCTCTCAGTATTCATTGATATTTGTCAAGCCACTCATTTATTTACTCTGAATGAAATTTGTATGGTTTCTTTTCTGTTAACCTATATCAGAATAAGTGTGTCAAATAAAGAGCAGGACCAAGGACACAGCCGACAAGCACTCTGCGCTTTGCCACCAAATAAGAAAAGATTGATATAGAAAAGAGAGTTACAGATGGCGAAACCCAAAGCTAAAGAGACATGTGATTTAGCTCAAGGTCTGAAGATTCATAGTAGCAGAACTGAAAACAAAACTGAGGAAGACCTTGAACCTAAATGCTATTGTTTACACAATTCATTTATTTGAATAATAAAAGTTCAATTTAATATGCATGGTAATTAAATTATAATCACATTTTTATATGATCCAGTCCCAGAAATAATAGGTCTGTTGGATGAATGACTACATGTAGCTCACAGTTTCTGTCTGTGTAGTGTGAACACTATTTAGAAGACAACAATGCAGTGCATGGTTTTTGGTTAAAGGACAATCTTGTATTATGTAGGTTTTTGAAATATGAATATATGTATATCTCCAATTTGAAGTGGATTTCACTGAATTCAATATATAGAATTAATTAAGCCACTTTATAGGGAAAAGGTAGGGAGCTCTAACTCAGAGAAGTAAGTTGTAGAGGTCAAATATAAGAAGAGGTAGAACTAAAACTGGGATTTGGTGGGAGACAGTCCTCCTGTAAAGACTGAGAACAGAGCTGGCTTCATTTATCAAGAATTGGAGTGATATCTTTCTAGAAATGCAGAAGATAAGATACAAGTGGGTTTTGATGGAAGTATCCAACATGTAAATATATTCATTTTTGGATATGGGAAGAATCAACTCTGTATTAACAGACTGTACAATTTTCTACAGAAAGGTCATAAGTAGACCTATGACCATAATTTAATTTTCAGTGAAAGAATAGAGAAAAAATAGAGAGTTCAGAAAATAATCATTTTTTTTGAAAGCCTGTAGTATATTCATGAATGAAAACAATTAAAAACTGGCCCATGAAAATGTAAAGCCTTTGTTGTAAACTGAAATTATCTGTAATTATCTGTTTGAAAATAAACAAACTAGGGAAACATATTTGTAGAATATTTATATAGCAAACAACATAACTAGAATATATAAACATTTCTCAAAAACTCAGTAATGAAAGAAAATCTTGGTGGAAAAGAAAGGGTTTGAAGAACTGCTTTGGCAAAAAGGAAATATAAATGACTGATAAACACACAATAAGATGATCCTTTCTCTAGTGTATTAGTAGATTGAGAGTATCATTTCTTCAAATATAGTAGTGAAATACCTAAAATATCACATAATTAGGCCGTTCTGACTACTTGATCTCTATTTTTGCAGATGGATTTCTTTACTCTTTTGATAATGGTAGATTTGGATTTGGGGCTTATACTAGCTATGATGGTGATCTACCACTTCACCCATACCTCCACTGGTCTCTTTGGGATAGGATTTCACAAATTGTTCTGCCAAGGATAGCATTGAACTATGATGATCCTTTTCTCAGACTCCCAAGTCCCAAAGATCCCAAGTTAGGACCCCTGGTGCCTAGCTAGATGGTGTTTAAAAAGTATGAATTTTAATTCACTTAATGAATTAATTAACTAGGCATAAGCCATTTTATGGATATATAAATTGATACAAAGTGAAAGGTCATACAACAAAGCTAAGATTTGAGCACATGAAATCTGGATCCAGAATCATTTTCTTAGCTGTGACAATTTGCTACTTTCCAAAGGCCAACAAGAGCATACAGTGCCCAGTACTGCTGATTGTTCAGTACATGTTTATAAAGAAATGATTAAAACTAATTTTTCCCAGAGTAGCTTAAAATTTAGATAGTAGGAAAAGTGAACACACACACAAAGCACTTGATTCCATCTAATCACTATCCACATTTGAAATAATCATATTTTATTGACAATAAACACACAGAATATCACCATTTTACTGAAGGAAATGGTCTGTTTTTAACAACTAGGGATTATGAAAAACATTCTAAGAACAATTTTTACAATATGCCCAGAAAATGAGAATACCTCGAGGCTGTAAAAGAATTTAAATAAGGAGAAACAAGGTGGACATTTGAAAATTAGACTGCTATGATATTTTATCCTAACATAATGGTCAACAAAAGCATTCATCATGTATCCCTTTCATGCTTGTCAGAGTCCGTGTGTTCGAGTTTGTTTCTAATAATTCAGTGTAAACAACGGTGAACCATGTTTGAGCATAATAACCTAATTCAATTACCTCCCAACGTTAGAACGCCGACTGTCAACTGAGCTGAAGCAATTACTGTTAGCCCAGTATTAATTCAACCACACTGAAGATTCATACTTAAATGACACTGAAGACTCATACTTAAATGCCCGAGTTGAGTTACTGGTTGGTTTGTTTTGTGTTTCCTTTATATGTGTTTTCTTTCTTCCTCATTCAACACGGTGCAGGAACTTATAGATAAAAAGCAAACAACGGGGATGTTTCCTAATTAATTTACCGTGATTAAGAGAAAAGAGTGGCTTTGAAAAGTGCCTCTGCGCAAGTCAGCCTATGAGACGACATCTTCCTTTAAGTCTCTGCTGCACTGTATTCCAGCAGCACAGTATGAACCATAGTCTATTATATGTATGCACCTGACAACTGCATCTGTGCAGGGGTGGGCAGGAACAAGGGGGGGGGTGAGAGAGGAGAGAAGGAGATAGGGAGGGAGGGAGAGAGGGAGGGAGGGAGGGAAGGAGGGAGGGAGAGAGAGAGAGAGTCAGTCGATGTAAAAGAGTGAAGGATCAGAAGGAGGGAGGGATGTAAAAGGCAGATTTTTATTGGAAGCAATTGAAGTGGTTGCTATGAGACCAGCCGAGGACCAGCAGCCAGCCCGTTGCTGATGGTCCTTACTTCCTACTAAACCTTTCCTTTGACACAGTTTTAGAGTTGTTTAGTATCTGAGCAAGCACCTGACACGGTGACTTTTTGCTTCCCTTTTCTCCTCCAGTCCTTAAGGTAAGATGGAGGTAGAAAATGAAGCCAGCTGCTCCCCGGCTAGTGCTTCAAGCGGGTCCAGAGAGTACAAGGTGGTAATGCTGGGAGCAGGAGGAGTTGGTAAAAGCGGTAAGTTTTCACACTGAATTCTGGGGAGGGAGGGAGCGCTAGAGAGGTGATTCCATAAAGGAAAGCAGTGGGAATGCTAATGCTAGTAGGGTCCATGGTAGTTAAACACAGAGAACTGACTTGCAGAATGTTTCCAAGTGTGACAACTCTTTAAGGGATGCTGATGATTTGGGATAAATCAGATGCAGCTAGTCACGATATACTGAACTTGAAAAGAATGATTTTTCTCCTGTGAGTGAATTCTAGGTAATAATGCCAATTAACCTATATGTTTTTGTTTTAAGAACAAATATTTATTAGGGTGTCATGATATGACAGGAAAGATGCTCCTGTTCTAAGAAATATTCGGGTAAAAAAAAACGTGCACTAAATAGTCAATAAAACACAGACACAAACGCAGAGCCACCCTCAGGACTATCAGAGCTGATTGCTGTGTTTGTTTCTCTGATTGGGAGCTTCCTGTCTCCTCTTTCCTGTGTCTGTCTGAGTGGTCTGTGCCTGGACTTAATGGTGGTAATGTTTGTTTTGTTCTTTTGTTTTGTCTTTGGGAAGCAACAGGAATTTTTTTTAATGACATTTTCTGTGGGATCCATTAAGGGTGAGCAAACTAAGTTTGGTAGTTTGTTGAATTAAAAGAAACAGCTAAGAATGGGGGATGGGGAGTGAGATATACAAGAAAGCAAAGTCTGATCAATTTCTTATTTAAAGAATAAGGTTGTAAGTGCCTTGATTCTTGGGGAATTTAAGAGGCCAAATATAGCAACAACAACAACAACAAAAAGCTATGCAGAGATATGTGAGGCTAAGTAGTAGGTAGCACAAGACTGTGGTGGTCCCTAGAACATAAAGAGATAACTATGGGTGGTATTTTTTTAATGAACACAATAGATACTCTCTAGGGAAAGTGTGTTGGGGATATAAAAATACAAAGGAAATAATAAAAAATTCTCCTGGACAGATAATCTGAAAACAATGGTGTAATTTACTTCTAGAGTATGGATTCAAAGTTAAGAACAACATTCTTGGAAGTAGTCAACAAGTTCATAAGTTTGGGAGGGGCTCACAAGGGATAAGAAAATGGAGCAATACAAGAAGGGGGGATAACAGGGGCCTTAGAGAACAAAAAAGGTTTTAGAAAATAGCAGAGAAAATAGGAAGAGTAATTCATTTTAATGAGCTCTACTCTCTCCTTTTATCCAAAAAGAATTACAATGAAAAGAAGAATATAAAGAAATTTGAACTGGACATGATCCGAAGCTAAATGAAAGTTTATGTAAGAAAAATTGTCTTCTAGAAGAAAATATGAAAGGAAAAGCTTGGTAGCTGTATATGAGTGAGAAATTGTGTATTTCCTTAGAAAGCCAAAATCCAAGGTCAGCAAAATAAAACCAGGAAGATAGCACTTGAGAAAGGTGGGGTAGGGCCCAGGGGAGAGAGATAGATGGAGAAAGAGGAGAAGGGTGGGGTGGGGGATGCAGACAAGAATCAAGTGTATACCCAACAAAATTAAGAAGACTTAGGAAAGGAGAGGGGAGGAGAGGGATGGGTGAGAATAGTGAAAGAAGTGTCATTGATCAAGATATATTGCATTTATAATCTGTGTGGTTAAATGGCAACTCCTTTGTACAAGTACTTAAAGATAACAATAATAATTTCAACAAGTTATAAATAAAGTCCCTTCACAGGAAAAGAATCAAAATTAGATGATAATTTAGGAAGCAAAGAATGAAAAAGTCATAGTTAAGGGAAACATCTTATATAAATAAAAATAATAGTACTTTTAAAGAAAATGATAAATTAGACGTAATGAGGAAGAAAATTATGAGCTATAAATCAGAGGAGAGAAATAGGCTTAAAGCAAAGGCAGCAGGTCCATCCACATAAACTGGCACCAACAACCATGAAGTACAAGATGTTACTTGAGTGCCCCCTATTCCCCTGTGTCTTTGTTTTCCCTGTGTTTGTTTCCCTAGTATTTTATTTTTTTTTTTGCAGGGGTTGTCTTCTTCTTCTTTTTTCTTTTTTTGCAGGGTTTAGGGGATGTAGGAGTATAGTAACTAATTTTTGACTATGTAGGACCTAAAATTTGTTGAACAGAAATGTGTTTTATAGGAGCACCCCTCAACAACAACAATATGTATTATAAGATATATTATAACATATTGTGTTATATAACATATATTATATATTAATATATACACTGTATAATATTATGGCTTTAGGATATTAGATTGTTGGTGTTGTGTCTCCTATTTTGACCTTCTCTGGTACGATTTGTAGAGACTGTTCATGATTGCTATTCCAGTAATTAAATGTTCCAGTATAACACAAGAGAAGCAGTTTCTGTTGCTTTATTTTGTACCGAAGATATCAGCATATAATCAAATAACTGAGATAAACTTTTGCAGTGGGATAAAATCATTATTAGCAAGCTCACCCTCTGATAAGCTTATTCATAAAATGGATCAATACTTGGTTGTTGTGGATCTATAGATGTTCTATATGGATTATTCCAGGGACTATTTTTTGTACTATCTGACCCTTGGAAAACACTATATTCAGGGCTAAATATTTGGAACCAACACTTGAATGTCCTGTTTTTATTCTATGGCTACCCCTGAGTAAATGTATAAACAATGTTCCTAACATTAACCTTCTGCTGAAGATTAGAATGTATGCTTTCAAATAAACTATTTTTTTTGTATGTGTGTTGTTTTAGAGGATTTGAACTCAGGGCTTTGGGCTTGCCAGAAAGGTTCTTTGCACGGAGTTACACCTCCAATCCACATAAACAAAATATGAAAGCCACTATCCATATTGCTGATGATGTAGATCATTAGTGGACTGTCCCGCGGTGAGCCAGCCCTGCTTCCATGATTTCAGGTAGATACTTCCAGGAGAGATCTGGCTTCTGAAGGGTTTAACAAAGTAGTGTTAGCATATCATCTCTTTCCCAGTTCTAAATGCCAGGTCCATGGCAGCCTGGAACATAGATAAGAAGCTCAATTTACTGTTTCCATATGTTTTGTGTACCCATCCTGGAGTTCAATCTCAGGGCCTGGGTTCTCTTCCTGAGCCTCTCTTGTTGAAGTTTATTGCTCTACCACTTGAGACACAGTTCCACTTCACCCCTTTTAGGAAGGTAAGAGTCTCACAGACTTTCCTGACTGGGCTGGTTTTGAACTGTGATCCACAGATTTCAGTTTCTGGGTTTTTAAACATATTTTATTGCAGAGGTGATGTACAGAGGGGTTGCAGTTACATAAGTCAGGTAATGAGCACATTTTTTTTGAACATGTCACTCCTTCACTTGTTCTCTCCCAGTTGTCCCCTCCCATCTTATCCACAAGTTGTATAGATAATTTTCCACACAGTATCTAGTGAGTCCCACTTCTATATTTGTTCTATTCAGTAGGTAGTATCACAGGCAGGGGCCACTGGTGCCTGGATGTTTCCATATTTTTAAGTAAACAGTATCATAAAGATTTTCTGTTTTAAGAAATTAATATTCTTTTCTATTCCATCTACTAAAATATAGGTATTAAAAATCGAAAGGATTGGCATTTTTTCTGGAATAGGAATTCACACAAATTTTAAAATATGTGAGTAAAACAACGTACTCTGGGTGAGAAGCATTAAGCTATAAGTATCCAAACAGGTTTATGCAGTTCATATTTTGTGCTCAGGCATGTATGGCTATATAGGGGAACAGATGAAGTAAGAGCATTCATAATGCACCCCATCATGGCAAGCATGGGTAACATGTATTTCCTGCTTGTGTTTACTCTAAAACCACAATAAAAATATGCATCTCCCTTTGTAGATGATAAACCTGAAAACTAATAAAATAACCTGTGCCTGGTAATTAGAGTAACAAGATATAGAGTCCTGAGATATTTTATCCAACAATATCACATGTTGTTCAGAACCCTGGGAAGAAAAGCAAGGAGTTCTATCATTTATTGATAGTAATAAAATAGAATGATTAGTAATGCATCTTTTACATGTTATATGGAAATACCTTACCCATCTAAAGTAACATTCTCACTTTTACATCTGTGACTATTATCTACTTTTTAATATATATTATTAAATAAACACATACTAATTTCATATAAACATAAAAGTGTAGTCCTACTTATCTAGGTTAACACTATTTTAATATTGTTGAAGAGTAGTATTTACTGCAGAGAAAGTGGAAATAGAAAACACAGCCTATCGACTGTTTAAAATATAAAGAAATGTATCTTGAGATTTGAAGTTGGCAAGCTCATACTTATACTACTAGATAAGTCACATCCAGAACACAGCTATTGTCATTCAACTTAGTCTGTTTTATACCAGTCTAATACTGACCAAGGCAAAGCTTAATCATAAATTGGACCATACAAATTAGCAGATATCCAAGAACCTATACATATGAGTCCTATACATAAGATTTGTAGAGACTAATATATAAAGAGTATGATAATAATAGTGTATTATACAGGATTTTTTGTTAAAGAAGTAGTTTTAGCTACTCTTGTCATGCACATATGGAAATGGTAACTACGAGATGATAGATATGTTAACCCTTCCGCCCTCTATGTACAGATATAATATTCATGCTTTAAATACAGTCATGTTTGGCCAATATTGCATGATGATAATCCCTCAGAATTATAATGAAACTAAAAAATTCCTGCCACCCAGTCATGCTACAGCAGTCTTGACATCATGGCAGAATGTCTTTGTGCCCAAGCTGGGGTAAGAAAAAAATCTCATTGAATTATCAGGCATATAAAAGTTATAGAAGAATAGAATACACAACTATGCATTGGAAGTAATAACAAATGTCTATATTAACAGTGTAAGCACTTACACTTCTATGTTTAATCACCACACACACTCAAACACACACACACATACACACACACAGATATCATGGCTTCAATTGCCTGTGTCTTTCTTTAAATGGAATCTTGTATATTGTTCACCATGAATAACAATACAAGAACTAGTCTGGCAATACACTATACTCTCTCACATTATAAATATATGTATATATGATATTAGGGACATATATATACACACATATATATCCCTTATATACATCCATAATATCGTGTATAAATATTACATATACTATATAATATATATTATGATATATAGTATGTGATATAATAGTATATACATACCACATATCTCCCATGATTTCAGTATATCATGCAGGTTTGTCTAAATACTCTCCATGATGTTTACCCAATGACAAAATCATCTATCATTGTATATATCAGAAGCTTTCCTAGTCATGAAATGATCCACGATTAAATACATGCGAACATTTATTTTAAAAATAATTACTTAAGATGCTGGAAGAGAAAACTCCATCTAACACATCACTTTACAAAACAGGTAGAACACAAATACAAAACATATCTATTTTGGATGAAATAATGTCACATGATAGTAAAACACAAGTTCATAAGCATATACATTATAATTACAAGTAACTACAAAAATAAGAGCCCCTTATCTCCAATTTCTTGCATGAGGAGAAGAAAATATTTCTCCTTTCTTTCTCCCTATATAAACCTTACGTTACCAAAACCCTGGCTAACACTTTTTCTAGAAATAAACTGAAATAAAGGCAACATTAAACTGAAATAAAGGCAACATTGTACCAATTTTCCAATGTACCTGATTCATGATATAATTTTATTGTTTTCTCTTTATTCTACTGCCTCCCATTCTCTACTTTCTCTCAAGCAATGATTTTTTTATAACTGTAGATGAAGGGGCTCATGACACTAAGCATTCCTTCTAATAGACCTGACCACAGAACATGTCAGATTATTACTATCCACTTCCCCTACATTCATATATGCTTTTTTCAGCCCAGACTTTCATCATCCAGCAAATTTTAACCAATAACAAAAAAACCTTATTTTTCAGAAGACAGGTATACCATCTATTATCTGAATCGTTGGTAAAATAATTAAAAGACATGACTAAATCATCTAACCACTTTGTTTAGATTTGTTTTAGATTGTCATATTAAATTTCTTATGTACAACATTAGCAGGTTTGTCTAGCAAAATACAGAAGTAAGGAAGTAAAGACTAGATATTAAATACATTGCTTTTTATTTAACTACATTAGAAAAATATGATACACCTAAGTAACAAAAGAATTCTCCAAGCCCTATTACGGTCCCTAGGATTCATCTTTAAATTACTTTGATGAATCTGTGACTTAATATATATTTTCAAGATATCAAGAGTGTATAAAATTATAGAAATAATTCATGAAAAAGAAAGTTACTTATAACTATCTTTTCCAACCTGGTCCCTGCCATCTAGGAGCGCAGTATTTCATGGTGGGAAAAATTTTGTGAAATGCAAAATGTTGTTTGTGATAAATCATGGATGCAAGAACTATGGAAATGTGGGATCAAAGGTTAATAATTAGAGCTGTGGGGGCTGGGGATATGGCCTAGTGGCGAGAGAGCTTGCCTCGTATACATGAGGCCCTGGGTTCGATTCCCCAGCACCACATATACAGAAAACGGCCAGAAGTGGCGCTGTGGCTCAAGTGGCAGAGTGCTAGCCTTGAGCAAAAAGGAAGCCAGAGACAGTGCTCAGGCCGAGTCCAAGGCCCAGGACTGGCAAAAAAAAAATAATAATAATTAGAGCTGTGATCTTTAAGCATCAATCACTGAAGAGACAGTATCTACATTGCTTTTCAGACACTATCAATTGAGACACTCTCTCATGTTACTGACACACATTACAACTTGTGCGTTACAATAAATATCTCAATAATTGATGTGTTATTTGCACATGAGAAATATTTTGAAAGGTTAAGAAGAAAAAGAACTAAGAAAAAGAAGAAGTGTTGATCAGATATAGTTTAAACAATAGCAAGGATGAATATAGAAATTCATAATATATTATCTCAACCCTATGGATTGCAAACAGATTTATTTAAATTAATAAGCAAAGAAGAATGAAAAGCTTTAAAGATATTGTGCCCTCTGCTATCACAATTAATTGTTCTCCCCTCATTGTACAAAAAACAATCACTCACTACAATAATGTCACAAGGATTAACCAGATTAGCCAAATGAGGCTTAAGGGGTAAAATAGAACCCTACTCATTCAAAAGATGACTGAGACAGCATTGAAGCATAAAGTTTTGACTGATAATATTTCCAAGATTATGTTCAGTGTATAGATATTACATTACTAAAAAGATAGTACATAGGTCTAGGTCCTTATCTCAGAAAGAGATGGAAGATAAATGAGTATGTATCCATCGCTAGGTGAGCACATAAACAACCTAAATTAGCCACATGCTACTGGGCTCATTATACTTGGACCAATCCAAATGTCCTGATGGTGACCATTCAATTTGAGGGAACTAAGTAACCTCACTAACTACAAAAATTTATTGGGAACGTAGATCATGCTACGGAAGAAGACAATGTCCTGAGTTGATCAGGTGGATATTCAAATTTACTAGGTGATTATCTCTCTTAGGTAGTATATCATTTCTAATTGTATACATTATTGAATTGTCAATAGAAACCACCTGTCTATTTAATAAATGTGCATGTGCATACCCATGGAAAGTCATAAACTATTACTAAGAAATAGACACCATTTCAGCTCTGTACACACTTGGATATACAAGAAATGTATCAATAGAATCTTGATGAAATTTGTTAGATTCAAGGACACAGATGGAGACATGCTTCTCTGACAGCAACAGGATATGTGGGAAGTTAGAGTGACCTATAAATAGGTTGTTTATTCACCTATGGCTTTGGTAGTAGCAGTGGTTTCTGCATTCTTGGAGTGTAAAGTTTTTCAATAGGCCATTCTGTATTCAGTTGACCAAAATAAAACTGTTTCCTTAATAGAGAGCGGACTGCTGCCCATGTCTGACTAATTGCAGTTGTGGATCTTTGCAGAGTGAGGAATTCTGATGGTACATCATGATGGATGGAAGTCCACTGAAATGCTTATACATATGGACAGGGCTCCTTTCACTGAATTTGGCTGCCCATTGGCAAAGCTCAGCAGTCATCTCAGCTGAATCACTTTTGGCTTTGTTTGTAGCTGTATCATGGCTATGACCAAGCAGTGCCATCTGTTCTCCTCGTCCTTCAGCAGACACCAGCTAAGTGTCATTGCTGGCTCTTGCAACAGAGCATCACTTGTGCCATTTCTGACTGCCATTACCCTACTCTAGCCAACACCACAGTTTTAAATGGAGAGGTATGGGGGGAGTTGTGGGAATGTTGGCCTCTTCCACTCTCCATACATTCCCAGCTACTTCAACACTTTGCTATTGCCAATTATATCATAGGTAGAGACCTATTTATTTTTTCTCTCCCTGGAGTATGTATGAAGGATAGACAGCCAAGATGTTGGGGTAATTCTTCTGGATATGTTCTGTTGAGAAAAATACCCAAAGGAAAGTTAGGGTTGAAAGTCCCAGGCAAATGTCTCTACATGAACTAAAATTTGATACCATAAGGAAATTTTTTTCTTAAAATTTTTTATCTTAATAAAATTTTTAATCGTAGACTAGGATTTTTAAATAGTTATGTGAACTGTGGCAATAAGAAAACTACTTGTCAAAAAAAAAAGGAAATGAAAACTGCTTGTATAGGTCAGTCAGTGTTCTGGAAGTCACTTAATAGATGGGTAAGAAAGAAATTCATAGTTCTTTTGGTCCATAGTTCTTCTTGATCTGTTTTTAACTGAGCAACAAAAGCATGCATATATCTTGCAAAAATCTGTATTTGCAAAGGAGGAATCATATTCATTTTATCATACTGTGCTTTCCATTTCTTCCTGTCCCAAATAGCACAATAAAAGATTTTGTTTGAGTCTTATATACACACCCCAGGCCTTGTGAAAAGCCAAATATAATTCATGGACTCCCACAGTTTTTCAGTATAGGTTTGTTGATTATCTCTAATAGATGAGAGTGGTGAAGCTTGAATGGCAAAATAATCCACTCAGGAATGCAGAGCCTGAAGAAGCCCTACAGAACAGCCACCAAGGGAGCTAAGGCCTTAACCATAGTCGAGTACACCTCGCACCACCATATATTCTTCATCTACTCTTTATTTGTAGGATGAGGGTTCAATATAAAAATCAGAACAGAATAATATTAATTGAAGGTTTGAATACTGTAGGGAAACACATCCATATTTTTTCCTTTGTAAAATAGGAGCAAAAATAGCTACAATGACACATACTCAAAAAAACTGAAAATAAAAACTGGCACGTTTTTCAGGGCTATGTTTGTAACATGAATGGACAAATTTGTTTTTAATTATTTTATCCTTAACAGTACTTGATCTTGCACACATGACTTGAGATCTGAGTTTTCATTTTCCTCACTAATGACAATAATTAAATTTATGTCAGAGAATTGCTTGGGAAGATGACTTTGGCAATATTAAAAAAGAAAAGCAATAGATTGTAATTGTCCAGACACATCTTATCTTCTTTAAAACTATTATCCATCCATCCTTCGTTCCTCCCTTCTTCCCTCCCTCCTTTCCTTGCTTCCTTCTTTTCTTCCTCTTCCCATTCCCCTCCTTTCTTTCCTTTATCCTTCTCCCAAGCATGGAGGAGAATAGGGACATATCATTCCAAGAAGTTCTAGGAAAGTACATTTTGCATTGAATATTGCAAATGCAATCCTACCATTTTTATATCCACTTATTTTATGCTTGATTGTGCTCTGTATATCTGTATATTGATTAGTTTCAGCATTGGTCTCTTGAGTAATAATTTCAGTGACAATAATAATAGTAGTTTCCTAGTTACCTAGCAAACAATACTTTTATTCATCTTAATTGACCTGTGAAACACACACACACATACACACACACACACACACACACACACACACACACACCATTGCTTGCTAAAGAAAGAATTTAAGGACAATTACCTGCTACAATAGGCACAAAGTGCTATTTAGAGAGACTAACTTGTTTTAATTTTGCATGCCTGTGCGCTAATCTCAATGGAAAAAATGTATTCAATATGCATGTTGTTTCCATACATTTTGAGTAATGTTTGTTGTTTACAGTCTTACAATGGGAAAATTTCAATAGTCATATTTAATATTTATAAGAAAAAATCAGCTACCAACATATTTATCTATTGAAAGAAAGAATCCAGCTGACTTAAAAGCAAACTGTATACACTTAATAGAAATTATTAAATGTTCAGCTCATTTGCTCCTAATATCTTTTAATCTTACCTTCATATTTATCCCAATTTCATCCCCATAGTATTTTCCATCAAATTTTCTTGAAATAATTCTTTGTTCCCCCACCCCCTTCAAAGCTCTTCAATGACTTCTTCCTGCATTGCGACAAGGCTTATTTGCTACAAGGCTTATATCCAAAGCCTACAGGATTCTTAATGTAGGAGACACGTGGGACTCACTGTCAACTAGTCATCAAGTAGAGCATTGCAGATCTGATGGGCCTGACTGCCCTGAGGAGTCAAGCTGCAGAGGGCAGGAAAATGGGATCCAGGGAATAGAGACACACAGAGAGAGCTAGGAAGGGTCAGTGAGGGAATGAAATGGACGGTGAGAAACAATTAGCGATGGAAGAAAAAATGTAAAGATTCAAAAGCTAGAAAACAAAAGCTGAAATATCCAGATATATTGTTTGAGGTTGGCTCTGGTATAGGAGAATATCTTAGATTACAGCTTCTATCTCTCAGTCTCTCTCTCAGCAATCTGTTTCAGATCTCTTTATCTCTCCTTAGGTGAAAACTATAGTCAGGGGCTGGGGATATAGCCTAGTGGCAAGAGTGCCTGCCTCGGATACACGAGGCCCTAGGTTCGACTCCCCAGCACCACATATACAGAAAACGGCCAGAAGCGGCGCTGTGGCTCAAGTGGCAGAGTGCTAGCCTTGAGCAAAAAGAAGCCAGGGACAGTGCTCAGGCCCTGAGTCCAAGGCCCAGGACTGGCCAAAAAAAAAAAAAAAAAAAAAAAAAACTATAGTCAGATCTAAAAAACAACAACAAAAAACACCAAAACTTTATCATTATCTTCTATTGTTTATTTTTCAGATAAATTACATTTGGCCCCTCCCCTAAAATCTTGAAACTTTTTCACTATAATATTTACCTAGTAATTCCAATATTAGCTCTCTATTGTTTCCTCAATTTTTCTAACCTGATTTGTCCCCACCCTGTCTAACATATCTTCTTCCAGTTATATTACTTGAAGTTTGTTTTTGAATATTACTCAGGTTCTTCTGGTATGTGGTTTATGTACTTAAATGTTAATTTTTTTTTAGTTTTTATGTAACTTGTAATCTCTGATTTTCATTTCCCAAACTCCTGGAGAATAGTAAATACATTTCATTTTTTTCTCTAATATGAAAGAAAATTTTCAATTTTTTAAAGAAAATTTAATTTATTTTTGTCTTCTTATGTGGATGGTGGGAAAGATTATGTTAAATGAAAACTAAGTCATATTCAAAAATGTTGTGGTATAAACACTCATAAATACAAAGAAAGAAATTGGTGCTAACAAAACTTTGGCCAGCATGAAAGTAGGTATTAGGGCTGTAGCCTGTAAACCTAGACTCAGGCCATTATCTTTGGTGACAATGAATGTGTAGGTATTTAGGCTCACCCTGTATTTTGGATGATTTAGAACACATAGGCCAGAGTAAGTTTGTGGATAAAAATCTTGCATATAGTCACCAACAAATTTGATGTAAACACCATATTATAAGTATTTACCAAATGTCAACATATTCAAGAGTTAGTGTAATTCCTTGAAACCCAATGGTTAGGACACCTGGCAGATGTATATGTAAGATTAAAAATAATTCATATTTTATTCTGTAAACCATTTCCCATTAGAACATGAGGAAAAGAAGAAAGAAAGTATCTTATAAAATGTTCTGAGAAAACCTTAGCTAATCAACCTTACAGAACACTGTTTACCTCTGTGATTTTGACTTCAAACTATTTATTAAGAGTTCACTGAATTTGTTTCTAGCTCAATACTCTAAAGAGGTGAGGTACAATTACCACAATACTGAATTAAGAATCATCCACATTTGTGTCTACTTTTCCCACTACTGTGAAGCCCATCTTCGACATGAGTTTATTTTAATTTTGATAATCTCTCAAATGAAAAAAGAGAAATTTGTGAGAATAGCAAACAATTAGAGAATGGGATTATAATAATGACATCTTTTGTCTTCAATTTGAAGAAACTCTAAAATCAAAAAGGTAAACTTGGTGGTGGTATTTAATAAAAAACAAAACATAAAATTACTTCTCCAAAGATTAAAAACTTTTCCTATTCTTTTTCTCCTCTATTTAGCTACTCACTATTTCCAGTTATTTGGCTATAATGAAAGAACTTAAAATATGCAAAATCAGCTTTTTTATTTCTTTGGATCTACCCAACAAAATCTTTTGCATTTCTCTGCTCTTAAAAAAGGTGTCTCCCACTTACTTCACCAGAGAAAGACAAACTGAAAACATTTCTGCACAAAATACTCTGCTGTGACAAGCACACATGTTGTCTGCCTCTCAGAATTTATTTGCATTTTTCTTGGTATAATTTTTCAGTGGCCCAGCATGTTGGCAACAGCTTGGACTTTGAATATTGATAGACAAGTATTGAAATTCACATCTGACACTTGTCAGCCAAGTGGCTTTGCTGTGTGTTTCCTTCTCTTCCTTATTTCCTAATGTTGAGGGAAATGGGTAGATTTATATATTTTTATTACTCTATAACTAATGGAGTTTATATCTAAATTAAAGTCATAAAAGATATATTAAAATAATCAAATTAAAAAAACTAACAATAGTGTGTGTGGCCTAGAATGAAATGAGAGTATAAATTTATCCCATCAATCTGCAAAATGATTTGGCACTATGTAGGAAGCAATGCATAAGTTGACCATATGATCTGGCAGCACTTCTAGCTATATATAGTCAACAGAAATTCACATAAGTGTGGACAAATGGCATGGCCAGAATGTTTATAACAGCAACATACCTAACAGTCCCAAATTAACACTCTTTAAGAAGAGTCCATCATCAATATGGCCGAATGAATCAAATTTATACTCATACCCTAAATGGAAGGAGAGTAAGGAGCATTTACTATGCTTAGAAATTGCCAATATTATTCCACTAAGGAGAACTGAACCAACTCACTCTTTCAACTTTTGAAAATATGTAATATAGATATATTGAGTGCTATCTTTTCTACAATGTTAGCTTCTCTCGATTCTTTTGGAGGCTAAAATCAATCAGTGAATTAGACCCAGCCAAGACTCCCTTCACAACCAGGTAACTTAATGGCCAAGAGAAGTCAGAATTATCTTAGGGGTCAGAATTATGTTAGGAAGTCAGAATTATCTTAGAATCACAGCTGATCTTATTGATGTTAATGTTCCTAATCATTCCAACATAAATTTTCCTTTGATAATCCACCTGAAATTAACATAGGAATTTATATATATATGTGTGTATATATCTTTATCTATCTATCTATATCTATCTATGTATCTATGTATCTATGTATCTATCTATCTTCTCCTCTTTTATTTGAACTTTTATTGTAATAATCATGTACCAGAAATACAAGAGGGCTTCACATTTGTACAGTCCAAGTGTGTTGATTCCTGGTGTCCTCATGAAATCACTGTTTTGACTGCTCTCTCTTCTAAAGCTGAGTGTTTTTTTTTACACAGCCTGTAGTTATGACCAAAGATTTGGGATTCTGCTACCTGCCTTTAAATCATGGTGTGTTCACATCAGAGTGGTGATATTTTCCTTAGCACAGTACTCAGGATTTTTGAATAGTTGTTTCCTTCTCTGGAAAATGCAGACAATAGTGAAGTAGCTTCCTAATGTACCACTATAGGTTTCTAAAGAATGATACATCGTGGATACATTGCTGATAACAGCATCTAGCATTTGTATATAATAACTCTTGTTGCTTTACAAATTATTAGATCTTTAAGAAAAACAACAACATTCTGCCTTCTTCAGTGTAAAGACAATTATCTCCAATTTGTCCAAGGCTGAGACATTTTCCTTTATTCAATGAAAAGCAATTCTCTGTCACTTCCTTTTCTGCAACAATTCATATCATTGTGTTGAGTTGAAAAATCATTGAGGCCATCTTGAAAAACTAGGTGCAAGAAATAATAGCTACGTTTACTGAAAAACAAGGTTTTATGGAAAAAAAAAGTCTTCTGTAAGCCCTCAATTCTTCTCAGAAAAGGGAAAAAATTAAAAAATACCCCGAACATCTTAAAAATTCTATCTAAAGTCTGTATGGCTAGAATCCTGGTGAAACCTGGAGAATTTTTAATATGTCCTTTCACATGGCAATTTCCTGTGAAGTTTCCTGTGTAGAAAACAGAGTATAGAATCAAATTTTAGAAGAAAATGAATTCAAAGGAGAATTTGGGAAGCCCAGCATAGCTTCACTATTATGTTCAACTCAAGGAAATCATGGAAGGTCACACATTTCAAAGGTCTTTGTATTATTCCCATTATTCCTGGAACGTGTAATTATTTTTAATTTTAAAGTTTTATAGCTGGCACTTGAGCTATACCAGCTAATCTCTATCCAACTAATAAAGTTCTCTGCTTCTGCCTTTATTGATTAATTATCTGTTGGAGTTTTTAATACCCATTTGTGTTTAATTTGCTGATATTAAAAATGTCTCATTCCTGAAAGTGATGAATGATCTTCCAAAAGACAGGACTTCAGTTTTGATTGATGTGATAGTGAGAAGCACAGCCTTGTAGGTCATTGTAATAAGGAATCCAGCAAGTGTTTTGAGGTTCTACAAACTTCCCCAATGCAGATGGGCAACCATATTTTGAGATCCCTATGTAGATTTTCTAGGACCAACTTACAATAATAACTATTTTCTGATTAGAACTACTCTTCCCTAGTGGAATTTCTTTGATTCACCTACCATGGCTTCCCCATTCCTTCCTGAATTTAGGCACCTAAAACTTTCTGTCACACAATTCCCTCTATGTATTTTCTTTATTTAATTTACTTTTATTGTGAGGGTGATGTACAATGGAGTTACAATTGCATACATAAGGTAGTGAATACATTTTTGTCTTACTTGTTACCCCCTCCCTTATTTTTCTCCTACCTTCTGTCCCCCCAATCCTCCTGCAGTTTTACACTTAATTTCCAACATATTGTTTTGTAAGTATCACTGTTGTATTGGTTTGCGCTTTATCCTTTTTTTTTTTAACCATGTTAATGTTACCCTTTCCTTCCCTAATTCAGACAATCATATATACAATGTTCAGGGTACCAAAATCAGATTTGTGCACTTTCAATAACATCCTAGAATTCTATTAATTTTATTTAAATTCTATTTAGTCTTTAAGAACTCAGTGCTAACCGATCCATGTAATCTAATTTTCAGTATTTCTTGTTTATTTTTATAGGAAAAAGTGTTTTGATTTATTGTTTTATTATCTTTTGCTTTTTTGTCCAAAGGAGTTTCAATTCAACATGTCAATTTATGAGTACAAGGCAACTCAGTAAGTGTCAAACTTTTCATCATCCTTCCCTTCTATTTATTGCGGCCCCTTTCATCCTCTCATCTTAAATCAAGTTTCCCAAATATAGTGGTATATTGTACCAACCATGAGTTCTTAGTGTTTTTCAATTATTAAGTACTTCTTTAAAAAGTTTCAATATATTGATTTATTAATATAACATATCTTGATGAAGGTCATGCCTTTCTCCACTTTGTTCCATCTCCCACATCCCCACCTATCCCCTCAAATTACCTAGTTTCATTTACATGCATGCACATTGAAAGTTATGACAGTATCTGCCCACACTTCCTCTCCAACAGTTTGAACTGGCTTCCTTTGACCTCACCCACTGCCTGACAAAACATATTTCTGTTTCCTGGTTTTCATTTTGCCAAACTATAAGGTATTTACAAAAACAGCTTGATGCTGGCACAAAAATACTTCTGAGGACTGATGGGATTGATGAGAAATAAACCCAGAAGTAAACACATATACCCACAGTCTTCTAGTACTTGTCAAGGGAGCCCAAACTACAGGTTGGAAAAAGATAGTTTCTTCACCATTTCAACAGGAATTGTTCGGTAAACACGATATCAACATGCAGGAAATTGAAATTGAATCTTTACCTGTCAACTTGTACCAATACCAATTCAAAATATTAAGGACCTCCATGTAAAACCTGAAACCTTGACACTACTTCAGGACAGCGGCAGGAAAAACATTAGTCTATTGGCATAGGCATGATTTTCTTAAGTATCACTTACTGTATTCTGATTTTCTTGTTATATTAAATGTTCTCTGTGGTGTGTCTATTTGCCATAATATAAAATCCTTTATAGTTAATCTAGTTTCATACATTGTATGTTTGTTTGCCAGTCCTGGGGCATGAATTCAAGGCCTGAGCACTATCCCTGGTTTACTTTTGCTCAAGACTAGCAATCTACCACTTGAGCCACAGATCCACTTCCAGCTTTTTCTGTCTATGTGGTGCTGAGGGATCGAACCCAGGGCTTCATGCATGCTAGGCAAGCACTCTACCACTAGGCTACATTCCCAGCCCTCATACATTGTATACTCTATTCCAGTAATTTTCATAGTAGTTTTTGCTGGTCTGTACAAGTAGAAGGTCTAGGAACTTGTTTGAAATCTGAATTCTGATGTATTATTCCAGAGCTGCAGAAGGTGATGCTCTAGAGATGAATTTCAACAATTTTTATGTTAAAGAGATTGTTCTATAATATAGAAACATGATCACACTTCTATACCAAACTGGTCCTCATACTTGTAGCACATTGGACTCACTTGAGAGGAAGTTTAAAATATAGGGGACTTGTTTTTTCTAACTCATTGGAAAATTATGTTGGGATTTTACTGGGTATTGATATTGTAAATTATTCATCCGTTAGAAAGAATTATATTGTGCCATTTGTAAAGAAATGAAGAGACTTGGAAAACATTTTCTTAAGAGAAGCAAGTCAGATCAGAGAGACATAAAATGCATGTTTTCCCTTTATGTGCAGAAGGTAGATATAGCTTACACACTTATAAATGAATATGCTGGGTAGTATGCAAGTGTGTACAATATATTAACTCTATTTCAGTTAATACATCATATTTCGATACAGGCAAGGGAGAAATTCAATAGTGCAATTACTAAGAAGGGCAAAGTTCAATAAAATGTATATCACAAAGCAGCTACTTGAAAGGGGTTAGGTGGGCACGAGAGGAAACTGGTAGACAAAAGAGGAGAAGGGAAGAATTCAGACAAGAATTTAATGTATATACTACAAAATTAGCAAAGGTGAAGAAATGTGTGGGAAAGGAATAGAGAGGAAAGACGGTTGCACCTGACATTAACCAAGATGCACTGTATTCACAAACTGCTTTGTAAAATGGCAACTCCTTTACAAAACTTCCCTAAGGTAATTAAAGATATATAGAGGAATTGGTTAGAACAATAGAGATTTACATTTAGCTTAGTTTTCCCTGTGATCTAGGAAAAAATGTTTTTGTAATTTTCATGTGATATTGTGCAGCAATATTTGAGAACCTTCAACTCTGAAATACATTTTTCTATCTCCCTCTTACAATAGCAAAACAAAAATATGCTAGTCACTCCCATATTCACTACCAAAGGTGAATTCTTTTTCTCATTCTAACAACATTGATAATTAGCATCTATCTTCACACCTCTATGTCTTCCTTTCCGTCTTTGTCTCTAATGTGAAATATTATCATTGTTCTGGCTGCTCTGGCTCTAAAACCTGATTTCAATTCAGGACTTTTTCTTATTAACACTTCAGTAATTTTGTAAAAATATTATAAGTATGGATTTGCATTTACACATTCAATATCTCCAAAGAAGCCAGAATCTTCCAACAGAGAGCTGAGAGGCCAAATATCTCTTGATTTCAGATGCTTTACTTTTAATATAAAAAGGGAAAAGGATGGATGAAGTAGCAGAAAATTCTGTACATTTTTTTCTGAATAATGATGTTAAATAGCTGCTTCAATCAAATTATCATGGCAATTGACTTGCTTAGAATCTTCATCATTGAAATATGACTCCATTTACAAAATCAACCAGTGCAAGAGGTTATATACCAGATCCATGGATAAATACTACCAATAAAATCTTCCTTATATCATTTTGGTTTAGATAAAATGATTACATTGAATTGAAAATGAGCTTCTTACTTTTTAACATATTTAAATAAATTTTCATCTAAATCATAATTTTTAAATTTATGTGTATGCTTGTCTATGTTTTAAAATTGAATATTTCACCTGATTTTTCTAATTGATGGGAACCACAGCTTGATAACTCATGTCTGATATTTTGGCTTGCTTTTATTTGCCATTTCTAGGTACTATTTCTCCACATGACATGCCATACCTACATTAATTCAACAATTAATTAAGAAGCTTAAAAGTTTCATGTAATTAAGAAGTTTATATTCCTAACACAACTTCTTCAAGTATACTTATATAAGAAAATCAATGCTGTTTTTCTATATCATCAAAATCCTGTTGTCCCCAGTCATTTTAGTTCCTCCCAAGCCAATTAACTCAATTCAATGTAATTAAAAATCCATGTCATTATCAAAAGCCAGAAAAACAGAAAACATATTGCACAATAAGTGACTATTGTTCCATAGTATGAAATGATTAAAATTCCGAGAGGTTTATTTGAATTTGGTGTATATACAGACATTTTCCAGCCAGTATCAACTCAAATTATGAATAGACTCGTCCTTCTATAATTCCATCGTGATGACACTGAATGCCATGAATTTACATAAGTACTCAATTTTCCATTGCCTTTTCTTTCTCTACCTTTGGAACCATACTGAGTCACATCAGACCTCCAGACAAAATGAAATAAATACAAACCCCTACAACTGCACATTAATAGTGATTGAAATATGAATGTGAGTCTTTGGAAATATTGCATCAAATTAATTTTTTCTTGATTACAGAAGTTTTCAGTATATTTAGCCTAAGCTTTATGTCTAATTTGTTTCAGTTCAACCCTGGATTTTATTTTTTAAACTACACTATTTTTTTACTATAAAATTAATGTAGGGGGGGTTACAATTACATATGTCAAGTAATAAGTACATTTCTTTTTTAATAATTTCACCTCTTCCCTCAGTTTACTCCCAGGTTTTTCCCTTTGATACCCTCACCCACAGTTGTATAGTTGTTTTTTTAACGTGGCATCTAGTAAGCATCACTTCTGAATTAGTTCACCCTTTGTTCCACCATTCCGTTTTTAACTCTGCTTTATGCATGCTTCACCTCCAGTGTAGCTCAAACCTTTTGGTTGATCATCACACAAATCTCTTGACATAATGTGGCAATAAAGACCTTTCTCTCACCATTGCCAATTTGCTAAAGAAATTGGGGAGAAGAAAAATGGCTGGGTCTGTAACAATAAGTTGGTAACAGCAAAACACATCTTTAAATACACATTGGATCTATAGACAAAGTAAGCATCATGTTTTCTACAGAAGACCAGGAAAAACACATTTCTCTATCATCAATAAAAGTGAGTTAAGGCTTGCGATTTTTAAAATGGAGGGAATATTGATAGATTCAGAACGATGAGAGCCTTTTTTCATTGATTGACAGTGACACAATTTAATGAAAAGCACCTCAATAACCTTCACTATTTGGGGCTCAGTTCTCTCGTTTCAATATTAATATTGAAACCACTGCATTATTTTTTATATGTTCCCCAGGTCTAGACAGACAGACAGAGAGGCAGACACACACACACACACACACACACACACACACACACACACACCCCTCTAACCTATTCACATAATTTCATAAGTTGTTTCAAACTCTTTTTCGTTTCAATAGAGAAATATTTTATTTTACTTTATAATTATTCTTAAGTAATTGTACAAAAGAATTGATATTTAACAAATAGCTTTTGAATGCAATAGATCATGATCAATGTCACCCCTTTCACTATTCTCACCCATCCCGCCCTTACCCAGCTGTTCACTCCCTTACTCTTCTTACTCAAATTAATAAATTATGTGTCAGTGATATTAAACTGTAATTACATCCCTTAAAATTTTTAATAAAGCAGAGCTGCAATATCATTTATTCAGAAACTAAAAATAAAAAGAGGATCAAGGTCCTAGGCTGATCCCGGACATAACAGCAATTCTATATCTAGAAAAACACTAAAATCAGCTAGGTACTGGTTGCTCATGCTTGTAATCCTAGGTACTAACAAGGCTGGGATCTGAGATCCACACTTCAAAGATACCCCAGAAAAGAAAGTCTGTCAGACAATACAGCACCAGAAAACTGGAACTGGGTCTTTATTTCAAAGTGGTAGAGCTGTAGCCTTGAGCAAAAGAGCTCAGGGACAGTGCCCCACAGCAGACAAGTAAACAAGGAAAGATGGAAGGAATGAAGGAAGGAAGGAAGGAAGGAAGGAAGGAAGGAAGGAGGGAGGGAGGGAGGGAGGGAGGGAGGGAGGGAGGGAGGGAAGGAGGGAGGGAAAGAAGGAAGGAGGGAAGGAAGGAAGGAAGGAAGGAAGGAAGGAAGGAAGGAAGGAAGGAAGGAAGGAAGGAAGGAAGGAAGGAAGGAAGGAAGGAAAGAAGGAAGGAAGGGAAAAAAAGGACAGGACTTTTTGCCCCAGTGGTTAGAAGGTCAGGTCCTGGTTTTCAGTTCCAGTACCACACACAAAAAATTATAATTGTTTTTGTATACAAAGTATAACTTTACTTACAAATAAAAATATGTCATATATGTTTCCAACTTTATGTTAGTTCATATTCGGTAGGGAAGATTTTTACCATGTGTGTCCACTAACAGAAAGACTGAGATATCCCCTGGTTGTTCTCAACTGGCCCAATGGAGGAAATATAAAAGAACTGTCATAGAACATAAATTCTAGCTGTCAACTTTTGCTATAATAACTGAATATGTTTGAAAATTATGTAACCCTCACTTTATGAACATTTTTCAAGTGTTTACTTGGCATGAAGAAAGTGAACAGTGTACCTGCATCCTGAATTCTTGTCTTTATAAGCAGTCAATAGGAGCCCCTGTTTGGAAGACAGCCTCTTAGTTTGCAATCAAATTGATCTTTGATCTGCAATTATTGTGTATGTGTGTATACATGTAATTATACAATGATATAATTATAATACAATAATATATGTATATATATACATATATGTATATATGTATATACATATATATATATTTACCAGTTCTGGAACTTGAACTCCAGCCTTCGTGTTCTTGTTTAGCCTTGTCATTCATCACTGGCTTTCTATCATTACAGTCATGACTCTATGTTCAGCTTTCTGCTGGCTAACTGAAGATTAGAGTCTCTCAGATTTGTCTTTCTGATGGTGTTCAATCATGATTTTCCAGATATCAGCCCCTAAGTAGGAAGGGCTACAGGCATGTGCCACTAGTACATAATCGAGGTGGACTTATGAAGTGTTTAAAATACTCTAAAAATTGTGCTCAGGGACAGGACTGAAATTAAGTCTTATAAACATCAATATTTTCTCTCATATTTGTTAAGTGACTTTTTATTAGATAACAGAGGTGCTGTTAAGTAAACAGATTTCAGGAAAGATAATTTTTTTTTGTGGTACTGACATTTAAACATAGAGTCTCATATTTGCTAGGAAAGTGCTTTATTCTTTAAGCCACACCCTCAGTCTTTTTTGTTTTAGTTTGCTTTTAGATGGTATCTCATGGTTTTGCGTTCATCTGCCTTGGACAGAATTTCTCCCACTTCCACCTCCTAAGCAACTGGAATTACATGCATGTGCCAGGCCTGGCCTGACTCTGGTATAGGACCTTGGTAAATATTTGGCAGGTTTAATCTCTAACAAAGATGGTCCTGTCTCTGCCTTCTGAATAGCTGGTATTAACAACTCCTATACAAAGTATCTTCATCTCATTCAAAGATCATATTCTATTAATTTATTAGTGAAGTATGATTACTTCATTTTCATCAAGAACAAAATTGTCAATTTGGGCTCATACAAATAAAGTAGAAATTATGTCTTCTGACTCCAAGATCTCAATTTTGAGCATTAAGGAGTTAGATCTCTATGGAGACTTGGCTAAGTAGCATATGCTTGAATAGACAAGAAAACTGTAACAGCATTTCCAAATGTCTTTTTCTGTGTACTTTAACAAAATAATAATCAAAATGTTGGCGGTACTTGTACTTTGGAGAGTAGAAACATTCCTAATATTATGTATGTACAGATATAAGGCTACAGATAACAGAATTGTATGACAGCATACAAACACTAATGTCATCAACATTTTCCAGGAAATGATGTAGATGAAGCAAAAAGTGTCTTGGGGTGTTACTAATTGAAATTATTCCAGTAAGTAGCATAATTTTACTTTAGATAAATGTAGCTAGGTCTTAAGAATCTAAACTTTACTAAGATCCAAGGCACTATGAATTTATTGGACATTTGTTGAAAATTGTTAAGGTAGAAAAGGTTAAACCAAATATGAAATCTGTTCTCAATTACTGTATGTAGGGATGGGGCTGGTAGCATTCAGAATTCTAAATAACAAATAATCCAAAGGTCATCTTTGTCTTGGGAGCATATAATACAATTTTTTCTGCAGTGCCTTTCTGCTGGAAAACTAAATTGGCTATTTTGTTTTAATTTCCAGAGAAAAATCAGTTTAAGGTGAAGGGCTCAGAGGCATACCTGGCTTCCAGGAAATCAGGCTCTCAGATCTCTACACAAGAAAATGTCCAAATAATATAATTGTGACCCACTGCTCATGGCCAAGTTTACCAAATGGATCTCCACATGGAGCCATGCAAAAAGCTTAATTATTGAGCCCATTGCTATCTCAGTGGCTTTTATTCACTCATTTCCTGTTATCACCCAAAAACAATCTAAAATATAAGCAATAGAATTATTAAATGGGGTCCTCCTTGCATAATTACTTGATGAAAGTAAAAATAGAATTTATGAAATAAGCAGCAGGACAGGTAGCCACATATAGAGTTAAGAAATCAGGGAAACCTAATGGTCTTGGTGACAAAGACAATATGTGCCAGTTTCTCAAGATTTGTGTTCCTAATGTGGTCACCCATATGGCTGAGTGAAGAAACACTTGAATGATTCTACTTGCTTTCACTTCTACCAGATCACATAGATTAGAGCGTTGAGCCATGGAAGTCTTTAATGTTGATATGCTAGAAGAACAAAAACAAAATGTGTTATAAAGAGAAAGTACTATAGATTTAAAAGTATAAATAAATACATCTAAATGCAAAAGGACAGATTTAAGAATTTGATTGTAAAAGAAGATACAAAAGCACAAAATTAGAGAAGCATCAATTAATTTCCAATGGACACTCATTCTGCATTTTTCCCAAAAGTAAAATGCTTGGTCTATTTATTTTAGTGATAACCACTTTCATCTATACTTCCACTGATTTCCTCTATCAGAGACCATATAAGAAGGGGAACACTTGAACATGCGTAAGTTTAGGTTGGTTGTCCTTAGCTGTCTTTCATGTGCATTCATTCCATGTTGCAGACTGATAATGACCATATGGAATAGAAACTGGAAAAGATGGTAAGTGTGCCTGAAAAAATGGTGCTGTACTCACCAAAGCTCATTTCAAGACAATATTGGTGGACAAATTTCAGAAATTTATTTCACAAAATGTGGGTAATTCATTGGGTTATTAGCTATTAATGAAAGTCATGAAATGACTTAGGGTAGAAGAATGTGTTGCAACTTTGTGTATTTTACTCTTTGTCTTGTTTCTGTAGTGGCCTATATTATATGAGCCTGCTCCTCTTCTACTCTGGCTCCCCTTCCTCTACTGCTTTTCTGCTTCAGCGCATCCTGACAAAGACCAACAACCACATGGTAACAACCCAGTAGAAAAAAACAATACTAATAGCTACAGATACTAAGGATGTGAAGAGAATAAGCTATGGGATAAAAGAGGAAGCCAGGATGCAACTTTGTGATGAGAGGAAAAACAGAAGCAATTTTTAGTAGTGGCTATTAGCATTTATGGTTACATGGAGAATTGTATGCATGTATATCTAAGCTGAGGGACAAGTACTATATTTAAGCCAAGTCTAAGGAAATATACATTTTAAATTTTGTCTTAAGACAGAATGCAATTTAATTTTCTATAAAAAGTCAATCTTGAAAAAGCATAAGTTCTACATATATTGAGTGTGTTCAGGGCAGGCTATATCTTCGGTTTTCTTAGGATTCTGGACTAATTAAACATTATCATTTCCAAAGGAGTCAATCTCCTGTCAAGAAACTCATTTACACACACACACACACACACACACACACACACACAAAAGAAGAAGAAATGCCAAAAATTTTTCTTCAATGTAACCAGTGTTCATAGGCCTTCATAAAAGGTCAACTAGTATTATTTTGCTTCATGTGCAGATTGGTTTATTTGGACAGCTTAGGGATAAAACAGCCAGCCAGAGCTACTGATTTGAAAATAAATAAAGATACTCAGAGGATATAATGATTCTCATCTGTAAGCATGATAGTAAAACTAGATATTTTTGAAATTAAGATTGAAAACAAATTTGTGAATGGTGACTAATTTCAGAGACTTGTGGAACTGAATTTTAAAAAGAACGTTAAGGCATGAAATTAGAGGCAACACGTATAGGATGGGCTCCTGGTTTTGGAAAAAGAAATACAGAGGAAACTATAGGACTCAGGAGGAATATAAGTATAGTCTGAATTTTAGATAATAAGCAGTTATAGGACAAAATATTAATTATTAGAAGACAACTCTATGTTAGAAAAGAGTTTGTTTAAAAACACATATGCAGGGCAGGGAATATGATCTACTGGTAGAGTGCTAACCTTGAGCAAAAGAAGCCAATCTCAGTGATCAGGCCTTGAGTTCAAACCCCAGGACTGACAAAAAAAAATACATATTTATATAAGTGAAATAATTAGATAAAGCTTTAATTGTGACAAATACATTTAGGGATACATGCATATGGAAGAAAAATACTCCAAAAAACCTATATGTATATATGTAAAGGTATCTGTATTCATTGCTAATTTGTTTGTGATATTTTATGTAAATACTAAAGGAATATTTTAGTTTATCTCTATTTTGTGTTTACTACCACCATTTTCATAATGCTTCTTAAGTAGTTTAATATAGTTTAAGAATTGGTAATATTTTAATTATATCTTACAAGACAAACAAGGCATAGTTTCTGAAACTCCTTTGTGTCTTGGTAAACACATTGCATTTCAGTCATTCCAGACCTCTCAACCCAAGGGCTCCCTTGTCTATACCATTGAAGATGACTTAATCTCCCCGAATTCCAGTGGCCAAATACCCACTATGTTTCCAAACTCAATTTCATTTTCACTTGTTCCATGGGCAATCTTGAGAGCCTACAAAGGTCTTTTTTTTTTTCTTGCTCATACCAAGAATTCTCAAAAGTCTTTGTGATACTCATGTCTTCTGGTTAGCTTTATGGTTTATATAGATTCGAAAGTGGATATCCTTATTGGTGTGGATTACTGTTTCAGAATCAGCATCCTCTGTTTTTTGTTTGTTTGTTTGTTTGTTTTTAGTGGGTGTTGTCTAGAGCCTCAGTTGGCCTCAATTTTGAGATATTCATGCCGTGACCTCCCCCCTCCAAGTATCAGAAGTGCAGACATGCACCCTGAAACTCATCTTAGGATCTCCTATTTTTGACTGTATATCATCCCCTACTCCTAGTGCTATTCCTAAATGGTTTATTAAAGTTAATATATAGATTTTTAAAAAGAATTTAGATGCAGGTTAACTAATTGGATTATTTGTTAATGAATATCTTGAGCTAGAAATAGGCCACAAATGCAATCGGTATGAATTTACATGATTCCCATATATTTGATGACAGCATCATGATATGGTCACTTTAAAGGCTGTACCATGCACGGGCAAAGGTACAAAAATATCAGGAACTGTTCTAATCTATAGCAACTTTCCTGTGGAAAAAGGGACATACATAAAGCAGTCAAAACTTAAATTTTAGGGGCTGGGGATATAGCCTAGTGGCAAGAGTGCCTGCCTCGGATACACGAGGCCCTAGGTTCGATTCCCCAGCACCACATATACAGAAAACGGCCAGAAGCGGCGCTGTGGCTCAAGTGGCGGAGTGCTAGCCTTGAGCGGAAGAAGCCAGGGACAGTGCTCAGGCCCTGAGTCCAAGGCCCAGGACTGGCCAAAAAAAAAAAAAAAAAAAAAAAAAAATTTAAATTTTAGCCTGTGATAGTTTGCTTTCAAATAGTTGTGTGGTACATCCTAAAAGCTTTCAAAAATGAAACAAAAAACCGATATACACATATATGGAATTAATTTGAATTATGAAATGGAATGAATTTGATTATGGGTATAAGGCCAACATGACAATAAAATTTTAAAATAATGATCTAGCATATGACTAGAACAGTGGGAGACATCACGATTTCCCAATCAGGCAATCCATGTTCTTGTTAGAGAGCTGCAATATCCTATTGGTCAAACCTACAATGTAATTATTAAGTTATCTAGTTATATTTTAGTTATAAAAAGCAATTTACCTTTCTTTTTAATGCTTAGATACTTACCACATGGGATAACATATGCCAAGTGGTTCAATGAGAGGCCAGGTTCAGAAAGAGGAGGGGAGCAAAGTAAACAAGAATACCAGGTGAAGAAAAGTGATGCTGTTTGCTCCTTTCCTCCTAAGGATCTCAATAAATGTTGAATAAAAGAATAGAGATGTGAGAATTTCTTTTGCCTTTCTGTTTTTCTGGTAGTGTCAATTCCATTGAAAGATTAATTACCACCTTACACGATAAAGGAAAATTGCAAAATGTCTGTGTAATTGAGATGCAGCATGAGGAACTGAAATATACAAGAGAGATTGCAAGAAAAGAGAGATTTGTGGAAGACATTTACAAGGGGAGTACCCCTAATCCTTCAAACAAGATCTAACCCAGCCATCCATTCTAGCTGCTTAGCTGGATTTGATGACAAGCTTGCTAATTGATTGTTTTGTTTTCAAGTGAAACATTACAATTCTAATTTACTGGGGATTTGAAGGTTTTCTTTCCATTTATCTCCAAGAGTGATGTTTTGTTTCCTTTATGCAATTCTGTATAGCCATAAAGAAAAAAAAAAACACTTAAAAGAACTCTTAGCTCCAAATGACTGATTGGATTGTAACTTTGCCAAGGATATTGTGAGCTGGAACAAGGATGAAATTTTTTGGATTGAAAATATGACAAATTAAAATAAGTAGAATTGTGAAGGAATGTTATGAACACTGACAATTCTTTTACTAGTACTCTGATTTAGGAGATTAAGTATGTGAATAAAATGGAGTAGCATGCCTCTATTCCACCATGTTAGGTTGAGATAAGCTTGATAATGTGTGATTTGTTTTAATGTGTAAAATATGGCTTTAAAACATGAAAGGAACTGCACATTGCATAGAAATCATTTTTCAAATGCTAGTTAATATAATAAAGCAATATAAAACTTTACTTAAGAACATACTATCCTCTGGATGCCTGTAGCTCATGCTTTATTAACCCTACCTACTCAGGAAGCTGAGATGAGGATCAAACTTAGAAACCAGAAATGGACAGGTAGGTCCTGAAAATCTTACCTCTGACTAATCACCAAAAAGTTGAAAGTGGAGATGTGGCTTAAGTGATAGAGGGCGGTGAGCAAAAATAATCAGGGCAGCCAGGTGTTGGTGTTTCACACCTGTAATTCTAGCTTCTCACAAGACTGAGATCTGAGGAACAGGGCTGAGATTCAACTCAGACAGAAAAGTCTGTGAAACTCTTATCTCCAGTTAATCACCAGAAAATGAAAAGTGGTGCTGTCGCTCAAAGTGGTAGCTTGCTAGTCTTGAGCAAAAGTGCCAAGGAACAGCACCCAGGCTCCATCACCACACACATACACACACACACACACACACACACACACACACACACACAATAAACAAACAAAGGAAAAAGGAAAGGAAAGGAAAGGAAAGGAAAGGAAAGGAAAGGAAAGGAAAGGAAAGGAAAGGAAAGGAAAGGAAAGGAAAGGAAAGAGAAAAATCAGAGATAATACCCAGGCACTGAGTTTGTGCCTCAGGATAGGCACCATAAATAAATAAATACATCCATAAAATAAACTGAACAAAAGCAGTACCCATAAAGTAATTTCAACTTATGAATGATCAATAGCAGCACCTTGTGCTATCTGTGTAACTTGGAGGTGATTCAAAAATAACTGTAATTTCTCCTGGTGACAGTGTCACCTGCAGTGCTATTAGTACTCCATTTGGGGTGTAATTATTAAGCACGGAAGGAAATGTCAACTGTCAACCAGAGACTCAATAAAAATAAAGATGTTTTTCTTTATCCTGTTCAAATTTACAGATCTCTAAATAGAGAGTGCATAATCTAGTTACATTTATTTTCGCATATCCAGAGATATAAAGATAGGTTGAAGTTAAAGTCAAAGACACTCTTCTACAATTAAATTAAAAATTTCCCAAGGAACATCAGACTATCATCAAGACAATTTGAAAGGAGAATATGCTTGTGCCTTAAAATATTTATTCCTAACTTTCAGAGAATCTGAGCCACTAGAAAAAGCCTCTAGACAATTTTATTATTCACAGAAGCAAGAGAAAAATAGGCTACAAGATTTCAATGATTGATGGAAAGAATTTACAAAATTATTGAGTAAAATACACATTTTAATTTGAAGAAATATAGGCCTTGGAAAAGTCAAGATGGCTGTTTGTAATTCTAAACTGTTGTTTTACAGTCACATTTTCAACTATGTATCAAGGAAAGGTTAATTACCACCTTGTTTATGAGGTCTGAGGGGTGATAAAATTAGTTGTATTATGGAGAGTAAGCTGACAAATATGGAGCTGGCTTAAAAATTCACAGGAAACATGCAGACTGTTACAAAAAAAGAATGCCCAAATGTAAGCAGACTGTATTATGGCTATATTTCTCACAGTCATTATCATTCTATAAAACTGTTGTTGTGGTAATTTTCAACTGAATATATTCTTTGTGTTAGAGAAATTCAGTACATAATGGCTAATGAACTTAATGAACAATGTAGTAAATAGCCAAATCATGTTTTCATATAAATAACAAAATCAATAAAAGTTGTTTAGCTGATCCTCTCTGCATTCACTCTGGTTAAAATACACCTTGTGAGCTGAGAACACGTGACGGTTTTCATTCATCCCCTAGTATTTTTCCTCTAGACGGTGCCTCACAGACACAGTCCATGGCACTCATTACCTTACCATTTTTATTGAGTTGAATCAAAATCACTTTTATCCAATTACCTCTGCCTTTATACCAATGAGGAAAGCGTCTCAGGAACTACTTCTATAAAGACTAAAGAAAGATTCCAGGGAAGTGATTCATAATCTATTGGTTATCAATTGCTCTGTCTCATATTGCTGATTAGACATTGTAATGATAAACTTTCCAGACTAGAAAATAATTTCCCAGAATTTTTTTTCAAAGAGAGCAAATTGTTCCTGCCCTTAGCCTTTTTTCAGCCATGTGCAAACATGTACCAATTTTATATTTTTTGCTATTCACATACCATGTATTCTGGAGTACAAATTTTGATATACAGAATTTTATCTACAGAATATGGACAGAGTACATATGTTTATTTGCAGAATCTCCAGATCTACATAATTTCAGGATAAATATGTAATACATTATAATATCAATGGGAATTTCTATGGCAGAAGAGGAGAGGTATGGGAGTGTTATGGTTTTATTGTCTTCAAAGATGTCCATGCTGAAGATGTAGCATCTGTGCAGAGATCAAAAGGAAGTAAATGGGAATATTTAGGGAAATATATTTGAGAAGGAGGTATCATTAAGCTCAAAGCCACAGTATCAGCGAGGGACATATCAGGAAACACATAGGACATAGAAAGTGTTTTAAACTATGTATGCTCAACAGAAGACATCAGCAAGTTTTGAGTAATAATACACTATCAGTCAACAAGAATAAACTGTGTAAGCATAAAGACAGAAGCTCATTTTCATGGAGGAGCTGAGTCCCAGTGAAATTAAAGATTTAGTGAGAACTGGTATTTATTTCCAAACTAGTAGAGAAAACATTTGAAAGAATATTCAATCATTTATTCATTCATTTTATTTTTGGGATTTGTAATTTGCTTATTTATTTATTTATTTAACTCTTGTATTCTCCTTAAGAAGTTGTACCAAGGGGTTTCATTTAAACATGCCAATTTATGATGAGTATAATGCATCATATATATATTATCAAACTGAATTACAGAGAGGTTACAGTTTCCTACATTAGGCATTGTATACATTTCTTGTACTGTTTGTTACCTCATCCGTTAATGCCATTTATTTCATCATTCTTCCTGATCTTTCTCAACCTGAGCTATTCTTCCAATTTTCCTAGTTCCATTTTTACTTATATACAGTTAATGTCATGACTCTTACCCATCTTCTCAGCACCTGACTCTCCTCCACCTTTGACCTCACCTTTGACCTTTGGATACCTGAAGCTCCACTCTAAATTTAGGAACAATTATACAATCATCATATTGTCCAGTACCAACACAAAAAAAATCTTTAGTCTTCTTGGACTCTTATCCCTTTTCTGAACTTTCAAAAGAGTATCGTTGCATCAAACAGTAAGATAAATAATCAAATACTACTTTACCAGTGGCCTCATCCCATCCTTTAAATAAATAAAAAGACATATACTACAGCCTCTCTCAGAGATGTTTCTTCTTTGTTTTTTTTTTTTCATTCTTTTTCTTTTTTGGCCAGTCCTAAGACTTGAATTCAGGGCCTGAGTGCTGTCCTGAGCTTTTTTGCTCATGGCCAATTCTCTAATACTTGAACCGAAGTTTTACTTCCAGCATTTTGGTGGTTAATTGGAAATAAGAGACATAACTTTCCTTCCTGGGCTGGCTTTGAACTGATTCTCAGATCTTAGTCTCTTGAAAAACTAAGGTTACTGCCCTCAGTCAGATGTTTATTTCTCTTGCCAAAACAATGATGTTTCTTTCTTGCTTCCCAATTATAGTCAGCCAGTTGGTCACTGTTCTCATCTCTAGCATGTTGACAACCAGTAGAGTAAGCTTCCTGGTGTATCATGAAATCCCTCTGATCTTCGCCTCACATGTGGGCTTACTTTCTAGTAAAATAATAAGAAACAAAGTGAATTCTGTACTCTTAAGGATCTTCCATTGCTCACACTTCCTCTCATTCAGTCTCCAAGAGAAGCTGCATGGTTCTGAGTTGGTTATAATGTACATAGGAGGAATATAAGGAGGCAGATTTCCTGAGAAGATTTCCTCACACTAACTAGATTTCTAATACTGAACAGTTTACCTATTTACATCATTCCCCAAGTTACTCATTGGTATCTGTTGTACAGATTTGTGGGTGTCTTTACAAATAAGAAATTTAATGAGTTGTGGAAAGAAAATGACTCCTTAAAATGTCTAAATAAAATATAGACACCTTGTATATCATTATCAAATTGCTTAAATATTAAGTTCTTGTATCTTAATAGACCCCCCAAAGACACAGCATTAGCCCAATTTTCAAGTGTGTGTTGCATCTACCAGCAAAGTCAATAATTGAGTAGCTTACAGGACCTGCACCCTGAACACAGTTAAAATTTAACTTATTGCTTTGTCTTCAATGGTTTCTAAATATAGACTCATTCTCAAGTATAGATATTCCATCAGCCAAAAAGTGGACATTTTCACATATTGTCCATGCCATACTGATTTTCTTTTTCAACATACATTTTTTTCTACCATTTCTTTTGTCTATCTCCAATATCGTTTCTGGGGACTCGTCTTTATTTTGAGTAATATTTCTCTATCCATATGGCTGTATTGCATTCTTTTTCCCAGTGGTGTCTTACAAAATTGCCTAGTCAGATATATCATTCCTTGCTCTGATACTGTAAGAGCACATCACAACTTAAGGACACCATCAGCAAAGTCATTTTACTACAACCAAAATGATCTACATGCAGTCTACATTTTCAATCTGGTTTCCAAAAAACCTCTGCTTCATAGTTTTCCTTTGAATACTCTCAAAAAGACAATCATTCCTACTACATTGCTTCTGTAAATTGTCAATCCTACCCCTAAACACAAACATAAACCACACATGTACTTAAACATTGTTTGAATTCTTTGCTGAACTCTTAGCCTAGTCATCTTCTCTATTTTCCAGAGGAAGCTAAGTGGCATGCCTTTCCAAATTTTGCAACTATTTCATTGCCATATTTAATGTTTCTTATATGCCAAAAGTATTAGAAGAATAGTCCCCTAACTGGACTATGAGATTATTTTTAAATAACAGAATGATGAATTTATCTTTTTTTAATCAGTGAAGTTCTACCTCACTGCTAAATACTATCACTTATCTATCTGCTATTAGCTATCTTCTGAGTGATAGAATATCTAAACGAAAAACTTATTTTATAAGTTCCCTAATACTAATTATGATGCAATTCTCTGGAATTAGTTCTACTAGTCAGGATCAGTTTAACTGTGCCTTTGAAGTCTCATCTCTCCATATTGTCTATGAGATAGTAGTTCTTAAACTGGAATTTACAAATCTTGCTAATAGTGCAGCATCTGTATTTCCATGGAGTTTATTTTTTAATTTTGTGGATTAATTTAAATAAATAATAAGCAAATCTTGAACACTATGGCCACTATGTTACCTAGTCTGGCCACATAAAGAGTTTTCTTAGGTGGTGTTCTGGAATGATACGCCATGTAGCAGAAATACTAAATGAATCTTGGATTTTGCTACCAGAAGGTAGGTATTATTAATGTAAGAAAAAGTGAAATCAACCACTTTGAATACTTGTTAAACACTTGTTAATGAAATAGGCTGTAACTCAGTGACAGAACATTTGTCAAGCATGTGTGAATCCCTGTGTTCAATCCTTGATACCAAGAATAATTGAGTTAATAAGGTAGTAATCTTTTAAGATCTTTCCCTGCAACTCAAAAAAAATTACTGATTATCATTTACCTCAAGAAAGCATAGAGAAATAAAGAAAATCTAGAAAATCTAGAAAATTCAACGTATATTCTACAAAATTTTTAAAAAGTAAGTGAAGTGTGGGGTTGGGGGGGCAGGTGAAATTGTTGAAAGGGTTGGCATTGATCTAGCTGCAGTATATTCATAATCTGCTTTGTAAAATGACAATTCTTTTATATAACTTTTTGCAGATAATAAAATTATTAAAAAATAAATTAATAACTGCCTTATAATTTACATCACATGTTTAGAGAAGACACCTGTGGCAAGAGAGACTTTAGGATAAAATAAGAAACTCAAAGATATGTATCTTAATTTTCATGTGAAAAATTAGAGAATATGAAAGTTTGTCCAAATTATAAATTTACTGTCATCTGATCAGCCACAATCTTGATTGAAAATGACAGTTTATGCTTTGAGAATTTTTTCCAATAGAAGCCACCTTGGGCAGAGAAGCCCCCATAGGATCCTTAGCTCTAATAAACTACTCAAAGAAGCTGGGCTGTGGCTCAAGAGGTAGAACCCTATGCCTTTAACACAAGATGGCTCAGGGACATTGCACAAGCCCTGCATTCAAGCCACAAGCCTGGAAAAAAAAGTCACCTTTATGTTAAAATTCAAGTTCATAAGAAAATGGCTCCAGAAATTACCATGCTTTATATTTTTAAAAATGTTTTATGGGGACCTGCCTGGCATTTACTGAACCCAAGTACTATACTCTGTCTGATATTGCTTCTCTTTATTTAATTCCCATGTTATTCTGACTGAAATGTGCATTGCTTAGTAATTTGTCACCTCCAAAGTGTACATTATTTAGAGCTACTATAGCCAGGGGAATAAGCTATTCACCAATAATAAAAGCATTTCACTCTCTTCTAAAAAGGCCACATATTATTCCAATTTGAAGCCAATTCTTAGAAATTGTTCTTATTAGTTATTACATAGTCTGTTATACCTTGAGGGTGAGATGAGATCTGAAGTTAAAAAGATACATGCATCCTTCATCAAACTTGATTATATCCTGCTTACTTCTGGCCTGAAAATTGTGAATCCCTGATGAGGGTATGCATCAATTAAATTATCTGACTTTATTGATTGAATGTTAGAGAATTTATGAAATCTTGTTTTTGATTCAAATATTGCCAGTGGAAAGCTTATAAATCCTAACTGAATTCCTTAGCTTCTCCACATATCATATTTTTCTATTTTTAATTTCTTATATAGGAAAAGATTTTTAAGATGCTGTATATTCTAGGAAGTAAAAATTCCAGAATGAGGATCTGGTGCTGGGATGAGGCCTTATTTCTCCCTGTCATTTCCATTAAATATGTGGAATCTTCTTATTTTAAACCACTAGACCAATGTAAAGGCTATAATATAATGGTTTCAACTTAATTACTCCTAAGTAAAGGTATATATGTATATATGTATATACATATATGTATATATATGCTAGTGACTGTTAAACATCATTTTTACCAAGATATTATCTCAGTACCAAACTTTTACAAGTTTAATAAATTTTACAAGTTTCTATTTTTTACTAATTGAAAGCCCTTTTTATTGGCATACATTTGTTTTTTTTTCTTTATTGTCAAAGTGAAGTATATAGGGGTTAAAGTTTCATATGTAAGGCAGTGAGTACATTTCTTTTCCAACTTGATACCTCTTCCCTCATTTCCCAAGCCCCCCTCCCCCTTCCTCCATCCCCTCTCCTCCCATGAGTTGTATAGTTGGTTTACACCAAATGGTTTTGTAAGTATTGCTTTTGGAATGGTTTGTCTTTTTATCCTTTGTCTCTTGATTCTGGTATTCCCTTTCCCTTTCCCAGTTCCAATAAACATATATACAGTATCCGGGGTCCTAAAATCAGTTACAGTAATAGCAGGAGTAAAGTCACAGGAAAGGAATACAAGAGAAATCAGAAAGCTACGGCTTCACATGGCATGTTGAGATTAAGTACAACAATGATATACCAATTCTTTCTATAACATGGACATCATTTTACTTAGCATTATCTTATGTGTTCATATGGGCATAGCTATTGAGCTATTGTGATCTTCTGTCATGTCTATCCTAGAGATGTACTAATTATTCCCTATGAGGGAAACCATAGCGTCCATGTTTTTGGGGGTCTGGGTAACTTCACTTATTATGATTTTTTCTAAGTCCTTCCATTTCCTTACAAATGGGGCAGTGTCATTCTTTCTGATAGAGATATAGAATTCCATTGTGTATATGTACCACATTTCCTTGATCCACTCGTCTACTGAGGGTCATCTGAGTTGGTCCCATATTTTAGCAATGATAAAATTGTGCTGCAATGAGCATAGTTGTGCTGGTGGCTTTAGTGTGATCTTGCTTGCAATCATTTGGATAGATGGCCAAAAGTGGGGCTGCTGGGTCGTAGGGGAGCTCTAAGTTTAGCTTTCTGAGGAACCTCTATACTGCTTTCCAGAGTGGTTGAACAAATTTCCATTTCCACCAACAATATAGTAGGGTTCCCTTTTGGCCATATCCTCTCCAGCATTTGTTTTTATCGAGGCCCTGGGAAAGATCCTCCACATTTGCTTTTAAAGTTATTGGTATCATAGGTGAATTTCAATGCCTTTGTCTGATCACTATATTTATATGCTCTTTTGAATTCCCATTTGCTTGTTAGAATTTTCCTCTTCATACACATGTCAGAGACTACAACATTTAACTCAAGGGTAATCATCCTGTCAAACAAGATAAATATTTTAAAATGTATTAACGGATTTAAATGGTCTGCACTAATAGAAAAGTAATTTAAGGTGTGATTTTATTCTTGTGGCATTCCCAATCCACTCATTGTCATGGAGACAAATTATGCCTCATGATAATATCAGCACCAATGCCTTTAAGTTCACAATGAAAATTCAACATAAGTGAAATGTTAAATTTTAAATTTGTTCATGTTAAGAATCACTATTTTCATATAATGAACAAGAGAAAATAAATACCAGCAAATATTTTTAGTCACTAATCATTACAGACTATAGTTCTCACAGAGACATATAAACTACATAGACAAGGAGAAAATGTGATGGAACATGGTTGACCACATTGGCAGATTTCGTCTTGTTCCTGGAAGTACACACACACACATACACACACACATACACACACAGAGCACAACACAATAGTAATGAATTTTCATAATGTATTCAAGACTATTCATCAATGAATCTACACATATGTTCAAAGAAGAAGTGAAAGCACATGAAATACTTTTTTTAAAAGATGAATACGGTTTTTGTAATTGTCAAAATGAAATGCAGAGGGGTTACAGTTTCATATTTAAGGCAGTGAATACATTTCTTATCCAAATTGTTACCTCTTCCCTCATTTTCCCCCCATCTCCCCCATCACCATTTCTCTCCCCCCCCCATGAGTTGTACAGTTAATTACAGCATATAGTTTTGTAAGTTTTGCTGTTGCATTGGTTTGTTTTTTATCATTTGTCTCAATTTTGCTATTCCCTTTCCCTTTCCTAGTTCAAATACATGTATATACAATAACCAGGGTACTAAAATCAGTTTTAGTGATACTTTCTAATGGAAGAACAATAGGTTAAGAATAATTTCCTCCCCACAAAGAACTCACAATATAGCTGGATATACTTTTCATGACAATAGAACAATTCAGGTCAGTAAATGATGAAAATACCCTGAAATAGTAAGTGCTTGCAAATTCCCCAAAGGTAATAAAATAAACACATGTGCATCAGTTTGAGAAAAATCCCAGGTAACTGCTGAAATCCCAATATGCCTGCTGATTTATTGACCTTGATTGATTGAGATGGCCTGAGAGGGCTGTGAACTCTTCTAAGTTCTGTTTGTGTCCTGATTCTAACCTGTGAGTTTATATCTTCTGATGTCACTTGTGCTTGAATAAGTGCCAACTTCATAAATACTGCATGTTATATTCAGGACAAGAATAGCATGTTGGTTAACTGATATGAATCCTGGCTTTGTCACATGCTAGTTTTGTAATCTTAGGTAATGTGTGTAAAGATTTCAAACCTCATTATTGATATTTATCAAAAAGGGGAATAGTCACATTCATGCTATAGTGTCATCAAGGGAATAAATGAGATGATACATGTAAAACTTTTACAAGAAAGTCTTGCATATTTTATGTGTTTAGGAAGTATCTCTAATTACTATATTATCTTAGGAAAACTTGTATGATATCCCTCGTTGGGAAATTGGATGTCATAACAGTATTATTCCTATGGATTCGTTATGGCTCTGCTAACTTTGTACTCTTGTCTTTGGTGTGAGGCCAGCAGAGACGAGCAGTCATGTTGAAGATCTAAAAGTGTAAAGTGATGTAAAGTGATGCTGATGAGGATATATAGGGGGAGGTGTTAGAGTTAAAACTGCAATGTATTGATAAATGGCCCATCTATTTTATACACTGTGATTTTTATCCTTATTTATTATTATTATTATCATCATTATTTTGAGGCAATAGTGGTATTTGAACTAATGTCTTTGTTATTGCTAGTCAGTTACTCTGTTTTTTAAGCCAAGACTCCCATCTATTTTGTTCAAATTATGATTTTACTCAGGCCTGTTTAGACTTGTTACATATCTAACATATCTGGGAATAAAAGCTGTGTACTACCATGCTGAGCGATTCCTTCAAGTTAAGATCTTATGAACCTTTTGCTTTGTCTGAACTAGGCTCAATATGCAGACCTGAGCCTCGTTAGTACTTAAGATTTGAGAAACATACAGTTTAGACTATAAGATTTTCTTGTGAATTCTGTGTATATGTGTGTACATATTCGTGTATATGTATTTCCTGCATTCTCACATACAGAAACAGGGACTTACCTAATCTTCTGAGTACATATAAAACAGTGAATTTCAAAATTCAATGTGTATTTGAATCTTTTGCTTAAAATTATAGTCTAACACAATAAGTCTGGATGAAGACTCAGTGTCTGAAATTTTGCAACACTATCATGATCCCAGGTGAAGCCAGAGTTAGGCATCTCTCTGAATAGGTAAGGCAATGTAGAATGTTTGCTTCTGCAGCTAATAAAGCACATCTGGGCTTCTTTGTCAGTTTTTAATTTGACTATTATTTCTTTATATACAGGATAAGTTTTATGCCATTATACACTTAAATAATGTGCATGCGTACGTGCGCGCATGTGTGTACTGGGGCATGGACTCAGGAAATGAGTCATTTCCCTTAACTTTTTTTTTTTTGCTCAAGGCTGATGCTCTACCAATTAAATCAGCACCACTTCCATCTTCTTGGTGGTTAATTGGAGATAAGCGTCTCATGGACTTTCCTATCCAGACAGGTTTACACAACAATCCTCAGATCTTAATTTCATGAGTAGCTAGAAATATAAGCATGAGCCACTGGAAACCAGCTCACAGAGTTATTAACATACATGTTACAAAACTATAAATTGTCAAAAGCAAGAATAACAAAAGAAGTTACTTGCAATGATGTTACAATTTTAACTTAACTTGCATAGCAGGAAAGTATCTGTCTCTTATGACACTATTCACTTCACATTTTTTCTCATTTTAATTATCTCCCAAGATAGGGATAATAAACTGGCTAGATGCTATGCTAAGAATATACTCTTCCTGATACAGCTCTGATGAATTGTTTTGTTCATTAACATCATCTTTTTTCCTGCAAATCCAGATAGTCTATTTGATTTTGAGTTGCTAAGGCAGATCTAAACAAAATCTTAAGATTGTTTTCTGATTTATTTCTAATTTCTTGAGTCTAGCCCTTTGCTACATCTGGCTCTGTCTTAGATGATATATAATTAAGGACTGTCAATCCTTTGAGGGTTAACTATATTGCTATTCAATGTATCCACATCTGCTGCCCCCAAATTGCTTGATATTCCTGGGTGGGTATGCAGAAATGGGCAGTGTTACAAACAAACCTTCAAGCAATGCAAAACTCATTCTACTTTTCATGCTAGATACATACTGAATGCATGCACACACAGGAATGTTGGCTCTTAACCAAAAAAAAAATCCAGAGTGATGTATGTTTAATATTCCCAATTCCTTTGCATTATTGAGAATGTATTGAAACATGAGATCCATAAATGCCTACCTTTAATACAGGCTTGCCCTTTCTCAATGCGAAGTAATAGCAAGAAAGTATGTAGAGGTATTTGGAAAGAAAATCCTACAGATGAGGTTGACAGGTTTATGGCATTGGCCCTTGTCTTATTTGCAGTAACTCATTTTATATATAGTGCTTCACATGAGGAAAGCCAAGGGCTAAAGACCCCTGTGATTTAACTCAAGCCATAAGTAAGATCGTGATATCAAAGAGAGCAGAAAATAGGTCTGCTGATTGGAACAATATATTAGAGGAAGTGAGAATGAATGAGACAAATCTGCCTGTGACAAATATGAATAATAATTTCTTTTGTTTAACTGTTACTCCTGGCTTTATAAATAGACAATACACTGGACAGTGTTCACAAATAACCTTACCTGATATCTTATATTTATATATAAACCCTTTCCATTGTGACATCTCTTCATGTAACCTCCATCCTAAGATCAAAACAGATAAGTTTGCAAGAACTCAAACCATGAGAAAGCAAAAACACTATGAATACACTTGAAATTTATTTCAGACTTTTTAAGTAAGAGAAGTCTCAATAACAAGATAGGCAGCTTTCTTTGTTTGTTGATTGTTCATTTGCAGATTGTAATGATTATGATCGGTCAGAGACTTTTGTCCTGGACGTTACTTCTAGTAAAGCCTGAGAGACGCATCTCTGCCTGGTCCTTGTTGATGCCCCAGGACCCCTGAAATTTGTCTGGAGCCTGGATTACAGCTTCCAAGTCTCCATAGAATTTTGGCTTTTTTTTTCAAGCTTGAAGTTTCAAAACTCTTCCCAACCTTCATGATATATTTCTTCAATATATGAACAATGTAATAAAATGGCTGTCAAGTGTCGACTTCTTGTTCCTTAAGTGCCACCACTTACAATGTCCCCTACTGCTCATTTCTCAGCCTAAAATATTGTGAGTGTTGCAGTTTCTTTAAACCTCAGTTCCTGTAAGTAAATATGTCCCTGGGAAGAAAACAGCTCTGGAAAGCTTCCCCAATAATCTTTTGCAATAAATGTTTATTAGCTTTGATGACAAGGTCTGTACGGTCTTGGGGGGAATATTACTTTTGCTGGCTTTCAGACTCAATATGTGTGGTATCGATGGGTTTTATAGTGATGGCTTAACTTCTCAGAGAGATAAGGTCATTTTTAATACCTTGGACTTCATCTTTATCAGTAAATTGTTAGAGTAGACATTGCTACCATAAAGTATTATTGCTCTAGAAAAATCTTGGTAAGATTAGGCTTCCTTATATGTGATGATAGCATCAAGTCAGCTACTTTGTCCACTATATGTATACAGAGACAGTTGTTTAGCTGAATTTCTTTAATTCTTGTTTTTGCAGTCAGGGCTAGATCTTGGTTCTGTGTGAACATTCAACAGCTGATCACTCATCCATACCATAACAAGCTTGCTCCACAATTTACCATTACAGTATCACAATCTGTAGGCTACAATTGCTAACACATAATCTGAATGTCTCATTTGTGTGGCTTAGTTTACTTTTCAACATTTATATATATCCTGTCTTACTATAATCTGCGATGTTTGCCTGTGATATTAAATGTCATTTTGTACTAAAAGCCTTTCCTCTTAGAACAACGTATGTGAAAAAAACCTCACAACTAGCCCTTTTGTAACATGTACAGAAATAATCAATGCCATTTATTTAAGAACTGTGTAGATTCCTTTTGTGATCTACTTTGAAATTATGTCATGTTTCCCCAACAGAATCCTGATGTTTTTATGTTCACAGAATTACTAAATGAGCTCTACAGATAAATGATTAATCTCTTTTATTTAATCTTTCCTTATACTTTCCTGGACAATTTGAAGAATATCATTGACAGCTGTTTGAATTTAGAAATAAGCATTCTTGAAAAAGAGACACTATCCTTACCTACTTCCTTCTCTTTCACTTGTTGATACCCAGTTTTTCAGCATCACAACAGTAATTTTTATTTGGGGTCTTAGTGTCATTTTGTCTTTGCTCCCAGAAGTTGCATTTGTACATGAGACACTAAGTCAAGAGCAGGATAAATTATCTGTTTGCAAAGTGTTTCTTCCTAAGAGCTGTGTGATTGTTTCCTCATGATTTTATTGATATGAATTACTGAAAAAGAGTCACTGATTACCATCCATGTGACTTACAAGTAAGGAAGAGCCAATGAAACATCAAGATTAATTGAAGATATTTTTCAATAATGGTTTTTGAAGAGACATTCTCAAATTGATGCAGTTTAACATAAACTAAGTTGAGCTCAAAGTGTACTAAGATTTGACAACCCTAGGGGAGATAAAAATAATTAGCAGATGGAAAGACATATTTGTCACCATGGACATCACAAGAGAATCAAGATATTCTTTTTTTTTTTTTTTGCCAGTCCTGGGCCTTGGACTCAGGGCCTGAGCACTGTCCCTGGCTTCTTTTTGCTCAAGGCTAGCACTCTGCCACTTGAGCCACAGCGCCACTTCTGGCCGTTTTTTGTATATGTGGTGCTGGGGAATGGAACCTAGGGCCTCGTGTATCCGAGGCAGGCACTCTTGCCACTAGGCTATATCCCCAGCCCAGAATCAAGATATTCTTGACTTCTGTTTAGTATCAGCAACACAGTCCAGTGAATCCACTATGAGGGTAATAAAATATGTTAGACAAACTCATCTTAATTTTATAGTTCAAAGAATAGTATAAGAAGAAGGTACAATTTGATAAAATAATATTTTGCTTTACATCACCAGAATCATTTTTATACCGTCCCAGGAAACCCTTCTATTATTGAAAGTATGAAACAAGTAAATGAAAAAAACAAACCAGATCATTCTTTAACAGTATAAACATTTTGGAAGAACTATTAGAAATGTTTACCTAGTCTATCCTGCATCTCTCTATCTGTTTAAAGTACTTATTCTCTAGATATCATTGATCTCTCTTTGTCATTACTCAGTGAATCTTGACAAGAACTCAATTAAATTCCTTGAGTTCATATAGACCACCATTCTTCACTGAATGCTATTTCCTTTCTTTCTTCTAAACACAGTACTTAATATCATGTAATTTATCTCCCCAGAGTTCGAGATTAGTCTTTTCCTGAGATTTAAGCAATCTTTCTAATCTGGTTAATGACACATTTAAATATGATCTCAAAGGGACACAGTAAAAATCTTTCAGCTCCGTATGTGATGTCCTGATCTTTCTGCCAGACTTCAGGACCTTCATATATGTTGGAGATGATATTTGATTACTCATAGATCACAATCTAACTTTGTCATTCTTCAAATTGCAGGACATTTACAGATAGGCAGAATAGAATTTGGAGATAAGAACAAATAAAACTGACTTTTTTGCAAAACTGACTTATACAACTTTTCTTAATAAGAGATTAAAAACAAAGAGTTCCAAGGTGTAAAAACCCTGTCAATTGTTCTGCTTTGGGCAGCCTTAGATAGTGGAATATTGCAAAGAATGTAATGAAGTGAAACTGATGCAAAAGACACTTAGATAACTATAAGAACAATGAGAATTTGGGTTCTACTGTAGATTGTACTCACATTTCTACTGCTAACTGGTATAAAAATCAAATAAAGACTTTTCTTCTACTACTTCCTTCTTTCTAGATGATACAATTAAAATAGAAAAAAGCTATCATTTATTATGGTTGTCTAAATACGTTGATCATGCTTTGAAACTATATCGATATCAAATATCATCCTCTTTTCACATACAATTGAAAAGAATATATTAAATAACAAAATCAGTGAGATCTTATGTAGGCCCCATAGTAGATACAATGGGGACTGAAACAGTTTTTCAGTGTGATAAAAATGTAGAAATCCTACCCCTGGTCTTCATATTGCACAGTAAATTATCAAAGATAAAAGAAATATTATTTATCTAGTTGCTATAATATTCATGTCTTTATGCTTTTTTGCTTATCCCATTTAACCTTCAAATCAATTCTACACTTACTTTATGCACAAGGAAGCTATTGCTGCTTCAAGGGATGTTGGCAATTTTCTATAGAGGCATAATCATTAGTATAATGATTGTAAGTGCAAGCTGAGTGCCTGAAATTGACCTGGAGATGTGTCTCCTATTATATAATCTCAGGTAAATTACTGAAACTCTTTGTGCATCCATTCCCTGATTTATAACGTCATGATAATAATGGTAACAGGACTTAGGATACTTAACAATCATACATACTATAAGGCATGTAACATACTGAGCAGGGGAATTAGGAAATGTTTAATAAATTATTCCATGCAATTTGTGGAGAGCAACAATGCAGTTTAAACGCCAGCACTCTGCCTTTAAAGCCGATCCTAATTACATTACATCCATAGGAAAATAAGTATGAGGTGTAGAAGGTACTTAGCGATCATTAAAGAGAAGAAGGAACGAGTACATTCTCAGGAAAGAAGAAAAAATAGGAAACATGGATTTAGATAGGACGAAGTAGCATGAGGAAGTAGCATGAAGATAATTGTCCAGGCAAAGTCATCAGTGTGGAAGAGATCAGCTGCAATAGCAGCCTCTGTGATGTTCAGTTTCAGCATAAGAGATGGGGAAGAGGGTGTGAGTATCAGTTTGAAATTGGAAGTGATGAATAGGAAATTTGAAAGTGATGATAAGGGAATTTGGAAGGGGTTTGAATTAGAGAGTCTTATTTATAATGTTATTTGATAAGTCCTCTGAAGGGTGAAACTAGAGTCAGGCTATATTCATCATCTGTCCTCAAATAAGATTTTTATATGATATAAACTGCCATGGGTATTACAATATAAAAATAAGCTTAATTAGTCAATTATGACTACAAATAACTCTTCATTCTTTATATATCTTTAATTAAAAATTTCAAATCATCCATATATTGTAATAATTTAGGATCAGGCCTTCTACCCATATATCAATGGGGTGATTTAACTTTTAATTACATATGTAATAAAAGTTAATGCTATAATTATAGATTGACATTATAAGAAAGAGAAGGATCTGATCATTATTTATTAGCCATTGTGGAATAGAAGGACAATGACGTCTAAAGTAGAACTTTAAGGTAATTTCATGAGATCAAAGTGTCATTATTCAGTAAGAGATGTCTGGCTCCAATTCTGCTAAGCCAAAAAAATAATAGTCCTAGATTTTTCTGTCTGTCTTTAAATCACACTATTCAATTGAGTAGTAATAAGCTTATGATGATCCACACTTACATACACAAAAAAAGTAGAAGTAAACAATAATCTAAAGAAACCTCTACCTGGAAGAATAACAATTTTATCTGGAAAAACAAGTGATTGGGAAATATCCCAATGCATGGTAAAATGTTTAAACTTACACATTTCTTTTGTTACTGTCTTTCAAATTATCTTTAGTTATACAAGTTTTGTTATTTAACAAAGCAGTTTATGAATATAGTGAGTTTCTATCAATTTTGCCTTCCAGCATTCTCACCCATCCCCCCAACTCACACCTTCCCTCACTTTTCTTAATTTTTAGGTTATGTATTTAATTTTTTTGCCATTTAATAAAGTAGTGTATGAATTCAATGTACCTTGATCTGTGTCATCCCATCAAAATTTTCACTCTACTTTGACCTATGCCTTCTATTACATTTTTTGTTTTAATTCTGTGGTATATACCATGAATTCTTGCCTGTACTCTCCCTCCTTCCCCTCATCATTCTTCTAACCCCCCTTCTGATTGGCCCCATCCTCCACTTCTGCAAGTACCTATTTCCTCACTATTATTTTATTGGGCGTTGGCTTAGTCTTTTTAAATAATTTGACCTCTCCATAGAGTCTATTACACTTCAACAAATTCATCCAGATTATTTACTTGTAGACTTATAGGTACATTCTAGCTACCACAAATGAGGGAAACTATGCAACCTGTGTTTCTCTGGGCCTGCCTTACTTCATTTAATATAATTTTTTCCAAGTCTCCATTTCCTTACAAATGGTACAATATATTTTTATAATAAATGCATAGAATTACATTGTGAATATATCCAGCATTTTCTTGACCCATTCATTTATTGAGAGGAACCTGGGCCAATTCCATACCTTCACTGTGGTAAATAGTGCTCCAATGATCATGGATAGGCTGGTAGCTTTATTTTGGCCTTATGGGTTCTCTATTGGATAAATGCCCAAGAGTAGAATTTCTGCGTCATAGGGAAGCTCTATTCTGAGTTTCTTGAAGAACATCCATATTGCTTTCCAGAGTTGTTAAACAAGCTTACATTCTCCCAAAATAGTGTATAGAGTTCCTTTCAGCCATATCCTCACCAGCATTTGTTATTGTTAGTTTTCTTGAAAATGTGTTTTATATTATCTATTTTAAGTTAGTTATTAGATACAGCTTATTTCTGTTCTGTGTTAATGAACTGTTTCAAGAGTGAAAGCTGATCTTTCATATGCATTTCTCCAATTATTTCAGACATAAATTGCTCCCTAGCTACATAGTTATGACTGTACAAGCTTTCCAAGCTGAAATTTGTTATAAACTAAGTCATAATTTTACTTACATATTTTAAAGGATTATTTTCTAATATCTATACACATACACCAATTTTATGGATATTTTTAATTTTTTTATTTTATTTTCAATGTGATATACAGTGGGGTTACAGTTAAATATGCAAGATATATTTCTTGTCAAACTTGTTACCTCTCCCTCATTTTCTCCCACTTTCACGTCTTTAAATTCTGCTCCCCCCCTCCCCGCAAGTTAATTTCCAACACATTGTCTTGTGAGTATTGCTGTTGCACTGGTTTGCCCTTTATCCTTTGTCTCCATATTCTGATGTTCCCATTCCTTTCCCTAATTCAGATAAACCTATGTACAATACCCAGGGTACCAAACTCAAATACAATGACAACAGGCGATACATCACAGGAAAGAAAATTGAAAGAAATAATTTCCCATTGTATATTAAAAATAACAGGTAAGAATTTTGAGAAGAAATGTACACATTGACTTACATATGAAATTGTAACCCTTCTGTAGTCACTTTGATGCTAATAAATGAATTTAAAATGACAACAACAATGAAAAACCTCTTTTTTACATGTCTTGCAGTTCATTTCACTTAGCATCATCTTACATGATCATATGTACATAGTTGTTCAGCTTCTGTGATCCTCTACTGGGACCATCATAGACAATGGTATTTACTACCAATGAGAGAAATCATGTAATCCATGTTTCTTTGGGTATGGTAGACTTCACTTAGTACGATTATGTTATAATCTCACAAGTATTTAAATGGAAACTATCTGCCACTGTAATTTATTGCCTTTTTCTGACTGTTCCCATTTCTATGCTCTCATCAGAAGTCCTATATCATTCACCCAGAAAAAAATAATACCGTCACACTTCCCAAATTCAGTGTCAAACTCCTGAAAACTCTGCCTATAATATTTATAAATTTCATCTTTCTTCTCATCTCCACTGCTGGAGTCTTATGTCATGCTATCCTTTTATTAATTTTCTTTGTTTTTCATATGTATTTCTCATTTAAGTTACCTAACAAGTATCCTTGTTTCTAGTAATGTCATTTCATATCTAGTTTTCACTTTTTAGAAGCAGATTTATCCCTAAAATGCAATTGCAATTATGTCAGCTCACTCATAATAAAACAAAACATAATTATCCTGTGAATTACCCATTGCTTCCAGAAAAATTTAAAATTACCAAGAAGGACACTGAGCCCTTAGCAAAAAACAAAAACAACAACAAAAAAAACTTTATATTGTGACTTGTCTCTGATTCTGCACAACTAATATACATTCTGAGTTTTCTGAGTTCCATCTCTACTCAGTCACCATATTTCCTAAGACTTTGGGAATTCTGATCGTTTAGCTTCCTTTCCTTGTAAGACTTATCTGTTCCTTTCTCTTTCCATGTTATTATATTTACCATTTGTGAGCATGATAGCCCTGTCTTCTCAGAGAAATAATTGTTCATCTCTGAATTTAACATGCTCTCCTTTCTTCTTTGCCTATAGCACATGTTTAACAATTACAATATTTGTTGCACAGTAAAAGAATTGTTTCATTTTTATTTTTCAACAGTGAGATTACTTTGTTGCAAAATGTGTCTCCAACACAGAATACCTAGCTATTGTGTAATTATTTTTGAATAAATGCATAGAAAAAGAGCAAGGGAGGGCTGGGGATATAGCCTAGTGGCAAGAGTGCCTGCCTCGGATACACGAGGCCCTAGGTTCGATTCCCCAGCACCACATATACAGAAAACGGCCAGAAGTGGCGCTGTGGCTCAAGTGGCAGAGTGCTAGCCTTGAGCAAAAAGAAGCCAGGGACAGTGCTCAGGCCCTGAGTCCAAGGCCCAGGACTGGCCAAAAAAAAAAAAAAAAAAAGAAAAGAAAGAAAGAAAAAGAGCAAGGGAGAGAAGAATATGATTAATGTACATTATATCCACATACAAATATGCCTTGAAACCCCTTAATACACCATGACAAAAAGTTACAAAAATGAACAGGCCTAGTACAGTCCTGTGGTTTAGAATTTGAAATACTGATCTGATACTGTTGTGATTAGACTAAATTATTTCAATGAACTAATTTTTGCCATTATGAGAATTCGGTCATCCGAATAATATTACACAATATTCATTCTAACAAGCCCTGAATATCTTTAACACAGTTCTTAGTGTCTCATTGTTTATAAAAGAAAGTACAGCTGCCCTTGGCATTTCAAAAGGCAGCCCTTACTTTTATCCTTTCTGTCAGTGTTAGTTTGCCAACTCTCTCTTCCTAACTCACATAAATATTTGGTCCTGAGAGCTACAGTAACATATTAGTGCTGCTACAATTAAAAGCCAATACATAAAGCAACTTCAATGAAGAAAGTGGGGTGTGTACCCAATATTCAAAAAAGTTTCCATTTCAATATAACTTATGATTTAAATTATGTTCATAAACCAGTAAACAGCTTGTTTCAAGAGTGTGAAACTGAAGCATGTTTGTCATGGAGGCTCATGACATCCGATCCAAATTTTCCTCCAGTCTCCATGTCAGATTCACCTCAGAGAATCCACGAGAAAGACTGAAAATGCATAACATGGACACAGTACACCCTGAACAGTGCATATTCTTCAAATGGCAGCACCTAAACATTAGATGTCATACTAAACCTGTGATGGAAAATATTTAAACTCTGACACATCTTGATAACCGCTATTTATCAACACATGTCTCTTAAATGGCTGAAAACGGTTTTGCTTCAGAAAGGGCTCAAGACAATGTACATGTATTATGGGAAATAAAAAGAAATTGAACTCTCAGATAGTATAGCTGTTAGTGTCTATTATAACTCAGGATAAATTGTGCACTTTCTGAGATTTAAAAACTTTGGAGTTGTATACAATTCCATCTCCCATTCATATGAATGAGATTTCAATAATGTTTCCATTAATTATGCTCTTTGGAACGGAACTAAAGTGAGAGATATATTTACCTATATCAGTACAGGTATGTGGGGTACCAGCAATAGTTCACTTACCTTCAGAGATGAGGTTTATCCTAGATGATAAAAGACTTTAGAAAAGATTGGTGAACGTGCCTATTTTTCTTCTTTGTTTCATTGAGTACAAAATAAACTGTCGGCATGGAGCAAATAAGTAATGACTGGTAATACTGAGTTTTAATATCCATTGCTATTTTCATGTCTCATCAATCATTGTTGAAAATCAGTCAGTGAAGATGAATAGAGTTTTTAAAGTCTTGGAAAGAACCTTTTTTTATTCTCTTAGCAATTTGTTTATGGAAAAGGAAGAGAAATGACCAAAGTAAAAGATTCCATAGAAAGAGAAACAATTAAACAGAGGAACTGCCACATATTGCCTCTTAAAGCAATTTGGTTGAATATCATTCTCCCAATCAAATGGCGCATTGTAAATCCATCCTGATTCTTCCAAATATCAACCTATTTCACCTCACCTACCATCACCGCATATCTACGCACAGGTAGGAACATAGACACATACCAGGACTTTGATACTTTATTGATAAACAAATTAAATTCTCAGATTGTTTAACCTTTTTGGACTGTGGTGGTTTTCTCTTTTAATAATCAGTTAAAAAATCTAATTTCATGATTTCAAAGGCATCATAACACCAGTACCACCAATACTGAATGCCTCTTTTTTTGAATTATTAAAATTGTTTTTATTATCGTGATAAAGATGATGTCACAGAGGTTACCATGTTTTATGACATGTAATGAGCACATTTCTTTTTGAACAATATTGTCCCTTCATTTGCTCTCTCTCAGATTTTTCCTCCTGTTCCAGCCCACAAGTTATATAGTCCATTTTCAACTTGGTGTCTACTTAGTACCACTGCAACATTTGTTCACCTTTTGCCCCTGCATTAATTGACTATGAATACATAACTGCTATTATAAATAACAATAATTTCGTATCCACCATTATAGTGTTTGTAAAAACTGCACGAATATGTTCTCTAATAATAGAGGTTTTCTTATCAAGAATTGAATTTTTATATCTATTCAATTTCTGCCTCTGAATATATTTTAAAATACTATTTTTTTTTAAAAAAATATTTAACACTGATTCTATAGGAATTTAATTTTTTATAATGTGTTTAACATCCTACTACTAATTTGTATTTAATATATTATTGGTGTTTTCCTCTCCAACTTCTCTTATCATAGTAGTCTCTAACAAGTAAAAAATCTTTACTGGTTTTACTCACTGATGTAAGCTATGTGCAGTATATAATAAGTATTTGTATTAGAATTTATTTATTTATTTATTTATGCCAACAAAGGAGTCCCAGTTAGGAGAAATGAGAATTGCTTTAATTTTAATGATAAAGAATTTCCTCCCATCTATGTGTAAAAATGTGAACATCTAAGATAATCAGGCATTCATACATCTTGGAAAGAGCATTTCAGATGGAAGGGAAAATGTCAGATAATTAACTTTCTTAGGAAAGGAGGATGGCTCAGTGGTCTGACAACCTCTGAGGTGACCAGAGACACTACAACAGAAAAATATGACGGGTAACTGAAGAAAAAGTAGTATGAATGATGCTGATCCTGTAGGAATGAGGAGCAATGTTTGCATCTGCTGCTTTCCCTGACCTCTTGTCCTATCTCTCAATTCCTCCTGCATTCTCGCATATAAGAAATCAATATGGTTAGGGTTAGGTAGTTTCTTTAGACTCCTGCCCCCACCACACCTGCAAGAAAGAAAGAAGAAAAAAACTAATGGGAGAGATAGGTGGAATTAAGCCTTGATGACCAGTCTGTCAGAAACATCTTTCTCATTACTCTGGCTGGTCATCCATTTCCAATGGGAAAGCAGTGATTGCTACCCTCTAGCCCGGTGTAATTAAATTATATTGTTAACCAAACTAGTTCACTTTAGTACTTTGTATAAATAATCAGATTTCTTGGGGAGGGTAACTGTTGTTAGGAGACAAAGTAGGGAATGATGTGAGAATTTATATATAATAAATATATATTATATTTATATATAATAAATATCTGCATATAATAAACATTTATATATGTATATACATTTTACATAACTCTTTCTGTTTACTAATTTCTTTTTTCCATAACTGCTAGTCTTTGCTCTGGCCAAATCCTGGTGAACAACCAAAGAGCATGCATGACATGCAATATTGTCAGATTTTTTTTTTCTGAGAGGTAAATTTGATGGTTTAATGCTGAATTATGCAAAGAAGTAAGCAATTGATTTAAATTTAACTTTTAAATGAAATAGTATATTATGGAAATATTGGAATAATGAACTGATTTTTAAATTAAAAACATATGCATATGAGAGGAGTGACTCAAGAAAATGAGTTTACTTTTTTAAAAATGATGGTTATAGTCTCTCACCACTACTGTTGCCTGGACATCTAAGATACTTTAGCCATTATTTACAGTATATACTTAATGAATATTTGATAAGGCCTTTGGAAGAACTCCATTTACATAACATATGCTAACGATATGGCTGCTAATAAATGTAAAGTGTTTTTATTTTCAATCAATCAGATATTTACAAATGGTATCTGCAGCTTAACATTCAGTAAATGTTAATGTCTACTGGAAGGAAAGTCTACTGGTGTCTTATACAACCTGCATACATGGATTGTAATAATTTTAAAAATAGTAGACTAGGTCCACTAGAGTCCAGTTAATATTCTTTATCTTAACTTTCATTAAGATTATAATGTATAACTCAGACTTTCTTATGAATTTTCTTCTCTACATATACACACTGCATATTTTGTTCTCCAAATATTTTTACTAGCACCAATTAATTATACAAGAAAGTTACATTTTACTATGGGCATATACACAGATAAAGTACCTTGATCTGCCCTCCCTCTATTTTTCTACTTCCTCCCCACTACCACTTTCCCAAACCTATCTCATCAAGCTTCATTGCTCCATTTTCACGTATTTACACAAAGTACTTTTTATCATATTCACTTATATCCACCCTCTCCTTTCACCTATCTCCTAGTTAGGATTTGTTTTATATTTTAAATAGTAAACCCCCAGATAGAACCTGTTTTGCATTCCTGTTATCTCTAGATGTATATTAAGAAATGTGGTCAAGATGCTGAGAACTTTTTAGTCATTTGCATCCTGAGCTAAGAGAAACTCTCACAAAAAAAATTGGAGACTATTTTCTGGTACATTCTATGTATCCCATGGCACATTTTTCTACCTCACCCCACACTCATATCTCCAAGTGCCTTTATTTCCTAATTCATGAAGTTAAAATCAATTTTGGATTCAATATGCTAGACAGATTTCACCCAATTTACAATTTTTACCACACATATTCTTGTGAATATGTTTTGAAAAGATTTGGAGTGGAGAGTACAATTTCAATTTTCGAAAAGTAGTCTTGACACAATTGCAGTTGAGAGCCTGTTTAACATTTCTTTTTTCCTTCTTTTGCAAGATGAATTACCTTATTGAAATAAACAAATATGTAATTATCATCTTTATGAAAAACTGAGTGTACTACATTTCAGTGACATTTGATCTAAATAATCCAGGAGAAAATTATGTAGAATTAGCTTTTAAAGAGCTAAATTTCAAGCATTATGGAAGGATAATCCTGTTATATAGGTGAAATCCCACAGCAACCGTAGCAAGACTTGTATAGGCCAAGTGTCATGCTCCCAATTTCTTCTTCAAGAGTCTGAAATGTATATCAGAGATGGAAGGAGCATGGATATAAACTGTACACATTATCAAAGAAGGATTCTTTTATCTATGCAAATTTATTTATTTATTTTAGAAATATTTCTAAATCCCTTTCTGCAGAGGTCTATAGTTTCCTTTGAATAAGCTTGAAATATGCTAAAGAAATATATTTGAGGTGCAATATTTTGATGGCTCATTGAGAAATGAGTTTTCCAAAACTGTTAGACTTAAATAGTACCTGCCTAAAGGAAATGGATTTAAAATGTCACATAAAGGCATCCATTTCATAAAATATACATTATGTTTTCAAGTTTGGAACAAACTCAGCAGGGTCTCTTTTCCATGGTCAAAGGACGTGGAAATTGTCGGTTTTGTCAGTTATGATAATAAGCAGCAGGTTTCCATTCAAATATAAACTCAAGCATCTAAATATATGCCATGTGTTCTTATTAATAACTAACAAGTCATTCTTGGATGATTTTAATACTGGTTTTGAGTTTCTTAAGTTTCACATCCTAATGTATTTCTCAGTTCAATGAATGATAATAAATTGTTTAATTCAATGTGTTCTGAACTTTTCTTCTATGACTGCTTCTTATATGTGTGGCTATTAACTTAGACTATAATTATACAAAATATTATCTTACGTTTCTTGGTAGTATCTTAGTAGTTCCTATCCTGCATTGGTGGCTGGTAGGAGGAGAGTCAATGTGTATATTTGATAGTATGTCATTTGGAAAGAGTCATTTACCATTATTAGTATGGTAAAGAAAGTCCAAGCTGGAAAGCAGTTAAAGCAATAGATCGATCTTATTCAGAAGCCATTCTTACGAATACAGAAAGATATTGAAGCATCAGACTGAACTCAATTCTAAATACACTAAGTTGTAGTGAAGATGTACAATGAACAGACATAAGCATAGGGTAGTGACTTAATATAGATGAAAAGAATTTCTGTAAAACTGAGAAGACTAGCTCCTGGGACAGTGGTAAAAATTTATTCTCTAAGGAAAGTTGGCTATGATCATATTACTTTGAAAGAATATACCTGGATAGTTAAATCCTAGTGAAGTTGTATATCACTGTTGTAGTTATTTTCAACATGCCATGTGAAAATGTTCCCTTTTTTAATTTTTTTTCCATATTCCCTTCCCGTGATTTTAACCCTGATATCACTGTAACTGATTTAATACTCTGGATATTGCATATATGTGTGTTGGAACTGGGGAAGGGAAAAAATCATGAGATAAAGGATAAAAAGACAAACCAATGCAACAGCAATACTTACAAACTATATGATATAAACCAACTGTACAACTCATGGAGGGGAGAGAGGGAAATGAGGAGGGGGTGTGCAGTGGGGAGGATGAGGGAGGAGGTAACAAGTTAGATAAGAAATGTACTCACTGCCTTACATATTAAACTGTAACCCTTCTGTACTTCACTTTGACAATAAAGAAAAAATATATAATAAAAGATGTGAAATTAAAAATGGCAATATTATGAACAATAGAAAGAATATACCTTTTGGCAATGTGTGAGAGATCAGAATGAAGAAAAAGAAAACCTTTATAGTGAAATCAATCTTGAATTGAGTGTGGTAGAGATTTTTGTAGTTATGAGATTCGGAACAAGTAATGCAAAAGGCATCATGACATATTTGAAATATATTTGGTGATTATGATAGAAAATTGATGCTGTTTGTATGGAGAAGATGTAAAGAGACTATATAATATTAGTTATACATATATATACATATTATGAGAGAAAGAAAAAAGTATCATGAGACTATCCTTGGTTTCAAATTTATTGAATTGAAGCGCACACTGATGATAAAATTACTGCTTCTCAAAACTAATTGTTCAGTCTGAGGCCAGGCCTCTGACCTCTGTATTCTAATTGGGCAAAACCCAGCTGTTAACAAGGAGGTCAAAGCAATTGCCATTGTAAAGCTCAGGAGAAGAAAAAATAAAAAGCTCCTCTTGATATTCTCTTAATAAACATGCAGCTTTCTGATTGTTTCCTAGAACAATCTAACTCCTAAGGATATCTGTAATGAATGCTGAAATTAATTTCAAAAAATTTTCCAAAGGTGTCAAATTGATTAATATTTTAATGTACAGAAATCTTTCTGTCAATGCAAAATCGGGGGAGGGGTGGATAATTAAAGGGCACATTGCAATTCTTTTCCACTGGATCAAGTTACATTTCTTTGCATTTCTCAGAAATGTTTAGATACTGTATTTACATGTTCATTGAATTTATCTAAACATTTTCCTCAGTGTAAGCATATTGTTCTGGAGAACTAGAATTGGACAGTAGATAAGTCTGCAATGATATATTTTATACAGGAACAATTGCAATTGCAAGAGAGGAAGGAGAGTTAAATATAGAATGAGTGTCAATTCTGAATACAATAGGAAGGATAGCTATCTGTAGACTAACAGCAGAAGGCGAGGAGAAGAAGGGGAGAACTTGTACTGGTGGGTAGAAATGTTTCTAAGAGACATCAAAGGGAGAATTTTATCAGGACTCTTAATAAAGACAAGGCATGATGAATCAAGTATGACTCTCTCCCAAATGACATAGGATTTGTGGTATAATGAAGTTATGTCTAACTTAAAGGTATTCAAGGATAGTGACCACGTTGGTACATAATTAAAAGAGAGATATGGCCTAGTGGCAAGAGTGCTTGCCTTGTATGGTTTTAAATTTCTTGTTTTACTTGAATCACCGTTGTCTCCTTAGAATGGAAATTCACATGAAGAAACATTCAAAAATATAAACATAGGAAGTACATTACAATGATAAAACATTGATAAAGACTGTTGCGTGGCCAATTTTTTGATGTTATAGTCTCTAAGTAGTGATTAAACTGTCAGAGTATCATTATAGGAAGTCAGAGGTTGTGAATTAGCTTTATTTGGCCCACAGACTACACATCCCACATATGGTTGGCATGTAAGTAAGGCAGTCTGTATACATTCTGAGTTAGGAGACTGTTAAAAACCCAACCATTTCTTTTTTTTTTTTTTTTTTTTTTGGCCAGTCCTGGGGCTTGGACTCAGGGCCTGAGCACTGTCCCTGGCTTCTTTTTGCTCAAGGCTAGCACTCTGCCACTTGAGCCACAGCGCCACCTCTGGCCATTTTCTGTATATGTGGTGCTGGGGAATCGAACCCAGGGCCTCATGTATACAAGGCAAGCACTCTTGCCACTAGGCCATATCCCCAGCCCCAAACCCAACCATTTCTTAAAGGACATATGGGAGCAGTAAAACCCTTTTGAGTCCTAAGAAGCTGTGCATACCCATATGTGAGAAGGGCAACTGAACTGTTTTCTGGTGCTGTAGAAATAGATGATGACAAAAATGCAAGGTTATAAATTCCAGCTGTTAGAAGATAAGCAGGTATGTGCATTACGTAGACATGCTTATGAATTATTTTCTTTTTGATCTCTCAGTTTCAGTTACTTTTGTAAAGGCTATCACAAGTCACCCCCATTCGGGACAGCAGTCAGAGAAAACTCAGAGGGAAGAAATAAAGGAAAACATTGTCAAGTGGGTGCAGACCAACTTGTCCCCACCCCTAAACCAAGAGAGGGGCTTGGGTATTGTCATAACCCAGGCCAGCCTTTCTATAAGCTACAACCCAGGGGAGAGTCTTGCTTGTATTGAACAAACCAATTACCATCTGATACATTTTGGAAAGGGCTGTATAAACAAAGGTAGGGAGGGACAATGTAAAACAATGAGTTCTTCACCCCCCTACACCTCCATCCCCCCACCTTCTAAACAATCGGGTCTTACTGCCCACTCTCCTGTGTGGCCTTTACTTTTTGCTCAGTAAATTCTTTCTACATTTGTGAAAAAAAATGAGAAAGAATAAGGACATCTCAGGTGGAAAAATATTTCTGATAACCAGCTATTAGAGTTCTCCGACACCATAATATTGAGAGTGTTCTTATTTGTACCCAATGTCATGTTTTGTGAAAAATACTTAAAATTTGAACATACTTATTCGAGGAAAATGTTTGGCAGTATTTAACCCCTTTTCATCTCCGTAACTTTGTGGTATTACAATTTGTGGTTCGTGCAGTATAATTAAATATTCCTACACTGGGATTAGTTACTAGAATAACTTATTGAGAAATTGATCACACTTTAGTAAATTAAATTTATTTTTCTTTCAGCAATGACAATGCAGTTTATTAGCCATCACTTCCCAGATTACCATGATCCCACAATAGGTAAGTGAATAAATACACTATAATAAATAATGACACCATATATACATTGTTACTATATTTCATACTGATAGAGAATAAATATATGATTTATGCTAAGACCTCGAACACACATCCATGAATATGTAACTTAGAAAAAAAAGAATGGATATCTAGTACTTGAAACCTACGGTCTAAAAAATATAACTGATGATGATAGATGTGTACTTGATTGATTATTTGCTTACTTTAGCCATATCTGAGGTTTCAATTCTTAATTTTCTATTTCAGAATTAATCATATTAACTTTGAGGATTTTTTAGACATACATGTACTATCATTTAACATCCTTACCACATAGATGATGAAACTGAAAACCAAGGATTTTGATATTGTTAGAGTCAAAATCCCAGCCATTCTACCCCTCATGTAGGTTTCTGACTACATAATGCTGTTGAGAAGGTTTTTGAAACAAGCTTTCTGTAAAAAAAGAAAAAAAATACTGTATTACATTAATAGATGGGTTGAAAATGCTCTGAGTCTATCACACTTTTCTTTGACTAGAGACACATCAATCAAGATGTGCTTTACTCATAAATTGACTTGTAGAATGCTTTCTTCTTTGTACAACTTTTTAAGGACAATAAAAACGTAACTTAAAAAATACCAAGTGTTATTCTCATAGAGGAGAAAGCACATGGCTTCAGGAACCACCACAGCTGACTACATGTAAGGCTGCTTCTTTAAGTATTACCTATCATTTAATAGATTGCCTTTGTTTGATTATCACTGACATTTATTTTTTTCCTAAAAAAAAGTCTATTCATTCCTATCCATTCGTCAAGGAATTCTGATTCAATATCCTGCTTGGTACATAAAGCATTATCCTATATCCTAAGCTCTTCTATTCCATTTCTTATATCCCACAACTTATTTGATTCTACTGCTGACATAAACAAAATGTACTACTATTAAATATCTGATAATTCACTAGGATCTACTCATTAGCTAAACTGAATTAAGAATATTTAAGAATATTTGATTAATATTTTGTTAACTACCCAAAAATTTGAGTTCTCTTTCTGAATACTATTTTTTTTTCTTTCTCAAATTTTTATTATCAAACTGACGTACAGAGTGGTTACAGTATCATACGTTGGGCATTGGATACATTTCTTGTACTGTTTGTTGCCTTGTCCCTCATGTCCCCCTCCCTCCCCCCGTTTCCCTCCCCCCCCCAGGTGTTCAGTTCACTTACGCCAAAGAGTTTTGCAAGTATTGCTTTTGTAGTTATTTCTCTTTTTTTACCCTGTGTCTCTCGAATATGGTATTCCCTTTGAATTTCCTACTTCCAATACCAGTAAACACGGTTTCCAATATACTCAGATAAGATTACAGAGATAGTGTAGGTACAAACATAGGAAGGTGATACAAAACATCATCAATAATAGAAACTACACATACACATAGGACGTTGAAAGTAGTTACAACTGTGATATATCACTTGTTTCCATAACATGGAGTTCATTTCACTTAGCATCATCTTATGTGTTTCTAAGGGTATAGCTATTGGGCCTTGTGATGCTCTGCTATGGCTTGCCTAAACCTGTACTAATTATTCCCAATAAGGGAGGCCATAGAGTCCACGTTTCTTTGGGTCTGGCTCACTTCACTTAGTATAACTTTTTCCAAGTCCTTCCATTTCCTTACAAATGGAACAATGTCATTCTTTCTGATAGAGGCATAAAATTCCATTGTGTAAATGTACCACATTTTCCTGATCCATTCATCTATGGAGGGGCATCTGGGTTGGTTCCAGATTCTCGCTATGACAAATTGTGCTGCGATGAACATTGTTGTGCTGGTGGCATTACTGTGATTTTGTTTGTGGGCTTTTGGATAGATACCCAACAGTGGGGCTGCTGGGTCATAGGGGAGTTCTATATTGAGCCTTCTGAGGAATCTCCATACTGCTTGCCAGAGTGGCTGAACCAGTTTACATTCCCACCAACAATGAAGTAGGGTTCCCTTTTGGCCACATCCCCCCCAACAATTGTTATTATTAGTTTTCTTGATATATGACATTCTTGCTGGGGTGAGATGGAATCTCAATGTTGTTTTGATTTGCATTTCCTTTATGGCCAGTGATGTAGAGCATTTTTTCATATGTCTATTGGCCATTCTCATTTCCTCATCAGAGAAGTTTCTTTGTAAGTCTTTAGCCCACTTGATGAGGGGGCTATTGGTTCTTTGCAGTTTTGTTTTGGAAGAAGGTAATTTTTTTAGTTCTGCATATATTTTAGAGATGAGGCCTTTGTCTGTTGAATGTCCGGTAAAGATCTTCTCCCAGTCTGTGGGCTTTCTGTTTATCTTGAGAGCTATGTCCTTTGCCGTGCAGAAGCTCTGGAGTTTGATGCAGTCCCATTTGTCCAACCTTTCTTTGATTTGTAGCCTTTCAGGGTCTTTGTTAAGGAAGTTCTGTCCTGTGCCAAGGAGCCCAAGTGTTTCTCTACTCCTTCCTTTAGTGTCTTCAGGGTGTCTGTTTTGATTTCAAGGTCTTTAATCCATTTGGAAATGATTTTGGTGCAGGGTGATATATAAGGATCTAGTTTTAGTTTGTTGCATGTGTTGAGCCAGTTTTGCCAGCACCACTTGTTAAAGAGGCTATCTTTCTTCCATACTATTGTTTTAGCTCCTTTATCAAAGATTAAGTAGGCATAGTTCTGTGGGTTTAATTCTGGGTCTTCAATTCTGTTCCATTGGTCTTCAGGCCTGTTCCGGTGCCAATACCAAGCTGTTTTTATTACTATAGCTTTATAATACAGCTTGAAGTTGGGTATTGTAATTCCTCCAGCACTGTTCTTTCTGCTTAGGAGTGTTTTTGCTATTCTAGGTCTTTTATTGTTCCATATGAATTTCTGGATTGCTTCCTCTATTTCATTAAAGAATGGTGTTGGGATATTAATGGGTATTGCATTGAATTTGTAGATAGCCTTTGGCAATATTGCCATTTTGATTATATTAATCCTCCCAATCCAGGAGCATGGGAGGTTTTTCCATTTTCTTAGTTCTGACTTAATTTCATTTTTCAAGCTTTTAAAGTTCTCATCAAAGAGGTCTTTCACTTCTTTGGTTAAGGTTATTCCTAGGTATTTTATGTTTTTGGGGGCTATTGCAAAAGGAGTTGCTTTCCTGATTTCAGCCTCGGTCTTCGGGTTGTTAGCATAGAGAAAGGCCGTTGATTTTTGAAGGTTTATTTTATATCCTGCAACTTTGCCAAAGTTTTGGGCAGCTCTAGTAGCTTGGGGGTAGAGTCTATGGGATTCTTTAGGTATAGGATCATGTCATCTGCAAAGAGAGAAAGTTTAACTTCATCTTTTCCTATTTGGATCCCCTTTATATTCTCTTCTTGCCTAATTGCTCTGGCTAGGAATTCTAGTACTATGTTGAAGAGCAGGGGAGAGAGTGGACATCCCTGCCTTGTTCCTGATTTTAAAGGGAATGGCTTTAGTTTTTCACCATTTAGAGTTATGCTTGCTGTTGGTTTGTCATAAACTGCCTTGATTATATTCAGGAATGTTCCCTGGAATCCCAGTTTTTCCAGGGCTTTTAGCATAAATGGGTGCTGGATTTTATCGAACGCTTTTTCCGCATCCAGCGATAAAACCATGTGGTTCTTTACCTTGCTCCGGTTGATGTGGTGGATTACATTAATTGACTTGCATATATTAAACCAGCTTTGCATTCCTGGGATGAATCCAGTTTGATCGTGGTGTATGATTTTTTTGATGACCTGTTGAAGTCGATTGGCCAGAATTTTGTTGAGAATTTTTGCACCTATGTTCATCAGGGAGATTGGTCTGTAGTCCTCTTTCCGTGATGAGTCTCTGCCTGGTTTTGGGATGAGGGTTATACTGGCTTCATAAAATGAGTCTGGCAGTGAACGTTCTCTTTCAATTTCATTGAAGAGTTTGAGAAATATTGGAGTGAGTTCTGTTTTGAAGGCCTTGTAGAATTTTGCGGTGAATCCATCTGGACCTGGGCTTTTCTTGGATGGGAGATCATTTATTGCTGTTTCTATTTCAATACTGGATATGGGTCTGTTTAGAAGGTTTAAGTCTCCATAGTTGAGTTTGGGGGTATCAATTTTTTCTAGGAAATCATCCATTTCTTCCAAGTTCTCGAATTTGTTGGCATAAAGGTTTGCAAAATAGTCCCTTATTATTTTCTGAATTTCGGTTATTTCTGTGGTGATGCTACCTGTTTCATCTCTTATCTTGTTTATTTGAGTGTGCTGCCTTCGTTCTTTGGTCAGGTTTGCCAGGGGTCTGTCTATCTTGTTGATTTTTTCAAAGAACCAACTCTTTGTTTTGTTGATTCTTTCGATGGTTTTTTTCATCTCTAATTGATTTAATTCTGATTTGATTTTAATTATTTGCTTCCGTCTATTGACTTGGGGTTTGGCTTGCTGTTCTCTCTCCAGAAAATTAAGGTGCTTCCTTAAATTACTGAGTTGCTGTTTCTCCAGTTTGTTGATGTATGTACTCAGAGATATAAATTTTCCTCTGAGTACTGCCTTTGCTGTGTCCCAAAGGAGCTGGTACTTTGTGCCCTCAACTTGGTTGAAGTCCATAAACATTTGAATTTCTGTTTTAATTTCTTCAATGATCCACTGATGGTTCAGCAGTGAGTTCTTTAGTCTCCATGAATTGTGGGATTTTCTGTGGTGGCTGAATGAGTTGAGCTCTAATTTTATTCCATTGTGGTCTGAAAGAATGCAGGGAATGATTTTGATACTTCTGAATTTGTACAGATTTTCTTTGTGCCCTATGATGTGATCTATTTTGGAGAATGTTCCGTGTGCTGCCGAAAAGAATGTGTATTCTGTCCTTGCTGGGTGGAATATTCTGTAGATGTCGATTAAGTCTAGTTGGTCTATGCAATTGTTTAGTTCTGTGGTTTCTTTGTTCAGTTTTTGGCGTGTTGATCTGTCCAGAGGTGATAGTGGAGTGTTAAAGTCCCCCACTATCATTGTGTTTGGGTCTATGAATGTTTTTAGAGCCAGTAGTGTTTGTTTGATGAAGTTGGGTGCTCCTGCATTTGGCGTGTAGATATTTAGGATGGTTATTTCTTCCTGTTGGAGAGATCCTTTTACTAGTATGTAGTAACCTTCTTTGTCTCTTCTTACCTTTTTTAATTTGAAGTCAATTTTGTCTGATACTAGGATTGCAACTCCAGCCTGCTTATGGGGGCCATTTGCTTGATAGATTTGTTTCCAGCCTTTCACTTTTAGAAGATGTTTACTTTTGCTGGATAGATGTGCCTCTTGGAGGCAGCAGAAAGATGGATCTTGATTTTTGATCCAAGTTATGAGCCTATGTCGTTTGATTGGAGAATTAAGTCCATTAATGTTGACAGTTAGGATTGAGAGGTGATCGTTTGTTCCTTTCATTATCACTGTCTTGTTTAAAGCTGTGTCTTCCCATTTCTTGATCTAGTGTTTACTAATTAGGGTTCATTTCTCTGTCTGTGTTGGGATCTTGATTATTTTCCCTGTATAGTACATCTTTAAGGATTTTGTGTAAAGCTGGTTTGGTGGAGATATATTGTTTCAGTTTTTCCTTATTGTGGAAGACTTTTATTTGACCTTCGGCTATGAAGGAGAGTTTGGCGGGGTACAGAATTCTTGGTTGGTAGTTATTTTTATTTAGAGTTTGGAATACTTCATTCCAGGCTCTCCTTGCTTTCATGGTCTCTGCTGAGAAGTCTGGGGTAATTCTGATTGCTTTTCCTTTATATGTGATTGTTTTCTTTGCCCTAACAGCTTTGAGTATTTTTTCCTTGCACTCTGCTGAAGCTGTTTTGATCACAATGTGTCGGTGGGAAGTCCTATTCTGGTCTGGTCGATTTGGGGTTCTAAATGCTTCTTGTATCTGTATAGGCCTTTCCTTCTGGATGTTTGGGAAGTTCTCAGCTAATATTCTGTTAGATAGGTTCCCTATCCCATTAACCTCTTTCTCCAAGTTTTCCTCAATACCTATTATCCTTAAATTGGGCTTCCTGATTGTGTCTTGAATCTCCTGTAGCGATCTGTTTTGTTGCTTGGACTGGAATTGTATTGATTTTTGATCTTTCTCCATAGAATCTAAGGAATCTTCAGCTCCTGAGATTCGATCCTCTGCTTCAGTTAGTCGGGACTGTAGGCTAGCTACTTGATTTTGAATCTCTTTTCCTTCTGACTGGTCTTTCCTGATGATTTCCATGTCATTTCTTAGGTCCTGTATGGACTTCTTTACTTCATTAACTTCATTACTTTGGTTTTGAGTGTTGTCTCTCAAATCTTTAAGTTGGGTAGCTATCTTTTCATTTGACTCTTGAAGCTCACTTATCTTTCTATTTGTGGATGCCATGAAATTCTCCATTAATTTTTGCTTTGCCTCCTCACGCTCTAACATAATTGACTGAAGAGATTCAATCTTTTCATTTATCATGTTTATCAGTAAACTTTGTAGAGCATTTTGGGGGTTTTCTTCTATGTTTTTGATTGACTGCTCTGCTTCCTGCTTGTTTTGGGTGGGGGATAAGACTTCATTATTTGCCATCTTTCTTGTGTTTCTTCTGCCCATTTGAATTGGGAATGCCAGTCTACCAGCACCTGTGAGCACTGTTTAAGACCCAAAGCAGCCCTTACCAAGCACTGTCGTGTAAATCTTACAATTTCACAATTATATACAGATCACTTGTATACCTGTCTATAAAGTTAGATTGGTGTTCCTAAAGAATACAATTTCAATATAACATCTGATCCTGGGCCCTGTATTCAGTAGTTACTTATTTACTGTTACAACCTTATACGCAATTCTTGTTTTTATATTAAGTTCTTTTAGGACTGGCTTTCTCTATGAACCCCTTTGATTCACTCGTATTAAGCTGGGATATCCTCTATCCAATAACCAGGAGTCAATGGAGCTTGGAGGTCCAGGCAGTAAGTCAGGAGGGTAAGTTGGAGGTAGTAAAGAGAATAGAGTAATGTGTATTGGGGGGGGGTGGTGATTTTGGTTTAGTTTCAGTGATGTGGAAATGTGGAGAAGAGTAGAATCAGTAGAAAGCACATTGATAAAATGACAGACACTGGAGAGTTAGCAGAAAAGGGTGTAGGTGTTATTTATAGGAAAGTAATTTTTAAAGGAAGAGGACGCAACGAGAGAAATGAAGTAAAAATAATGGAAGACAGATACACAAAACAGAGAAAAATTATTTAACATGGAAGCATAAGTAAATAAAAAAGAAAATAACAGAAAAGGGACAACCCAAGCAAATAAACAAACACACAAAAAAAAAAACTTGATAAAACAAACCAGTAAAAATGGAAAACAAAACAAAAAAAAAAAAAACAGCCAATGATGTTTCAGGTGTGAAAAAATTGAAAAGAAAATTGAAAAGAAAAGTTAAAATAAAAAATGTTTGAAAAGAAAAAGAAACCAGTCTCTGCTTTCCCTGCAATGGACTGCAGTCTATTTTCCTGATTGGCTGGTTTGACTTGATTTCAGTTGGCAAGGGGTGGATCTGTTCTGACCTTCTCCCCTGTTGGTGCAATCATGGGTCTCTGAGGTTCGCACAGCTTGCAGGCAGGCCTTGGGCGTCCTCTGTCGATGGGGACGTGGGCAGTCACAGGAACTGTGGCTCCTCTGTCTGCTGTGGGGCCGCTGCCATTGATGCTTGGACTTGACTAGACTGTGAACTCAGCAGAGCGTGGCGCCTCTGGCCTGTTTTGCTCCACTAAGAGTGGCTTGCCTGAGGGAGGCGGCCTCTTTGGCATAGGTAGCTATGTAATGCAGCTCCGTTTTGGGCTGGGAATTAGTTTCCTCTGTGACGGGACCGTTTAGCTGTCCCCGGAACTGTTTGTTCCTCCTTCTGTTGTTTCCGTGCCCCTGGTAGCTGCTCGCAGTTTTGCTTTAAGTTTAGAAGTTCCGGCAGGCAGGGCGCGGCATCTCTGGATAATCCCCGGACTCGCCTCCCACTAGGGCAGGGGGCGTTCTTCTGGGCGGAGCTGGTTCTCACTGATTCCACCCCTCCTGCCCTTTTCAAAGATGGCTTTTTTTGACCTCGCTTTCCCCAGGCCCGCTTCAGTTCCCGTCTGGTCTGACCCTATGCCAGTGGCAAAGATGGCGCTTTGCTCTGGCGGTGGGGACAGGGATGCCTTCCAGAAGCTGGACTGTGGGCACAAGCGAGAATAATTTTTTTTTTTTTTTTTTTGCGGGGTACTCACGCTGTCTCTGCGATGTCAGGTCCTCCGTGCTCAGCTGCCGTCTGGAGTATTTCTCGCTTTAGCTGCGCAGAGTGCGGGGGGGGGGGGCTGTGCCCGGCACTGTGCCGGAGCCGGCGCTGGCGCCGCGGCGGGACACTGCCAGGAGCTCAAAACTGTGTTTTCAGACCAGCAAAGTCGATTTTTCCTTCCTGTTCAGAATCCCTGTACTGTTAGAACTTACTTTGGCTGTCTTTCTCGGAGAAACAGTTTCTATGAGGTGAGAAAACTACGATAACGGAGGGAGCTCTGCAGGGCTCAGCCGCTCCTCCGCCATCTTCCACAATCCTCTCTGAATACTATTTTAAAAGTGATTATTTCGAATTATTTTTTTCATAATCCTCTATGATCCTTTTCTAACTGCCTTGCTTCTGGAATACTGGTAGCTCTGCTTCATTTACTGTGAGTTACAGAAGATGGGAAGTTTCTGGGAAAAGCTCTGGATCATTTTTCTTGTTGGAAAATTCAATAATATTTTGTTTATTGAATCATAAGTTAAAGCTTTGTTCATTATATGCCATTTATATATGCCATTAATATATATATACATATATACATATGTATATATGTATATATATAATGTATATATAATATATATTCCCATTCCCGTATATAACATTATATGCATGATGTATATATATACATTATATATATATATATAATGTTACCTCAATCTTTGGTCTCTAGCTTACCAGTGTCACACTTCTAAAAACTTTGAATTTGGAAATTGCTGTGGATAAGTCGTACATATCTTGTTCAAGAAGAACAAGAACGTAGTGATGACTCCTGTAGACGACCATGAGGCACACCCATCACTTGAGATTCATCAACTGGACATTTGTTATTGAAAGTATAATATTATCTTAGAATACATAAAATCATTTTAAAAGAAGTCTAATGAATGCTGGTAGCTCATGCCTGTGTAGCTAGGAGGCTGATATCTCAGGACTTTGATTTGAAGCCAGTCTAGGAAGCAAAGTCAAGACTTTTATCTCCAACACACTACTCAAAAAAGTTGAAGTAGAACTGTGGTGCAAATGGTCTTGTACCAATTTTAGGGAAACAAAATCAGAGACAGTACTAAAGCCTTGAGTTCAAGCCACAGGATAGGCACGAAAAAAAAAGGAAGAAGAGGGAGGAGTAAGGAATGAGGAGAAGGTGGAGGAGGAGGAGTAAGGAGGAGCTTGAAGAAAGAGGAGTGGAAGGAAGAGAGGAGGAAGAGGAGGAGAAGGAAGCCTGAAAATCCATAGTAGCTCATTACATTCACCCTGACTTTTGTATCTTCTCATTTTTTGGCTCATTCATGGGAATATCAATCTTGGTTAATTAGTGGGTGCAGGGGTCCCTGCACCCCGGGTGCTCTCCCAACCAGCAAGAGAGGCAAGGAAGCGCATCCTGCTGAGTGTGAACCCAGAATAGGTAACGAGCCGCGAGTCGCCTGCACCCAGCCCAACCCAACCTTTCGCTGGCAGTTGGATAACCAGGCAACTCAGGAGAGGTTCAAGACTGCTCTCAGTTTTAGTGGGGCAGACCCGATCTTAAGCATGGGCAATGGCAGCAGGAAGAGGAGGGTGTAACATACCTAGCCAGGGGCAATGATTGGTGGTCCAAGCTGTCAGTCAAGGCCGGAAGGCCATGGGACCTCCCTAAGGGGCGGCCTAAGTACTAGCAGGACCGCCCCCAGGTTACTGCCAGCAGCCATCTTGCTGCACATGGTCTTAAGGCTGGGAGGCGTGGCCAGCTCTAGCTTTCCAGTTCCGGACCCGGAAGGCAGGCAGGGCTAACCGGGATCCCTCTTCTGGGAGGCGGGGCAAGCAAGCACACCCCCAGGGACTGAGGCAGGCGGGGCTCTTCAGGGCCTCACTCCCAAGGCACAACAACCACACACCTCTGGGGCGCGGACAGGCGGGGCCAGTCGGTGTGCCCCACAAGTGGGAATGTGAACTAACAACTTTCCAATGGTATTTTGATTGAAGAAGGTGAAAATCTCACTTTCTAAATTGTTATTTACTCTTGCTATAAGTCAGTCTAATTTCTAACTAACTTAGTAACCACCCAAGAGGAAGCTCATGCTTGTACAGTTGGAATATCTCACAAATTAGAAAAGAATAATGCATATCAAGGATATTTTTTTCACAGTTGAGATAGGAAATCAATGTACTTTTTTCAATCCCTATCCAGATCTGTGATCATATTTAAAGCAGATTTTTAAAATCCTACTGACATGTGATGCTTCCCTGAAATCCTTGATGAACTTAATGTCTTTATTTTTCCCTTCCCTTCCCACTCAGAGTAGGCCTTCTTTCAAATCTGGACTTTCAGTTGCTCTTTATAAGAAGAAATAACAAGAAATAGAGCAATATTTGATACCATTTTTCTTCCCAAAGTAATAATTATTTTTCTCATTTACTGGCATTTTATATCTTTTGATATAAAAAAGTAGCCAGTGAATACTTTTACAAATTTAGTAAAGATATAGATAACATGTATATATAAATTTAATAGTTCAGTTTCTCAAGTGGAAAATGTCTTTGGGCAAAGTTTGAACTACATTTCAACAGTGACATGTATGGGTAAATCAAGTTTTAATTTTTACTTTAAGATGGAACTTTAATAATAATTAGACATTGTGTCATGAGTAGCTTAATTTTTCCATGGAAAGCTTAACATGAAATTAGTAACATTTGGCACTACTGAGATTTAAGCTAAGTGCCCCTTGCTTGTCAGGTAGGTGGTTTACCATTTGAGCCTAACCCAAGTCCCTATTTGCTTTAGTTACTTTGTAGGCTTTGCATTTGTCTTCTGAGCTGGTCTCAGACGGTGATCATTTTACATACAAATTGCCAAACAAGTTGGATCACAGTGGCACACTACCAAACCCAGCTTGTTTGTTGATATAATCTTACTCATTCTTTGCCCAAGCGGGCATTGAAAAATAGTATTTATGTACGTCAACTTGACAATAAAATTAAATTTAAAAAAGGAAAGTGATACTTCTGGTCTTGCTTATTCATTATCTGAGTAGCTGCATTACTCATATAATGAAGATAATTACTCAGAAATGAGCCACCATGCAAATCACCAGAAACAGCATTTTGACCAATTGACTGCTGACGAATCCTTATCAACAAGCATCTTAGCCACATTTAAGTAACAAATTATGAGACTTGAACATTTCACAAACTATTTAAATACCGACTTGCATCCACAGGACCTCAAAATTCAAGCTTGCAATTTAAAAATGGATAATAAAGCTATATACAGATATCCAGTGAAGTTGTTATTATCCATAAGAAAGCAGTGAAGTAAAATGTTAAAATAGCTTTGAAAGGATAGAGAAACAATGGCCCTCTTTTAAACTGTATTCACTGTAGATTAGGGTGACAGATTCTTATTTTTTTTAAGGCCAAGAAACCTATAATATCTATTATAGAGTCCAGGGATTCTTTTGTTTTCTATACTTAGTCCATACTATTTAGGCATTACTAGGGGAAGAGGGTTCATACTACGAAGAAAATTGTGCCCAGGGGTAATGGCTGAGGGCTGAGTTGGGCAGAAAGACTGGTGCAGATATTGGTGATCTAGTTCTGTGATCACCAATGAGTGAAGAAATTAAACATGACCAAGTTCACACAGAACTGTAGTCTATATCTGAACATAGTAATCAGAACAATTATATGTGTGTATAGTAACACAACTTAATAATCATCAAATGTAATAAAAGGCTTAATAGTTCAGAAGAATCATAACTTAGTGGAAATAAGCACAATTAATTTTCAGCAAAAGAAAAAAATAAGATTATATGAAAAAACCTAGGAATTTTTTATGGTGTACCCTTTAAAAAATTTAATTTTATTGTCAAGGTAATATTCAGAGGGATTACAGCTACATACATAAGGAGTGAATATATTTCTTGTAAAACGTGTTACCTCCTCACTCATTTTTTTCTCCCACAGGCTCTCTCCCTTAATCCCCCCCGCCCCAAGTTGTACTGTTAGTTTCCAACACATTGTCGTGTACAAATAGCTGTTGGATTCATTTGCCCTTTTAATTCCTTATAACTTCCTTGAGATTAAAAGTATAATTATATATAAACCAAAATGAATATGAATTGAAAATCCAGTTGATAATTTTTTCTACATTAAAATAATGAGGTCAATTTTCCTTGAGACCAAGACTGTAAAAGTAAATTTGGGGTATTATTTTGTGGACTGTAAATTTTCATCTGAATTATCAATGAATGATATACTCATAGGCGAGAATTATCTCAGCCCACATATGTTATCAAGGAAGATAAACATGACCATAAGAACCACAAGACCATAGTTCATATCACACAGCAAACAAATACAGATTGAAAAAAGATATATCTGTGATTGTTTACTCAAAGTTAGATATAAATTACTGGATGGAACTTTCTGAATGCTGAAAAGTACTTTAAATAAACAATGTGTGGAATTACTGATTACTCCCCAATGTGTTCAAGGGTATCTATATTTCCCTACCATATGTCAGGTACCAGGTTAAATATGGCCTATGTAGAGATCAAACACAATGCTTTCAAAACTCACTGATATTGTTGAGAAAGGTCACCAAATAATTGTTATTATTTAATGACTTCATGAAAAGCACCAGGTGCTAGAAGTACAACTCATTTATCCTTAATCACAGTGAGAATGTTTACATCAAAACACAAAACAATAACAGGTTAGTTAATCTAATTGGTTTTCCTTCACTGTCCATTTACGAAATGGGGGAGCCTTCTGTCTACTTAATCACGGCAATGATGGAACAGTGGGATATGAATCGGAAGGAGAAGGTATTATAAAATATTACGAAATAATATCACATGACTTTACCCAACTTTTTTGTAGGCTTAAGGCTACTTCCTTAAAAAAATTAAAAACATGATAAGGCCAATTATTATTTCTTCTGTTGACTCTCTTTACTTTCTGCATTTCTGCTTTTTCCTACTTTTTAATACAAATTTACTCATAAATATATATTGTACAAAACACATTGTACAAGGTACTGTACCAGAAACATGAATCAATGGTGACCCAAAGTAAGCAAAAATTCTTCTACATTGTGCTTTCTTTCCGTGTCTTAACTCATCAGGAGACCAATATGTCATTTATTTTCGTTTAGAATTCAATTGTCCTCTTCCTCGTTGCATTATGATGACGAGATCATTATTTTAATATTGCACACAATTCAGTTAAGCTTGCCTTAAGTAATTATACAACTGTTTCTTAGGGTTGCTTTTCCTGAAGAAGAAAACAGCTTTAACAACACAGGAATCAATTATAGCTTCATTATCCCATCTATCCATATATCCATTCAGGTCTCATAGACCTCCAATATTTATAAACCCACCAAGTTTCCAACCATTTTTAGATATCCTGTTTTAAGGAGTATATGTTTGTAATTTACTAAACTGTAAATGCTTTCACTCTTTTAGTGTTTTAGACTTCAATTTCACTTACAAGACATGAATACTGCATAATGCATCTATCTGAAAGATTTATATTCTCTCTGAGCAATTGGTAAGGACTGCAACATGCTTTTTTTTTTGCCAGTCCTGGGCCTTGGACTCAGGGCCTGAGCACTGTCCCTGGCTTCTTCCTGCTCAAGGCTAGCACTCTGCCACTTGAGCCACAGCGCTGCTTCTGGCCGTTTTCTGTATATGTGGTGCTGGGGAATCGAACCTAGGGCCTCGTGTATCCGAGGCAGGCACTCTTGCCCCTAGGCTATATCCCCAGCCCGCAACATGCTTTTCAGGAACAGAATAAAATGCTATATTTAGAGTATGCTTTCTGGATGATTTGGAATGCTGGAAATATCAGTAACTTATACAAGTGCTAAAGGGTATCAAGGCTTTGAACAAGTCATCTACAAAATTTTTGTGTCCAGTGTCTGTTAACGTAGGTACTGTTATGTGATGAGGCCAGTAGGGGACAAATGTAGCACATTAACTTCACGTATCTCAAGCTATGCATTTAGACAAATAGTACAGTCTGTAGAAGCTAAAATATTCTGTTTAGCAATGAAATATGCAAAAAGGTCAGTTAGTGTCACTAGAAAAATCCCTGTTCAAATGTAAACTATCGGGGGGGGGGGTTGGTAATGCCCATAGCCATTAGGAAAAAATTATATATTAGCATAGATTAATGCAATCAATTATTCAAAAGAGCAAAGCACAGAACTGTGGACTACAGAGCAGTACTGAAAAATACAGTTACGAAGTATAGAAAAGGGAAGATATTGCCATTAGGTAGAATAAGTACGATGATATAATTCTTGAAGGTAATCATGGATTCTAAGTACAAATTGATGGCATATTTATTAATGACTTTGTTATGTCTGAGAATATCAAAATAGAAAAGTAATCAGTGCTTAACCAAGTAGTTCGAAAATTAAATTCTAACACTATAGTGGTGCCTGATGTTCAATCAATCCAGACTTATTGTCTGACTTATTGTGGCTGACACAGTTGTCAGCCACACTGGTCTCCCTTTAGTTTCTTATTTTTATTTATTTCTTTATTGTCAAATTTATTGTCAATTTATTGTCAAAGTGATGTACAGAAAGGTTACAGTTTCATATGTTAGGTCTTGAGTACATTTCTTGTACTGTCTGTTACCTCCTCCCTCATTCCCCCCTCTCCCCTCCCCCTTTCACTCTCCTCCCATGAGTTGTTCAGTTGATTTACACCAAATGGTTTCACAAGTATTGATTTTGTAGTTGTTTGTCTTTTTATTCTTTGTCTCTCAATTTTGATATTCCCTTTCACTTCCCTAGTTCTAATACCAGTATATACAGTATACAGGGTACTCAGATGAGATACAGTGATAGTGCGGGTACAACCACAGGAAGGGGATACAAGAGGATCATCAACAGTAGAAGCTATGTTTCACATGGCATGTTGAAAGTGAGTACAACAGTGATATAAAGGTTTTTTCCATAACATGGAGTTCACTTCACTTAGCATCATCTTATGCATTCATAAGGGAATAGCTATTAGGCTCTTGTGATCCTCTGCTGTGACTAGACTAAACCTGTGCTAATTATTCCCTATGAGGGAGACCATAGAGTCCATGTTTCTTCAGGTCTGGTTCACTTCACTTAGTAGAATTTTTTCCAAGTCCTTCCATTTACTTATGAATGGGGCAATGCCATTCTTTCTGATAGAGGCATAAAATTCCATTGTGTATATGTACATTTTCCATTCTATATTTTAGCTATGACAAATTGTGCTGCAATGAACATTGCAGTACTAGTGGCTTTAGTGTGTTCTTCTTTGTGGTCTTTTGGGTAGATGCCCAAAGTGGGGCTACTGAGTCACAGGGGAGCTCTATGTTGAGCCTTCTGAGGATGTCCATACTGCTTTCCAGAGTGGCTGAACCAGGTTACATTCCCACCAAGAATGAAGTAGGGTTCCCTTTTGGCCATATCCCCTCCATCATTTGTTATTGTTAGTTTTCTTAATAATGGACATTCTTACTGGGGTGAGATGGAATCTCAATGTTGTTTTGATTTGCATTTCTTTTATGGCCAGTTATGTAGAGCACTTTTTCATATGTCTCTTGGCCATTCTCATTTTCTCATCAGAGAAGAATTTTTTTCTCTTTTTAAGTCTATAGACCACTTGTTGAGAGGGTTGTTGGTTCTTTTCGGGTTTGTTTTGGAGGAATTTAAATTTTTAGTTCTGCATATACTGTAGATATGAAGCCTTTGTCCATTGTATGGCCAGTAAATATCTGTTCCCAATGTGTGGGCTTTCTGTTTATCTTGTGACCTATGTCCTTTACCCTTCAGAAGCTCTGCTGTTTGATGCAGTCCCATTTGTCCATCCATTCTTTTATTTGTATCATTTCTGGGTCTTTGTCAAGGAAGTTTCATCCTGTGCCAAGGAGCCCAGGTATTTCTCCTCCACCTTCTTTTAGTGTTTTCAGGATATCTATTTTTATTTTGAGGTCTTTGATCCATTTGGAATTTATTTTGGTGCAGGGTGATATATAAGGATTTAGTTTTAGTTTTTTTCAGGTGTTGAACCAGTTTTTCCAGCACCATTTGTTAAAGAGGCTATCTTTCTTCCATCCTATATTTTTTTTAGCTCCTTCGTCAAAGCTTAAGTAGGCATAGTTCTGCAGGTTCATTTCTGGGTCTTCAATTCTGTTCCATTCGTCTGCAGGCCTGTTCTGGTGCCAATACCAATCTGTTTTTATTACCATAGCTTTGTAACACAGCTTGAAGTTTGGTATTGTAATTCCTCCAGCACTGTCCTTTCTGCTAAGGATTGTTTTTGCTATTTGGTGTCTTTTATTGTTCCATATGAATTTCTGGATTGCTTCTTCTATTTCATTAAAAAAATGATGTTGGGATACTAATGGGTATTGCATTGAATTTGTAGATAGCCTTTGGCAATATTGCCATTTTGACTATATTAATCCTCCCAATCCAGAAGCATGGGAGGTTTTTCCATTTCCTTAATTCTGCCTTAATTTCATTTCTCATGTTTTTAACGTTCTCATTATAGAGGCCTTTCACTTCTTTGGTTAAGTTTACTGGAGAAACAGAAACTCAACAACTTAAGGAAGCACCTTAAGCTCCTCAAAAGAGAACAAGCCAAACCCCAGTCTATAGATGGTAGCAAATAATTAAAATCAAATCAGAATTAAGTGAATTAGAGGCCAAAAAAAATCGAAAGAATCAACAAAACAAAGAGTTGGTTCTTTGAAAAAATTAACAACACTGATAGACCCCTAGCAAACCTGACCAAAAAATGAAGGCAGCTCACCCAATTATCAAGATCAGTGATGAAATAGGTAATATCATCACAGAAACAACCAAAATTCAGAACACAAGAAGGGACTATTTTGCAAACCTTTATGTCAACAAACTTGAGAACCTGGAAGAAATGGAAGATTTACTAGAAAAATTGATATCCCCAAACCCAATGACGATTTAAGCCTTCTAAACAGACCCATATCCAGCATTGAAATAGAAATGGCAATAAGTGATCTTCCATCCAAGAAAAGCCCAGGTCCAGATGGATTCACAGAAGAATTCTACAAGGCCTTCAAAACAGATCTCACACCAATATTTCTCAAAGTCTTCATTGAAACTGAAAGAGAAAGTTCACTACCAAACACATTCTATGAAGCCAGTATAACCCTCATCCCCAAACCAGGCAGGGACTCATCACAGAAAGATAACTATAGACCAATTTCCCTGATGAACATTGATGCAAAAATTCTCAACAAAATTCTGGCCAATAAAAATCATACACCATGATCAAACTGGATTCATCCCAGAGATGCAAAGTTGGTTCAATATACACAAGTCAATTAATGTAATCCACCACATCAACTGGAGCAAGGTGAAGAATCACATGGTTATATCTCTAGATGCTGAAAAGGTGTTCAATAAAATCCAGCACCCATTTATGATAAAAGCCCTGGAAAAATTGGGATTCCAGGGAACACTCCTCAATATAATAAAGGCAGTCTATGACAAACCAACAGCAAGCAAAATTCTAACTGGTGAAAGGCTAAAAAACCATTCCCTTTAAAATCAGAAGCAAGACAGGGATGTCCCCTTTCTCCCCTCCTCTTCAACAGAGTACTAGAATTCCTAACCAGAGCAATTAGGCAAAAAAAAAAAAAAAAAAAAAAGAAAGAAAGAAAGAAAGAAACCATAAAGGGAATCCAAATAGGAAAAGATGAAGTTAAACTATCTCTCTTCGCAGATGACATGATCCTATACCTAAAGTACCCCTGAAACTCTACTCCCAAGCTACTAGAGCTGATCCAAAATGTTGGCAAAGTAGCAGGATATAAAATAAGCCCTCAAAAATCAATGGCCTTTCTATATGCTAATGACCTGAAGACCGAGACCGAAGTCAGGAAAGCAACTCCTTTTGCAATAGCCTCAAAAAACATAAGTACCTAGGAATTCCTTTAGTTTTTTTGTGTGGGTTTGGTTGTTTTTTTTTTTATTTTTATCTCTAATAGTTGTACAAAGGAGTTGCCATTTACCAAAGCAGTTTATAAATACAGTTCACCATGGTCAATGTCATCTCTTTCAAAATTCCCACGCACCCCTCCCAACCTTCCCTAACTTAGCTTAATTTTAGGCTACGTATTGAAGTTTTTCCATTTAACAAAGTAGGTTATATATATAATGCATCTTGATTTCTGTCATCACATCAACATCTTCACTCTCCTTCCCTTATTTTTCTCAATTGTGTGGTATATACAATGAATTCTTACCTTCACTTTCCCTTATTTCTTCTACCCCTTTTCCTTTGGCCCCTCTGACTGGCAAGTAGCCATTTTCTGGTACTTATGTTGTAGGGCTTTGACTCAGTCTTTTTAAAGAATTATACTCTTTTTGCTCTCCATAGAGTCTATTTTTACTTTAGTTAATGCTTTTGTAATCCCTTGCTTACTACCCAGTGTGTTTACTTGTAGATTTATAGGCATTTTCTAGCTACCACAAATGAGGGAAAACATGCAACATACGTTTCTCTAGGTCTGGTTTAATTTGCTTAACGTAATTTTTCCAAGTCTTTCAATTTCCTTATTATTCATTCTGATGGATGAATAGAATTCCATTGTGTATATATAGTACATTTTCTTGATTCTTTCATCTGGGCAGATTCCCTAACTTGACTATGGCAAATAGTGATTCAATGAACATGGTTGTGCCTTGGAATGGAATTGCTTAGACGTAGGGAAGTTGTTATGCTTAGTTTTTTTTTTTTTATTTTTTCTGTGTGTGTGTGTGTGTATGTGTTTTAAGAAACTCCATACTTCTCAAAGTTGTTGAAAAGGTTTACATTCCCGCCAACAGTTGGATAGACTTCCCTCTGTCCACATCCATACCTGTGACAAACATACCCTTCCATGATAATATACTTTCCTGCCCCTGAATATCTCTTTATTTAGGAAATTCTTTGGTATCCTGTAGATATTAATTTGCCCAGAATCTTCTCAGAGTGGACTTTCACAATTTCCTAGATGCTGAAAAACATGAACACACAGATAGAAACAAACACAAACAAACATACACACAAACATACACACACACAGGAAATGCAAATTTATTCCTGTAATATTACATGGCTAGTTTTAGAAATACTTATCAAATTATGAATTTAAAATAGTAGATCTTTGGTTTTTACTTTCTACCTGAGATGTAGGATCCATTACAGCAAGAAAAATGTCTTTTTTTTTTTTTTTTTTTTTTTTTTTTTTTAGTGAATTGTACAAGTGACTAAACACAGGACATGGTTTGCAAGGAAGAAGTAAAACCTTCGATGAATAATTGAGTATTTGAAGGACTTAGTGTCAAGATTTTCAATGTCATCTACGTTAAATTTCTGTGGTCACATAATTCTAAACCCACTGACCATATATAATTTGATGTAGTAATATAAATACCACCGGGATTAAAACCATTTTTTCTTTGCGTTTTCTGAAGCTGCACTGGGGCAGCTAAGCATGACCATGCAATCTGGACTCACATTCAATGTATTAAGCATGGTCTCCAATGGATTTTAATGATGCCTGGCAAACACATTCTGGTCAATTCTGCTCCCTCTCATTCTCCTAATGAAGAAATATATCTTCCTATACTCACATATGAGAAAATTTTCAATAAGAATATGGGAGTATTTTCACTAAGAATATTTTCACATAGAAAAATATGAGAAGAAAATTTCTCCCACTCAGAAGATAATTCTAGATTTCTGCATTACTTCGATTCCATATTTGGCACCTCTACCATGTATTTAGTTTTTTTAATTGTCAAAGTAATGAACAGAGGGTTTACAATTACATATGTAAGGTAGTGAGCACATTTCTTATCAAACTTTTTACCTCCTCCTCCATTTTTCTCCCACATTCACTTCACTTTACTTCTCTCACTTCACTTAGTATGATTTTTTCCAAGTCTTCCCATTTCCTTACAAATGGGGCTAAGTCATTCCTTCTAATAGATGCATAAAATCCCATTGTGTATATGTACCACATTTTCTTGATCCATTCATCTACGGAGGGGCATATTTTAGCAATGCATCTCTACCTTTTCAATGCCCATACTTCTATGCAAATGGTTTTTGTTCCATAGTTTGAATTCGACAGAACTCAGGAATCTTATTTCAGTACATTTATTCTTTTCATTAATGAATCTTTTTCAATCATAATAAACATACTGATATTTTGTGCACTGTAAGCAATATAGATAAATAAATAAATAAATATTTTCCTTTTATTTGGTATTTTACTCTTGTGAATGTCATTGCAATTTCTCCTGGTTTTCCTTAGAAACAACTAAAAAATCTGCCTGTACCAAAACACTCTAATTCCCCTTCTATTGTCTTCAATCAACTCTAGTTATCTTTTCAAACTCATTACTCTACTGAAAGTATTTTATCTACATCACCTTGATTCCTTAGAGACTACACAATGTCAATTTTCATTCTTACAACTTTGACCTACAGTCACATTAGACATAGTCTACCATTCTTAGAGCTTATCCATTTTTCCCCCCACATTCCAACCAGCATACTATTCTCTTGATTTTTCTCTACCCTTTGTAATTTCTCTTCCCTGACTACCTGGGTCATATTTCTTTATATCAAATACCTCTCCTAAATTTCACGCTTCTATAGGTAACCTTTCCCTTTAGATGTCCCTAATCAAGACTGATTTCTAGTATTTTATCCCATAAACCTTTTCCATGTATTATTTTTCTTATAGCTGGGCTTATCCCATCTCTCTTGGAAATATGTAAAAGAGTTATCTTTTCAATGCTTCTTGCCTCTCAAGTTACTCTGAAGAAATTCTCTTGTCTTTACATTAATTGAGAGCACAAAAATGAAGTGAGGAAGGGTAGATGCAATAGGGAAACTCAATGCATATTCTACAAAATTACGGAAATCAAGGGAAGGGGTAGCGTTCGGATAGATATGAACAGTGATCGCAGAACTGACATTGATCAAGACTCACTGTATACTACTTTTCAGTGACAACCAATAAGTCTTACCTCTTAAATATAAAAATAAAATTAAAAAATATATCCCAAATACCTTCATTTGTTCTTACCTCCAATGCTATCATATGAATAATAGCCAGCAAATTTTTCAGCTGAGGATACTGCTATAGCTTTTAAAGGAATCTCCTTCACTCTCTTGTCCAAATGCTTGGTTTATATGTATCATAAAGAGAGACATTTTTCTTTGCCAGTACTGGATCTTGAACTCAGATTCTTACACTCTTTCTTGGATTGAACACTGAAGGTTGGCCCTTACCACCACTTTAGCCATATCTCCAATCCAGCTTTTTGCTTGCAATTTTAAGATAAGAGTCTCTAGGACTTTTGTGCTCAGGTTGGCCTTGAATATCAGCTATCAGCCTCATGAGGACTAAGATGACAGACAGGAGCCACTGGAACTAGCCAAAGTGAACTTTTATGTGTGTGTGCTGTTACTTGGGCTTGAACCTAGAGACTGTGTGCTGCACCTGAGCTTTGAGGGTTTTTATTTTCCTCAAGATTAGATTTACTAGTTGGACCACAGCTCTACTTTAGCTTTGTTGATAGTGAAATGGAGATAAGAGTCTTAAAGGCTTTCTTGCCTGGCCTGGCTTTGATTAGTGATCCTCAAATCTCAGCCTGGTGAGTAACTAGGATTACAGGCATGAACCACCAGAGTCCAGTGAAGTGAATGCTTTCAGGCTAGATATAATTATGTCATTCAGTCATAACCTTCTAGTAGCTCCTTCGTTTTATTCTGTTTAAAAGCTAAATGTCAAAGGCCTATATACATCTGAAGAAACAATTGGTTGTGTTCCTCAGTGTTGGACTACTTACCTTGGTTGAGCTCAAACCACAAAATAAATAATATCCCCAAGAATAACATAGTTTGATGGTCTAACTTCATTTCTTTTCCGTTTTGTTTTCTATTCTTTTTATTGTATTCTCACTAGTCTTTCTGTTCCTGGAATTACCCTGTGATTTCTTATCTTATCATCTTTTCACTTGACCTTCTCTTTCCTGGAACATTCTTTCCACAGAGCTCACCTGATTACCTCCTCAGCCCTCTGCTTCCACTCAGGCTCAGGCTCCCTTACCATAATTCATAGCTACATTCACCCTCTCCTATATGTTCTTTCAGAGCACATTTCACTTTCTCACTTAATATGTGGTTACGCTGTTTTCATTAAAGGCAATCTAAACATTGTATTACAAGTAGAAGTCTCCTAAATATGCAGATCAGTGTGAGGTTGGTAACAGATAATCAATAAATTGATGAGTGAATGATTGTCGTACTTACTTGCCCTTCTTTGTTGAACAAATTAACATATATAGCTGACCTTTTCTTCTTCGATTAAAACAAGATGATGATATTAGTCTTCATCATGTTCATGGGAAATAATATAGATGTAACTGCTTCACACCCAGGATGAAAAGATTATTGTCATTTCTTTAGGAAGAATCAATTGAACATGAAGATAAGGGGAAAAGAAATGAAAGCTCTGAGTAACAAGTCTATGTTTCATGCTTTTCCTCCGAAGTCCCAGAAAGTTTATCCACAGAGGAAAGGGCAAAAGAAAGAATGTAAATTTACCAACTTAACAAAATGATAGTTATGTCACTGCATCTGGAATTAATTAAAACATTTATGATTAGCATAGTTGTTTCCATTGACCCAACTGTGCAAAGCGGTAAACACATCAACATTAAAAATACTTGATTTAATTTGCTATCTGAATGTCTTTCAGGAAGCTAGATATGAGCAGAGTATCATCCTTATGACAAATGTCATATATGTAAATAGAAAAGTAGCCTGTTAAATGTTGAAATGTTGAAGCTGTTCAAGGAAGTCACAGAAACTAAAAAGTTTAATAATGTTAGACTAAAAATACATGGCATTATTATTTTTCTTTCTTTCTGTGGTTTTTTAAAATATTTTTATTTCTTTTTTGGTGGTTGTTTTTGGTTGTGGAGAATGAGCTGTGGTCCTTGGGCACTGCTTCTGAGCTCTTCAGCTCAAGGCTAGCTCTATATCACTTGAGCCACAAGGGCACTTCTGCTTTTTTTGGTGGTTAATTGGAGATAAGTCTCACAGACTTTCCTGCCCAGGCTGGCTTTGAACTGTGATCCTTAGATCTCATCCCCCTGAGTAGCTAGGATTATAGGCATGAGCCACTGGTGCCCAGCTTGCAGCATATTCTTAAAGACTCCTACTTTTTTTCTCTTTGGTTGGTTGGTTGGTTTGGTTAGTTTCATTTCTCTTGTATTCCCTTCCTGCGGTTGAACCTCAGCTACCACTGCATTTCATCTGAGTACCCAGGATACTCTTTAAAAGGGTATTAGAACTGGAGAAGGGAGAGGGAATACCAAATTTCTGAGACAAGGAACAAAAAGACAAACCATTCAAAAAGCAACATTTGCAAAGCCATTTGGTGTAAAACAACTGCACAACTCTTGGGGGAGCAGGAAGGGGGAAAGAGAGGGAAATGAGGGAGGAGGTAATAAGTAGAACAAGAATTGTACTCACTGCCTTTCATATGAATCTGTAACCCCTCTGTACTACACTTGGACAATAAATTTTAAAAAATGACAAAAAAAAAAGACTATCATGCTCATGCACTAAAGAAAACAACACATCCTTCTTAACTCCAAAATGGACAAATGTTAGAAAAATCTGAGCAATAATTGAAAGAAAAGTTTCTGATTCTCAACATTCATGGTAAATAAACTTACTTTAAAATTAGACACTTATTATATACTCATGCAACCATAATCTTGTTTCTATTGAGTTCAGGGTAATTATGACTCTTTCAGGTTGCTTTACCTAGCAATGTTCACATTCATGTATTTAATAAATAACTAGTAAGCCTCTAACATGTACCAAACATATATCCTGGAGCCGAGATATAGCCATAAGGAAAACAGGATACTTGCCCTTACACAAATTATATTTCAAAGGGAAGATAGATATTAGATATCTGTAAATGTGTAATGTCAAAAGGTTAATTTAATTTGAATTTTATAATATGTATGTATGTCACTTTATTATTATTTTTTTTTTTGGCCAGTCCTGGGCCTTGTACTCAGGGCCTGAGCACGGTCCCTGGCTTCTTCCTGCTCAAGGCTAGCACTCTGCCACCTGAGCCACAACGCCCCTTCTGGCCGTTTTCCATATATGTGGTGCTGGGGAATCAAACCGAGAGCTTCATGTGTAGGAGGCAAGCACTCTTGCCACTAGGCCATATTCCCAGCCCCTGTATGTCACTTTCATCTATAGCTAATTGCTTACTGGCTTTCTTGCCAGGACTTTCAAAAATATTCCTATTTGTCTGAGAATAAGAAACATAAAAACTCAAATACATGCTAAGTTAAATGAACTCCATTTTATGGAAATGATTGTTATATCACAGTTGTAACTACTTTCAACATCCCATGTGTATCTGTAGTTTCTACTATTGATGATGTTCGTGTATCACCTTCTTGTGATTGTATCTACACTATCTCTGTAATCTTATCTGAGTGTATGGGAAACAGTGGGTACTGGTATTAGAATTAGGAAATTCAAAGGGAATGCCAAAATTGAGAGACAAAGGGTAAAATAAGAGAAACAACAACAAAAGCAATACTTGCAAAACTGTTTGGTGTAAGTGAACTGAACACCTCAGGGGGGGAAAGGGGAGGGGGGAGGGGGGTATGAGGGACAAGATAACAAACAGTACAAGAAATGTATCCAATGCCTAACGTATGAAACTGTAACCTCTCTATACATCAGTTTTATAATAAAAACTTAAAAAAAAAACAAAACTCAAATACAGAATAATGTAAAAAGCCTAGAAAGGTACTTATATAAATGAGCACCCTGAAATTTCACTAGTATTACTGTCTTAGCCAAATGGCCTATAACTCAACCTCTATCTCTCTCCCAGATTCAAGAAATTTTTAAGCTAACCCAACCATTTTTTTGTTGTGAAGATAGTTTGAGGGAGAAGGATGAAAACAGATATGGATTTGCTTTTGCAAATTTTTCAAAATAATTTGATATGTACCTACAATTACAGGGAAACTCCTACTAAGAATTCAAAGTATAACAGAAGGAGTAAAATTGACATCTTCTAAAACTAGTGACATTATATATCACTATATTTTTCTTACAGTTTGCAAGTATCTGTACAAGTGTATCATTTCATCATTACTTATATTGATATTATTATTGATCAGTGTAAATGGTGTGTCTTTTATACTCAAAGGAGAGTCTAACTATCTCTGAGTTGGAAATCAGATGAGTATGGGTATATATAACCTCATGATATCCAACATGTCATTATTTTTATATCTGATTTACTAGATTTTATTTCTTTAAAAAATTATCATTATGTTGTTGTACAATTGATGCACCATTTAATAAAGCACTTCATAAATACAATATGTCTTGATCAACCATCTCAAATTTCTCACGCATCTCTCCTTACCCATCCATTCCCCTCACTCTTCTTACTGTTGTAGGATATACAGTGGTGCCTTGTCTGAACTCCCCCTCCTCACTATTTCTCTACCTGAAAAAAATGCAAATAGTAGTTTTATCTAACATATGAGGCAACTATGAGGATTTCTAGTGTTAACAGATATGAAGAGTTTAGACTAGAACCTGGGACACTATAATCATGTCATAATTCAAAGTACTAACTCCTCATACTAATTAAATAATAAAAATGATGTTGTAATAATTGTTCACCTAGCAGAAATTTTAGATAACACTACAGCAATTGAAATTCTTAGTCTCATTGTTGAATATGTTCAGTAGACAATTAAAATTACCTGTGGTCAGTTGGAGAGACATGTAGTACATTCTATTGTTTCATGTAGCTACTGGTTATTTGAAGAAAACAGTTTGACTACAGCAGAAATATCCTGTTGTGCTTCCCTTAGTTATTCAGTGATGATAATTAGTAGGTCCTATCAGAAAAGTCAAATGACTCATTATTATAAGTTGTCTTTTTATTCTTCATAGTTTGTTTTCTTAAAGGCATTTTTAGTGTTCCTTTGGCTCCTAATGAGATAATTATGTAAACAATGAGAATAAGGAAAAAATATGCAACCCTACAGGATTACTTCTAATTAACAAACTGTTGAGAAACTAGTTTATAATAGAGAAACTATGTTAAGTATATCTAAAATGAACTTTTAAAAAATGTACATTTCCTGCAATTTGCGCAGTTTTTAAAGAGGAAGGAATAATATATTCTACTCCAAAATACCTTCATAATTGTAATATGCCTATTGGTATTTTCAATCATTTGTAGTAATTTTGATCAATTTATCTGATGTCATATGTTTAGAAATTCATAGGCTTAAAATTCAAAGCCCTTTTGGTTGACTCCAAATTCAGAGCTTTTAGAAATTTCCTTCTAACTTATAGGCAATTTTTAAAAAATAGCCATGGTTGGCTGTCCTTAAGGCTTTTAAACTTAATTAATATAATTTTAACCAATGTGTTTCCTGGTGAGTAAAGAAGAAGTCATTTGACATTTCAATCAGAATTATCCATATCAGCAAATAGTTACTCAGCAGGAAGTAAAAACATGGAAACATTTAGAAATAGTTGGTCAGAACTCTTCAAATGATCAAATTGAATATATCAGTTGTCCATGTCTGATTACTTTATTTGCTTTGATTATAGATAAGACCATATTATGCATTTTCTTTAGTAGAAAAGAACTAATTCTCTTTAGCGTGCAATAATTCATGAATTTAGAAGTTTGGAGCTGGCAGGCTATGATGGCCACCATGGGAATTTAAATATAACAGTGTATTTATTTATAGTTGTGTCATAGAATATTCTTCTCAAAAAGAATCTTGTAGAAATGTTGCATATTAGTGAATAAAAAGTAGGTATAAATTAGTTATAACATTCTCTGCAACTTTACCCAATCTGAGACTCTATTTTTATATGTTCAAAGAATGCCAGCTAATAATAATAATGACAGTTTTTTTCTTTTTTTTAAATAATAATTACTTATTTATTGTCAAAGTGATGTACAGAGAGGTTACAGTTTCATATGTTAGGCCATGGGTACATTTCTTTTACTATTTGTTACCTCCTCCCTCATTCCCCCCTTCCCCTTCTGCCTTTCCCTCTTCCCGCCTGAGTTGTTCAGTTGGTTTACACCAAATGGTTTTGCAAGTATTGCTTTTGGAGTCATTTGCCTTTTTGCCCTTTGTCTCTGGATTTTGATATTCCCTTTCACTTCCCTAGTTCAAATACCAATATATACAGTATCCAGGGAACTCAGATGAGATACAGTAATAGTGCAGATACAACCAAAGGAAGGGGATACAAGATGATCATCAAGAGAATAAAATGACTGTTATAACACTGTTGTTATTACTTTCAGCATGCCATATGATTGTCAGTTTTTTTTTTTTCTTAGAAACAAAGTAGAACTATTTTAGATTCAAAATCAACTAGCTAGCCTACAGTCCCAACTAACTGAAGTAGAGGATCGAATCTCAGGAGCTGAAGATTCCTTAGATTATATGGAGAAAGATAAAAAAATCAATACAAATCCAGTCCAATCAACCAAACAGATCACTAGAGGAGATTCAAGACACGATCAAGAAGCCCAATTTAAGGATAATAGGTATTGAGGAAAACTTGGAGAAAGAGGTAAATGGAATAGGCAATCTATTTACCAGAATATTAGCTGAGAACATCCCAAATATCCAGAAGGAAAGGCCTATACAGATACAAGAAGCATTTAGAACCCCAAACCGACCAGACCAGAATAGGACATCCCACTGACACATTGTGATCAAAACAGCTTCAGCAGAGTACAAGGAAAGAATCCTTAAAGCTGTTGGGGAGAAGAAAACAATCACATATAAAGGAAAAGCAATCAGAATTACCCCAGACTTCTCAGCAGAGACAATGAAAGCAATGAAAGCCTGGAATGAAGTATACCAAACACTAAATAAAAATAACTACCAACCAAGAATTCTGTACCCAGCCAAACTCTCATTCATAGCTGAAGGTCAAAGAAAACTCTTCCACAGTAAGGAAAAACTGAAACAATATATCTCCACCAAACCAGCTATACAGAAAATACTCAAAGATGTACTATACAGGGAAAATAATCAAGATCCCAATACAGACAGAGAAATGAACCCTAAAGAGTAAACATCAGATCAAGAAATGGGAAGACACAGCTTTAAACAAGATAGTAATAATGAAAGGAACAAATGATCATCTCTCAATCCTAACTCTCAACAGTAATGAACTTAATTCTCCAATCAAACTAGATACACTCATAAGTTGGATCAAACAACCAAGATCCATCTTTCTGCTGCCTCCAAGAGACACATCTATCCAGCAAAAGTAAACATCTTCTAAAAGTGAAAGGCTGGAATCAAATCTATCAAGCAAATGGCCCCCATAAGCAGGTTGGAGTTGCAATCCTAGTATCAGACAAAATTGACTTCAAATAAAAAAGGTAAGAAGAGACAAAGAAGGCTACTACACACTAGTAAAGGGATCTCTCCTACAGGAAGCTATAACCATTCTAAATATCTACACACCAAATGCAGGAACACCCAACTTCATCAAACAAGCACTACTGGGGTTGGGGATATAGCCTAGTGGCAAGAGTGCCTGCCTCGGATACACGAGGCCCTAGGTTCGATTCCCCAGCACCACATATACAGAAAACGGCCAGAAGCGGCACTGTGGCTCAAGTGGCAGAGTGCTAGCCTTGAGCGGGAAGAAGCCAGGGACAGTGCTCAGGCCCTGAGTCCAAGGCCCAGGACTAGCCAAAAAAAACCAAAAAAAAACAAAAAACAAAAAAACAAGCACTACTGACTCTAAAAACACTCATAGACCCAAACACATTGATAGTTGGGGACTTTAACACTCCACTATCACCTCTGGACAGATCAACATGCCAAAAACTGAACAAAGAAACCATAGATCTTAATAATTGCATAGACCGACTAGACTTAACTGACAGCTACAGAATATTCCACCCAGCAACAACAGAATACACATTCTTCTCCGCAGCACATGGAACATTCTCCAAAATAGATCACATCTTAGGGCACAAAGAAAATCTGTACAAATTCAGAAGTATCAAAACCATTCCCTGCATTCTCTCAGACCACAATGGAATAAAATTAGAGCTCAACTCAATCAGCCACCACAGAAAATCCTACAATACATGGAGACTAAACAACACACTTATGAACCATCAGTGGGTCATGAAGAAATTAAAATGGAAATTCAAATGTTTATGGACTTCAACCAAGTTGAGGACACAAAGTACCAGCTCCTTTGGGACACAGCAAAGGCAGTACTCAGAGGAAAATTTATATCTCTGAGTACATACATCAACAAACTGGAGAAACAGCAACTCAATAATTTAAGGAAGCACCTTAATTTTCTGGAGAGAGAACAGCAAGCCAAACCACAAGTCAATAAACAGAAGCAAATAATTAAAGTCAAATCAGAAGTAAATCAATTAGAGACGAAAAAAACTATCGAAAGAATCAACAAAAGCAAGAGTTGGTTCTTTGAAAAAATCAACAAGATAGACAGACCCCTGGCAAACCTGACCAAAAAACAAAGGCAGCACACTCAAATAAACAAGATAAGAGATGAAACAGGTAACATCACCATAGAAATAACCGAAATTCAGAAAATAATAAGGGACTATTTTGCAAAAATTTATGCCAACAAATTCAGAACTTGAAAGAAATGGATGATTTCCTAGAAAAAATTCATATCCCCAAACTGAACCATGAAGATTTAAATCTTCTAAACAGACCCATATCCAGTATTGCAATAGAAACGGCAATAAATGATCTCCCATCCAAGAAAAGCGCAGGTCCAGATGGATTCAATGCAGAATTCTACAAGGCCTTCAAAACAGAACTCACACCAATATTTCTCAAACTCTTCAATGAAATTGAAAGAGAACGTTCACTACCAGACTCATTCTATGAAGCCAGTATAACCCTCATCCCAAAACCAGGCAGAGACTCATCACGGAAAGAGGACTACAGACCGAACTCCCTGATGAACATAGACGCAAAAATTCTCAACAAAATTCTGGCCAATCGACTTCAACAGGTCATCAAAAAATCATACACCATGATCAAACTGGATTCATCCCAGGGATGCAAAGTTGGTTTAATATACGCAAGTCAATTAATGTAATCCACCACATCAACTGGAGCAAGGTAAAGAACCACATGGTTTTATCTCTGGATGCAGAAAAAGCGTTCGATGAAATCCAGCACACATTTGTGCTAAAAACCCTGGAAAAACTGGGATTCCAGGGAACATTCCTGAATATAATCAAGCCAGTTTATGACAAACCAACAGCAAGCATAACTCTAAATGATGAAAAACTAAAGCCATTCCCTTTAAAATCAGGAACAAGGCAGGGATGTCCACTCTCTCCCCTGCTCTTCAACATAGTACTAGAATTCCTAGCCAGAGCAATTAGGCAAGAAGAAAATATAAAGGGGATCCAAATAGGAAAAGATGAAGTTAAACTTTCTCTCTTTGCAGATGACATGATCCTATACCTAAAGAATCACATAGACTCTACCCCCAAGCTACTAGAACTGATCCAAAACTTTGGCAAAGTTGCAGGATATAAAATAAACCTTCAAAAATCAATGGCCTTTCTCTATGCTAATGACCCAAAGACCGAGGCAGAAATCAGGAAAGCAATCCTTTTGCAATAGCCCCCCAAAACATAAAATACCTAGGAATAACCTTAACCAAAGAAGTGAAAGACCTCTTTGATGAGAACTTTAAAAGCTTGAAAAACGAAATTAAGTCAGAACTAAGGACATGGAAAAACCTCCCATGCTCCTGGATTGGGAGGATTAATATAATCAAAATGGCAATATTGCCAAAGGCCATCTACAAATTCAATGCAATACCCATTAATATACCAACACCATTTTTTAATGAAATAGAGGAAGCAATCCAGAAATTCATATGGAACAATAAACGACCTAGAATAGCAAAAACACTCCTAAGCAGAAAGAACAGTGCTGGAGGAATTACAATACCCAACTTCAAGCTGTATTATAAAGCTACAGTAATAAAAACAGCTTGGTATTGGCACCGGAACAGGCCTGAAGACCAATGGAACAGAATTGAAGACCCAGAAATGAACCCACAGAACTACGCTTACTTAATCTTTGATAAAGGAGCTAAAACAATAGTATGGAAGAAAGATAGCCTCTTTAACAAGTGCTGCTGGAAAAATTGGTTCAACACATGCAACAAACTAAAACTAGATCCTTATATATCACCCTGCACCAAAATCAATTCCAAATGCATTAAAGACCTTGAAATCAAAACAGACACCCTGAAAACACCAAAGTCAGGAGTAGGAGAAACACTTGGGCTCCTTGGCGCCGGCCGGAACTTCCTTAACAAAGACCCAGAAAGGCTACAAATCAAAGAAAGGTTGGACAAATGGAACTGCATCAAACTGCAGAGCTTCTGCACAGCAAAGGACATAGCTCGCAAGATCAACAGAAAGCCCACAGACTGGGAGAAGTTCTTTACCGAACAGTCATCAGACAAAGGCCTCATATCTAAAATATATGCAAAACTAAAAAAATTACCTTCTTCCAAAACAAAACTGCAAAGAACCAATAGCCCCCTCATCAAGTGGGCTAAAGACTTACAAAGAGACTTCTCTGATGAGGAAATGAGAATGCCCAAGAGACATATGAAAAAATGCTCTACATCACTGGACATAAAAGAAATGCAAATCAAAACAACATTGAGATTCCATCTCACCCCAGTAAGAATGTCCTATATAAAAAAAAACTAACAATAACAATTGTTGGAGGGGATGTGGCCAAAAGGGAACCCTACTTCATTGTGGTGGGAATGTAAACTGGTTCAGCCACTCTGGAAAGCAGTATGGAGATTCCTCAGAAGGCTAAATATAGAACTCCCCTATGACCTAGCACTCCCACTTTGGGTATCTATCCAAAAGACCACAGACACAATCACAGTAATGCCACCAGCACAACAATGTTCATCGCAGCACAATTTGGCATAGCGAGAATCTGGAACCAACCCAGATGCCCCTCAGTAGACGAATGGATCAGGAAAATGTGGTACATATACACAATGGAATTTTATGCCTCTATCAGAAAGAATGACATTGTTCCATTTGTGAGGAAATGGAAGGACTTGGAAAAAGTTATACTAAGTGAAGTGAGCCAGACCCAAAGAAACATGGACTCTATGGTCTCCCTTATTGGGAATAATTAGTACAGGTTTAGGCAAGTCATAGCATAACATCACAAGACCCAATAGCTATACCCTTATGAACACATAAGATGATGCTAAGTGAAATGAACTCCATGTTATGGAAACAATTGTTATATCACAGTTGTAACTACTTTCAATGTCCCATGTGTATTTGTAGCTTCTATTATTGATGATGTTCTTGTATCACCTTCTTGTGGTTATACCTACACTATCTCTGTAATCTTATCTGAGTATATTGGAAACCGTGTATACTGGTATTAGAAGCAGGAAATTGAAAGGGAATACCAAATTTGAGAGAGACAGGGTAAAAAAAGACAAACAACTACAAAAGCAATACTTGCAAAACTGTTTGGTGAAAGTGAACTGAACACCTCCAGGTGGGGAAGGGAAAGGGGGAGGAGGGAGGTGTGTAGGAGGGACAAGGTAACAAACAGTACAAGAATTGTATCCAATGCCTAACGTATGAAACTATAACTTCTCTGTACTTCAGTTTGATAATAAAAAATTGGGAAAAAAAAAAGAAACAAAGTAGAACTCTTTGGAAACTAAAACTATTTATGTGAAAAATCACTGCAAAAACTATCAAGGCATATCAACAGTATAGAACGCTGTGTGTGATATAATAACAGGCAGCATTATATTTTAAAATTTCTTGTTTTGTTACTCATGTAAAACTAAAGAAATTAAAACTTACCAGACTTAATTTATTGATAAACACAAGATTATTTAGGATTAAAATCATTCAAGTACCCTACCACTGGGCTAGAACAGATGGCCCCATGGTAATATTTTTAATTCCCATGTATAACCTTATGGCCCCAAATTTATACATTTTGTATAGATGAAAATATGTCAGAATACTTATTTTCAAACTTCTAAACCTATATGTCCAACTAACTACTTGACATTTCTGTTTAATGTTCTGAGCATACCTTGAATTTTACCACTTTAGATTAAATTATTTTGACTTTCTTTCTTGTTTTGCTTTAGTTCTTGCTGAAGCTTCCCTATCCACTTGAATCCTTGTGTCTAGACATTACTTACCATATTTAAATTTTTGAAAGCAATTTGTACATTCAATTATATTTACACACCTAGAAGAGTAACAGCACAGACTTCATTTTAAGAAGAAACTTTCAGAGTAACTTTCAAAGGGTTCAGAAATGGCCAGATACCATCACACAATTCAAAACACACACACACACACACACACACACACACACACACACGCACACACGCACGCACGCACGCACACGTGCTTTCAATCACTTCATTCTGCCTTAAATTGTTCAGTGACTTTCTTCAGAATTTAGAAAACAAAAGGAATGGACCTTGCTAATCTGTTTGTAGGTTGTTCTTTACCAGGTACTGCTCCCCTTTTCGTTTCCATCAAGTAGCATTCTCTTTCTGTTTGTATTAAATGTCAGTGTCTTCCCTCCTTCTGAGAGTAATTTATATAGTATCCTTTTCTTTCATGCTTCAATCTACTTCTACCTCAGTCCCTCTGCTTTGCCTAGCAAGTGCGTTTTGTTCATTCCAGCAGTACAACTGCTGCTCTGGGGATAAGCTCCCAAGACTCTGTTTTTCCTGGATCACAAACCACCACCTCTTCATGAATATGATTACTGATATCTTGATCATCTTTTTCTCTTAAATCCCAATGCTTAATCCTGTTATAGAGCCTCAAAAAACTCCATTTGCATTTACTGTATCAATATAGATGTTAAAAAGAGCTTAACAGCTTAATTATGGCAAAATTTCTCATACCCAATCTAGAGCTGATAGAGCTGAAAGAGAAATAAAAAAGCACCCAGTTTATAACAAGTACTCACAGAAACAGATTTCAAGCTTCTTGTCAAAATTCAATTTACCTTTTTTTCTCTTATACATTCACACTTTTAGTACACAAATTTATCTAGTTTGCCAGTCCATAGTGTAACATACTGAAAATTACAATGGGATAATAAATCATATAGAAGATCTCTTTCACACTAACAAAATAATAATTTCAAAAAGAAAAAATCTATCAAAGATCTCAAAAGCTTGTAATCATATAATACAAAATAAAGCATTTATAATACAAGAAAGCCTAAAAAAATGGCAGGATAACATAGTACCCAAGGTTTCTTTCAAAACCCAAAGGCACAAATTTTATTATATTTTTCCATTTATTTTATACATTTTTAGAGCTCATTTGCACCTAGGAAGCACAATAAATTTTATCAATAAATAATGGAAATCCAATGCCTTCATTTCTGGAAATAAAAAAAGAAAAGCACAATAGAAGTAGCATAGTCCTGATTCCCAAGTAGTATCAGTAAATATCAGTATGGAAGTGGGAAAATGATGGATTTGGATTTATATTAATCACATACATGCTTACTATGTAGCTCTGTCTCATTTTTTTTCTGTCAAGGCAAGTTTTATAGTTGGATAGTTTTTCCAAAAGAAAACTTAGGTAGTGTGCATACTTCTAAATGGCATCAGAACTGTTTGTAAATAAGTTTCCAGTGCTCCAACTTGGGGTTATACCACCTTGAACGCTCCAGATCTCCTCTGTCTTATTTTTAACTTAGTTTTTCAAATAGGAAACTGCTAAATGTAATCAGACCACAGCATAACCATTTGTAACTGAAAGTACCAAATGTGGCAGGAGTCCAGGATTCAGCAGTCATAGTTACTTGTTTCAGTTATTTTGCATCCTTTCAAAATATGACTTCAGTGTGCATTGTATACACGTTGGCAAACACAGAGAATATTCAATCTTAGTAATCTTAATAGGACTTCAGGAAAAATGAGATGGATTAGGTGATAGAAATAGAGAAGAGCACCTAGAGGATAATTAATATGTGTAATTTCAAGGAGGATGGGAGCATATAAATGGAGGAAAGTAATTTAAGCAAATACACTCAAGATATTCAGTGTACAAATGAGAAAATCAGGGTGAATAAACTGAGGACATGGGTGCTTTGGTGAGAAATAGGAGAGAACGATGAAATATTGATCAAGCTGTTTTGTAGTCACAAACTGACAAGATGCATTGAAAACCCTTTTATAATTGCTTAAGAATAATACAATAAACAAATACATTATTTTACCTCTGCTAGCAAGCAATATAAAATGTGTCATATGTATTATATGTCATATGTATATAAACACAGACACATACAGTTGATTCCAATAAGGGTTTAAAAAAGCTAAACCAACATAATGAGTATGAACAACACACAGTAAAGTCAGAAATGGTAGGAATACAAATGATATCATTTGTTTTCCCATAAATTTAACAGAAATATTAAAATGCATTATTTTCCCATATAAATCTTCTAGAACAGATAATCTCTACCATATTTTAATGAAGACAGCTATACTGTATATCAGTTCAAGTTTAGAATTCAGCTCTGAACAATTCACATTTACAAATTACTTTTGCCATTTGAAAAACACTGTGGCTTTGATTTATAGAAGCAAAGAGAAAAGCAAAGCACTGTCTGCCAACTGTGAAGTACTTTTCCAGTGCTTTGCAATTCATTCTTTTAAAACAAATAATCTTGACCTTTGCACAGTGATGCTCAGTCCACAGTTACTCATACTCCTAGGTCAACAAGACAAATGAGACGAGCATTGAAGAACACTGACTTTTAATATTAACACTTCCTTGATCGCGTTGCTCATAGCTGAGCTATGTTTAATGCTATCTCAGGGACTGAGTATAACGGAGATATTTGAAAAATAGTTTGCCACTGAAGTGAGTTCAGAATACGAAAACTTCCCTCATTATAAACCTTAATATTTTAAACATATTAAATTCTTCATTTTTTGGTATTTATATTAATTGCACACAGAGGTTTCTCTATGATATTCCACACATATGCACATAACATAGTAGGATCATATATTTCTCATCCACTATGCCTTCCTATTCTCCCTTTTGAAAAATTTTAATGGATTTCATTATTCCATTTTATAGACACATATTATGCACTTCAATCTTGTTCACATACCTCTCATTACTCCTGTTCTACTAGTGTACTCCAAAAGCAAAGTTCTGAATCTTTCTCGTAAGATTAAAAAACAACCCAACTATTTTGTAAAGGCATATTGAATTAAGTATGTTGTATTAGATAGTGTAAGGAAATGTTCATTTATATGATTTGTTTTGGAATTTCTGAACCTCTTGGAAAAATGAGTGCCCAGAAGAACTAGGAATGTGTAAAACTATAATTGAAACTCAGACAATGCTAGAAGAAAAGTAATGCTCCTGTGAGAACAGGGGTAGAGGGAAATGAGTAGAGTTAACAGATTCCCATTCACATCTGTGGAGGAAGTGGAATGGAGATTTCTTCCACTGACTCTAGGAGTCTTTATTTTCGTGACAAATCTGCTAGTTGCTTGATTTTAAATTCTGTCATTCTTCCTCACTACCAAATCCAAATGTGTTTGAGTTAGAACAAAATAAGTACACTCTGAAGGTACAACAGACATCTACTCCTCCAACACACGCACACACAATTTCTATCTCTTTCCTAGATAGGATTGTCTTCCATAGAGCATGCAGAAGGTGCACATGGAACTGCACATGGAACATCATTATTGGATGGCATGCTGCTTTCATGATGTAGTACCTCTCCACTTCTCTGATCTCTATATGTATCTGTCCACCTACCCAGCATGCCATTATTCTAGCAGTCACATCAGTTTTATGTGCTCCGGGGGCACACTACTCTGTCTGCTCCTCATTCTGGCATCTTTGCCCACTAGTTTCCTTATCTGGCCAGAAGACCCCTCGCTTATTCCAAATGACTAAATGTATGTCATTCAGGTATGGTTGTAAATTTCTTCAGTTTTAAGTCTTTTTCAGGTATATAGCATTTGGGTCTATGTTTTCAATGTCCCCTTATCTTAACAACAAAAAATGGACCTTTATGTCTGTTCCTGTCATGTCCCAGCAGAGAAAATTTTCTGTCGGGAACAGCTAATTTTAAGTGAACAATGCTTCTCCTGTTTCTAGAAAAATTCTATAACATTGGTGACATGGAGACTTTATTTTTGGGAGTTTGTAATTATTAATCATCCAAATATGAACAAGATCATTACCATGGACACATAAGGGCTTTCTTTCAATGACATATATGCACTAGAAAAATGACAATTAAATTAAGGTGAATATAAGACAGAAAACTAGAAGTAAATTTTTATATTATGACTGAGTTTCATAAAGAGAAAATAGTAATGTATGATAGTGGGAGTAGAAGAGCATAAGTCTTTGGTGAGAAAGTCAGAAGTCTCTGGTTTCTTTATTAGAAATTATATTAAATTACATTACATTAAATTTCTCTGATAGTGGACCACAACATAATACAGGTTCTACAACAGCAGTTCATTATAGCATTTTTTGTCTACAAATTCAGTGGTGTTCCTTTAGGGACTTGGTAAAAGATTGTTGAATACAAGTTTGGCATGTGCTAGATAGTGAATATTGAGCAGTGAAGAGGAATTCTTCCTGATACACATTTTAACAATTAATTATACCCACCAGTGGAAAATAATTTCTAAATTGCAGTAGATGTGATTGTTTTCTGCAACAAATGAACAAGCATAATTTATACTGTGTGTACCACTTGGCAATAGCTGGGAGAGTTAATTGAGTCTGGTGACGGGAATAAGGGAAACATGACAGAGCTGATAAAACTGGACACTCTCCAAGGCTCTCATTAATCACGTGACTAATCTGAAAATGAATGCATCATGTAAATTAGGGGTGAAAGAGCCTTTCTGGTTTGGAGAGATACCAGCATATGAAATTGTGTGTGTTCTCAAGACTGCATCAGGCAGTGGCATGGGATGTGTCAATGTCATGCTTTAATTGGAATACGGCTGTGGGTGGGACATGCTTGAGAATTAAACATAAATTTCCATATGATTTAGCCTGGTTAAAATGGTATCCGGTGATGCAGAAAAACACTTCTGAAACTGACTTCAATAAAACCAGGAACGTATTCAAGCTATTCCAAGAAATGGAAATAGACTGAAAATACTGGCATTGTAATTTCTCTAAATTCCACTAGAAACCAACTTGGCATAACACTCCTCTTTTCTGACTCCAGTTATATTGAAATTAGAAGCATTTATGTCTGGTAAAGAAGTCTTCACCTTTCTAATCCTGAAAATAAGGGATGATAATATTTTTTAAATGTCTGATTACCAACTCCATTCATTTTCATTCAGATTACCTCAATGAAACATGTAGCAAACACTTAATTGTATTTATTTTCCTTCTTTAAAAACTGTATTACATTGAAAGTTAAAATATTTATGATTTTTGTATTCAACTAAAGTTTTTCCAGCATTGATATATGGAATTGAACTATCTTAGGTTATATTAGGTTAATAAGTGATGGGTTCTTCACTAGCATTGACCTTGATTGGTTGGTTCCTACATCATATTTAAGATGGAATGCAAATACTTATATTGTTTCTATGTAGAGATCATCTGGGGTAGTAGAATTCTCCACATTTTCTATTTACTATGTAGTAATATGTTTTGCTTTTTCAAGTTTTTAAGTTAAATGTATTAATTGATCCACCATGTTTAACAAGGCAAACATACATGTCTTTATTTTTGACCAATTATAAAATGAGCTGCCCAGAGTATGGGTGGCTTCAGTGTATACAACTAGAAAAGATCATCTGAATCCTTTGCTTTATGTACACATATAAAATGTGTCAATATTCTGCTCAGATAACTCATCATATTTTAGCATAGGAGTAAAACTATACTAAAAACTTTGGAAAACTTTTGACTCAAACTAAAAGAAATTGATAGGAATTATCTAAATTATTTCTCATGTAAATATGAGGTGTGTACGGAAGCTTATTATTAAAGGGTAAAAAGAAGTTTCACTCATAATCAAATGCATGGTCCCAAGGTAATCTATTTACTGCAGCTCATTTTATAAAGTGTTTTAGTGGTGTTATTGAAGATAACCTAAAACAATGAATGTATATCTTTGGCTTACTAAAAGATATAATCACTACCCAGAAACAAGATGAAGATTCTTTGTTACCTTAGAAGCTCTCTTTTTGCCAATTTTGATTTAAAAAAAAAAAAAACAATTGTCTTCTATCAAAGTGTATTGCTTAAAAGTCCCTGCTTTGGGTCTGGGAATGTGGCTTAGCAGTAGAATACTTGCCTAGCATGCACAAAGCCTTAAGTTCAATTCCTCAGCACCAAATAAAACAGAAAAAGCCAGAAGTGGTGCTGTGGCTCAATAAGTAAAGTGCTAGCCACATGCAAAAATAAGCCAGGGACAGTGCCCAGGCCCTGAGTCCCAAGCCTGATGACTGGCCAAAAAAAAAAAAAAAAAAAAAAAAAAGGAAGGTTCATGCTTTGGCCTGGGGTTTGGCTCTTGTTAAGGAAAACAGAAACTCCTTTAAACAAGAAATGTACTGCTTGCCTTACATATGAAACTATAACCCCTCAGTAATTCACTTTAATAATAAAGAATAAAAAAGAAAGGATTTGTAAAATGTAAGGTTTTGCCTTAAATGGGTTTCATTTAAAAATGAAATTATGACATTCCTCTATTTCTGCTATTCAACAAATAGTGGAAGATGTGGGTGTATTTTGAGATTACTTGTGAACTCTTCATCTTTTTTTTCAAGATCACCTCATGTAAATATATTTTCCTGTATTCAAACTATCCAATCTTGAGCAGATTATGAACCTTAGCTCAACTAGTCTGAGCAGAGGGGCAGGTTCTGATGCATTATGAATAAATATCAGAGCAGACTTCCTGCTCCATTTGCTTGCTTGCCATATTTTTGGCTAATCGAGCACCCTTCTGCATAGAAGGAAATTTTGCCTTGCTAAGACAAATGATTATTTTCCTGTTTACAGTTGTGGCTCCTGCATTTCTTAGAAAGCATATTTATAACACCTTGATACCTGTTACAAGATTCCTAATATCACCTAGTGTCTTCCTTGGATCATCCAATTTCTATATCTCTCTAACTATATATCTCTTTATCTATCTCTGTCTCTATCTATCTAAAATCTACCTTCTGTCTCTCCATATAAATAATATATATATATTTTTTTTATTCCACCTTCCATATACACACAAAATCCACCTTCCATATATATGCATAATTCACCTTCCATATATATGTATATACACACACGTATATATATGTGTGTATATACATATACACATATTTATGTGTGTATATACATATATACATATTTATGTGTGTATATACATGGAAGGTGGATAATATATTTGTGCATTATGTTTACATCTACTTGTGTATAAGTACATATCTATACATATGTAAGGTATATATCAAATAGAAAAATATATACATTATTTCACTATATTGCTTAGTTTTGTACTCTATCTCTGATAGATACTTTAAGGAAAACTTTACACATAAATTTGTGTACAAATTTGTAATTGTTTAACAACCTGTTGAATATACACACACACACACACGGTACTGTGAGAGGACAACTTCAAATGTAATCTCATATCTTGGAAGCAAAAACACATAACATTGGTTTGATTCCCTAGCATAGTTAACATTCGTCAAGGGGTGAAAATGGTGAATGACTTTTCTACTAATATTTCTGATTACCTTATTATTTTTTCATGCTTTTAATAAAGCAATATAGTCTATCAGAAGCTAATTTTAGTCTGTGATTTGGTTTATACAGGAATTTCAGGACTCTATATCACTATTAATTTTTGAAAGAATGAGTTGATTTTGTAATACTCTTCAAAAAAAGATTTGTCCTATTTTTCTATCATTATGAATTTATTAAGTTAATCATAAGCTACATATTTCGTTGTAGGCTGTTGTAACTCATGATTCTTTTTTTTATTTCTGAATACAAGTTTTAGTTAAATGAGGGTTTAAATACATTACAGAACATTAAAACTGGGAGAAACCCAAAAAAAGAGTCTGTTACTTCACATGTCACTGAGCAGCCTTACTTAAGTTGCAAACTCTACAGCTAGCTACACAACAGATAACTCCAGTCTGATGTTTGTTCCCTTGTCAAAAGTTTAACTGTTATTAGACTGGTTTTGTATCTTTTTTGGGGGGACACCCCCTATCTAGGCTATGTCTGGTCAACCTAAGCCTCCCCTAGTGGCACAGCTGCTGTTGCTTGCTGATTTACCCCATTCTCTCGGGATTACCATAGGTTGTTCAAAATAATGACATTCTTTTAGGGCAGGGAAGCTGCAGAGGGAGCTTCTGGCCAGACATAGCAGCCTGTGATCCAGGGACTCTGGGATTAACTGAAACTACACATCATTGCTTTGTTGTAGGCTGCACACTGCCAGGCGCCTATTGCTTGACCTCGGTTTAAATGAGGAACTTCAAGACTAGACAGCATGGTTCTTTTCAGTTTATTGCATGGAGTTACACTAGTCCAAGTTAAAAGCAGACCCCAAATAGTTACATTATACAAACTGTGAGGTGTTTAAACTTGTGACAAGGGACAGGAGGGAAATTCTACTCATTGCAAGGAAATCCTCACTTAAGCTTCAATGAGCCACAAGCACTTAAAACCCATCAACCTTAAGCTGATCGTCCTTAGCCTGTCCAATCTCTCCCAGGACCTGGCATATGTTCTTGCACTGGTCACCTTGTAGCTGAATTACTTCCCCATATTCTGGATGCTCAATTACAGTACCATTGCAGGCAAATTTCCTCTTGAACGCCTTCACTAGTTTTTTGTTGTTATTTTTTTAATCTTAATCATCAGCGATCCCTTGGACAGTAATAAGGGCCTTCCTCCCGTTTCTCTGTTGAATTCTTACATGGATATAATCCTCAGTGCCAATAGCAAGCAGGTCATCACCCTTACTTGCATCAGCAAAGGGGTCGAAAGAGTGGAAGTTCTGGATATCGGACATCCTATAGGATTCCTTTTCCTCGGTGGAAAAGCCCTGCAGGAGGCGGCTGCGGGAGAAGGCACGGGATTTGGGGGGGAACAGAGCATCAGGAAGCAAAGGGGCTCAAGCGGGAGGCAGTTGGGTCCTTGGCGGGGTCTCAGTGACTGGGTCCTCACTCATGATTCTTTTAGGAACTATCATGTGCCAGTTTCAGTCTGGCCAAATGGATTATGAGGTCTTTCAATATAAATTTAGTAGACATTGATCACTTTATTCTTATCTGATATGATGGTATGTGCCGAGCTTGTGACTACTACAGAACTTGACTCAATCGTTTATTTAAGAGATCTTTTTAAACAAATTGACAGTTGTAAGCAGTGCTATTGGCTTATCGTTTTTATCAACTATTCCTCACAGAATAAGGTTGTAGATATATTTGCTACAAATTTAAAAAATAAAATATTTCACATACTTGCTCCTTTTATTCATGTTTCCGTGCGTGCGCGCGAGAGAGACAGAGACAGAGACAGAGACAGAGAGACAGAGAGGAGAGAGATGTATCGAATTTCTATTCCTACTCAACTCAGCTAATCCTAACTCTGCTTTCTGACTTCAGTAGTTTCAGAACCAAAATATGCAAAATAATATAAAATATGCAAAAATAATTTAAAATATATATAACATATATAAAATATATATAACAAAACTTACCTGAATTAAAATTTCCCCCAATACATCACTCAGTTTGAGACATACTCACATTTATAAAGTAGGTGCTCTTACAGAAATGACTATATGAAGAAATAAAGCCTTGTAGTTTGTAAGGGCTCATAGCTAAGAAATGTTAGAATGTATGCATGCAACCATTCTAGATTTGGGCACCATGGCTTTTCTTCGGCTTTGAACCCTGTGGTGGTTTGACTCACATTCTGTCTGCCAGGAAACTTGTTCAATGAGGTTCAGATGTGTATATATGGTCAAAAAATCCTCCAGGAGCCTGCAGATCCAGCAATCTAATAGTTAATAACCAACATAAATAATTACAATGAAACATGCAATGTGAAATGCCATATGAAAGAAGGACAATCAGTGAGTCAGAGTACAAAGGTCAGTTATTCTATTTCAAATTTGGGGAGGAAGTACTTTCTCTGAGTATGCGTATAAAGCAAAGATGATAGAAGGTCATTTATTCCAGAAAGATATGTCTGGGAGCAAAGCCCAGGCTCAGCACAATGGACTAATTGTACTTCCCAGAAAGCACAGGGCACACTGGAGAAATACTCCCAATAAATTTAAAAGTGCTTACTGGGAAGTCTTGTTTTGTGACTCATACTAAGAATTACTTTTACAAGCATAATAGACTTTCTTGAAATAATTTCAAATACCCTAATATATTGCAAGACACATATCGTGGCCTGTGGCTACATTAAACCTCTATAACTACACATCAGAACATTCTAAGCACACTCTGAATAGAGCAAAGGACACTGAGTTTCTAGACAGTAATCTCTCTGTTATGCACATTGACCAACACCTTTGCAATGATAGTAAGAAATTCTTTCATAATAGAATAATTTTTACCACAGACCTCATTTGCTAAGATACCCTTCCCTTAAGAAAGTTTACCCAAGGCCTAACGTATGAAACTGTAACCTCTTTGTACATCACTTTGACAATAAATAAGAAAAAATATTTTCACATTCATCACCAAAAAAGAAAGATTTATAAGCAGTCATATGAAATGACACATGGCATTTCAAGAAGAACTCTAACTCCTAGAGACCAACTGTATTTCTTTATTTCTTTATACCTTCACTTCATCTTTAACACCAGCAATTTAACATCTTTTTAGACTTGCTTTCTTAGCCATGTCTTTCTCATATTTTTCTCCTTCATCCTCAATTTTAATAGCTCTAATAATTAAACTGTACACACCTGGATAATCATGGATAATCTCTATTTTCTGAAGTCAGCTGACTAGGACCTAAAACCTGTCTGCATCTTCAATTATCCTGGCAATATAACACAATATATTTATAGATTCTGAGGATTAAGATTTAAATCTTTTGGAGGACCAGATCATATTATTAGGCCTATGGCAGATGAAAAAATACTCACATTTCCTCTAAGTCAAGAAATAAAAGAGCTCAGAATACTCGTTGCCAGTGGCTCACTAATACAATAACTCCTACAAGGGCACATGGAGGAGGGTGCGACTGATTTATTCTATCATCAGAACCTTAAAGAGACAAACTGGACAGATAGTGACAAATATATCACTATTATTTGGATATAATAAATATTTTTAATATTATTCAAGGCGCCTTTGGATCATTTCTGGTCCCCAAGATTCCCAAATATTCATCTGCCTATTTGTATTTACAGATAGGAACTCTTAATGAAAGAGTTGAATTTTTTATTTTGTTACCTATGCGAGATAAAACGTGAGCTTTTTGAAAATATTCAATGCTATATTAAATGATAAGTAATTCTTTACAAAATCCTTTAAGAGTATAATTAGAAGATATTATATAACGGGAAGATAAGGAAAATAAATTTAAAAGAAATGAAATTAACCTTTTATGTCTCCTGATGAAATACCACTGACAGTATTAAAAATGCCACTTATTTAATTTTTAGTCTCAAATACCCTTATAATCATCTTTTCTATCTCAAATCAATTTTTGCTATTCCTCTGTAATAAGATGGGATCTTAAGAGTTATGTAATCTGACCATTTATCTGTGCATGATCCTTCCTTACTGCCTATCCAGGGCTCATATTTGTATCCATATTCATCCAAGAAAAACGATTGTATTTTTGGTAGTCTTTTTTTGTTTTGTTTTGTTTTTTGCCAGTCCTGGGCCTTGGACTCAGGGCCTGAGCACTGTCCCTGGCTTGTTTTTGCTCAAGGATAGCACTCTGCCACTTGAGCCACAGTGCCACTTCTGGCCGTTTTCTGTATATGTGGAGCTGGGGAATTGAACCCAGGGCCTCATGTATATGAAGCAAGCTCTCTTGCCACTAGGCCATATCTCTAGCCCCCTTTTTGGCAGTCTTTTGCCTCTATTGAACTGAACAATTATTTATTGCAGTTTTACAAAGACTTTGATGGTTTTGTTGTTTTTACCTTTCTTCTGCCATATTAGAGCCATGGGTCAAACAAACAAAAATGCCAGCCCCCCCATCACCAATTTAACTTTTGTCTATATAGAAGTCTTTAAAGTTTTTGGAGACATTGCATATTCATCATATGACATTTTCTTGAATAAACCTTCTTGTTCAATAAAGTCTCTTGTGGCCAATATGTAACTCCTATCTCCCTGTATACATCACAGTTTAATACGTAACTTAGAACTTCTATACAATGAATGGAGTACTTCACCTAAAGCCAGGCAGGGAGAGAATTCCATGACTTTGCCACTGTTGTAAATAAACACATGGACACATCTTCACTATTTGGTTCAAATTCCAATAGTCCAAGAAAATTTAACTGTTTTTTTGTGACTATTAAGCTTCACTGACTCATGTATTCATTTCAGGAAAATATCATCCCATTTTTTATCACAAATGTTTTCTTGGGTCCCAATTTTCTTAAGCTATCCATAGCTATTTATGGAAGAAAAGGCAAAACACTTAGAAGATTGTTTTCATCATCTCCCATTGAGTGTTACCCCATTGCAATCTACTGTTCAACATATATAAGAAACCTCTTGCAAATCAAACAGTATTTCTACTAATTGTTACACTTTTCGGTTTTGAACCATCTTCCACTATGGATTTGTTTCTAGACCTTCTGTAACATTGCTAACATAAATTGACACATGCATAGTAGAGCAAATGTAAGAGAACAATATAATCAACTACACAACTTTCTATATACTAAGAATAATATAAGATTTAAATTGTGGACAGCATAATTCAATCATCTGTTTATCTCTCCAATCATCTTCCCATGAGGTGCTACTTCTCTCTTTTTTTTTTTTTTTTTTTTTTTGGCCAGTCCTGGGCCTTGGACTCAGGGCCTGAGCACTGTCCCTGGCTTCTTTTTTGCTCAAGGCTAGCACTCTGCCACTTGAGCCACAGCGCCACTTCTGGCCGTTTTCTGTATATGTGGTGCTGGGGAATCGAACCTAGGGCCTTGTGTATCCGAGGCAGGCACTCTTGCCACTAGGCTATATCCCCAGCCCATACTTCTCTTTTATTAACCATGATTACAAGTTAAACACTGATCTGAAGATCACTGATGATTCAAAATACCATCCAAATTTTTCCTAGATTCTAACACCATTAGTACAGAGGAATGTTTCACTCCATGCAAGTAGCCGTATACTCCCCTCAAATTTAATTAGGTATCATAGAATTTCATTCCATCTTTACTAACTTTTGTTCTCTATCTTGTGAGTCTCAAGGCAATTCTCTCAAAAGAGAAAATAAATCAAGGAAGTGTAGCCGTTTTCTATTTGTCACTGTTAAATTTCTCCTCCTCTCATCATCTTCGTTCTGAAGGTATTGTCTTCTGTTTCTTCTGTGAATTTTATCGTTTTTTAACTTTGAGAAAGTCAGAATTAAATTTTTCAGTGCTCTTGTAAGACAGCATTTTTAACCAGTTTCTATGGTCAAATCACAGTAGAATTATCCAGGAAAGCTTTTCTTACTCTCTTATTTTGTCAAGTTATAAACATTTATGGAAGCTATTCAGTGAAAACATTCTTTTATTGTCCAATGAATATTTGCATACTTTGTCTAGTTGTAGGTGTATGGAACATGAACACTGGGACATAAGACACTCTTCCATAACAAAGTCCTTTCCTCTTCTCATCGCCAGATGTAGTTTTCTTTGCTTAAAATAATGGGAACTTCTGAAGTTATATTCTATGCAAGTTCCATAGTCATGAATGTTAGCATTTAAAAAATAATGCATAAAACTACACTCATTAATATGAATTAATCCAGGAAATAGGAATATTATTTTATTATTGTTCATTAAAATTTAGCAAATAATATCAAAGTTGTCTTTCTATAAAGCTATAAATTCTTTCTGAAGAGTTGGTTATAGTATAGGGAAAAGAAGAAGCAGGCATTTACTTCATTCTTTAGTCATCAAGGCCTTTTCAACTGTCAAAAAGCTAAATTTAATGTATGATACAGTTGGGTCTCATATTCAGGTTTCCAGAATCCCTCAAATCAATCTATTTCTATGTGAATACTTAACCTGTAAAAAGTAACAAAAAATCTTCTTGCTCTTACCCAAATTGTAATGTTGAATTTGAATTTCTGGAACTGGGTTGTGGATTTGGAAAAATAAATTTCTTGGTGATTTTAACATGCAAGCATAGTCCAACATCACTGAAACAGAGCAATAAAACATACAGATGACACCAAGACCATAATACTCTATGTCAAAAGAACTTAAGCACCGAGATAGCAACCAAAATTCAGTTAGTGGGTACCAAGTGCTAGGAATAATGGTCATGTGCAGAGGGACTGGGCTGAGATTTCTGTAGAATGGATATGTTAAAGCTTATAAGCTAGAACTTCCAGTCTGTAATGCTGTTCACAATTAACACCACTTCATACTTGTGGAAAAGAAATTTCACATAGCCTATAAGAAAAACAATTAAGCATATAAGAGTTTTTCAAGGTAACAGAGAGGGTGTTAGATTATTGCTACATGGAACTCTACCTAAGAAGATTTAGGAACCAGTAACAAGTTTCCATTGTTTTTCACTGAAATGTTCTTTGTTGCTGTTATCGGATAGCCAATGCTTATTTCCCAAGAGTTGGTGAGAAGGTCCAAATTTTGAATTATGCAAAGTATATTTCTGTATTTACTATTTGTTATTATTTTAGGTTATCTTTATTTAATTTATGCATATATAAAATTTGATGATACTATATCTGTTCGCATTATGAACAAAATCTGCCACCGACTAAAATAATTTAGAAATACTTGCATGAAATCTATGATTAAACATATTAGACACAAGATTAATGGCATCACCTGTGTTTCTGCAGCATGAATATATGGAGAAAATGCACTTTTACTAGAAATAAAACCTCTAGGTCAACACTCATATCCATCCATCCTTCCTTCCTTCCTTCCTTCTTTCCTTCCTTCCTTCCTTCCTTCCTTCCTTCCTTCCTTCCTTCCTTCCTTCCTTCCTGTTCTTCTTTCATTTTTTTCAAAATGTAGTTCTAACATTAAGAAGGAAAAGAGGGTACAGAGCATAAGCACATCTGTGAGTATCAGCTGACAGCACCTAACCAAATGCATACAGTATGCATCAACTATGCAGCCTCTAGGCTTGGCAGATATCTACACTTTTTTGCTTCAGAAGGGAGCATGATCATGAAGAGTGAATAATGCACTACGGAAATCAATTAGCGGCAGTGTGCCCTTGCCTCTGATCCAGTACATAGCTCAGAAACACCAGGATGTCCCCAATGAGTGGCAGAAAGGTAGAGAGACCAGATGTTTAAAGGTGACTCACAGACTATAAATGAGAACTGCTGCTGAGGGAAAGAGCAAAAGAACAGCAAACACTACATGGAGGAGAAGTGTAAAGTAGGAGGAGAGAAGCAGAGATGAATATGGGATAAATACTTTTGAAAGGGATGACAGTTTGTTCTGTAGCCAAGCTTCAATTCCTTTAAAGTGATTTTAATGATCAGTTCTCCAGGATGATTTCAGGACCTAGTATTGCAAAGAACTTAGTCATCTCTTGTCTACTTAACCTCCAGTGGATTTACAGTGAGTTTTGATTGTGCCTATCCTGAAGCTGACCTAATTTCATTGCATCAGTCAAGTAGTGAGGGTGTTATTGGAAGTGGATTGCCATATGCTGTCATCTTCCCCAAAATTAAAATGCACTCTGCACATTCATTTTCCTATGACTTGCCTTCAAACCCCCTTTTTCAATCATGAATTGGAGCTTGTGCCTCTGATACCCAAAAGTATGAGAGAGATCCAGCTCTGCATCAATCAATTTTTGTCAAAATCTCAAGGTGTTAAATTCCTACATGCTTTGCAATTGTCCACACATTGGTTTTCCATATCATTTACTAAATATAATTGCAGGAAAGATTTGGCTTCTGTAATATTTACCTCTGAGTATTAGCTTAGGCTTGGATTAACTTTGAGAAAGATATAGATTCACTCAATTCATCAAAAAAAGCATCATATCTTCTAAGTAAACCACTATAGTAACCTGATTAATGTTAAGAATATAACTGGTATGGCACAAAAGTAGTAGTACTTTGTGGCTAACTGACATAGTTGAAGCTTCCAACAACAGCTATCATACAAATTTTTAATGCATTTTCTCTATTTAGGGTAGGAATATTTCTATATGTCTCATGATATGGTATAAAGTTAAAGATGTATCATATTTGAAAAAAATAAGCAGAGTACTGGACATAATGTAACAGAAAATTAAAGTGAACATACTGGCCTGCTATGTAATATTGACAGCGAGAACTGTAGGGAAAATATGTGTATATTATGTGTATATAATACATATACTATGATAGATAGATAGACAGACAGATAGATAGATAGATAGATAGATAGAGAGATAGATAGAGAGATAGATAGAGAGATAGATAGATAGACTAAAATAAAGGATTCTTCATGCTTTTAAGCAGGAAAATCTCAGAAAAAATAACTGGAACAAACTGGTCATGTGCTGGTTGTCATAGAACTATAAGAAGGAGTATATCAATTTCTGATTTTTTCTGATGTGAGTTTTTTTTTATTGACACTTCAATTTCATTCTTTACTAGGGGTCTATTTAGTTGGTTTAAATCTTCTGAGCTCACTTTGAATATATCAATATTCTCCAGGGAACTCTCCATTCCTTCCAAATTCTCTAATTTGTTGGCATAAAGGTTATAATAGTCTGAATCTTGCTTTTTCTCTGTTGTGGCATTCCCATTTTCATCTCTAATTTTATTTATTTGGGTGTGTTCTCTTCTTTTTTTAGTTAGATTTGCTAAGGGCCTGTCCATTTTGTTACACAGGCTTATCTATCACAATAGAAATCTCATCAAGAAATATATTCACACACCCACACATTATAATGTCAGAACAAATATCTAAGTATTTCATGGTTAGTAAAGTGCTGTATGTATATATGTATATATGTATATGTATATGCATCTATGCATATACATGTATATGTATATATACATGTATAAATGCATACATATGTACATATATATGCATGTATATACATATACATATACATATATATATATGGACTAAGTTAAAATTACCTTTGCCTTCATCACTGCATGAGATAGCCATCCATCTAGCCCTGTCTTTGGGCTGGAACTGACATCAGTTTTTCATGTCCTCAGACATTTATATTCAGAGAGGAGCTATATACCCTTGTCTCCTGGATCTCGAGCTTTGTGACTGAAGATTTGAGGATGTCTCTATCCCAGCTGGAGAATGCTTCTATGAGTCACAGAGCAGTAGCCTCCATATGACGTCACTTTATTAGAAATATAGATTCCCAGTCCTAGCCCCCAATTAAATTAATATTTCAATTTTAACAAGATTTTAAATGAAATTTATATGTGCAGGAAAGTTTGTGAAGCATTTTTCTACGTAGTTAGTCAAAGAAAAATTATTCTGCCATCTGTAGGAGAAGTTAGATTTCTGTATCTTTTAGAGAAGCTAAGAAGTTAAAGATTGTTCAACTTTAGAGCAAGCAAGCTCAGAATTATATATGCTGTATACCTTTATGTTCAGTTTATTTTGGTGTACACATGATTTTCAGCTGTTAAAACTGCAGCAATCTTTGACCTCTTCAGTATTGGAAAGGAAGGAAACAGACCAAACCCTTTTTCCAGTACTTGTATCCTTCAGCAGGATGCAGCTCCAAGCTACAGTCCTACCTGCCCTTGGGTGTCCATATGCTTCCTCTACCTCCTTTGTTGTCTTCATACTCTCCTAGACTATGATCCCGCAGCCATTAGCAGTATTGTCTCTCCTCTCCCTTTCCCTTTTATCATTGCTACCGATCTTTCCCTCAGGGCCTGCTTTCTCTCCTGACAGCTAATTTTGTGCAAAAGTAATCTTAGGGTAAGGTGTTTGTGGTTGATAATAGCATAATATTTTACCTCTCCTGTAGCTTTATTGCATTTTAATAGGAAGTTCCTGGAAATAAAATGGCTTATCTTCCACAGAGGGAATTAAGCAGAAGGAGTGGAATTTGGGGCATCATAGAAAGCTAATGAGAAAGGTATTTTGGACAGAAAGGTCCTTTTCCCTCACTGCAGATTCTGTTCCTGTAGTCCATATTCTGCAGTATTGTCAAACAATGCTGATTTTATTTTAAGACCTAATATCAAGAAGTTGTTATGTCAGATCAAATTGACAGAAACTGGGAGAAAAGGAAACATTATTGGAAGAAACTGCCAGGAGATAATTTTGTGCAAATACTTTGCCACCTTAAAATGCATGATTAGACAAATAGGATTGATTATCTTTCCTTACAGTTGAACAATTTATATCATTATGATTTAAAACCATTGTTTAATTTTTAAAATTTTATTTATTTATTTGTCAAAGTGATGGATTTAAAATCATTTTGAGGGGCTGGGGATATGGCTTAGTAGCAAGAGTGCCTGCCTCATATACATGAGGCCCTGGGTTCGATTCCCCAGCACCACATATACAGAAAATGGCCAGAAGTGGCGCTGTGGCTCAAGTGGCAGAGTGCTAGCCTTGAGCAAAAAAGAAGCCAGGGACAGTGCTCAGGCCCTGAGTCCAAGCCCCAGGACTGGCCAAAAAAATAAAATAAAATAAAATAAAATAAAATCATTTTGAAAACCAAACTATAACACAAGTTACAGAAATATATGCAAACCAATGACTCATGACCATGTAAGAAAAGAAATCCAGCCTGATCAAGAAATGCATCTTAGTTTGGAGGTCTGCTTTTGAATTTTATGTAAGTGAAAATATGTCCCACAGTACATATGGTTGGCTTCTTCCACCCAGTGTGTTGTTTCTAAGATTGAACCAAGTTGCTTTCTGTGCACAGTGCTGCAAAAACAATTGACTCTGTGTTTGCATTAGAATTTATTTATACATCATACTACTCATGACATGTAGGTTATTTCTAACAGGAAGAAAATGATAATGAAAATTCAATATCTTTATCAATACCCATTTTATACCTTTGAAATCATACATGCAATTCACTCTTGGCATTCCTCAGGGGTGATATCCCTTATAATAGGATATTCTGGTGGTTCCTTTTTTTCCTTTTTGCCATTTAACATATTGTGACAAAAATTGAGTGGTGCCAATAGTAGCATTCATTTGTTCCTACCATATATGTAGGGCAGCCATGTCTTTGTGTCAGACTATTACTTTTGTTGCTTCTCAAACCAGAGGACTTCCAAGGGCCTTTAATCTAGGGACAATAGGAGAAAGAGAAGATCCTGAGCCAGCCCTCATTTGTATGCTTCAGGCTTCTGTTCAACATCACACATGGTAGACATCCAAAGATCTGAAGGTAATATTTCAAAATACTGCATAGGTTTTTGGTATGCTCGGCTTTGGTTCACAGTTCCAAACCATCTTGTACATTGGTTGCATCATTTTATATTAGCATGATATTATTGTTGCTGTTGCTGTTGCTTTGTCAGTCATGAGGCTTCAACTCTGGGCCCAAGGACTGTCTCTGAGACCTTCAGCTCAAGGCTAGCACTCTACCACTTTGAGCCACAGTGCTACTTCTGGTTTTTGGGTGGTTAATAGGACATAAAAGAGTGTCACGGACTTTCCTGCCAGGGATAACTTTGAACTGTAATCCTCAGATCTCAGCCTCCGGAGTAGCTAGGATTACAGGCATTAGCTACCAGTGCCTGGAGATATTATTGTTTTAATTTGCTTTGTACTGCTTGTTAATAAGGGCATTCACATTTAGTGAGTTGCCATCTGTTAGAAAAAGCTCTCTATAAAAAATATTTCATACCATAACCATAGGTCACTATTGATCCCTTTGAATATGTTCTTCTGTTTCCCTGAATAAGCACATTTCTGTTATAGCTCTTATTAAAATAGGGTGTGACTGCATAGATATTTCCATAAATTTTCCCCAAGATTATGAACTCAATGTGGGTAGATGCCAGTGCTGCCTTTTTTAATCTTGCAAACTCTGTACCCACCAGAATGAGCACTGCCTGTTTATACATTCCAATATATATTGAGTTATTATGAAATATATTGCTGCATAATTAGATTTGCATCTGTACTGACTCAGCTATGGATTCATGTCTTTTTCAAGACAAATGTCCAGTGTAATACAGCACATGTGCACACACCTATGCAAAACACATGATTTATCAAAAAAAAATCATTTGAGATAGGTATCAGTGTAATTTTGTTACCTTTAATTTTTTTAGTTTGTCCTCAACTAGTATCTTGAAGATGTATACTAGGTCAGAATCAGAAAAAGAACTTCACTGAAATATCAATTATGTATTTTTTTCAATTATGTGCTTTTGAAGCCAATATGAGATGTTTGATTTTCTTAAGCATTTTTAAAAACTCATCTAGCAACTAATGTTCTAATACTTATTCCAGCAATATATTTCATGGTATTAAATAACCCTGAATAATAACCCTGAATAAATTAAATAACCTTGAATAAATAACTTAAATATGTTTGTTTTAGCAAGTGATTCATCAATTGTTTTAATAAAATCTAATTTAAAATGTCATATATTTGATGATTACCAAAAGTATATTCATCCAAATCCTCTATTTTTTGCTTTCTAGGCCAATGCCTTCACATGTGGGTAAATACAAAGAGCAGAAGTTCTTTAATTTCACTGTAGCTTAATTGATTAGAAGCATTACTAATAAAAAAAAAACAATCATATGCCTTAGTTTGGGGCTGTTCTTTGTTTTTTAAGGACTTTCATAAGGGCTATTGCTGTAGATACTTACAGAATACCTACTAGTGACTAGCATGTCATATATCCATTTGACTAATAAGGTTAAGTAGTTGACCAATAAGAACAGATATATTTATTGGTCAGTTCAAAGCTTTAGCATAGGGCTGGGGATATGGCCTAGTGGCAAAGAGTGCTTGTCTCCTATACATGAGGCCCTGGGTTCAATTCCCCAGCACCATATATAAAGAAAATGGCCAGAAGTGGTGCTGTAGTTCAAGTGGCAGAGTGGTAGCCTTGAGCAAAAAGAAGCCAGGGACAGTGCTCAGGCCCTGAGTCCAAGCCCCAGGACTGGCAAAAAAAAAGCTTTAGCATACAAAGGCCTCTAGAGTTTTCTTCTCTAAAGGTTCTCCTGAGGAGGGATAATAAGGAAGATATACTGTATGATGAGCAAGAGTCTCAAATATTCATATTTTGAGATAAATTTTACAGTGCTAGATGCCTCCAAGAACATGCTCCTGTTGTGATTTTCTTTTTAAGGAAACATCATGCAGCTGCAACCATTTCTGCTTGATAAACCTTTGTGTACATTTGGCCTTTTGCTTGGGAAGATAAATGAGCTCACTTCAGGGTTAGGTCTATAGGCAGATGATTGAAATTCAGGGAAGTGTTGATATGCATTCAGCAGAGTATTTCTAAGAGAACATTTCTGCATGGGTGGCCTCAAAGGGAGTTGATGAATGGAAACTGAAAGAATGATTGTTTACGGAAAGGATATGAAAGGGATTAGTTTCTATGGAGGCCAGGCAGGTGACCTATATTTTCTACACTGGAATGTATACACTGATGGACACGTGTTAAAAGAAAGGAGAGAGAGAGAAAAAAAGTCAGTTACAGGACCTGGCTTTAGTTTCTAGCCAATTCACATCAAGTGTCTTTGAAGCAGTTTTCAGATCTCAGCAGAAGCTGGTGTTGAATACATGTTTCAGGTACAGAGCTTATCTAAGGCTCAGATAATCACGCAGAGCTCTTGCTTGATTACTCAGCATGGCCCTGGTCTCAGCAGGCTCTGCTCTGGATCTTTGAGTTTCAATAAACAAACAGAATCTGAAAAGCTCACTTGCTGTCATCAGGTCACAGAGCTCTTCTCAGAGTTACTCTAACTTCTCTGTGAAATTGAAAATATGTATCTTTTAAAAAGGCAAGTAATTCCACACGATTGCTCTTTTATGACAGAACAACTACTGAAAGCACAGGCAGCAGTGGGATAGAAAATAGGAAAATTATATGACTATATGACAAATGTGCGTGTGTGTGTGTGTGTGTGTTTGTGCACATGTAGATCTTCCTATCCTCCGGAAAGCAAAAATACAGGATGTGAAAGTATTCATCATTGTGCCCCAACAAAGAGCCTCTTAGAGTTGGTTATTACTATGTAAGCCAAAACATTTTAGAAATGATTCATTTGTCTATTGATGCTTAAAGTTTACATTATGAACCAAGGCTAACTTGTGTCCACATCAAATGATGTTCAAATTGCTGTAGGCTAGGCACTGATAGTTTTGTTGTTGCTTTTGTTTTGTTTTGCTTTTGGTGTGTGATATAAATAGTAGAACAAAAATACTGACTGGGAATTTATTATCTCCAGGATCAAAAATTTCAATAGTGTATACTCATTGTACATGTTATTTATTTATTTTTGCCAGTCCTGGGGCTTAGACTCAGGGCCTGAGCACTGTCCCTGGCCTCTTTTTGATCAAGGCTAGCACTCTACCACTTGAGCCACAGCACCACTTCTGGCTTTTTTCTGTTTATGTGGTGCTGAGGAATTGAACCCAGGGCTTCATGCGTGCAAGACAAGCACTCTTACTGTTAAGCCATATTCCCAGCCCCTATGTACATGTTATTTTTTAAATTATCTTTATTTTTTTGCCAGTCCTGGGCCTTGAATACCTTGAATACTGTCTTTGTCTTTTCTTTGGTTAAGGCTAACACTCTACCACTTGAGCCACAGCACCACTTCTGGTTTTTTCTGTGTATGTGGTACTGAGGTGATTTCAGGGCTTCATGCATGCTAGTCAAGCACTCTACTGCTAAGCCACATTCCCAGCCCCCTTTTTAAGTAGCTGTACAAATGGAGTCATTGTGCATATTAATACAGGTAGAAATAAATAAATGAGGCTTGGTATGTGCAGAATATATGTGTATATAAATGAAAACTTCCAGCGCTCTATCAATGTGTCAGGCCCAGAAAACTTTATGCATCATCTTCTCTCAAAAAATGCAGTGATAGGACAAAATCAATATTTCCCCACACTGAACTTATGGTCGCCTTTCTGCTTTTCCTCTCTCAGGAAATGTCACAACTCTCCCATGAAAAGTGTCAGAAACTTGAAGAATTCTCCAATATTTTCCTCTTTCCCAGACCCCATATCTCATCAGCAATTATTGCTGATTCTAATTATCTTGGAGACCTTTTAAATTGAGTCCACTCTCTAATACCACAAAGGTCTCTATCTTCTCTCACCTAAATTATTTGCTTGTGTTTCTCATAGCCACCTTATTTATTCACCACACTTCAACTGGCATAAGCATTCTACACTTGTGTTTCTTATGATAGCATTATAACATCCAAATTCATTAATAGCAATGCCATAACATTTTACTGAACAATACACATGGGCACTCTGCTGGGTATCTTCTAGACTTGTCTAATGAAATGCTCTGAACAATGCCACCAGTGAAATATAAATGCTATTGTCATTTTTGAGAAATCAACACTTTGCACACATGAAGAGATTTTTGTTATCGGCAAAACGGCAGTGATAGAAACTAGTTTAAACCCACACCATATAAGCTAAAGTGTTTCTCTCACAAGCAAAACTATACTGTCTTTAAGAAATTCCAGTTAATCTCTTAAACTTGATCTCTCAAAAGCCATACCAAAGTTGTCTATTCCTTATTTAACATTTGGAATTCTAGCTTTTGTTTTTCCATTCTCTCATCTTGTTTTATAGAGAATATCTTCTACTCAGGATTGACATTAAGATTAAAAAGTAAAGTAAAAATAAATAAAACAAATTATGAGAACCATAGGATTGTCCCAGTATGCCAACTGGCTACATAAAAAATACAAAAAAGGAAAGTGTAGGCAACAAATTAGGAAAACAATGATCCTCACACTTCTTGGGTGGAAAGGCAAAATGTTTTAGCAACTGAGAATCATTTAGCAGATTCTTATAAAATGTATAAATGGAATAGTGACATTATCAACAAATTCCACTCTAAAGTACATTTCCATAATACTAATCTGAGACTTAAATTGTTGTCTAAAAACATTAATTTCATCATTAATCATAATGGCTAACCTGGTGAACAATATATATGTACATAAATTGATAAAGTATGATACTGTGCATGTTCTCAAATATTCAGCTATCAAAAGGGATGAATTATTGACACACTGTTATTACTACACATACATCATATTATTTATATGTTGTTAAAGTAGCTATACATAAATTGTTATGTATATGATTCTATTTTTGGGGTATATTTGTATATTTTTATTGAAAATATTAATCCTTTATTTTTGCCATTACTTTTTTTGGCCTGTCTGAGATTTTGGTGTAGTATGGAAAAAAATAACTGGATCCAATACCATGAAGATTCTTGCTGCTTTATCTTATGTATAAGTTTTGATATTAGGTTCAGATTTTCATTTTACTTTGAGTTTTACTATGTTAAATCCAGCTCTACTCACTTACCTTTGGATTTTCAGTTTTCCGTATTTAAATGAGACTCTTTCTTGTGTTTTTCAGAAGATGCTTATAAGACACAGGTTAGGATTGACAACGAACCAGCCTATTTGGATATCTTGGACACTGCTGGACAGGTCAGTGGTTTTCTTAACCCTTTCTAGATACTGAGACTACTGTATGCCTTTACCTCACATACTTCACTATTAGTGAAGTACACTTAACTCTCTCTTTCTCTCTCTCTCTCTCTCTCTCTCTCTCTCTCTCTCTCTCTCTCTCTCTCTCTCTCTTTCTCTTTTTTGTCAGTTGTGGGGCTTGAACTCTGGGCCTGGGCTCTGTCACTGAGGTATTCAGTTCAAGGCTAGAGCTCTACCACTTGAGCCACAGCACCACTTCTGGTTTTCTGGTTGGTAATTGGAGGTGAAAGTCTTATGGATTTTCTTGCCTGGGTTGGCTTTGAACTGTAACCCTCAGACCCAGTCTCCTAAGAAGCTAGGACGATAGGGATGAGCCACCAGTGCCTGGCTTCTTAAAACAGAGGAACAAACTTGAAACAATAGTCCAAAAGCAAATATAAAAACATAGCATATTACTTATTACTTACTAGATTATGCTATCTCAATGTATGAATGCAAATGTGTACATATGATAATATTGCCAAAAAAGTTATAAAATTTTGCTCAGCTATCCCAGATTCTAGTAGGATCATGAGTTTTATTTAAGCACTGAAGATTAATATTAAAAGGAAAGTCTGTTCAACAAGTAGATTCATAATATAAAAGCTAGGAAGACATTCCTATGTAATGAGTGACATTAAGGGATTTGGCGTCCTGAATGTATTAATGTGCAAACTTTTATGGGGAATAAGTAATAGGCAAAAGAACAGGAATGATATATGTGATATAAAATGAATACAGAATACTAAATAATAACCATAAGTAAGATATGAGCAAGAGTTATATATGAAGAATAGTTTCAAACTGTCTAAATCCTTCTGATATTTTGAAAGAAAGTGAATGTTTCATTTCGCTTTATATTTGCCAATGAATCAAGTTAAAAGCAAATCATGTATTAAGGGAAAGAGAGAGAGAGCAAGCAAAAGAGAGAGAAAGAATGAAATAAAAAAGTAAAGAGTAATTACACCTATAGCAAACATATTGTCTTATTATAATACCAGGCAAAGACACTTTGGTTAAAAAATGTATTACTAAGGTGTAAAACTGCCATTTAGAAATTAAAAATCATGAAAAGTACTTCAAAATTCTCTTTTGTAATACTAAAGCCAAAGGTGGATAGATGCAAATAAAAACTCTAAATCCAAATGTATGGAATGGGAAGTTTAAATGTTTGTTTATCAATAAGGGTTGAGTCAAATAATAATGCAATACTGGTAGATTCATAAAATCATAATTTACAAACTTAAAGAGAAGAATGCTGCACATAACATAAGGCATACATCCTCTCACATGTACATGTTTAGATTTTTGTTGAATTCTTTCATTATTACTAAGGATTTGGCTTGGTGGAAATTGTATTAATTCAACTTCCTGATTTATTTTGTGAGTTTTTAATGAAGATTTTTAAGCAAGCAGTTAGCTCTCTAGGAGAAGAACAGGCATAAGGTGATGTAGGAAGAGCTATGATGTAAATTTCAGCGATAGCTGTAATAATTTATATTACATCCAATTTCTGATTTAATGTAAGTAATTATTAATACTTGAAAATCTAGGCCATAATTGTCCTTTCATTACTTTATTTTCATTATTTAATTTCATTATTTTATTTTGTAATTAAACATTTTGTAATTTTAGTATGGAGCTTAACCTTGGTTTAATTCAAGCAAAGAAAAAAATTTTCATTTGTTTCATCCATTCACAGGTAACTGCTTAAAAATAAACGTAGTAATTAGAATACTAGTAATGAAAAGGTCACTGGAAATAGAAATGCCCATGCTTATGTATTGTATGCAGACTATCTGAAATCTATTTATTAAAAAAAGTCATTTATTTTCCAGCACATTTGAAAATAAACTCATGATAGAAAATAGTTGAAGCCATTATGGGATTTAGATTTCTTTTTTCTAAAGGACCATCTTATCAAAGTCAAAGTACTCCAATGTTTCAAGGGGATTGTAGATATAATTGAAAGAAAATTGAATATTAAGGTTACATTTTAATCAACACTAGTAAGGTATTTATATTACTGAAATTCTCAAGTCAGGTTATGTTCAGAAACACCAAAAATTTCAATACTGAAAATGCCCAACCAGAATCATGCTTTTGTAAAAAGTGCCGTCATACATTCCTTGAATATTCATCCAGCCTACAGTATTTATGCAGATAAGACTGGACTATGGTGTTCATGCGAGTTGGGTATACAGTAGACTTTCCAACTTCATTGATAATGGACATAGTCAGATTACAGCTGAAGTCACGGAAATTCAGATAGATTAAATAACTTGAAAATCTTGGTGCAAGGTCTTTCGTGGTTCTGAGGGTGCTCCTACTATTTCCCCAAAGAAGAACAGCTTGTAAGTAGACTTTTATCCCCAGAAAATAAACCAACGTGTTGAACACATGCAAATTCATTCCCCTCCCCCCGCCAAAAAGAGATTAAAGTTGAGTCTAATAATCATGAACAGTGGTAAGGTGGGCAGAGATGAGGGAGGATGATGAAAGCTGTGACACTGATCAGGATTCATTGTATTTATAAACTGACATATTTCATTGAAATTCCTTTGTAAAACGACTTAAAGAACATTTTAAAATGGAAATCATGAACATTTAGTGGCTTTAAAACTCTAAACTGAATTTCTTTTTTATAAAGTACTATTGTCGCAATAGCTAAACAGTACAGCCTATTAATAGAGCATCTTTAGTTCAGTATGGTTGACAGGGGTTATACTATTTAACTAAGTAGTGAAGGATGAGAAAAAAAATCTAGGAATCTATGCTCTGTTAAGGGTTGAGAAAAATTACAAACATACAATCAAAAAGATAAAGCTATTAATTTATATATCATTAAATAGTTTTTAAAGCAAGCTTCAGTTTTAGCAAAACATAAGCAGGTGTGCATAAGGCTAAACAGATGGCAATTTCTGGCTTCCAAATTATTATTAAATCTTCACATGCAAGAGGTGGTCTTTGAAATTGATTTAACAGAGTTTATGAACATGTATGGAACAGGAGAAACACCACTAAATTTATTTTTAATAATAAAAACTTGTTTACATTTGATACTATTAACATTTTACATATTTTTCAACATTTACCAAACCTTCAATAAGCCTAGGGGTTAGATGGAAAAGCTGTTGTCAACCGAGACTTTTGAAAGTCATGTCATAAAATAAGACAAGTGACTCTGCTACAGGGA